>NW_027507764.1:219300927-220535927 GCF_037356315.1 Lithobates pipiens
ACTTAGGTGTCTGAGAACTTGTCAGAAGTGACACATGCTGCTTACAGAGGAACAGAGCACCAGACAGAAATGGAACTTAGAGCTTTGGATAAAGATAAAGTAAACACTACAGATATACAATATGTGCTTAGGCCAAATTTCATGAATGGGGTTTACAACCACTTTAGGAGATCTGTGTCTTATATAAAATGCATATTGCAAATGCATTGTCCAAATTGCTTGCCAGAGAGTTGCGACCAAAACAATATGGTGTTTACCATTAATATTATTACGTTTCAAATGTTCTGGTGATGTAAGGTTCTGGAGATTGCATAGAGAAGTATTTTATAAAAATATTCTCTTGAGATTTTACCATTGGGTGGTGCAGCAGATGAAATATTTGATTTACAAGTCTGCATTCACAGAAAATCAGCGAGTATGTCACTGGGTGCAAGGTAGAGTGTCTTGAAAAAGTATTCATATCCTTTGAAATTTTCCACATTTTGTCATGTTAACACTCAACCATAGGCACTAAATGAACTATATCTTTATTATAAATATAAATCTCCATGTTATTTTTGTATTGTCTTTACAATTTTTTTTATTTTGATTATGTGAAATGTTTTGCTTGCTCCACAGTTGTCTATGTATAAACAGAAGCTCTTCTTTGTACTCCCAAAAGAAATTAGTTATCATAACCAGTTCCTGTTAATTAAATCCTTCCTGAACTATCCATCCAATATTGGCAACCCTTGTAAAAATATTTTGCTGTTATGGAAACATATGTACAAACATAATTTTCCTTTGACGTATGCAGAGAAAATACCAGCAATTTCAAATATTGTAGTACAAAAAATCATGTAACTGGAGGATTAAATTGCAATTCGGACTGCAGACTTACTGTACATGCAAAAATATGCAATATTTTTTGTAGTGGCACAAAATGTTTACAGAAACATATTTCAAGAAAATGTACTACTATTAAATTGATCGTAAAGGCTTTTAAAAAATATTAAAATAACAAACTGGTTCATACTTACCTACGCTGTGCGATTGTATTTCACATAGCTGCCCCGAACCTCTTCTTCTGGGGCCCCCCGCCAGAGGTCTCTGCTCCTCCTCTTCCCTATGGCGGCACATCTGTGGGCTCAATCCCAATGTGCGCTCTGTGTGTCCATTGACATACGCATTGGCTCCGCCCTGCTCCCGCCTCTCAGGATTTGATTGACATTAGCAGGATCCAATGGCAGGGAGGGAGGAGAGAGCCGCTACAAATTGGTATAGTAGAGGACTCATTTAACCATTTGGTGGGGGGAGGAAATACAAATGCTATGACATATTTTGCCAAAAACATACAAACCAAAAACATATTATAATGCAACTTACCAATTATTAGATGTGCTGGCTGCATCAGTTTTCTTTTCTTCGCTTTTTTCCCTCAGTTTTTATCCAGCGATCTGAAAAGTAACACACCTTAGGCATTAGTGAGACACAACTCAGGAATGAGACAGGAGACACATAAGACAGCAGCATTGTCAGCCTTGGGCTGTGGTTAGAGCTAAATGTATTATCAGATTTAAATACACTAACAAGTTGAAGCCAAACTCCAGTTCACACTTTATAATCATAAATAAACAGTTGAAACCTTTTTTTTTTTCCTTGTGGGATAAAAGTTTTTTGTGATAAAATAAAAGCTGATAATTTCAATCACCACTGTCAGTGTTAAATGGTTTGTTTCATCCATGTATACTAATACATTCAGCTGGAGAGCTTGTGCTATTGAAAAACAACAGACTTTCTGGCTAGTTCATCAGATGATAATAGAAGAAAGAAAGCCTAGAAAAAGGCCAGTGTCTGTGGACCACCTCCCATCTAATGTGTTTTAATCAAGGATGGCTTAAAGGGGTTGTAAAGGTAAATGTTTTTTCACCTTAATGCATTCTATGCATTAAGGTGAAAAAACATCTCACACTGCTGGCGCCCCCAGTCCCCCCGTTTTACTTACCTGACCCCTCGAAAATCCCGCGCTCGCCCCCGCCGTCCTCTTCGCCGCTCAGCCTGGCTGCTGATTGGCTGGAGTGGATGGATTGAAAGCAGCGCAGCCATTGGCTCGCGCTGCTGTCAATCACATCCAATGACGCAGCGCGCCGGGGGGCGGGGCCTTGTGATACAGCGAGCGGCTATAGCCGCCGGCTGTATCACGGGAGCGCGCCCGCAGTGCTTCTCACCAATGCGAGGGAGCTCGCATTAACGTGAGAAGCACCTGCGGGAGGAAGCAGAGACAGCCGCCGAGGGACCCCAGAAGAGCAGGTTCGGGGCCACTCTGTGCAAAACGAGCTGCACAGTGGAGGTAAGTATGACATGTTTGTTATTTTAAAAAAATTAAAATTTTTACTTTACAACCCCTTTAAGGTCTGATTCACACCTATGCATTTTTAGTGCTTTTTGTATTTTGCAGATTTGCACTACAGTCCATTTAACATGGTTTCCTATGGAACACGTTCTGTAGTGCAAATCTGCAAAATGCAAAAAGCACTAAAAATGCATAAGTGTGAACCAAACCTAAAGTGGATCTTCACTGTATCTGAGCACCACAAACCAAAACCACTATTTAATTCATTTGTAATATTTAAAGCAAACTCCCCTATCCATCCATGTCTCTGTGCTTTATTTTGTAGAGAAATCCCTTTGAAAACAACCCCCTAGCATTTTTGGTCATGGACATCTTGAGAAAGGGCAAATGATTAATTTACAGTATCTCACAAAAGTAAGTACACCCCTCACATTTTTGTAAATATTTTATTATACCTTTTCATGTGACAACACTGAAGAAATTACACTTTACTGCAAAGTAAAGTAGTAAGTGTACAGCTTGTATAACAGTGTAAATTTGCTGTCCCCTCAAAATAACTCAACACACGGCAATTAATGTCTAAACTGCTGGGAACAAAAGTGAAAATGTCCAAATTGGGCCCGAAGTGTCAATATCTTGTGTGGCCACCATTATTTTCCAGCACTGCCTTAACCTTCTTTGGCATGGAGTTCACCAGAGCTTCACGTTTCCACTGGAGTCCTCTTCCACTCCTCCATGACCTACTGAAGCAGAGCATGATCCTCTCCCTTCGGAGACTGGGCCGCAGGGAGTCTGTACTTTTTTTACTCACCTGGTCTATCCATTTAACAATCCCGAAGGGGTTCACTGTGCCTCTGGCACTAGGTTTTTTCTGGATATGATGTTGAGCACGTGCACCCAGCCTCTTTAGTTGACTATGACGAGGCCTGTTGTGAGTGGAACCTGTCCTGTTAAACCTCTGTATGGTCTTGGCCACCATCTTTTAGCTCAGTTTCAGGGTCTTGGCAATCTTCTTATAGTCTAGGCCAGTGATGGCGAACCTTGGCACCCCAGATGTTTTGGAACTACATTTCCCATGATGCTCATGCACTCTGCAGTGTGGTTGAGCATCATGGGAAATGTAGTTCGAAAACACCTGGGGTGCCAAGGTTCACCATCACTGGTCTAGGCCATCTTTATGTAGAACAACAATTCTTTTTTTTTTCAGATCCTCAGAGTTCTTTGCCATGAGTTGCCATGTTGAACTTTCATTGACCAGTATAAGAGAGTGAGAGTGATAACATCAAATTTAACACACCTGCACCCCATTCACACCTGAGACCTTGTAACACTAATGAGCCACATGACACCGGGGAAGGAAAATGGTTAATTGGCCCAATTTGGACATTTTCACTTGGGGGTGTACTCACTATTGCCAGCAGTTTAGACATTAATGGCCGTGTGTTGAGTTATTTTGAGGGGACAGCAAATTTACACTGTTATACAAGCTGTACACTCACTACTTTACATTGTAGCAAAGTGTCATTTCTTCAGTGTTGTCACATGAAAAGATATAATAAAATATTTACAATAGAGTGGTGTACTCACTATTGTGAGATACTGTGTGTGTGTGTGTGTGTATGTATGTGTGTGTGTGTGTATATATATATATATATATATATATATATATATACAACTAAAAAAACTTCAAGTTCATCTAAAAGTCAGTGTTAGTGATGTTCCTTATCAGTCAGAACTTCCACTTTAAAGATGGTTTATTAGTGTAAATTCTTACTGGGATTTGTGGTTTATTGAGTAACCTGTTCTTTACGACTCATTAATTTATACTGATATGTCCTATGAGTGCACATTATTTAATGACCTTGGTCCATTCAATACTCCTGATTGCTATTATCCATCTATTTACCTCTATACTGCTCTTACTATGATTAAAATAGAACAGCTTGTTGAAAATATTATCACCTTTAACTCTGCTGAACAATAGTTCTTTGAATCAACTACTTACCACGGGTTTTTAGAACCAAGCATAGAGTTTTCAAAAATTCAGAACTTACACTGCCTAGCAACTTCAAACTGTCTTGCTGGAGGTATAAAGCGTATCCTGTTGCCTAGCAACCCTCTCTGCGCTTCCTCAAACCATTGCAGTTACTTTCTGTACATCTTTACAAAGAATATAATTTTTATTTTATATATACAAAAAGCACTTGAGTGCAAAAGCAACATAAACACTACATTGTTTGAAGGTAGATACTTTTTTTTAAAACATAATGACTTGTATAATATTTATATACAAACATTTTCACAGCAAATAATGGGCCCATTACATACAGCATGCAAAATAGAGGGTTTACAGAACAGAACTTTATTTTGTGATCAATTTAATTACTGTTTATGTATTAAATGTACTTACTGTTATATTTACAATATATGTTTGGATCTAAGGACAAGTGTATTTAACCTTACATACTTAGCACGGTGGACATACAGTATATGGGGATGCAGTTTCTGAGAAATTGCAACATGACTATATGCACTGTTTTTATATTTTATTTTTATTTCATAATTGCCATATAATTTTTTTGTCATATCAGCTTTTATCTGTAACTCAAAATATATGTTTATATGTTATAAAGTATATAAAGTGTATATGTCCTCCTCAAAGCATGGGCTCGCTCACAGTGCCATATCCCCTAGGGCAGTGATAAGGAACCTTGGTACCCCAGATGTTTTGGAACTACATTTCCCATGATGCTCAACTACACTGCAGAGTGCATGAGCATCATGGGGAATGTAGTTCCAAAACATCTGGGGTGCCAAGGTTCACCATCACTGCCCTAGGGTGTCAGAGCTATTGCTAGAATCAAAAAAGCTAATTTATAGCTAATTGTCTGGGTAGAGGATGCTTGCACAAACAATGTTTGTAACTAACACATACTGGCACCTTATTTGGACCCCAATGCTGTGATTGTGTATTTCTGCCCTAGAGGATGTGGAGCAGATAGACATGGAAAGCAGTATCTTTAACTACCCCCTATATTACAGAATACTTAATGTAACCCACCCCTTGACTTAATTTCATGTTTCATGTATTAGTTTTATTGAAAGTAACAAATAATTACTAGATTCAGTTACTGTCAAGTATAAATGATATTGATATTTGTACATTTTCAAACAACTTCAAACATGGGGTCGTGGGAACTTAATTATTTTCACACAACTATTATTTAGAAACCCTGCTCACTTTTAGATTCACACCTCATATATGATTTATTTAAACATCATTTCCATCTTATCTTTATACTCAACTGATGTTTGGCACCAGGAATTAATTGTTAATTATTACTTTTCTGTTTTTCAAATGGGATACCATTAGGAACATTCACATATAGCCATATCGGTTTTGCTTTTGCTATTGTCCATCACAGTTGTTCGATATTAATTTTCAATCTATCTATAACTGCTAATGCAATTAGTAGTCTTGCAGTTGCTATACTCACATGCTTACATAAGCAATTACAACTAATGGTTTGTGTTATCTTATCAAGCTATAGTATGACTTTTCACTATCTTGTCTTTTCAACCATTGCATAATTATATTTTGAAGAATATACTATTATTTAGGACTAATTAAACAAACTTCATCTTTTTTATATAAATATACAGATGAAGTTCAACTCTGTGGTAACCATATAGTATGCGATACTTGTTTTTAAACGTTTTTATCTAAATGGTCTACTTAGATGTCAATATTGCCTTTATTGTTCGGGAAGTTTTACTTTTGCATACCTACTTGATATTGGTTTCGCTAGATTCTTGGAGGAGGAAGCATATGAGTTGGTTTAAAAAAAGAAAAAGTAAATATTATAATGATAATATAGTAGTCTTCTAATAATGTAGTAATATAGAATTAAATATAATGGGTAAGACAGTGATGTATTGATGATACAGAGTGAAATAGAGGGATATGGGGTAGCCTAAACGTGAAGTTTTCAGCTGCTTATTCTTTTACCATAAATCTATATAAGCATGCATGGATGATTGTGTCCTACATACCTGTCCTATCTATATAAATGATATAACTATTTTACCTTTGCAGTCAAATCTATTGCATGATTACAAATCGGTTGTGCTATTTTATTCTTTATTCAAATAGAAAATATTCTTTATGCTAACTCATATACAACTTAAAGGGGTTGTAAAGATAAATGTTTTTTCACCTTAATGCATTGTATGCATTAAGGTGAAAAAACATCTGACAGTGCCTGCGCCCCCAGCCCCCCCCCCCCCCCGTTTTACTTACCTCACCCCTCAAAAGTCCCACGCTCGTCCCCCGATGTACTTTCCACCGTTCAGCCTGGCCGCTGATTGGCTGGAGTGGATGGATGGAAAGCAGCCCAGCCAATGGCTCGCGCTGCTGTCAATCACATCCACTGACACGGAGTGCCGGGGGGGGGCCTTGTGATACAACGAGCGGCTATAGCCGCCGGCTGTATCACGGGAGCGCGCCCGCAGATGCTTCTCACCATGCGAGGGAGCTCACATGAACGTGAGAAGCACCTGCGGGAGGAAGCAGAGACAGCCGCCGAGTGACCCCAGAAGACCAGGTTCGGGGCCACTCTGTGCAAAACGAGCTGCACAGTGGAGGTAAGTATAACATGTTTGTTATTTTAAAAAAAAATTCTCTTTACAATCCCTTTAAACTTTATATACTGTTTCTTGCCCAGCAGGTCATCACTGCCAAATGCTCTTGAGTACTCATGATATTCATCCCTGGGATATTCTACATTGAGCACTTTGTTTTTATTTTTTACTCTTATCCCACTAGGAGTTTCACTTTCTTATTTATTTTTTCTATTTGTCTTTATACTTTCTCTCTTCAATCTTCCTTTTTCCTGGCCGTAAATAAGGTCCTTATGTACCACAACATGTATATTAGACTTATTAGCCTTATTATTAATATATTTAAATCCCTACATGTAGATGTCCAACGTTAGCAGGAGACCCATTTCTCCCAATCCACTTGCCAAAAATATTTGCATAACACCTTCTCCACTGTCTATACTGCTAACACCTCTACTAAAATAAGAGGGGTTTCATTAGCTATTAAAAGAAACATTCTGTCAAAAAATAGGAATCAGACTGAGACAGAAGTACAGTTAAATCACACATGTTTAATAAAAAAAAAAAAAAAGGTAAACAGAATAAACGTAGTCAAAACATAGCCAAAACATCAGGGAGCCAGAGATCAGCGTAGTAGAACTGCAAGCAGGATCTGGAGCCAGAAGGAATGTCAGCCAAGCAAGTCTTTAACAGGAACACAGGAGAGCATCTCTAGAGATGTGATCAAGGTGAAGGCAGAGATCATCTGTACTGAAAAAAAAACGTAGTCAAACATAGCCAAAGTTCAGGAACCGGAACGAATAGTCAGACAAGCCAAGCGTCAGGGAGACGGAGATGATCGTAGTAAAAGAGCAAGCAGGATTTGGAACCAGATGGGATGTCAGCCAAGCAAATCTTTTAAGACTAATGCAGGAGAGCGTCTGTGATGTTGACCAAGGCAAAGGCCGAGATCCTCTGGGCTGGACGGCTTAAGTAGGCAGGACTGATGAGCAGGATATCATCAACTGCTGAGTAACTGTCGAGAGATGGGAGCTGGCAATTACCCGACAGCTCCACGGCCAGCTCAGAGAAGGAAGGGCTGAGCGCAGCCCTGACAGTACCCCCTCCTCAATGACCCCTCCCCCTTGGAGGACCACATGGCTTGAGGGGAATGGCCCAAAAGAGTTGATTCTTCCCAGTGTGGCCAGCAGCCTTGTGAGCATTGTAAGTCTGGAGCACAGCAGTACGGGGACTCTCTGGGACAAAGCAGTGGTCACAAGGTTTCTCAGGAGGAGCATGAACCTAAACAGCAAGAATTTTGTCACTCAAAAGAGAAGTGGGACTGATGTGAACCGTAGCCAGAATACGATCAGGAGGAATCACAGGAACCGGAACCGACTCCATCTTGGAAGTGGAGGAAAATTATTGTGACAAAGTGTCAGCCCATACATTCTTAGTACTGGGTAAGAATGAGACAATGTAATTGAAACTAGACAAGAAAAGAGCCCATCGCGCCCTTCTGGGAGAGAGGCGTTTAGTCTCAGACAAGGATGTGAGATTCTTATGGTCAGTAAGAATGAGAACCGGCCAAGTGGTACCATCAAGGAAATGATCGCTAACAACTCTCTGTCACCAATCTCGTAATTGCACTCATCAGGAGACAACTATTTGGAAAAGTATCCACAAGGATACAAGGAGCTCTCAGAGGTAGGAGGTTGAGAAAGAAGGGCACCAACTCCAGTCTCAGAAGCATCAACCTCAAGGATAAAATGTAACATCTGATCAGGATGTGCCAACACAGGAGCAGAAACAAAGGCAGCCTTGAGACTCTCAAAGGCCTTAATGGACTCTGGAGACCAACTATGTGTGTTACCGTCCTTTCTGGTCATATCAGTCAGGGGCTTGACCAGAAACGAGAAGTTATGAATAAACTTCCGATAATTGTTGGCAAAGCCAAGACAATGCTGCAGAGGATGTAAATCCACGGGTCGGGGCCACTGTTGGACTGCTGAAAGTTTCTCTGGGTCCATCGAAAAACCAGCAATGGAAATTACATAACCCAGGAATTTAGTCTGTTCACAATGGAATTCGCAATTCTCCAATTAACAATAGAGATTGTTCTCTCTTTGTTTCTGAAGCACACAAGAGACATCTGTGTGGTGGCTCAAAGGGACTTGGAAAATATGAGGATATTGCCAAGATAAACCACCACACATAACTGTAACAAATCTCGGAGGACATCGTTATTAAATTCCGTGAAAACTGCTGAGGCATTACAAAGGCCAAAAGGCATTACGAGGTACTCATAATGGCCTGTTCTGGAATTAAATGCAGTTTTTCACTCGTCACCCTCCTAAATCCTCACAGGATTGTATGCCCCTATCAAATCAAGCTTTGTGAAAACTATTGCTCCCTTGAGGTGGTCAAATAACTCAGTAATCAATGGAATGGGATAGGCATGCTTCATCGTGAAACGACTGAGACCCCTAGAATCAATATAAGGTCTCAGTTCACCACTCTTCCTCTTCACAAAGAAAAAACCAGCACCAGCAGGAAACGAGGATTTGTTTATGAAACCTTGAGAAAGTGCGTCTGCAACATACTCCTCCATGGCCTTATCGTCCAAGACTGACAAAGGGTAAAGCCGGCCATGAGGGGGTATGACACCAGGTTGAAGGTCATTTGCGCAATCTTACGACCATTGCGGAGGCAAGCTTGACCTTTGTCAAAGACATTGGTAAAATTGCTGGCTACCTTCTGGAAACATGTCTACTGCATTGTGGCAATCAGGAGAGAACCTCAGCAAGGAGCCAATCAAAAGAAGGGTTGTGCTTCTGTAACCAAGGATAACCAACAACGAGCGGAAACTTAGGTGAAGAAATAACTTAGAAGCAAAACACAAGCTGCAGGGACACTGATTAATGCTGTGGACTCTAACATCACTTTAACCCCTTTAGATAAAAAATATTCTTCAAGGCCTCCATTATTCCTAGTTCATATCCCACTTCACATACTATAAGACCACTTTCTCACATACTATGAGAGATTATACTCACATCTTCTTCTTCCCTTCCTTCAATAGTTCCTTGCCACATTATTGATATTCCATGATCTGATCACAATGTTATTCTTACTTTCTTTATTTCCTTACATATTAAAACTCTAGATCACAGATGGTCCCTGACAGTGGCGGCTGGTGCTCAAAATTTTTGGGGGGGAGCAAACAAACTGAAAAAACAAACCCCATCAAGTGTAGCCACTGTGCCCATCAAGCGCAGCCACTGTACCCATAAATTGCCGTCACGGTGCAATCAAACACCGCTACTGTACCCATCAATTGCTACCAGTGTGCCCATCAATTGCCACCACTGTGCCCATCAATTACCGCCAGTGTGCCCCATCAATTGCCGCCAGTGTGCCCCATCAATTGCCACCAGTGTGCCCCATCAGTTGCCGCCAGTGTGCCCCATCAAATGCTGCCAGTGTGCCCCATCAATTGACGTCAGTGTGCCCCATCAATTGACTTCAGTGTGCCCCATCAATTGCTGCCAGTGTGCCCCATCAATTGCCGCTACTTGTCCCTATCAAATGCTGCCAGTCTGCCCCACCCCCACCCGGCACTTAACTGTCTCAGCACTGTCCTCCATGCTCTGAGACTTCAGCCAATCAGGTGACAGGGTAACCAGACCCGAGCACCTGATTGGCTGAGAGGCGGGTCAGTGTTAGGGAAGCAATGTATTCGCTTCTCTAACACAACACTGTGTAAACAGCGAATGCATAGCATTGCACCCGCTGTTTACCGAAATTGGAAGCCTATTAGAGCCCATGGCTCTAATCAGGATGCCTATTAGAGCCGACAGCTCTAATCAGGCACTTTCAAAAACACCCCCACCGCTGTAATTCAGATGCCCAGCGCCCAAAAAGGGGCCGCGCACCTGAATAGGGGTCGGCAGCGGCAACAATAGATAGATTCATGCAATGCATGAATCTATCTATTGATGATAGAGCGGTGCAGGAGCGAGGGGCGATGCGCCTGCGCCCTCTATGGACGCACCACCACTTGTCCCTGAACAACTCTGGTAATTGATCCTGTAATTTAACAAAAAAGATCAAATTCTTTGTCGTAATACCTTAAATTCAACACCCAATGTATCCCCAGCTTCATTATGGTGTGGTCATGAGACCGTTATTTGGGGTAAACTGATACAAATTGCAGACCAACTAAAAAAAATCAGGCTGAAAAGATGAAAGAATTGATAGACAGAGGTCAAATTGTGTTTGGACTTCAGTGAAGTCTTTTATTAAAGTGAGGGTAGTCCTCCATCCCAGGCTGAACAGCAAATCTCTATGCTAAAAAATATATTCTACTTCTTTAGTAATAAATCACATACTCTCCTTGCTAACAGATTAGGGAAGCCTGATTCCACATTTAAACCAATCCATCTCAAATTTAACTGTATGGACTATACTATTAACCCTGTCAAAATTCTCCAAATCTTTCACAAACATTTGACAAGCATATATATATATATATATATATATATATATATATATATATATATATATATATATAAATAAAGAAATAAAACAAACGTGTATATCTGCGCAAACAGTAAAATAAATGAAATGAAATACAGCAGCTGTGCACAATGTCTAGACATTTGACATAAATATATATATATATATATATATATATATATATATATATATATATATATATATATATATATATATATATATATATATATGTATATATATGTATATATACACACACACACACACACACACACAAATAGTGCAGCTCTAAATCAATAAAAAGAAATTGAAATAAATATGCACAAAATTATTCAAAAAGCCACATAAAGGTGTAATCCCATAAAAATGTCACATGAGCAATCTGTGCAATTGCATACAAAACAATCAGGATGAAAGAGTGCCTCCAGCCGTGAAAGTGATGAAGGTAAGATAGGGGGCCACATGTCCTGTTTTTTGGCTGGTTACACTTACCCTAATAAGGGTGGTCTATTGCACTTTGTTTACAATAACCAAGCCAAAGATCCGGACCTCCTAGGTATCCTCGTCTGTCACTGGATATGCACCAAAGAGATGAATGGATAAAAGCCAGGAAGCAAAGCCCTCTTTTTGCACTTACTTTCTACCATTGCCACATTCTATTTTGATCTTCATCTGGTTTGTTTCACAATGTTCTTTCTCAAACGGATTTTTCTAAAATCATTTTGAACAAAAATCCTGTTTGTCTTTCTCAGACAAGAGAAAGGATGAATAACTACAAGATGAAGATCAAAATAAAATGGGCAGTTTCTCCCATTCTTCTCTGCAGGACCTCTCAAGCTCCATCAGGTTGGATCAGTGCACAGCCATTTTCAGATCTTTCCAGAGATGTTAAATTGGGTTCAAGTCTGGGCTCTGGCTGGGCCACTCAAGGACATTCACAGAGTTGTCTCGTAGCCACTCCTTTGTTATCTTGGCTGTGTGCTGGTTTAGCCTTAGATGTAAATGCAATACTGAAAAAAAATCGAATTACCCCTTCCTTATATGTCATTTAGTACCCTTTTGGAGGCCTGGAGAAAATACTACATCTAATGGCTAGGTCTAAGCTGCAATTAAAATGACCTACCTCCCAAAACGTGTCTACCTTTTCAGAGTACTCCCTATTTGCATCCCTCCCCATATTGTACATTTTCTCCAAAATCAAATTCTTGCGTTTGTTATTTAGTTCCCGAAAGATTAGCCACAATGTATCAAATAAATGTTTCTGAGGATGCCAAACTGTGGGTTTCTGAACTTCGTTCATTGTTTTTTGCCTTATTGTGTGAATATGTTTTTAGCCAGTAAAAGCTCTAAACCTTAAATGCAGTAAGTGTGAAAAGTCGTCTATAAATTACAGATAAACAGTCTATTTAAATGGGTCAACTGTTTCTTCACATTTAGCTTTTTATATCTTTGTTCTTGACAGACAATAGCTGCACGTTAGTGTTTAACAGAGTGAGAAGCAAAAGCAGTAAAGCATTGACATTAAATAAAACAACTTATTAAAGTGTGTGAGGAACAACAACCCTTAGGGAACTTGCTAGCTCTTTTTTCTAAATCTAACAAAAGCAGAATGACCTAAAATAACCTAAAATAAATGGACAGCATTAAGCATGCTGTGAAGCTCCAGAGCTATCTTTTAGTTAAAGAACTTTCAGCTGTTTTACAGAAACAAGAACAAGGATAGTAAAGATCCAGGGTCTTTATGTGTTCTTATTCAATCTTTTTTCTTTTTTAGCATTTGACCCTTTTAAAGATCTTAGGAAGAGTTTGGCTGTGGCTCTCATTTGGTTATGAAATATGATTTCAATTGTATTTTGTATAAATATTAAATTCATTTATAAATACCCAACATATTCAGCACTCACAACCACTTTAGAATTGGGTCAAAATAGGCATTTCGGACTCTAAATTTTCTTTCAATGCTACTGACTAAAGTTTTGACTCAAGGGGGCTCAGAATGGGGGGAGGGATTAAAAATGGCAGCCTCCATGTTTCTGTCATGGCATTGCTACTTTTAGCCAGAACACAAGGTTAAATAAACGCTGGCCTTTTTAGGTATACTTTTTACATTAGAATCAATTTGTTATTGTATCAACGCATGTGGTGATAATGTGGATACATAGAAATAAAAATGTGCCACATCCTGAATATCAGTTAGGAAGAAAAAAAAATAGGGGGATTTTGGACTTAGGCATAATTTGACAAAGTATACAATAAATGTTAAACACATTTTTAATGTTATAAAAAACATAGAGAATTATTACAATTGTTTTAAAATAAGTTTACCACAATTAATCAATATAAATATGTTACAATACTACCGCTACCAAATACAACCAATATTGTCAGTGGAACTGAGGATGCAGATATAACATTCCATCATCTGAAAGAAGTCCAGGACTGTGGTTGAGAGGCAGCGACACGATAATATATCAAAATAGATGACTCAACATGTTGCGTATCTATAAACGCTTCTTCAGGAGCTTTAGTTTACAAAATTGTGGCTAAAAGGAAAAAAAAAATAAGGAAAAATTACAAAAAGCATATGCAATTATATTTGACAAATAACAACAATAATAGCGTGGAGATATGGCCATGAGGTTACCACCACTTTCTGTATTTCCTTTTGGTGATGTAAAAGGGCCACTTGAAGAGCAGCTCTACAATAAATACATAGGAACCATCCAGTTCAGTCTCTGCTAAATAGTCAAGATACTGTTATGCCCTGCCCAATATTTGCCCTTCCATTCCAAATGTAGGAACAGTAGGAACATTTTGCAAGGTTCTTGGAGTGCTTTTTTCACATTTGGTTCTTAGGAAGTCCAATTCCATTCCAAACTTTTTTTTAAATTTTTGCACAGACTTAGAAAAAGTAAATGCCACCGTTTAGCATTTATTGCTGCCAACAACCCTGTTGAGGCAATTCCCTTTTCCTTCCCATTCAGCAGGACAAAAAGTGAGTGAGCTCCATCCCTCCTTTCTTGATTTATCATTTTCTATAGTTTTATGAAGAATGTTTTGCAGAATTTCAGATTATATCCTAAAATTAGTCTACGACTCACTTTGATTACATTTTCTGGCTAAAAACTTTTACTGCCATAGGCTCCGTTCACATATGAGTGATATCAAAGAATTTGAAGCTTTAGAATGCATGAAGATAAAAAAAAACTTTAGCCTTTAGAACCACTTTAAACATTCCTGTAGTGTGAGATTTTTCCCAAATGAGATTGCTAAGAGATTGGTAAAACTTCCATTAGCATTAAGGGTTTTAGCCACTTACAGACCTCCCAGCGTCGTTATATGTCGGCTGTTTGAAGAGTAATATCATTGTTATGGCAGCAGCTAGCTGCATAACCCCAGTATCCTCTTTTTCAGATAAAGTGGTCTCTGTGGCAGATTCGCCACAAGATCACTTTTATTGCCGGCGGCTCTCCGCCACTTACCGGAGTTGTCGGTAGTGGTGGAGGCAATCGGATCCTGTGTCCTCTGGTATGGAGCTGAGTGAGGGGAAGATGGCCCCCACCCAGCTCCATACCAATGCAGGCTGAAGCAACGCCAAAACGTCACTCCTGCCCATAGCTCTAAAAGCAAAATTTTTTTTTTTTTGTTTTTCAAATAACTTTTTTTTTTTTTATTGCATGTTGGTGTACATATGACATCTTAGGTCTTTTTGACCCCAGATCTCATATTTAAGAGGTCCTGTCATGCTCTTTTTCTATTACAAGGGGTCTTTACATTCCTTGTAATAGGAATAAAAGTGACACAGCTTTTTTTAAAAAAAAAGAACAGTGTAAAAGAAAAAAAGAAAAGGTAACGACCTGTGTAGCGCCCGCATATGAAAACGGTGTTCAAAACACACATGTGAGGTATCACCGTCATCGTTAGAGCGAGAACAATAATTCTACCACCAGACCTCCTCTGTAACTCGAAGCATGCAACCTGTAGAATTTTTTAAACATGTTGGGTATCAATTTAAAAATGAGCTGGCCGGCTCTCGTTTGCCGCCCGCACTTCTGGGTCTGGCATAGAACGCGGTGACGTCAGCATGCCGTACCTTCCTACGCGTTTCGTCACAAGGCGGACGTGTTCACGGGATGCGGGACGGAGTCCTGACACACCGCTTATATAACCAAACAAAAAATACCAAGCCTCAATCTGAGCTCCACAGTGCCTACAAATCCGCAATGTTGCATGAGGGAAAAAAGGGAAAGACAATGCGCAACTAAGTAAAACCAGAAGACATTTATATGCCAATGGCTAGATGGCTGACAAATCCGCCATGCTATATGGGGGAAAGGGGAAGAAAATGTCCAACTCCCGCAATAAGCAAGAGCTGGAGATAATGATATGCCAATGACTGGCAATACCATAATATTATAGTAGCAAAATAATTATGAAAGGGTAATAGCTCTCCCTTGCAGGTAACACCACTCAGATCACAGCGGTGGAAAAATACATAGTAACTAACAAAGGACCACAAGTTGGAACTATAAATAATATATATCCAGGGTCAATCCAAAAAAAAGTTTTTTTTTCCCAGAGAATACAATTTCTTTTTTAAAAGGAATTGTTTACCAAATCTAATAAGCAAAAAGGGGGAAAAAATATAAAAAATAAAAACATATGAAATTGGATATGCTAAAAGAACAGTACTGATGTAAAAAATAAAAAATTGTATATATACCCAAAAGTATTTAATTGTAAAAATAAAAACTAATATAAAAAATGAAAAATTGTTTCAAACAAAATATCTTCGCATATGTGCAAGGGACCAACAATGCAAAGATACCAACTGTAAATCAGAATTCTCCATGATGTTGGAAAAAATAATTTTAATATTAAATACAGATGGAAGTAAAAATATGGTTGGCACTTCACAAACACTGATGGAGCTCAAACTAAGTTCACAAAATAAAAGCCCAAAGAGGGCAATCTACTACAAATATTCCTAGATTATACATAATCTGTCTATCAGTTAAAGAAAGGAGTCATGCATTGTCTTTAAAGGCATTCACTTTCCACTTCTATATTGAGACCATGGGGAGTGTAACATTTTAATTTGTGTATCCACATCATCTCAAGTTTTGAGATGCTTCTTACTAAATGGGTTCCCCTCCAATGGGGCTTGAACTTATCAATCCCCAAAAAAATCGTATTGGAGGGGTCCCTATTATGTGCCAAGAGGTAATGTTTAGATACCGAATGCTGGGTATAGCCCAACTTGTGGTCCTGCTGTTTATTTTTTGATTTTCACCTATTTATTCAGGACACTATTCACTTATATATATTTCCAATATTTCAATTTGCATTAATTAATATTTGCTCACTAACTTCTTGGGGTTGTAGACCCTTCAATATATGTGATTTTCGAGCCCTTTTATTAGAGTTGAGGTTATTGGTTTTAGTTTTTTTTTTTGTTTTTTTAGCACAGCTCACCTTTACATTTTAGTTTGCTATATCGGAGTATTACGATTTAGAGTTGCTGCTTGTATTAATTATTTTCTCGAAATAGCGCGGTTTACTTCTTGCATTTATTCTGGGTATCAATTTACTCGGCGTAACATCATCTTTCACAACATAAAAAAAATGGGCTAACTTTACTGTTGTCTTATTTTTTAATTAAAAATGTGTATCTTTTCCAAAATAAATGTTCTTGTAAGACTGCTGCGCAAATACAGTGCGACAGAAAGTATTGCAATGACTGCCATTTTATTCTCTAGGGTGCTAGAACCCCCAAACATTATATACATTTTTTTTCTAATTAATTTTCCAGCAAAAAAAAATATTTGAACTTGTAAACAACAAGTTTGAAAAATAGGCCCTGTCTTAAAGTGGTTAATTAATATTCTCAGTTCTGATAACCTGCATGTGTCCAGTCAAAACTTTGGACTGTTTAGGTTCAAAACTTGAACTACAACATTACAAGTACTATCCAGTATTATATAGAATTTTTAAAATACGTTGACTCATATATGCATTTTCTACCCACACAAAACCCTGTTTCATAAATACAATATTATCATAGTCTGGAAAAATCATGAAAAAAGATTCTACCACAGGGACAAAAATAACATAACACCAACAAAAAGATTCCCGACACGCTTGCTAGCCAGCCTGCAACAAAACAAAATGGCACTGTCTATTTATATTAAAAAAGATTTTAGTTGCACACATTTGCAATTATATGTGAAAGGCACATGGCCTCACACCAATGTCCCTCTGTAAAATGCAGTCCTAACTCTTATATTTTAAAATCTTCAAGTTGGAGCAGATATAGCAGTGGATAAATTAGGGGCAGCTATACAAAAATGGCAGCCACCCCAATGTATAACTATCTTTTGATGTAAGGTGCACTTGGAAGGGCATTCAGTAGCACAAACAAACAAAAGATTTCCCCAGCACACTAACCAGCTAGCCTGCAACAACAACAAAAAAAGGCATTGTCTAACACTATAACACCAACAAAAATAACATACACTATAGAGAATAGACATTTTAAATTATAAACACACATCAGTCTGCATTATAAAGGGATATGTGTCATGTTTTTAATGATATTTGAAGACAAACATATAAATATATTTACTTGCACCAAAAATGCTGTTCAATACCCTTCAGAGCCCATCAGTGGCAGGATTTAAAGCTGAAAACATTTCAGAATGACACACTTGTTGATTTGGTGCCCAAATGTAAAGTGCATGTAGCGTGAGTCTCTATTGCCACTACAACATTAGTTTGATGACAGTGATATAAATAGCAAAACAGCACTTTCCTCACCACACCTAACGAATAGATAAATTAATCTGTGTGTGATTATTATTATGTGTTTGTGTCTGGACAAATGCCTTCATGTGAACCTTTCTGTGCTAATGCCTTAAATAAATATAAATTATAAAGTTGGATAAGTTAATCCTATATGTGTGACTGAAAAAGCAAGACACTATTAAATACATTAATATGTTAATAAATGGTGACTGGTGAAAAAAAAAGTTTTTATCATTGTATCCATTAGTCACCATTTATCAAGTGACACGTGATGATACATGTGCAGACAAAGTATATTAAAGTGCTCTTGTGCTCCATGCTCCATTCTTTATGCTTTATTCCACCTCTTGTGAGGCTGTATGGTTCCACACTCACCAGATTCGTTGGACTCCTCTACCTTATGGTCAGAAGGAGTCAGCTGTGCTTTTAGGTCTCTTAGGGGAGACCTATCCCTCCACGATACCTCCTGGGTACTCCCACTGTAATGGCTTGCCTCCTATTGCAGCACTCCTGGACCAAGGTGTGCAGGCATGTAATAAGTAGAGGAAGAACTCCTCATGGTGTAAAATCCTTAAAACATTTATTGAACATAGGCATCTTACAATTAAAAAAATCCTTCTTAAAATCCCGTAAAAAGCAACTCAACCGAATGTCCCCTGTACAACTGGTGGCTTGTTTGAGATAACGCTGCCTGCAGATCAGCGTGTGTTCCACCATCCGTACCGAAAGAGACGTATAAGGGACTCAGGCTTGATGCGTTTCTTCACCTGAGTGCGACATTATCAAAAGCAGAAAGTTCCCTCGCGTTCCAGTCACTTAAATATGATGGTCAAAATAAGTTGCACTCCTCCCCCTCCTTGCTATTGTGCTCAGGACAGACCAACAGGGAGTTCATGCCATTGGATGAATAGGCAAAAACTTGTTGACCACTTCTATTCAATTATTCACTTATGTCCTGCGAGGACATATTGTGTTTGATTTTATTATTACACACTTCTGTTGCCATCTTATGATTTTAAATGAAAATACCCCTATGATACTTGGACTTTTATTGACTTTTTATATGAAATGTGAAAACTGGGAATAATTAAAAATAGGTTGTTCTAAAAAATTCAAATAAGAATAAAAATGAAATGAAAATGAAGAGAAATAAAATGAATAATAATAATAATAATGATAATATGAAAAATAATAATAGGATGGAAATTAAATATAACGCTGAAATTAGAATATGATATGATTTTAATGTGTTAACAGTAATGAACCCCCCCGCCTTCACCCTCCCTTTCTAAGATTGAATAATCCATGATAATCTCTTCTTTACAATAAATGCAGTTAAAAATTGTTTCATTTTGTGACACCGCTCTGCCGCTTTGGTCATGTTAATGCCCCTCCAATGCCCCTGTAGTCTATTTATCCCACAAACTTTAATTCAACTGGGATCCTTATTGTGGTGAGTTCTACAATGTTGAGACAAGCTATGATACCTGTAACCTTTTCTTATATTGTTTAAATGTTCCCTTCTCCTTACACTTAATTGCCTGGTTGTCCTGCCCCCATATTGCAAACCACATGGGCAGGCCAACAGGTATGTGACGTGTGCTTTGACAAGTGATTAACTTATTTATCTTGTACTCTTTATTGGTAACAAAAGATGTAAACTGGGGGGTCTTTCTATGTCTGTCTTTGATGGTTCTATACATTTTACATCTCCCACATGTATAAAACTCCTTGTGGTCCATCAAAGTACCCAGTCGTTTGGGAGGATCCGCTACATTTTTCACAAATTTGTCCCTAAGATTGGGTGCTCTTCTATAGACAAACCCTGGTCTGGCTGGCAATACTTTGGCCAGGGTATTATCTCTAAGAAGAATAGGCCAATGTTTAAATATTATTCTTTCAAATGCTTTATATTGTCTATGATCCGCTACCAGCACCATAATAAAGTAAAGTAAAGTAAATGATTTTCTTTCTTTGGTTTATCCTTTAGTAACTTGTTCTATTCATTGCTTCCACTTGCTTTTCCACTTCACTAACTGTGTTTTCCTTATAGCCTTTATCCACCACTCTTTTTTAATAATACTTCCTCTAGTTTCTTAAATTCATTTATATCCTTACAATTTCTGTGGATCCTCATCAGTTGGCCCTTAGCTGCCACCATTCCAGGTGGCTAGGTGGTATATCTATGTATAGGTATGTACCCATTGCAATTTTTTTCTGTGAAGAACGTATGGGTATAAAATTGATCCTCATATTTATATATTTCTAGATCCAGATAGTTGACCTGCTCCCTATTCCATCCCCCCAAAAAGGTAATGTTATAGCAATTATGTTTGATCTCCTCTAAGAACTTTTTTAGGGATTCCTCCATTCCCCTCCATAAGATGATGACATCATCAATACACCTTTTGTATAGTTCTATATCTGGCCTTTCTTTACCATACATTTCTTCCTGCTCCCACTTACTTAGAAAGATGTTTGCCATGCTAGATGCATATTTAGCACCCACGGCCATACCTTTGTTTATGACGGTAATAGGATTTGTTATGCCAGAAGTACTGTAGTTACTTTTCAGGCCCTCCAAATCTAAAGATCACTTTAAGGCCCATTTCACTGCTTCCAAGGCATCATCCTGTTGGATGTCTGTATAAATGGAGTCTACATCTATTGTAGCCAATATGGGATTGTGGAAAATGTTCTAAAATGTTAATTAGTTGTTTACTGTCTCTAAGGAGAGAAGGGAATTTTTGTGCTATTGGTTGTAAGTAATGGTCGATGTATTCTCCTATGCCACATCACTGATAATGGGTCTTCCTGGTGGTTCAGATTGATTCTTGTGGATTTTGGGCACCTTATATATAACTGGCAGCCTGGGTGCATCTGGTAACAAGTACCTATATTCCCTCTTGTCCAGAATTTGTTGTATGTGTGCTTTTTTTGCTAATATTTTCAATTTGAACCTATATTTTATCAAGGGGTTTGTTTTTAGTTTTTGGTAAGTGTGGAATCTTCCACCAGCCTATTGAGTTCCCTGTAATACTTTTCCTTACTGAGTATCACAATTTGATCATAGGCTTACTGTTTTTTTGTGGAGGAAGAAAGTCTGGACTATCCAACTGGAAACCAGGAGCCATAGAATATCATATCATGTCTTGAAGAAAAAACATACACAGCCACATCCCAAATCATGAATATAGAAAAAAGAAAGGGAAAAACACCCTTGTTGATAAATAAGGGAGTTATTTATATGGAAACCAGAAGCTCTCACTGGTCCAGTACATTGTATATAGAATACATACTTTCACTTTTTGATTGTGGGGGATCCTGCAATATCAGATTGTGCAGCAATCAACACATATGTGTCTTTCCCCACATCCACAATGGCTACAATGACATGACCCTTTTTACCACCCTTAACAGTAGACATCAATCAATTAAGGAGCAGGATAGATAGCTCTTGCATTAGAGAAGGTCTATCTAGTCTGCCTGTTAGATCTCCTATGCTTGTCCTTCAAATGATCAGAATACTAGCATTATCTGCATCAGATAGTCTCTTGGATAGGTGTTTCTATAAAGCTGGACTTTGCTACTAGGGGTAGCAAAAAATAAACATAATTCAAGTTTCAAGCACATGGCTATTTTTTATGTGTTCACAGCAGTGAGTACAGTCATCTTGATACATTATACAGTAAAACCTTGTGTGTTGGAAATTCATTCTCTTGTCGTCAGTAGCAAAAGAGGTGTTGGATGCAGTGAGTCGCAAACACACCAAGTGCTAATGACATCCAGCTGCTCTCTTCTGTGACATTTAAGTGGCCAGTATGCTCTTTAAAGCTGCACCGCAGGCACAAAAGTTTAATTTCCGATATCCTACTTAATAGGCACTATAGTTACAAATCCACGCTGTATGCACCAAATGCCTTTTCTACCTTGAAAAATTTGTATTGACATAGACTGTGTATAGAGCAAAGCTTCATTCAAAAGGTAAAACCTTCAAAGGTAAAAAAAAAAATTTCACTACCGGTCCTTCCCTCCTTTATCCCTAAACACCCACCTGTATCATTGTCACCACTCCAAACACTGTCTATGGCTCCAACATGGTTCCCTTCACTTCCTTCTGTTAGGGAATGTGGGCATTGGAGTCATAGGCTCCTATTGCTCTCAGTCAAACTCCTGTAAGGAGGGCGCAGGGGCTTGGCTTACCAGAACTGCGTGTCTATGGACACACACAGCCTGGCTCAGAGCCCAAAGGGATAGCACATGCATGGTACTTTCTTAACAGAGAGGAGTCAACTGTGTCTTCGGGGGCTGCCAGACGAGAAGGAAAACGAGCCATCTTGTTGCACAGAGCAGTGAAGCATAGCTTCTTTTTTTATTTATCATGATTATTATTTTTTTTTTAATTAGCCTTTAGTATCACTTTAACTATTGTAAACACTGTCACTACAAAGATGAGCACCACTGTCTTGATTCAGGGTATGAAATATGTATAATGGTGGCCACACACTTCAATTTTATTATCCAATTGTTTTGTGATTCAATACAAACAATCAAATCCACAAACAATTAAATTTAAATTACAACATATTTCCCTTTCAGCTAATACAGACTCATTTTAGACTGATCAAACTGAGTTGATCGATCAGGGCAGAAAGCTATTGATTGTTTTGGATTGATCAGCAGATACTTTAATCATGAATATAATCATATTTCATGTGATCAAATCATGAGATTACATGGTGGAAACAGAGATGTGATTAATAGGGGAAGTGAATTTCAATTGATAAATTTCAATTATATTTGCCAACTGTGTGGCATATAAACTGAACAGTTTGTCAACTATAGATTGATTACTCCTATCAGAAGAGATTGACTGGAAATTAAATTGATAATTTATCAAAGCATGTATAGCCCCCAAAAGTTGGAGGTAAAATAGATTTTGGAATGTTTATTTTTAAAAAGCCTAAAGCCTAAACAGCTTCAGTTTAAGGAGGAAGTAAACTTCCTCTGATGACATTTACCTATAGGTAAGCCTATAATAATAGAATAAGGCTTACCTATAGGTAGTGAAAATATCTCCCAAACATGTACATTTTAGGAGATACTTACATTGCATGCAGTCAGTGACATCACTGGCGCATACGATCTGAAGGAACGGCCACGGGTGCTGTTCCTTCCGAGCCCCGTGGCATGAACGGCGGCTCGCGTGGGAGTGACATCATCCTGGCTTCGGTTTATCACAGCGCAATACATATTAGCTCATTATGCCTTTGTCTTACTGGGTTTTTTTTTTTCCTTATTTCTTTTTTTAGAGTTTACCACCTCTTTAAGAGCCCAAAGGAAGCCAAACCACAGTCTTTTTTTTTTTCCATGTAGAAATCTAAGATATCAGCATGTATTTCAGTACCCTCAGTTCTATTGCAGCTTTAAAAATAGATGGATGGTCTTTTTCCAACCCCATAGTTTGTAACTACCGCTGTATTTCTTGATTTGTAGATTTTAACAAATGAAGTGCACAAAAGCAGGTGGTGCCTACTGTCCTTATTACAGTTTTTATTGATCTTCTCGTTTGACTACAAGCTATCCTGACCTTTCAGGGACTTGTCACTAAGCTCTGCAGTCATATGAATGTGTTTTGTTCAAACCAGAGGTAAAGGGGCAGGTGTTGAATTAACTCTGAGTCCCTCAGAGACATTATTTTGGCAGGATGTGTTTCTAATCTATAAATACCATCTTTGACCTTATAAGCCTTGAGAAAATTACACAGGTGGTCAAAAAGATAAGAGAGGCAGTTCAAGAATAAAGCCACTCTCAGATAATCTTTCCCAGGACGCGGAAATATCCCCTTGGTGGCCTTACATGTGAATTAAAACTGAACTCCAGGCATATACAAACAATTTAATGCAGTTTTGTATTCATTAAAATTGTTAACAGGATTTCCAATGCATTTTTTAAATCTAGCTGGTATTAGTCCTTAATTTGTCTATGTCATCCCCAGAACAGCAGGACTAAGAGAAGGAGGGCCAGCAATGTTAGCCAGCCAGCGTGACTCTATTGCATTACATAATGCTGTCAAATTAAAGTGGTTTCAAACCTCAGTCATGAAATCTGAACTAAGCACATACTGTATATCTGTATTGTTTATTTCTCCCAAAAGCTCTAAGGGTCATTTCCCTCTGGTGCTTTGTTTCTCTGTTATCAGCATGGGTCACTTCTGAAAAGCTCCACACACATGAGAGGGAGCTTAGCACACAATTTGTCTATTCAGAACACAGCTCTGTATCCTTCCTTTGCTCCTGTGCTGTGTGAAGGGGATGTCTGCTTTTCCTCCAATCAACTCTCACAATCTGTAACTGCAACCTCTCCACCCCCTCATCTGTGCTCCTGACAGATGAATGATTTCAACATGATCTGCCCTTTTGAAAGGGTGTAGGGAAGAGAAAACCGCAGATAATCAAGTAAAACTTATGTAGGAGGATTTGTTTCATCTTTGTGTATCATCTGAGGCTGTTCACTTCACTGGGTATATGAGAGGGTTTACAACCACTTTAACTTTCTAGAATGAGTAAAGCTGGCCATACACTATCTGAATTTTGCCTAGTCCCTAATGAACCGGAAAAAATTTGCCTAGTGGATGGCCCGTCTCTTGCTTGATACTCTTTGATAAATTAAAGGAACCAGGCAGAAAATTGTCAGCCAAATACTAGCTGCATCTAATCAAGTGTTCTACAACCAATCAAGTCTCTGTTTAGGTATTTTAACAGCCACTGGTTCTGGCTGTCAGAATACAGTAGTCACAGAGGGTCGTCCTTCTAAGTTGTATAGCATAGATAGAGGAATCTGTTAAATTTCTTTTGTTCAGCCTTCAAAAAAAATCTAAAGCTTTAGAGGGACACAGGTAGAGAAGGGGGTACCACCGCATCAGGCAGGTCAGCCGAAACAAACTTCTCCTCTAGAAATGAAGAGCCCCAGGTGCTGGCAAATGTGTATAGCAAATGAAGATGAATGGAAAACTCTGGATAGCCACACTCCAAAGAAAGTTTCCTTTGCCTTTTATTGAAAAATTGGGATCACACTTTACAAGCCACAGCAAAGCGATACAAACAGGAGCTCATAGCTCAGCTATGAATAAGCCCTTTTCATAGTGTGAAACGCGTCAGCCCGTTTGTATCTCTTTGCTGTGGCTTGTACAGTGTGATCCCCATTTTTCAATTAAAGGCAAAGGAAACTTTCTTTGGAGTGCCGCTGTCCAGAGTTTTCTATTCATCTTCATTTGCTTTAGAGGGACACCTTTGAGCCAGCATCAATCATGATAAATTGCACCACCACCAACCCGAAGAAAAAAAAAATAGGTCTGCACCCATTAGTCTCCTAGCGTCTAAGGGCCTGGTATGGATTGGGGGGGACTCCCAAACCATTTTTTTTTTATTTTGGCATGTGGTTCCCCTCAAAATGCATACCAGACATGAAGGGATATTAGTTTTGTATCTTCGGCATTTGTTTTTTAGATTCAGATGTTTTTTAAGGACTGTGTGGCCATGGCATCTACAGTATAGCAACAATGACTCATCTGCTGTCAGTGGGATTCCCTGAGTTTGCAGCTAGGCAGGCCAGGAAAGGGGAGGAAGCGAGCAAACCCCCCATTCTGAATTATACCAAACCACGTGCCCTTAGCATAGGTGATGCTTTGGGGACTTTGTGACCCCCCCAAAGCACCTTGTCCTTATCTTAATGGGGACAACGGCCTCTTCCCCCTTCTTATCAGAATTTGGAAGCCCCCTTTAACAAGGGGGGGTACAGATCTCAGGGCCCCCTATGTAAATGGTTATGGGGTACATAGTACCCCTACCAATTCACCAAAAAAGTGACAGAAATAAATAAAAACAGAAATACAGTTTTTGACCCTATACTCTTTTACATAGAAATTGGGGGATCTGGGGGCCCCCTTGTTAAAGGAGGCTTCCAGATTTCCATAAGCCTCGCACTCACAGACTCCCACAACCTCCGCCCATGTTTTTTTTGGGAGGGGGCATGCCATTTTTTTTACCATGGGGTTTACCTTAAAAGGTCTGGTATGGATTGGGGGGCCCCCCTTTTTTCTATCCAATTTATTTTAAAGAAAATTTTTATGTCGGCATTGTTTGCTTACATTCTGCTGTCAGTGGGGAATCCCATTGACAGAAAATTAGTGTAATGGTTGTTAAGGACATGGGGTCCAGCAGGCTGCCCCTCTCCTTACCCACTACAGCTCCAGAAGATTCATCCCCTTAATGGCTAGGCCATTTTTTACGATACGGCACTGCGTTAATTTAACTGACAATTGTACGGTTGTGCAACGCTGTACACAAATAAAATTGATGTCATTTTATTTTCAACGAATAGAGCTTTCTTTTGGTGGTATATGATCACCTCTGCGTTTCGTTTTTTTGGTGCTATAAACAAAAAAAGACTGTCAATTTTTTCTATAAAACATATCCAATACAAACATGTAAGAAATCTAATTTCTTCATCAATTTAGGCCAATATGTATTCTGCTACATATTTTTTTGTAAAAAAAAAAAAAAATCCCAATAAGCATATATTGATTGGTTTGCACAAAAGTTATAGCATCTACAAATTATGTGATACTTTTATGGAATTTTTATTAATTAATTTATCTTTTACTAATAATGGCAGTGATCACAGACTTGCGGCGGACAAATTGGACACTAAGTGCCAATTTTGACACTTTTTTAGGGACCAGAGACACTAATAAAGTGATAAATATGCACTGTCAATGTACTGACACTAATAGTAGGGAAGGGGTTAACATCAGGGGTGATCAATGGGTTAAATTTGCCCCTAGGAAGTGCTTTGTAACTGTGTGGGGGGATGCTTTAACTGTGGGAAGACAGATCTTGTGTTTCTGCTACGCAGGAACACGGATCTCTGTGTTCCCTTGTCACAGAACGACGATCTGCCTTGTTTACATAGGCGGATCGCCGTTCTGCCTCCCTCGGGAATGAACAATCATAGCGCCTATAGAGCAGCTGGGAGACCTTCTGTTAAAACTACAGAATGCACAGTTTTGCAAGTATTGCATAAGTGCAATTTTTAATATATAATATCAGAATATCTGCTTCCTTTATTTAATGCAAACAAAACCTTAGTTCTGCTTTTATTAAAAATGTTAAGCTTTAGATACACACACGTTACTGATTATTTACTGGTAATATAGTACAATGGTTTTTGTTTAGTGTATTTTTTTATTACTAATGATTAGGGTGAGTATGTTGCTATTATTGTTCAGGCTAAAATATGTGCTTCTGTCTCCAAACCTTGAGTTACTGCCAGACCTGACTTCCACACCTAGCATTGTTACTGCTAGTATTACAAAGTGCTACTACATTGGCGAGCTCAGTGTGACCTGATAATGAGATGTGTATTTACCAGGATTACCCTCTGTAGAGAACGACATGTGCAAATAGCTATTTGTGAGATATCAAACCTGATCCTCTGTTCCCTGGAGGCTGCATGTTAAACCTAATTAACAGGAAAAAACAAACTCAACAAGAACAGCCTGTAGCTATTCAGTGTTCTTCAATGAATGGCTTAATATTAGTATTTCATATTAGAGATTTTTATTGTAAAACTGCACATAAAATACAAAATATTGATATTAATAAGAAAATAGAGTACAATTATTTTGTTGGTAAGGAAATGTGTTACATGGACTGTGTGGCTAACAAAGTGCTAGAGATCCTGCAACACATACAGTATGGTTACACAGTACAATCATTTTTAGGTATGCAAAAAGGTAATGCTGTTCTATTTGATGTTTTTATTCTGAAACTGTAATGCAGACATGACTATTGCTGTCACTTTTTTTTACAGATGAGACAATGGGCTTGTAGGAGAAAGACTAAGGTTCTCTTTAAAGACACAGTCACCAAATTATAGATTAAAGCACAGAACAACCAAGTATTGTTAGTCACCTACAAAGCGGTGCTGTGTCTTGGGCGCCACTTTGCGGAGGGGGGGGGGGCGTTTTTTTCTTTCCGCCTCCCCCACACGAAAACCCCCCCGACCTGTTCTCCTGCTCAGATATAGCCTCCCACTGGCCTTGCATTCAGCACTGGCAGTATGGGCGGCTTGGGCGCGTACTTGGCCGGGGGGGGGGAAGTGACTTCCGTCCCCATAAGATGGATTATGGCTGAATGTCTGTATCACTGCACACAGCTTAACTGGTGGAGGCGGAGGCGGAGCCTAATGCTCCACCTACCCACCTTCGTGCTGCATAATTTTTTCCCTCAGTTTAGGCTGATACGTATTCTTCTACATATGTTTGGTAAAAAAAAAAAAAATCGCAATTATTTGATTGGTTTGAGCAAAAGTTATAGCAAAAGTTATAGCGTTTACAAAATAGGGGATAGTTTTATAGCATTTTTATTAAAATATTTTTTTTTTACTAGTAATGGCGGCGATCAGCGATTTTTATTGCTTGCGACATTATAGCAGACACATCGGACATTTTTGACACATTTTTGGGACCATTGTCATTTATACAGCAATCAGTGCTATTTAAATGCACGGATTCCTGTGTAAATGACACTGGCAGTGAAGGAGTTAACCACTAGGGGGCAGTGTAGGTGTTATGTATGACGGTATGTGTTTTTTTTATTGTAGGGGGCGTAGCCTGGCATGTGACATCACTGATCGTCCTTCCCTATAAAAGGGAACAGACAATCAGTGACAGCCACACTAGGAAGCACGTTCTTCAGCTCTGTGACCCGATCGCAGGACACGGCCATGGAGCTCAGGACCGGGTTGCCAGGCCCAACCCACGGCTGGGCACTTTAAAGAATCACTTACAGGTACATGATTGTGCCCAGCTGTGCCATTCTGCCGACGTATATCGGTGTGAGGCGGTCCTTAAGCAGTTAAACCTCTCCACAACTTTATCCCTGACCTGTCTGGTTTGTTCCTTGGCCTTTATGATGCTGTTTGTTCTCTAAGGTTATCTAATAGACCTCAGAGGGCTTCAGAGAACAGCTGTATTTATACTGAGATCAAATTACACACAGGTGGACTCTATTCACTAATTAGGTTTCTTCTGAAGGCAATTGGTTCCATTCGATTTTAGTTAGGGGTATTCGAGGAAAGGGGAATGAAAACAAATGCACGCCACACTTTTCAGATATTTATTTGCAAAAAAAAATAAAACCATTTATCATTTTCCTTCCACTTCACAATTATGTGCCACTTTGTGTTGGTTTGTCACATATTTACATTTACGTTTTTGGTTGTAACATGACAAAATATGGACAATTTCAAGGTGTATGAATACTTTTTCAAGGCACTGTACACTAATCTTGAATGCAGCTGATGGGGGATGAGTGAATGGGAATACTTAAAGTGTTAATGAAAATTAATCATTTTATTACGTTATCTTTAAAAATAGGTATTGTGCCTTTGAAGGGAAGCTTAGAATGGTGCATCCCCTCTACATTATAAAATACCTGGTTTATCCTGCCATTTCTCCTCAGTTCCCAATCCTTGGTGTCATCGAAGTGTACAGCTGATTCTCCAGCTGTACCATTGCCATCTCCATTACACATGTTCTGCCAGTGGATTCCATTCACATTCAGTTTTGCTCTAAAAGCCATCCCAGGTGACAATCTGCATCAGACCTAGGGGTGGCTCCAGCATGTACAGTAGAGACACAAGTCCTCTCTGTCTCCCTCTCATTACAACAATGTTGTCAAGCCAGGCATATCTAGCAGGGATGAATAGTAGATTCCTCTTCTTTCTGCTAGTTGGCCCACCAAACTTGCATTGAAAAGCTTGGGGTTTGTGCTTATACATTGTAATTGTTAAAAGACTGGCAGTGAGGATCTCCTAATGAGCTGTTAACACATGACTCACAATCACCAATCAGTTCCATGCTGCAGGGAGAAAGCCTTTCTACTTCTCAGTGTGACAGCGCCTCTTCCAGATTTCAGTGGGGGGGGATGCAGTTAGCTGATCAAGAGATGTCACATGACTGTATATGAACCTTGGTACAGGGTATTTGAGGGAATTATTTTGCGGTTTTATGTTTAATATAATTCTCAAATGATTTTGATAGGTACCCCTTCCCAATTCCTCCTCCCCGCAGTCTCCTGGCACATGTCACAGGTCCCAAAAGAATGTGGGACCCTTCACGAGGTACAGAGCAGCTTGCACATGCTCAATGCTGCTCACAGTTAGGATGCTGGAGCCTGGACCTGAAGATCGGCAAAGAAACGGGGGGTGGGGGGGGGGGATGTCTTCAGGCAGGTGGTCTGCAGGAAGGGGGCTTATCAGAATCTGGAAGCCCCCTTAAAAAAGGGGCCCCCAAATCCCACCCCATGTGAATGGGTATTGTTTTAAAAAAAAAAGTGTCCCCTGATGTAGATCGATCGCCAATCATGACATCGCCACCACCCTCGGACTCAAAAAAGGAAAAATGATTTGTGATTTAAATGTCACTTCAAGCTTTTTTTTTCTTTAGAAAATTTCATTTTTGCTGCAGCATGTTCTATACATGCTACAGATGTGCCTATTTACAGGCAGACTAAAGGGACCTACCAGGCACTATATTTAAAGGAATTTTTAATTTTTATTGTTGCACTTAACCACTTCCCGCCCAACCTATAGCAAAATGACGGCCGGGCAGTAGTTCAGTTCTCATCACTGGACTCATATGACATCTTTCATGATAACTTCCGCCACGCACCCATAGGGGCAAGCAGTGCGGTGATTGGTGGTGTGGTTTGTCAGTCTGGACATGGCTGATCACGTGGTAAAGAGCCTCGGTGGAATGGTGTCAACCACTTTTCGGCTTTTCCTCATTCGCGTCTGACAGATCAGTGGCTCTCCTGACAGGAGGGGTCTGCGCTGATTGTTTATCAGCACAGCCCCCCCATGGATGCCCACATCGAACCACCAGGGATGCCACCAGGACCACCAGGTATAACTACAATGGATGGATGAGCAGGGGTGCCACCAATGGCCTCCAGGGATGCCAGTAAGTGCCCACACATCTTGCTACTCAGTGGCCTCTATTGTCTTCCAAATGTCTCCTCATCAGTGATGCCCAGCAGTGCCATCTATCAGTGTTCATCAGTGCCCACCTATCAGTGCCAATAAGTACCCATCCATGCCACCTATCAGTGCCACCCATAAGTACCCATCAGTGCAGCCTTTCAAGTGCCCATCAGTGCTGTCTGAGTTCCCATCAGTGCCACCTATCAATGTCCATTAGTGCTACACACCAGTGCCACCTATCAGTGCCCATCAGTGCCACCTCATCAATGCCCATCAGTGCCGCCTTATCATTGCACATCAGTGCAGCTCATCAGTGCCCATCAGTGAAGGAGAAAACTTTCTTTGCTTCTGTTTTTTGTAAATAAGTAACTTTTTTAAAAATTTTGGTCTTTTTTTATTTGTTGCGCAAAAAATAAAACCCCAGCAGTGATCAAAAGAAAGCTCTTTTTGTGGGAACAAAATGATAAAAAATTTGTTTGGGTACAGTGTAACATGACCGCGCAATTGTCATTCAAAATGCGATAGCGCTGAAACCTGAAAATTGGCCTGAGCAGGAAGGGGCGAAAGTGCCTGGTATTGAAGTGGTTAAGCATTATTAAAATCACTGCTCATGTGAAAATTATATAAAAAAGAAAAATTGCATTGGTATATTTCCCCCAGGATAGTACCTGGATCCACATTTGCTTTTTATGGTCACATTTACTTCAAAATGGGGACTTTTGATTTTTCAAGTTCGGGTCCTATAGACTTTAATAGGGTTTGCTGTTTGGGTCAGAACTTTTTCTCTGGTCGGGAGTTCTGGTGCGCACCAAACAGGGGGGTGTTTGGCCCATCTCTATTCACTGCACCTACAGGTAAAACAAAGCATAGGGAAGGGGCATATAGATGGATTACTCTAACCATGAAACAGCCATACATCCCCTAATGGAATTAAGGACTATCTTGATACCCAGAAATATACAACATATATAATAAAAATATAATTTTTATTGAAAACAAATAATTTGATTTAAAATTTAGAAAAGACACACTTGTTGACAAACATCATGTTACATAGTTACACAATTAGATAGTGCCCGGCCTTCTGCGGTAAGGAAGTGCAGGGTACAGTAACTGTTATCCAAGTTGATCATATATTTCAACTAGTTTCGCGACTTATTGTCACTTCTTCAGGAAAGAATCTTGGTACAGATCTATAATAGAATACATGATGTCAACATTCTTAATATAATATAGTAAACATTACAAAATCAAATTTAATAGAGTTTTTTTATATATGTAAATAAATTTTATGTATATAAACACCTTTAGTATTGCTGAGCATGCGGCCTGCCTCCAGGAGCTCCAGAGAATGGACCAAAAATAGAGCACGGGTGGTCCCCACCGTAGGGGGTTACCACCCTCGGGGCGGACACGGGGGATTAAATAGACAAAGCCAACTAAAATAAAAAAATATATAAGAAATATAACAGTGGTAATAATGGTAATGCCATCATTCTAGTTATATAGGTTAGTTGAGATGCTATAGATAGGCAGTTGGTATACCCACATGATCAAGCTGGTATCTACGTTGGCAACAGGTAGTTTTAATGGAGGTGTTTGTTTACAACGTAATGGTGTGTAAGTCCCCTGGGCAAGGTCCTCAGTATCAAGGGTGTACACCGGCTTGGTCAATTACCTACAGGTAAGTCTCATTATGTGATTACCTGTAGGTATAGATGAAAAAGCGGGCTTTGCTACTGCTTTCATTGACAGCTCTGTGTCTGCTGGCTCTGTTGACATCACATCCAAGATGGTGGTACCCAGCAGCAGTCTTAGAATTTTTGATGTCTATACAAAAGGAAATGTTTTCTTTTTTCCAGGTAAATAATATGCATAAAATATGGGAAGATTTTTGTTGAAATTAAATTAGTATGTGATCATTCTGTGTCCCATATAAATGATTGAAATGATTATTTTTGCAGTGGTTGGGAGGGCCCCTTTTATAGCTACATATTTGGCCTACAGTAGTAAAATTAAACTATTCAAGTTTGGCAATGTAAATATAATGCCATAATGTAAACATTTTTATATCTGGAAAGGTTTTTTCCAAACCCAAAATTTCACTTTTGCTTGATTGTTGGCCATGTATTTAAAAAATGTATCTACACCCAAAACCAAAAATGTTATATTTGGCAGCCACCACTTCTATTTTCCAGGCTAGGTACTTTACAGCAAATACAGAATATACTGTGTAGCGCCCTGTTCCCGATAAGCAGATGCTATTGTTTTTTCAAATTTAATTATCTGAAGCTGTAGTTTGGCTCAGAATAATTTCTCTAAAAGTTCTGATTTCTGTACCAGTCCAGTTGGGTTGCACGGATTCCCAGCTGACCGTAGGTGTCGCTGTCGCTGTCAGCGGGTGTGGAACAGCAGCAGGCTGGATGCATTGGATATCGCCTCTTGCTCGGAAATGTGGTTTCCCTGCTGTGCATTCTGGGAGAGGGCATGCTGGCCCGAGGCTTCGCAGCTGAGAGTGTAGGCTCAGGAATGTCTTGGGGCCTGCTGATCCAGGGGTGGTCCTGTGCTGTCTCGCCTGCGGGGAGAAGCCAAGGAAAGCTGAAGGATACAGGGGAGGACTTTTTCAGTGGAGGACCGAGCGCAAGGCTGGTGTCTCTGGAGAAGCCTTGAAACTCAGTTTGAGGACGCATCCCAGATCAATATCCTTACACTATCGCCGGGTCGGTTGAAAGAATCTGGTACTGTAGGGTAGTTCTTCCTAAATGCTCTCAAGAATCTCTAAGTTCGGTTAACAAGTCTGTGGCAGAGACTTTGCTGCGCATCTACTTTCAAGAACCACTAAGTTTAATTAACAAGTCTGTGGCAGAGACTTTGTTTGGCATATCATCGGCTGCTAGGTCAAGTGAGAGGGGCCTATCCGGTGACTGCTGATCCAGTCTGTGGAGCTGTTTGTCCTCTGGATCTGACTGATACCTCTAACCCGCAATTACTAGGTGCCTGAACTCCCCCTTATCCTCTAACCCTATTGAAGGACTGTGTCTTGTGTCTTTCTTTGGTATTACCCCTAAATAAATCTTCAAAAAGGACCACGTGTCTGATATATCTTCATTTGGGCTACTTTTCACGGGACCCCCCTAAGATGAAGAGGTGAGCAGAAGAGGTAACGGTAAGCCTGAATAAAACCAGCAGCTCCTTCGGGGGTTAGTGCTACAACTGTATAGTTTGAGTCTGCCAGAATTCAGTGAACACAAAAAACAACAAAAAACAATGTTATCTATCTTGTGTAAACTACTAATCCCATCAACTATCATGTAATGGATATGAACAAAAACAGGCATGCTTGAAGTCCAGCATGTGTGACATTCATAGGTCCCTCCACGAATACAGAGGTGCAATCATGAAGGAACAGGAAGTGCACAGCCACCACATATAAGGACTATTCGCGTATAAGATTTTTGTTTTGGGATTTACATATAGCATCATAAAAGGCCATAAAGCAAGCCTTTCACTAACAAAACATATGGCTCCCATTCGTCTGGTTCTACTCTTACTGATGATAAGAAACAGTCCTGCTGGCTCTAAGAAAGATCTCGGCTCCCTTCTGATTTATTCCTGCAGAACATGCTTGATGCCTATATATCTACAATTTATTTCCATTTACAATATTGGGAAATTATTTAACAAGCTGAAAAATAATAGTAATTACTGCTTCTGGAAAGTATATGGATGACTGAGTCATAAAATATCATAGGCATTAGGAAGAAAAGACTGATAATTGCATTTGACTGTACATTTCCTTGCATTTTTGAAGCTCAATTTACTGTCATCAGACATCTCCCACACAGTTACATTCTCTGCACGCCAAATGAATGTAATGCTGGGGACTGCACAATGAGAGTAAAGCTTATTCTGTACATATTAAACATATTCATTCTCATTTCTCTTGTGAACATCATTTACTAATGCTGTAGAAGTCCCATTCTTGGAAAATAATTTAATAAATTGTGTTGGTTATTAAAGCAATCAGATTATTTTTTTCATTTTTTTCAGTTACAAGACTATTCAATCACTAAAATGTATTTTTATATTTAACTTGGCTCCCTCTGAACAGCCTGTGTATCCCATAATGGGATAAATAATTTCAACTGATGTTTTAAATATTTTACATGAATAGTAAAAAAAAATATATAATATAAGATAATATAAGATAATAATAATAATAATAATAATAATAATAATAATAATAATAATAATAATAATAATAATAATAATAATATGCCCTGCATTGGTTTTAACCTGTAATAACAGTCATTGTAGATCAGTATATGTTTTCACATTCAGTTAGTTCAGTGAAATCTTTAGGATGGGTAAATTAATTATGCAACCTGCTAGCAGACATTAGCTTTCTACAATCTGTAATTTTAACTTCATAATTAAGTTATGTTCTATTTAAATTGTCTTGCTTTTCTGTGTGGCGTACCTTTTTTCTTTTTCAGTGTTTTTTTTTATTTTTTATTTCTGAGTTTATGATTTTTGTCTCTCTCTAGGGGAGCACGATGGCCTACATTTTTCAAAATGTCAATATTTCTAAGCATATTAAAGGGAAAATAAAATGCGTGTAGTACTTTAAAAACACCTGTTTGCATACTGGATATTGGTGTTCAGATATGAGTGGAGGAACCTGTAAGGTCACAGATACAATGATGGGATTTTCCTTCTGCATTAATGTCGTTTCATACAAACTGGTGTCTGTGTCATGTCAGATGAACAAATATATGTTAGATGACATATGTAAATCAGATAATTGTGGGTAAAATTACCGTAGCTACCTAAAAAACAAAAAACACGTCAATTAAATTCATTTAGAAAACACAAAAAAGTTATACTGCTTTTATGCCTTATATTCTAATTTGTGTGCTCTGACTGTACCTTAAAAACACCCTGCCATCACATTTACTGGTACTTGATAGTTCTTACATAAAAAAAAAGGCAAGCTAAAAAAAAAAAAGTTGGTTCAAACATTCGCGCAATTAAGTGTTTTGCTGAAGAGAGTTACAATTTTAGAAACTTTACATTCTGACATTCTGGGTGTGCTGGATGCTTGTACCTACCTCCTGCCCAGTATCGGTCCTAAACCCCAACAGCTAGGGTGTGCTGTGTGCCAGAACTGCAGGTGCATGCTACTCACAGTGGGCAGCGCGTCAGAGATCCTGACAATGTTCTACATCTGACTACTTAAATAATATAAAAATAATTATATTTGTAGCACCCTCCTAGGTAAAATGTGATTTATTTTTTTTGCTGCTCTCTAATCCTTGGAGCAGCTGTTAATTAGGGATGGGCGAATGGTTCGACACAAACAATTGCCATACTCAAATTTGCAGAGTGTTCGCCCTGATGAACACCCTGCAATGCACTGCCCAGTGCATTCTGTGCCCTGACTGAGCAAAGCTTTGCCCAATCAGGGCACAATGTAAGCTGGTTTTTAAGGAAGCTGGCCACAGTGTCCTTAACAACAGATGAGTCATCAGCTGTCAAAAAGCACTGATTAAAAAATAAAGAATTAAAAATGGCGTGGCCCTTCGGGTCTGGTATGGATTGGAGGAGAACCCCATTCCAAAATGTTTTTAAAAAACAGCATGGCCCCCCCCCCAAAATCCATACCAGACCCTTACCCAGGCATGCAGCCTGGCAGGTCAGGACTAGCGAGCGCCCTCCGCTTCTGAACCATACCAGGCCCCATGCCCTCAACATGGGGGAGAGGGTGTTTTGGGGCAGAGGGGCTCTGCCACCCTAACCCCAAAGCACCTTTTCCCCATATTCCGGGATGACCTCAAGTGCCAAATGCCTCCTCTGCGCTTTGACAGTTCTCATATAGGTAAGGGGCGGGGTCACCTTTCAATGTCACATGGTGGACCCGCCCCCTTGTTACATCACAGGCCTAGCATGCAACCGTCTGTGATATCAGAAGGGGCAGTGCCACCAAATTTTGTAGCCACCTGGCCCCACCCCTTGCCTATATAAGAAATGTCAATGTGCAGAGGAGGCATTCGGTGTGAGGCCGTCCTAGAAGGCGGAGCGTTTTTTTTTCCGGGTTGATGGGCAGCGTGATTGACAATGGATTTACATCGATTGACATAATTTTTTTATTTTTTAATAAAGGGTTTGTCAAAAAATTGTCTCTTGTTTTGATTCCTTTTTAACAATTTTTTGGTGAATGGGGAGGGGTACTATGTACCCGATACTCATTCTCATAGGGGAGCGGGATCTGGGGGCCCCTTTGTTAAAGAGGGCTTCCAGATTCAGATAAAATCCCTAACCACCAGCCACGGTTGTGGGGATGAGGCTCTTGTCCTCATCAACATGCGGGCAAGGTGCTTTAGGGTTGTGGGGGGCACTCCCCCACTCCATGTGGAGGGCATGTGGTCTGGTATGGTTCAGGAGGGGGGGGGGTACTCGTTCATCCACCCCCTTTCCTGACCTGCCAGGCTGCATGCCGGATAAGAGTTACGAATGGGTTAGGGACTGCCAGTTTGTTCTTAAGTTGGATTTGTTCGTAAGTCAGAAGCGCATGTAAAGAATGGCAGAGACGAAGTTTTCCAATGTTTTCCGATGTTCTGTCAAGTAGCCGCGCATGTGCAAATGCCGTTTTCCTACGTGCCCGATGTTGAAAAGTGGCCGCGCATGCGCAGAGCGTCACACTGCCTCCCCTTCATAAGTAGGAGTCATTCACAAGTCGGACGTTTGTAACTCGGAGACTTCCTGTAGAGTAGACTACTGCTATACAGCTATCTATGGATGAAAAATTGTTATATGCCCTGTGTGCCCAAAGATTTAATTTTACATTTTGGCTGAAGTATAACAAGAAATGATTTACTAAACAAAATGTGAGTAGGCTGGCCCATTGATAATGCACAAACAGCAAATCATATGCTGATGTAATTCATGATGTGCATATACAAAAGTTCAAGAACTAGCTGGTGTACAAGATTCCGTATACTGGTGCTTCATTCCTACAACAGCATTGCGTTCAAAGTTTTTTAACATCTTATTTAGCTTTGTGCATTTAATTGTTTATTTAGTTAGTTTTTTTTTTTTTTTAGTTCATGTTTAGGTAAAATGTTGATGTGCCTATTCCATACTGAATGTTGGGAACAAAAGACACACAAGCAACATTGTTTGGATGTACATTATTATTAATATTATTGTAGCGATGTAGTTGCCGCTAGTAACAAACAATCCACCAATTCACGTCGCTGCCAGACTTCATACATCAATTGCAGAGACAATGAACAGTCTTTTGCTGTTTTTGTTTTTGTTGTTTTATTGGGGTGTACAACTTGGATGGGAAAAGGGTATATGGGATGCCCAAAGAATAATTTGCCATCATATTTTAAAGATTAAATTCATAGCACAAAGTTAGTACAGATGCACATCAATTCTTCTGGCTCTGAGTATAAGTCTCCTGCATCTACATGCAGACTGTTGCTCCTTCTCTGCTCAACTCCTGCAGATTATTCCTTCTAAGATTTTGAGGACATCACTCTTTACTATATATGAGTGATGGTCCTAGAACTTCTCTCCTCCCCAAAACTTCTTTCCTCACTTCTTGAAGTGAGCTAATGTCACATCATCTTCTACTGAGCAATAAGGACCCCCTCTAAATGAGTCCCTAAGCAGGCTCTGTTTCCACGCTTCTACTAGGCCTGAGGCCTGCAGTACCTCTCCCAGGAGGCCTATTCGTTTAAAAGCATTGATATGGATGATGGACTACTGTTCCCAGCCAGCCCAGCTTGCAAATCCTGTGCCCAGGGCCGTCTTTAACACAGGGCAAAAGGGGCAGCTGCCTTGGGCCCTGTCATTGCTGTGGGGCCCAAAGCAGCTGCCACTTAAGCCCTGCGCTGCCTGCAGTTTTCCCGGAGTAGCAGGTGCACCGCCCCCCCCCCCCACGCTCTCCCAAGCGCCGGCCACATTAACTATACAGGAGAGTGGGACAGCTGCGGGCTTCATGTGTTTGAGCCCGCTCGTCCTGCTTCTCCCCCTGTGAGCTGCAGACCCGAGTCAATGACAGAGTGAGAACGGCGCTCCTTGTTCCTCCCGCCCCCACCTCCCCCTGGCAGACCTGTGTAGCACACAGCCAAGTGAAGTTTTCTGGTGGTGTGCTGGGTCTGATAGGCGGAGACTGTGTTGCACCGCCGTGTGATCAGGTAAGAAAGAACAATGTAGAGAGAAGGGGAAGGGGAATTGCTGGTACAGAGGTGGACATGGGGGGGGGGGGGGGTTACAGAAGTGAGAGGTAGACATGGGGGGTACAGAGGTGGACATGGGGGGTACAGAAGTGAGAGGTGGACATGGGGGGTACAGAGGTGGAAGGAGTAAAGATATGGACATGGGGGGTAGAGAGATGGACAGAGGTGGAGGGAGTAAAGAGATGAACATGGGGGTACAGAGGTGAACACAGGTGGGTGGGGGAAACAGGGGTGGTGGGGGGATACAGAGGTGAACACAGAGGTGGATGGGGGTACAAATGTGGAGGGGGTACAGAGGTGGACATGAGGGGGTACAGAGGTGAACACAGGTGGATGGGGGTACAGAGGTGGACATGGGGGGTACAGAGGTGGAGGGGGTACAGAGGTGGACATGGGTGGTACAGAAGTGGAGGGGGTACAGAGGTGGACACAGGTGGACGGGGAAACAGAGGTGGTGGGGGGGTACAGAGGTGAACACGGAGGTGGATGGGGGTAAAAAGGTGGAGGGGGTACAGAGGTGGACATGGAGGGTACAGAAGTGGACACAGGTGGACGGGGGAAACAGAGGTGGTGGGGGGGTAAAGAGGTGGAGGGGGGTACAGAGGTGAATACAGAGGTGGACGGGTGTACAAAGGTGGAGGGGGGTACAGAGTTGGACATGGGGGGGGTGCAGAGGTGGACATGAGGGTGTACAGAGGTGAACACAGGTGGATGGGGGTACAGAGGGGGACATGGGGGGGGGTACAGAGGTGAACACAGGTGTACGGGGGTACAAAGGTAGACATGGGGGTACAGAGGTGGAAATGGGGGGATACAGAGATGGAGGGGGTTACAGAGATAAATCCAGAGGGGGATGGGGGTACAAAGGTGGACATGGGGTACAAAGGTGGACACGGGGATGTACAGAGGTGGACGGGGGTACAAAGGTGGACACGGGGATGTACAGAGGTGGACGGGGGTACAAAGGTGGACATGGAGATGTACAGAGGTGGACGGAGGTACAAAGGTGGACACAGGGATGTACAGAGGTGGACACAGGGATGTACAGAGGTGGACACAGGGATGTACAGAGGTGGACGGAAGGATATAGAGATGAACGTGGATGGGGGATACAGAGGTGGATGTGGGATACAGAAGTCAGCTGTGGATGGGTGGATACAGAGGTGGACGGGGGGAACTGAGGTGTACACAGAGGTGGAGGGGGTACAGAGTTGGACATGGGGGTACAGAGGTGAACACAGGTAGACGGGGGGTACAAAGGTGGACATGGGCAGGTACAGAGGTGGACATGGGGGTTACAGAGGTGGAGGGGGGTTACAGAGATGAACCCAGAGGTGGACGGGGGTACAAAGGTGGACATGGGGATGTACAGAGGTGGACGGGGGGAACAGAAGTGAGCTGTGGATGGAGGGGTACAGACGTGAACGTGGAATACAGAGGTGAGCTGTGGGTGGAGGGGGTACAGAGGTGATATGTGGGTGGATGGGGTACAGAGGTGAGATGTGGGTGGATGGGGTACAGAGGTGAGATGTGGGTGGAGGGGGTACAGAGGTGAGATGTGGGTGGAGGGGGTACAGAGGTGAGATGTGGGTGGAGGGGGTACAGGGGTGAGATGTGGGTGGGGGGGTACAGAGGTGAGCTGTGGGTGGAGGGGGTACAGAGGTGAGCTGTGTGTGGAGGGAGCAGAGGTAAGCAAAGTGATGTGCAGAGGTGACCAATAGATGTACAGAGGGGGAGGGGGGAGGATATGCAAGCACTGCCCCTTGTGCTGATTTTTTTTCGTGCCCTGTATGATACAAACACCTCAAAGTACAAGTACAATCCCTGTGTATCATCCTGGACTCCGCTATCTCCCCCCCCCACCCCCGCCAATCATCCTGGACTCCGCTATCTCCCCCCCACCTCCATCCATCTTCCTGGATATCTCTGTCTCTTCCCCCCATCATTATTATTATTATTATACAGGATTTGGGCAGTGCTTTACAACATGAGGGAAGACAGTACAGTCACGATACAATGCAATACATAAGTTTTACGTGTGTGTTTTGTTTTTTCGAATGCTGGGATGGAGAGACAATTTGCATGGGGGGGCCCAAGAATTTTTTTTGCCCAGGGCCCAATCAATAGTAAAGACGGTCCTGCCTGTGCCCTCAGGCCACATCGATTTGACACAGATCCCCACAGTCTCTCCTCTGATCCAGGACTCTTTATCATTCACCGTGTACATGACAAAGACTTTGCTTCTACATGGTCATTAGCAAAGTTCCCTCACCGACTTCCTGGCGCATCCAGCCCTCCACTGTGGTAACACTCACCGACCTTCCACTGCCCTGAGTCCTTGATGAGGAACTTGACCGGACCATACATTCCAACAGCTTCACCTGCCCCTCTGTTCCATGTGTTCTTTACCACCGATGGTGTGGTGACAAAGACATTGCCAATGACCGCTTAGAGGCAAAGTTCCCTCACAGCTCGCCCTGGGCAACCTCCTGCGATCGTTACACCCCACCCCAGATGGGTGTGCCCCCCTGCTGCTGCCTAGTATTCCATTCCTCACTTCACTCAGCCGACATCTCCCCCCAGTGGCATATTACCTCCGCTTATATAGGAGGCCCGCCCCCTGCCAATACCAATTGGGGATTGGTCAGGTGCTCCCACATGAGCTGCCTGCCACTTCAGTTCTATGCCCAGCCCCTCTTCCAGAATATTCTCCCTGGAAGCAGGGGAGGCGCCTCAGAACTAGAGCACAGGTGGTTACACCCACTGCTACTCTGACCACTCCCAGCGCCCAGATCAAAACAGACAGGCCTAGCTTGCAGCATAGGCCTGCTTAAATTTGCCTGTGTTCACTGTCCCTGGTAAAAAAAAATATTACTAGCACCTACCTATTGGTAGAGGGTGCTATATTATTATGCACGATTTATATACTAGAGTCAATAGTTTTTGCAGCACTTTACAAAATGAAGGCAGATGGTGCTATTACAATACAATTCAAAACAATGGGAGGGCCCTGCTCATTAGAGCTTGCAATCTACGTGCACATAAAACCAGATAGCACTGTACTCATTAAACCTCTCTTTATTTCTATGTTCAGGTGAATTGTTTTGTATTTTTGTGTTTTTGGTGATATACAACATAGCATCTCTGTACCGACTGTATATGATTTGATGCACTGTATAAGATTGATTTATTCGCATTTAGCATGGCATATTTCAAAAACAAACCTCTGTGTATGATCAGCTATATAGGTTGAAAAATTGCCATTGCTATGTGGGTGAACATATGTATGCACACGAGGATCTGTGTTTCAAGTGTATGGAAAACACAAGATATTAAGTATGTACTGATGACATGAAAAAAAAAAACATAAGTTAAAAAAAAAAAGCAGTCTTGGACCTTGTGCTGGCATCACTGCCAATGCACACATATGCCTACTTTGGCTATGGCTAGCACCTGGTCAGTTTCATATTCTTCTGCTTTTGAACAGAACCCCAATGGTAAATACTTGTACATACGATGCCTATTTTCTTTGCCAGCATAGGTCTGCACAACCAAATGCACATTTAATTCTTTAATGAATCATAGTATTTATTTATGTTTTTCATGTTTTTTTAACCAGTTGCCTACCTTGAGCGTCTTACAAATGTCCATAAAACCCCCTCTTCTGTACACATCTTTTCTTATCTCCTTCTGCTCAGCTACTGTGCACAGCCCCTGAGATCCTATAACTGGGAGCCAGTCAGAAGCCTTCTTCACTGAATGATCACTCTGACAGACAATCTCAGTAAGAATTCAATGTAACATTTTAATCCAAAACAACAACAAACAGCTGCAGCTCTCTCACTCACAAATCTGATTGAGGGAGTTAACTTTTAACAACTTTGCGGCCGCGCTATAGCCGAAAGATGGCTACAGTGCGGACGCTACCTGCCGGGAGGGCGTCCCTGGACGTCCTCCTATTTACTTCCGCAATGCGCGCTCCTGAGAGCGCGCATCGGGGAAGTTCTGTGCTGCCCGTGTCCTTTGGACACAGCCAATCACAGATCGCTGTAAACGGCCAATCACAGCGGCCGTTTACAGCGCGATCGGCGTGTCCAATGAGAGATGATCTCATATGTAAACATATGAGATCATCTCTCAGTGCCGCTCTCCCTCCTCACACAGAGACAGCGTGTGAGGAGGAAGAGATGAACGGCTGCAGTGGCCGTAAGTTACAAAAAAAAGTAAAACAAACTGCCACCTGCCCCCAGTGCCATCTGCCCCCAGTGCCGCCTCTTAGTGGCATCTGTCCCCAGTGCCACCTGTTGTCAGTGCCACCTGTCCCCAGTGCCATTTGTCCCCAGTGCCACGTATAAGTGCCATCTGTCATCAGTGCCATGTATAAGTGCCATCTGACATCAGTGCCACGTGTCATCAGTGCCATATCAGTGTCACGTGTCATCAGTGCCACATATTAGTGCCATCTGTCATCAGTGCCACGTATCAGTGCCATTTGTCATAAGTGTCACCTGTCAGTGTCACGTGCCATCTGTTATCAGTGTCACGTGTCATCAATGCCATGTATCAGTGCCATCTGTCAATGTCACGTGTCATCAGTGCCACATATTAGTGCCATCTGTCATCAGTGCCACGTATTAGTGCCACGTATAAGTGCCATCTGTCATCAGTTCCACATATTAGTGCCATCTGTCCTCAGTGCCACATAAGTGTCATGTGTCATCAGTGCCACGTATCAGTGCCATCTGTCATCAGTGCCATATCAGTGCCACGTGGCATTGTCCAGGTGCTCCAGAGCCTTCAAAAGTGTAATAAGTAGTCAACAATTTAGATGTGTAATTTATGCTCCTAGAACATGTGACGGCACTCCCTGCATGTTGGGCCTCTCTAAGTGGCCAGGCTGTGAAAAAGTCCCACACACATGATATCGTAATACTCAGGAGGAGGAGCAGAATTTATTTTGGGGTGTCATTTGTGGTATACACATGCCATGTGAGAGAAATAACCCATTACAATGACAATTTTGTGGAAAAAAAAAATCTTAATATTGCAAAGAATTGTGGGAAAAAATGACAACATCAACATCAACATCAAACCTCACCATGCCTCTTACTAAATACCTTGGGATGTCTACTTTCAAAAAAGGGGTCATTTGGGGGGTGTTTGTACTTTCCTGGCTTGTTCGGGTCACATGAAATGAGATAGGCCACCAGTACATCAGGTATGATCAATTTTGTATGATTCGCACCACAGCTTGTAGACTCTCTAACTTTCACACAGACCAAATAATATCCACTAATTTGTGTTATTTTTACCAAAGATATCTAGCAGTATAAATTGTGGCCAAAATTTATGAAGAAAAATTTATAATTTGCATAATTTTATCACAGAAACAAAGAAAAATGTATTTGTTTCCAAAATTTTCGGCCTTTTTTTATTAAGATCCCTTTCACACTGGGGCGTTTTTCGGCATTTTTCAAGCGCTTTAGCGTAAAAAAAAGCGCCTGTGAAGCGCTTGAAAGAAGCCTTATCTGCAATCCCAATGTGAAAGCCCGAGTGATTTAAGAGTCCTTTCACAATGTCAGCACTCGAAAAATGCTCGTAAATCGCCGCTTAAACTAGCAGCGATTTACCAGCGTTTTTCGAGCGCTATTGGGGCGCTTTTAATCCCTGCTAGTGGCCAAATAAAGGGTTAAAAGCGCCCACAAAACGCTGCTGCCAAACCATTTTTCAGGCGCTTCCCATTGATTTCAATGGAAAGGGGCGCTTTAGGAGCAGTGTATTCACCGCTCCAAAAGCGCTGCAAAGAAGCTGCTTGCAGGACTTTTTTTGACGCCCTGCCAGCGCAGCGCCTCAGTGTGAAAGCACTCGGGCTTTTACATTGGGATTGCAGTTGCGGCTTCTTTCAGGCGCTTTTTTAATGGCTAAATCGTCTGAAAAACACCCCAGTGTGAAAGGGATCTCAGTGTGAAAGCACTCGGGCTTTTACATTGGGATTGCAGTTGTGGCTTTTTTCAAGCGCTTCACAGAGCACCTGAAAAACGCCTGAAAAACACCCCAGTGTGAAAAGGGTCTTATAGCGCAAAAAATAAAAAACCCAGAGGTGATCAAATACCACCAAAAGAAAGCTATATTTGTGGGGGAAAAAAAAGGAAAAAAAATTAATTTGGGTACAGTGTTGCATGACTGAGTAATTGTCATTCAAAGTGCGAGAGCACTGAAAGCTGAAAATTGGTCTGGGCAGGAGGGGGATTTAAGTGCCCAGTAGGCAAGTGGTTAATTAACCAGGATATTGCTCTTTTTTTAACTACTTAATCCTTTCATGTCAACCTGTATAATCACTATTTAAGGCCCCTTTCAGACCTATGGCTCCATTTTTACTTATCCACTTGTTCAGTGGGGATCAATGGAGTAAGCCGGCGGATGACAAGTCTGCCTCTGCACTCTGTGCAGGAACAGACCTGTCAGATCTCCGCTCTCCCCTAGGGGGGGGATCGGATGATTACAGACCGCCTGTCCGTTTTCATCCGATCCGCCAGACGGATGAAAAATAGGGCTTGCATCCGTCTGGATTTCGCGGAGTTGATTGGATTGAGGCAGATCGTATGTCAGTGGACATATCACAGCTGACATCCGACGCTCCATAGACCTGCATGGAGCGCACTTCAGATTCGCCTAAAAAACTGACAGGCGGATCTGAAAGGTCCGCAGATGTGAAAGGGGCCTAACAGTTTCATCTTCTGTTCCATGTTTCTATTTAAAATCATTTGCTGGAAACATTTTTTTTTATAAAGCACATACCATATTTTTTGCTCCACAAGACACATGTGACTATAAGATGCACCTAGTTTTTAAAGGAGGAAAACAAGAAAAAAAATATTCTGAACCAAATGGTGTACTAAAATATTTTCCAGTGACTATGAAATGCAGCCTGACCAGAGACAAAGAAATGCAGCCTGACCATTGCCATAAATTCAAACTGACCATTGCCAATAATGCAGAGTGACCATTGCCACAAACACAGCCTTACCTTATGTTATCCCATCCACTGACAGAGCAGCATGAGCAGCCGAATGCTATGTCCCCCGTCCCCCCCACGGGGTATTTGAATGTCTGCCCCCCGCTCTCCTGCCTCTCTTCTGGTGGTGGCGGCGGGGGGGGGGGCGGTGCCAGTGGCGGTGGGGGTGGTGCCGGTGCCATCAGGGGGTGGAACCAGCAGCGACGGGGAGGCGGTGCCTGTCAAATATTTGCACCATAATATGCAGAGACATTTTCTCCCATATTTCTAGTGTGTCTTATGGTCTGAAAAATACGGTATATACATTGTTATCTCTAAGGATTTACCATTAAGAAATACGTGGTTTAGGGTATATCTGTTTTATTTTAAATCATGAGAAAAATTTAATAAATGCAAAAAAACTTTACTTTACTTCTTTTGTAAAAAAATTTAACATGCTTTGTACCAAAAATGTCATTTTTTTTGCAGTAAATAGAACAAGCAGCATAATAAAATATACATGTTTTCCTCACATTAATGGTACTTGTATTTTTTTAAGTTGGATCAGTAATATCTTTCCCCTTAAAATGCAAATAAATTAAAAAGAATTCTCAGAGGACTTTAGGCTCACGAGAAAGCCCTGTTTGTAATAATATATGTATAAATTGTTTATCATAAGTCGTTTTTTGGAGGACAAAGTTATAGACTCATGAACAGACACATAGCAGAAATGTGAAATATGGTCTGGTCCATAGGGGGTAAACAGGTGTGAGAGCTGAAGTAGTTAACTACTTCCGAACTGCCCACCGCACATATACTGTGTCAGGGCTGCCTGGCTGCGCAATACAACCTGTACATTGTATGTGCTCCCTAATCTGGAGCACACGGGCTGTCGGCAACCTGATCCTGCTGTGATTGGACACAGCAGGAGCCGATGAGCAGGTCTGGCGGCGCAATGGGCGCTGGCCACCCGCGATCGTTCGGGGGAATGACAGAACGGTGGTCTGCCTATGTAAACAAGGCAGACCGTAGTTCTCTCACAGAGGAAGAGAGATATCTGTGATTCCTACTGATCAGGAACACCAATCTCTCTCTTTGTTTAGTGTCAGCATCCCCCACACATAAGGAACACATTTAACCCTTTGATTGCACCTGATGTTAATCGCTTCCCTGCCATTTATACCCTGCCATTTATACTGTGACAGTGAATTTTTTTTTGTTTAGCACTGATCACTATATTGATGTGACTGGTTCCCAAAAATCTCTGATCACCGCCATTACTAGTAAAAAAATTAAAATAAATAAAAAGTCTCTAAATCTATCCCATAGTTTGTAGACGTGATAACTTTTCCATAGACCAATCAATATACACTAATTGGGATTTTTTTACCAAAAATATGCAGCAGAATACAAGTTGGCCTAAATGAAAAAACACAGAGGGGATCAAACACCACCAAAAGAAAGCTCTAAGAACATCAATTTTGTTTGGGTACAATGTCACATGACCGCACAATTTTCAGTTAAATTAATGCAGTGTGTATTGTGGAAAATGGCCTGGTCATTAAGGGGTAAATCCTCCTGGGGCTGACATGGTTAAGTAGAAGTTTGATATGCACATTGTCATAATAGAAGGCACAATAATAGCATCAAAGTGCATTGAAAATCCAAATAATGTTTAATACTTTGGGTGAGATTTCAGTTTTCAAAGTGCAATTCACAGGATAGATTCAGGGACTGTGTTTCCTGTGCATATGTTATCGGTCTCAAAATATAAATTAAGAGAGCCGATGATTGTGGACGCGATGAGGTAATGTGATCAGCTCGGGGGGGACTGCAAAGAATTACACAAACAGCGGAAGATATGACCACTCATCTTTATGGCTGAAGCAGTTTCACTTCAGTCACATGGCGTGTGGTTTTATATCGACTCTGCTTGTGTGTCTTCTCTGCCATCTACTGGTTGTTGATAGAATAGCAGGATAGCAGTTCCATTTTCTTTGCTTAGAAATAAAAAAAAAATATGAATATGGACTTTGGGGTGTCTGTTTTGTCTTTTATGTGACCATATAAACCCCAGTCCGTCACTCTCCCCTCCTTCAGTTAATGGCTCCCGACATTGCACTCAATTGTTATCTGAACTCTATTTAGTGATTTAAGCAACCCAAATAGGTACTTGTTGCCACCAAGGAGCCATGTTAACTAGCTTATAAACAGAAGAAAAAACAGCGCCAATCTAAGTGCAGTATTGTTGAATCAAAGACATTTAATTTGTGAAGTTATGCACTCACACTCTACCAGAAGGTTTCAGGCACATCATGTATCTAGAGGGCATCGCAGGGCTCTTGAGGAGAAGCGGTAACTCGTTCGGCTGTATCTCTCGTCCGGTGGCGCCGGTGGTTCCCAGCGTCGCACGGCTTGGTGTAACAGCGTCAGGGAGGTCCGTTCGTCCGTTCGTTGTTATGTTGAGGGGCGCACTGCGATGACGTTTCGTTGTGGTTTACGTTGCACGCGTTCGGAGCATGCGTGCTCCTTCATCAGGCATCTGGGTTACTATGTTTGGAGTGGTTTAAATAGGGAAAGGGGGCAGTTCTAATTAGTCGTTTAGGTTCCACCTTATGGGGCGGAGCTGTTCCGACCAAAGCATGGTGTTGATTGCTCATGTGTTGCAGGCTGGTTGTATGTGATTATTGTGTGTGTGTCCATCAATGTATGTGGATACAAGTTGGATAGTGTGGACAAGATGTGGGAAAAAGTGATAAGAGTTGGAACTTTTTTATTTATTTAATTGTTTTAAAAATTGTTTTAAAAAATTATGAAAATACTTGTTAAAGGTATAAAATAGAAGTGGATTTTGCAAGAATTAAAAGAAGGTTGTTAAAAATTGAAAAAATACATAGAAAATACATATAAAGAATATATATATATATATATATATAAAATAAATTTTTTATATATAAAAAATATATATAAAAAATATATAAAGAATCAATAAAAATAGAGGTAAAAATAAGGATACAATTACAACAAACGCACTCGTACGTGTGTGAACCCACTTATAGTGGGATCAGAAAAAGGCGCGTGGATACTGATTTGTGGAGGTGAGGGCGGGGGGGGGGGGGGGGAGGGGAGGGGCGAGGGGGGGCGGGGGCGGCTAAGCAATTTTAAGTCTCATTAAAAAATCTCATGGAAAAAGTGTGATGGGTAAAAATTAGACAACTGAGTTGATTGCTATGTCCTCGTTGAGGCCTCCAGGCGTGAGGGTGTCTAACGTATATATCCAAAAAGTTTCCCTCTCGCAGAGACGTTTGAAACGTTCTGCGAGGGGGAAGGATCCAGGTATCTGTTCAAGGGCCCATACTTGCATGCCCTCTGTGGACCCTTGATGGTGTTCTTTAAAGTGTCGTGGGATAGTGAGATTGGAGTCCCCTTCTACTGATCGGCGATGTTCGCCAAACCTTTTTCTTAGGGTACGAATGGTACGCCCTATATAAAGTAGATTGCAAGGGCAGCGGATTGCATATATTACAAACTCAGAGGAGCAGTTGTAGAACTCTTTTAGTTGGTAAATTCATATTTACACTTCCAAAGTTGCCACCACCCAAGGTGGATCACCAATATCCCAAAGAGTCAATTTAATCGTTTAAAACGAAATTGTACTCACAACTCAGATTATATCGAGCAGGGCACTCTGTTTAAAAGAAAATTTGAAGACAAAGGCTATCCCCCCACCCTAGTAGATGAAGCCTTCACCAAATTCCCACGACACTTTAAAGAACACCATCAAGGGTCCACAGAGGGCATGCAAGTATGGGCCCTTGAACAGATACCTGGATCCTTCCCCCTCGCAGAACGTTTCAAACGTCTCTGCGAGAGGGAAACTTTTTGGATATATACGTTAGACACCCTCACGCCTGGAGGCCTCAACGAGGACATAGAAATCAACTCAGTTGTCTAATTTTTACCCATCACACTTTTTCCATGAGATTTTTTAATGAGACTTAAAATTGCTTAGCCGCCCCCGCCCCCCCTCCCCCCTCCCCTCCCCCCCCCCGCCCTCACCTCCACAAATCAGTATCCACGCGCCTTTTTCTGATCCCATTATAAGTGGGTTCACACACGTACGAGTGCGTGTGCATGCGTATGTATGTATGTATGTATGAGTATGTATATGTATATATATATATATATATGTATATGTGTATATATATATGTATGTGTGTATGTGTGTGTGTATGTGTATGTATATATATATATATATATATATATATATATATATGTATGTGTATGTTCTGCTCTAACATCCACGTCTCATTTTAACACCATTTTATTGTATTTTACAGTACCAAATTCCCACAATATCAAATCCTATCAATATACATGTCTCTCACCATGTTATGTCATAATACCCACCATAGAAATATACCTTCAGCAATTTAATTAACAATTTTTTGCCCCTTTTTCATTTTAATTTTATTTTTATTCCTAGTTCTATTTTTATTCCTATCTTTATTTTTATTTTTATTTTTATTGTTTTTTTATTGTTATTTTTATTCCTATTGTAATTTTATCCTTATTTTTACCTCTATTTTTATTGATTCTTTATATATTTTATATATATATTTTTTATATATAAAACATTTCTTTTATATATATATATATATATATATATATATATATATATATATATATATATATATATATATATATTCTTTATATGTATTTTCTATGTATTTTTTCAATTTTTAACAACCTTCTTTTAATTCTTGCAAAATCCACTTCTATTTTATACCTTTAACAAGTATTTTCATAATTTTTTAAAACAATTTTTAAAACAATTAAATAAATAAAAAAGTTCCAACTCTTATCACTTTTTCCCACATCTTGTCCACACTATCCAACTTGTATCCACATACATTGATGGACACACACACAATAATCACATACAACCAGCCTGCAACACATGAGCAATCAACACCATGCTTTGGTCGGAACAGCTCCGCCCCATAAGGTGGAACCTAAACGACTAATTAGAACTGCCCCCTTTCCCTATTTAAACCACTCCAAACATAGTAACCCAGATGCCTGATGAAGGAGCACGCATGCTCCGAACGCGTGCAACGTAAACCACAACGAAACGTCATCGCAGTGCGCCCCTCAACATAACAACGAACGGACGAACGGACCTCCCTGACGCTGTTACACCAAGCCGTGCGACGCTGGGAACCACCGGCGCCACCGGACGAGAGATACAGCCGAACGAGTTACCGCTTCTCCTCGAGAGCCCTGCGATGCCCTCTAGATACATGATGTGCCTGAAACCTTCTGGTAGAGTGTGAGTGCATAACTTCACAAATTAAATGTCTTTGATTCAACAATACTGCACTTAGATTGGCGCTGTTTTTTCTTCTGTTTATATGTCTTTTACAAGGTACCTTCTATCCTTGAACATGCTGCCTACCTGCCTGTGCTAAAGAAATCATCCCCTTTCTATGACTATTTTCCACAACCAGTAACTGTGGACTATAATTTGTGATCCTGCCAGCTATCCATTACTTCTGCTGCATTTACTGACATACACAGCAAGGATTGCAAAACTCTGTGATAAGCAGACTTGACATCCCTAAATCCGCCACACCAATTTATCAACTTCAGCGTTTTTTTTCCCCCAAACCTTTTTCCCCTCCCCCATAAAAAACCCCCTCTTTTTTCCTTCCTCACTCCCCCCATCCAGGACATATATAATCCAGCAGCGCAACGCACAAAAAAACAATTTTATGTTAACTAGCTTCTATGTCATGGGGGTAGCTAGCATTGTAGGAGTTTGTACGGAGTGAATCTGATTTGGTCTGTACGTTGGCTTTTACAGTGTCATATGTAAGGATCCCTTTAGGCTTAGCTTGTCTAGTAGCTCTTCTGACATGAGTTGAGTCTTCTCCATCAACATCATTCCCCATTTGCATATCTTGGCTCACAGACAAGTCTTGACTTAATGGGGGCAATTCTGCAGTGTCTAGTCTCTAGGCATGTGCGATTAGTTTTGTACGAATCGAAAATTCTTACGAATTTTTGTAAATTCGTACATTCGGGAGGATTCAAAATAAGAATTTCTATGCTTCAGAATTTTGTACGAAATATGAAATTTTGTTTACGAATTTCGGATCCAAATTCCATTACAATGGAAACGTGACTGGTGTTTTTTTGACCAATCAGAGGTTTTCTTCTGCTGCAGAGTGAGGGTTGGGAAAATTACCTTTTTTAATATGGGAGTGGGAGACTGGTACTGGTAGTCGATGGGAGATTCAAAATCGGACAAAATAATCGTTAATTACGATTATTCGTTATGATAAAGTAAACAAAACCAGGAAGTCAGCACAGCACAGGGATGGTGAGCCCCTCATAATGATAAATTAATCATAATTGTTACGAAAAGTTAACGAACCAAAATGAAAATACAAATTAATTCTAATACGGAATGGAACAAAGCAAAACAAATTTATTGACGGCGCACATGTCTACTAGTCTCACCATTTCTGTAGCCCAGATTTGGTCGCCAAATACTGTTCCATCATTTTTTTCTTGTTCAAGATTGGGTGTGGTAGTTGTAGGATACAGTAGAACTCTTCAGCAGAAACTCTTAATGGGGGTTTCTGTAGCTTTTGAGAGTTTTGTTGAGACACAACACTATCATGACTTTCTGTATTCTCTGGTATATAAGGATAATACCATCTTTCTTCTTCTGAGCATTCCTCCTGCTGGTCCAGATCTATTCTGGTTTCCTTTCTGTTACTTGATTGTCTTTGGTTCATCGGTACTCTTGGAGTGTGTCCTTCAATTGGTAGGTCATTTACTGGTAGTAAGAGATTTCTGTGAAGTACTCGAATAGCCTTTTACCACTTTCAGGCTGAATTTTGTACACAGGCCCATCTTTGATTCTTTCTACCACTTTGTGTACTGATTCTTTCCAGTATGAACGAAGTTTACCAGGTCCTCTCCTTTCAGAGAGATTTCATACTAAGACCCGATCACCCGTTTGAAGAGGTGCTCCTTTTATCTTCTTGTCATAGTACTTTTTCCCTTTAGCAGATGATTTTTGGCTATACTCGGATGCGATTTTGTAAGCTTGTTGCATTCTGGATGCCCATTTCTGAGTAAATGTTGGTTGACTTTCTGATTCCTTTTCCAAATTTAGGTTGAGCATTAGGTCAATTGGCAAACGAGGAGATATCCCATACAATAGAAAGAATGGTGAGTATCCAGTGGCTTCATGCCTGGTGCAATTGTATGCATGAACCATATGTGGAAGATGTTCTTTCCAATCTGACTTTTTCTCTCCCCATAAGGTGCGAAGCATCTGTAACAAAGTATGGTTCAGTCTCTCCACTGGGTTACCCCATGGATGGTATGGAGTAGTTCTTGAATGAGAAATCCCTGCCATTCGTTGCAATGTCTGAAACAGGTTGTTTTCAAATTCTCCTCCTTGGTCATGGTGGAGTTTCTCTGGATATCCAAATCATGGTATGAAATCTTGGAAGATCTTTTCTGCCACCGTTTTTCCAGGTTTCTTCTTAGTTGGATACGCTTGTGCAAAGCGTGTGAAATGGTCTACTAGTACAAGTATACACTCATATCCTCCTTTGCTTCTCTCCAAGTGAAGGTAATCAATGGATACTAACTCCAAGGGTAAACTGGTAGTAATCAAACCCATAAGTGCCCTTTCGGGGATATTTGGATGCTTTTTTTTATTCAGTTGCACTTCCTCAGCACATATTCATCAATGTCTCTTTGCATAAATGGCCAGTAAAATCGTTCACATGCTAGGTGGGTTACCGTGTCCGTGCCAACGTGACCCATGTCATCATGGAGATTTCTTAAGATCAATGGTTTTAGGTTTTCTGGTAGAGCTAGCTGTTTTTGGGTTGCAGAGTGTCGGTAGAGGATTCCTTCATCAATTGTTCCATTCATGTATCAAACGTCTTGTTTTACTGGTCATACTCTCCTTTTCTTTGTGGTTTGGAATCAAGTCGTTCTCCTTAAGCCAGACCACTTCTCTAATGTTGCTATCATCTTGCTGTATTGCTCTGATATTCTCCTGAGTCATTGTGCAGATTGTCCGTCCTTTCAGCAATTCCTCGGACACATCACTTTCTGAGTGAAGAGTTAATGAAGCCACCCATAGTGCCTCTTCTTCATCGACAGCTTCGTTCCCTTGCCACATAGCTGACAAAAACTCAGATGGTACAAGCTCTGTGTAATCACTCAGATTCTTCATTAGTTCCACCGGAAATCGTGACAGTGTATCAGCGTCTGCATTCTGTTTACCTGGCATGTACTTGATATCGAAGTGTAAATCGGCCAACTCGCCAACCCAGTGATGACCCACAGCATTCAGTCTGGCAGTACTCAATATATATATATGTCAATGGGTTGTTGTCTGTGCATTCGTCCAAGGTATCAAACCTGTCGTTTAAAAAGTTGACAATTCTTCGGTCTAAGTTTGATACCATGCTCGTGCATTCGACTAAACACTTGCCTATTATCATTGACATGCTCCTGAAAAATTTTGGAGTAGCAAAGTACGTCATCCTGGTATGGAGAACAACATTTGTCTCTGATGCCCTCTAGTATATTCTCCATGCATCTCTGAAAAGCTGCTGGACCATTAGTTAATCCAAACTAAATGTGATTCCACTCCAGGAGTCCTCAGGGGGTGCTGAAAGCCATCAGATGTTTGGAGTCTTCATGCACAAAGCCTTGATGATACGCACTACCCTGGTCCAGGATTGAGAACCATGTAATCCTCCTAAGGTATCCAGCAGATCTTGTATTCTATGTAGTGGATGTCTATCTGGGATAGTCTTTCGGTTTAACTCCCTAAAGTCAACACATAGTCGTAGGCTTCTGTCCTTCTTTCGAACACAGACAACTAGTAATGAGTATGCAGAAGAAGATTTCGTTACCCAACCTCGGTCAAGAAGGTTTTGGATATATTCTTTAACTTCCTTGTATAGGGGATTCGGTATCGAATTGTAGCGTTTCTGGACAGTGTTTCATCTTTTAGATTTATTCTCAGTTTCAGGTTAGGAATGCATCCTATGTCTCCCTCATCTCAAGCAAAGACATCTGATTTGTCATATAACATTTGTCTCGCTATCTCCTGTTCTTCTTCTGAGAGATCTTCCAACTTAACAGATTTGTTAGTGGGTAGCTGATTTCCAGTGTTCACTTGATTCAACTGGTTTACATGAAATACTCTTTTCTTCTGGTCAATTCCCTTTCCATCATCTTTGGAGAAAACAGTAGAATCTCAGCTGCTGGAGAAATGGTACCCAATACTGTTCTGGGCAGAAGGTAGATGCCATGTTGAACACAGTTCAGCATAGGCAACTTCACCAGTTTAGAGAAACTGTTTGGCACATCAACCACTGAAGGAAATAGTCCTTCTTCAACTGGATATTCTGGAAGTGGTTCAAATGGTATGATTCCTCCTTTTGGCCACGCTCTAATTCTGCATTTGACTTCACAGAGCTCGCCTCCTTTAATCTGGAGTCCCTTCTTCCCCAATTTGATCACACGACTATCGGATATTTCTGCTGGGTCAGTTGCTTGACTGACAGCATTGACAATGCTAGTCGCTACACTCTGTCTTACTTTCATAGCTTCACTCAGCAAGATAGTCAGGTTTTGGGTGCTGTTTGGTCAGTCGCGGTTTTCTCTGATCAATTTTTCGATAACATTAAACCCAAGAATTGGATTGTCATTACAGCAGTCGCTTTCCAGCATTGGCACATAGATGACTGAGTTTCCATGTCGACTACTTTTGAATTTCAGGTGGACTTCAATCCATCTGATGAATGATATGATAGAACCATTTGCAGCTGTAATGGATAAGTTGTCGTCGCAAAGTAAATCTTGTATGTGCCTAATGGAGACACTGGATAGAAACTTTTCTAACCATGCCTTCCCGGCAATGCTGACCTGAGGTCCTGTGTCCATCAGCATGTCAACCGGAACACCATTCATCCGCCATGACAGGAGGCACTTTCCTCCAATTAATTGTGCTACCTATTGTTTGGAGAATCTGTTCTCTTTTGGGAGTGTTTTAGTTGACTGGTGGGTGAATAGCCTGTTTACCTTAGCATGGGACAGATCATTTGAGGTGGTCACTGGTTGTCCCTTCCCAGTGACCGTCTGTCGCTTCTCGAGCGCCTTCTGTTCTTCAAGCAATCAACCACTCTGTGTCCTGTACAACCACAGTAGAAACAATGGTAGCAGTTCTGACTCTCTCGTTTGATGCAATCATCACACCTGGGTTTGCAGTGAGCTGTATCCGGAATTCGAACATTGGTTAGTGGCTTAGTCATTGGGTTTCCAACAACAAGAGTTTGCTTCATCATCTTTTCCAGGTTGTTCGTGAGAGCAGAGACCTGTGTTGTTAGTTCCGTTAATGCAGTGTGATTTGCTCTAGCATCTCCCTCAATTCTATTTTGCAATGTGTCTTTTTCACTATTCCCTGGTGTCTGCGATGAATGAACAGTAAGAGGTTTATGTTTAGGTGCACTGTTTAAGCGTCTCTGCCTTTCTGTTTCCTCATCAACTGATCTGGTGACCTGCTCTATAATAAAGTCATCTGTTACTGTCAAATCAGACAAGTATGGCTTGATATCTTGTCTAACATTAGAATTTTTATCATTTAGTCCCTGATACAGTGTATGAAGGAATATGCCCTGCACCAGTTTTTTGTCATAGTTAAGCTCTCGCCTATCATGTTGTAATGTAGACAGAACTTTTTGTTTTAACCCCACTAGCTTGCTGGGTAGCATTGCTAAGGTCCCGAAATAACTCATTACCACTTTGTTTTCTCATATCTGACTTCAAAAACCTTTTCAATTCAGCAACAGTAAGATCATCTTTGTCAGTCGACATATCTTTAAAATGACCAGGTTTGATTATTCTCAACACTGTGCGTATAATTTCAGATTCAGGGAATTTTTCTGTTAAACCCTCGTCAATTTGTCTGCACGCGCTACTGTAACATGTCCGAACCATGATCTGAAATTATACCACCATGCATTTTTAATTCTCTACGTGGTAATAAAGCAACAACATCAGTTAATCTCACCACCTTCGATACCTGTTCAGTCCTTGCAGTCCCACTACTTATTTTTTTTGCAGCGGTTGCAATGTCCACAGTTGGTGTACTTTCCTTGTTGAGTTTTAGTTCATCGATCTTGTCGATCTTGATCAAGGTATGTCTTACCTACTCATCATCAAACTTCGCCAGCTGATCACTTCTCATGTAGTGTAAAATAAATTCAACGCGTTCCATTTCGTTTGTACCAGTGACTGATGGAACGTTCACGTCTCTTTCATCTTCCAGCGTAATAGCGAGGCTATGCAGCTGTTCTTTACTAAGCAGATGAATTTGTTTCCGGATTTCCGGATATCCCACATCAGTGCACAACAAGGAGACACCATATCTGTTGCACTCTGAAGACTTGCTCTCACAAGGCAGATGACACTCACGACTGTCCTTGTAGCTCCACAGTAGGCTCACGCTTGTCTCACACTTCCCTCTCACTGGTAATACAACGAATCTCGGAGGAAATGTTACCAGTCTCAAAATATAAATTAAGAGAGCCGATGATTGTGGACGCGATGAGGTAATGTGATCAGCTCGGCGGGGACTGCAAAGAATTACACAAACAGCAGAAGATATGACCACTCATCTTTATGGCTGAAGCAGTTTCACTTCAGTCACATGGTGTGTGGTCTTATATAGACTCTGCTCGTGTGCCTTCTCTGCCATCTACTGGTTGTTGATATTAATTACCAAACCTACAGACATTTATCCATGGCAATAGCAGAACACCAACGTCTGATTTCAGTGATTTCAACAATCAGGTCGCATCCATACTAATGAAGAACAATGGCCACACATTGTAAAACAGCCAAACAATGTATTTAAAACAATAGACGGGCACTTACAGGGGTAAAAGAACATACAGAATATCACAGCCTGTACTGATGCCTTGCCACTGGCCACACAGTGAGCACGCTGACATCCCAAGTTAAGCCCCCCCCAACGTTTCACCATCAAGCAGCATCATGAGGGGAACAGGAGCGAAAATTTGGGCAGTCAATAAAAATGAATGTAAGAGAAGAAAAAAATCCAGGTGGAGAACTTCTCTAATCACAAAGCTCTTTCTTCCATATTAAGCAGAGAAAATTACACGTGAGACCATTGGATATAAAATGCAGACCGCAGAGTGCATAATCTGAGGAGGAAGCATAACAGAGTGGATAATGATCCATAGGCATCGCCAGGGTGTGGCTATAGAGGCCGGAGCCCTGAATCTGTAGCCCATAGCCCCAAGTCTCTTGCCACAGGGTTGTGGCTGTGGCAGTTGGGCAGGCTCCATTAGAGGTGGAGGAGAGAGACGAACAGGCAGACGAGCAGAGATTACATCTTCTCTCTCCGTCCGCTCCACCACTCTTCCGACCTCACAGCCGGGCCACTTCAATGTGGGAGCGATGTGCGGCAGGGGCAGAGAGATGACACCATCTCTCACTGCCTGCCAGACATGAGTGATCTTCCACCCTCCCAGCGTGGGCCTCTTCATTGTCAGAGGTGCGGCGGGGAGCAGAGAGATTACATCATCTCTCACTGCCCGCCCTGCACTCACCTCTCCTGACCTCACTAAATGGACCAGTGCTGCCAGCCCACCACCAATGTAGTGACAATGCACATTTGGTGGCACTGGCAAGCATGGCAAGTGACAACCCACATCTAGTGGCATGTGATGTGGCAAGTGACAATCAGCAAATGGTGGCAAGTGACAATCTGCAAATGGTGGCAGGTGATGTGGCAAATGACATGGCAAGTGGCAATCTGCAAATGGTGGCAAGTGATGTGGCAAGTGACAATCTGCAAATGGTGGCAAGTGACGTGGCAAGTGACAATCTGCAAATGGTGGCAAGTGACAATCTGCAAATGGTGACAAGTGACGTGGCAAGTGACAATCTGTAAATGGTGGTAGGTGACGTGGAAATCTGCAAATGGTGGCAGGTGACATGGCAAGTGACAATCTATATCTAGTGGCAGGTGACGGTGGCAAGTTAAAAAGCTGCATCTGGTGACAGGCGATGGTGGCATGTGACATGATGCATCTGGTAGCAGGAGATGTGCGAAAAATTGCTTACCACCAGCGCATCCCCCACTCCGCCCTGCAAAAAGGTTGGTGACCACTGCTATGTGCTCTAGCCCCAGATCTTTTGCAGACCTAGCAAAGCACCTGATAACCATTCTCTATTATAAATTACTCACTTTATTAGCACACAGAAATTATAATCAGGAGACCTTTTGATAGTAGGGAAAATTTGCTCCCCCCCAGGCCAATGGTTCCCAGCCCTCTCCTGGCAAGCATATGTGTGATTCTGCAGTGCACACGTACCATAGAAATTTATCTCTGCTGTTGACCAATTCCCTTTAGAAAATTAGATCCAAAGACTCAAATATGTAGATACAGGGCCTTACTCAAACTCTGTTCAAGAAACAGGATGGATTTTGGGAATAGTTTAGAAATAGCACTGTAGGGGTAAAATTTTTAATCCAGCCAAACAGCTAAATACACAGCTGAGATCTCCTTTACCTGCCAAGTATTTCTTGGCAGGTAAAGGAGCCGCCTGACAGTTTTTTTTTTCTTTTTAGCTGGATCTGATTAGAAGCTCTATGGAGCTCTATGGATAGGCGGTTGTAAATTGAGGTGGGCAGTTGTGAACGGACAGTCCAAGTCTATAAAAAAACAGACTGTGTTTTTCTGAACCTAAACAGGACGGATTGAAGGCAGCCTGATGTAAACTGAGACTGGAGTCCCTCTGCATTCATAGATCTAGCATGGGTCCACCCATGTTTGCCGGACACAAACTGAACAGGCATAGATGTAAAATAACTGACATCTGTCACGAGTGGCTCCGAATTAGCATGGGATTTGCTCACAGCCCCCCTGTGATTGGAGCAGACCCTAAAAAAAAGATCCCTAAAGAGGGTTTATATTGGTATAATTTCTTCATCCCTAGGCTGCTTACTGGACAGTGGAAAAGTAGCAGCAGACTGATGAGGTCATCTCCCTGCTCTGTCCCCCTCTCATGTTTCTTGTCAGTACATTTCCATGCATCACACCTGGCCATACCTCTTTAAAGCAAAATTACATCCAAAACAAAAAATGTAATATATTGCAGGTGACGAGCCATCAGATGTGGTGGCTGCATTTGTTTTTGTTTTTTTCTTAAGCTTTTTTCCTTTTGTTTTCACCTGGTAATCTGGCTAGTAACACACCTCCAGTATTAGAGTGCCCCATCTTTAGAAGAAGGAAGAACAGACACACTTTTGGATTGCAGCATTGTCAGTTGTCTGGGGGGGAGGAAAGAATAGAATAAAGAATGCCTAAAAAAGCAATCACATCTAAGAATTGGTAAACTGCAATATAATAAATGTTTGCTTTTGAGTTTAATACATTTAACATACAGGAGATTGCAAGAGCCCAACAAATCAAACAAAGGTACTTAAACCAGCATTAAACAAAAAATATATAATACGTTCTTAATGAATACAAAGCTGCATTTATTTGTGACTTTTTAATTAAAGCATCATATAATAATTTAAATTCCACATGCCTGTGTTGTATTGCTAATACTAATTTAATGTATATAAATACAAATAAAATACTTGGCTGTACAGAACATGTGGAATATGATTAAGGTGGAAATTCTTAGAACTAACACGATTTCAATGGTTTATGAAGTCTGCCTACTCAATCTTAAGGCTCTTGAGATCAATAATGTGTTGTTTATTAATGTGTAAGTAATTTATTAATCTCTCCAGATGACACGTAAAAGAAAAAACATGCACTGCCCTCCTGTTGATGATTTTGTAAAGTGTTCATTAGAGTGTGATTTTTAAAATCTAGGCAACTCCAAGCTAATTTTACTGAAACGTTCAAAAGAGCCCCTGGTTGCTTTGCATATTCATAAATAAGCTTTTAAATAGATGTAAACTCCATGATCAAATATTCAAAAAGACGGATGTTGGCAATCACAATTAAATAAACATGAAGAAATTCTAGAACAGCCAGTAGTTTTCTCTTTTTCCATATGACTATATTTCTCAATGATAAAGTCATTTTAAAGCATTGCATTAAAGATTCAAATCCAGGGCATTTATTAAATTTATTACATTTAAAACTGGTATCCCTTTTTACATTATTAAAGCGACCCCTTTAGGGTGAAAAAAATAACAAAATAAATGTCCCTGCAATAGAAGACATTTAACACTTGGTGTCCCCTGCCTCCTACTTTTCCTCTGTTTTAATGCTGCAGCCTAGCTAAGGCTCTTCAGCAATTTGACACATCAAAGAGCATTGGATTCCTGTGTAACAGCTGCACACTGCGATTCCATCCACCAACCCCTGCATCACTATGGGACTTAGCAGTGTTGTAGCGGGTCAAAGGATAAAACCATGGAGCACCTTGGGGGAAACAGGCATTAGACACTTGTGAAAGTGACTGAAAGAAGCTGCAGCACTGGAAAGAAGGGGAAATAGAGCATATAGGCTAAAAAATAAAGGGAAGTATAACAGCTCTTCCATGGCAAGGATGATTCACCTAGATTCCTTTACCCTGACAGGGTCACATTAACTTTTTTTTAAAGATGGTATTTATTGATTTTCAAAATTGTACAAGGCACAAATACCATAACAATAACATTAACTTTACATCCTTTTATAGAGTCCGTGTCCTGTGTAAGTCATCCTGTGTAAGTTAGTGGTATCTACAAGTTAGATATCTACAAGTTACAGGTATCTGAAAGTAGCAAACATATGAAGACATGTCCAAACAGGAACCCAGTTTGGTTATATAGTAAAAAGAGAGTTGGTCCAAGGCCCCCAACTTTTTATCAAAACTTTTTTTCAAAACAGTGGAAGAGCAGAATTGATCAGCTGTTTCCACTCTGGGAGGGTTATTAAGCGGAAAGGACCTCTTTCAGGTGATTGTACACTGTACACTGTTCGCCCCATTCGGTGAACACCCACATTTCCAGGGCGTTCGGCTGGTGTTCACCCCGCCGAATACCCAGCAATGCACCGCACACTGCACAGTGCATTTGCCCTATCAGGGCACAGTAAAAGCTGGTTGTTAAGGAGCGGAGTCGGGAAGCCGGCCACGGCATCTTTAACAAACAGCGAGTCATCAGCTTTCAATGGGCTTCCCCGCTGATAGCTGAATAAAAAAAAATTGTGAAAAAATTTGGAGGTAAAAAAATTGTAAAACAACTAAAACAGCGTGGGGTCACTCCCAATCCATACCAGACCCTTCAGGTTTGGTATGGATTGTAAGGGGAACCCCTTGCCAAAATTTAAAAATAAAATGGCAAGAAGGGTGCCCAAGCGAGTGCCCCTCTTCTGAACCATGCCAGGCCACATGCCCTCGACGTGGGGAGGGGTGCTTTGAGGCGGAAGCCCTGCTGAATGTCTTCTTTGCCTTTTGACACTTTTCATATAGGTAAGGGCGGGGCCACCTGGCGATGTCATCTGGTAGCATCACCATCCAGTGCATGCTGGGTCAGTGATGTCGTACAAGGAGCCATTTCTTTTCTTTTTTGGGTCCAGCGGTGTGGCGGGCATCGTGATTGACGATGAATCTACATCGGGGGGACACAGTTTTTTTTATTTTAGGATTAATCAAAAACCTTTGTACTGTTTATATTTATTTTGACACTTTTTTGGTGAATGGGTTTTGGTGTACATCATACTCATCCATATGGGGGGGGGGCGGGATCTTGTTAAAGGAGGCTTCCAGATTCCGATAAGCCACTGGCCCTCAGACCCCCAGAACCACAACCCAGGTTTTTGGGGAAGAGACCCTTGTCCCCATCAACATGGGGACAAGGTGCTTTGGGGTAGATATGTGCATTTAGCTTGGTCCCGAATCGAAATTCGGACGAATTTTTCATTATTCGGAAAAATAGAATACAAAAATATTATTTATATATAAACATCTTCCGAAATTCAAATATCCTATAGAATGAAATTGAATAGAAAAGATTAGAATAGAAAATAAATATATTAATATTATATAAAACCATCTTCTGAAATTCGAATTTTGTATAGAATGAATTTGAATAGAAAAGAATAAACTAGAAAAACCTATATTGTATTTTATTCTATTCTGTTCCATTGTTTTTCTATTCGATTCTTTTCTATTATTTTCAATTCTAATCTTTTCTATTCAAAATCATTCTATACAAAATTAGAATTTCGGAAAATGTATATAATATATATATATATATATATATATATATATATATATATATATATATATATATATATATATTTATATTTATATTAGTGCCTTGAAAAAGAATTCATGCACCTTGCAATTTTCCACATTTTGTCATGTTACAACCAAAACTCAACTCAACAAGTGGCACATAATTGTGAAGTTAAAGGAAAATGATAAATGATTTACATTTTTTTTTTTTTTTTACAAATAAATTTGTAAAAAGTGTGGTGTGCATTTGTATTCAGCCCCCTTTACTCTGATACCCCTAACTAAAATCTATTGGAACCAATTGCTTTCAGAAGTCACATAATTAGTAAATAGAGCCCACCTGTGTATAATGTAATCTCAGTATAAGTACAGCTGTTCTGTGAAGCCCTTTTGGAGGACCTTAGTGAACAAATAGCATTATGAAGCCCAAGGAACACACCAGACAGGTCAGGGATAACGTTGTGGAGAAGTTTAAAGCAGGGTTAGGTTATAAAAAAAAAAATATCCAAAGCTTTGAACATCTCACGGAGCACTGTTCAATCCATCATCCCAAAATAGAGCATGGTACAATTGCAAACCTATCAAGACATGGCCGTTTACCTAAACTGACAGGTGGGGCAAGAATAGCATTATTTAGAGAAGCACAAGTGCCACTGTGGTCTATCACATTTAATCCCAATAAAATACATTGCCATTTATGGTTGTAACATGACAAAATGTGGAAAATTTCAAGGGGTGTGAATACTTTTAAAAGGCACTGTGTGTGTATATATATATATATATATATATATATATATATATATATATATATATATATATATATATATATATATATATATATATATATATATATATATATATATATATACATACATACATACACACATACACACACAGTATACAGTGTATATAGTGTATTAGAATAAAAAAAAAATTCTAGTGACACAATTGTTGGCACTCTCATGTAATCCGTCACCCAAAACAAGTATGAGATTATACAATCTGATGACAATGAAGTACAGGTAGCTCAGTTCATAAAAGCATAAAAAATACAATATATTTTATTATCGTGTGGTATTTGTTCTTTATTACTTACCAAAAATTGACTTTTCAATGACCACATGAATAAAATGGATTTAGCGAATGTTATTTGTGAAGTTCAGGGGCATTAGCTACTGTTGCAGTGCTCCAGGATAACACGAACAACTGCTTTTCATAACAGAAATTCTTTGTTTTGTCTGCCTTGGAAAAAAATGTTTTCGGCAGCAAAAGAAAATAACTTAATTCCAGTAAAACGACAAAATATAAATGCTCTTATCTTCCACACAAATTAAAGTGATTATAAAGTCTTATGTTTATTTTTTTTTAAAACGTCATACTTATCTCCTCTGTTCAGTTGGATTTGCACAGAGTAGCCTGGGTCCGCCTCTTCTTGGGTCCCTCTTTGCTGCTTCTGGCCCCTCCCTTCTATCGAGTGCTCCCACAGTCAGCAGCTTCCTATAGGGGCACTGGAGCTGAGTCACTGCTCAGTGTTGTCCATTGAGATACGGAGCCCTGACCCAACCCCCCCTCCTCTCTCCCCTGATTGGCTTACTGACTTTGATTGACAGCCATGGGAGCCAGTGGTGCCTCTTGTGTGTCTCAGCCAATCAGGAGGCAGTGTCCCGGATGGCTTAGAGATTTGTGGACATCATTGGAGAGAGATGGGGCACAGATAAGTAATTAGGGAGTGCTGGGGAGGCTGCTATGCATAAAAGGTTTTTTAACTCAATGCTTAACTTAACCGCCTGCCAACCAGTCGCCATCATCATACTGTGGCAGGTTGGGTCATTCCCGCAAACCTCTGTAGCTGTACATTTGTCCCTTTAACAGCTATAGCGCGCACACCCACTGCACAATGGGGGAGCTGATGTGTGTGGCCGGCAGCGGCGATAACCGCTGGCCACCCACGATTGCTCAATGGAAAGCCAGAATGGGGATCTGTCAATGTAAACAAACAGATCCCCATTCTGACTCTGAAGTACAGAGTGATCGTCTGTTCCCCACAGTTAGAAACACCTCCCAGGGACTACATTTAACCCCTTGATTGATATTTATTATAGCGCAAAAGATAAAAACTGCAGAGGTGATCAAATACCACCAAAAGAAAGCTCTATTTATGGGATGTCAATTTTGTTTGGGTATAGCGTTGCATGACTGCGCAATTGTTAGTTAAAACGACGCAGTGCCGTATCACAAAAAATGGCCTGGTCATTAAGGGCGAAAATCTTCCGGAGGCCAAAGTGGTTACTACTAAAAGTGTGTAGCACCTCCTAGTGTATGTTAGAAGTCCATGTAGGCAAACTATACTTTGACTCACATTTAAGCTGGTGAGTCTTAATTGGGTCAGGGTTTATTAGAGATCAGGGCTGGATGGCTCGCCCTGGCAGCTCTCTGGTGCCTCCCCTGGTCAAGAAGGTTGGAGAATCTTCTGGAACTAGAGGGTGGGTGTGGGGAGGAGCTGCCTTGAATATTTATGAGGCCTCAGCCAATCCCCAGTAGTGGGCTGGCAGGGGACTTAGTTCACCTTATAAATAGACATGAGCCAGTAGGGCAGTCGAGTGGAACATGAAGATACAGTGTTGAGGAGGATATCAGTGGCCCTCAGGGGTGCCCCCTAGTCTTGGGGAGGGGTGTCCTGCCCTGGGCTGGGGCTCGGGTTCTGGAAGGATCCTGCTAAAACAAAGAGGAGGAGGTCTTCATGGAGGCACAGGAGCAAGAGAGAACAGAGTGAGTAGTTTAATGGGGTAGACTGCCTCATGTAGTCTTGAACACAGTTGTGTGTTTAAGTCTTCAGTCCTTTCCCTTAGCGCTCTCCTGAGAATCATCCGGTTGGGCTGGTGAAGAGTCAGCCAGGTGGGCTGGTGAAGAGGCAGCCAGGAGGACTTGTTAAAGGGTAAGCTACACATACTGTGACTTCCTGTCTGTAAGGGCATGTTGGTAATCTGATAAGGAGTCTGTCAGATCCCTCAAGAGTGATTCAGCTGCAGCAAGAAAGTGTGTGCAGGAGGAAAGTGAAGAAGAGTGTATATAGATGTATATAGAAAGTCGTCCCTGAAGGTTGCTGAAGTCAAGTGGGCATTCCATAACTTCCCAACCCTATCCAAATTATTAACCCCTAATAAAAAACAAAAAAAAAAAAAAAGCTGTGGACTGTTCTCTGACTTTGGGTGCTTGTGAAGATTCAGTCCGCCTGGTTGTGCAGGAGTGGGGGATACATTTCATCCTATGTGGGGTGTGCAACAAGTGTATCAGCCACGCAAGGGTTTTACCCGCAGGAAGAAAAGTCCAATCCAAACTCTTAGGCAGCTCCCAGCAGACATGCACTTGTCTACTCTCCAAGCCCCCAACTACTCTACACCTGCTCTAGGAGCTTCCTGTCATTTTTGGGATTCTTCATGGTGGTGGGCTTAACCACATTTAGAACCTCAGTCCCCGTATTTGAGGTAGTGATAAACTTATGAAAAATAAGTTAAAATAACTTGTCCATCTTAGTGATTTGATCCCAGATGATTAAAATAAAATAACATTTAATTCTAAATCTAAGCTCTGAGTAAATCATCATCTAACCTTATCTGAACCTTTCTTTTTTAACAGAGACAGTTTAAAATGCCTTACAAATATAAATTTAAAGTTGATGTGATATTTTCAATGGCCAATGTTACATGAAATGTCACACTCTATTAATATGGTTGCTATGCATTTTAACACTATTGACAGATGAGTGGAATTCAGTTAGACCTCAACTGCAGGCAAACAGGTAAATACACAGTTGAAATATAAATCTAATGCTGCATACACACGACCGGACTTTTCGACATCAAAGGTCAGACGGAACGATTCCGGCGGACCATTCGATCGTGTGTGGGCTGCAGCGGACTTTTGATTTGCAAAAATCCGACAGACTTTAGAAATGGAACATGTTTCAAATTTTTCCGGCGGAACTCCGCCGGACCCAGTTCCTACCGAGAAATCAGCTTGTGTGTATGCTAGTCTGACGGACAAAAACCGACGCGAGGGCAGCTATTGGCTACTGGCTATGAACTTCCTTATTCTAGTCCGGTCGTACGTCATCACGTTCAAATCCGTCAGACTTTGGTGTGATTGTGTGTGGCCAAGTCCGTTCATTCGGAAAGTCCGTCAGAACTCCGCCGAAAGTCCGTCGGACCTAGTCCCTCGAAAAGTTCGGTCTTGTGTACGCGGCATAAGAGCTTATTTACATGCCAAACAATTTGCAATTTTGTCCATTCAATCCTGAGATTTACAAACCCCAGCCCCTACAGCACAGCCCTGTCAAGCAGAGGGAACCTGATCTTCCTCTGTTGCAAATTCACTTTTAACTACTTGCCGCCTGCCCACCTTCAAATGATGGCGGGACAGTGTTTGCTCTCGTTCTGGGACAATGTCATATGATGGCATCCCAGAACATTCACTCTCATACACCACGGCCACTCCATGTTGCTAGGATGCGGCGCCACCCTGATCTCTGTAAAGAGCCATGACCACAGCTCTTTAACCATGTGATTTGTGTCCAATCACAGCCGGTCAAATGTAAACATGGAGATGCTGGTAATCAGCAATCCTCGCCCTCACACTGACAAAGTGTGTGGCGAGAGACAATCATCTACTTGCAGGGGACAACAAAACATGTAATCAGGGCACTGATCATCAGTGCTCCGAGTACATTGGTGACATGGTGGCGCTATAATCAGTGCCAGCAATTAGTGCCTATCATTGCCCACCAGTGCCAGCAATCAGTGCCCACCAGCGCCCACAAGTGCTACCAGTGTCCATTAGTGATGCCAGTCAGTGCTGGCTATCAGTGCCACTTATCAATGCTGCCCATCAATGCCCATCAATGCCTGTCAGTGTCATCCATCAGTGCCACCCATCAATGGCCATCAGTACTGCCCATCAAGGCCGTCTATCAGTGCTCATCAGTGCCACCTATGAGTGCCCATAAGTGTGGCATATTACTGCCACCTCACCAGTGCCACCTAATCAGTACCCATAAGTGCCGCCTCATTAATGCCCATAGGTGTCACCTCATCAATGCCCAACAGTTAAGCCTATCAGTGCCCACCAGTCCCGCCTCATCAGTGCACATCAGTGAAAGAGAAAAATTACTTATTTACAAAATTTACTGGCAGAAACTAAGTAAAACATTTTTTTTTTAAATCTTTGTTCTTTTTTTTTTCTTTTGTAAAAAATAAAAAAAGCCAGCAGTGATTAAATACCACCAAAAGAAAGCTCTGTTTGTGTGAAAATTATACAAATGTAATTTGGGTACAGTGTAGCATGACCGTGCAATTGTTATTAAAAGTGTGACAGCGCTGAAAGATAAAGAAATGGCCTGGGCAGGAAGGGGGTGTAAGTAACCTGTAGGCAAGTGGTTAAATACAGGCCCAGGAAATCTACCCTCTCCCTGTGACTGGGCAGTGAAAGGAAAGGAAAGATTCCATAGTATATTGCATACTAAGTTCATTTAAGGTGCTTACTCTGCGTGCATTAAAAAAAAAAACATAAAAATGTGTATTAATGATTACAGAGCTGCATTCATGTGTGCCTTTACAATCACTTTAACTGCAGGCTGATTTAAAAGATAACCTTATCAAAAAAAAAAAGTGGAAAAAGGTATTTTTTATTTTATTATTTTAAACTTAATGGGCTGTTTTACAAGTGAGTACCTTCCCTCTGTTCTAAGCTGCACAAGTATAAAAGCTGGTGGAAGGAGAAGCAACAGCACACTGAGCTTTCTAGGGAAAGGCTGTGCATGGTGGAGGGGAGGTGAGGTGCGTGTAAGCACAAGTCTGATCATTTTAGGAGAGCAGGCTGAGTTCCCAATATAGCTAGAGAACTTGCCATGTTTATTAAAAGCAGAGGGACTGGCAGGAACACCAGAGACTTCACGCAGAGGAAGCAACGCAAAGATAACAGGATACCGTACACGATACAGCAGGCACGTATCAGGAATATAAAATGTTGGGGTAACAAATGCTTTAAACTTTTATTTTCAAAGAATGACATTTAAGTTTGACGTTAGAATTCTTTAAAAAATGTGATGATGTAAATTGAAACTAAAGCCCTTTTTTTTTCTTACCCACTGGTGCTAAAGTGACACATTCTTATACTTGTTTAGCATTCTTCTGGATGGGTTATGTGAAAGGACCCTGCCTGAACAAACTATATGGCTATAAAATGATATTAGGTCACTTGCCTTTGCAAGGTGAAAGATTGGGATTCTTTGCAATAATGGCTGTGCCTCCACACAAATAGAGATACCTGTTATAAAGACAAGATCTTTCTTTTGAGAACTTGTATATGTTAGGTCACACTGGTTAAGCCGATATGAGGTCCTCTTGTACCACCCCATGTACATTGTAATATAAATGTAAAATATGGGAACGCACATACAAAAAAATATATTAATATGGGTTATCAAGTCAAGAAGAACCTGTACGTAAGCATTCAATTACTGGTAAACGAATATGTGTATTGCATCACATCTGGGTGTGTGATTAAAAAAAGATATTCACCAACATGGGAATGCAGGGACCCCTAGAGATTTGTTACAGGTCTCTGGGAAACCCAACAGATGGTGAGTCCTGTGCCGGTATCAATGGATAAGTCCCCACTGAACTTGTTGTTGTAGAGGCAGTTTCTCTTAGTCCTGCTGACACAGCACAAGAAGAAGACTTGCACCCAACTGAGGGTCCCAGGGAACTGTCGCAAACAGTGGTCCTTAGGCATCCAAAGATAAATATTCACCCTCCCAGTTATCTCAAAAGACTTTAAGTGTAGGGGTAATGAGTGTTCTGTATTAGTGTGTTTATACTTCTCTCCATCCAGTAGGGGGAAGCGTTTGTAAATATGTTCACTTGTGTATATTTCTGGTAGAGCTATCTATTTCTTTAGCATCTATGGTTCCTGTATACCTTTGTGTGATTAAGAAAATAAGTCATGTGAATGCCTGTCCATGTCTATGCTTCAAAATCATTTTAAATACACAAAAGTTCACCTTTTTTCCCTAAATTCCAGCTTTCCTATGTACCAATATAGCATTAATGTACTTATTTTGCAAAAATAAAACAGCTTTCCATTAATTCTACACAGGCTTACCTCACTCTCTTTATAGTAGTTTAAACACATTGCTCGATTACTTCTGCCTTACATCCTGGTCAGACTTTAGGTCATGACACAGGAAGGAGTTGACCAGCTGACCTTATTAGCACACACCCTACATCATCCACTCTCTGGTCAACTCCTTCCTGTGTCATGACCTAAAATCTGACCAGAAAGTAAGGTAGAAGTAATCAAGCAGTGTGTTTAAACAGCTATGAAGAGAGTGAGGTAAGCCTGTGTAGAATTAATGGAAAGCTGTTTTATTTTTGCAAAATAAGTACATTAATGCTATATTTGTACATGGGGAGCTGGAATTTAGAACAAAAAAAGTGAACTTAGCCTTTAAAGAATAAAACAATGGGAAACTGGGGTAAACAGTGACATCTAATGATACGTGCAGATACCACAACAGATATAACTATAGAAGCCGAACACTCTGCTACAAGTTTTTCTTTGTATAATTACCAGGCACACATTTGCCCCTATATCAGTGAAATTACAATAATCTTATATAGGTTTGTCTACACATTGTCACATATAGAACTCTCTACCCCAGTCTTCTTAACTATCTCCTACTCTGTCCATTTTTAGGCTATCTCTGAAAACCTGAAAATCTCTTCAGGGAAGCCCATCTCACCTTAAAGCGGGAGTCCACCGGGACTCCGGGTTTTTTTTTTTTTTTTTAAAGCCAGCAGCTACAAATACTGCAGCTGCTGACTTTTAAAATAGTGACACTTACCTGTCCAGCGCGCCCGCGATGTCGGCACCCGAAGCCGATCTCTAGATCGTCTCTCGAGTGCTGCCGCCGCCATCTTGGGTATGGGAATCAGGAAATGGAGCCTTTCGGCTTCATTTCCCGGCTCCCTACTGCGCATGCGCGAGTCGCGCTGTGCAATAAGGACGGTCCCTGCTGCCTCTGGGATCTATGTGTTTCCCAGCAGGCAGCGGGGCACTTGCGGAAAGGGGCTGGCACTTGCGGAAAGGGGCGTAATCTACGCCCCTTTCCGCAGAGAGCTATCCCGGAAGTGGTTGCAGATACCTGTACTGTACAGGTATCTGCACCCCCTCCCCCCTGAAAGGTGCCAATTGTGGCGCCGGAGGGGGGAGGGTTCCGATGAGCGGAAGGTCCACTTTAGGGTGGACCTCCGCTTTAAACTAGCAACTGAATCTTTTATTTCTCTCATCCATTACAGTTATTACCTTTTGGTTCCACTGTATTATTGCTGTACTGTCTCCCTTTATGTTGTAAAGCACTGCATAACCTGTTGGCACTATATAAATCCTGTACAATAATATTAATTCTAAAAATTATTGTAAGCTGGGTTAGAACCAGTAAATCAAAGGTTGGGACCCTGCTACAGGCAGAAGTATTTGTAGGTTTTATGTGATCTGCAAGTAACAGTTAAGTGTTCCTTTACTTCTGAGTCGTCTTTAATAATGACTGGACCCCAGGCACATATTTCTTGCCCCCCCCCCCCCACCCCTCCATGCAATTTCGTTCTCCACCTGCTCTGAGACAAACAAAAGATAGCAGTTTACTAAATCAGATCAGGCAGAGATTGCGATTGGTTGTCAGAGGTTACAGTGTTTCATTACCCATCACTGATTTGCTACAAGAGGAGGTTACAGCACATATTATGACTCACTGATTTTTTTGCTAGAGGTTACAGCACATGACTCTTGGTTGTGGATTGGTTGCTAGAGATTACTCTTCATCAAAACTGCTCACTGATTGGTTGCTAGAGGTTACTGGACATCCTTACCAGTCACTAATTGGTGGCTAGAGGTTACTGCACATTATTGCTGCTCACTGATTGTTTGCTAGGTTACTAGGTTACTGCATATCCTTACCTCTCAATGAATGACTGCAAGAGGTTAGTGCACATCATTACTGCTCAATGATTGGTTGCTAAAGGTTACAGAACATCATCTCCTTGCTGCCTGCACACCATGGACTGGGGATATTAGGGAACCCATTAATAGACAGAAAACACCTAGGGATCCTAGGGCTCCTGGGGTCAGTGGCAATGCTGGGTGGGGGGGGGGGGGTTGTGATCATTGGCAATGCTGGGGAGTTAATGGGATCAGTGGTAGTGATAGAGCAAAGCTGGAAATCTCTAGCAAGTATATAGTAGTGGATTCTATACTCAACACTAATGTAATGGGGAATTTACAATGACCACCAATGTGAGGGGGGATTTACACTGACCACTAATGTGAGGATGAATTTGCACTGACCACCATGTAATGGGGGATTTTATATCACCCACCAATATAAAGAGGGATTTCTACACTGGCACCAATGTAAGAAGAGTATTTACACCAGCCACCTGCGGTTGGTATATACAGTACAATTACCTCCTTTTAAAGGGGGGATTTACACTGACAACCATTGACAAGGAGGTTTGTACTGTCCACCAATGAATGTAAGGTGACACTTCTACACGATCACCAATGTTAGGAGGATTTACGCTGACCACCAATGTAAAGGGTGATTTACACCGACAACCAATGCAAGAGGAACTTTCACACTGACCACTAGTGTGAATGAAAGCATTGTACACCAAGCCCCATTGTAATGAGAAGATTTTCACTGACCACCAATGTAAGTGAGGCATTTAGCCTGCATTCACATTTGTGGGTGTTGAAAAGCATGCAAAATCGCTTTCATGACACCAAAGAAACGTGCTGCCCTTTAGCAGATACACAGCAGTGCCATTAATTGTTACGGACACCCTCACACATCTGCTAAGATGTGTGTATTTACATGCACCAAAATTCAGGGTGCTGTGGCAAATTGTTTTTTGAAAAAGGGTTCCACCTCCAATTTGCTTACCTTTCCAGAACAGGTTGATGTTAGGCTTAATGAGCACAGTCATATGCAGAACTTTCAAGCATGCCCCTTTACCTCCCTAGCGGGCAGCATTCAGCAGGGGTGATTGTGAATATGACCATAGGGGGGTACGATGAATATGGCCTCTATTCATATTTCAATGCGGCTGGTCCGCGGTTATTTACACATTAATCCTGACGCTATTTACACATGAATGCTGGTTATTTACATGTAAACACAAGGTCTGCAGGTGAGTCATCTGTACACAGCAATATGCCAGATCTGGGCAGCATTAGTAACAGAACGTCACACTGAGATATCAGGACATATCACGGGACTTACACTTCAAGAAACAAGGGAATATAAACTGGGATAGTTGGCAAGTATGAAAGTATTAAAGACGGCCCTGCGTCTGAGTGATTCTTAGCTCAGGTTATCTAGTGCTTCTGATATTCAGTACATATTAAGATATTCTACTGTTACCATACCTTAAAGCATAATTTTCTAGACAGTTACCTCTCTGTTACTATGTATTAATGCATAATTTTCTAGATGATGTAAGGCAAGTATTTAAAATCAGTATCTTAAAAAATGGTTGCTTGAGTGTACGTGCAATGCTGCAGTAATTACAGTAATATGCTTCTGTTCATTTTTTTTTTAGTTGCAAATGAAGCTGGCGACAAAAATGCACGGCCCCTGGCAAGATTTTCAAGTAAGTATAAAGCTATCTACATTACATCTATCATACATCTTCCTTATCATATGCATATATATATCTATATATATATATATATATAGATATATATACAGTATATATAAATATATATACAGTATATATAAACATATATACAGTATCTCACAAAAGTGAGTACACCCCTCACATTTTTGTAAATATTTTGGTATATAAAAGTGTAATGTAAAGTAGTGAGTGTACAGCTTGTAGAACAGTGTAAATTTGCTCTCCCCTCAAAATAACTCAACACACAAAATTTCCAAATTGGGCCCAAAGTGTCAATATTTTGTGTGTCCACCATTATTTTCCAGCACTGCCTTAACCCTCTTGGGCATGGAGTTCACCAGAGCTTCACAGGTTGCCACTGGAGTACTCATCCACCAGCCCTGCAATGTCATCATGGAGGAGTGAAAGTTACAGACCTTGTGCTCCTCCACCTTCCGATTGAGGATGCCCCACAGATGCTCAATAGGGTTTAGGTCTGGAGACATGCTTGGCCAGTCCATCACCTTTACCCTCAGCTTCTTTAGCAAGGTAGTGGTCATTTTGGAGGTGTGTTTGGGGCCGTGTTGGAATACAGCCCTGCAGCTCATTCTCCGAAGGGAGGGGATCATGCTCTGCTTCAGTATGTCACAGTACATGTTGGCATTCATGGTTCCCTCAATGAACTTTAGCTACCCAGTGCTGGCAGCACTCCTGCAGCCCCAGATATGCCCACCACCATGTTTGACTGTAGACAAGACACACTTGTCTTTACACTACTCACCTGGTAGCCGCCACACATGCTTGACACCATCTGACTCTAATAAGTTTATCTTGGTCTCATCAGACCACAGGACATGGTTCCAGTTATCCATGTCCTTAGTCTGCTTGTCTTCAGCAAACTGTTTGCGGGTTTTCTTGTGCATCATCTTTAGAAGAGGCTTCCTTTTGGAACGACAATTTGATGCAGTGAGCAGCTTATGGTCTGAGCACTGACATGCTGACCCCCCACCCCTTCAACCTCTGCAGCAATACTGGCAGCACTCATATGTCTATTTCCCAAAGACAACCTCTGGACATGACGCTGAGCACGTGCGCTCAACTTCTTTGGTCGACCATTGCGAGGCCTGTTCTGAGTGGAACCTGTCCTGTTAAACCTCTGTATGGTCTTGGCCACTGTGCTGCAGCTCAGTTTCAGGGTCTTGGCAATCTTCATATAGCCTAGACCATCTTTATGTAGAGCAACAATTCTTTTTTTCAGAACCTCAGAGTTCTTTGCCATGAGGTGCCATGTTGAAATTCCAGTGACCAGTATGAGAGAGTGAGAGTGATAACACAAAACACCTCTGCTCCCCATTCACACCTGAGATCTTGTAACACTAACGAGTCACATGACACATGTCATCGGGGAGGAAAAATTGCTAAATGGGCCCAATTTGGAAATTTTCACTAAGGGATGTACTCACTTTTGTTGCCAGCGGTTTAGACATTAATGGCTGTGTGTTGAGTTATTTTTAGGGGACACAAAATCTACACTGTTATACAAGTTGTACACTCACTACTTTTTGTCACATGAAAAGATGTAAGACTTTACAATCACATTAAGTCCCATTTAAGTCCTGGAACCCGGAGGCCATGTACAGCTTTGACTGGAAAAAAGCATCCCTGTTACTGCTGCTGACCTGCCACTATTAACATATCATGCTGCCTGCTCTATTATGAATCTATCGTGATGTAAAGCTGACATACATAATTTTTCCTGTGTTGTGTGTCAAAGTTTCTTGACTATTCTTAGTGTGTGGCCTATTCCACTGCTTTTGCAATCAAAAATAATTTGACTATTTTCTCTCTGAAGTTCTAATTGCAATTTTTTAAATAAAAGTTGCCTGGTTTTTAATTAAACATTGCCCTGTGAAACTAATAGGCTAGTAAAAGTTCCTAATACACTGTTATTTTGCTGGCATTTTTAAGTGCAAAGATATCTACTTGTCGACTTCACACGGTAGCTTTACAGTTACAGTGGGGTCAGCTGCACAGAATCACATATATATATATACACGTGATTCTGCTCTTCCGGATAGGGGCACACATGCACCACCGGCACCCACTGATTGGCGAGGAGGAAGACAGAAAAGAGCTCAGTCTACAGAGCTCTGTCCTGACAGAAAGCACCACATAGTGAAAGCACCACATAGTAAACACCACATAGTAAACAGATAAACACTGGTTAGGCACACATTTAACACATTTAACCCTTTAATCGGTCTAGGTGTTTAACCTCTTCCCAGTCAGTGTCATTAGTCAATACCATGTATATTTTAAGCACTGATTACCATATTAGTGTCACTGGTTCCCACATAGTGTCAGATTGTCCACCGCAATATTTCAGATAAGTCGCTGTTCGCTGCCATTACCAGTATAAAATATAAATTAAAAAAAATTCCAGTATACTGTATATATCATAGTTTGTAGACGCTATAATGTTTGCACAAACCAATAAATATACGCTTGTTAGGTTTTTTTTAAAACAAATTTATGTAGCAGAAATTTGATTTTTTTTAATGTTTTTATCGGATACATTTTAAAGCAGAAAGTAAAAAAATAATTTTTTTTTTTAAAATTGTTGGACTTTATTTTGTTTATAGTACAAAAAAAAAAAAGTCTACTGGCTGGAATGGTTCCAGCGAATTGGAGAAAAGCCAATGTAGCACCAATATTTAAAAAAGGGCCCAAAATACATCCCTGGGAATTACAGACCAGTTAGCCTAACATCAATAATATGCAAGCTCTTGGAGGGGATGATAAGGGACTACATACAAGATTTTAGTAATGAAAATGGTATTGTTAGCAGTAATCAGCATGGATTCATGAAGAATCACTCTTGCCAAACCAATCTATTAACATTCTATGAGGAGGGGAGTTGCCATCTAGATAAAGGAAGGCTCGTAGACGTTGGATTTTGCAAAAGCATCTGTCACAGTTCCCCATAAACTTTTACTGTACAAAATAAGGTCCGTATGGACCATAGTGTGAGTACATGGATTGAAAACTGGCTACAATGGTGAATTCACAGGGTGGTTATAAATGGGGAGTACTCGGAATGGTCAGAAGTGGAATGTGGGGTCCCACAGGTTTCTGTGCTGGGACCAATCCTATTTAATTTGTTCATAAATGACCTGGAGGATGGGGTAAACAGTTCAGAACTTCTTTCAAGGTTTCCACATCCTGCGGAGAAGTTATTGCCCTGCTTAGCTTAGTATTGTCAGCAAATACAGAGATTGAACAAATTAATGGGGTGGGCAACTACATGGCAAATGAGGTTTAATGTAGAAAAATTTTAAATAATGCATTTGGGTGGCAAAAATATGAATGCAATCTATACACTGGGGAGAGAACCTCTGGGGAAATCTAGGATGGAAAAGGATCTGGGGGTCTTAGTAGATGATACGCTCAGCAATAGCATGCAATGCCAAGCTGCTGCTAACAAAGCAAACAGAATATTGGCATGCATTTAAAAAGGGATTAACTCCAGGGATAAAGCGATAATTCTCTTACTCTACAAGACTATGGTCCGGCCTCATCTAGAATATGCTGTCCAGTTCTGGGCACCAATCCTCAGGAAGGGTCTGAAGGACATTAGTTATGAAGAAAGGTTGCGAGCACTGAACTTATTCTCTCTGGAGAAGGGAAGCTTGAGAGGGGATATGATTTCAATTTACAAGTACCATACTGGTGACCCCACAATAGGGATAAAACTTTTTTTGCAGAAGGAAGTTTAACAAGAAACATATTCATTTATATGAAGCAAGTGCACAGTATACTACAGGTTAAATAAGTATTGAACACATCACAATTTTTCTAGGTTAACCACTTTCAGACCGGACCATTTTGCTGGTAAATGACCAGAGGTCTTTTTACAATTTGGCACTGCGCTGCTTTAACTGGTAATTGCGCGGTCATGCAATGTTGTACCCAAACAAAATTTGCGTCCTTTTCTTCCCACAAATAGAGCTTTCTTTTGATGGTATTTGATTGCCTCTGCGATTTTTATTTTTTGCGATATAAATGTAAAAAGACCGCAAATATTGAAAAAAAATGATATTTTCTACTTTTTGTTATTAGAAAAATGCAATAAACTCAATTTTAGTCATACATTTAGGCCAAAATGTATTCAGCCACATGTCTTTGGTAAAAAAAAAGTCAATAATTGTATATTTATTGGTTAGCGCAAAAGTTGTCACATCTACAAACTAAGGTACGTTTTCTGGAAATTACGCAGCTTTTAGTTTACGACTGCCTATCTAATTTCTTGAGGTGCTAAAATGGCAGGGCAGTACAAAACCCCCCCAAATGACCCCATTTTGGAAAGTAGACCCCCTAAGGAAATTGATAAGTGGCATGTTGAGCCCATTTAATATTTTATTTTTTTGCCTCAAGCGATTGAATAATGACAAAAAAAAAAATTTTTTTTTTTTTTACACAAAGTTGTCACTAAATGATATATTGCTCACACATGCTATGGGCATATGTGAAATGACACCCCAAAATAAATTCTGCTGCTTCTCCTGAGTACGGGGATACCACATATGTGGGACTTTTTGGGAGCCTAGCCGCGTACGGGGCCCCGAAAACCAAGAACCGCCTTCAGGTTTTCTAAGGGCGTAAATATTTGACTTCACTCCTCACTACCTATTACAGTTTTGAAGGCCATAAAATGCCAAGATGGCACAAAACCCCCACAAATGACCCCATTTTAGAAAGTAGACACCCCAAGCTATTTGCTGAGAGGCATGTTGAGTCCATGGAATATTTTATATTTTGCCACAAGTTGCGGGAAAATTACAAACTTTTTTTTTTTCACAAAGTTGTCACTAAATGATATATTGCTCACGCATGCCATGGGCATATGTGAAATGACACCCCAAAATAAATTCTGCTGCTTCTCCTGAGTACGGGGATACCACATATGTGGGACTTTTTGGGAGCCTAGCCGCGTACGGGGCCCCGAAAACCAAGCACCGCCTTCAGGCTTTCTAAGGGCGTTACAGTTTTGAAGGCCATAAAATGCCAAGATGGCACAAACCCCCCCCAAATGACCCCATTTTGGAAAGTAGACACCCCTAAATTTAGGGGTACACTAGTGAGACTAGGTAATAAATGGCGGGTGCCCTGAAACTATAAAAAAATAACTAACCAACCAGCGTCACCTGTAACAGTTATATGGTGATCACTGGTGAAAGGGTTAACTAGGGGGCAATCAGGGGGCTTTATGCGGTAGTATATGGGGGTCCCTGGCGCTATAAAAAGCTGCGGCGAACCTAAATACCTACCTGCCTAACTAGCGTCACCTGTGACACTAATACAGCGATCAGAAAAACGATCGCTTATTAGGCTGGTTTCACACTGGAGCGATGCGGGAACGCCACGAATCCGCGGCGGGTTCCCGCATCACATGCCTCCCGGCGGCAGTTCACACTGCCCTATGCGAACTGCTGGGAGTGTCAGTGAAATGTTAATGACACCCCCAGATCCGTTCGCATATCGCAGTGCGATCTGCAAACTCGGATCGCATGGTGTGAACACCCATGCGATCCGATTCTGCTGCGGACCAAAAAAAGGGTCCCGTGCGAGTTTGCGGCGGGTGCGACACAAATTCAGCCATACTATCTGTATGGCTGAACTCGAATCGCACAGAGATCGGATGTGATTTGCACTGCAGTGCGGTGCGAATCACATCCGTTCTCATAAACCGCTGCAATGTGAACCCAGCCTTAGTGACACTGGCGACGGGGGGGTGATCACGGGGTTAAACCTTTATTGGGGGGGTTAGGGGGGTACCTTAGAACTAAAGGGGGCTAACCCTAACTGCCCTAACAGTTATTACAGTCACAAATGACACCCGCCGGGTGATCAGGGGGTTAAACCTTTATTAGGTAATAAATGGCGGGTGCCCTGAAACTATAAAAAAATAACTAACCAACCAGCGTCACCTGTAACAGTTATATGGTGATCACTGGTGAAAGGGTTAACTAGGGGGCAATCAGGGGGCTTTATGCGGTAGTATATGGGGGTCCCTGGCGCTATAAAAAGCTGCGGCGAACCTAAATACCTACCTGCCTAACTAGCGTCACCTGTGACACTAATACAGCGATCAGAAAAACGATCGCTTATTAGGCTGGGTTCACACTGGAGCGATGCGGGAACGCCACGCATCCGCGGCGGGTTCCCGCATCACATGCCTCCCGGCGGCAGTTCACACTGCCCTATGCGAACTGCTGGGAGTGTCAGTGAAATGTTAATGACACCCCCAGATCAGTTCGCATATCGATTCTGCTGCGGGCCAAAAAAAGGGTCCCGTGCGAATTTGCGGCGGGTGCGGCGGGTGCGATGCGAATTCAGCCATACTATCTGTATGGCTGAACTCGAATCGCACAGAGATCGGATGTGATTTGCACTGCAGTGCGGTGCGAATCACATTCGTTCTCATAAACCGCTGCAATGTGAACCCAGCTTTAGTGACACTGGCGACGGGGGGTGATCACGGGGTTAAACCTTTATTGGGGGGGTTAGGGAGGTACATTAGAACTAAAGGGGGCTAACCCTAACTGCCCTAACAGTTATTACAGTCACAAATGACACCAATGCAAAAAAAAAAAAAAAAAATGACATTGGTGTCACTGTGACTGGGGGGCAGGGGTAATTGGGGGGGTGATTGGGGGGGTGTGAGTGTGCCTGGCATGTTCTACTGTGTAGTGTCGTGTTGGTGCAACTCACCGATCCTCTCTCCTCGGTGTCGGAACGAAAAATACCGACACGGAGGAGAGATTACATCACTTCCTCTCCTGTGTTTACATTACAGGAGAGGAAGTGATGTCACGGAGGATTTTCATTCGTCGGGAGCGATCGCGAGGGGGTGGCCATGAATGAATGGCCGTCCCCTCATCCGGGATCGCTCCCGAACGAATACCGACCGCCGCAGGCACCGGGCAGGGGCCCGATCGGGCCCCCGACCCGCGGGCAGGCAAGGACGTACATGTAAGCCCTTATGCCTGCCCGTGCCATTCTGTCGACGTACATCGTCGTGCGGCGGTCGGGAAGTGGTTAATATATTTCTAGGTGGTGCTATTGACATTCAATTTTCACCGCACATCGGTAACAACCCATGCAATCAATACATACAAAGAAACCAAAACAAATAAGTTCAGAAACAAGCCAAAACACCAGCTGAAATCTATCAGTAATTAAAAAGCAATCCTGCCCCCTGTCAGTGCAAATTAATATCAGCTGGCTCAGTCTCGCCTGATGACCTATATAAAGGTATCTCATTACCAAGGTTTCACACAAGAAACATCTCATGATGGGTAAAAGCAAAGAGCTCTCTCAAGACCGTTGCAACCTTATTGTTGCAAAACATACTAATGGCATTAGTTAAAGAAGGATTTCTAAACTTTTGAATGTTCCAGTAAGCACTGTTGGTGCCATAATCCGGAAGTGGAAAGAACCAAATTTCACCATAAATAGGCCAGGACCAGGTGCTCCTCGCAAGATTTCTGACAGAGGAGTGAAAAGAATTATCAGATTTGTCCACGAGCCAAGGACCTTATGAAGAGCTTCATAAAGACCTAGAATTAGCAGGTAGTATTTTATCAAAGAAAACAATAAGTAATGCACTCAATTGCAATGGCCTGTAGGCATGCTTACCACGCAAGACTCTATTGCTGAAGAAAAAGCATGTTGAAGCTCGATTAAAGTTTGCTGCATTACATTTAGACATTCCTCTGAAATAATGGGAGAATATAGTCTGGCCAAATGAGAGCAAAACTGAACTCTTTGGATGCCATAATATACACCATATTTGGATTTCAAATGGACTGCATATAACCCCTAAAACACTATACCAACAGTGAAGTTTGGAGGTGGGAACATCATGGTGTGAGGCTGTTTATATGGTATACTGGCAAACTTATAATTGAAGGAAGAATGTATGGAAAAATTTACCAAGACATTCTTGATAAAAATCTGCTGCCATCTACCAAGATGATGAAGATGAAATGAGGGTGGGCATTTCCGCAAGACAATGATCCCAAACACAAAACCAAGCAAACTCTTAACAAAGCTGCTAGAATGGCCCAGCCAATCACCTGACTTGAATCCAATAGAAAATTTATGGAAAGAACTAAAGATCGGAGTTCATAGAAGAGACCCACTGAACCTTCAATATTTGAAGACTGTTTGTGTGGAAGAATGGACCAAAATGACACCCAAGCAATGCGTGCGACTAGTTTCTGCATAAAGGAGGCGTATTTTAAGCTGTCATTACCAACAAAGGGATTTTTCCTAAGTATTAAATACATTTCAGTTAGTGTGTTCCAAACTTTTTCCATGTGTCATTCCATTTTATTACACATAACTTAATTCCTGTACATATTTGTTTTGATTTCTTTGTATGTATGGATTGCATGGGTTGATAACCGCATGTGGTAAAAATGTCATGTCAATAGCACCTTTAGAAACATATTTACCAAGAAAAATGGTGAGATGTTCAATACTTATTTTACCCGCTTTATTTGCCTTTAGTAAATCAACCCCATAGTTTAGCATAGAGGGACGTTTAGAGGCAGAAAAAAACAGGTGTTAAGTTGTGATGACTGAATAACTTCATTTCAGAAAACTCCAAGTGCTGGACTCAACCCACGTGACCATGTAGCCATGCTGTGTTAAAATGTTAAAAAAAAGGGGCAAGGAAGAGACAGGAGTCGCATGACTTTATATACCTTTTCTAGACTGCACCATCTTACAGATACTTATAAGAGCAGTGGTTTAAAAGCTAGTTTTTTTCTTCCCCACAAAAACAATGATTCTGTTTTGAACAGGGGGAGGTCAGTTTCATATTGTTTCCTGTGGTCTCTTTTGAGTAGTTTTGGTAGTGGGTGGGTAGTGGGTTGGGTGTTCCACTTTAGGAACAAGTTTATTTTGATGTCAAATTTCAATTTACTTTTAGTCATAGTCTTTTGTCTAAAATGTCATTTTAGTTGTAGTCAAATTTTAGTCATTGAAACTGAATTTTATTTTCATGTAGTTTTCGTCACTGAAAATATGCAGCTGACGAAAATTTACACTGCTGGTCGTACTAATAACTGTGAGACTTTTTAGAAAATAACACATGCACAGAAGTGTTAAGCATTATCACATAAAGCATCAGGTACAAAATCTTTGGTGAAAAAAATGTAGTAGACAGAATTTTGGAATACGACCTTTGTTGTTTGTACCGTACCAATAATCAGAGTTATATGCAAGATTCCATGTTGTGGTAGCATTATTACATATTACCACATGGTGGCACTATAAGTCTTGCAGTAAAAAAAGAGCTTAGAGGACTGGAAATGTAATAAAAAGAAAGAAAAGAAAGCAGATATTGCCATTATTTAGGATCATAAAAATAAGGGCATTTAAATGAACTATTAACAATATGGAACATGGTAATGTACCATATTGTAAAGAAAGCTACTGTAAATATTTAATTATTTTACAAAATATGGCTTTTATTTATTATAGTATAATAGGGACTTAGTATTTTAGGAAAAATTCAGGAGGATTTGGCATTGACGTGCATAAATATTCTCTATATATTTTGGCTCTCTGTTTAAGTTGTCACACTTTTTTTGAATACCAATATAAATGAAGGTGATTGCCCTGCCCAAATAATGTGACAATAAACTAACTACAGTCAATAGAATACAAATACCATCTACTGTGTGACATAAATAAATATTAGTGCAAGAAACGTATCAAGTTCTAATCCAAAACAAAATGAAAAATGAAAAAAAGGGGTTGTCATATCTACCCGAACACAGGCGGTCAGACACTATAGCTGGCTGCTGTGTTCTTCACCTATAGCAGCTGCCATTCCCATAAGGTAAGCAGGCCTACCGCTACTCGGTTGCCCCCAGGTCTTATACACAATGCTATAGTTCCTGGCCACCACGCCAGGGCAGCCGCGACCTGAGCAAATCAAACAGGCACTGCAGACAGGCAGCATGGTTCTTTGACAGTCCAGGTAAAAGGCAGGCTGAGTTCAGGGAATAGTCCAAAATCCGATCCAAGGTTATACACAGGGAACTCCAATCTAACAGAACAGGGCAGACAGATGAGGGGCTTGATCAGGAATTACACACGTGTCACTTTCTATTACAAGCATGCAAGCGAGGGTTTGGCTGCCTTATAACAGGTTTGGTTTCCTCCCATAGACTGATCACATTCATCACCTTGCAAGTGGACAGACAGAAATGGAGAGTGCCATAGCCAAACCATGGGTGCTGGAATGAGGAGCAGGAGCACTAGGTGCTTCTGACAGGGGAAAAGGAAAAAATAAAAAAGTCCAAACAGAAAGTCCAGTATATTTTCTTCACAGAAGAATAACAATAATATATAAGAAATTCCTAGATCTCATTTTTGCTCCAACAAGGCATGCAGTAGTGCTCCACCACCAGGTGAAATGGACGCTCACGTTAGTAAGATCAATAGCTGGGCCAACACAGCTTTTGAGAGGATAATGTCTCACACACAATTGTCACCTTTGGTCCTCCTTAATTAGCATACCAGCTCCAATAAGGATAGCTCCGAAAAGTGCTCAAAGGGGGGAGAGAACTCCAATAGTGTAGTATTCCATTAATAGTACAGATTAAATTAGCCCACACTTAGGAAACTCACATTTTAAAAACAAGCATATCTGTAAAATGCAATCAAGCAATATCTCACTGCTCTCTTGCTCCAGTGATAATTACATGCTGCCTGGCTCTGCCTTCACGTGTATCGCCACCCTCTCATGTGGCTTAGTCAGGAGAAAGACGAGGCAGCTGTGGTGGGTGTGATTTATACGCTATGGTGGTTAGCACTAGGGTTGCACCGATACCACTTTTTTTGCAGACCGAGTACAAGTACCAATACTTTTTTCAAGCACTTGATACCAATTACCAATACTTTTTTTAATGTGATGTGACAGTGGCACTAATATGCAGCACTGATGGGCACTGATGAGGCTTGGAATGTTTATATATTTTTTTTTTCAATTACATTTTTTACACTTTATATATATATTTTTTGTTTTACAATGCTTTCTTTTCTTTGGGGGGAGGGCTTTGATGAGATATCAGGGGTAAAGACCCCTGACATCTGCCCTTTGAGACAGGCAAAGGGACTGTGGACACAGTTTCCCCCATTCCCTTTCTCCCTTTCTTCAGCTGCGCTGCTGCACTAAAGATGAATGGACAGGAGACAAAGGTTCCTGTCAATCCATAAACTGAAGCAGAGTAAACACAGTTTGCGATGCTTAGTTATGCATGGACAGAGTCAGTGATCACAGTGCATTTGCAAAATGAATGAGCCGGTAAATTACATATATAGCGGCTTCTTCCTTCACTCTCCATACTGACAGGTCTGGGAGGGGGGCCCAGAGGAGGACGGGGACTGGAGGAGGATCTGCAGAGGACAGAGGGGGACCCAGAGGAGGACGGGGACCAGAGGAGGACAGAGAGAGAGAGTATACCTGAAGCCAGAGGAGGACACAGGGGACAGTCGGGGGTAATCTGTGCGACGGTGGGGGGAGTTGCAAGCACCGATCCCCCCGTATAGCCGCTGAAAGCAGCGGGAGGAGAGGGCGTGAATCGGCTGTCAGCTGCTTTATTGAAAGGCTATACGGGGGATCAGTGCTTGTACCTCCCCCCACCGATCACCTGACGGCTGCCCGGTCCCCACTGCTAAACTAATGAGGCCTGGCCCAATACAACAGGTATCAGATCAAGCATCTGAGCATTTGCACAAGTACTGATACTCATGCAAATGCTTGGTATCAGCAACGATACCGATATTAGTATCGGTGCAACCCTAGTTATAAGAATCTCCATTACGGTCCACGCCAGTGCAGTAGTGAACTACTAGTAGCGCATTTTCAAAAAAGCCTGTGCATGTGCACCAGATGAGAGTTACATAATGCCACCGTCCGAGAGACTTAACGGGGCTCCAAGAAAATGGCCGACTTCAGAGACCTTGGGGGCCAATAGTACTAAACAGGCTCCTAAATGTAATATGCAATAACAGTCTGAGTTTCTTGTGGATACACGCTTGAAAGCAGCCAGAGAATAAACATATTAATCACAAATATTAAAAGTATTATCTAGGTGCATGCGTGGCTAGCTAAGATGGCGCTTAGGACCTGAGCTCTGGCCTCCGCCTGTAAATCCGATCCTCCCGCTTTGCACCATGTCTTTGCATGGAGGCACACCATCTGCCCAGGGAACCCCTCAACTACCCTCTGACCTGTGTATGGGAGATCGGACACTAGCAGCACGTGTATCAGAGACACGCTCCACAGGCCACACTCCAGCCTGCCCAGCATATGGATCGGTATCTTCGTAGGCCGCAATCCCCAGCCTCAGGTATTTCGATGGCTGCCACAATCCCAACCGACATGCTCCTGCTGGCCTATACCTCTCTGTTTGAAGAGGATCCCCCACAACCCCTGCAGGCACCTGTACCTCCCACAATGTCGCCATCAGTAACCGTGGATATATTAGACACCAATTTACAAGCATTGCTTCGCAGCATCACTCAAAACATTGCCAAAGAAGTGAGTAAGCTTGCTCCTGAGCTCAGGGGTGAGATTGACCAGCTGGGGGAATGCACGGATACCTTGGAAAACAAATTCAATGACATGGTACAATATGTCCATGCCCTAGAGGAAGAAAATGGCAGTTTGAAAAATGCAGCCTCACAATAACAAATGCAACAGGAGGACCTTAAAAAGAGAAAATTACGCCAAAACCTTTGTTTCCATGGAGTCCCTGAATCCATATCAGGGCAAGGAGGTAAGGTCGGATTTCCTTGTCTCTTTGTCACATTGGCACCCCACATTCCCTACATAAACTGGCACCTTGATAGAGCATACAGATCATTGGCCTCTAAGCCTCCTGACCTCCGCCAGGAGCTAACCCCAGGAACATCATCGCACGTTTTCATTTCTATGTAAGCAAGGAGGCCCTGAATAATGCCACCCGTAACAGGTCATGGGTTGAATTTAAAGGCACAAAATCCAAATTTTTAGCTACCTGTCGCCCATCACCTTGGGCAAACGACACACCTTATGTCCAGTCACCTCTCAACTGCAGCAAAATCAGGTTCCATATTGTTGGGGTTTCCCGTTCCAGTTATCTGTTGCCAGAGTTGGTTTGCAACACTCCATTCGAGATCTACAGGAAAGTGAGACTTTCATCAGGAACCTGGGTCTCCCCCCTATACCATATGAAGACCTACAGACACAGATTCCACCTCCTCGACCATTGTCCACACCTGGGAAGATATGGACACCGGTATGTCAGAGGTCACGGAAGACCCCTATCACTCCCCAAAGAGCTGCACCATCCAAAGGTCCTACTTTGACTTATGTGTCCTAAGACTCTGGGCTCAGAGTCTTTACCCCGAGGAGCCACGCACACACTCTTATGTTCTACATACCTATACAAGAGGTATATGCTGACAGTTCCCTGTTTTGTTTTTCTATCTATCAGCTGGATTTGGGCTGGGGCCTCAGTGACCAATCCTGCGGGCTGCCATGCCCCCCCCCAACATGGTCTTGATTTGGGACCATTCCCCCCTGAGATACCTTTGCCCCTCAGGCCCTTCACCCATCTGGTTTGTATTTTGTTCCATATTTCTTCTGTTTTGGACTTATTTTGATTCTATCCAGGATTTCATTTTATCTTTTATTTTTCTTTATGTCTTTACTGCTCATTTTTTCATTGTATATACTTGTTTGACCCATGTTCGAAATACAGCTGTGTTTCTAAGTCATTATCCCATTGTCATTTGGTTGTTAATGACATTTTAGTTACTAAGTTGTTTACATCATGGTATATACATCTCTATTGTTTTATAAATGTAATGTATGCTTTGTTGACACGGTTAAAATATATTCTCATGTAATGTTAAGGGTTTGGGCTCCATTTGCAAACGCTGGCTAGCGTTGAAGTAATTCAAGTCCTCTAAAGCAGAATTGATCATGGTTCAGGAGACACACTTTAGGGGCAGGGTGCTCATTTAAGTTTGCTTCCAAACATTTTCCCACTGCCTATGTAGCCTCCGACTCATCTGGGAGAGCTGGAGTGGCTATATTACTGAAACGCTCCTCTGCCATACGCATTAAATCATCATATCTAGATCCCCAAGGCCGATTTGTTCTCCTGAGCTGTGATCACAAGAACACTGCATTTACTCTTGCCAATGTATACGCACCCAACACGGGACAGATTGGGTTCCTAGAGGATTTTTCTTTAAAAACTCCAACCCTTTACCCAACTCTTCATGGTCATTGGGGGTGATTTTAATCTATGTATGTCACCATCTAAGGATAGATTTACCCTCTTCTCACACAACTCACCTCCCCAGGTCCAGAAAATGTCTGAATCATTTCGTAAATTGATCCAAGCTCACAATCTCTTTGACTCTTGGAGGGTGAAGCACCCCACTGCCAAACTATTTACAGTTTACTCTCCCCTCATAAAATTTACACAAGACTAGACCATCAGCACCCCTATTGACATACGTAGTTAATTCAGAAATTAACCCAATCACGTGATCTGACCATGCCCCCATAACACTAGGCCTTCGCCTATCCACACCTACACCTAGGACCTGTCACTGGCGTCTTAACGAGTCTCTCCTTAACACACCTGCTATTCACCTTCATTTACAGCAAAAACTGACTGAATTCTTTGAACTTAATGAGGATTTAGTCTCTGGGGTGTCCCCATAAGGCCTTCTTTAGGGGGGAGTGCATTTATTTGGGCTCCCGTCTTAAATGAGACTGTGATCTCCAAATATCATCCCTTTTAACTGATCTTTCTAAAGCAGAAAAGTGTCTTCTTAATCTCCCAATGGTAGCACAGGTTGGTGATTTCACTGTGAAACCACATTAAGTCCTTAGACTTGAACACATTTGCCAAATCCATGCTATGGTCCAAGAAAAAATTCTACGAATATGCTAATAAACCCCACAAAATGTTGATCAATAAATTAAAACCAAGACCCTCTGCCTCTATACCCGATTTTTTTTATTACAATCCGACGGGATGCCCACTTACTGCCCCCAAAACATGTCCAAAGTCTTTGGTGGCTACTACCAGAAACTCTACAATTGTCTGTCTGTAGACCCAAATTCCCAGTTCACCCAAGAAAATTTGACGCTTTCATAGAATCTTTAAAACTCCCTACACTCTCTTCTGAGTAGTGCTCAGGACTTAATGCACCTATTTCTGCTGAAGAAATTATTACAGTTATAAACCAACTGCTATCTCACAAATCTCCCGGACCCAACAGACTTCCTTACCCCTAATTCAAAAGTTTCCTTCCGGTTCTATTGCCCCATTTGGTTAACTTGTTCACCTCCCTGTTGTCAGGGACAATCCCCCATCCACAATTTCTGCATGCCTTTATTACGGTCATCCTGAAACCGGACAAAGACCTATCACTGCCGGACAACTACCACCCCATTGCCCTCTTAAATTCTGACTATAAAATTTTTACCAAAATATAAGCCAACAGACTCTCCTTACTTCTCCCCTCACTTATACATAGGGATCAGGTAGGATTTGTTCCCACCAGACATGCAGGAGATAATACTAGATGAACTACTGACCTTACTGAGTAATTTGTAGTCATAGCTACAAATAAAATTATTGATCAAATTCATAAATTCTATGCACCTTTAATTGAGGGACATAGTGCATATACAGTATATATAGCTGAAGTGTAACAAATTGTGTTCCCCCAATAACCCAACTAAACTAATCTAAAAATGGTACTACTTAGGGGGGGTAAAAAACATAACAATCAAAATGGTGGATGTATTAATAATTGCCAACAAAAACAATTAGCATCTAATTCGATGTTATGATCTGATAGATGGAGGGTTTGCATTTCATGTATCCAATTGGATTAATGTTGGCTGAAGGTAATATCTTTATGACTTCCTATTCAGTGTGGATGATATTTTTATATTCCCCAAAATAATAATGTGGAAAGGTCTTTATTATGGTGGGTGGCATAATGTTTAGATATGCTGTGTTTTTTGGGTAGCTTTAATAATGTTTTGAATGTGTTCCCTAATTCTTTTACAAAGGGGGCTTTTGTTGGTCCAATATATAGTTTTAGACATGGGCACTGAAGAGCATATACTACTCCCTCCCTCCAAATTGCATGTTATACATGTTATTTCGATTTTCTTATGCTGTACTCCACAAATCAAAATAATGAAAATTGTATCTGGAAAAGTATCTTGCTTGGGTTTATCCTTTATCACGTCTCTCCTATCATTGATTCAAACCTGCAGAATTTGTTGTTCGATTAAATTAGTTTCATATCCCTTTTGTACAAACCTCTGGCCCATCATAGATGATTGTTCCTGAACATATTCTGCTTCAGTACAGTTCCTTTTAAGTCTCATGATTTGTCCTTTTGGGATATTTGATAGCCATGGAGTATGGTGGCAACTTGTAGTTGATATATATATATATATATATATATATATATATATACATTCCAATCCACTGCTTTAAAGTATGTTTTAGTCTTAAACAATCTTTCATTCACGGAAATGGTCAGATCTAGGAAATTAATCTGTTCATTATTATATTCCCATGCCAATGTGATATTATTACCATTCCAATTTAAGCTATCAAGGAATGGGAGTAACGTATTTTCATCACTGTTCCAAATTATGGAACAGAGATTAAACAATTGGGCATCCTGGTGAATTCTGATTATTTTTGTGGATTTTGGGGACTGTATATATAACCAGAATCCTACATAGATCTGGAACTAAATATCTTCCTTCTTTAGTGTTTAAAATACCTTTCTTCATACCTTTGTTTACTAGTTTTTCTAATGCCGCACACGATCGGACTATCCGGCGGACATAATCCGGTGGACAAACTGACGGACTTTGCACCTGAGGTCCGACGGACTTTCCTTACGAGCGGACCTGCCCACACACGACTGGACCTTTCCGGCGGGCTAGGTCTGTGTCAGGTCACCTTGAGGCCAGGTGACAGATGCACACCGTAGGGATTAGGAGTGCACCGCAAGGTTGTGGACCCTACGGCTGACTGCTGCGGATGGGGGGTCAAGGTGATAGGAAGGCAGGGCCACCAGAACACCAAGATGGATCCCACCAGGGTTAGAGCATAAGATTCCCTGGGGCGCGGAGTCTAAGAGCCACCAGGTGTTCACCAGAGCCTCGAGTGGTGAGAATGGACTTGGCTGAAACTGGCTCCAGGTCGCGACCCCCAGGGTCCCCCAGCTCACACCCACAGTAGGCAACAGGAGGATAGGGATGGTGAGGGACAAAGCCAAGGTTGGCGCCACAAGCAGACAAGAATAGTCAGGGACACGCCAAAAGGTCAGGATCACTGGCAAACAGGGATAGTCAAAGACACGCCAAAGTCGGTAACGGAACAACAGAAGAGCACACGGCAGGTAACAGGAAGCTAAACACACAAAGGAATACACAATGGTTGATCAGCACTGATGGCTTGCAGTGCACATGTTAATATAGGGTTCTCTGATAGGAGCTAGGGTGGAGTCATGCCAGAGGATGGATTACAAAACAGTCAGGTGAGGGTCGGCTGGTCTCTAGAGATGAACACATGGAAACAGGTAAGCAGACCAACTCTATTGCATAACCATGACAGTCTGGTGGACAACCCGCCAGAATATGACGGGAATCCACAGGACTTTTTAAATGAGCGGACTTGCCCACACACTGATAAAAGTCTGTTAATTTTGAACGTGGCTCCAGGTAGCCAGGACTAGTAAAGGAAGTCAATGTCGACCGCCTCCATCAGTGAGATTGACACCTCGCTAGCCCCGTCGCCTGGTATGGATTTAAAGGGGAACCCCTATGCTGACAAAACGGCATGAGGGTCCCCCCAAAGTCCATAACAGACCCTTATTCGGGTGGCTTATCGGAATCCGGGAGCCCCCTTTAATAAGGGGCCCCCAGATACCGGCCCCCACCCTATGTGAATGAGTATGAGGTAGATTGTACCCCTACCCATTCACCTGGTGAAAAAAGTGTAAATAAAAAAAACACAAGTTTTTAAAATAATTTATTACACAGCTCCCTTGGTCTTCTTCCATCTTGGGGGGTCTTCTCGCCAGACTCCTCCGCTATCTTATGCTAGCTCTTTTACTAGTGGAGGAGCCCGGCTTTCTTCTTCCTCATCGCTGCTGGCATTCGGGGGTCTTCTTCTGACTTCGGGGTCTTGTCCCACGCTTCGGTTCTTCTGCCAGGCCTCCACTATCTTCTTATATCTCTTTTACTAGCGTTGGCCCGGGCTTCTGTCGCCGCCGCCTTCTCCTCTTCTTCTTCCTTGCGATGTTGGCACGACGCTCTCTCTGGCCGCAATGGCAGGGACGCGCTGTGCGGCAACTTATATAGGGACAAGGAGCGGGGTCACCGGGTGATGTCACATGGTGATCCCACCCCTTATGATGTCACAGTCCTGGAGGAGTCCGCCGGACTTTTGGAAAGAAAAAGTCCCCCAGAGCCCACACACGGGCGGATTGTCCGGCAGAGTCCGATTGTTTGTACGTGGCATAAGTCTTTCTTATATAGTATGTTGGATTACTCTTAAATGAGAAGTACATGTCAAGGCCTTTCCAATTCAGCTTTATAGGCATCTTTGATTTGAATCACAACTCCTCCACCTTGTTTTTTTCTGTTTTCTAATCTTTTGATTCCCACCTGTGTGTCTCTCACTTTTTTAACTTTTTTGATTTCCATTTTCCATTACACATCTTCTGTAACCATTCTTTTGAAAACCTCTATGTGTCCATTATCACTGATTGGGGGATTAAATAGAGATTTAGTAGTTTAGTAGTATGTTGAAATTCACTGATGGTTGCTATATTCGTACTTCTTTCCACTGGTTGAGATATCATGTATTTCTTAATATTGAGCTTCCTGATATATTTCTGTAGATCCACATATATGTCAAATGTATTCATATTTCTAATGGGTGCATACTTTAAACCTCTATCGTTTTTCACGGGAAAGGGGTTTTATTCCTGTAAACATTGCTATACATGTGAAAAAAAAACAAAAGAAATAATATAAAAAGAAATACATATACAGCTACAGTTACAGGAAAGGAATATCGAATTAAGGACTGTATAACATGAAGAACGGAGGGAGTAGTATATGCTCTTCAGTACCCATGTCAAAAAAATATATTGGACAAACAAAATGCCCCCTTTGGAAAAGAATTAGGGAACACGTTCAAAACATTATTAAAGGGTACCCAAAACATAGCATATCCAAACATTATGCCACCCACCATAAAAAAGATCACTCCACATTATTATTTTAGGGAATAGAAAAATATCTTCCACACTGGAGAGGAAGTTATTAAGTTTTTACCCTCAGCCAATGTGAATCCAATTGGATACATGAAATGCAAACAATTCATCCATCAGGTAACATCGAATTTGATGTTAATTGTTTTCTTAGCAATTGTTAATCCATCCACCATTTTGATTGGTATGTTTTTTATCCCTCTTTTTTAAGTAGTACCATTTTTAGATTAGTTTAGTTAGGCAATTGGGGGAACACACAATTAGTTGCACTTCAGCTATATATAGGTCCCTCAATTAGTGGTGCATACAGTTTGTTTATTGGATCAGTATGTTTATTTGTATGAATAGATGTTAAATATTTTGTTTGGTGAAGTTGTGCTATTGGGGGAAATTATTTTTAGGTTGGACCTCTGTCGATTTATGTTAAATATTATCACAATCATTTTTTCATTGATGTACATTTTCTAACCTTTTAATTTATGATTTGGATAATACTTGTAATATTTGTGATTAATATGTTTATTCTCCCACTACTTTCAATTGTGTAACCTCAAGAGGCTCAGACTTGTAATTCATATTACATTTGGGAGCCTGGTTAGTACTATTGGACCCCCTGGTCGGCCATTTTCTTGGAGCCCTGCCGAGTCTTTATGTAACTATCATCTAGTGGGCATGCGCAGGCTTTTTTGACAGCAGGTGCAGACCGGAACAGAGATCACAGTGCTAACCACCGTAGAGTATGAATCACGCCCTCCACAGCCACTCGGCTGACTCCTGGGAAGCCAAGTGGGAGGGTGGTGATACATGTGGATGCAGAGCCAGGCGGCATGTGATTACCAATGGAGCAAGTGAGATATTGCTGGATTGCATTTTACAGATATGTTTGTTTTTAAACAATAACATGTGAGTTTAATTACTAAGTTTGGGCTAGTGTTACATTATTGGGATACTACACTATTGGAGTTCTCTATCCCCTATTTTTCCTTTGAGCACTTTTGGGAGCTATCGTTATTGCAGCTGGTATGCTAATTAAGGAGGACCAAAAAGGATGATCAACATTTGGTGTGTGAGATATTATTCTCTCAAAAGCTGTGTTGGCCCAGCTATGGGTCTTGTAATAATTTCACCTGGTAGCGGAGCACTACTGCATGTCTTGTTGGAACAAAAAGGGGATCTAGGAATTTCTTATATATTATTGTTAGTCTTCTGTGAAGAAAATATACTGGACTTTCTGTTTGGACTTTTTGGGGATTTTTTCCTTTCCCCCCTTTTTTAGTTTTTTTCCTTTTTGTTTTGGATTTGAACTTGAGAAGTTTCTTGCACTAATATTTATTTATCTGACATGGTAGATTGTAGGTGGGAACACATATTGTGATAGCAGCAGCCAACAGATAGATAATTGTGTTAAGTGGCAGCGCGCAAACATTTTTCACACTTTTTTTATCCGCTTTTTTTGAAGCAGTGCACTTGTTTATTGCAATAGAATGAAGTTTCACACAGTAAAAGTCATCATTGTGTATGTCTAGGCAGAGGATAAAGGAGGAAAACGTTTCTTTGAAGACATAGTATAATGCTCCTCAATAGCAATACTTAGGGCCTGTTGCAATATCAGTACTGGCACCAAGTTTATTTTATTTTTTTGTAATTCCTTTATTGAACCAGCAGTTGCAATATACAATTTAAGGCATGAGTCAAGCAAGTTACAGTAGCATACATATACTAGAGAAACATATTGAATATCCGGCTCAGCTTCAGCGGTAACTTATTAGAGTCAAGGCATATTTAGAGTAATACATTTAACACATGAAAATCGTTCTTAATTAGGGAGGGCATAATCATTAGTATCTCTATTTGTCCAGGCCTATACAGAAAACCCTAACGCAGTAGTGCAATCCTGTGGGGTCAAATATAATAAGAAATAAGAAATACTGGGATCAGGAGAAAACCCAACAAAGTTCGGTAAGCGGACAAAGTCCATTTTATTTGGTCAGCTATATAAAATAGGAAACTACAGCAAATGAGCTTCCAAGCTGAATGTGTTCATATTAAAGGGGAGGGATCGTCAGGAGGGTAAACCGAATGGGGAAGAGTATGGAAAACAGATAGAAGGGAGGAACTGACAAGGATGAGTAGGACAGAAGACATACGAAAAGGACATGAAGAGCCAGAGAGAACCAGAGAGGCAGATTTTCTCACCCAGAGCCTTGCAAAAACCAGAAAGAAAATCAGCTGTGTTGCGAGACCACCAGCAGATGCATTTGTGAAGACGCAGTGTTGCCATGGTCTCCATGTGTCACAAAAGGACTCCTCCTAATTGTGAAAGGTGACTGTAAGGTCCTCCATGTCCCCAAATTCATTGATTTTAGAGAACCAAAGAGACTCTGAAGGCCAGTTTACAGACTTCCAGCACATAGGAATACACACCTTGGCTGCATTTAGTAGCTGGATAGTGAGGGAGGTCTTCTATTTTTAAATGGGCTGTTGCGTGAGGTGCAGAAAGCATGCCGTGGGATTATCAGCTAGATCAACATTGTTCAGATGTTTGATAGTGCAAGCCACCTCTCACCAGAATGAATTAATTTTAGGACAGCCCCAGAAGATGTGCAGCATAGTACCTAGCCTAGCAGTACATCGCCAGCATGTGCCAGTCACTTGCGGAAAAATATGGTGAAATGTTGTGGGTACCATCTTGTCAGGATCTTATAGCTGGATTTCTGTGCAAAGTGAAGGATTTTTTCCCTTTGCAAGTTGGTAAATTGGATATCAAGGTCAAACTCCCATCATGAGAGGAATGTAGGGGAAAAGTCAGGTGCTGGTTGGATCAAGGCAACGTAGATGATAGAGAGGCAGTGACAAATTGGTTCCCTAAAGATGGACGCGTGGTTTCCAATGGGGCAAAACAGACTCACGGAACAGGGAAGTTAAGCGTTTGAAAAAAAAGGGGGCAGAAGGATAGGGAGCATCTGCATCAAATACAGGATTTTAGGTAGTAGAGTCATCTTCAGGGCACTACATTGACTAAACCAAGTCAAGGTAAGTGTATGCCAGTGTAGTAAATCAGTCTTCACTCGGATAAGCAGAGGATCAAAATTAGCTGAATATAGTGCAGCCAGGTCTGAGCTAATGTTGCTCCCAAATAGCAGATAGCATTGGGCATCCATCGGAAAGAGAAAGCGGGACGTAGACTAACCATGGCCTTGTTTAGCAAGATGAGAGGAGCGGAGGACTTCAATAGGTTGATTTCAAAATTGGATAAAATGCCATATGTCTGTAATGAATCTAACAACTTTGGCAAAGAAATCAATGGGTCAGTCAAAAAGATAAGATCATCTGCAAAACCTTATGTACCCCAGAGGCCTTCCGGTAACCCATGATTCCGTGGTCTGACCGAACTATACACAAGGACTCCAAGGAGAGGATAAAGATTAAAAGTGATAAAGCTCAGCCCTGGCGTGTCTTGTTTGAAACTCGTTCAGATTTCTTCACAATCACATAGAACTTGACCACAGCTGAGGGTGCGAGTAAGGAGAGAAAATCCAATTCATCATTGAAGATCCCAGCCCAATATGTTCTAAGGTGGCATGCATGAACTGCCAGCTCATCCTGTCAAAAGCCTTCTCTGCATCCGTGCATAGCAGGAGAAGGGGGCAACGGGTGGTCCTGGCAGCGTGTATAAGATTTACAACCCGGATAGTGTTGTCCAGCCAAATCCAGCTTGGTCTCGGTGAATCAAATGTGGACTATGGAGAAGCAGCCAGTTAGCCAGAATTTTTGCAAATAGCTTGAGGTCAGTATTTAAGAGAGCTATGGGACAATAACTTCCACACTGTGAAAGGTCCTTTCCCTCCTTAGGGATCAAAGAATTGTAGGCTCACAGGATATCTATAGACATGGATTGCCCCTCTATAATGTAAATGAGCGCAGAAACTAAGTGTGGGGACAGAGCCTCAAAAAAGCTTTTTGAAACCCGCTAAGGCCGCCCCCAATTCATCTGCCGTAATAGGTTCTTGCAGTTCCTCCTGCACCTCGGAAGAAAGAGATGGCATGCCCGGGGATGGTATGTAAGACTAAATTGCCGATGCATCCAAGTGCATTCGTTGGAGGACCTGCCACGGAAGAGTGACTGAGATTGTAAAGTCTTTGATAAAAAGGTGCAAAATCCTGCCACCATGGCAGGGCATGTGGTCAACCTCTACCCTGTAGAGGCCATGATATAGGGAATAAAGGTTCTAGTCTGGAGCTCACGTAGAGCCCGAGCCAAAAATGTGTCTAGTTTGTTAGAGGATTTATACATAGTGCGATGTGCCCATGGTAATTTCTGTTTTGTTTTATGAAAAAGAAGAAAGCAAAGTTCCTCTCAAACCCTGATGAGATCCTGGTATGTGGACTGTGCAAGGCTCGCTTTATAAGAGCATTCTAGGCTGTGCAGCTTCGATATAAGCTTGTCTGTCCGACGGGTACGTTCCCGCTTGAGTCAGGACCTGATCAGGACCCCTCAGACAACTGGTTTATGCACCTCCCAGAGTATCAAAGGGTTGTCAACCGAGTCCTGGTTAAGGGAGAAGTACTCCGTCAAGGCAGTCCGCAGTTCAGCCATCGTATCTACTGATTGTAACAGAGTGTCATGGTTATGCAATAGTTTGTCTGCTTACCTGTTCCCATGTGTTCATCTAGAGACCAGCCGACCCTCACCTGTCTGCTTTTGTAATCCATCCTCTGGCATGGCTCCACCCTAGCCCCTATCATAGAGCTCTATATTAAACTGTGCACTGCAGGCCAGCCCTACTGATCAACCTTTGTGTGTTAGCTTCCTGTTACCTGCCGTGTGCTCTTCTGTTCCGTTACCGACTTTGGCGTGTCCTTGACTATCCCTGTTTGCCTGTGATCCTGACCTTTTGGCGTGTCCCTGGCTATTCCTGTCTGCTTGTGGCCCCGACCTTGGCTTTGTCCCTCACTATCCCTATCCTCCTGTTGCCTACTGTGGAGCCAGTTGCAGACAAGTCCATCCTCACCACTAGAGGCACTGGTGAACACCTGCGCCCCAGGGAATCTTACGCTCTAACCCCAGTGGGATCTGTCTCCCATCTGCAGCAGTCAGCCATAGGGTCCACAACCTTGCGGTGCACTCCTGATCCCTACGGTGTGCATCTGTCACCTCGCCTCAAGGTGACCTGACACAGAGGCTCATTAAGACTCCAGGATGGGGGGCTTGGTGTAACTGGACTCACTTGAAGTGTCAAGTGGACCAGGGCATGTCACTTCTGGCCACTTCCGGTTTCTGTCTCACCACAGCGGTCGAACTCATGTTGATCGACACAGTGCGAGCGGGACGGCCATACCTTTCATTTGCCTGGTGATACATGCTTTAAACCGTCAGTGCTGAGTTAAGGCACCTACTAATGTAAGAGGCCATTTGGCACGTTTTTAAAATATCTTTTAATTAAACTGTATTATGCTATGGTCCTGTTTTTGAATTTTTTCAATTGCTATTGCGGTGGAGTATTAGCAAAATTCCAGCTACATCTCCACTCATACCCACCCGGTGTTTTTCATGAAGTTTGCCATTGGTGATGGTGTAAATATTGAAGTTGCATCACAAAAAATGTATGACAAATGTAAAGTGATCGGCGCAACTATGATGGGCTAAATTTAAAATAGGTGAGTGAATGTCACTAAAATAGACTACAGTGTGAAAAGGGGAATATATGTATAAGTTCCTCTATGAAATGTGATGGTATCACAATGACTTGTGCAATGAGTAAAATGGATCTACTTATGTTAATGCGTAAAAAAAAAAAAAATCACATATACATACAATAACAATACTCAGCAAACAAACATAAAAATAAATCCTGTGCAAAAATGCAATTCTGTGCAATCAATCCTGTGCAAAAAGCAATAATGTGCAAAATAGCAGTTCTGTGCTGGATTCTATAATCCAATGAAAAAACAAACAAATAGTCCTGTGCAAAAAAACAATGCTGAATTCCTGTACTAAAGTGCATTATTGTCCAAAATGTCTATAGTCCTGTGCAAAAGCAAATGGTATTCCATACAACAATATAAATATATATGTTACTTGATGGCCAATATAATTGACTATATAAATTCTAATCATGTGCTATTCACGCCACACAATAATGATGAACTGCTTATATTGACCCAATAGTCCACGCAATGTAGCTGATAAAAGCGGAATGGGGTAAAAAGTGCAGCTGTGCTTCACCCAGAGTCTTCAATAGTGTTCTCCAGTGTGAAATCTTCATGTGTGTCACTTAATGCTCTCTATGCTCTTACCTCTGTTCAGATGATAACCGGCTTAATAAACTTGGTATAGTTGTGGAGTCTTCCAGGGTCCCTGTTCATTAGGGATATTCCTCCTAGTCTTCTGCCTCTAATGTGTGCTTTCAATGGGTCAGCGCGATTCCGATATTCATATACACCAGGCACCAGGCATATATGGGGAATAAAGGATAAATTCCCATAGCGTGATATGTTTAAAACACACTATACATTTTATTAATAGAACGGCCAAATGGGCACTTACAATGATAAAAGAAAATGAATGGCAAATCTGTAAAATAATTGGCGTTACAGACGCCTCTTACATCACTTGCGGTCTCACGGTGTCTAGTCACTCTCTATGCATTGCGACACCCCACGTGTCTTCATCAGGATAACCACTGCAGTTTAACGAAAGCAGAATAACTAAAGCTGCATGAAGATACAACAAAAACTCTGCTCCACTCCGCAAGATGACAAGAAAACCAGCTTTTGGCATTTATTTTATATCAAGTCAGATTCCCACTCTCTATCCACTAACATGCTCCTTATTTTCTCCCTTCTCACATCGGTGTCTTCTATCCTCAAATTATCCTTACTCTATCCCTCCTCTCTACCCTGCAGCATGCACATATCACCCTCACTCCTACCCTCTCCATACTACTGTACCCATCATCTCCTGCATTTGCTGCACCCACATGCTGACATAAACAACAGGGCCAGTTGACACGTGCGCTCCTCCTTCTCCTAGTTTCAGGCGACATTTCTCCTAATCCTGGTCCACCATTTTCCAACTGCAAGACACTTATCCAATACCTCTCTTCTCTTCTTTCAAGATGCACCATATTCGTCTGTTTTCTCCTATTTCTCTGAGGATTGCAGCAATTTATCGGCCTCCTGGACCGGTATCTCACTTTCTTGATGACTTTGATGCCTGGCTACCCTACTTCCTCTCCTCTGAAATACCCACAATCATTCTTGGTGACTTTAACATTCCTGTCAATATTAACAGCCCAACTACAGCTAAACTTCTCAACTAAACCTGATCTTTTGACCTAACCCAATGGACACATACTTCCACTCGCTCCAATGATAATACCCTTGACCTTGTATTCTCCCATCTCTGCAACCCTGGCAACCTCACAAACACACCCTTTCCTCTCTCTGATCACAACCTCATTAGTTTCACTGTATCCTTGCCTCCAACCACTCATCCCTCCAAGCAGCAAACAATTACTTATAGGAAACTTTGCCACTTTAACCCTTCTCTTCTCTATGTCTATAAGTGGTCAGTAGCAGAATAATCTCTCCCCTGTCCTGGCCTGGCCACCTCTGTCTACAGCAGTTCACGCTCATCATCACTAGATGCACTTTTGCTTCTCTAACCCCATGCAGAATCAGGCCCTGACCGTTACAACCCTGACAAACTGACAACAGTAGAAATCTCAAGAGACATTGTCATGTTCTTTATCGACCAAATGCCTGCAAGATTTCACCCTATATAAATATGCCCTTCTAAAATACAATTCCTGCCTCCATGCTGCCAAACAAGCCTACTTTGTCTCTCTTAGTAATACTTTGTCATTCAGTCCCCATCGGCTCTTCTCAATCTTTAACTCTCTGCTTCGTCCCCACCCCCTCTACCCACTAACTCACTCACTGCCCAAGAGATTGCCAATCACTTCAAAGACAAGATTGATGCAATTTGGGAGGACATCTCTCTTCACTGTGCATACGTCTTCCCCACCCAACATACATACCTTGCCTAACAGCACATTCAACACTCTCCTCTTTTGAATTGGCTACTACTGAAGAGGTTACAAAACTTCTCAGATGGCCACCTAACCAATTGTCCCTTGGATCCTGTTCCCTCACAACTACTACGGTCACCCTCTTCCTCTATCCTATGCTCCCTCACTCATATATTTCATCTCTCCTTCTCTAGTGGCACCTTCCCCTCCCTTCTAAATCATGCGCAGATCACTCCCATACTTAAAAAGCCCTCACTGGACTCCACAAACCTGAACAACTTAAGGCCCATCTCATTGCTGCCATTCCCCTCTAAACTTCTAGAACGCTTATTCTACAACTGTCTTAGCTCCTACCTCACTGAAAATGACCTTCTTGACCCATTACAGTCTGGCTTTTGCTCCCTTACTAAAACTCACTATCTACTAACTGCTAAAACCAACAGCCAATACTCCATACTTCTACTACTTGACCTCTCTGCTGCCTTTGATACCGTTGACCACCCGCTCCTCCTCAAACTACATTCCCTTGGCCTCCGAGATTCTGCTATATCCTGGTACCTATCACAGCGCTCCTTCAGTGTCACTCACAACTCTGTCTCCGCCTCTCCATTGCTTCTTTCTGTGGGGGTCCCCCAAGGCTCTGTTCTTGGACCCCTTCTTTTCTCTATCTACACCTCCTCCCTTGGTCACTTGATAACCGCCCATGGCTTCCAATACCACTTATAGGCTGATGACACCCAAATCTATCTGTCTACTCCTTACCTCACTGATTCAGTCTCCTCTCGCATTACTAACTTACTAACTGACATATCAGCATGGATGTCACACCACTTCCTTAAACAAAATCTCTCTAAAACTGAGCTAATAATATTCCCCCCTCCCCGTGTCCCCCACCCTGACTTTTCCATCAAAAAACAATGCAACTATCAGTCCTTCCCCTCACGCCAGGGTACTAGGTGTTATCCCAGACTCTAACTTGTCATTTCAGCCCCAAAGTTTGTAGAATTCACCTCTAACAACTCTAAAATTCCCCCCTTTTTAACAAATGAAACCACCAAGCTCCTCATTCACTCCCTTGTTATCCCTCGCCTTGACTATTGCAACTCCCTTCTCATTGGCCTGCCTGTCCATAGGCTAGTCCCTCTTCAGTCTATCATGAATGCTGCTGCCAGACTTATCCACATTACCAAGCGCTCAGCGTCTGCCAAACCTCTCCTCCAATCCTCAGACTGGCTCCCAATCACCCAGCAATTTAAATTCAAAATACTAACCACAACATACAAAGCTATTCACAACTCTGCCCCAAGATACATCACCAACCTTGTCTCCAAATATCACCCAAATCGTCCTCTCTGCTCTTCTCAAGATCTCCTACTCTCAAGCTCTCTCATCTTCAGGATTTCTCCAGAGCCTCTCCCATCCTCTGGAACTCGCTACCTCCACCGGTCCGGTTATACCCTACTCTTGCTACCTTTAGGCGATCCCTGAAAACTCATCTCTTTGGGGAAGTCTATCACATCTCCAACTAATCTTTTACCACTTCCATCAGCTCATTCCCCACAATCACAACCATTTGTACCACCTGCCCCACCCTATTAGATTGTAAGCTCTTCTGAGCAGGGCCCTCTTAATCTGCTTCTATTTTATTGTATTATAACTGTATTGTCTCCTTTTTATATTGTAAAGCACTGCATAAACTGTTGGCGCTATATAAATCTTGTATAATAATAATAATAATAATTTCCTGGGCTGGTAAGTGCCTGTTTAGTAAATGTCAGCAACTACAGTACTTGCTGGACAGCCTGCTGTGCTTCAGGCCTGGCTTGAGGTCTGGAGCACAGCTGGCCACACATTGAGCACTGGCAGGCTGATCCTGATGAAAACACATGGGGTGTCGTAATGCATAGAGAGTGACTGGACATCGTAAGACCGGAAGTGATGTAAGAGGCATCTGTAACGCCAATTATTTTACAGATTTGCCATTCATATTCTTTTTATCATTGTAAGTGCCCATTTGGCCATTCGTTTAATAAAATTTATAGTTTGTTTTAAACATATCACGCTATGGGAATTTATCCTTTATTCCCCACATATGCCTGCTGTATATGAATATCGGAATCGCACTGACCCATTGAAAGCACACATTAGAGGCACAAGACTAGGAGGAATATCCCTATTAAACAGGGACCCTGGAAGATTCCACAACCATACTAAGTTTATTAAGCCGGTTACCATCTGAATAGAGGTAAGAGCATAGAGAGCATTAAGTGACACACACGAACACTATTTTTCCACTAACACTGGGTGAAGCACAGCTGCACTTTTTACCCTATTCTGCTTTTATCAGCTACATTGCATGGACTATTGGGTCAATATAAGCAGTTCATCATTGTGTGGCGTGAATAGCACATGATTAGAATTTATATAGTCAATTATATTGGCCATCAAGTGACATATATATTTATATTGTTATATGGAATACCATTTCCTTTTTGCACAGGATTATAGGTATATAGGATTTCAGAATTGCTTTTTTGCACAGGACTATTGCAACTTGTTTTTTCATTGAATTATAGAATCCAGCACAGAACTGCTATTTTGCACATTATTGCTTTTTGCACAGGATTGATTGCACAGAATTGCATTTTTGCACGCATTTTCTTTTTGCACAGATTTATTTTTATTTTTAATTGTATTTTTATTTGCCGAGTATTGTTATTGTATGTTTAAGTGATTTTCTACATATTAACATAAGTAACTCCATTTTACTCATTGCACAAGTCTTTATGATAGCATCACATTTCATGAACTTATACATATGCTCCCCTTTTCACACTGTAGTCTATTTTAGTGGCATTCACTCACCTATTTTAAATTTAGCCCATCATAGTTGCGCTGATCACTTTATATTTGTTATCACTTTAGTGCATTGTATACACTATAGATTACACTATAGATTGAGCGGCAATTACAATGTACCCGTTACCATTTCAAATGGGGGGGGGGGCGTGATCTGGGGGTCCCCTTGTTAAAGAGGGCTTCCAGATTCCGATAAGCCCCCCCCGCTCGTAGACCCCCACAACCACCTGGCAAGGGTTGTTGGGATGAGGCCCTTGTCCCCATCAGAGAGGCAGTTCAGTGTTAGAAAAGCAAATATACATTTTTCTAACACACTTGTGTGGGCTCCATACGCAATGCCTATGGCTCTAATCAGGTACTTCAGAAAAACACCCATGCCACTGTAATTCAGGCACCCAGCATCCAAAAAGGGTCCAGATGCCTGAATAGGGGGTGGCTACAGTGGTCATGGATAGATCCATGCTATGCATCTCTCCACTTTACATATAGGGGGGTGGCGTGACAGAGTGTGCAGTGCCCCTGCACCCTTAATGGACGCACTGCCACTGTTGTGGCCTAACGAAGCTGCTTACATATTGTACGACCAATGTTAAATACTCGTGGCTATACACTCTAATGTTTATCTAAAAATAAAACCTGCCTCGCATGACCTTACATTGCGGAATTACCAAGCTGTTTATGTACTGTCCGGTCACTGTACAACATATGTGACTAGACTGTATTGTTTGAGAGACAGTAATGTTTAATTCAAAATCTGGCTCATCTTTGCCTGTTTTAATTATGGATCTACCAAGCTGCTTATGTACTGTTCGACCACTGTACAATATTTGTTACTATTGTTTCCTAAGTAATTTATTTCAAGATAAAACCTTACATTGCTGCCTTATCAAGCTGCTTACGTACTGTACAGCCACTGTACAATATTTGTGACTTTTGGCTCAGAAACAATACAACCTAATACAAGTTTATTTCAACATAAGACCTGACTTTTCACTTCATCTTACAATGTAGTCTTACCAAGTTGTTTACATACTGTCCAACCACTGTACAATAATTGTTGCTATTGTCTTATTGTTGATAAAATACTCTAATGCTTATTTTAGGATTAAACTGGTTTCACCTTTTGCTCTTACAATTTCCCCCTTACCATGCTGCTTACATACTGTCCGGCCACTGTACAATATTTATGAATATTGTCTTTCAAATAATTCAATGTTTATTTCAAGATGAAACCTGCCTCTGACAATCAACTTCTGTCAAATGGAAATGTTGGATACATTATTATGGCCAGCCTTAGACCTGGAACAGGCATGTGGCTAAAGATAATTAGAGCATAGATAAATAAGTAAAATGCTAATGTTACAAAGGTGTGATAAGACCCTTCAAATGTATAACATTTATTCTTTTTGCAATTTTTAGGGTCTAAGTCTCAGAACAGTCTCTGGAATACAATCATCAGTGGACTAAATCTTAAAGAAAAACAGAAGCCAGCAATTGTCACTGATCCTCGGAGCCCAGAAGAGATTTTAGCAGATGAGTTGCCACAGATTAACAGTCCAGATGCAATTCCGAAAACATCTATCAGGTTTGATGGATACTATTCCAGATCTTCCTTTCTTTTGACTTTGTATCTTAATTAGCACCAAATAAAGAGCTGCCAATTATCAAAATCTAGAACATAAATTGACAACAGTGAAAATACTGTTCACAGTAGATGTATTTTAACTCTGTGGTTCATAATGCACTCCACCATATTTTACAGGCCAGTGAACTGATCTTAAATCAATTTGTAGATTTGAAAAGGCTGGAAATAATGATGAGGTTGAATGGAAATCATAGTAGTTCAGTTGGGTAAACTAATATGACATTGCTGCAATTATGCTTGCAGAAATGTACTGATGCATCTTCCTGTTATACTTTTTATTTGCTCTGAAAATCTATTTACTTTACTTCAGACGGACAACGTATGCTCATGTATTTAAATGTGCAGCAAATGAAACACACAGAGGGGTTGATTTACTAAAGGTAAATAGTCAGTGCACTGTAAATGCACCAGCAAGTGCCCCCACAAGTGTACTTCATATGCAATTTCCCTTGATCTGAGAGGAACATGCAAGGAAAATAAAGAAACTGCTTTTTACTTGTACGTGATTGGATGATATAAATTAGCAGAGCTTCCCTTCATTTCAGAGCCTCCCCATAGATCTAGAGCAAAAGCACCATATATTTGCTTTTTTTTTTTTTTTTTTTTTATTGTATTTTTTATTGAAAATAGAAAGATAACAAGAATACAGTATCTTATACTTGCATAAGTGTACATAGAAACAGTAAGTTTGACATATGAGACAAATCAAAAACAAGGGAAGGGGGGGGGGGGGGGAGAAGGGAGGAAGGAAAAAAAAAAGGAGGGGGCGGGAAGAAGGAGGGTGGGATCATAATATTTCAGCATATTTAGTATGTCATCAAAAGATTATCAGTTATTTGCGGTACAGATCAGTAAATGCCACAATCAAACAGTCAAGTCTCAGTGAGCCGGGGGCGTGGAAATTTCTTCCTTTTAGAAGGATATGACATGGTTTGGTCGATCAATTTGAGCATTTAAACTCATCGTAAAAGGGGGTAGAGTAGTAATCTGAATTACACAACAGTTTGGAGCGGTTCCACAGATCCCAAATCTTAGAGAACTGGGGCATAGTATCGTGGACTATGGCTGTAAGCTTTTCCATACGGCTGATATGTTCTGATATGTTCTAAGTTCTGCAAAACTTGGGTGAGATCGGGCGGAATATGAGATAACCACCGTGTAGGGATGGCTCTTTTAGCCACTAGTAAAATGAAGGTGGCAAGCTTCTGAGCATGTTTAGAAAGTCCAGGAATTGGTAACCCTAATAGGAAGTACAGAGGATCCAGTGGGAGGGAAATCTCAAACAAGTCTTGGATGAAAGACTGTATTGTCAGCCAGAATGGGCTAATCAATGGGCATTCCCAGAAAATATGAAAATGGGAACCTGTATCTCCTCGGCATCTCCAACAGACCACAGGGGCCGTGGGGTCATATTTATGTAGAATTTCAGGCGTTCTATACCAGAAAAGCAATATCTTATAAGCCGTTTCCTTCTGTTCTACACAACGTGACGTCTGAGAGACGGCTGCCCATATTCTCTGCCACTGTGGGAGCAATATGGGGTGTTTTAGCATTTGCGACCACTTCCGCATATAGGAATGGGAAGATTCTGTAATGGGCACCGATTCCTGGAATATTCGGTATATGTCAGAGATTAAATGGGCCTGGTACGGGCCTTGAGTGCATAAAAGTTCAAATGGGGTTGGCTTGTCGAGACTTAGGGTGGGGGATTTAGAAGCAAAATTATGTCTGATTTGTAGATAGGAGTGGAAAAGTTGTTTGGGAATCTGGTGCTGTTTCTGCAATTCCGTGAACGATAAATGTTTCCTGGTGAGAGGATGCACTATGTTGCAGAGCTGAAACATACCAGCTTGGGAATCATCCTATCATAAGCCAGGCTGTCTGGGAAATCTGGGTTAAACAATATGTTTATCAAACGAGGGCATTGGGAGGCTAGAGAGAACAACTTTAAGCATTTCCTCCAGACATCCAAGGAGAAAAACATCAGGGCTAGACAAATGCTATGAAGTGGGCCCATGGAGGTTTTAAGGTCCGTCCAGAGCATGGCACAAATGTGTGCAGGTCTGGTGATGCTCATCTCAATTTCTGCCCACACTGTAGGGGCTTTCCTGGATGACCAGGTAATAATTGGTTTAAGGTTTGTAGCATAATAATATTTAATCAGATCTGGGGCTCCCAGACCTCTGCGCCATCTTGGAGCTAACATCACCGGACCTGCAACCCTATGCGCTCGATAATGCCATATAAAATTAAGAAAAGTTCTCTGAACCGCTTTTAGTTGGGACATAGGGCCTGAGATCGAGTGTCAAAAATGTAGAGGAGTCTAGGCATCACTGACATCTTCAGGACATTAATACTGCCCAGAAGTGAGAGGGGAAGCAAATCCCATTGCTTCAATAGCCTATCAATGTCGTGAAACAGTGGAGGGTAATTAGCCAAGTATAAGGTTGAATAGGAGGGCGTGATATTAATCCCTAAGTATTTAATGGAATCTGTACACCAGTGAAAGGTATAATTATCTTGCAGTAAATTGAGAGCAGAAGAGTGAATATGTATGGGTAAAGCTTCAGTTTTACTCGTGTTAATCTTGTACCCTGATATTGAGCTAAAGTCTTTCAGCAGGGATAAGAGGTTCGGAAGTGAGATGTGGGGACTAGTCAGCATCAAGAGGATGTCGTCTGCGAACAGGGACAGTTTATACTCCCTGTGGCGTAAATATACCCCTCTAATGTCTGGGTGTATGCGGGTGGCCTCTGCTAGGGGTTCCAGGCATAGAATAAAAAGAAGAGGTGACAAAGGACAGCCCTGTCTGGTGCCGTTACTCAAAGGGAAGGAGGAGGATAAATAGGATGCCAATTTGACCTGAGAAGAGGGGCGGGAATAAAGGACTTCAAGGGCTGCTACAAAATGACCTGCGAAATCATATCTAGAAAGAGTGGCCAACATATATGGCCAACTAAGCCTGTCAAAGGCCTTTTGAGCATCTAAACTAAGGACTAGGGCTGGGCGGGAGGTTTTGTTCAGTAGATCAATCAGGTCTATCGTGCGTCTGGTATTATCTCCTGCCTGAAGGGTTTGTACAAAGCCCACTTGGTCTCTATGGATGAGTGTAGGGATTATATGGGTCAGCCTGTTAGCCAGGATCTTCGTAAAGATTTTATAGTCTGAGTTTAAAAATGCTATGGGCCTATAATTGTCCGGTAGGGAGGGGTCCTTACCAGGCTTTGGAATGACCGATATATGGGCATGGAGGAATTGGGCGTGTGGAGTAGAACCTTTAAGTAGGGAGGCATAGAGTGAGATCATGTGGGGGCTCAGGATAGGTAGGAAGGTCTTGTAATAGGAATAGGGTAGCCCGTCTGGGCCTCAAGCTTTTTGGCTAGGGAGCTGCATGATTACTTCAAGTTCATCGGGTGATATGGCTGAGTTCAGGGTTGCAAGATGATCAGGAAGAAGTTTAGGTAATTTCAAGTGCTTAAAGAAGAGATCGAATCTCTCTTGTGTAAAGTCATAATTTGGATCCGTCTGTAGGCAGTTATACAAGTTATGGTAGAAGTCTCCTAATATCCGTGACATAGTCAGGGGGCAATATGTAAGTGAGCCATCGGGTTGTCGTAGAAAGTCGGGAGAGGGTTGAAAGGGGCGTGGTTTTAACCTATTTACCAGCAGCTTATGAGGTTTATTAGAGAATTCATAAAACTTCTGTTTGGACCACAGAAGAGACTTGTCTATTTTGCTCATGGCTAGGGATTTGAGCTGATTGCGCAGGGAGACGACCTTCCGGAGCCTGTCCACCGTGGGGGAGGCTAACAGCAATCTCTCTGCCAGGTGCAAGTCAGTCATAATGGCAGAATGCTGGGATGCCGCATCTTTTTTTAGGCGGGATCCCAGCGCTATACACTGTCCGCGGAAAACAGCCTTGTGGGCCTTCCACAGGGTGGAAGGCTCCGTGACCGAGTCAGTATTAAGTTGGAAGTATTCCGTGAGACCATTTGTTAAAAGACTTAGTTTCTGGAGAATGAAGGAAAGTCTCATTCAGTCTCCAATGACAGGTCTTAGGAAAGGTAGATAAAAGGTGGATATCCAGTTGGACTGAAGAGTGGTCGGACCATGTGATAGGGTTGATTTCAGAGGAGACCTCTGATGTTAATAGGGGCGAGGAGATAAAGAAATGATCTAATCTAGAATAAAGATTGTGGGGATGTGAGAAAAAGGTATACTGTTTATGAGTAGGATGTTTTATCCTCCAGATGTCTAACAATCGCCTAGATCTTATCAGCTTACGGAACGATTTAGATAGGCGAGTGGCTCGGGGTGGGGAAGCTGAGGGAAATAGAGTGCATCTATCTCTGTCTGACGACATCGTCATATTAAAGTCTCCTCCTAATATCATAAACGGTAGGACAAAAAATTAAGCTGACCCGAGTTAGGAGCATAAATGTTAACTATGGTGAGGGATTTAGCAAGTAGGGAACATTTCAGGATGATAAACCTTCCATGAGGGTCTAAATGGGATGATGTGACCTTTAACGGGCAATGCCGACTAATCAGTATAGCAACACCCGCCTTTCCCGATGGGTCAGATGTTTGCTAGCAAACTTAAGTGGACCTCCAACACGGAAGTGGGTCTCTTGGACCAATATCACGTCCGCCCTGGAGGCTTTAAACTCCTTCAGAGCCAGCCATCTTTTTTGAATGGAATTTAATCCTTTAACGTTATATGTTAGGAGTTTTAAAGCCATAATAAGTCAACCAAGGGCCAGAACATGACAGAAAACCTCACATATATTTGCCTTTAGTAAATCAACCTCAGAATGTCTGCAAAGAAACCATTTTGCATGACATTTTCAGTTTGTTCCTTTGCAATGATAACTATTTGCTGTTAGCGTAACTACTATGATTAATCTAAAGGATCATTAATGTAGTTTGCTTTGCTTCCCACAAAGTGCTGGCTACAGTGTTTTTACTGTAAAAATAACATCAACTGTATTTCAAAAGTAATTTTTCTCTACAGAAACAGTTCTTTTCATGGCCTCCGATGGAGCATACACACGATCGCATTATCCGACCAAAAGCTCTCATCAGACTTTTGCTGGTGGAATTTCCGATCGTGTGTACAGGGCATAAATCCTTGATTATCAAATCACCATTATAAAAAGAGGGGCAAACTTGTGAGTTGTGCAGTTCCCTTAACCTCCCTGGCGGTATTCCCGAATCTAGCTCGAGGTGAGATTTAATTACCATAAGCAGGATTCCCGAGCCAGACTCGGGATCGCATTGCTGGATCCATGGAGGGGTTACTTACCTTGTCCCCTGGATCCAGCGATGTCTCCCCGCTGTGATTAGCGAGCCGCCGTGTCTCGATCAATCTGTCATAGTGCCGAACTCCATTCCATGCGAGCGTTGCGACTCACGGGGACGGAGTTCGGCGCCAAATTCAAAAAGTAAAAAACACAGTATAGATACAGTATACTGTAATCTTACAGAAATAATAATCAAAATCAAATTAAATAATTACACATCCCCTTTGTCCCTAGTGGTTTGTCCAGAGTCCTGCATGCATTTTTATATTATAAATACTGTTCTTTATGCCAGGAAACTGGAGATTGTCCATAGCAACCAAAAAATGTCAGTTTACATCAAAAGTGGTTATAGACCAGCTAGAAAACAGCAATAATAAATTAGAATCACTCGCAGAATTGAGCCATAGTAATTTGTGGGGAAATTCGTCATCAAACACTAAAAGTAATGACAGCGACTATACTGCAACTCAGCACATTTCAGTGTGTTTGATTTGATTACATTATTGAATAATTTTTATTATTATTTGTTATAATTATTTATAGTTATTTATTTTAATATATATATATGTATATATATATATATTATATTATAATTTATGATTTCCTATTTCAAATTTTATCATACCTGGGATAGCTATTAGACTCTTGTTTGGATGGAATTAAGTGAATTATTTCTAATGCCGCATACACACAATCAAATTGTCCGGCATACTTAGTCCACTGGACCGCATTTCACCGGACAATCCGATCGTGTGTGGGCTTCAGCTGACTTTTTCAGCGTAAAGTCCGGCGGACTTAGAAAGTAGTTTTGCAGCCCAATCTTGCCACCGGACTTGGGTTTCAGCGGACAATACATTCGTGAGTATGCTAGTCCGGTAGACTAAGAATGATGCATGCTCAGAAGCAAGTACGAAAAGGAAGCTATTGGCTACTGGCTATTGAACTTCCTTTTTCTAGTCCCATCGTACGTGCTGTACGTCATTGCGCTAGCAATTGCCAGACTTTCCGTGTGTCTGTGTGTGGCCATGTCTGTTCGGTAGAAAGTCCACCGGACTATCCGCCGGATTGTTTGGCGAACAATTCGATCGTGTGTACTCGGCATAAGAATTACAGGCCTACAATATAAAACGCCAAATTTCCATGCAAAATAATGGTACCGCTTTCAGCACCTAAAATCTGAAATAATCATACTGCCGGGGAGGTTAACAAAATTCCACTAGGGTTTTCGACATATAGCAAACTTCTCTAGGTGAAAAACACTGAGGTCTGGGTCCACATGTAAACAGTTCCTGAGATGAAAGTGAATTCAAACAAGCCATGTGTCTGTGTGACCCCCATTCCTCTTGTACATATTGTAGCAGGCAGCTTAAGTCTTAAAAAACATATGTATAGATGTCAACTTGCGAATCTGTTTATAGGGTTATAAAGAAGTGGCTTGCATTGCAACATAAGCTGGGTGTGACTTGAAAAGGGTGTTTGCAAATGTGCACAATAAAAAATGAAAAGATGCAAAGATCAGAAAAGATGTTAATGACCGCCCCATCAATGTCAATGTTAGGGGTGCTCCACATTTTAGCCATGATGGCGTTTTTGTCTTTAAAATAGTACAAGCGGCAGATAACATCTCTGGGCTGGTCTGATGTGACATTGCGAGGCCGCAAATTGCAGTGGATCAGTGACGGGGCTGCCCAGCACTGTATTAAAAATACTGCAAATAGATGGTTCCAGATCATCATCTCTGGTTGCTTCTGGCAACCCCCTGACACGCAGATTGTTTCTGCGATTACGATTCTTGAGATCCTCGAGTTTATATAAAGAGGCACGGTGAGCAAAAGCTAGCTGTGTAACAGTCTCCTGTAATTCTTTAATCGCTAATGCTTGAGAGTCCTGTCGCTGTTCAGTCTCCTCTATTCTGACCAGAATGTGTGACATGTCAGTTCTCACAGCAGACTTTTCTAGGCTGTGGAACATCCCAGCTAATTCCTTCTTAAGTCTGCTCACCAGGGATGTAATTTCTGAGCCAGCAGGGGATCCAGGGTCTTCCATAAGATCCAAGCAACAGGAAGAGGCAGGAGAACTCTCCTTAACGGAGGTGGCGTGTGAGGAGGGAGAGATACTCGACTTCGGGGCTTGGGCCTGCAAGCCTCGTGTGCCGGGGCTGGATCTTTCCATGGCTAGATACCGCTTGATGGAGCCGGCGGCGGACGGGTGAGTCACCGATCTGTTCCCGGATAGTTTGCCAAGTGTGGAGCAAGGTTTAGGTGTTCTGGCATGCATATCTAAAGCTAAACAGGCGATTGCTGGATGGAGCTCTCTTTACCCACATCTGATCGGCGCCATACGCAAGCCACGCAAGCCACATCCCATGTACATGTATTCTACGTGTAAAGTACATCTAAATGCAAACCTTTTTTTCCATGTTGAATAGAGTTAGGAAGGGTTATAACCCTTGTAAAGTTTATTTTTGCCATGTGTATCTCATTGGAGAGATTTACCTTCATTACCTCATCTACCTCCACTAGATGGAGCTGCTAATCATAGAAAACAAATACATATATACTGTGTATGTCAGCTTTATCTAGTGGCCATTATGTGGTGTTTTCTTGATACACTCTATTCTATATGAATAATAACATTCAACCTGGAGCGAAAATAGTCCATTAACAGTCTTGTATTGTTCACACAGAACTACTGTACATGTACAGTAGGTGCTGCCGATATTGTGTCAGCGCCGAGCTGGCTCGCATCGGGAAAGGAAAAATGTTTCTTTTCCTTTCCCGATAATCGACAAGCATCGCTGGCCGGGTTGACACTGGTGCGGGGATCCGAATTGGATTCCCGCCAATACCAGACACTGTGTTTGGTATGAATCCTAAGGGAGAACTCCACGCCAAATGTAAAAAAAAACGGCATGGGTTCCCCCTTGGGAGGCATACCAGGCCCTTAGGTCTGGCAGGGATTTTAAGCGGAATCCCCTTCGCCGAAAAAACGGCGTGGGGTCCCCCCCAAAATCCATACCAGACCCCTATCCGAGCACGCAGCCCGGCCGTTCAGGAAAGGGGGTGGGGACGAGCGAGCGCCCCCCCTCCTGAGCCGTACCAGGCCGCGTGCCCTCAACATGGGGGGGTGCCTTGGGGAAGGGGGGCCGCGCGGCGGGGGGCTTATCGGAATCCGGGAGCCCCCTTTTAATAAGGGGGCCCCCGGATACCAGCCCTCCACCCTATGTGAATGAGTAGGGGGTACAATGTACCCCTACCCATTCACCTGTAAAATAAAGTAAAAAAAACACAACACAGGGTTAAAATAGTTTATTACACAGCTCCGGGGGTCTTCCGTCTTCGGGGCCGTTGGTTGTCGGGGTCTGTGGGCGGGGGGGCTTATCGGAATCCGGGAGCCCCCTTTAATGCCAGTGACGCGCTGCGCGACGACTTATATAGGGACAAGGGACGGGGTCATCAGTTGATGTCACGTGGTGACCCCACCCCCTTACGATGTCACAGTTCCGGAGGATGCTGGGACTGTCACCATGTGACATCAACCCATGTGACATCAACCGATGACCCCGCCCCTTGTCCCTATATAAGTCGTCGCGCAGCGCGTCCCTGGCATTGCGGCCGGAGAGAACGTCAAGTCAACATCTCCAGGAGAAGAAGAAGAAGAACGGAAGGCGGCGGTGACGAGAGAAGACCGGGCCACTGCCTGTAAAAGAGCTATAAGAAGACGCGGTGGCCCGGCAGAACTGAAGAGGGGGGCAAGACCCCCGAAGTCGGAAAAAGAGGCCGGCAGCGACGAAGAAAGCCGGGCTCCTCCGCTAGCAAAAGAGCTAGAAGAAGATAGAAGAAGATAGCGGAGGAGTTTCGGCGAAGGGGATTCCCCTTAAAATCCCTGCCGGACTCCTCCGCTATCTTCTTCTAGCTCTTTTGCTAGCGGAGGAGCCCGGCTTTCTTCGTCGCTGCCGGCCTCTTTTTCCGACTTCGGGGGTCTTGTCCCCCTCTTCAGTTCTTCTGCCGGGCCACCGCGTCTTCCGTTCTTCTTCTTCTTCTCCTGGAGATGTTGACTTGACGTTCTCTCCGGCCGCAATGCCAGGGACGCGCTGCGCGACGACTTATATAGGGACAAGGGGCGGGGTCATCGGTTGATGTCACATGGGTTGATGTCACATGGTGACAGTCCCAGCATCCTCCGGAACTGTGACATCGTAAGGGGGTGAGGTCACCACGTGACATCAACTGATGACCCCGCCCCTTGTCCCTATATAAGTCGTCGCGCAGCGCGTCACTGGCATTAAAGGGGGCTCCCGGATTCCGATAAGCCCCCCGCCCACAGACCCCGACAACCAACGGCCAGGGTTGTCGGGAAGAGGCCCTTGTCCTCATCAACATGGGGACAATGTGCTTTGAGGTGGGGGGGCCGCGCGGCCCCCCCTTCCCCAAGGCACCCCCCCATGTTGAGGGCATGCGGCCTGGTACGGCTCAGGAGGGGGGGGGGGCGCTCGCTCGTCCCCACCCCCTTTCCTGACCGGCCGGGCTGCGTGCTCGGATAGGGGTGTGGTATGGATTTTGGGGGGACACCACTCCGTTTTTTTCGGCGAAGGGGATTCCCCTTAAAATCCCTGCCAGACCTAAGGGCCTGGTATGCCCCCGAGAAGGCATGCAGGCTTCATGAGTGAGGCGACATTGTCGCCTCGCTCTGGCTGCTATAGGAAAATGACATTTTCCTATTGCAGCCAGCGCAACGGATCGCGCTGGTTAGAGAAGCCTGTCGCCGGGAACCAGCGCGATACTGTTGCGCTGAAAACACAATGTCGGCGGCATCTACTATAGTTTCAGAGTATGAAAAGCCCTGCCATTTCCTTTTTTATTACTAAATATACCCCTGTATATACAGTGCAAGAAAAATGGTACTGTGCATCATCCAAATGCAAAGATCCTGAGAATTATACACAACATATAGAAATATAAATATATCATAGAAATAGTAATGTGCAGCATCCACACATACTGTATACAATAGGAAACAGATTATGTCAATTACATCCAACATACAGAAGATGTGATAAAGTACTGTGCCATGTTAACATACAAAGAGAAAAAAAACAGCAAATTATTTGAAATGTGTATAATACAACAATGAGTTCTATTCAGTGCTTATGGTATATGTAAATGTTGGCAAAATTTTAGAGACAGTAATGAAAATAGCAAAATACATATTAACACACCTATAGTATAAAATCATCTCAGGACTGTCTTGCAAAATGCAGGTTGCCTTGTACTAAGCAGGAAAAAGGACTGGGTCAGGTCTCTGTTCGGTGAAAGGAAAGATAGGAGATCTGTATAACATATAGGGAGACATGATGAGAAGGAATAATAAACAAACAGTATAATAAACTGTAACATGAAACTTGACATCACATCCACAAGTGAAATGGAAATCTTCTCTTCTTGGGAAACTAGGTGGTGCTATGCATATAGATAGGACGTTGAGATTAACAGATATACATAAGAACCTTCATTTTTTTTCATAAATGTATATGTATATATATATATTTATTATTATTATTATTATTATACAGGATTTATATAGCGCCAACAGTTTGCCCTCAAGTTTTTAAAGCGCTGCGCAAACAGTACACTTACAATACAAATCAGTACAGGAGGGACTAGAGGGCCCTGCTCGTTAGAGCTTACATATACATAAAATATATATATATATATATCATATATATAATATATATAATCATGAATGATTTCAATTTTATTATGAATTTTTTCACCAATTTTTTCTGTTTATTTCTTCGTGTCGTACTTCGCCCCTGCATTCATGCTGCTGGACCATATAGCATTTGAATAATCTGTTATGGCGGTACTTTCAACCTTATTTCTGTTGCCAGGGTCCTGCGGCTCCATCCAGCAAAAAGTAAATTAAACTCTATAAACACACCCACTGCCTATCTTAGGGTGACAGAACCTGTGAACAGTAGAATGCCATAGTATCTAATATCTGAATAATATTCTAAAAAAGTTGCATTGTTTTAGGTGATGGGTTTTATCTATATTTGCTATTTCTGTAGGTTGCAGAAAAGCGGAAAATATTCTAAAATAGCATTTCGCATTTTACTACTGCTAGTGCATTGTTTGTTTATGGAAGGTTTCAATATATGGAGAGACAGGGATAAATGCAGACTGAGGAATCTTTCAAACATATCTCTGCGACAACTATGGAAGGTCAGTGACTACTGAATGTCATTGAACTGACATGTCACATATGGACACCGACCCGTGGGGATATTTCCAACCTGTATGTCCTAATTGACTTTAGAAATGGTTATTTGATGTGTTGCAGATTGCAAGTCAATAGCAGAGCACATCCGTTAACCTTATCTGGAACCTGAGCTAAGCTGTGCATGTATTATTAAGGAACAATAACCAGCACCACCAAAAGTCACCTGTCATGTTACAGAACATCAAGTAGTGAAAGGGACAAGGCCATATTATCTATGAAAAAGGTCATAGGCACTTGAAATACAACTCCTAAATTCCTGAAAGACATACTTTATCAAGCTGATGAAATTAGATGGATCATGGACAAGAAGAGGGTCATATAAATGGTATGCAGTATTCCCCTTCAGCTTCTTGTTTAAAACAGGCTATGCACTAGTGAAGCATATTCAGCATCATGGCTGTAATGCAAGTATAGACATGTGTAAATTTGTTGAATTATTTAAATAATTTGGTTGAGTTAAATTCGTTAAACTAGTTTAACTCTTTTTCGGAATTCGTTTTGTTTATTCATTTTCAAATTTGATTTGAATTAGCATTAGAATTCAAATTTATTCTATTCAAAATTTGAATTCTGGAAGGCAGTTACATTCTTTCTTTTTTATTCTATTCCATTCTAGTCTAGTCTAATCTATTGTTTTTTTTCTATGCTATTCTTTTCTATTCTCTTATTTTCAATTCTATTAATTTCTATTATATTCTAATCTATTCAAAATTTGTATTTTGAAAGATGGTTATATTATTTCTATTCTATTAAATTCTATTCTATTGTTTTTTCTATTATTTTCTATTCTATTCTAATCTAATTTATTAGAATTTAAATTTATTGTATTCAAAATTCTAATTTCGGAAGACCATTATATGCTTTCTATTTTATTCTATTCATTTATTCTTTCTATTCTATTCTTTTATTTTCTATTCTTTCCTATTAATTTTTCTATTCTAATTTATTCTATTCTTTTCTTTTCTTTTCTAATTTTGTTCTGTTTTACGCTATGTTTTAAGCCTATTCTGACATTTGTTGCTTACAAGTTAAAATCCATAATTTTCGCTAGAAAGTTACTTAGAACCCCCAACATTATATATTATATATATATATATATATATATATTTTTTTTTTTTTTTTATCAGAGACCCTAGGGAATAAAATGGTTATTGTTGCAGTATTTTATGGCACACGGTATTTGCACAGTGGTCTTTCAAACAGATTTTTGGGGGAAAAAAGACACTTTCTGTTTTTTTTTTATTATTCATGAAAGTTACCCCCATGTGTTGGTATAATGTGAAAGATGATGTAATGCAGAGTAAATAGATATGTAACATGTCATGATTTGAAATTGCGCACACTCGTGGAATGACGACAAACTACGGTGCCTAAAAACTCCAATAGGCGACGCTTTAAAAAACTTTTATGGTTACCAGGTTAGAGTTACAGAGGAGATCTGCTAGAATTATTGCTCTCACTCTGACAATCGTTGCGATACCTCACATGTGTGATTTGAACACCGTTTGAATTTGCGGATGCGACTTACATATGTGTTTTCTTTGCTGTGCGAAACCACGTAGATATAAGTGGGTTTGCGCATTTTTTCATTTTTAATCGCAGTGATCGCTGTATTAAAGCCAATGGTTCCAAAAATGTGTCAAATTTGTCCGATGTGTCTGCCATAATGTCGCAGTCACAATAAAAATCGAAGATCACTGCCATTACTAGTAAAAAAAAAATAATAATAATAAAAATGCTATAAATCTATCCCCTATTTTGTAGACGCTATAACTTTTGCGCAAACCAATCAATATATGCTTATTGCGATTTTGTTTTACCAAAAATATGTAGAAGATAAGAAGAATACATATCGGCCTAAACTGAGAAAAAAATATGATTTTTTTTTTAAATGGGGATATTTATTATAGCAAAAAATACAAAATATTGTGTTTTTCTCAAAATTGTCGCTTTTTTTGTTTATCGCGCAAAAAATAAAAACCGCAGAGGTGAGAAAATACCACCAAAAAAAAGCTCTATTTGTGGGGAAAAAAGGGCGTGAATTTTGTTTGACAATTGCGCGGTCACGCGACGTTGTACCCAGTTACACCGACTCAGTGCCCGAATTGCAAAAAAAGCTCTGGTCTGGAAGGGGGTAAATTCTTCCGGGGCTGAAGTGGTTAAAAAATATAGTGGATCCCATTCCCAATGATCCCAGCATTGGGATCCACTATGTTTTTTTAACTGTAACAAATGAAGCTCTTGTTGGATTCTAAAGACATGTGCTGCTGCTATATACTTAGGAATTGAAATGGACTAGCCATTCTCCACACATCAGAGCAAGGCGCTGAGGTCCGCTTGTAAGAGTCAGTGGTCCTTGCATTGGATAATGGCTACATCAAGCATGTCTCTGCTTGGTTCTTCATTTCAGCATTCAATTAGGCATTGCCATAGTTTGCAATATGCAGCTTTAATGCTGCACCAAATAAAGGAGGCTTACTTTACGAACTTTAATAATTACTATTTGCATTTGCTCTTAACAGTTACATGGCTAAAATTGATTGCAACGTCTAATAACATGCATTATAACTTGTGAAATGTCTACTGTATTATTTATCCATTTACATTTCTGTTTGGGATAACTAAACTACCGTCATGCCTTTTCAAATCAAAGAGTGGGAGTAATTTATCAAAAAATACTGGGAGGCCTGATGCCACTCAGTTCACAAAATGCTGTTGTCAGTCCACAACAAGTCTTAAGAGCTGAATGAATTTCTAGAAGATTAACAGATACTTTAAATGCTCTGCAACTACAGAAACAGGATAAAAACATGTGGCAATGTGTATATATTGTAGAGATGTACTAATTGTATTTTTGTTTTTTTAATTTGTCATTAAAGAGTCACACCTCAACCAATATTTGCCTCAAAGCATGTGTCAAATACTGTACAAAGAGCCACTTTGACACGTACTTTTATGGGGTTTTTTCTTTTCTGGGGAAAAGCCATTAGCAATATTGTTTAGATTGTGCCGTAAAGTATAACTAAAGACAAAGCTTTTGTTGTAGATTTGGATAGAGTGGAGAGGGATTAGCGCTCTTGTCAGTTTGTATTGCTGTATGTGCCCCTGTTAAGGAGATGCACCCTCTCTATGTGTCCTGTTTACCATTATTATTTCAAGTAAGGCCTCATGCACACGAGACGCAGTTAAACGCGCGTTCAGATGCAGTTGGACAGTTTTTTCAACTGCCCCTGAACTCATTCAATGTTATCCTATGTGTCCATGCACACAGTCTCGTTTTTTTCAGTTTTTATGCAGTTGCGTTTAATCTCGTTTTTCCAGAAGCAAAAAAATGCGTTCAGAAGCAAAAATTTCCACGTTTCAGACGCAAAACGCGGCTAAACGCGGCACCCGCGTTTAGCCGCGTTTGCGTTTATATGCGTTTTTAAAGGTGACCTTTTTTTTTTACATTAAAAATCTCAAAAATGATTGCAAATGATGAAAAACCATTAGGAAAATATTTTAAACAATTGCAATTGCAAGTGGACAATCCACAACTTGTGGCAAGTGACATGGCAGGTGGCAAGTGGACAATCTACAACTTGTGGCAAGTGACATGGCAGGTGGCAAGTGATGTGGCAAGTGGACAATCCACAACTTGTGACAGGTGACGTGGCAAGTGATGTGGCAGGTGATGTGGCAAGTCACGTGGCAAGTGGAAATCCACAACTTGTGGCAGGTGATGTGGCTGATGACGTGGCAAGTGGACAATCCACAACTTGTGGCAGGTGGCATGGCAAGTGATGTGGCAGGTGATGTGACAAGTGGACAATCCACATCTTGTGGCAAGTGACGTGGCAGCTGACGTGGCAAGTGACGTGGCAAGTGGACAATCCAAAACTTGTGGCAGGTGACGTGGCAAGTGACGTGGCAGGTGACGTGGCAAGTGACGTGGCAAGTGGACAATCCACAGCTTGTGGCAAGTGACATGGCAGGTGGCAAGTGATGTGGCAAGTGGACAATCCACAACTTGTGACAGGTGACGTGGCAAGTGATGTGGCAGGTGATGTGGCAAGTCACGTGGCAAGTGGAAATCCACAACTTGTGGCAGGTGATGTGGCTGGTGACGTGGCAAGTGGACAATCCACAACTTGTGGCAGGTGGCATGGCAGGTGACATGGAAAGTGGACAATCCACATCTTGTGGCAAGTGACGTGGCAGGTGATGTGGCAAGTGACGTGGCAAGTGGACAATCCACAACTTGTGGCAGGTGATGTGGCAAGTGACGTGGCAGGTGATGTGGACAATCCCCAACTTGTGGCAGGTGACGTGGCAAGTGACGTGGCAAGTGGACAATCCAAAACTTGTGGCAGGTGACGTGGCAAGTGACGTGGCAGGTGATGTGGCAAGTGACGTGGCAAGTAGACAATCCACAACTTGTGGCAGGTGATGTGGCAAGTGACGTGGCAGGTGATGTGGCAAGTCACGTGGCAAGTGGACAATCCACAACTTGTGGCAGGTGATGTGGCTGGTGACGTGGCAAGTGGACAATCCACAGCTTGTGGCAGGTGGCATGGCAGATGACGTGGAAAGTGGACAATCCACATCTCGTGGCAAGTGACGTGGCAGGTGATGTGGAAAGTGACGTGGCAAGTGGACAATACACAACTTGTGGCAGGTGACGTGGCAGGTGATGTGGCAAGTGGACAATCCCCCAACTTGTGGCAAGTGACGGGGCAAGTGACGTGGCAAGTGGACAATCCAAAACTTGTGGCAGGTGACGTGGCAAGTGACGTGGCAGGTGATGTGGCAAGTCACGTGGCAAGTGGACAATCCACAACTTGTGGCAGGTGCCGTGGCAAGTGACACGCTAAATACAAGTACACTGCAGCTCTCACAGCTGCTGCTACTCACTCTGGTCTCACAAAATTGCTGAAATAGTTAATAATACTGTTTTTTTGAGCTGGGGAGGGTCTATGATGTTAGCTTAACTAAACGCTTCTAGACGCAAACGCGGTAAAAATCGCGGCAAAACGCGCGTTTCTAAACGCCGGTTTCAACATGTGTCCAGCAGCGTTTGCATCTGCGTCTCGTGTGCATGAAGCCTTAAAGAAATCTTCCAATAAGGACACTGATTCTGGTGACCTGGGGTCCCCCAGGAATTTCCTTGATTTGCAGGGATTTCCTCTCATTTCCTGTTTGTCTATGGGACAGGAAGTGAAGGGAAATCTCCACAATAGGCCACAGATAGCGAACAAAAATCTGATATAACCCTCCCTTGCTCTATCCAAAATGAAAAAAAAAACACAAAAAACATTTTGCCAATAGTTCTACTTTAATAGCTCCTGGACCCAACCTTAGATGCTGACTACGTGTGACTGGGAGCTTGGGCATATACCCCACTGTCCCTTTAACCGAAAGGCTGCATTCTTTGTAAGTCATTGAGGTATCCTATTAGACAAGAAATTAGGGGCATGCCAAAGCTCTATACTGCCTTATGTCTTGTGGCACACTGTAACCCCATGCACCACTGGCTGCTCTCCCCAACCTGCCCCATGGCATAGTGCCTGAGTATAGTTTAGACTTACTAAAATCTATACACTACAAAAGTAAACATTTTTCTTGCATCTTTCCCAGACTTCCAAAGTTGGATTTTAAAATTCCTTTTTTTTTTGCCTTTGATTTGGGATGAAGAAGGATTGCGAATTATTCCTGTGTAGTTTGCATGTTTACTTTCATAAGCAAGAAAGAAATTAGCTGAGAGAATGAGAACTAATGACTAACGTATACCAAATTGAGAGGGATCAATTGTGTAGGACATTGGTAATTTGGCCTAGTGCAACACATCTAGTGGCAAGTAATTCATTATTAGTGATCTCAGAAGCTGAATCATGCATTGCCCATCAGCTTCTAGCGATTTGTTGAGTAGCACTGTACATTATTGACAGAGTCAAGAAAAAGAGCACTTTTAAGTTTTATCATTTAATGTCAACATTTGTTGTATAGTCATCACATACATACACAGCAACCAAGAAGCAAACGTGTCATTTTATAGTGCTCGCACAAAAGTAAACAGGCCTTAAATTAAAATGGAAATTTACTGTATCACTAAAAATATTCCAGGATCTGTACTCTGGGTAGTATAGCAAGTACAAAAAAAAAAAAACTGATGCAAACAGAAACCTGCAGGCAGTAAGTAGTGATCAAGATTCAATAACCTTCCACTGACTATAGCATTTAGAAACGTAGAAGGGAAAATATTATATGTAGATCCCCAATGCACCATTCTAGATACAGTAACCAACCCAGAAAAGCCTCTGTTTATCATAGGGGTTGATTTACTAAAACTGGAGAGTGCAAACTCTGGTGCAGCTGTGCACAACAGCCAATCAGCTTCCAGGTTTAAGCCCCCGTTCACATTGGAGCGACTTACCATGTGATTTGACAGGTCAAATTGCATGACACATTGAATCCTTTTGCTGGCAATGGCGCTGTTCAAATCGGTGCGACAATGACTTTGCAGTGCCACACCGTTTTGAAAAAGTAGTTCCTTCACTACTTTTGGCACTTTTCGGTGCAACTAGAATAGACAACTGTGCATGAAGCCACACAGACCTGAGATGCAGCTTTGAAATCGTGCAATTTCAGATGATATTGCACAGTTTCAAAGCCACAGTCAATGTGAATAGGGGGTTCTTGTCAACGCTTAATTGAACAAGCTGAAGTTAGAAGCTGATTGGCTACTATGCACAGCTGCACCAGATTATGCTCTCTCCAGTTTTAGTAAATCAACTCCAAAGTCTACACTACTGGGACAAGGACTCTTTTGTTTGGTCTTATGTATAAAGAACAAGTCTGCGTTTCCCCACTAGCAACCAATCAGGTTATCCTACTCCTGGAGCTACAGAAGGTTATAAAATGTATGGTGGATGCTAATTGGTTGCTATCAGGGAAAGATTGATATTTTAGCAGACAGTTCAGACATGAGACCAAATGTGGTTGAATCACTAAAGGCAAAAAGACAAATGGGCTGTTCACTCTCCAAGGGAATTTTCCCTTTGCACAAACATTTTCCCTTAGCTTAGTGAATGAGGTGAAACTCTGCTGACTTCCATTATTCAATCACGCGTAAGCAAGAATAAAGTTTTTTTTTTTTTTTATTGCACCTAGAAGTGAACCACATTCACCAAAAGGGAAAATTCTTTGTAAAGTTAACTGCCATTTTGCCTTTATTAAATAAACTTCAACCTCTTTTGTAGTGTTCAACACTATGGAAAGAATGGTTGTCATTTTAAATGTCTTAACTAAAGAAAGAATATGTTATTGTAGAGAACCAAAATTTAAATCTATATTAAACTACATATATTCTAACAAGAAATGTAATCATGTGCACCCTTACTCTTCATTTTATTTTTATATAAATATTGTTTTATGTACAGTATCTGTTAATCCAGATGAAAAGCTATTCTGCATTGAACTAGTTTATAGTTTGACTATTTTACATTAACTGCAAAGGATTTTATTGATTATATTATTAATAATATACAATTGCATCTACAGTCACTTTCTGTGACACTGAAAAAAATTCATTATGAATTAACAGATTACATTTAATGGAAACTCTGCAAAAGTAGATTGGCTCAGAATGGAGCTCATTTACTGGAACTGTGGACAGCTAAATGGATGTGAAAAGTCAGGCTTCAGCAACATGCTGAAATATTGATCCACATGGGATTTACTGCTAAAATTCACAGCAAAAAACTTCCGTGAAGCCTACAAGAAACTGGTTACTACAGAAAGTGGTTTTCCAAGAAGTGTTTGAAGATAGTTGACAAAACTTACATTATGTAACATGATTTTGGGTACACATAAAATGAAAAGATCATTTGTAAATTAAAAGATGCACAACCTGGAGAGTCTAGATACTATTTGCTGGTTCTTCCCATATGAAGACTAAAAATGCTAAATATTTGTCACTGTGTCCTAGAGCTATGAATATTGGGGTCCAAAACCACAAAGGTAGCTCATCCCTGAGTACTTGTTTTGTCCAAAATAAACTGACACCGACCGTAACAGATTTATTATGCTCATATCTCATGATGTAGCTGAGAAAAAAAATAAATGCCCTGGAATAATTTTCTATGTTTAGATGTTTTAGCAAACGACATTACATTTATTTTACTTACAGCGAGCATGAACACAAATAGTAACAGAAAAAGACATGTTAACGATATTTCTAACATGATCAAGCTGGCATTTATAAATAAAGAGTAAAAAGATGGATGATGTACTTAACTTTCCTGGAGAAAACACAGCTCCAAGGTCTCTTCAGTGCTGGACACATGGCTAATTGACTAGGCATTTGGCCAGCTATGTTTAGGAGAATGATGATATGGACTCTATTGGCCCTAGTCTGTAAAGCTTTATGTTAATCTATGAGTACAAGTCCTATTTAAATTTTTTTTGACTATATTAAAAATAGTAGACATGTGCATTCATTTTCGTCCAAATGCATTTTGGTCCAAATTTCAGGGATTTTCGTTTTAACAAACGATAACGAATTCGCGAAATATGAAACCCAAAAGATCCAAAATATAAAAATGCTCTATTTTCGTATCGTTGTGACAACCGTCCAATATAGATAGATAGAAGATTCGACATGACGGTGACAATAGCGATCTGTGTCTATAGAACCTGCAGTTGAATGTGCCTAACCTAACTCTATTAGTCCAAGATTATTCGGCATAGAGAGAAAAGATTCGAGATTATAGAGACATCAAGATTCGACAAAAGCTAAAAACATACGATCGCCGCAAGCGGACATTTACAGTCAAATACTCATAGCCCATAGGCTATAGAAGAATTCAAATATTGTTTGACTAGTAATAATAATTAGTAATTAGAATTATAACTAGTCAAACAACATTCGAATTTTACTATAGCTTGTGGATGGAGCATTCGACCGGAAATGTATGATCCCGGCGTAGTACAGTTTAGCTGCTTCGTTAAATTTTCTAAGAACATCCGACAGACACCATAAGTCTTTAACTCCCCTGGCGGTATTCCCGAGTATGGCTCAGGGTGAAAATGTTGTACCATTAGCGGTAAACCCAAGCTAGACTCTGGACCGTATCGCTGGATCCAGGAAAAGCTTACTTACCTTATCCTCTGGATCCAGCGATGTCCCCCCCCGCTGTATGAGCGAGCCGTCCTCTGCTCGATCTATCACATCGCCGAGCTCCGTTCCCTGCGAGCGTTGCGACGCACGGGGACGGAGAACCGTGCCAAATTCAAAAAGTAAAACACACACATTACATACAGTATAATGTAATCTTACAGATTACATTGCTGTATGTAATTATTTCACATCCCCTTTGTCCCTAGTGGTCTGCCCAGTGCTCTGCGTGTAGTTTTATATTATAAAAACTGTTCTTTCTGCATGGAAACTGGAGATTGTTCATAGCAACCAAAACTGTCCCTTTACATCAAAAGTGGTTTTAGACCAGCTAGAAAACAGCTATAATAAATTGGAATCACTCGCAGAATTTAGCGATTGCGATTTGTGGGGATATCCATCATCAATTACTGAAAAGTAATAACAGCGACAATTCTGCAACTGAGCAAATTTCAGTGTTTTTGATTTGATTACATTATTGAATATTTTTTATTATTGTTATATTATTATTTGGTATAATTATTTATAGTTATTTATTATATTATAATTTATGATTTCATTTTTCAAACTTTATCATACCCGGGATGTTTACCCGGGATGTTTTCCTAAGAATTACAGGCCTACAATATAAAACGCCAAGTTTTCATGCAAAATAATAGTACCGCTTTCAGCACCTAAAATCTGAAATAATCATACTGCCAGGGAGGTTAAATGACAGATTCAACCTTAATTAATTTGGATTTTCAGATGAATGCATTTTTTAACTAAACAAAATAAATAAAAGTGAATTTCGGGAGTAACTAAATAAATGTATTTTTCGGACAAAGCCAAACGAAACAAAATATTTCAGTGTACACATGTCTAAAAAATAGGGATAAGCTTTTAGTTTGGTCCAAACATAGTTACGGAGTTGGTCCAAATATACTTGAACTTTGAAAAAAAAAGCCCAAATAGTCAAACACTGGACTTTTGCTTATTTGGCAGGAGCTGAACATTATATACTGTATATTAGCGACTTTCCTTTTGCTGCTTTATATAACAGCTTCCTGTTAGTGGTTGTTAAGGAAGCAGCAGGCGGCGGCACCCGCTGTGTCCTTAGAAATTTGTGATTTCACCTGGTCCCATTCATTTGCTGGCCAAGAAACCCCAGCCATGTAATCTAAAAAGGTAGGGAGAGTACCCACTGGCATAACTGACCAAATACAGCCACATTTGGGAAATGCTATTGACTCGGTATGGCCATGTCAATATTTGGTCAGTGACATCACCCAGAAGACCTCACCCCTTTGTTTATTTTTTAGCAGTGGGGACTGGGAAATATCATTCAGTGGTGGGTGAGTGAAATGAACGGATCGTATTGGTGGTCTGTGGGATTTTTTTTTCTTTCATTAGGTCAGTAGGAGTCAACCATCATGACTGGCGTGGATCTGCATTGCTGGATGATGCAGCAAATGATAAATTTACATAATTTACATAAAAAAAGGACATGACAAAAACTGTTAAAAAAGTTTGCTTATTTATACTTTTCACTTTTTTGTGTGAATGAGAAGGGGTACTAAAGAGGGATTGACTATTGTTAAAGGGGCCTTCCAGATCTTGATAAGCCCCCACCTCTAAGCCCTTATCTTCATCTGGCAAGGTACCCCCCCCTCTCATTTTGAGTGGCCTAGTATGGTTTTTTATTTTATTCTTATATGGTGTTCTCTAGTTATTCATCAAGAATAAGGGTCTGGTATGTATTTTTAGGGACCTAGAACTTAGAACTTTATGCCAATTTTTACAGGATAAGTTCTGATATTGATGAAGGGAATCCCCAACCACTTTGTTTAAAATTTCCAGTAAATGACAGTTTCTGGTTGGTTTCCCTTTACTTCAATATTGTCCCAATTTGGTACCCAAACTTTACTAATGTTCACCGAACATGCCTCAAACCTAACCCAGGCACGTTCAGCCCATCCCTAATCAAAAATCAATTCATATGGGAGTAAAGGATAAAGTGGAATCAAATGTGTCCCCTAAACAGTGGTCGTGTTGTGAGTGGGATTAATAGCATTGGAGTAAAATTAGGTATAATGTTCAAGGACATTGGGTGATTGCTCCCTCATAAAAATTTTAAATCATTTGTTATACTTATACCATGGAATTTGTAAGACATTGCATTTTGGTACCAAGGTCTTCTAAATTCCCTGTTTCCACTGCCAGTTGGTAAATCTGGGACAATTAACCAAGGTGGGGCTGACATAAAAAAGATTTTCCTGCAATTGTACAATTGTAAGTCTTTAATTTAGTAGAACTAAATTGCGTTGCAATTTTCTGCCCTGCCTTTTTGATTTTTTATTATGCAATTTGTAAAGGGCAGTGACTTTAGTTCCCAGAAATAAAGCTTATGCCTGTCACTATTTGAAATCATTGTAACAAAATCAGAATCCTGTCTTGCCAAATTAGGCTGTTGTGAATATGTTCCAAAAGTGGGTTTGTAAGGCCTTGGCACTAAGTAAATGCATGTTCTGTTGAGGCACATGTGTCATCTGATTATTGAAACATGATTCCTGCCAAGCATACAGCGCCAAGCCAAAATGGCCAGCAGACAGGTATCTTAAGTCAAAGCTATCACTTTTATAATTAAGATAAATGTATAATTTTCATATCTTGTCCAAAGGAAGTACAGTAGAGCAATTAAACTCTATATTCATAAAAGGAAATGTATTTTCTTTGTAAAATAATACAGCTTCTCATTTCATTTGGTCGAAACTTGTAAATGTGTTAGATTGTGCCACAGGCATTCAATATACTATCTGATGTAACAAGCATACACATGGCTTTTAAATCTGTCAGGCTTGGAGGAAAGAAAATATTTGGCTAACCCTTGTTACTTTCAGTAGGCAGCTGAACATAAATGGACAAATAATATATACAGTCTTTTCAAGTGGGCTCATAACCAAAAAGACACAACTTTAAAAAAAATTGTAATCAGTGCAGGCTAGGAACAATAAATCAATAAATCAATAAATATGGACACCACACTTTAGGAACTTCAAGGTAGATGACTGTGAAAGAACTGAAATAATGTTACCAACAGATATTTTATACCATGTTTGACCGAAAATAAAGCTGATCTATAGTCACCCCAGTAAAGTTGTTTCTGAAGCCCAGTTATTATGTGAAATGTATTCATCACTCATGAGCCATTGTAAATTAAACAGTTTACAATTTCCCCTATTGACAGCCCCATGACCACTGTGTGCAAAAGACCCTGCCGGTGGAGATGGTGAGCAGGCAGGTAGGGGCAATTTATTACAGACGAGACAATGCATGTCTCTTCTGCAATAAAAGCCTTTTAGTTCCGCTTTAACCACTTGCCGACCGCTGCTGAAATATGTACGTCGGCAGAAAGGCACGGCTGGGCAAAGTAACGTACCCATATGTTACTTTGAAATTCCCTCCGTGCGTGCGTGCGTGCCTGCCGCGAGCTCCATGACCATGCCTGTGGGAACCGCGGACTCGATTGCTGCGGGGATACCCGCAATCGTGTCACGGAGCTCAAGAACGGGGATATGCTGTTTACATTCTACCTAATGACAGGACACTGATCGTCTGCCCTCTGTCATCGGGAGCAGCGATCAGTATCCACGTCACACAAGCCCATCCCCCAGTCAGTTAGAAACACTCCCCTAGGACACACTTAACCCCTCCCCGCCCCCTAGTGGTTAACACCTTCACAACCAGTGACATTTTTACGGTAATCAATGCAATTTTAAAGCATTGATCGCTGTATTAATGCCAATGGTCCCAAAAATATGTCAAAATTGTCTGATGTGTCCGCCCTAATGTTGCAGTCACAATAAAAGTCGCTGATCGCTGCCATTACTAGTAAAAAAAAAATATTAATAAAAATGCCATAAAACTATCCCCTATTTTGTAGATGCTATAACTTTTGTGCAAACCAATCAATAAACGCTTATTGCGCTTTTTTTAAGCAAAAATATGTAAAAGAATATGTATCAGCCTAAACTGAGGGAAAAAAAATGTTTTATATATTTTTGGGGTATTTATTATAGCAAAAAGTAAAAAACAATGCATTTTTTTCAAAATTGTCACTATTTTTTGTTTATAGCGTAAAAAATAAAAACCACAGGAGTGATCAAATACCACCAAAAAAACACTCTATTTGTGAGAAAAAAAAGAAGCCATGTCGCAATTGTCAGTTAAAGTGAGGCAGTGCCGAATCGCAAAAAGTGCTCTGGTCGGGAAGGGGGTAAATCCTTCCGGGGCTGAAGTGGTTAAGTAATAATATTACAATATTAAATAGTTTTTCCTAACTGCCACTTTTCCTGTACAGTTTGGTCTGTTAAAAAAAGTTGAAAAATAATATACTTACTGGCCAGATCAACAGGTGAAAAAAAGACAAAAAAAAAATAACACTCTGGCAGCTACTACATCTGAGAATTGGTACGCTGCAATATAATAACTTTTTATTTCTAGGTTTTGTAGCCCTCTTTCTAGAGGGCAGTATAGCAGTGGCTGGCAGGCGTTCAGGTGGCACTACTGCTGCCCTATTGTGCCTGTTTTTTTTTTCTTACTTCTTCTGCCAAATGGCAATCGTGCATTGCAGGACCATGTCTCCACTGCGAACCATGCATTTGACTTGTGCTTGAGGATGGCTTCATTAATCTCAGTCGGCAACTTTGACAGGCAGTGCCACCTGTCAAACTCTGCAGACTGGGTTAAAATTGCTGCGGTTGCAAAACAGAGCTGTACACATGCTTTGTCTCAACTAAGCTTTGTCAGGCTGTAATGTTAGAATTATAGTGGGTGGCAAAATTGTCCAATTGGAATAAATATAATACTGTTGCTACTCTCATTAGGAGTGGGTGTGATGCAAAGTTAACAGCAAGAAATAAGCTTGTCACTGCATTCTGTATCATGAAAAAAATTACTCCAGCATAATTCATATATACACATTCACCACTATTTAACTGTAGCTATTTATAATCAAATAATCAAACTAGTAAGTACAACTACTATTGTTTTGAAATATATTCTTTATCAGACCTATGCCTGAAGTTGAATAACTGTGTACTGATATGCATTGACTAAGTTAATGCTGCGTACACACGATTGGAATTTCCGGCCAGAAAAAGACAGATGAGAGCTTTTCATCGGAAAATGCGACTGTGTGTATGCTCTATCGGAATTTAGCTGTCTGAATTTCCGCCAGCCAAAAATTGTTAGCATGTTCTCAATTTTCCCGATGGAAAAACTTTCTATTGGAAATTCCGATCGTGTGTATCCTATGCCGACACGCCAAAAATTATGCATGCTCAGATTCCACTACAAGAAGCTATTGGCTACTGGCTATTGAACTTCCCTTTACTAGTCCCTTCGTACATGTTTTGTACGACACCTCGTTCTAAGCGATCGGAAATTTGGTGTGACAGCTTGAGCGGAATTCCGTCGGGAAAACCATCAGAGCTTTTTCCGACAAGAATTCCGATCATGTGTACACGGCATTTCACAACTGACAGTTAAGAGCAAAGAAATGATTTATTTTTGAGTCTGTTAGTAATTCCAAGCTTGCTGCAGAATTGTCCATTAAGCATTAAACAACAATGCTGAAAAAACACTAAATAAGATGAAGAAACGATGACTAATACTTTATAAGGGAGAGAAAACGTACTGCAGAGTGCAAGCATTTCATTAAACCCTGGAGGTGTCTGCTAAGACTTGTGTATCATTATTAACATAGTACCGTGTCATGCTTTACACAATCCACCACATTCAGTATCAGTGTGTTTATTAGGTATATTGTGGAAGGAACCCTGTGAAACAAATTAGCATCCATATTAAAATGAAGGTATTTTAATGATTGGCTGCGTGTTTAGTTGCCAAGACACCAGCTGTTGTATTGGTTTCTACAGTGAAAAAAAAAAATGCAAGGGAAGGATCATAGCTACATGATCTAATGAAAAAAGTATAAACACAAATAAAAAATACTTAGCGATATTATATAGTAGGCCTCCCACACTTCATTCAGAATAGACTTGTTGCCTGTGCTAGCTTAATACTTATGCAATCCCACCAAGAGTAACAATGCTGCCAAGGGAAACATTTCCAACATTTAATCACTGTGGAAAGAAAAGTATATATCTCATTCATAAGAAAGGTGTGCATAAAACAGAATAGTTTAACAAATTATATGTTTCACAATGCCGCTAGAGATCATATTACTGCTGAATATTTCGAGGTGAACAAATGCAATGTTATATTTTCCAGGCCCGAATTAAACCGATTGCTGAAGTTTTCTGGATAATAAACAATTGTATGATTTATAGGGAGTCATATAGGCATTGTACATTTCTTAAAACTCAAAATAGTGTGCCACTTGGATATTTTAGCCCCGGGGAAATTCCATTAGCATCTAATATTGTGTATATTTCAATGTTTATGGTTTATTAATACAACCTTCATGTTGCTATCAAAGCTTGTTCCTGAACTATAAATCTTTGTTGGTATTATTGTATTCCTTGGATTATCTTATTTTTTCCCTTCTTCCCTGAAATGTACAATTTGCCTTATGCATGTTTACACTTATGTACCTAATTAAATATCCTACAGGCATTAATGGACCACTGTTGTGAAAAATATCTAGTGACAGTAAAACTGTGCATGTGAAATATAAAGGACTAATAAAGGACTTGCAGCTTGCTAGTACTTGAATGTGGTGGCTGCATTGGTTTTCTTTTTTTTTAAGAACATTTTCAGGCAGGTATCAAAAAAACTTGTTTAGGCTATCAGGTGGAAGCGATCCCCATGACTAAGCTCTGGGGGTGGAGCAGAGTGAAACGTATTGGGACATGGACTGGCGGGAGTCCAGGCTGAGGTTGTCTCTCTCATACCACCATAGGTCTTTGTGACTACAGGAGCTGGGATGAGCTCATCCTATGCTGGCACTCTTGCAGTGGTTGCAGCATCACCCACACTACTCCCCATAGTGATCAAGCTCAGCGGCACACTAAACAAACCGCGAGTAACAGGAGGAAGCAATTAGGCGGCTTGTATAGCTTCCATGGATCAGATCGCTTCCATGGACCTCTGGTAGTGTGCCCTCCCTGCCGTGTTTCCTAGGCTCCACTGTCCTACCTGTGGTCCCAGGCTCCCCATGATGGATGTCATTGGGTAGAGGAGAAGGAAGCCTATTGGCTTCAGTCTCTGCTGCCAGCGCATGCATCACACACACACAATGGAAAAGAAAACTTTGTAAGAATGCAGAAATTATAGGATTTAGAAATTGAAAAGCAGGAATAGCAGAAACTCTTGAATGGAGCCAAGGAATACCCTGGACCACAGTGCCAATAGGTGCATGGATTGCTACTGGGGACATAAATTCTATAACATATGAGCTAAGCCCCACCCAATATCCCACAGCATGTCCAACAAGAGTGCCCTTGGTAGCCACCAGAAAACTATCATTGAACAATGGGATGGCATTTGGGAAGGGTTTAACCTATAAGGCTGGAAAGTACAACACAATTCTAACAAAGTAAAATTAAATCAAATGGGTGCACAGAGGACAACTGAGATTAATGAAATTAAATGTTTTACTACTGGTACTCAAACATGTTACATAGGAATATCCTTTCATGTGGGTGCCAATATTCATTGGTAGGAACAGAAGTAGAAGTGATTTTAAAAAAAATAATGAAAGTTGCATGTTTAGTCCAGACATTAAAAGTTTACAACTCAAATATGTACTTCACAAATTCTATTATTCATGGTCACTATGAATGCCACTAAGTAGCACCTTTGAAAATGTCTGCTTTGTCACACTAATCCTTTTGTAGGATTCTTTAATGTTTTTTTTTTCTTTTTTTGCTTAAAAAAAAAAAAAAAAAAAGGGTTCCAATATATTAAAATACTTATCTTCACATATTGCATTTAAATTTGTGCAGCTGGGCAATAATTATTCCGTTATGAATTAATAACAGCTTTCCTTAGAGTTAAAATGACAAACTATTGCATAAATTATCAGGTCATCTTTATACATGGTGCATCACATTTTAATAGATTTTGTCATGTACATAAGCTTTTCTCTTTTTATCAGGGTGATTCACTTACTCTTAATGAACAGCAGCAATAAGAGTTGTTTGTGGAATGTGATCAGCTCAAATGAATTTCATGCTCTAGAGCTGTTATGACAGAAATGTATTTTGCAATATCCCAGCATGACTTAGAGTTAGAGGGGGTCTTGTGTTGATTCACCTCTACCACTGTGCGTGGGGGAAAGAAAGAACATTTGCATCAGTTCAGATTAATGCTGAAGTGGAATGTGATTACTGTATTTCACACTTTCATTACAAATATGAGTGTTTTATGCTTCAAAATAACTTGCAATTCATGGAGTGCATAAACATCCTCTTTCACTGTAATTTTGCAATGTTTTTCTATCTAAGTGTGCTATCTCTACGTATATTACTTTAAAACGTTAGGAATGTAGAGATAACATGGTCTTATGGTAGACACTAAGCCTTCCTTAGGTTTTGCAATGACAAACAGTCCCTGTGCCCAATAAGTAGCCTGCCAGTGCTCAGTGTGGCCCACTGTGCTCCAGACCTCAAGTCAGGCCTTAAGCACAGCAGGCTGTTCAGCAAATATTACCTAGGAGTATAAGTACTATAGTTGCTGATATTTACTAAACAGGCACTTACCAGCCCAGGAAATTATTACTATACAGGATTTATATAGTGGCAACAGCTTACGCAGCTCTTTACAATATAAAAAGGAGACAATACAGTTATAATACAATAAAATAAAAGAGGATTAAGAGGGCCCTGCTCAGAGGAGCTTACAATCTAACAGGGTGGGGTAGGTGGTAGAAAATGTTGTAATTGTGGGAAATGAGTTGATGGAAGTGGTAAAAGATTAGGTGGATACGTGATACACTTTCCTGAAAAGATGAGTTTTCAGGGATCGTCTGAAGGTAGCAAGAGTAGGGTATAGCCGGACCAGTGGAGGTAGAGAGTTCTAGAGGATGGGAGAGGCTCTGGAGAAATCCTGGAGATGAGAAAGCTTGAGAGTAGGAGGTCTTGAGAAGAGCAGAGAGGATGATTTGGGTGATAATTGGAGACAAGGTTGGTGATGTAGCTTGGGGCAGAGTTGTGAATAGCTTTGTATGTTCTGGTTATTATTTTGAATTTAATTTGCTGGCTGATTGGGAGCCAGTCTGGGGATTGGAGGAGAGGTCTGGCAGACGCTGAGCGGTTGGTAAGGTGGTTAAGTGTGGCAGCAGCATTCATGAACTGAAGAGGGGATAGCTTATGGACAGGCAGACCAATGAGAAGGGAGTTGCAATAGTCAAGGTGAGAGATAACAAGGGAGTGAATGAGAAGCTTGGTGGTTTCATTTGTTAAAATGAATAAATTAGAGATGTTAGAGGTGAATTCTACAAACTTTTGACAACGATTGGACTTGGGGCTGAAATGACAAGTCAGAGTCTAGGATTACACCTAGTAACCTGGTGTGAGGGGAAGGACTGATAGTTGCATTGTTGATGGAAAAGTCAGGGAGGAAGACACGTGCGGGGGGGGGGGGTATTATTAGCTTAGTTTTAGAGAGATTTTGTTTAAGGAAGGGGTGTGATATCCATGCTCATATGTCAGTTAGTAAGTTAGTAATGCGAGAGGAGACTGAAGGAGTGAGGTAAGGAGTAGACAGATAGATTTGGGTGTCATCGGCATATAGGTGGTATTGAAAGCCATGGGCGGTTATCAAGTGACCAAGGGAGGAGGTGCAGATAGAGAAGAGAAGGGGTCTAAGAACAGAGCCTTGTGGGAATGGAGAGGAGGAGACAGAGTTGTAGGTGACACTGAAGGAACGCTGTGATAGGTAGGCAGAGAACCAGGATAGAACAGAATCTCGGAGGTCAAGGGAATGTTTATTGAGAAGGAGAGGGTAGTCAGTAGTATCAAAGGCTGCAGAGAAGTCAAGTAGTAGGAGTAAGAAGTAGGCCGCGTACACACGTGGCGGACTGTCTGGCCAACTAAGTCCGTCAGACAATCCGACAGACAGTCCGTCATACTTTCGAATGAACGGACTTGCCCACACACGGCACTTTTTGAGCGGACTAATACGGCGGACTAAGTCCGCCATACAATCCGCCCTACTTTTGAAATGAACGGACTCGCCCACACACGCGGAGGAAAGTCCGCTCATTTCGAGCGCGTCTCCAGGTAGGCGGGGCCCGCGAGGCAGACGTCGCTGACCCCGCCGCCTGGTATGGACTTAAAGGGGAACCCCAACGCCGAAAAAAATCGGCGTGGGGGTCCCCCCCAAGTCCACAACAGACCCTTGTCCGAGCACGCTACCCTGCCGGCCAGGAAAGGGGGGCGAGCGGGGGGCTTATCGGAGTCCGGGAGCCCCCTTTAATAAGGGGGTCCCCGGATACCGGCCCCCCACCCTATGTGAATGAGTATGGGGTACAATGTACCCCTACCCATTCACCTGTAAAATAAAAGTACCAAAAAAAAACACAACACACGAGATAAAATATTTTATTGCACAGCTCCGGGGGTCTTCCGTCTTTGGGGGTCTTCTCGCCGGACTCCTCCACTATCTTCTTGTAGCTCTTTTGCTAGTGGAGGAGTCCGGCTTTCTTCCTCGCCGCCGGCCTCTTCTCCCGACTTCGGGGGGTCTTGTCCCCCTCTTCGGTTCTTCTGCCGGGCCACCGCGCCTTCTTATAGCTCTTTTACAGGCGGTGGCCCGGTCTTCTGTCGCCGCCGTCGCCTTTCATTCTTCTTCTTCTTCTTCTTCTCCAGGAGATGTTGCCTCGACGATCTCTCCGGCCGGAATGCCAGAGCCGCGCTGCGCGGCCACTTATATAGTGACAATGGGGCGGTGTCACATGGTATATGTCACATGGGCTCGTCACATGGGTTGATGTCACATGGGGACTATGACATCGTAAGGGGGCGGGGTCACCATGTGACACCAACCCATGTGACATAAAGCCATCTTACACTGCCCCATTGTCACTATATAAGTGGCCGCGCAGCGCTGCTCTGGCATTCCGGCCGGAGAGATCGTCGAGGCAACATCTCCTGGAGAAGAAGAAGAAGAACGGAAGGCGGCGGCGACAGAAGACCGGGCCACCGCCTGTAAAAGAGCTATAAGAAGGCGCGGTGGCCCGGCAGAAGAACCGAAGAGGGGGACAAGACCCCCGAAGTCGGGAGAAGAGGCCGGCGGCGGGGAAGAAAGCCGGACTCCTCCGCTAGCAAAAGAGCTACAAGAAGATAGCGGAGGAGTCCGGCGAGAAGACCCCCGAAGACGGAAGACCCCCGGAGCTGTGCAATAAAGTATTTTATCTCGTGTGTGGTGTTTTTTTTGGTACTTTTATTTTACAGGTGAATGGGTAGGGGTACATTGTACCCCATACTCATTCACATAGGGTGGGGGGCCGGTATCCGGGGGCCCCCTTATTAAAGGGGGCTCCCGAATTCCGATAAGCCCCCCGCCCGCAGACCCCGACAACCAACGGCCAGGGTTGTCGGGAAGAGGCCCTTGTCCTCATCAACATGGGGACAAGGTGCTTTGGCGTGGGGGGGCCGCGCGGCCCCCCCTTCCCCAAGGCACCCCCCCATGTTGAGGGCACGCGGCCTGGTACGGCTCAGGAGGGGGGGCGCTCGCTCGCCCCCCTTTCCTGGCCGGCCGGATAGCGTGCTCGGACAAGGGTCTGTTGTGGACTTGGGGGGGACCCCCACGCCGATTTTTTTCGGCGTTGGGGTTCCCCTTTAAGTCCATACCAGGCGGCGGGGCCAGCGACGTCTCCATCGCGGGCCCCGCCTACCTGGATACCCGCTCGAAATGAGCGGACTTTTCTCCGGGCGCGAAAAGTCCGCTCATTTCAAAAGTAGGGCGGACTGGCACACACACGGGCGGACTGTCCGCTGAAATGCGAGTCCGACGGACAGTCTTTCCAACATTCCGAAAGACTTAGTCCGCCAGACTGTCCGCTGAAAAAGTCCGCTGAAGCCCACACACGAGCGGACTGTCCGCTGAAATGTGTTTCGGCGGACTAAGTTGGGCAGACAGTCCGCCCGTGTGTACGTGGCCGTACTGTCTGTTGGTTTTAGCAGTTAGTTAATCAATAGTGAGTTTTAGTAAGGCACTTTCCGTGGAGTGCTGTGGGCAAAAGCCAGACTGTAAGGGGTCTAGAAGGTTATTTCCACTGAGGTAAGAGCTAAGACGGTTGTAGACTAAGCATTCTAGAAATTTTGAGGTGAATGGGAGCAATGAGATGGGTCTTAAGTTGTTCAGGTAGGTGGGGTCCAGTGAGGGCTTTTTAAGTATGGGAGTGATCTGCGCATGTTTTAGAGGGGAGGGGAAGGTTCCACTGGAGAAGGAGAGATTGAAGATGTGAGTGAGGGAGCATAGCATAGAGGAAGAGGGTGACTGTAGTAGTTGCGAGGGAACAGGATCCAAGGGACAATTGGTTGGGTGGGCATCTGAGAAGTTTTGTAACCTCTTCAGTAGTAGCCAATTCAAAAGAAGAGAGTGTTGAATGTGCTGTTAGGCAAGGTATGTTGGGTGGGGAAGACGTACGCACAGTGGAGAGAGATGTCCTCACAAATTGCCAATCACTTCAAAGACAAGATTGATGCAATCTCTTGGGCAGTGAGTGAGTTCGTGGGTAGAGGGGGTGGGGGACGAAGCAGAGAGTTAAAGGTTGAGAAGAGCCGATGGGGACTGAATGACAAAGTATTACTAAGAGAGACAAAGTAGGCTTGTTTGGCAGCATGGAGGCAGGAATTGTACAAGTCGTTCAAGAGCATGACAATGTCTCTTGAGATTTCTAGTGTTATCAGTTTGCCAGGGATGTAATGGTCAGAGCCTGATTCTGCGTGGGGTTAGAGGAGCAAGTGCATCTAGTGATGATGAGCGTGAACTGTTGTAGACAGAGGTGGCCAGGTCAGGACAGGACAGGGGAGAGATTATGTCTATAGGTGGTCAGTAGCAGAATAGAGAAGAGAAGGATTAAAGTGGCAAAGGTTCCTACAATTGTTTGCTGCTTGGAGGGATGGGTGGTTGGAGGCAAGGATACAGTGAAACTAATGAGGTTGTGATTAGAGAGAGGAAAGGGTGTGTTTGTGAGGTCGCCAGGGTTGCAGAGCTGGAAGAATACAAGGTCAAGGGTATTATCATTGGAGCAAGTGGAAGTATGTGTCCATTGGGTTAGGTCAAAAGATCAGGTTTAGTTGAGAAGTTTAGCTGTTGTTGGGCTGTTAACATTGACAGGAATGTTGAAGTCACCAAGAATGATGGTGGGTATTTCAGAGGAGAGAAAGTAGGGTAGCCAGGCAGCAAAGTCATCAAGAAAGCACAATACCGGTCCAGGAGGCCGATAAATTGCTGAGAAATAGGAGAAAACAGACGAATACAGTGCATCTTGAAAGAAGAGAGGGATAGAGAGAGAGAGAGAGGGATAGGAAGGACCTGGAAGGTGCTTTGTGGGGATAGAAGGAATCAAAATCCAAATGCTTTCTGTCTGTTGGGTCTGGGGGAGTGGAGGCCACCATGGGAGAGGGCAGCAGGAGAAGCTGAGTCAAAATTTTGAAGCCAGGTTTCTGTTATGGCAAATATGTTAAAGTCATGAGAGATGAAGAAGTCATGTACAGATGTTAGCTTGTTACAGATGGAGCGGCGTTCCAAAGGGCACATGAGATAGGTGATCTGCTTTGAGGATGCAGGGGGATAGAAATTAAATTGAGTGGATTGTGGTGGTTTCCAGAGGAGGAGGGGTATTGGATATGTAGCTTGCAGTTGGAAAACGGTGGACCAGGATTAGGAGCAGTGGCAGCTGGTGATCCATTTTTTGGGGGGGCGCAAAGAATGCACAAACCAGTTAGGACCCCCACCCCGATGACCCCCCCCCCCCCCCCGCTGGTCACTCACTCACCCTCAATAGGACCTACAGATAGTTGGATAAATAGACAGAGAAATTAGATAAATGGACACGTTGATAGATAGACACTGGGTGGGGGGATGGAAGGGTGGATGGATAGATACTGAGTGGGAGGGAGGGAGGGATGGGTGGGTGGAGGGATAGATACTGGGTGGGAGGGAGGGATGGATGGATAGACACTGGGTGGGAGGGATGGATGGATAGATAAATAGATACTGGAGGAAGGGGTAGCTGGATACTTGGTGGGAGGGGATGGATGGATGGACACTGAGCGGGATGGATGGATGGACACTGAGCGGGATGGATGGATGGACACTGAGCGGGATGGGTGGATGGACACTGAGTGGGATGGGTAGATGGACACTGAGTGAGTGGGATGGATGGATGGACAGTGAGTGGGATGGGTGGATGGAAAGTGAGTGGGATGGATGGATGGACAGTGAGTGAGTGAGATGGATGGATGGATGGACAGTGATTGAGTGAGTGGGGTGGATGGACAGTGAGTGAGTGGGATGGATGGACAGTGAGTGAGTGTGATGGATGGACAGTGAGTGAGTGTGATGGATGGATAGTGAGTGAGTGGGATGGATGGATAGTGAGTGAGTGGGATGGATGGATAGTGAGTGGGATGGATGGACAGTGAGTGAGTGGGATGGATGGACAGTAAGTGGGATGGATGGACAGTGAGTGGGATGGATGGACAGTGAGTGGGATGGATGGACAGTGAGTGAGTGGGATGGATGGACAGTGGGTGGGTGGGATGGATAGTGAGTGGGATGGATGGACAATGAGTGAGTGGGATGGATGGGCAGTGGGGGGGATGGATGGATAGTGGGTGGGATGGATGGATAGTGAGTGAGTGGGATGGATGGATGGACAGACAGTGAGTGAGTGGGATGGATGGATGGACGGACAGTGAGCGAGTGGTATGGATGGACAGTGAGAGAGTGGGATGGATGGACAGTGAGTGAGTGGGATGGATGGATGGATGGACAGTGAGTGGGATGGATGGATGGACAGTGAGTGGGATGGATGGACAGTGAGTGGGATGGATGAACGGACAGTGAGTGGGATGGATGGATGGATGGACACACACAGATCAGTGATGAGGACTTGCATGTCTGTTAATGAGGCTCTGTCCTGAGCAGGAATCCATGGCTAGTGACAGGCAGCTGTGACTCCTCCTCTGCCCCATACACTGGCTGTGGTCTTATCTCGGTGTGTAGTCAGTCACACAAGGCTGCTCTCCTTATATATACAGGTTGGGCTGTGTGTTTAACAAGAGCCTCCACTGACACTGCCAAACCGAGACACAGCAACACCAGTGGAGATAATAGAAGCACTGAGGATCAGCACTTGCTAAACACACAGCCCGTGTGAAACCTCCCCCTCCATCCATCCTGTAGAAATAAGGAGGACCAGCCTTGTGTTGATCGTCAATGCTTCTATTATCTCCACTGGCTGTGTCTCGGTTTGTCAGTGTCAGTGGAATTATTCTGCTTTGCCCCCCTCCTGTGGATTTCCTACTAGATGCTTGTTGTTTTGTCTCTGACAGAGGCAAGTGAAGGAGTCCGCTCTTCCGCTCCTCCGCACTGGTCTGACACAGGGGAAATCCGGAAGTGACATACTAACTAGTCTGTCACTCAAAGCACACAGCTATAGTAATCATATGGGCACCGGGTGGATGCAGATCGGCACTTTTCATTGCGCCACAAGGCGGGTTAAAACCCTGCAAATGAAGCGCAGAGTCTGCAATCTTGTGATTGCATTGAGGTGGCGCTTCTCATAGTGCACTGTGTCCGGCCCTCGAACACAGTGCACTTAAGCACTTTTTTTCATTTCTTTTTTTTTTTAAAGGGCCATTTGAAGAAAAAATAAATGTTTTCAATTTTCTTTATCATTTTTTTTTTTTGTGACTGAGGGGGGGGGGGGGGGGGGGTGTCGCCCGGGCGCCCCCTATGGACAGGCCGCCACTGATTAGGAGAAATGTCACCTGAAACTAGGAGAAGGAGGAGCGCACGTGTCTAGTGGTCCTGTTGTTTATGTCAGCATGTGGGTGCAGCAAATGCAGGATATCATGGGTGCAGTAGTAGGGAGAGGGTAGGAATGAGGGTGATATGTGCATGCTGCATGGTAGAGAGGAGGGATAGAGTAAGGATAATTTGAGGATAGAAGACACCAATGTGAGAAGAGAGAAAATAAGGAGCATGTTAGTGGATAGAGAGTGGGAATCTGACTTGATATAAAATAAATGCCAAAAGCTGGTTTTCTTGTCATCTTGCAGAGTTTTTGTTGTATCTTCATGCAACTATTCATGCAGTTATTCTGCTTTCGTTAAACTGCGGCACTGACAGAGCCAGTCAGGAAAGAGCCACAGTGTCTGCGCCACCCCATAGGCTGCTTTAAATTTATAGGGAGACTGAGCAGGCATGGATTTCTCTATTGGTCATTATAGGGTCTGATTTGAGACACCTGAATATGGGAGAGGAGATGGCCAATACCAGACCAGACACAGGCTAGGGTCATAAAGCTAATTACCTCTCTTGATCACTCAAGCCAAATATGGGTTTGAGAATCAATCATCAGTAATGTTGCTATTGCAGTGTGTTTGTTATATAGCTAGCATTAAGTATAGAAGTTTAAAGATGTGGCAGCAGAAGACATTTACCAAATATGATATTGCAATGTCAGTTCAGTAGAGTGTACAGATGGACAGAAGACATGATCAGAATTGATAACTGCGGTGGTGAAATCTCCACTGTCAACCAACCTGACATATTTAACATTGTCTTCAGTCCCACATCACCATTTTTGGATTCCTGATTAGTAACAGCCTGCTTCCCACCACAAGATGCACGGATTGGAGGAGACTATCCCAAAGCCTCCTGTAATGTATGACATATCCCAGGAGACTGCAGATGGAGTGTGTGGTGGGGCAGTGCAGCCACATGTAAAAGGAAGGACCTACTGTATATAACACAATCTACAAAAGCAAAGTGAAGGTCAGTTTTTTGCATTTCCAATATAGCCTCATGCCAACACAGTTATCAACATAAACAGCTTGCATGTATTGGTGAATTTCAATCTAAGCAACAGATTCTGCTTTCAGGAACTCAATCACAATTGTTTGAAGCTGGAAGCAGACAGCCACAGTCTGGCCACCAAAGTGCCTTGTGTGGCTATGATGTATAAAATTGACCGGTCAACTGGGCTAGGAAAAAGGGCACTGTAAGACAGTTGGCCAGGGGCAGGAAGCTTACATTGAGCCCCAATATAGTACTTCACTGCCAGATTTGTGAGAACACTAGTTCAAACCTCTAACAGTCAGTCCACTTTCAAGGGAAAAACATACTGCAAATATAAAAAAAAAACTAGCATGTAATTGCGACATAAGCCATATGGTACTTTATTTTTATTAAAATTACCTTTCCATTTCAATCTGCAGCAATGTAATTTTCAGTACAAATTCAATGCAATATGGCAACCTGGAGGTGTTCTGTAGACAGGTGGTGTACAGAATGCTCCAAACATGTCAGTTCCTGCATGTGTGATTTGCTCACTGATTTTCCCAGAAGATAAAAGTCAAATTTGAAGCATCATCTGCAACACAAATTTCAGTTTTGATGAAATTCTCCCAAAGGGTTAATAACTTCTGCAGGAATGCAGACCCTTCTCATTAGAAAAAAAATGGGTCCCACTGGGTCCATTGGATCCAAGTGGCACTTTGAGAGGAGCTGCAAATTTGCGCCCAAAAAATATTTTTCCAACAGCTTGGTGCGCACCGTCGGCAATAGAGCAGATGTATAGCTTTCCTCCACCTGGCCAAGCAGGCACAGCAGGTCTGTCCCTTCCATAAGATCGCACCACTCCCTCTCATGGCAAGTCTGGACAGAAGATGGGACTTTTGAAGTTGAGAAGCAAGTGATTAATTACTAGACAGTGGGGCGGTCCCAGCAATCAATCACCTGCCCTTCACATGAAAAGCCTCACTCTTTGTCCGGACCTGCCATGCTACCCGTCTTGTGTAAATAAGGCATGGGAGGGGGAGTGCTGTGATCCTTTGGAAGAGGCAGTCTGTATTTTTATATTGATGGAAGACTGTGATGTGAGGTCTGGGGTGGGGGGATCTGTGATGTAGAGGGATCAGTGATGGGGGGTCTGTGATGGGGGCTCTGTGATGGAGAGGAGTCTATGCTGGAGGATCTGTGGTGGGAAGTAGTGTGTATTGGGGGATCTGTGATGGAAAGGAGTCTGCGATGAAGGGGGGGGGGTCTGTGATTGGGGGCTCTGTGATGAGGGGAGTCTGTGATGGGGGATCTGTGATGGAAAGGTATCCTTGATGGGGGGATCTGTGAAGGAGAGGAGTCTGTGATGGGGGGGGGGTTCTGTGATGGGGATCTGTGATGAGGGGAGTCTATTATGGGGGGCTCTGTGATGAGTGGGGATCTGTGATGAGGGGAGCATGTGATAGGGGGCTCTGTGATGAGGGGACTATGTGATAGGGGGCTCTGTAATGAGGAGAGTCTGTGATGGGGGGATCTGTGATGGAGAGGGGTCTGTGATAAGGGGGATAACCTTTGATGAGGGTAGTCTGTGATGGGGATCTGTGATGAGGGGAGTCTATGATGGGGGGCTCTGTGATGAGGGGAGCATGTGATGGGGGGCTCTGTGATGAGGGGAGCATGTGATGGGGGGCTCTGTGATGAGGGGAGTATGTGATGGGGGGCTCTGTGATGAGGCAGATCTGTAATGAGGGGAGTCTGTAATGGCGGTATCTGTGATAGAGAGGGCTTTGTGATGGGGGGGGGGGGGGATCTGGATGGGATGTTCTGTGATGGAGAGGAGTCTGTGATAGGGGGATCTTTGATGAGGGGGGTCTGTGATGGGGGGAGTCTGTGATGGGGGGAGTCTGTGATGGGGCGGGGGCAGGGTGGGATGGTTTGTGATGAGGGGAGTCTGTTATGGGGGGGCGGAGTGGGATGGTTGGTGATGAGGTGAGTCTGTAATGTAAAAAAAATATATATATATATATATATATATATATATATAATCTCTCAAGGCTAAATTGTAATCCCTTATTGCCTTGGGTAACTACATATATGAAAAGCTTGCACACCTGTTTTGTTTTAGTATTCATTTAAATTCATAATTTTAAGTAATTTAGACTTAAACATCTGAAACCCATTGCAATTATTTTCAGAATGTAAAGAATGGTTAAATCACACCATCTCTCCACTGTTTCTATTGATTAGGCATATTTATTTAAAACACAGAAAAATGGAAATTTATTCTCAACAGTTCATGAATATTCACACATATATGAACACTGTAAAGGATAGTTAAAGTAGTTTGTCATGATGCCTTCATGGTTCACTTGTTCATTATATACTTATTCATTGATTATTTTACTGCTATAGAAAAGTAATTTATTCTAAAATAAAATAAAAAATCAGCATATGACAGGCCTCTAGCTAAAAACTAGAAAAAGCAAAGAAAAAATAAGAAATATAATACATCTCTTATACAGTCCTTAATAATACATTAAATGGTTAACAATATTATTATACAAGATTTATATAGCGCCAACAGTTTTCTATGGTTTCCGTAGTTGAAGTTGCTGCACAGTACTTATTTAGGTTTGGTAAGTTAATTTGCAGTTAAGCAGTGTTTCATAACAAACTATATCACAGTATAGCCATAACAAACCATATTGACTGAGCAATGAAAGAGTAATAGCTCATTTATGTGCCATTTATGCTACTCACTCTGTTTTAGTGTATGTGTCTTGATAAAGAAGATATTGAGAGGTGCAAAGAAAAGAGGTGACTGGCTCAGAATGCTGACCTACCCTTCCAAAAGTAAGTTTTGTTCTGTAGGGGAATACAAGAAGTTGATAAAGTGAACCTGTCAGCACTTTGTAAATGCAAATAATAACTTCCCCCTGTAACAAAGAAAAATTTGTATCTATCCAGTCACCTACGTTGCTGCTCTCTTCTGGAAAAATCACTGGCTGAAAAGTAAACACTTTCTGGGAGTGTCAATCTCCAGTGTCAGCTGCAGTACCCATTTTTTCTCTCCAGCTAATCCCCATACTGTGTCCTCTAGTGATGTGAAAGGCTCACAGGGGGAACTACTGCGTGCTCTGAGGGACAGGTTAAGTAAACACTCTCAGAATGATCAACCTCAGAAAGAAACCCTGCTATTCTTCATTGGAGCCACGGGGTTTTTCAGTTTTTTTTTTTTTTTGCACTTTTAAATTGCTAATGGGGTTGTTTTAAGACAGGGGTAGGCAACCTTTTATGCCGTGTTCACGGTCGGACTTTCCAGCAGAAAAAGTCAGATGGAATATTTTTATCGGATATTCCGATCATGTGTGGGCCTCATCTGACTTTTTTTTCTGAAAATTCTGACGGACCTAGAAAAAGCAATTGATTCCGTCGGAAAGATTTAAAACATGTTCTATCGGAAAAAACGTTCCTCTGTATTCTGTTCCGATGGGCCAAAAACGAAGTATGGGCAGCTATTGGCTACTGGCTATTGAACTTCCTTTTTCTAGTCCCGTCGTACGTGTTGTACGTCACCGTGTTCTAGACGATTGGACTTTGGTGTGATCGTGTGTAGGCAAGACCTTTTCAGTGGAACTCCGTCGGAAAAACCGTCAGAGTTTAATCTGACGGAAAAATCGGTAGTGTATACGCGGCAATAGAGGTTGAGATCTACCCGGACAACATGGAGGAAAGCAAAGATCCCTGGGGAGGGGAAGGAAAGGGGTGTGCGGGGTCTACTACGCAGCGCCCTTAAAAAAAATAAACTATCAATCTCCCAATAAAAATACAGCATCACTTTATTGTCCTCTGTCCCCTTTACATCACCCTCCCACTATAGGGTCCTCTATCCCCCTGCCCCAACAGTTGAGTTCTGTACCCCCCCAAGGCAGTGTTCCCTGCCCCTTCACATCACCAGCCCCTGCTGTAGTGTCCTCTGTCCCCCACAGTAGTGTCCTGTACCCTCCAATGCAGTGTCCTCTGCCCCCTTCACATCACCGTTCCCCCACTGTAGTGTCATATACCCCCCCCCCCCCCCCAATGCTGTGACCTCTACCACTTCACATCACCACCCTCCCCCAAAAGTATTGTCCACTGCCCCATTTCTCCCCCCAGTAGTGTCCTGTACCTCCAAAACGGTGTCACCTGGCCTTCTTCACATCAGGCCTCCCCCTCCAACAGTGTACAACCTCCCTCACATACACACAGTTGTACTGTGTTGGTAGCATATATATATTGTCAATAAATAAACCTAGAACACCTTTAACCACTTTCAGACCGGACCATTTTGCTGGTAAATGACCAGAGGTCTTTTTACACTTTGGCACTGCGCTGCTTTAACTGGTAATTGCGCGGTCATGCAATGTTGTACCCAAACAAAATTTGCGTCCTTTTCTTCCCACAAATAGAGCTTTCTTTTGATGGTATTTGATTGCCTCTGCGATTTTTATTTTTTGCGATATAAACGTAAAAAGACCGCAAATTTTGAAAAAAAATGATATTTTCTACTTTTTGTTATTAGAAAAATCCAATAAACTCAATTTTAGTCATACATTTAGGCCAAAATGTATTCAGCCACATGTCTTTGGTAAAAAAAAAGTCAATAATTGTATATTTATTGGTTTGCGCAAAAGTTGTCACATCTACAAACTAAGGTACGTTTTCTGGAATTTACGCAGCTTTTAGTTTACGACTGCCTATCTCATTTCTTGAGGTGCTAAAATGGCAGGGCAGTACAAAACCCCCCCAAATGACCCCATTTTGGAAAGTAGACCCCCTAAGGAAATTGATAAGAGGCATGTTGAGCCCATTGAATATTTTATTTTTTTGCCTCAAGCGATTGAATAATGACAAAAAAAAAATTTTTTTTTTTTTTTACACAAAGTTGTCACTAAATGATATATTGCTCACACATGCTATGGGCGTATGTGAAATGACACCCCAAAATAAATTCTGCTGCTTCTCCTGAGTACGGGGATACCACATATGTGGGACTTTTTGGGAGCCTAGCCGCGTACGGGGCCCCGAAAACCAAGCACCGCCTTCAGGCTTTCTAAGGGCGTAAATTTTTGAGTTCACTTCTCACTACCTATTACAGTTTTGAAGGCCATAAAATGCCAAGATGGCACAAAACCCCCACAAATGACCCCATTTTAGAAAGTAGACACCCCAAGCTATTTGCTGAGAGGCATGTTGAGTTCATGGAATATTTTATATTTTGCCACAAGTTGCGGGAAAATTACAAACTTTTTTTTTTTTTTTTTTTTTTTCACAAAGTTGTCACTAAATGATATATTGCTCACACATGCCATGGGCATATGTGAAATGACACCCCAAAATAAATTCTGCTGCTTCTCCTGAGTACGGGGATACCACATATGTGGGACTTTTTGGGAGCCTAGCCGCGTACGGGGCCCCGAAAACCAAGCACCGCCTTCAGGCTTTCTAAGGGCGTAAATATTTGACTTCACTCCTCACTACCTATTACAGTTTTGAAGGCCATAAAATGCCAAGATGGCACAAAACCCCCACAAATGACCCCATTTTAGAAAGTAGACACCCCAAGATATTTGCTGAGAGGCATGTTGAGTCCATGGAATATTTTATATTTTGCCACAAGTTGCGGGAAAATTACAAACTTTTTTTTTTTTTTTTTTTTTTCACAAAGTTGTCACTAAATGATATATTGCTCACGCATGCCATGGGCATATGTGAAATGACACCCCAAAATAAATTCTGCTGCTTCTCCTGAGTACGGGGATACCACATATGTGGGACTTTTTGGGAGCCTAGCCGCGTACGGGGCCCCGAAAACCAAGCACCGCCTTCAGGCTTTCTAAGGGCGTTACAGTTTTGAAGGCCATAAAATGCCAAGATGGCACAAACCCCCCCCAAATGACCCCATTTTGGAAAGTAGACACCCCTAAATTTAGGGGTACACTAGTGAGACTAGGTAATAAATGGCGGGTGCCCTGAAACTATAAAAAAATAACTAACCAACCAGCGTCACCTGTAACAGTTATATGGTGATCACTGGTGAAAGGGTTAACTAGGGGGCAATCAGGGGGCTTTATGCGGTAGTATATGGGGGTCCCTGGCGCTATAAAAAGCTGCGGCGAACCTAAATACCTACCTGCCTAACTAGCGTCACCTGTGACACTAATACAGCGATCAGAAAAACGATCGCTTATTAGGCTGGGTTCACACTGGAGCGATGCGGGGACGCCACGAATGCGCGGCGGGTTCCCGCATCGCATGCCTCCCGGCGGCAGTTCACACTGCCCTATGCGAACTGCTGGGAGTGTCAGTGAAATGTTACTGACACCCCCAGATCAGTTCGCATATCGCAGTGCGATCTGCAAACTCGGATCGCATGGTGTGAACACCCATGCGATCCGATTCTGCTGCGGGCCAAAAAAAGGGTCCCGTGCGAATTTGCGGCGGGTGCGGCGGGTGTGGCGGGTGCGGCGAATGGCTGAACTCGAATCGCACAGAGATCGGATGTGATTTGCACTGCAGTGCGGTGCGAATCACATCCGTTCTCAAACCGCTGCAATCTGAACCCAGCCTTAGTGACACTGGCGACGGGGGGTGATCACGGGGTTAAACCTTTATTGGGGGGGTTAGGGGGGTACCTTAGAACTAAAGGGGGCTAACCCTAACTGCCCTAACAGTTATTAGTCACAAATGACACCCGCCGGGTGATCAGGGGGTTAAACCTTTATTAGGTAATAAATGGCGGGTGCCCTGAAACTATAAAAAAATAACTAACCAACCAGCGTCACCTGTAACAGTTATATGGTGATCACTGGTGAAAGGGTTAACTAGGGGGCAATCAGGGGGCTTTATGCGGTAGTATATGGGGGTCCCTGGCGCTATAAAAAGCTGCGGCGAACCTAAATACCTACCTGCCTAACTAGCGTCACCTGTGACACTAATACGGCGATCAGAAAAATGATCGCTTATTAGGCTGGGTTCACACTGGAGCGATGCGGAAACGCCGCGAATCCGCGGCGAGTTCCCGCATCGCATGCCTCCCGGCGGCAGTTCACACTGCCCTATGCGAACTGCTGGGAGTGTCAGTGAAATGTTACTGACACCCCCAGATCAGTTCGCATATCGCAGTGCGATCTGCAAACTCGGATCGCATGGTGTGAACACCCATGCGATCCGATTCTGCTGCGGGCCAAAAAAAGGGTCCCGTGCGAATTTGCGGCGGGTGCGGCGAATGGCTGAACTCGAATCGCACAGAGATCGGATGTGATTTGCACTGCAGTGCGGTGCGAATCACATTCGTTCTCATAAACCGCTGCAATGTGAACCCAGCCTTAGTGACACTGGCGACGGGGGGTGATCACGGGGTTAAACCTTTATTGGGGGGGTTAGGGGGGTACATTAGAACTAAAGGGGGCTAACTCTAACTGCCCTAACAGTTATTACAGTCACAAATGACACCAATGCAAAAAAAAAAAAAAAATGACATTGGTGTCACTGTGACTGGGGGGCAGGGGTAATTGGGGGGGTGATCGGGGGGTAAAGGGGGGGTGTGAGTGTGCCTGGCATTTTCTACTGTGTGTGTAGAGTGTTGGTGCAACTCACCGATCCGCTCTCCTCCGTGTCGGAACGGAAAATACCGACACGGAGGAGAGAATACATCACTTCCTCTCCTGTGTTTACATTACAGGAGAGGAAGTGATGTCACGGGGGATTTCCATTCGTCGAGAGCGATCGCGAGGGGGTGGCCATGAATGAATGGCCGCCCCCTCATCCCGGATCGCTCTCGAAGAAATGCCGACCGCCGCAGGCACCGGGGGGGGGCCCGATCGGGCCCCCCACCCGCGGGCAGGCAGGGACTTATATATACGCCCATATGCCTGCCCGTGCCATTCTGCCGACGTATATCGTCGTGCGGCGGTCGGCAAGTGGTTAACCACCTGCCTACTGGGCACTTAAACCCCCCTCCTGACCAGACCAATTTTCACACTTTGGGTACAGTATTACATGACTGGGTAATTGTCATTCAAATTAATTTTTTGTCCTTTTTTACACACAAATAGAGATTTCTTTTGGTGGTATTTGATCACCTCTGGTTTTTTATTTTTTGCACTATAAATGAAAAAAGACCAACAATTGTGAAAAAAAACAATTTTTCTTAGTTTCTGTGATAAAATTTTGCAAATTATTTATTTTTCTTCCTAAATTTTGGCCACAATTTATACAGCTACATATGTTTGGTAAAAATAACCCAAATTAGTGGATATGTTTTGGTCTTTGTGAAAGTTAGAATCTACAAGCTGTGGTGCAAATCATAAAAAATTGATCACACCTGATGTACTTTACACATGGCACTGATACGGGGCACTGATGACACATGACACTGACGTGTCACTTATGACAGAAGGCACTAATATGTGGCACTGATGACACATGACACTGATAACAGATGGCACGTGACACTGACAGGTGGCACTGGGGGCAGATGGCACTGATAAGTGGCACTGGGGACAGATGACACTGGGGACAGTTGGCACTGATAGGTACTGTGAGCATGTGTGTTTGTGTGTGTGGGCACTGTTATGCCGCGTACACACGACCAAACTTTCCGGCAGACTAGGTGCAACGGAATCAGTCCGTCGGACATTCCGATCGTGTGTAGGCTAATCCGATCATCCGATGGACCTAGAAATAGAACATGTTTCAAATCTGACAGACTCAATTCCTATTGAGAAAACTGTTTGTCTGTATGTTGGTCCGACGGACCAAATACGACGTAAGGGAAGCTATTGAATACTGGCTATTGAACTTCCTTTTTTAGTCCCGTCTTACGTCATCACATTCAAAATGAATGGACTTTCAAACAGACTTAGTCCATATGTCTGTGGCCAAGTCTGTTCGTTCGGAAGGCCATCGGAACTCCACCGAAAGTCTGACGAGAAGACTGTCAGACATTTTCTGCTGGAAAGTCCGGTCGTGTGTACGCGGCATTAGTGTGCAAACACTCACACTGCTGCCGGAGGTCGCTCTCCCTCCTCACACGCAGTCTCTGTGTGAGAAGGGAGAGCCAGCAATTAGAGATGATCTCATATGGATCATCTTTCATTGGACACTCAGATTGTGTGCTAAATGGCCGCTGTGATTGGCCATTTAGCACGATCTGTGATTGGTTGTGTCCAAGGGACACGGGCAACACAGATTTCCCCCGATACACGCCCGTGGTGTCGCACAGGGAGGATGTAAACAGGAGGACGTACAGGGCCGCCTTCCCGGCAATTGAGCGCTGCGTTGTAGATGTCTTTCATCTACAGGCGTGAGGTGGTTAATGTAAACAAGAATGTTGATTATGAGCCACAATATGTGCATTAAAAAATAGTAAAAGTTTCTGCACTTTTATAGATATATTTTTGTACATTTCAGGCCGAGACGTAAATTCCTGCCTTTAATAAATCAGGGATTGGACCTTGTATGGTGTTCCATCTATCTATATAAAAAGGACATGTAAAGTGAGTCTACATTATGGAGTTTTGACTTTAGCAACCACACAGACACCCCGGGCATTTGTTCACAGGGTGCTTGACCAATCACCTTCGTTAGAACTTGAGCCCTAGATGTCATTTGGTGCCTGCCTATAGGGAAATGTTACAACCATGATGATTGGATTGTACGCTTTACTCCGTATTGTTTCCTTCCCTTCCTGCACTGTGAGGGATGGGCCAGAGTTATTTTGATCCGTCCTCCATTGTGTCAAATGGGCAGAGGATTTTCCAAGATGGTGGTGTGCATTTTCACGACGAGCGTATGAAGTCACATCCACCATGTTGGAGCCACGCTTGCACAGTGACACCGCCAATACCTCCATGCGCCGCTGATGAAGTCAGATGCCGGCGGGACGGGGAGAGATAAAGCATAGGTTGTTAGCCTCTTCTCTCCCTCCTGACTACTTCTTGGGGCATTTTTCTGCTTCTAATCCTGGACTTGTAAGTACAGAACTATTGGCCATTTAGCTATAGGGACTAAACTATGGACAAGTGAGCCACTGTTGTCAGTTTGAGGGGGCTACATTTACCAACACTGGACAGACCCTTGTTGTTCCTGGAGGAGGTTGCAGTGTATGTTTGGCCCTTCTTGCTGATTAATTTGTGGTTTACTTGTGCCTTATGAATTAATTACTTATATAATATACAAAACATATACAACTCAGTTTTTGCTTCTCCTTTGTAGGACTAAAAGGTTATATCTGAGCCTCTAAATATATACAAAAGTGAGGTTTCCCACTGCTGGATACTTTTCCCCTTTAATGCAGACAGCTTCCTGTAATTCAGGAAAAATCCAACTGCCGATTGGCTCTCATGAATTCCAGCATCTTTTGACTTCATTTCTTTTGAAATTAGGAAATTCATTGGACGGAATTGTTATATCCAGATGACTAAGGTAATTTCTTACATTTGGACAAATTAGCTATGTCTATATTAAATATTAGAGTTACTGTACCTAACGGTATCTAAAATAATTCCTTTAAAATAATTCCTTTATATACTTTTAAAGAAGCCTTCTCTCCCTATGGTTGCAACGTTTGGTCTTAACCCAGATTTTGGAAGATTTATTTGATCGTCTAAAGAATTGATTTTAGACTGATTGGTATGTTTTTTTCCCTCTCAGCCTGATAATAATTCCTATATTTTGAAATGTAAATGAATTATATTGCAACAATTTTATTGTTATCAATACTGTTAATATCATGTATTCTCTTTGCAGTATTAACCACTTTCAGACCGGACCATTTTGTTGGCTTAAGACCAGAGCACTTTTTGCGATTCGGCACTGCGTCTCTTTAACTGACAATTGCGTGGTCATGTGACGTGGCTCGCAAACAAAATTGGTGTCCTTTTTTTCCCACAAATAGAGCTTTTTTTTGGTGGTATTTGATCACCTCTGTGGTTTTTATTTTTTGCACTTCAAACAAAAAAAGAGCAAACAATTTTGGAAAAAACTCATTATTTTTTACTTTTTGCTATAATAAATATCCCCAAAAAATCTATAAAAAAAAAATGTTTTTCCTCAGTTTAGGTTGATACGTATTCTTCTACATATTTTTGGTAAAAAAAAAAAAATCGCAATAAGCGATTATTGATTGGTTGGCACAAAAGTTATAGCGTTAACAAAATAGGGGATAGTTTTATGGCATTTTTATTATTATTTGTTTTTACTTGTAATGGCGGCGATCAGAGATTTTTATTGTGACTGTGACATTATGGCGGACACATCGGACATTTTAGGGAACATTGTCATTTATACAGCAATCAGTGCTATACAAATGCATTGATTCCTGTGTAAATGACACTGGCAGTGAAAAGGTTAACCAGGAGGTGGCAGTGTAGGGGTTAAGTGTGTCCTAGGGGTGTGTTTCTAACTGTGGGGGGCGTGGCTGTGTTTTACAGATCACTGATCTCTGCTCAGATCACAGGAAGCAGAGGTCAGTGTCACTTGTTGCTAGGCAGAATGGGGAGATGCTGTTTACATCAGCATCTCCCTGTTCTTTCTACCCATGAGATGATCGTGGGTATCCCCGCAGTGATCGAGTCCGCGGGACCTGCTATAGGGCTCACGGGGGTCACGAATGTGCGCACGTGATGGCACAGAGGCAAATTCAAAGGGACGTACCTGTACGCCCATTTGCCTGTCCATGCCATTCTGCCAACGTACATCATCGTGCGCCGGTCAGGAAGTGGTTTAAACTTCATGCAGCACTATAAAACTCCTGAAGAAGCTCATTTAGAGCGAAACATGTTGAGTACAAGTAGCTGCAATGGTGTATGATATGTGTACAATTGATTATTGAATCTATTTATTAAATATATTGGTAATCCAATAAAATGTATATTAAAAAAAATATTGTTTATTTAATTGGAACCTTAAAAGTTCAATTTCTTGTAACCTTGAAATTCTGCACCTTTATATATTTAATAGAGTTTAAAAAAGTGTGAAAACTTTTTTTTAGAACCCTTGTATTAAGCCCTCCAGGATAATAAAGAGGAACTGAACTTTCAAAGCTATGCCTTAAAAATGCAGGCAAAGGACTAGTCACCAGCGTTGCTTGTGCCAGTACTGTGTCTCTGTGTGGAGGTGGCCATCATGGTAGAGAAGCAATTCCTTGGTTACTCATGTGAAAGCTTCCAGCACATGGAACAGTAAACAGTACAATAGTGACATTACAAAACCTCACTCCAAATCTCTGAGACTAGCAGCAGTGACTGAAGTTCACCCTGCAGATATACAGTCATGAAGCTGTATACCAGGACATGCACTACAACATTTTCAGGAGGAATTCCAAACATACCATCTACAGCCTACAGGCTGTCCTCTGCACTTTATGTCTGACAGCAGTTTCTTTGTTTTAGATAAATTATTTGTGCTTACCGTATTTCTTTATTTATGACAAATCTAGAAAAACAGATAAATAAATTCATGCACCACAACAAAATTCTCATATAATAAACAATTGCAGTTTGAGAAGTCAAACTGTTAGGCTGAAATCTTTTAGAGGATCATCAATCATGCCTACCATCATGCCAATATTGGTCTCCTGTAATAGGTACAGTTGATGAGATATTGTTATCTATCTCATTGAAATGCATGGATTCTATCACAAACAGCCAGCATTGTGTTTCTCATATTCAGAAGCATAAATGTTTGTCTAGGTATTGAACATAAGTGGGGTGTACAAATAAAGTTTCAAATAATTTTTTTTTGTACATACAGTATCTCACAAAAGTGAGTACACCCCTCATATTTTTGTAAATATTTTATTATAACTTTTCATATGACAACACTGAAGAAATTACATTTTGCTACAATGTAAAGTAGTGAGTGTACAGCTTGTATAACAGTGTAAATTTGCTGTCCCCTCAAAATAAATCCCCCCAGAAAATTCTGACTCTCTTTTCTAATGATCTTTGGAGTTTAGTAAAGGATTTATCTAAACTAGCCTCCCTTGATCCCACTGAGATCTGAGAGAGGTGTATCTTGGTCATAAGGTTTTAATGTTTCCCAATCATCCCCGCAAAATAGTGAAAAACCTAAATGGACTTATCTAGCATACACAAATATAACTTTAATTATAGAAAATGATTTTTCCAAAAGGATTTAAAATGACGTAAAACGACAAAAATTCTATAACAAAGAATTTCTTTACTTAATCAAATATAGAATAATATAGTTTGTCTATACCTTTTTACTTTCTTATATGGATAATTAAGTGACCAAACCTTTTGGTGGTCACTAATAAAGAAAGAAACAATCTTTCACAGGGAAGAAGAAAATTATAAAAATATTTGATATTTAAATAAAAACAGAAGTTGGAAGTGATACAACACCTAAGTTATATGGAAAAGTTTTTTGATCGTGGACATTTCAACTTTGTGATAGCATCAAATTAGAATTATGGACAAAGGAGGTTGTGGAGATTTTTAGGTGCAGAAAATAATACCAAATATATTAAAAAAATTATTTATTTTATATTTTGAAAAACAAAATAAAAAATGTATTGTTATAAAAACACAGCAAGGCAATTGGCATTTACAGTATATCACAATGTTAGCGGGACAGCACTAAATCATGGATTTCCCAACATGTTTCACGCATAAATCAAGAAAACTTAAACTTAATGCTGTCAGACTCTAATGATGATCTTCAGAGTTATTTAAACACAATAGGAGGAGAAAGATGGAAAAAAAACGATAATTAGCTCTTAAACAGAAAACTATTCATCCAAAAAGTATATATAATACAGCAAGATTGATGGATAAAAATAATTAGTACCCTTAAACTGCCAATTACCAAATACTGTATCATAACTAATGAATAGAATCTCCCCCAGTAAAATTAAAAATTTGAAGAAGTTACCTAATAATGGGAGACAGCATAGCGTATCCCAAGGGGCTCTAGCAGCATCTTTTCGCCTAGTGGCCCTTCATACCCCCCATCTGGTCCGAAGGACCGTAAGTGGACGTATAAGCTGTGCCGCTCATGCGCGAGCCGTGTCAGTCACTTCACTCTACCTGCCAACACTGGGTCCTAAGACTCAGATAAGAAGACAGAGGGAGTGGTTCTCTCCAGTGGTGGAAAAAGGGAATACACCCCCGTGACACACAGGGAGGAATCCATGGGGGAATAAAAAGTGATATGAGGGAAACAATAGTGGCGCAGTGGATCGGGCACCCTGCCTAATAAGCAAAGACGCCCTGGGCGTCCATATGGCTGCTGAATGTACAACGTGGATTAAGGCACAAAGCAGTCTGGTGGAGTGGATCTAGATGGACACCAGATTGGGAGAAAGGGAGATGGTTAGAGGGTGAAGCAGAGCCATGGGAATAGAGAAGCCAGCGCATTCACAGTAGACTTTATTTAATGCAAATTTAGAGCAAAAAGAAACTGTATGCAGCTAAACACCAATAATGACTATGTTCATATGTAAAAACAATTATTACAACAAATACTGGAAAGAACAATTTTTTAACAAATATTCAAATATATAGACAAATATAAAGTTTTATTTATAAAAAAAAAAAATATATATATATATATATATATATATATAAAGAAATAACGTGATTGTTGTTTAATAAAAAAAATGCCAATAGGGTTACACCCAAAGCCAAAACGGGGGGGGGGGGGGGGGGGGTAAATAAAGGAGGGTGGGCAAGGTGAAAAAGCCCATATGATAACAAGAGGAAAGAAAAGCAGGGGAGGGGAGGAAAAGGGAGGTAAGGGAGAGGGGGGGAAAAGGGGAAGGGGGGAAGGGGTGAGACAGAAGGGGGAGGTATAGTATAATCATAAAAACCTTGTTGTATAGACAGGAATGCACAAAAACATAAAGATGAAGTCATCGATACATACACAGACACTTATGATATCTCTGAAGAACCCAACGTTTTCGGCTTGATGCCCTTCTTCAGGTTTTTTTACAAACAAAGCAAAATGTATATCAAGAAAACATATATATCATTATAGAGACAATACACGAACATCGATGTAAGGCATGAAAAGCACATAAATAGCAATGCATATCATGTACCAATGGTATCAATACATTGTGCATAGATATAGGAGCTCTTAGGCCCCATGTAGCAGAGAGGCTGGACAGATAAGACTCAATCTCAGATAACCCCACAGGAGGTATGGATATCCCAGTGAAGGTCTAAAAAGAGGAGGAAGGCCACAAAGTAAAAGTCAGATCTGAACTGATCTGAAATATAAAACAGAGTATAGTAGTGTCTCGTATTTTAAAGTTCGGCACCAAATAAAATTACACATGATTGTATATACACAAGGCATATGTACCTGGATATAAAATATACATAGATTCTACACAGGAAGATGTCCCCTGTTTAACAATCCCAAGGAAATGGCTGAGAGAATTCCCATGAATCCCGTGCCCAGGAGGTATGCCTGTTTAGGATATAAAGAGGTTGTATTATAAAGATAGGAATCACCTCAAGCTTATTGTTTGAGTAGATCAGGAAACTAAAAAGAAGTGTGTCCTGTGAATGAATGAATGAATGAATGAATGAATTTCGCCCATGGGAGCCATTCTGCTGCAGTATATCTGCGTGAGCCGGTCGGGAAACTGATAAAAATAGGAATCACCTCAAGCTTATTGTTTGAGTAAATCAGGAAACCACAAAGAAGCGTGTCCTGTGTGTCTATCTTACCTCCTCTGGAGAGTTTCAAAAGTGCCAGTGATCAGATCCGCATGCGTGGGCATCTGCAGTTGTATATCAGATCCTGTTGCAGTGTGCAAACACAGCTGCGATGGATCTGATCACTGGCACTTTTTTGAAACTCTCCAGAGGAGGTAAGATGGACACACAGGACACACTTCTTTGTGGTTTCCTGATTTACTCAAACAATAAGCTTGAGGTGATTCCTATTTTTATCAGTTTCCCGGCCGGCTCATGCAGATATACTGCAGCAGAATGGCTCCCATGGGCAAAACCCTGTATGAATATGTGCATCTTTGGCTCCGTTTCAGGGCTGAATTCAGGCAAAGATTCTGCCCTGATTCATCTCTGAAATGGAGAACAGGAACGTACAGCGTTGCTGTGCGATCCGAAGCCGGTTTAGGTGTGCAACAAGCCTTAAGGTGTGGAAAAAGTAAACCATCCTGTTTGGATGCAAGGAATAAGCAGTACTTGGGCCAGACTAAGACCAATTTTGTGGGGTTGGGTGTACACAAAAGCAAGGCCTATGAAAAAAAATAAAAATTATACTAGCTTGTTTCTGGTCTAGGACCCTTCCCAGTCTGTGACTGGACAAGGAATAGAGAGGGAAAAAGAAACGCACTGATGAGGTGATCCCTCTGCTCTCTCTGTTCTCTGTTTAGTGCCAGCGATGTACACCAATACATAGCCTAATTAAATGCATTTACGGTAATTATTTTCAATTATTAGCACTGTTGCAATGTTATAAAAAACTTGATATCAATAAACTACATTTTTTTTTATATGCCTTGTTTTAAACTACTGTGAAACTATACATGTTTTTTCTCTGGAATTTGCCTGTTGTTTGATATTGCCCTTGTGAAATATATCATTGCCTTTAGTCGTTCAGCCTCAGGAAGTCCAAAAAAAACTATTAAACACGATGGCCTAGATGTATAAAATTGTAATTTTGTTTCTAGTGAGGGAACACTTTTCAATGTAATGTTCTTTTATGAGGCTGATTTATTAAACTAAGAATTCTTTAGACACATTGATGAATCACCTTGTAAACATTCACATTTGAAGAAAATATTAGAACATTTTATCTAAAAGTAACGGACTTGTTAAATCTCTTTAGGCTATGTAAGGTACATTATGTTGATCAGGCAGCATGTAATAAAATTAACACAGTCATTCCTTAGCTAAATAACAAATGTAGGATACTATTGTGTTCATTCTATTACTAATTATGTAATATAGGCAGAACAATATATAATAAAGTAAGTACCATAACTTTAAATGCAAAAGAAAAGTAGGATGCAAGGTGAAGTTAAGTGCACCTGTGTTTGCTTTAAACAGGCATTTGTAATCATGTTTGATAGGGTTTTTGAAGTAAACACACATACACTTCATCTCCCTTTATTCTGTAGTATATGCAAGCTTCTGCCTATGCTCAATACAACCCTTTCACACTGCGAGCCCATAGCGTCGGCGGTAAAACGCCACTATTTTTATTTGCATTGCATTTCGGCCGCTAGCAGGCGCTTTTACCTCCTGCTAGCGGCCGAGAAAGGGTTAAAATCACCCGCAATACTCCGCAATAGCTGCGTTTTGCTGGCGGTAATGCAACGCTGCCCCATTGATTTCAATAGGGAGCAGCGGTGGAGGAGCGGTAAACACACCGCTCCTTCACCGCTCCAAAGAAGCTGCTGGCAGGACTTTTCCTGACGACCTGCCAGCGCACCGCTCCGGTGTGAAAGCCCTTAGGGCTTTCGCACTGGAGTGAATGGTGCAGCAGTTCAAGGGCGTTTTGCAGGCGCTATAGCATTAGAAATAGTGCCTGCAATCCGCCCTCAGTGTGAAAGGGCTCTTATGGTTTAAGAACACCCAAAGCCAGTGACCCCATAGTTGTACTGTTGTGAGAAAGTTTGCCTTTTGGCTTGTTACATAGTAGCATAGTTAATCAGCTTGAAAAAAATACACATTTTTAACAAATTCAGCCAACGGACAAAAATAATAAATAAAAAACCTGCAACCACAGAACCCTAAAACCACAGCTGATCCAGATGAAGGCAAAAAAAGAGCAGTCTACCTTACTGCAACAGGAAAAAAACAAAAACATTTCTGATTCCTTAAGACCACCAGATATTCTTTGGATCAGCGATCTGCTGTTTATTTTTATTTCTTATATACGTTATTATATATTTTCACAGTTCTTACCGTAAAGAAGTCTTTCGATATGCAGAGGTTACACTTCTTAACCGTTAGACACAAAAAGTTCCTTCTTGTCACACCACAGTTAAAACAAAATGAGGGCTTTTGAGCTGAGTATAACTTCACATTTGTCACATTTGTTAACTTTATCCAATAGAAAATAAAGCTTTCTTTTGTGAATATTGTCTTTTTATTCAATAATTCTGTTTATTATTGAATAAACAGAAACAAAGTTTATTCAATAATAAACAAAATTAAACACATTCAGTTCATTTTAACAGGGATTCCATCAAAATGACAAGCAAAGGAAGAATATCACATCAGGTATGCAGTTCTGGTTAAAAAAGGAAACTTAAACAAATACAGCCATAATACTCTCATATACCATATGCAGGAATAGAGTGCTGGAAGGTAAAGTGGGGTGCAAAAAGGAAAAGGGGGAAAAGATGGGAGAGGGGGGGTGCAATCAAGTGAGTACCAAATAATCTATTCACAAAGCTCTCAGAGATGTTGATCCATATGCATCAATCCAATGCGACCAGACCTTGTCAAATTATATATATATATATATATATATATATATATATATATATATATATATATATATATATATATATATATATACTAGTTGCAGGCATTTTATTCTTTGCATGCCTTCTTTTTCCTTTATTCTCCATTCTTTTCATGGTGGCCATTTTCACTAAGTGTACATTTATTTATCTTTTTGCCTTTACTTCCTGGAAATGTGTTCGGATCTCTGGGTCTGCCTCTTGGAACATGTGACAGTACACATCATCTGAGTGAGAAAGCCAGTGGTGATGTAGCCTTTCCAGGATGCATCTGTGAGACCAGGTCTACATCACCAGTGCCTCACTCAACCAGGAAATGGAAAACAGTAATTATAAGAAAAATATTTAAGTAATGAATATAGGATGATTTTACAGTGTTTCACGCTGGTGTGATTTAAAGAAAGGGTTAAAAAAGAAATCATTCATGCTAAGGCAACAGGAGCAGGAAAGTAAAAAAAAAAAAACCTGTCTTAGGGCATATTGATTTATGGCATGATATACCAATGGGCGCAGCAAGCTAATATAATGTATTTTTGCAAGCTTCAAACACCTTTTCTAAACCCTCTAAGCAATCATCATTTCCAGTATGGGGATGTTAAACACAAATCTTAATGAGAGTGCTGTCACTTTAAAAAAAATCCACTAACAAGCTAGCAAGCAGCTTCAAGTGGTGCTTATTACCTACTGAACAGGGGACAATCTTTTAGGTGAATGTTTAAAGTGACAGTCTGTGATTAATCTCTACAATCTGTGGTTGAAGGGTGCTTTAAAGGCTTCAGCAAAGCTGCTGGAAGCTGGCTGAAAGCTTTGCAATTGGTTTGTAAAAGCTTGCTGTGCACACTCATACATGCTTAAGCTTACAGTATGTGCACAAGGCTTAAAGTGTTGCTAAACCCAGGACCCTGCATTCATTATATCTGGTCTCCCATAGTACGCAGAGCATGGAAAAACACATATTTGAGTAAATTATACTGCTGATGAGAAAAGGTATTTAGCAGTTTATGAACAGTCTTATTACTTCTACCTGTGTGGCTGAGCACTGGTTAAAGCATATAGGAGGAGATTTCATTCTCCTCTGACTATGTTATAAGGCTACATGATCCCTGACTTTCTGTTTGGACAGTGCTGATTGGCCCTGTGCTGATCAGATGCACCCTCCCAAAAAAGAAAAAAAAAACTCTAGAAATACATACCAAACTGAGCATGTGCAGAGTGCCTCCTAGGGCTCTGTAATATCAGCAGTTGGATTGGGAACAGTAGCAGAAGAGGAGAACCAGATCAGCCTTTTTACACAATGCGGAGGATTAACCCCTTCCACAGTAAGTATAACAAGGATGTTTTACTGCATATACAGACTAATTTTACTGTTGTGGATTTATTAACACTTTAAGCTGGTTGTCTATGGTCAAATTAGTGAACAACTGTATGTCAGTGGGCTCCCTGCGATCTCTACAGGCACCTGCCGGTTGACTGATATTGGAAGACTCAATCATCAGAAAAAGATTGTCAATCGGTATTACTTACCCAAGACAAGGTCTGTTTTTTTTTTCCTTGCTCATGATTGGGTATTCAAAGAAAACACAAATTTCCCCTATTTGCCCAACTTAAATTGGAAAAATTAACATGTATTTAGGATAACAACAATGTATGCAGCCTTTTAAATGTTAAAAATCGCTGACAGCCACTTAACAAAACAGACAGAAATAGCGTTGTGTTTTATTCCAAAACTGAATTTACTTCTATCAATAGTTCTGTAAACTGCAATACAGTCAGAAAAACTTAGAATTACAATATGTATTACATGTGACACTTGCAAATAAGTACAACATTAAATATTACTATACAGAAAGCTGATATTTAACCACTTCAATACCAGGCATTTAGACACCTTCCTGCCCAAGCCAATTTTCAGCTTTCAGCGCTGTCGCAATTTGAATGACAATTGTGCATACAACACTGTACCCAAACAAATTTGTTATCATTTTGTTCCCAAAAATAGAGCTTTCTTTTGGTGGTATTTAATCACCTTTGCGGTTTGTATTTTTTGCGCAACAAATAAAAAAATACCCAAAATTTTGAAAAACAATACGTTTTTCTTTGTTTCTGTTAAAATATTTTGTAAATAAGTGAAAAGGCCCATTGAGGGCTTCCCCATTCCTTGTAAATTAACTTATCAAAATAAGTTAAATACGCAAACACTTTAGGCGTGCAGGCCGGTTTGCAGATACCCCTGCTGTATCCTGTATCTTCAGGGTATCCCACATCGCTGTGATAAGTACTAGCTCTTTTTCCTGCAATAACCTGGACACAAAGTCATCCTCACTGTCCGAACAGTCCTGGTCCGCATCCTCTGACATGTCAGAACAGGGGCTGCCTGTCACAGTGGGGCCCGAGTCTGAATCAGAGCATTCCCCAGAAGACGGGGGTACGGGGAGTTTTTACCCCCCTTGCACCCACACGTCGTCTCCACCCTGGCAAAAAAGGACTCCATAGGGCCATTATCAGCTGATTTACGCCTTCCCCCCCACTAAAACTTCTGCCACGCCTACTACGCAAAGTGGAGGCTGAGGGGATTCTGGTGATTCTGATTGCCTCAGATTGGCCTCTGCGTCCCTGGTATGCTGACCTAGTGCGACTGGTGGCAGATGTTCCTTGGCAGCTGCCGATGCAAGAGAACCTTCTGTTGCAAGGTCCGATACTTCATCCTGCTTTACCATTGCTGGTTTTAACGGTATAGCTGTTGAAAGCCAGGTGCTAAAGGACCAAAGTCTGTCAGACTCTGTCATTTCCACTATGCTGAGGGCGCGGAAGATTTGTCATTGTACGTGGAAGGCCTACGTCGCCATGTGTGAGGAGATGGGGTGGTGTCTGCTCAGTTTCCAGGATCCTGCTGTTTTTGCAGTGAGGAGTGGATCAGAAACTTTCCTTAAGCACCATCAAGGGGCAGATATCAGCCTTGGCTGTCTTCTTACAATATCCCTTGGCGACTCACTCATTGGTGAGTACATTTTTGCAAGGGGTTCGACACGTAGCCCCTCCGGTTCGACCACCGCTTCCTCCATGGGATCTGAATATGGTGCTATCGGTTCCTCAGAAACCCCCGTTTGAAAATGTTAGGGAGATTCCTTTGTTGACTCTTTTCTAGTGGCAACTACATCTGCCAGGAGAGTTTCTGAATTGGTGGCCTTGTCGTGCAAGTCTCCCTACCTGGTTCTCCACAAGGATAAGTGGTGTCACGTCTGCAACCCCCTTTTCTTCCGAAGGTGGTTTCAGCTTTTCATCTAAATGAGGACATTGTGCTGCCATCCCTGTCCTAAGCCGATACATCCGAAGGAAGTTGCCTTACATTCCCTGGACGTAGTCCAGGCTCTACGGGTGTATCTGTCTGCTACGGCTTCTCTCCGGAGGTCAGACTCTCTGTTTGTATTGGTGGCTGGTCCGAAAAATGGTCTGGCGATCTTGTCGACCACTATCTCTTGGTGGATCAGACAGATCGTGGTTCAGGTTTATGCCTTAACGGGGCAGACGCCCCCCTTTCCTGGCACGCCACATTCCACCAGGGTGATTGGAACTTCCTGTGCTTTCCGACATCAAGCGTCTGTCTCCCAGGTGTGTAAGGGGGCAACTTGGCTGTCCGTTCACACTTTCACTAAATTTTACAAAGTTGAGGTGAGCGCATCTTTGGATGCTTGCTTTGGCCGCAAGGTTTTGCAGGAGGCTGTGTAAGGTTACAATTCACACTTTCATTTAAGTTACAAAGTTGTTGTGAACGCATCTTTGAATGCATAAGTTGGCCGCAGGTTTTGCTGGCAGCCATTTAAGTTGGCAACTCCTCTGTTGAGGAGTTCCTCTTTGTTGTGGGTGAAGTTATTTATTGCTGTTTCCACCCCTCGTTTTTTTTTTTTTTTACATTGCTTGGGGACGTCCCTAAGGTCAAGATTTAAAGAAGCTGTGTCCGCCAATGAACAAAAGAGAAAATAGGATTTTTGTACTCACCGTAAAATCCTTTTCTCTGAAGTTCATTGACAGACACAGCACCCGCCCCTCCTATTTATGTTTGTACTGCTTTTTGATGAACTGAGCTGCAGGAAGCAGAGTGAGGGGTTATAGCCAGTAGGACCGCCCCCTAGGCGGTGCTGTGCAGTTTTGCTGTTTTTACATGTTCTGCCTAGTCTCTCCTGAAGGTGGCGATATAAGGTCAAGGTCAAGATTTAAAGGAGCTGTGTCCGTCAATGAACTTCAGAGAAAAGGATTTTATGGTGAGTACAAAAATCCTATTATGTTGTTCAATAAGAAAATGTATTAACAAAGGCAAGACTTCCTGTTTCTTTCCTGTGAGGAACTGAACTGCAATTGCAACAGGCAACCACTAGGTGCCCTCAAAATGACAATCCTATAGACAATTCTATAATAAACAGCACGCTCAAAACGCACTGCCCTTTCAATATGCTGCAAGTGCAAATATATTCTTAATGGCACCCCAAAAGCAGATTGCAAATGCAGTGTGTTTGCAGCCACCAAATCAAATCACATGTTACTGCTGTACCATGCGATTTGGTGCAGCACATTTTTATTAAAGGTAGTATATGCTCTACTTCTTGTGCTTGCTGATGCAATTTGCAGCGCATTTGAATGAATAGACAGCAAAATAGCACTGCATGGAAATGGGATTCAGGTGTTTACACAGTGGCCAGGGGGCAGTTGATCTGCATTTTTACTGTCCAATAACTACCCATCTACAATGTGACATAGTTGCAGCTTGGATAAACTGCAGCCTATAAACTTGCTCTACCACCTTTGATAAAGCCATTCACGGCAAAATGTATTTAGGTTGGGGGGGGGGGGGGGTGATTGAGGGCGAAATAAACTTTAAAGCTAAATTTTAGTTATCCAGCTTCTTTGTAAACAGTGAAGGGACACTATGAGATGAGTTATAGGAGTTGTAAAGGCAGAAGTTTTTAATCATAATACATGCTATGCATTAAGATAAAAAAAAAAAAACTGTTGTGTGTAGCAACCTCCCCAGCACCCCCCAATTACCTACCTGACCTCCTTATCTCTACAGCAATGTCCACGATTCCCTCAGCCATCCAGTACACTCCCGCGGCTGTCAATCTAATTCAGTCAGCCAATCGGGGGGGGGGGGGGGGGGGGCAGGTTGGGTCTCTGTGTCTTAATGGATACACAGAGCTATGACTCAGCTTGGGTGACAGCCTCTAACAAGTTGCTGGCTGAGGGGCACTCAAAGGAGGGAGGGACTAGCAAAGAGGGACCCAAGAAGAGGAGGATCGGGGGCTGCTCTGTGCAAAACCAACTGCACAGAGAAGGTAAGTATAACATGTTTGTAAAGGCTCGCTTTAAAAAAAAAAAAAAACTTTATGTCCAAGGAGCAGCATACCATCTCCTGGGCTTATCTCTGCTAAATACATCTGACAGTTTTATTGAGCTCCTGGAAGAAGGCTATTGCTTTATTTCAGGGAGCCTAATGCTGATGCATTGGGTCTAAGCATCTTTAGCATTACAGTCAGTGCAGCTGCTTTGCCTGCCTCTCCCCTTCTCCTGCCAAACACAGAGGCCTTTGTATTATGTGAACTCATTCACAAAAAAACAAAGGCTTCTCTGAGTGGGCAACAGAGTGGAGGGATGGGCATAGTTGCCCTGTGTGCCGTGCCTCTCTCTCCTCTTTCACAGTAATGAGAGTCAGTGTATGGCCTGTCAGATATAAATAATAGAGAAAAGTTTAAGCAATGTCATACAGATCCTTGGACCTAACTCATAGTATACATGCACTTTTTACACAGTGGCTGAATTCCTGGAATTCGGCTTTAAACTGTACAACATTGCTTATGACATATGGTGACAGTGAAAAAAAAAGAGAGAGCTTCCAATTTCATGCAAACTTAGAAAATGAAAATCACAGCACGGTGTGATGACAAAACCTGTCCGGACAGGCTGTGGAGAAAGAAGGTTGACAAAGGGGAGAATTTAAAACCAGTATGCGTGAGCTCCTTAACATTAGAGGAGCCACAAATGGCACAGGCTTCTGCACAAGCTGCTTCTTTTTTTCTATACCACATACTAAGCAAATCAGCACATATCAGTGCTACATCCGCATCATTCTTCGGTTCTCTGGGTTTCTTTTTGTTTTTATGTGTATCTTGTTTTGCAACATGAAGGCACAATATACTAATCCTAAAAAAAGGTTTAAGAATTAAGACAAGGCCTTTATCTTTATACTGCATTCAAGGTCATTTAAGTAAAAGAAATCTCTTGGGTGTCACTTGTGTTCTTAAAGTTAAAAAGAAAATAAGAAGTCAACTAACATGAAAGTGTGACCTAGAAATTTGGCTATCAGTATATTGATTCCTTCAAAGGCTGATTAAGAATAAATTGCTTTCTATTCAGATTGTCCTATTTTCCATATCAGATAACTTAAATGTCATCACTGATATTTGTGGGTAATGACAATTGCTTGTAAAGTAAAAGATTACAAATTCTACCTTTACCTTGGAGAATAGAGATGGCACGACCTTGCTAGTTTTTTTCTGTATTGCATTAACTCAACCCATATACAGTATGTACAGTGCATCTAGAAAGTATTTAAAGCGCTTCACTTTTTCCACATTTTGTTACGGCCTTATTCCAAAATAGATTAAATTGATTATTTTCCTCAAAATTATACAAACAACACACCATAATGACAATGTGAAAGAAGTGTTTGATTTTTTTTGCAAATTTAAAAAAAAATTAAAAATGAAAAAAATCACATGTATATAGGTATTCATAGCCTTTGCCATGACACTGAAAATTTAACTCAGATGCATCCTGTTTCCACTGATCATTAAAGTTGTAGAAACATCTCAAGTAATGAGTCCATCTGTGGTAAATTCAGTTGATTGGACATGGTTTGGAAAGGTACACCTGTCTATATAAGATTCCACAGTTAATAGTGCATGTTATGCTGTGTACACACGACCAGACTTTCCGGCAGAATAGGTCAGACAGAATTATTTCATCGAATATTCCGATCGTGTGTGGGCTTCAGCTGACTTTTTTTTTTCAAAAAGTCTGACAGACCTAGAAATAGAACATGTTTTAAATCTTTCAGATGGAATTAATTCCTATTGGGAAAACTGCTCGTCTGTATGCTAGTCCGACGGACCAAATACGACGCAAGGGCAGCTATTGGCTACTGGCTATTGAACTTACTTTTTTAGTCCCATCGTACTTCATCGTCTTTGAAATGAACAGACTTTGGTGTGATCGTGTGTAGGCAAGTCCGTTCAAGCCATGAAGTCCAAGGAATTGTCTGTAGACCTCCGAGACAGGATTGTATTGAGGCACAGATCTGGGGAAGGTTACAGAAAAAATGTCTGCAGCATTGAAGGTCCCAATGAGCACAGTGGCCTCCATCATTCATAAATGGAAGAAGTTTGGAACCACCAGGACTATTCCTAGAGCAGGCCACCCAGCCAAACTGAGCGATCGGGGAAGAAGAGCCTTAGCCAGGGAGGTGACCCAGAACCCGGTGGTCACTCTGACAGAGCTAAAAATCTGTGGAAAAAAAGTATTCCTGCGCCACGTCAGGGAAATAGAGGGAGATAGGGTACTGCTGCACACACTGAAAGGGAAATATCTGAACCCCGGGGAATAATGAGTAAGAAGGGTAGTGGTGCGCTGTACACAAAAAGAGGATATATCTATTGATAAAAGCAGTATATAAAATTCGCAATGGGGGATATCCAGTAAACAATACAGGTCTGGGTATGTCTATGTGACTAGTTTAAACAGCAACACTCATTTCTACTAATAGTCCACAACATAAATACATAAAATAGTGAAAATTCATATAAAATCCAAAGTGCAACGTGTTGCGATCCTGTAGTCGCATAAAAGTGCAAATATTGCAATGTGCCGCTGTGGCTGATAAAACAATAATGTTCTTTGTTATTAGTGTAAAATCTACAACATAAAACCGTGAAATAATAAAAACAAGAAAAAAAAAAGAAAATACAATATAACATTCAAAAGTGTAGCGTGTTGCGATCCTAAAATCGCATAAAGTGCAGGTGTTCTGCTGTGGTGCACATAGGCAAACCTTCAAACATAAATAATAATTAAGTGACAAAAAATATAAGTGTATCAGACAAAAAGTCAGTTTTCAGTGCAAAGTGCTGCGATTATTCTCAAAATCGCATAGGATGTGACTTCTTCAACAAGATATACGATGTGGAGCTGTTGCAATGGGAAGGGCAGTGGTGCTGGTGGAAGGGGATGTGGCCATGGTGGTCCCGTATATACCAGTAATGGATGTCCCCTTACCTTACCGCTGTAAGGTAACAGCGTATATATAGAGAGCTTTTTGGGATCCTTTAGCGGAATTTTCCCTTTAATGTGGGGTGCCCAGGTCCTGACCAATGATATGGTCCCTTTAAGGGGGTTTCCTCTGTGGTATTGCAGTCAGGGTTCCTCAGTGGTATGGCATATACATGGGTTTAAGCAGAGATGGAGGAAGAATACTCCATAGTGTAAGATGCTTCAACAGGTTTATTGTTATTAAAACAGTTTAAAAATACTCACAGTCTGTACAAGCAGTGTATAAACGAGCTGCAGGCTCGGTCTACGTCACTTCCTGGTTGCTGTGTCGGGAAAATTCCGCTAAAGGATCCCAAAAAGCTCTCTATATATACGCTGTTACCTTACAGCGGTAAGGTAAGGGGACATCCATTACTGGTATATACGGGACCACCAAGGCCACATCCCCTTCCACCAGCACCACTGCCCTTCCCATTGCAACAGCTCCACATCGTATATCTTGTTGAAGAAGTCACATCCTATGCGATTTTGAGAATAATCGCAGCACTTTGCACTGAAAACGGACTTTTCTGTCTGATACACTTATATTTTTTGTCACTTAATTATTATTTATGTTTGAAGGTTTGCCTATGTGCACCACAGCAGAACACCTGCACTTTATGCGATTTTAGGATCGCAACACGCTGCACTTTTGAATGTTATATTGTATTTTCTTCTTTTTTCTTGTTTTTATTATTTCACGGTTTTATGTTGTAGATTTTACACTAATAGCAACGAACATTATTGTTTTATCAGCCACAGCGGCACATTGGAATATTTGCACTTTTATGCGACTACAGGATCGCAACACGTTGCACTTTGGATTTTATATGAATTTTCACTATTTTATGTATTTATGTTGTGGACTATTAGTAGAAATGAGTGTTGCTGTTTAAACTAGTCACATAGACATACCCAGACCTGTATTGTTTACTGGATATCCCCCCATTGCGAATTTTATATACCGCTTTTATCAATAGATATATCCTCTTTGTGTACAGCGCACCACTACCCTTCTTACTCATCACTCTGACAGAGCTACAGCATTTCTCTGTGAAGAGAGGAGAACCTTCCAGAAGAACAACCATCTCTGCAGCACTCCACAAATCAGGCCTGTATGGTAGAGTGGCCAGACGGAAGCCACTCCTCAGTAAAAGGCACATGATGGCCAGCCTGGAGTATGCCAAAAGGCACCTGAAGGACTCTCAGACCATGAGAAACAAAATTCTCTGGTCTGATGAAACAAATATTGAACTCTGGCCTGAATGACAAGCGGCATGTCTGGAGGAAAGCAAGCTTCGCTCATCACCTGGCCAATACCATTCCTACAGTGAAGCATGGTGGTGGCAGCATCATGCCGTGGGGATGTTTTTCAGCAGTAGGAACTAGTGATGGGCTTGATGTTCGAGGCAAACGTAAGTGCAGAGTATATAGTGCAGTGTATATATATATTACAGTGAAGAGTATATAGTGCAGTAGTGTAATATATAATATAGTGCAGTCAGTGTAGTGTATATAACGCAGTGCAGAGTATATAGTGCAGTGCACAGTATATAGTACAGTGTATTGAAGTGGTGGGGAAGCCAATGACAGAATTAAGAACAAAAACAGCGTGGGGTCCCCCCCAAAATCCATACCAGGCACTTTGACACAGAGTTCCCCTTAAAATCCATACCAGACCCAATTTATATTTTGGGTCTGGCATAGATTTTAAGGGAAACTCCACACCAAAATGTAAAAAAAAAAACAGCTTGGGGGTCCCCCTCAAAATCCATACCCGACCCTTATCTGAGCATGCAGCCTGGCAGGCAAGGAAAGGGAGGGATGAAAGAGCAGCCCCCCTTCCTCCTGAAGCATACCAGGCCACTGGCCCTTAATAAAGGGAGGGTGCTTTGAGGTGCCCCCCAAAGCACCTTGTCCCCATATTGATGGGGACAAGGGCCTCTTCCCAACAACCCTGGCCTGTGGTTTTGGGGTCTGCGAGTGGGGGACTTATTGGAATCTGGAAGCCCTTTTTAACAAGGGGGCCCCAGATCCCCCCCCCATGTGAATGGGTATCGGGTACATTTTGACACTTTTTGGTGAATGGGTAGGGGTACAAAGTAAAAACCACAAGAGACAGTTTTTGACAAGTCCCTTATTAAAAAATAAAAAAGTGTCCGGCAATGTAAATTCATCGTCAATCATGCACCCGACGGACCCAAAGAAAAGCAAAGATGCTAAATGCTGTCTCTTTGCTTTGTCAGCTCTTATATAGGCAAGAACCGGGCCACCCGGTGATGTAACCGGTTGACCCCGCCCCCTTCTGACATCATGTCCAGATTCCGATAAGCCCCCCGCCCGCAGACCGGGTAGGTGGTTGTCAGAAGGAGGCCCTTGTCCCCATCAACATGGAGACAAGGTGCTTTGGGGTGGGGGGCTCAGAACCCCCCCTGCCCCAAAGCACCCACCCCCATGTTGAGGGCATGTGGCCTGGTACAGTTCAGGAGGGGGGTACGCCCTCACCCCCCCCCCTCCCTTTTCTTGACCTGCCAGGCTGCATGCTTGGATAAGGGTCTGATATGGATTTTGGGGGGGACCCCATGCCAATTTTTGAAAAATGTTGGTATGGACTAAGGCACGATATTTAAAGGAATATTTCATTTTTATTGTTTCACTTTAAGCATCATTAAAATCACTGCTCCTTTAAAAACAATAATTAAAAAAACTTTTTTTTTGCATTGATACATGTCCCCCAGGGCAATACCCAGGTCCCTGTACACTTTTTATGGCAATAACTTGCCTAAAGCCTGTAAAATGAGGACTTTTCATGTTGGTGTCTTATAGACTTTAATAGGGTTTGCAAGTTCGGCCCATCCCTAGTAGAAACTGGGAGGCTAGAGAGGATCGAGGGAAAGATGAATGCAGCAATGTACAGAGGTATCCTTGATGAAAACCTGCTCCAGTGTGCTCTGGACCTCAGATTGGGCTGAAGGTTCATCTTCCAACAGGACAACAACTCTAAGCACACAGCCAAGATAACAAAGGAGTAGATGTCCTTGAGTGGCCCAGCCAGAGCCCAGATTTTAACCTGATTGAACATCGCCTGAGAGATCTGAAAATGGCTGTGCACCGACGTTCCCCATCCAACCTGATGCAACTTGTGAGGTCCAGGAAAGAAGAATGAGAGAAACTGCCCAAAAATGGATGTGCCAAGCTTGTAGCATCATACTCAAAAAGACTTGAGGCTGTAATTGGTACCAAAAGGTGCTTTAACAAAAGTATTGAGCAAAGGCTGTGAATACTTATATGCATGTGATTTTTTTTCCCTTTTTATTTTTAATAAATTTGCAAAGCTTTCAAACAAACTTCTTTCACTATGTCATTATGGGGTATTGTTTGTAGTATTTTGAGGAAAATAATGACTTGAATCCAATTTGGAATAAGGCTGTAACATAACAAAATGTGGAAAATGTCTCAAATGTAACTTTTCAGCTTGCCATTGCCTTAAAGCGGAGGTCCACCCTAAAATGGACCTCCGCTCATCGGAATCCCCCCCCCCTCCGGCACCACAATCGGCACCTTTCAGGGGGGAGGGGGGGTGCAGTTACCTGGATAATCCAGGTAACTGCACCCACTTCCGGGCTAGCTCTCTGCGGAACGGGGCGTACGTTCCGCAAGCGCCCGCCCCCTTCAGCAAGTGCCCCGCTGCCTGCTGGGAAACACACAGCTCCCAGAGGCAGCGGGGACCGTCCGGATTGCGCCGCGCGGCTCGCGCATGCGCAGTAGGGAACCGGGAAATGAAGCCGAAAGGCTCCATTTCCTGATTCCCATACCCAAGATGGCGGCGGGACCCGGCAGCCGAGCGAGCGATCGGCTTTGGGTGCCGACATCGCGGGCGCGCTGGACAGGTAAGTGTCACTATTTAAAAGTCAGCAGCTGCAGTATTTGTAGCTGCTGGCTTTTAAAAAAAAAAAAAAAAAAAAAAAAACGCGGAGTCCCGGTGGACTCCCGCTTTAATCTTAGCTGGTTGTATAACCAGTTACCAACCGCCCTATATTAGCTTTACTGTGACAGGGTGGCCGATCTGCGCAGAATCACATATATATAAGTGATTGTGCACTTCTGGGTAGGGGATGCACGTGCGTGCTGTCAGTGTGCGGCTTCTGTTTTGATTAGTCACAGCAGGGTGCCGTCCAATGGATGACTGCTGACACCCGCTGATCGGAGAGGAGACACACTGGACTGAGTTCTGCATATGTAAACAATGCAAAGCTCTGTCCTGTCATCTGGGATGTGCTGGATTCTGTTGCCCTGCAAAGCAGGAAATAAAATCCAGCAGACCCTTTAGTAAAAGCACTTGAAAGTAAACACAAAACATTGATTAGGCACACAGTTAACTCTTTGATTACCCTAGATGTTTAAGCCCATCCCAGCCAGTGCATATTTTTTAGCACTGATCACTGTAGTAGTGTCACTGGTTCCCACAACGTGTCAGTTAGTGCCAGATTATTTACCACAATATCTCAGTCCCGCTATAAGTCGCTGTTCGCCATTATTGCTAGTATAAAAAAAAAATCCACTATATATATATCATAGTTTGTATGTGCTGTAACTTTTGTGCAAACCAATCAATATACACTAATTGGGATTTATTTTACCAAAGATATGTAGAAGTATATATATTGACCTAATCTTATGAAGGCATTTTATTTTTTACAGAGTGCAGCTTTAAAAATAAATAGAAATGTAGATAAATCCTAAATTGGTCTGGGCAGGAAGGGGGCTTACGTGCCCAGTAAGCAAGTGGTTAAGGAAATACAAGTGTGGACTTGATTACAAGTTGTATTGATGAAATATCAAGTGCATGCAAGCAAATATGCACTGAAGGATGGTTTATGGGCTTATTTATCACAACATTGTCACTGATTTATTTCCATTTGTTGTCTTTATGCAAATTGATATATATAGATACTAAAACAGTTTGGTTAAGGAGCATGGCACCACTTATGATTATAATATACTACATTTGTACTTGAAGTGAGAGTGTGTATAGGTGATCTGTTTATTAAAATATTGATGCTTTTGACTGTGTTACAAGCTGATTGGCTATCATGCACAGTTGAACCTAATTTTGTACTCTTCGGTTTTAGTAAATCAACCCAAGTCAGTGTCGATGGGGAATCCCTCCTGCAAAGCTATTGTGTTCTTCCAGTGGTGTGGCACGGGAAGCCATCCTTGCTAGGCAAACACAATGATTATTGCTAGCAGTTATAGCACTGGCAATAATCGCATGCTAGAAATCGAGCATGCTGGTTGCACCCAAGTTGATTGATGGATCGACTTGAGCACAATCATCCTACCCATAGATGGATCGAATCTCGGCGCGGTCCGGCAAAGACTGCCGAGATTCTAAGCATCTATGACCGGCATAATTCCATACCCTTCCCACCCCTTTCCCTCTAAAGCTGACCATAGATGGTTACGAATGAATGTAAATTCCTAGGAAAAGAATGATTCAAGAAAGTTTGTTTGTTTTTCCTAATCAGTGGTGGGTCAAACTGGCATTTGAAATTTCTTGTCCCTGCAGTCAAAAACAAAGAAGCAGAATTGAAAATTGAATTCATTTACAACTTTTACAACAAATGGTAAAAGCAAAAAAAATCTTTCGAACGACACTCAAATATTCTGAGAATTTTCATACAAATTTTTCTAAAGCTACATGAATCGATATTTGGTTGGTTCAGCAGGGACTGGACACATTTTGATTCCTGGATGGGCAGGATTTAGTGCTAAAAAATGCACTGTCACTGTATAAATGACACTGGCAGGGAAAGGGTTAACATTAGGGGTGATCAAAGGGTTAGGGGCTCCTATGGAGTGCTTTCTAACTATGTTGGGAATGGATGCACTAGAGAAAAACGGAGATGACTGTTTCTGCTTACATAGGCCGACCACTGTTCTGTCTCTCCTCGGAACAATAGGCACGTCACCCGATGGCCGCCAAACCAGCTGTCCAATCACAGCAGGAGCATGGCTACGATGGCGCATGCCCCAGTTCTCGTGCACAAAATTACGTACAGGTACGAGATTTTGTGCAGACGGGCCGCCATGCCACACTATATATGCAGTGGGTGGTCCAATACAGTTAATGATGTTGTACTTTGACATAAGGAGTTTCTTAGACTGTCCTAATCTGCTTAATTGTTCTGGGTAAGTGTGATAGAAAGAACTGATGCCGAAGGGTTAGCATAACAGCCAGAAAGATAGAATTTTCAGAAGGAAAACTAGTTAGTCCCTGTATTTCTTTAAGGTGGAGCTTTACCCTATGACCCCCCCCCCCCCCCCCCCAAATAGAAGTAGCATTACCTATTAGTGCAAGGCACATTTGTCACAAAGCAAACATTTTTGTGTGGGAGGCTTCAAATATAAGATGCCATCCCCCGATCCCATTCTGCATAATAAGCTGAGGGCTGAGGACTGAACTATACACAAGGAGCAGATATGATATTTGAGTTTGGAGAATTCACAATATACACCACCTCCTTTAGATATATTCAAAAATGACCAAAACACAGTTGGGCTCCTTTCAGACGGGGCGGATCAGTAATGATCCGCCCCGTGATGATCCGATCTCTCCGTTGTCCCTGCTGAGCCGGCGGCGGACAGGGCGGTCTCCGCACACTGTGCAGGGATTGCCCTGTCAGCTCTCCGCTCTCCTCTATGGGGATCGGATGAGCATGGACCATCTGTCCGTGTTCATCCGATCTGCTCTGCAGACGGATAGAATAATAGGATTTTCCTCCGTCTGCAGAATCGGACAGTAGCGGAGGCGGACAATAGCGGGTGTCAGGGAGGCCCTTGCATTACATGCAATGCAAATCTAAAGACAAAAATCAGCAGAAAGTCTGATAGTGTGTATGGGGCTTTACGTGGCTTCTTCTGGAGTTTTTGTAGGACCTTAATACATTATCACCCTTTAAAAGATCATGGTTCCAGGAAGTCCTCAGGGTCCATCAAGAGCTCCAATGAGGTGTCTGCGTGCCAAAAGTAAAGTGGGAATGATAGCCCTGTAGTCACACCCTGCTATAATGAAAGGTTGACGATTTATGGACTGATAATAATATTTTCCAAAAATGCAAGATTCAAAAACTGACTGCAAAATTCAAAAGGAACTGTGCCATCTAGGTGATTCCTTCTTTTAAAGTACCAATGTTCACTAAATTGGTATTGCTATGATACCTTTCAGCCCAAGAGATCCAAAACAATTGGTCTATCCCAAAGGGATTGGCCCTTTTGAATTTGGTTTTGAATTTTGCAAATGACAGAGGTAGCAGGGAGATCGACCACAGCAAACTCAACTGACTTTTCAGATTTTAAATATCAGCCTCTTCCCTGTGGCGTCTGACGTCATCGCTGGGATCATTAGTGGTGGAAGCATGTAGAGGCAACCATTCTTTTGTATTGTGACTATTGAGCTTAGTATGCAGTATGCTCTTTTCATATAGTCAAAATTGTTTATTTATCTATTTTTGTAATATTGATTTCTATTGATTATTTGCACCTTGAAACTCCAACTGTGTCTTGGTAATTTTTGAACTATACGCACTTGATGTCAAACTACATGTACCTTTATGTATGATATCCCTGATATAAACTGAAAGACCGCAAAGCAATAAAACTTTCCAATGAGCCGATTCTCCCTTGAGTGAACCCATGTAAAATGTAAAAGGCTGAGTTCTTTAGAAAAGATTGTTGCAACTTTGATTAGATTGTTGCGGAGTCCTGACATCTGAAGGAATGCGGATTCTGCAATATTTTATACATCGCTGGGATTAGGCAGACCCTTTCACTTGGCATTCATTTTGAAAATATTTTAGCACTCTACAGCCCATGATCAGAGCTTATAGAGCTGTATTCCTCACTATGTGTATTGGAGGATTATTTGTAAAACCTGGAGATTTATTATTGACCCCTTTGCTTTTGAAGCCATGCACATATTTTTTTTCCTAGCCAAGTTTCCCCATATAAAACATCCAGTATACATTTTAATTTCCTAGAATTTCAGAGAATCTGTGATTTTTGTTTTTATGAATCTTTTATGCTTATCTGCTTTTCTCAATTAAACTTATATTAGTAATAAAATAACATAAAAATACACTAAAACACAATATAAACGATACTTTTCCCATATAAAAGATAAGACTCTGTGGTTGTAACAACACATGTATTTTTATGCCATTACCATGACCCATCATTAAATACATAAATAAATACATTTTCCCACACCTGACATGCATAAACTGTTTAAGGACTGCCTCCTGCACATATATGTCGGCAGAATGGCACGGCTGGGCACAATCACGTACCTGTACGTTGCTCTTTAAGTGCCCAGTCGTGGGCCGGGAGCGCGCTGCCTGTGGCATGCTCCCGACCCGGTCCTGAGCTCCGTGACCGTGGCCGCGGGACCAGCGGACCCGATTGCCGCTGGTGTCCCGCAATTGGGTCACAGAGCTGAAGAACGAGGAGAGGTCTGTGTAAACAAACCTCTCCCCGTGCTTCCTACTGTGGCTGTCACTGATCGTCTGTTCCCTGTTATAGGGAAAGACAATCAGTGACGTCACATGCCATGCTACACCCCCGGCCTAAACTGAGGAAAATAAATGTTTTTTTTATATATTTTTTGGGGATATTTATTATAGCAAAAAGTAAAAAAGATTGCATTTTTTTCAAAATTGTTGCTCTATTTTTGTTTATAGCGCAAAAAATAAAAACCGCAGAGGTGATCAAATACCACCAAAAGAAAGCTCTATTTGTGGGAAAAAAAGTACGCCAATTTTGTCTGGGAGCCACGTCACACAACCTCGCAATTGTCAGTTAAAACGATGCAGTGCCGAATCACAAAAAGGGACTTGGTCCTTTTGGCTGCAAATTGGTCCGGGGCGTAAGTGGTTAAGATACTACATGTTTTTTGGCCCTACTATGTACAAACAACAACATTTTTTTTTTTTATCCTACCTAAAAAGAATGGGGAAGATTTACTGCAAAATGGAAACACTCAGAAGCTGATTGGCTGCCATCCCCAGCTGCACCAGATTCTAACTTCAGCTTGTTCAATTAAGCTCTGACAATAAAACCTGGAAGCCTATTGGTTTCTATGCGGAGCTGCATCAGATTTTGAACTCTCCAGTCTTAGTAAATAACAGGGTGTCATTCCATTGAGAAGAGTCAGGCATCTTGTGATGAAGAGGAGCTCTGGAGGGAAGGTAAGAATTGCAGTCAGAGCTGTTTGTTTTCTTTTTAAATTGCTGAGGGGCTCTTGCAACTCCGAGTGCAACTGTGGAGTGCAACTTTGTTACAACTTTTATGCTACTTTCTTGTGAATAGAGTGCCAGAGAGTATAAAAGTTGCATAAAAGTAGTACAGGAACATTTTCAATGTGGCTGCAACTTTAAGTCACATAGATTTGAAGGGGTTCCATTGAAATCATAGGACTGTGACATGCCATACGACTTTTACTTTTATTTTTTAAAGCTTGTTTAGGCCAAAACATTATTTTTTCCACTTTACAAAGAGCAAAAAATGAGGATACATTATCTCATTCATCTTTACATTTATACACACTATATTTTAATTGCTATTTAGTTATTTATTTTGTGCTTTATTAGTGAATATATTTGATTGTCTGGGGATTTGTTTACTGGTCTGAATAGAATACGCCCTTTTTAATTTAACAAAAGACATTTCATTAAGGTAAGTGCTATTGATTTTTTTTTTTCCCCCTGTACTCAAGTCTAGTTCATTCTCTGAGCCAACAAAATTACTATTTCTGGATGCTGCATTAACCCATTTAGTGACTGTTAGTCATTTCAGTGGTGTTAAAAGCAGTAAGTGTGTGTGTGACTGCCTTCACATGCTTTGTGTCAAAGAGTAACTCCACTTTTGTGGGGAAAAAAAAGCAAATAATAAAAAAAATATAGCATAGTCATATTGTAAGTGAATGTTATTAAAAATTACAGATCTGCAGATTAAAAAGGAAAAGTACTTTTCTGTGAAATGCAATGTAATAGGGCTACCTGGAGGTGTTCTGTACACAAAATGTGTACAGAGCGCCCCCCCCAGATATGTCATATGTGATTGGCTCACTTATTTTCCCAGAAGTCAGATTTCAGGCATCCCCTGCAACAAAAATTTCATTTTTGGTGAGATACTCCCAATAGGAAATCACATCTAAATGGATGCAGACCCAGCAATTTTCCCCATTACAGCCCTGCCCGTGCAGAAGTTGGTTGATAATTATAAAACCACACCCATTAGACTCACTTGTGTACATGGACACAGACAATCACACAGGAATTTCTTCAGAATAACAAAAGGTAGGAATCTGCAACAAAGTTTGTTAAAATCCTTGTAATGTAGATAGATCACCCAGAGGGGAAATGCCCTTTTCTCAGCAAAGGTGGAGCTACATTTTAAGCTCAACATATGGTACAGCATTATGCATAAATTGGCTTATTGTGGTCCTATTACTTCTGAATGACTCCTCCATGCACTAAAGCAGGGATCCTCAAACTACGGCCCTCCAGCTGTTGCAGAACTACAACTGGAGGGCCGTAGTTTAAAGATCCCTGCACTAATGCAATGCAACATATGGAAATGCACTGCTGTGCATTGTGCTAGGAAACATCAGGGACACTAGTGTAGGTGTGTTTGTTTGTCTGTGCTGGTGCATTGGCAGCACATTTAAAACAAGGGGGCTGCCTAAACATTACCCATGTTAGCAGACCACAAAGGTGTGAAGGGAAAGTGGTTTCTTCTTCCAGCTTTAACTTGTACTTTTTGGGAGACTTTGAATAATTTATACATATCAAGGTACCTACATTTAGAAATATATCGATGTATATGTCAAATTGATTTATCTCTTGAATACATTCCATTTATTCTGTGTGCATACATCTTCCCAGCAATGCAATATCAAGATATATCTACATCTGTTTTTTGTTATACTCCTAACAAAATGACATAGTAAGATTACCTTTATCCAAAATATGGGGTTGAATTAGTAAAACTGGAGAGTGCAAAATCTGGTGCAGCTGTGCATTGAAACCAATCCACTTCCAGGTTTTATTGTCAAAGTGGTTGTAAAGGCAGATGTTTTTTTATCTCAATGAATTCTATGCAATAAAGCAGCCCCTCCAATACTTGCCTGAAGTCCCTCTAGATCCTGCGATGTTGCAGGAGTGTCTCATCTGCCTGGGACTCCCCTCCTTATTGACTGAGACAGCAGCGTGGCGCCATTGGCTCCCACTGCAGTCAATCAAAGCCAGTCAGCCAATGAGGAGATAAATGGGGCGTGGCCTGGCCATGGCTCCATGTCTGAATGGACCCAGGGAGCTGTGGCTCGGCTCAGGTGCCCCCAAAGCAAATGTGGGCCCTCAAAAGGAAGGAGGGGCCAGGGGCACTGAGGAGGTACCTGAGAAGAGGAGGATTCCGGCTGCTCCTTGCAAAACCACTGCACAGAGCAGGTAAGTTGTGTAGAATCGGCAAAAGGGAAACAGGTGACAATAAAATTCTGACAGGGGTTCAAGCATGCCTCTACTTAAAGTGACAGTAAACCTATTTTGACTACTTTAATATGAGTTCTTAGCTATTTTAATAATGAAAGTCACCATCTTAACTAGTAGCTGACCGCCGGCCGTCAAATGACGGCCAGGCGGCGCAGCTATTGTGGCGGGAGGCCGTCATATGACGGCCTCCCGTTTAAACAGGGAATGCGCGCGATCGTGCGCGCGCATCCCTGTTTCTTCGGTGGCGTTGTGTCACGGAGACACCGCTCGCCACCGAAGGGGGTGAACAGCCATTCGTTATGGCTGTTTACCACGTGATCGGCCGTGATGAAGTCACGGCCGATCACAGATGGTAACACCCCGAACGTGCACGGCGCATGCGCGCGATCGCGAGCGCGCTGCGCGTGCACGTCGGTGGCGGCGTGTTCCCCGGGAACACTGCTCGTCACCAACGCTGGTAAACAGCCATTGGCCGGCTGTTTACCCACGTGATCGGCTGTGATCCTTTCACAGCCGATCACTCAAATGTAAACAAACCGCGGTAACGGGATGTTACCGGGTTCTCCTCCTCACACACCGATCGTGTGTGAGGAGGAGATTGCGGTAACATCTCGTTACCGCATACAGTGTACACCAAACATACTGATTGCCCCCCCCCCCCCCAATAAAGAGGACCTGTCACCACCTCTCATAGTACCTGTCAATCACAGTCCATCAGAGTACCTGTCACAGCCCATCAGAGTATTTGAGTACCTGTCACAGCCCATCAGAGTATTTGAGTACCTGTCACGGCCCATCAGAGTACCCGAGTACCTGTCCCGGCCATCAGAGTACCCGAGTACCTGTCCCGGCCCATCAGAGTACCCGAGTACCCGCCCCGGCCCATCAGAGTACCCGAGTACCCGTCCCGGCCCATCAGAGTACCCGAGTACCCACCCCGGCCCATCAGAGTACCCGAGTACCCGTCCCGGCACATCAGAGTACCCGAGTACCCGTCCCGGCACATCAGAGTACCCGAGTACCCGTCCCGGCACATCAGAGTACCCGAGTACCCGTCCCCGCAGATCAGAGTACCCGAGTACCCGTCCCGGCACATCAGAGTACCCGAGTACCCGTCCCGGCACATCAGAGTACCCGAGTACCTGTCACTGCACATCAGAGTACCCGAGTACCTGTCACGGCACATCAGGGTACCCGAGTACCTGTCACGGCACATCAGGGTACCCGAGTACCTGTCACGGCACATCAGGGTACCCGAGTACCTGTCCCAGCTCATCAGAGTACCCGAGTACCTGTCCCGGCCCATCAGGGTACCCGAGTACCTGTCCCGGCCCATCAGAGTACCCGAGTACCTGTCCCGGCCCATCAGAGTACCCGAGTACCTGTCATGGCACATCAGAGTATCCGAGTACCTGTCACTGCACATCAGGGTACCCGAGTACCTGTCACGGCACATCAGGGTACCCGAGTACCTGTCACGGCACATCAGGGTACCCGAGTACCTGTCACGGCACATCAGGGTACCCGAGTACCTGTCACGGCACATCAGGGTACCCGAGTACCTGTCACGGCACATCAGGGTACCCGAGTACCTGTCACGGCACATCAGGGTACCCGAGTACCTGTCACGGCACATCAGGGTACCCGAGTACCTGTCACGGCCCATCAGGGTACCCGAGTACCTGTCACAGTCCATTAGAGTACCCGAGTACCTGTCACAGTCCATCAGGGTACCCGAGTACCTGTCACAGCCCATCTGAGTACCCGAGTACCTGTCACAGTCCATCAGGGTACCCGAGTACCTGTCACAGTCCATTAGAGTACCGAGTACCGGTCACAGTCCATTAGAGTACCGAGTACCGGTCACAGTCCATTAGAGTACCGAGTACCGGTCACAGTCCATTAGAGTACCGAGTACCGGTCACAGTCCATTAGAGTACCGAGTACCGGTCACAGTCCATTAGAGTACCGAGTACCGGTCACAGTCCATTAGAGTACCGAGTACCGGTCACAGTCCATTAGAGTACCGAGTACCGGTCACAGTCCATTAGAGTACCGAGTACCGGTCACAGTCCATTAGAGTACCGAGTACCGGTCACAGTCCATTAGAGTACCGAGTACCGGTCACAGTCCATTAGAGTACCGAGTACCGGTCACAGTCCATTAGAGTACCGAGTACCGGTCACAGTCCATTAGAGTACCGAGTACCGGTCACAGTCCATTAGAGTACCGAGTACCGGTCACAGTCCATTAGAGTACCGAGTACCGGTCACAGTCCATTAGAGTACCGAGTACCGGTCACAGTCCATTAGAGTACCGAGTACCGGTCACAGTCCATTAGAGTACCGAGTACCGGTCACAGTCCATTAGAGTACCGAGTACCGGTCACAGTCCATTAGAGTACCGAGTACCGGTCACAGTCCATTAGAGTACCGAGTACCTGTCACAGTCCATTAGAGTACCGAGTACCTGTCACAGTCCATTAGAGTACCGAGTACCTGTCACAGTCCATCTGAGTACCCGAGTACCTGTCACAGTCCATCTGTGTACCAGAGTACCTGTCACAGTCCATCTGAGTACCCGAGTACCTGTCACAGTCCATCTGAGTACCCGAGTACCTGTCACAGTCCATATGAGTACCTGTCACCGCCCTTCAGAGTACCCAAATACCAGTCACCAAACCATCAGAGTACTTGTCACCAGGCCATCAGAGTACCTGAGTACTTGTCACCAGGCCATCAGAGTACCTGAGTACTTGTCACCAGGCCATCAGAGTACCTGAGTACTTGTCACCAGGCCATCAGAGTACCCGAGTACCTGTCACCAGGCCATCAGAGTACGCGAGTACCTGTCACCAGGCCATCGGAGTACCCGAGTACCTATCACCAGGCCATCAGAGTACGCGAGTACCTGTCACCAGGCCATCGGAGTACCCGAGTACCTATCACCAGGCCATCGGAGTACCCGAGTACCTATCACCAGGCCATCGGAGTACCCGAGTACCTATCACCAGGCCATCAGAGTACCCGAGTACCTGTCACCAGGCCATCAGAGTACCCGAGTACCTGTCACCAGGCCATCAGAGTACCCGAGTACCTATCTCAAGCCCATCAGAGTACCCGAGTACCTATTTGCAGCCCATGTCTCATAGAATATACGTTGGGGTGTTTGCTTTCCAAAATGGGGTCATTTTGTGGGTAATTGCACTGTCCTGGTGGTCCAGGACCTTCAAAAGTGTGATGGGTAGGAATGAAATGAGATGTGTCATTTATGCTCCTAGAACGCCTGAACGTACTACTTCAATGTTCGGCCTCTCTATGTGGCCAGGCTGTGTAAAAGTCACACACATGTGGTATTGCCGTACTCGGGAGGAGTAGCAGAATGTATTTTGGGGTGTAATTTTTGCTATATACATGCTATGTGTTAGAAATATCTTATAAATTGACAATTTTGTGTAAAAAAAAAATGCGTTTTAATTTTTTTCCACATATTCCAAAAACTTCTGGAAAATAAATAACCATTCAAAAGACTTATTATGCCTCACAGATTATACGTTGGGGTGTTTGCTTTCTAAAATGGGGTAATTTTATGGGAAATTCCATTGTCCTGGTACTCCAGGGCCTTCAAAAGTGTAATAGGTGGTTGAGAAACGAGATGCGTAATTTTTGCTCGTAGAACGTCTGAAGGTACTACATCAATGTTAGTGCTCTGTATGTGGCCAGGCTGTGTAAAAGTATCACACATGTGGTATTGCCGTACTCGGGAAGAGTAGCAGAATGTATTTTGGGATGTAATTTTTGCTATATACATGCTATGTGTTAGAAATATCTTATAAATTGACAAACTTGTGTAAAAAAAAAAATGCGTTTTAATTTTTTTCCACATATTCCAAAAACTTCTGGAAAAAAATTAACCATTCAAAAGACTCATTATGCCTCACAGATTATACGTTGGGGTGTCTGCTTTCCAAAATGGGGTCATTTTTATGGGAAATTCCATTGTCCTGGTACTCCAGGGACTTCAAAAGTGTAATAGGTGGTTGAGAAATGAGATGCGTCATTTTTGCTCGTAGAACGTCTGAAGGTACTACATCAATGTTGGGCCTCTGTATGTGGCCAGGCTGTGTAAAAGTCTCACACATGTGGTATCGCCGTACTCGGGAAGAGTAGCGGAATGTATTTTGGGGTGTAATTTGTTGTATGCATATGCTGTGTGTGAGAAATAACCTGATAATATGACAATTTAGTAAAAAAAAAAATAAAAAAAAAAAAAAAATCTTCATTTTGCAAAGAATTGTGGGAAAAAATGACAACTTAAAAAAACTCACCATGCTACTTACTTAATACCTTGGGATGTCTACTTTGTAAAAAGGGGTCATTTAGGGGGTATTTGTACTTTCCTGACTTGTTAGTGTCTCAAGAAATGAGATACACCTGATGTACTGAAGGTCTGATCAGAAGTGATCAATTTTCAGTGATTGGCACCATAGTTTGTAGACTCTATAACTTTCACAAAGACCAAATAATATATACTAATGTGGGTTATTTGTACCAAAGATATGTAGCAGTAAAAATTTTGGCCAAAATTTATGAAGAAAAATTACTAATTAGCAATAATTTATGACAGAAACTAAGAAAAAGGCATTTTTTTCACAAAATTTACGTTTTATTTTATTTATAGCACAAAAAATAAAAACCCCACTAGTGATTAAATACCACTAAAAGAAAGCTCTATTTGTGTGGAAAAAAGGACGCAAGTTTCATATGGGTACAGTGTTACATGACTGAGTAATTGTCATTCAAACTGTGGGAGCGCTGAAAGCTGAAAATTGGTCTGGTCAGGAAGGGGGTGTAACTGCACTGTACTGAGGTGGTTAAGCACATGTGAAAATAATTTTCCCAAATACTGTTTCTCTGCCATACACTATGGTCATGTGGCATATTCGACATGCTCTGCGCTGCACTATGAGATCAGGGGTGAGGGGGACAAGAGGGGAATCTCTGAAGCCTGTAGACGTCACAGCTGGATGCAAATACAAAAGGTTTGCAAGTTTCTTCACACTCAATTTTTGGTGTTTGGGGGCATTTTGCAGGTGCTTAGTAGACAGTTTTACTCCTCTGCACCCTTCCCTGCTTCCGTATCTATGACCGGGAATGTTGATTACTGTTACCTATTTGGTAAGCAAAATGATTGCTCTTATTGCTCAAATGTATTAACATAGGGAAGGCCCTTAATGAAATCATTCATCATCGCTCTTGTATTTAGATGACTTAATAACTTAGTGCACTTCCTAGTAAATTATACCAGGCAATTTTCCTTTGCAGCAATCAATACAATATAATTACAATATCTTTTAATAACAAATTATGATTTTGAGCCATTTTTCAAAGGGGAAAAGGACATGTCAGTGTAAGGGACGTAAGCCTAGAAAAATTGTCTGTGTTACTGTTCAATAGCTTTAACCACTTTAACCCCCGGAAGGATTTACTCCCTTAATGACCAGGCCATTTTTTGTGATAAGGCACTGCGTCACTTTAATGGACAATTGCGCATATGTGTGAAGCTGTACCCAAACATAATTTGCATCCTTTTTTTTTCCCCCAGAACTTTATTTTGGTGGTATTTGATCACCTCTGCATTTTTTATTTTTTGTGCTATAAACAAAAAAAGAGCTTAAATTTGAAAAAAACAAAAACAAATTTATTCATCAGTTTAGGCCAACATGTATTCTGCTACATATTTTTGGTAAAAAAAACCCATAAGCTTATATTGATTGGCTTGCGCAAAAGTTATTGCGTCTACAAATAGGGGATAGATTTATGGCATTTTAATGATTTTTTTTTTTTTTACTAGTGGCAGAGATCAGTGATTTTTAGCAGGACTGCGACATTGCGGCGGACAGATCAGACACCTAACTGACATTTTTTGGGAACCATTGACATTATTAAAGTAATCAGTGCTAAAAATATGCACTGTTCCACTAATAACACTGGCAGGAAAGGTGTTAACATCAGGGGCGATCAAGGGGTAAATGTGTTCCCTGTTTGTATTTTCTAACTGCATGGGGGACTGTGTGACTGGGGAAACACACAGATCCGTCTTCCTGCATAGCAGAAAGACAGGATTTGTGTGATCTTCCCTGTCAGAACGTAGATCTGCCTGTTCCCGCAGTGACAGAATGGAGATCTGCCTGTGTAAACGATTGCGGGTGGCTGGCAGAAATTGAGTCTACTGGACCCGCTGATTGGCTCCCCGCTCGCCCACAAAAGCGAGTTCACGAGCCAATGTTCAGCTACAGCGATTTACGGGATCGCATCAACCTGCCGCAGTATAATGACGGTGCAGGCACTCCCCAGGGTCACCCTTGGGTCTGGCCCTACCCACCTCCTAGCACCACCCTTTGTCTCTACCCCTACCCATCTTCCAGATCCACCCCCAATTAAAGAATAAATCCCCCCAGCATAATCAATAAATTCCCCAGCAGCAACAATAGAGTGCCCAATCAGCATCAATAAAAACCCCAGCAGTAACAATAAAACCTCAGCTGCACTAATAAATCTCCAGGAAGCTGAAAGCTGCTGTGGCTGGATGTGGCCTGTATACATCCTAATCACTTAGTGTGCATAAGGTCTAAATGCATTTTTTTTCTAGATTTTAGTAGAATGTTAAGAGGTTAGAATGACTGACAGATCTGTCTCAACCTGGTGCATGATGCAATCTCACCCAAAGAGTGGAGTCTAAGTACTAACCAGTGTTCAGCAACATTCCTGATGGTGGAGATGGGTTTTGCTGTGTGTTAGTACCAGGTCACAGCCCTCACAATCGCCCCCACTAGGAGGTGAGCAAAGCGGGGTCCAGTAGCAACTATAGTAGGTTGGGATCAAGCAGAAGCATAGTCAGTAAACAAGCCAAAATTCTGTAAGAAGTGGTTTCAGTTTGGGATCAAGTAGAAGCATAGTCAAGGAACAAGCCAAAAGTCAGTAACGAGTGGTAGTGAAGGTAAGGATGGCAGCAGGAGTGACGAGAGCGAGATATTGGCTGGAGAGAGCACAATAATATGGCAAACAGGAAGTGCCTGGACATGGCTTAAATCAGAAGGTTCATAGGAGAAGCAAAGGTTCATGAGAAACAAGATATAAGGCAAGTTTGTCTAAGGAATCAGACAGGGAGCTATCTAGATTTTCAGGTGGCTCAGCGAGAAGAGTTACTATCAGACACAGCAGAGGTTCAGGTCCAGACCATGACAATGGGGCTGCTTGCAGTAAATAACAAATGGTTTTATACGTTAATGTCAGTCCATGAATATATCTGGTGTGAACTAAAAACAGCTGGGAGTTTAAGGGCGTGCTTCGGCAATAATTACATAACTCCACTGCAATTAATACTGTAAGAAAAGTTGAGAGGCTCTTTTCAGGATACAGATTCGAAATTCATTGTAGGTTTATGAATCTTTGAGGCAAGGGGTATACATCAATTACTTTAAATAGACTTCTGAGATTTTTTTTTTAGCTGTTATCTCTAAATAATTCAAGTTTTTTTTCTACAAATGTATTACTTGTGGCAATTGTCTTTTCCATTAAATGTTAGTAGAACACAGTAAGTGTATACCTATAAACAGAAACATGTAAAATGCTGTGATTTATCAGTGCAACGTAGGCATCAAATTTGTCTGTCATTATATAAATATATTTTTTTTCTAATTTGCCAAAACTACATACAACTAAGATATGTACGGGGTTACTTATTATGCCCACGTTCATATTATATAAGTATCGTTTCAAAAGACACCTGATGGGAACATTGAGCTTTGGGAATCTTTTAATTCTTGTAGTCTTGATTTGAGTGAATACAATGGGGTATCTGAAAGCCTTCAAGACCATAAGAACACTGTCTCCCTTCACTGACAACTTTGATAGTCATAGCTCAGGCTCAGCTTGCTTTTTAGTTTCATTACTATGAACTTCTTACATGAAGAATGAACAGATTCAGCAGTTATATGTGCTGGCCTTATCAGTGAATAATGAATTGATAAGATGCAACTGCATGTATAATATATTTGTTAAGCTAAGAAACTAATTGTCTCTGCTAAGATATAACATAGTGAACATTCTAACATTACTATTCTGAGTGCATCATGAAGTACTCCACCAAGGTTTTAAAAACTGGGGTACTTAACAGGTGACAGGATCCTTGCTCCCTTTGACAGTTAACCACCTCACATTCTGACATCTGTATGAAGACTATTTTTACCTCCCCCTGTCCGTACTGTACTACTCAGGGGCTCTTCACTTTGTTCCCAGTCTTCCGATCTTGACCTGTGAATGAATTCCTTTGGGAGAAGGTCTTTCCAGTAAGAAAACAAATGCAACATCCTTATGTGCTTTAATGGTAAGCTGGCGCCTACACTCCACAGTTCTACCAGCCATCAAGTCATGTATTTCCTAGAGATGATTTTTAAAATGAACTTGGGAGGTGTAGAACAGGTTTAGGCCTCTGTACTTGTCATCCATCCTGGTAGCATACACTCTTCTTTTTAGAGGCAAATTCAGATATCACACAGAAAACACTTGGCACATATATGGTGCCCCCACAGCTCTACCATGTGCTCAAGTAGACCTCTTATTAGAAGTGAGGCCTACAAACTGCTTGGGTTAGAACTTGCCAATCAATAAAAGGTACAGTAGCTACTCAATGATAACTGCAGTGGATTATTTTTATAACCTGCACTAGACTCAACAGAGTGATCAATGGGGAAGGGAAGAGTGACTAAATGCACTGAATATAAGCTGGCAGAAATGTTTAAATTCCCAGATGGGGAATGCTGGGCAACGTATGGGATTAAGTATGCACACCAACTTTTCCGAGAGGGAATATTCAGAACATTTACACATATGCAAATAGAATACAAACTGCCTAATACATCCTTCTATAGATATATGCAGCTGAGGCATGCTGTACACGCACAATACGGTAAGCAGGGGGTGATACTAACCCCATCAAAACTAGAACAGCTAATAGCGGATGAGGACCACACAAAGCTCATTTCTAGGTATTAATTTACTTTACTGACATCTTCTTCTGTCAGGATGGACAGGGTGTCTGCACAGTGGAAGTCGGACATCCCGTCCATCACAGAGGAATCCTGGCATGAGGTCTTGAAGACAGAGCTACCTTCACTGATCTTGGCCAGGGACAAGCTGTTACAATTTCACTATTTCCATATAATTTACTACATCCCACAGCGGCTCTACAAAATGGGAAGAATGGATTCATCTGAATGTCAAAGATGTAGAGGGGGGGGGGATAGCTTTAGTGCAATAGCTGGATAGCTTTAGTGGAATAGCTCACTACCAATGTATAAACTCACGTATACAGCCAGAGTGAGTACTAAAAAATTTGACAAAGTATGGTTGAAATATGCCCCATGTGTCGGAATATCTGATTAGGATGAGGGGGTAGAGGAACAGACCATACCTACTAATAGTAGGAATGTGTAATTATCATGAACCTGAACACAAAAGATGTAACACTGTATTCAAACTATACAGGTACTGGCGAAGAATCTGAATGGAACATAATCATACCCACATAGAGCAATATGATGAAAATATTTTTATTATTTAGACATTGCGAGTAAGAAACTCTTATGTATGTATACAGTTTACGATATACGGGCGTAAAGTCGAGAACATATTATGTACAGATGTACAATGTTATTTTTGACTATGTAAATTTTCTAAAAACTAATAAAAAAATGTTTTACCTTAAAAAAATAAATGCACTGAATATGACAGTCACTTGACTGGTATTCAAGGACTGCTTTATAACCTAGACCAGTGATGGCGAACCTTGGCACCCCAGATGTTTTGGAACTACATTTCCCATGATGCTCATGCACTCTGCAGTGTAGTTAAGCATCATGGGAAATGTAGTTCCAAAACATCTGGGGTGCCAAGGTTCGCCATCACTGACCTAGACTCTTTAAATCGGCACTATATATTGACATGTAAATGGTTTATGAATGCAGTCTTGTATATGTATATTTATATTCCAGCTTTAATGTATAAATCAGTGCTACTTTCCTATTGAGTACTTGTGTACTGTTAACTGTCTTTTTCTTAACACTTAAAAGTATTCCGCAATGTCCCATGTGTACTACTAGGAAACTGAGCTTATCATCGGACATAAATTTGGCATTTAAAAAGAATGCTACATAGTATTCCAGAATGCATGATAAAAGTGAAGTGTCATTGAGACCTCTTGACATGCTCTTGAGGTTCAGCAGAGTATTTGTGTAACCTCTTTGCTAAAAAAATGTACCACATGTCTCTCTAGAATATGGACAGAATGAATTAGGAAAGGCAGTGCATCCCAGTGTTTTTATAGCACGTTGTATGAATAGTTAATAGCACATGTTCTCTTTTTTACTTTTTTTAATTAATATTTTATATGAAATTTGTTAGAGGCGTGCTCACTATAGTATCTAAGGGAAGTAGTAAAATGATAAATGAGAAAAAATGCACAATGATGTGACAGAAAATTTCTAGATTATATTGTAAAATTACTGTCTTTTTATGTTTATGGATGTGTCTATACAGTTCTGGTTGTGTCAGCATGGTGCTGACGTGACGCCACCTCCACTCCTCGTCTGACTGGCATTGGTAGACATTTTCTTTTGGTTGTGCCAGAACAACATTGATGGTGTCTTCTGCTTAAGTCAGTAGGCCACTGATTATGTTTCTATATGTGTCAGAAAGGTGCTGGTTATGTTTGTTGATATATTTGAGATTGTGTCGGTACCTTATTACATTATGTTGTTTGTTGGACACATCTCTGCTTGTAATTCAGAAAATTTGGTTATAATATTGAAGTACTGGTAAATTAGGTTTTGCTCCTTTTGCTGTGTTATTAAGTGGGGCACACGACTCATGCCTAAGAGGAGAACAAAGTAGTAACCCCCCCCCCCAGTAGCACATATACAGAGCCCCACCACAAGAAGGAAAGAACTGTTGCCCTGCCTTCCAAGTCTCATGACCGGCCTCAGCCACACATTGCTGTAGCTCTTAAAGCGATGGTAAACCACTGGACATTTTTTTTTTTTTTTTTTTACCCTGCCATGTATAGCCATAATATGCTAGTATGCATAGCATTCTAGCATATTATGTTAGACTTAGCCTAAAATTACTCCCTTCCGCACCAAGATGTCAGATCTGAAGGCCGCTTCAATCTTCACCCATTTTGCTTCCGGGTTCGCAGACTCCGGCTCTGTTACTGGCCAGAGCTGCGATGGGAGTGGGAGCGCACAGGAGCCACTGTTAGTCACGGCACAGGGCTCTGAAGAAACGGCATGGGTGGTCATTCCTTCAGAGCGCATGCACCGTTTAGGAGATAATTACTGTACATGCAGCCAGTGACATCACTGGCGCATGTCACTGGCTACATGTACAGTAAATATATCCTAAACAGAGCATGTTTAGGAGATATTTACATTATTACCTTACCTATAGGTAAAAGTTATGCATGGAAGTTAACTTCCACTTTAAAGTGTTTGTTACCCCAACATTTAATACTCCTGATATGTGCCTGCTGTACCATGTACTTGTACTTGTATGAAAAAGTCTGCTGTTCTCTTTGCATTGCTTCCTTTGTGTGAAATCCCTGGTATTCCTGCCAGTCCCTCTGCTTTCTTATTAAAAACTGACCACTCTAAGCAGGAGAGCACACAGAGGTCAGTGCTCTAGCTATGCTGGGATCTCAGCCTGCTCTCCTCCAATGATCAGACTTGTCCTGACATGCCCCCTCCTCCGCACAGCCTTTCACTGTTAAGCTCAGTGTGCTGCTGTTGCTGTGCCCCAGCTCTTATGCTGCTGAGAACAGAGGTAATGTGATCCCTTATAAGAAAGGGGGGAAAAAAAGGTATTTATAATGTTGTTTTTTTTTATATCTATACACAGATGTTTTGCCCTTCATTTCTATTTTAAACAGAAAAAGTTGTTTTACAAAGTGATCGTTAACAATCACTTTAATCGTCAGCACATTTGACCTCGGCCAGGCAAGAGAAGAAATGTTTACCACAATACAGCCATTAGGGGTGCTCTTTTGTTTCTAACTTGGTTATGTTAAATTAGTGCTGTTTCTTTAGAGGACCATGTTACTATAGAATTGAATACCCTGCAGTTCAGTAAATAGAAAAGCACAGCACTGTATTTGGCTACTTCCATTTTGAACTCCTACCCCTCATCCTGCTGAAATCTCAGGTTCATCAGCTTATAAAATTTCCAAAGTATGTGTATAAAATGCTACAGAAGTGTCATATAATGTGCTGTTGGGGCTTGATATAATGAGTGATAAGAATACTAATATAATGTATAACGGAGCCAAGTCAAGATTCTGTCCCCATCAAATAATCCTCTAAAACAGGAGCCATTGGCTGTCAATCAAATTATGTAACACGGGAGCGGGGGCGGGCCGAGTCTTGCTGTCTGTGGCAATGGATTCAGAAGTGGAACACAGGAGCGAGCATTCACTGTTGCCCCCAGGGAAAGCAGCTCTCTGTGGGGGCACCCGACGAACAGGAGGGGCCTGAAGCACTAGCGGGGGACCCCAGAAGGGGAGGACCAGGGCTGCTCTGTGCAAAACCATTGCACAGAACCGGTAAGTATAGGCATGTTTTTTATTTTTATTTTGAAAAAAATAAGGTTTACAACCACTTTATTTAAAACAAACTCACCCTTCTATTGATGTCTATATGCTTTAATTGGTTAAGAAATCATCCTGAAAGACAGCCCTAACATATTTAGCTCCAGCTGTCTTTTGTAAGAAAAGATGATTCATGTAGCATTTGCTTCCTGGAATCCATCTGCCCTTAGATCAGCCATGCAGGAAGGAGCAGGTGTGCTTAGCTGAGAATGTCCCTCCTCCCCATCTCCAGATGAAATAAAAAAAATACCAATAATAACTTCTGGGATGTATGGCATTTTGGCCTAGGACAGAAACCAGGAAGTGACGGGAGAAATGTAAAAAAAAAACAGTTGCAGTATCTTGTCACATTGTTCTCCTGTGGGCTGTGGGCAAAAGAATATTATTTTTTTGTAAGTGTGTCGCAACAATAAAAAAATTTTTTGTACCAGTCAGGGGAAAGGTGGGGGTCACATCAGCAAAAATCTGGCACATTATTATAATGCCACTTATGCAGCGTACACACATTCGGACCAATTAGACCAAAGTCCAGCGGACTTTGAAAGAAGACTTGACTCAAAATTGTCCGCCAGACTCGGCTTTCCAGCTCATCTCTGTGCTAGTCCGCTGGACTTTTCAAATGAACGGACTTGCCGACACACAGACTAAAGTCCGTTCATTTTAAATGTGACTTGAGGTACGACGGGACTAGAGAAGGAAGTCAATGTCGCCACCTGCATTGGCGAGATTGACACCTTGTTAGCCCCGTCGCCTGGTATGGGTTTTAAGGGTAACCCCTACACAAAAAAATGGCGCGGAGTCCCCCCAAAGTCCATAGCAGACCCTTATCCGAGCATGCAGCCCGGCCAGTCAGGAAAGAGGGTAGGGACGAGCGAACACCCCCCCTCCTGAACCGTACCAGGTCGTGTGCCCTCAACATGGAGGGGTGGGTGCTTTGGGGAACCCCAAAGCACCTTGTCCCCATGTTGATGAGGACAAGGGCCTCTTCCCGAAAACCCTGGCCATTGGTTGTCAGGGTCTGTGGGCGGGGGCTTATCGGAATCCGGGAGCCCCCTTTAATAAGGGGGCCCACAGATCCTGGCCCCCCACACTATGTGAATGAGTATGGGGTACATCGTACCCCTACCCATTCATCGGGGGAAAAAGTGTCAATAAAAAAAACACACAACACAGGTTTTTAAAGTAGTTTATTAGGAAGCTCTGGGGGTCTTCTTCCGATTTCGGGGGTCTTCTCACCGAGCTCCTCCACTATCTTCTGCTCTCTTGCCACTCTTTTGCTAGCGGAGGAGCCTGGCTTTCTCCTTCGTCGTCGTCGCCACTGTCCAGGGGGTCTTCTTCCGACTTCTCCGCGCTTTCTGGTTCTTCTCGCCGGGCTTTCTTCTTCGCCATCGCCTTCTTCTTCTTCTTCCCTTCCGATTTTGACACAATGCTCTCTCCCCCAGGACTCACCCCAGCATCCTCAGAGACTGTGACATAATAAGGGGCGGGGTCACCATGTGAGATCACCCGTGACCCAGCCCCTTATGCCTATATAAATCACCGCGCAACATGTCCCCGGCATTACAGCGGGAGAGAGCACCGTGTCAACATCGGAAGAAAAGAAGAAGATGGCGAAAGCTGGGCTCCTCCGCTAGCAAAAAGAGCAGAAGATAGTGGAGGAGCCCAGCGAGAAGAAATAGAAAGCACAAAGAAGTCGGAAGAAGACCCCCGAAGTCGGAAGAAGACCACCGGATGGCGGCGATGACGGCGAAGGTGAAAGCCAGGCTCCTCCGCTAGCAAAAGAGTGGCAAAAGAGCAGAAGATAGAGGAGGAGCCCAGCAAGACGACCCCCAGAAGTCGGAAGAAGACCCCCGGAGCTGCCTAATAAACTACTTTAAAAACCTGTGATGTGTGTTTTTTTTTTTATTGACACTTTTGTACCCCATACTCATTCACATAGGGTGGGGGGGCTCCCTTATTAAAGGGGGTCCCCAGATTACAATAAGCACCCCCCCGCCCGCAGACTCCGACAACCAACGCCCAGGGTTGTCAGGAAGAGGCCCTTGTCCTCATCAACATGGGGACAAGGTGCTTTGGGGTGGGGGGGCCGCAGGGCCCCCTCTTCCCCAAAGCACCCACCCCCCCATGTTGAGGGCATGTGGCCTAATATGGTTGCTCGTCCCCACCCCCTTTCCTGACCGGCCGGGCTGCATGCTCGGATAAGGGATAAGGGTCTGGTATGGACTTTAGGTGACCCCCCACACAGTTTTTCGGCGTAGGGGTTACCTTTAAAACCCATACCAGGCGACAGGGCTCGCAAGGTGTCAATCTCGCCGATGGAGGCGGCGGCATTGACTTCCTTTTCTAGTCCCGTTGTACCTCAAGTCACTTTCAAAATGAACGGACTTTAGTCCGGGTGTGGGCAAGCCCGTTCATTTGGAAAGTTCAGCGGATCTCCGCCGGACAAGTCCGTTCGTGTGTGGGCAAGTCCACCACTCGTTCGGAAAGTCCGGTGGACATCCACTGCAAAGTCCGGTCCGCCGGATAGTCGATCATGTGTACGGGGAATTAGACTTTATTTGCGCTCTCTAGTGCAGATTCGCTAAAGCAGCCAGGGTACGTCATAGTAAAGTGTAATAATATAAATAAATATCGTACCACATTCATATATTTATATATGGTTTATATGTAATATGTTTAATTTTGTAGCATTATGGTACATACCAGTAAAATATATTTAAAAGAGAAACAATATTTCAATTTGATTTAGTAAGTTCCCATATTCCCTGTGATAGTGCCTCGTGACTAAGGTATCTTGAATGCCTATTACAGCTGCCTGTACTGACTGTCACTCAGTAAGACAAATAATAATACCCTTTGTTGATGAACTGCAGGGAGTTACACCTCATTCGTCTTGCCAATGTCCCTTGTGTCTTTCAAGACTTCAGAAACGATTACACCCAAGATGCATTGATTACTCATCAATCAATTGCTCATCAATCAATTGAGTAATTAATGAGTTTTGGTGTGAACAATCTTTCATTAATTGTTGGAGTTTTCCTCTCTGTCTGCAACCTTACAATGTCCTTGGTAGTGATGGACGAACTTCCGACGGGACGTTTCGCGAACGCGAAATGCGAACGGACCCAAACGTTCGCGAAACCGACCGTTCGCCGCGGGCCCCATTGACTTCAATGGGAGGCGAACTTTGCAAACCTTCATGTCGAATTTGCGGCCACGTGGTAATTATTAGGGGGTAAAACGTAGTCCCACCATCTGGACAATGACATAATACATGTATGAGGTGAATTTGGGATCGATAACTACAAGCATTTTTATTTTATTTGGGAAATTGTTCTAACAATTCAGGACTATGGAGCTAATGAAGGCAATGGAGGAGAGGGAAGGTCAGGGACCAGGGTAGGCAAAGAAGAGGGTGCAGGAGATGATCACCAGCAGCGTGACATACCGGAATGACACATGCACCGTGATAGAGGCATCTGACAGCAGCACCGTAATACAGAGCACTGACAGCAGCACCGTGACATACAGCGCTGACAGCAGCACCGTGACATACAGCGCTGACAGCAGCACCGTGACATACAGCGCTGACAGCAGCACCGTGACATACAGCGCTGACAGCAGCACCGTGACATACAGCGCTGACAGCAGCACCGTGACATACAGCGCTGACAGCAGCACCGTGACATACAGCGCTGACAGCAGCACCGTGACATACAGCGCTGACAGCAGCACCGTGACATACAGCGCTGACAGCAGCACCGTGACATACAGCGCTGACAGCAGCACCGTGACATACAGCGCTGACAGCAGCACCGTGACATACAGCACTGACAGCAGCACCGTAAGCAGCCCCAGGAGGAAGTCAGCACAGCACAGGGATGGTGTGATCCCCTCATAATAAGAACCCCCAGGAGGAAGTCAGCACAGCACAGGGATAGTGTGATCCCTTCATAATAAGAACCCCCAGGAGGAAGTCAGCACAGCACAGGGATATCATAAGCAGCCCCAGTAGAAATATGACACCGCTCAACCTCTTCAAAGAGGAGGGTAGGGGCATATAGTACGGTGTGCTTTTTTGGGTCAAGGAAGTGAGCCAAATGAATTAAGAAGGTCTGTGTGCTTGATTAAAAAAATAGTTTATAGACATATACATGGTCTACTGGTCACATGTGTTGAATTCCTCCGAGATCCATGCCTCATTCATTTTTAGAAATGTGAGGTAGTTAACACTGTGGTGAGCTAGGCGAGTACGCTTATCGGTCACAATCCCCCCTGCTGCGCTGAACGTCCTTTCGGACAGGACACTGGATGAGGGGCAAGCCAACAGTTCGATTGCAAATTGGGCAAGCTCTGGCCAGAGGTCAAGCCTGCCCACCCAGTAGTCTAGGGGTTCATCACTCCTCAGAGCGTCCACATCGGCCGTTAACCCAATGTAGTCGGACACCTGACGGTCTAGGCGTTCCCTGATGCTGGATCCGGATGACACCTGTCGATGGGTCGGCTGAAAGAATGACCTCATATCCGAAGTCACCAACACATCTTCAAACCGGCCTCTTCTTGCAGGCGCTGTTGGATTGGTACCCGCAAATCCTTCTCTGGGAGTGGGAATTGCTCCTCTGCCAGCGCACGCAAAAGCAGAATGCAGCATTTCTCGAAGCAAGGCCTGGAAGTGCTGCATTCTGACAGCCCTCTGCGACGGCGGTAACATTTCCGCCATTTTGTGTTTGTACCGGGGGTCTAAGTACGTTGCCACCCAGTACTGGTCCTTGACCCTCATGCTTTTTATACGGGGGTCCCTATTAAAACACTGGAGCATGAAGGCCCCCATTTGCACTAAAGTGGAAGCGGTGTGGTGGCCTGGCTCCTGCTCATCATCCAGGATAATGTCGTCCTCTTCATTCTCCTCTCCCCATCCTCGCACAACAGGGATCCCAGAAAGGTTTAAAGCATGCTCTTCTTGCTCCTGCTCATCCGCCCCGGCACCATCCTCCTCTGACTCCTCATCAGACTCCTGTTGTTGACTTGTCTCAGATAGAGTAGCCCCCCCTGGGAATTCATCCAGCATTGCGACTTCCTCATCTTCCCGCTCCTGCTCCTCCACAGCCTGATCAATGACACGACGCAATGCACGCTCCAGAAAGAAGGCATAAGGTACCATGTCACTGATGGCGCCATGGCTGCGACTGACCAGTTTGGTGATCTCCTCAAATGGCCGCAGAAGTCTGCATGTGTCGCGCATGAGCAGCCACTGGCGCGGTGAAAAAAAACCCAGCTCCCCAGAACCGTTTCTTTCGCAGAGTTCATACAGGTAGACGTTAACTGCACGTTTCTGCTGGAGCAGCCTATCAAGCATATAGAAGGTTGAGTTCCATCGCGTCGGGCAATCGCAAATAAGACGTCTGACCGGCAGATGGTGTCGCCGCTGAATGTCAGCAAGGCGAGCCATGGCCGTGTAAGATCTTCTGAAATGGGCCGAGATTTTCCTTGCCTGCCGCAAGATGTCCTGGACCCCAGGGTATTTGACAAGGAATCGCTGCACGACCAAGTTTAAGACGTGTGCCATGCACGGCACGTGCGTGATTTTGCCCTGTTTCAATGCGCTAAGCAGATTGGCACCGTTGTCACACACCACTTTACCAACTGTCAAATTGAGCGGTGTTAGCCACTCATCTGCCTGTGAACGCAAAGCTGAAAGGAGTGCCGGGCCAGTGTGGCTCTTTGCTTCCAGGCACAACAGACGCAGCACGGCATGGCAACGTCTCACCTGGCATGTGGAATAGGTTCTGGGGAGCTTGGGCGGTGCAGTGGAAGAGACGCTAGCAGCGGAAAAGGAGGAGGCAGCTGAGGAGGAGAGGGAGGAGGATGGAGTAGGAGGAGGAGAAGAAGAGTCAGGCCTGCATGCAATCCGTGGCGGTAAAACCAAATCTACACGGGTGCCACGGGTTACATGCTTGACGGCCGTCAGAAGGTTCACCCAGTGGGCAGTAAAACTGATATACCTTCCCTGCCCGTGTTTGCTAGACCACGTGTCTGTGGTCAGATGTATCTTGGCACCGACACTGTGTGCCAGAGATACATTCACTTGCCGCTGAACATGGCCATATAGCTCTGGGATGCCCTTCTCTGAGAAATACTTCCTTCCTGGGACCTTCCATTGTGGTGTTCCAATGGCCACAAATTTGCGAAAGGCCTCCGAGTCCACCAGTTTATATGGCAGTAGTTGGCGGGCTATGAGTTCTGACAAGCCAGCCGCCAACCGTTGGGCAAGAGGGTTATCCGGCATCATCATTTTTTTACGCTCAAACATTAGGCCCACGGAAGCCTGCCTTTTTGCAGAAAAATGTGAGCTTGGCGTGATGGAAGGTGGAGTGGAGGACAATTGTGAGGAGAGAGGAGAAGGAGAAGTAGAAGACGAGGCTGGACGGTGAGAGCCTGCAGTGTGGCTTTGTGTGTTCCGTTGCTCCCACTGGGCTCGGTGATGGCTGCTCATGTGCCTTCTTAAGGCGGTCGTCCCTAGGTGAGTATTGGGCTTACCGCGACTAACGCGTTGACTGCAAAGATTGCAGATGGCAACGCTATTGTCAGCAGCGGACACGTTAAAAAAAGCCCACACTGCGGAGCCATGTGCCGGTGTCCTGGGAGCGCCAGATGTGACCGTACATGGTCGATGACTCGCTCCTGATACATTTGCAGTCTGCTTTGTCCCTGCTGTGCAATGTAAGTCATTGCTGCTTCTCCTCCCTATCTGCTGGTCCATATCTCCCTCTGAACTCCCCTCCTCTTCCTCTCTTGTGGGCACCCACGTGACATCACTAGACACGTCATCATCAACGTCACCTTCCCCACCGCTATAAGTAGAGATCTCGGAGTAGGCAGCAACACCGGGGACCAACCTCCTCCTTGGGCTGATCTGGGTACTGGCGTCAGACTGCTGAGTAGCGCTTGTTGCTACCTCCTCTTCCTGATCCAATACCAAGAGTGGCTGCGCATCAGAAATGTCCTCTTGATATGGATCGGAAAATAATTCCAGTGACTCAAGCGGAAGGTATGTGGTGGTGGTGGTGGTGGTCGTGTTGTTGGTGGTAGTGTCTTTGGGGGTGCACATAGCAGAGAGTGAAGAAGAGGGTGCAGATCGAGAGGATGAGGAGGGTGCAGAAGAGTAAGGCTGAGCGAGCCACTCAACCAAGTCTGGTGCATCCTTTAAAGTAATTGAACGCACCTTCTGCAACTTCCCACTTTGGCTCAAGCCTGTTGCTCCTGCCCTACCCCTACCACCCCTGCGGAAGGGCCTGCCTCTTCCTCTGCATGTCATTTTTTAAATGACCCTGTGACAAAACTCTTAGTCCCTATACCGCTGAAGGACTGCTGCAGTATAGGTGAGCGGTCAGCAGTGGTGCACGTCAACCCTATCTATTGTGGACCTATAGCGGTCCTTACAGAACAGCAGACTGTACCGCACTCAAGCCTATGTACCGTAGCACCCTATACCAAGTTACCAGTCCTTATAAGAACTTTTGTGGACCAAGCAGGTTGTGTATTAGTGTTTAGCAGACTGTACGTCAGTCCCTATACCGCTGAAGGACTGCTGCAGTATAGGGCAGCGGTCAGCAGTGGTGCACGTCAACCCTATCTATTGTGGACCGATAGCGGTCCTTACAGAACAGCAGACTGTACCGCACTCAAGCCTATGTACCGTAGCACCCTATACCAAGTTACCAGTCCTTATAAGAACTTTTGTGGAACAAGCAGGTTGTGTATTAGTGTTTAGCAGACTGTACGTCAGTCCCTATACCGCTGAAGGACTGCTGCAGTATAGGTGAGCGGTCAGCAGTGGTGCACGTCAACCCTATCTATTGTGGACCGATAGCGGTCCTTACAGAACAGCAGACTGTACCGCACTCAAGCCTATGTACCGTAGCACCCTATACCAAGTTACCAGTCCTTATAAGAACTTTTGTGGAACAAGCAGGTTGTGTGTTAGTGATTAGCAGACTGTACGTCAGTCCCTATACCGCTGAAGGACTGCTGCAGTATAGGTGAGCGGTCAGCAGTGGTGCACGTCAACCCTATCTATTGTGGACCGATAGCGGTCCTTACAGAACAGCAGACTGTACCGCACTCAAGCCTATGTACCGTAGCACCCTATACCAAGTTACCAGTCCTTATAAGAACTTTTGTGGAACAAGCAGGTTGTGTATTAGTGTTTAGCAGACTGTACGTCAGTCCCTATACCGCTGAAGGACTGCTGCAGTATAGGTGAGCGGTCAGCAGTGGTGCACGTCAACCCTATCTATTGTGGACCGATAGCGGTCCTTACAGAACAGCAGACTGTACCGCACTCAAGCCTATGTACCGTAGCACCCTATACCAAGTTACCAGTCCTTATAAGAACTTTTGTGGAACAAGCAGGTTGTGTGTTAGTGATTAGCAGACTGTACGTCAGTCCCTATACCGCTGAAGGACTGCTGCAGTATAGGTGAGCGGTCAGCAGTGGTGCACGTCAACCCTATCTATTGTGGACCGATAGCGGTCCTTACAGAACAGCAGACTGTACCGCACTCAAGCCTATGTACCGTAGCACCCTATACCAAGTTACCAGTCCTTATAAGAACTTTTGTGGAACAAGTGAGTTGTGAATGTTTAGCAGACTGCAGCAGAAGGGCAGCAGTCAAGTATAATATCCTTTCTATATTTGGAAGAAAGAATATTATACATGTACAAGCCTATTACTGTACCACTGATACCAGTCCTGAAAAGAACCTTTGTGGAACTAATAATAACAGCAAGTCTTTAAAATTACCCTCACTGCCTGACAACACTGCTTCCTTCCTGTCCCTATACAAATTGGCAAAAAAAGAGAACGATTAGTGGTTACTGGAACAGCTCTTTTGTGGACCTTGATAGTAACAGCTAATGATGATGATGATGATGATGATGATGAAAGACTAATCTGGCTGTCCCTGTAGCATACACCGTCCTTTCCCTTTCTCTAAACTAACAAAAGACACTCAGGCTGCTGCAAGAATCAGCAGCACAGCAAACCTATCAACACCTAACACCTATACCAGTCCTGAAAAGAACTTTTGTGTACCAAATAGCTAGTGGTTTATCTCTCCCTACTCCACACAGGAACCTGTCCCTATCTTAACAGAAGAAAGAATGTAAAATGGCCACCGGATCGGGTGTATTTATAGGTTAGGGGGAATGTACAAGTGTCCATGTGCTGTCATGTCTCAATTGGCTGTCCTGTATCACATGATAAACGTGTCACCAAAGGTTAAAGTTCTTGTATACATTAAACACGTAAGTCCGCCGCGGCGAACGACGGAAAAAGGCGTTCGAACGTGCGGACCGCGAATGTCGGAAATTCGCCGCGAAACGACCGCCGGGCGAACCGTTCGGCCATCACTAGTCCTTGGAGTACAGTAGATGCTCCCCACCGATAGACACTAAAGCTACATATAAATGTCCCGTTCACAGTGGCATTTTATTGTGTGGCTGGGCCATTTTCTGGCATCTATGGCTTTGATTTTATCAGCAGGAAAATGAATATCAGCAGGCGAGGAGACAATTTTCTGTACAAGAAAAATCTCTGTCTTTGTTGTTTAAATATCTCATATTCTGTATTCTTCCAATAATTGCCTTTTAAGCTATTGTATAAACACAGTACATAAAGTGTGTGCCTGTTCCTGCTTTGCAATTTATGTTTGTTTCCCTATCTTTGTATTCTGCAGAACAGCATGGGGCCATATATCCCGTTTTTACTTTATCCATGTTACCCAATGACCTCTGGCAATCCAATAAATGCTACATTATGCAGGCATAGTGTAAAACACCATGGTTCCATATGCATATTTCTTTCTCATGCTTGCCAGTTTCAAAAGTATTAGCACAAAGTAATAACATTTGAATAACTGTGGACATACAGCTGATCTACTGTTTTATAGTAATGGCTCTGAAAAAACGCAGAAAAATACAGTATATAAAGGGCTACTGTAGTTGTCTCTTTGGATCTGGTGTTGTGACCCAACTTTTGAGCAGTTTGAATACCTTCAAACAGAGAAGAGCGTTCCAGTACGTATATCAACTTGACTTTCCAAAGGTCATATTTTATAGGCTGAGCTCAATGTGGTTATTCTTTCATTAGCTTTGTATAGATAACGGGTACTCCAACAACAAAACCTATCATAATTCCTGACACTGTTATTTTCCTCCTGGGAGTTTTCATGTGTTCCCACCCACCCTTCAGTATTTCTGTAAATCTTGCTGTTTTCTCCATAATATAAAATATCCATCGAGAAAAGTGTAAACCCTGTAGAATGTCTAAAGTGTGTATGCAGACTCAAGTGCAAATATACAGTATCTCACAAAAGTGAGTACACCCTTAACATTTTGTAAATATTTTATTATATCTTTTCATGTGACAACACTGAAGAAATGACACTTTTCTACAATGTAAAGTATTGAGTGTACAGCTTGTATAACAGTGTAAATTAGTTGTCACCTCAAAATAACTCAACACACAGCCATTAATGTCTAAACCAGTGGCAATAAAAGTGAGTACCCCTCTAAGTTAAAATTGCTGGATGCTCTGATACCACTGTATGTCAGTGCTGCCGGCCATGATCTCTGATCGTCACCAGACCAGTGCAGTCAGTCAGTCAGTATCCCTAATCACCACTGCACCAGTCAGTGTTCCTAATCACCACCTCCCACTATGGATGAGCCAAACACCCCCCCCCCCCCCCCCCGTTCGGGTTTTCATCCAGAACATGCGAACAGGCAAAAACTTTGTTTGAATACCATTAAAGTCTATGGGACACGAACATGAAAAATCAAAAGTGCTAATTTTAAAGGCTTATATGCATGGCATTGTCATGAAAGTGTTTGGGGACCCGGGTTCTGGCCCAGGGGACATGTATCAATGCAAAAAGAAAGTTTTAAAAACTACCATTTTTTCAGGAGCAGTGATTTTAATAATGCTTAAAGTGAAACAATAAAAGTGTAATATTCCTTTAAAATTTCATACCTGGGGGGTGTCTATAGTATGCCTGTAAAGGGGCGCATGTTTCCCTTGTTTAGAACAGTCTGACAGCAAAATGACATTTCTAAAGGAAAAAAAGTAATTTAAAATTACTCGCGGCTATAATGAATTGTCGGTCCGCAATACACATAAAAAATCATTAATAAAAATGGCATGGGATTTCCCCACGGGGGAACCTCAAACCAAAATTTAAAAAAAAAAATGCATTGGGTTCCTCTAAATTCCATACCAGGCCCTTCAGGTCTGGTATGGATATTAAGGGGAACCCTGCACCAATTTTTTTTAAAACAATGGCGTGGTTGTCCCCCTCAAAATCCATACCAGATCATTCAGGTCTGGTATGGATTTTAAGGGGAACCCTGCAACAATTAAAAAAAAAATGGCGTTGGGTCCCCCAAAAATCCATCCCAGACCCTTATCCGAGCACGCAACCTGGCAGGCCGCAGGAAAAGAGGGGGGGGGGATGAGAGAGCGCCCCCCTCCTGAAACATACCAGGCCACATGCCCTCAACATTTAGAGGGCGCTTTGGGGTAGCCCCCCCAAATCACCTTGTGCCCATGTTGATGGGGAGAAGGGCCTCATCCCCACAACCCTTGCCCGGTGGTTGTGGGAGTCCTTTAACAAGAGGACCCCCAGATCCCGCTCCCCCACATTAATTGGTAATGGGGTACAAATGTACCCCTAGCATTTCACAAAAAAAGTGTCAAAGGTTAAAAAAGACAAGAGACAGATTTTGACAAGTCCTTTATTCATTTCTTCTTCTTTCCCAGCTTCTTCTTCCATCTTCTTTCTTCTGGTCTTCCTTCGGTCTTCTTCTTCCTCAGCTCTTCTCGTCCGGCATCTTCCTTCGGTTTCTTCTCCGCTTCATCCTCTGTACTATCCACCTAAGTGTGAATCTTACGCCGTGTGACGCTTCTGTTCTTCTGACACTTCTTATATAACGGAGGGTGGGGCCATCCGGTGACCCAGCCCCCTCTGACACACGGGGACTTCCCTATGGCTTTCCCCGTGTTGTCAGAGGGGGCAGGGCCACCCGTTTATGTAAACAGGGTGACCCCGTCCCCTCTGACATCACAGAGAAAAGCCATAGGGAAGTCCCTGTGAAATCCCCGTTTGTCAGAGGAGAGTGGGGTCACCGGGTGGCACTGCCCTCCAAACTGTTCCAGCAGACCGAGAGCTAATACCGGCCCTTTTTACCCCAAGCATCATACACAGACAAGCTGTTGGGATAGAGCCAAAGAAATGGCTGTTTACAAAAACCGAAATTTTCTGTTCAGTAGACTTTAAAAGTAGGTCAGTTACCACATGAACAATCAAGCCAAAGATTTACCTAAAACATCACACAATAATTAGATAACAAAGTAGAGTTGACACAAGGCTAATCCCATCATGTAGGATCCTCCAAGAGTTAGCCAATTTAAACAACAGACCGAAACAATAGGTGACTCAATTAACAATGGGAATGCACATAGTGGACAAGAAAGACACGTAACACATAACAGATTTTTTCAGCAGGCCCCAGAATCAGGTTGCTTTGAGCTGATGATATTAACAGCTGCTCTGAGTTTCACAATCTAAAGCAGTCATTGCAGGTTTGGGCCTAGAGACCCCAAATATTCATATGGGTCCTCCAGTTCTCAGAGTCTGTATGTTTTGGGGAAACATGGACTTAAATTCAAAGCAGGACCACTCTTCCCAAAGAGCAGTGTAAGTAAACCCCCCTATTGTTTTCAGCCAAGGAAGTAGCCATCTTTGCCTCTGTTTAATCTATAACTACCATGATGTTGCACATGTGATCAGTTATGACACCAGCTATTGGATGGTTTGACAGTTTGTTTGATAGCAGAACCAATGGGAGTGTTACATCTCTGGCTCGTGCTGGAAATGAAACTGTTTTTTGAAACTGGTAAATGGATGGGTTTACATCCGCTTTGAAACCAAGGGCCCATAGTCAGTATGCAGGAGGCTAGCCTGCTGTCCCCTCCAAAAAAAACCTGTTCTGGTTGGGTCTGTCACACTACCAAAGTAAAGCTCTATCTGTCTCAAAAAATGGTAAAAAATTCATTTGAATGAACATTACTCAGTCATGCAACACTGTACCCAAAGTATGACAATGTTGAAATATGAAAATTGGCCTAGGCAGGAAGGGGGTGAAAGTGTCCAGTATTGAAGTGGTTAACACAAGGAGCATTAATGTATATGATTTTATGTAAACACCAAAGCAAAAAGGTGTGAATGAGCCCTCAGAGTCAAGCTTCGTACAAAGTTGTTGGAAATGTAAATAACAAATGTATTGAATTCCCACTATAAATTATTCAGCAATGGAAACATGAATCAGAAAGGTAAAATGGATTTCTGGGTTGTCTCTGTGATATTGGCTCACATTTGTTTAACTCTGTAAAGGCAAAGAAATGATGTGTTTTCATGGTAGCATTAAAATATGACAATAAACACAATCCCATGTCTGGATTTCTGTTATATTCGAAATGATTCAGGAGGCTTGAAAACCATCAAATCACCATTACCTAACTTTACATTTAATGGACATTTTGTGGATAATTTTGTGTTTGAACATTAAAAACAATGTATTTTTTGCAAATATTTAAAAAAAGACTTTTGTGCGTGTATCGTGGGATGTACAAATCAAAAATTCAATCGGTACCTTGCTGAAGAATTTGACAACAAAAAAGTGTTCAAAGTACAGTAAAGTCCCGACTTTTCGCCTTGTCGCAGTTTGCTCCAGTATTCAAAGTAGACTCAAATTGAACTCTAAGGCCGCGTACACACGGGCGGACTGTTCGCCCAACTTTGTCCGCTGAACAGTGTTTCAGCGGACAGTCCGCTCGTGTGTGGGCTTCAGCGGACAGTCTGACGAACAAAGTTTTTCGGAATTTCCGTAAGACAGTCCGCTGAAACTTGGTTTTGTCCGTCCAAACTTGGTTTCAGCGGACAGTCCGCTCGTGTGTAGGCAAGTTGGACGGACTAAGTATCGCGCATACTCAGAAAGGGTTTACACGGCCGAAGGTTGCATTGCAGTGTATAGGACGTCGTTTTTCTAGTCCCGTCGTACGTGCCGTTCACGTCATTGCGCACGCTTTCAGCGGACTGTTCGTTCATCGTGTGTGGTCAAGTCCGTTCATGCAAATTTTGAGCGGACTGTTTGTCGGATTGTTTGACGAACAAAGTTGGGCGAACAGTCCGCCCGTGTGTACGCGGCCTCAGTATTCATGTGATTTTGCAATATTATAAAACACTTTGAAGAAAAGTGTGAATTTTTCCTACCTTAGATTTTATTTTCTGCACCAACAGTTTATATAACTGTAGATATAAATTAAAGAACTTTTTTTTTTTTTTTATTCATATGTATGAAAAGTGTGTATAGGAAAAGTTTTCTAACAAGAATTTTTCTTGCTGCCCACAGCAGTCCATAGGCATCCAGCAACGTATAATTTCTGAAGTACAGAGATAAAAATTAAACAAAAATTTGGACTCCTTGGTATGGGCAACAAGCCTTTTTTTTTTTATAAACTCCTATGTGCTCTTATGCATATTATGGATCAAAAAAACTGTATATAGAAGAGCAATGGAAGCTTTTCCCCCATTCTAAAGAGAAAAAGATTGATTTCCCTTAAAGGAGTTGTAAAGGCTCGTGTTTTTTCACCTTAACCACTTCCTGACCAGCGCACGACGATGTAAGTCGGCAGAATGGCACGGGCAGGCAAATTGGCGTACAGGTACGTCCATTTGAAATTGCCGCCCTGCTATTGCGTGCGCGCCGCCGGTCAGGACCCCTGTGAGTCAGTTTGCGGTTCCCGTGGACTTGATTGCCGCGAGGATACCCGCGATCGTCTCACGGGAAGATGTCGATGTATACAGCATCTCCCCGTTCTGCCTAGTAACAAGTGATATTGATCTCTGCTCTCTGTGATTTGAGCAGAGATCAGTGTTCACTAACACACAGCCCAGCCCCCCACAGTTAGTAACACGCCCCTAGGACACACTTAACTCCTACACTGCCACCCCCTGGTTAACCCCTTCACTGCCAGTGTCATTTACACAGGAATCAGTGCATTTGTATAGCACTGATTGCTGTATAAATGACAATGGCCCCAAAAATGTGTCAAAAATGTCCAATGTGTCTGCCATAATGTCGCAGTCACAATAAAAATTGTTGCTCACCGCCATTACTAGTAAAAAGAAAAAATTATTAATAAAAATGCCATAAAACTATTCCCTATTTTGTAAACGCTATAAATTTTGCGCAAACCAATCAATACTCGATTATTTACCAAAAAAAAAAAAAACACCAAAAGAAAGCTCTATTTGTGGGACAAAAGGATGTCAATTTTGTTTGGGAGCCACGTCACACAACCGCGCAATTGTCAGTTAAAGTGATGCAGTGCCGAATCGCAAAAAGTGGTCTGGTCTTAAGCCAGCAAAATGGTCCGGTCTGAAAGTGGTTAATGCATCCTATGAATTAAGGTGAAAAAACATCTTGCAGTCACTGGCCCCACACCCCCTGTTTAACTTACCTGGCCCCGAATTTCCGTGGGCGCGTCCCCACTGTCCCTCTCTCCACGGGTTCCCGGGTCTTGATTGGATAGATTGATAGTAGCGCAGCCATTGGCTCCCGCTGCTGTCAATCAAATCCAATGACGTGGGCGCCAGGGAGCCTCTATGGATGCCAAATGCTGGTTTTGGAAGCGCGCCTGAAAGGTAACCCCCTCGGTAGATCGCTTCTCCAAGGGGGTTATCTAATGTGGGGAGGAGCCACAAGAGCCGCCTAGGGACCCCAGAAATGGATGTTGGGGGCCACTCTGTGCAAAGCTAGCTGCACAGTGGAGGTAAGTATGACATGTTTGTTATTTTAGAAAAATAAAAAACGATCCTTTAGTATCACTTTAAGTGTAGTTTTTCTTTCCCAGTATCAGTATGTTATGTACTGTATACACTGCTTTTGTTGATTCAGTTCACACCCTGTATTTTTCCAACCATGCCTCTATATTCCAAACCTGATATACTGTATTTTTGACAGGGAAACAATTTTTTTTTTCCCTCAGACTATTAGTATCTACCGTCTGGATTAGGGATCCCCACAACCATTTCTTTGGTCCTTTGTGGTGCAATTGGCAACAGCTGAAGACCAGTCAGCATTAATCAGTGGTCAGGGCACTCTTTAAATAGGCCGTCTGGCACCAATTGGCACTAGGGACACACTCCTGTGCGTGCATGCCGTCCACCATGCATAGTCACCTATGGGCACTTGCAGTCGCCTGCAAGCGTGCGAATGTGCACGAGTGTGCGCCAGACATTCTCCAATGGTTTTCTAACAAGGGGTCTGATATTTCACCAAAGCCATTACAAAGGGGCTGTTAAATGTAAAAAATAAATAAATAAATAAAATTGTAAAAAAAAACTATATAATTATATTATAAATTATACTTAAGCACTTGTCCACATGTGCTTTGCAAAAAGCGATCAGACTTTAGATCACTCTTCAGAGGGCATTTGATACGCAGTGAGGGGTGTTGCATCGCCTCTTCACTGCCTGCTTTAACCCCTTAAACTCTGCACTAGCGCACCACAGTTGTGTGCATTGCACAGGGTTGCAAGAAGCTTGCAGAGCGGCACCATTCACTTGAATGGGTTCTGTTCGATAGGTGGTAGAATTCCTGCTGCGGCTGCAAAACAAAGCATTACAGCCACGGCATGATAACACGCTCAGCTGCTGAGTCCTAGGGACTCATTTACATAGGTACTCTGGCCATGTGAGTGAGAGGGTTTCATACAGCTGAAGCCGCCTGTTACTCTATGGTGATTCAGCGGCTGTACAAAAACAGTCGCAGGTCCTGATTTAGCGGGTGTGCAGGCATGGGTGAGTGACCACGAATGCGCATTGTCTGTCTGTGTTTCGGAGCCGAACACCTACACCCACTCGACTGTCGAATTAGGAACAGCGGTTGTGCTTGTACAGCTATTGTCTCCCCATACTGTAACATAGGCCGCCTGCACACAGCTCCAGGTGGCTGCAACCACACAAGCCACAGCACCCATATGAAAGAGCCCCAAGACCTCATTCACACACGAGCTTTATTTATTACCCAGTACAGCTTTATCTTTTAGATTTAGCAGACATTTTGTTTGTGGCCATAATGATTTTAGTAAACTTTTAGCAAAATAATTGTTTTTATATTTTCGGGGAGGGGTTCTGTGAGGTAGGATGTATAGGTTTACAGGGCCTCGTGATTTCTAACGGCAGCTCTGTGAATGGGTATTTACATCTACAGTTAAATTAGGGATTAATGAATGTAAAATGTATCAATGCCAATTACACAGCAGGCTGAACAAACTGGTAGAGGAGAATTGCTTTTCTCATAATAATGTGCATGATTCTGAGATTCTGTATAATAGTCAGTCAAGCTGTGAGTGAGAACATTTGATCTCTCTATGTATACCTGCGCATATTTTTTTAAACACTTTGCTCATTTGTGTAAATTGTAAAAAGCATATATGTATTTAAAAACCCTGCGTGCATTAATATATACAGCATACAATATATACAGTGCGATGCAGTAACCTGTAAGACTACTTAACCACTTTTCAGTCTTGCAGTTCTGTGATAGTTTGACCGACAATTGCTCTATTTTTCATCACTATACCCAAATCAGTTTTATATATTTTTTTGAGACCAATAGAGCTATGTTTAAAATCACTGTTAAATGTTTAAAAAACACTTTCAGTGGCAGGCGGTGCTCAACAATTTGGCAGGGCCCATGCCCCCCCCCCCTCCAGGGAGATGGACATGAATGTGGGGAACACCAGCAACGCCCCCCCACCCATGGGAGAAGGATGGCCTCCTTATCTTAAAGGGGTTGTAAAGGTAAATGTTTTTTCACCTTAATGCATTCTATGCATTAAGGTGAAAAAACATCTGACAGTCCCGGTGCCCCCAGCCCCCCCATTTTATTTACCTCACCCCTCGAAAGTCCCGTGCTCATCCCCCGATGTCCTTTCCACCGTTCAGCCTGGCCGCTGACTGGCTGGAGTGGATGGATGGAAAGCAGCGCAGCCATTGGCTTGCACTGCTGTCAATCACATCCACTGACGCGGAGCGCCGGGGGGTGGGGCTGTATCAGGGGAGCTCGCCCGCAGATGCTTCTCACCATGCGAGGAAGCTCACATGAACGTGAGAAGCATCTGCGGGAGGAAGCAGAAACAGCCGCCGAGGGACCCCAGAAGAGCAGGTTCGGGGCAAAACGAGCTGCACAGTGGAGGTAAGTATAACATGTTTGTTATTTAAAAAAAAATTCACTTTACAATCCCTTTAAGAGACAGATGTCCTGCGTCTCCTCCCTCTTCCTCCTTGGCCAAAAGATTGCTTCACCTTTTGGCCAATTGAGAAACCGCTTCCTGATTGGCTGGGAGCAGAATCTGTATGACAATAGCAAATATTCATTCGCTATTGTCACACAACTGGGTGGGCTCAGGGTGCTGCGCCCCAAGCCCATCCTTTTTTGAAGACTTTTAGAGCCTCAGGCTCTAATCACGTGCTTAAAAAAAATGTAAAAATCCCCCCTCGGAATCCATGAACCCCATCGGATGCATGGATAGGGGGGGGGGGGGGGGGGGTTGCTGCCCCCTTGCGCTCCTAATGGATGGGCCACCACTGCTGTTTTTTCATTATTCGACTATAAAAATAAAATTAAAAAAATAACACTTTAAAACAGAAAAAAACAGTATCCCTTCATTTCTGTGGCTAAGTGGTTAGCACTTCCTTCTGGCAGCACTAGGGCTGTCGGTTCAAATCCCAACCATGGCACTATCTGTCTAGAGATTGCATGTTCTCCCTGTGTCTGCATGGCATTCCTATGAGTACGCTGGTTTCCTCCCACACTCCAAAGTATGGTTACCACCTGTCCGGGATTCACCCGTGCATTTCGGGTTTGGAGTCATGCGTTCGGGTTTCAGACCACCTAAACCCAGACACATTATTCAGACTGGACTATGGCTTCCCAGCAGGGTTGCTGGCTGCGTTTGTGTAAGCCGAGAGTGTGTGTTTCACACTGCCCAAAGCCAGCACTATCAACCCCCCCCCACACACACGCATACAGGAGAGGAGAGGGCTCAATCTGCACCTCTTCCAACCGCCCCTACCCCTCTGTGTCTGCCCACACTCCAATCCCTGGATCTGTGGCTCAGAAAATGAAAGTGGGGGTGGGAAATTTGAAGTCCAGTAGCCTCAGATACATCTGATGAGAGGTGCTGACTGCCGAGGGGTTAGTGAGCTCACCATCCATCCCTATCTTGGACTGACGTCTCCTCCTTCTTTCTCCTGTCTCTGTGTGAGTACACTAAAGTAAATCAGAGTTCCCCTTTACACCAGAGGCAACAGTGTTCCTCCTTACATCAAAGATCTCAGTGTCCCCCCTGAAATCAGGGTACCCAGAGTATCCCTTATGTTAGAGTCCCCAGAGTTCCCCCTAACGTCAGAGCCTGCAGTGTCTCCCCTTACAGTGTAAGGAAACTCTGTGAGTTCAGACGTAAAAGGGGAACTCTGTGGACTCTGATGTAAAGGGGGACTCTTGTGATTTATTTCATATGATTAGAAATGTTATTTAATTGCAAAATATAGTGTTCGAGTTTGATTTGAAGAAAAGGTGGCAACCCTACTCCAAAGACATGCTGGTAGGTTACTTGGCTCCTATCTTAATTGGCCCTAGTATGTGTATGCATGAATGTGAATTAGAGACCTTAAATTGTAAGCTCCTTGAGGGCACGGACTGATGTGAATGTATAATATATGTAAAGTGCTGTGTAAATTGACAATGCTATATACTGCACTCTGGACACTGATGTAGTATAGGGATGAGCCGAACACCCCCCAGTTCGGTTCACACCAGAACCTTCGAACTTTAGAACCCCATTGAAGTCTATGGGACTCGAACGTTCGAAATCAAAAGTGCTAATTTTAAAAGCTAATATGCAAGTTATTGTCCTATAAAGTGTTTGGGGACCTGGCTCCTGCCCGAGGGGACATGGATCAATGCAAATTTTTTTTTCAAAATGCCCGTTTTTTTCGGGAGCACTGATTTTAATGACGATTAAAGTGAAAAAAAAAAGTGAAATATTCCTTTAAATATCATGCCTGGGGGGTGTCCATAGTATGCCTGTATTACAGAAACAGAACAACATCAGCAATAAGGGGTATCTTCAGGTGTATACTGAGAAGGGGGCACACAACACCCACTGTAAATGCTGCAGATGCCTGTGTTACAGAAACAGAACAACCCCAGCAATAAGGGGTAGCTTCAGGTGTATACTGTGCAGGAGGCACACAACACTCACTTTAACATCGCTAGGTTCACAAGCAAAAATACACTGTCCCTGCCTATCTTGCTCTTTCCCTGCATGCCAACACACTACACAAGGCCACCGTGCTAGCGGCCTTATATAGTGTTGGGCGTGTACTAAACCCCCCTGAGCTATATGGCTCTCTTCACTGCCTTCACTGTGATTGGCCAAGTCTATTTATAAGTTAGGGGGAATGTCCAATTGTCCATGTGCTGAAATGTCTCATTTGGCTGTCCCGTACCCCATGATGGATGTGTCATCATGGGTCAAAGTTCTTTCACACTGTAAACACATATGTCCGCTCGGCGAACAACGGTAATAGTCCATCGGTTTGGCGAATCGCGAACACGCAAAATTCGCCACGAACCGACCGCCGGGCGAACAGTTCGGCCATCCCTACTTATATATAGTTGCCCCAATTGCTATTCTGACAGAGGTATTAGTGCATTGCCTTTTATGTATTGTTTTACTGGGTATTTTCCGTGGCAGGCTGGTTTAGCAGGGACTGTGGTGGTGGATAACTTGGTGTCTCCTGGGGGGTTGAGAGGGAGCTGGGAGGATTCCTTTGGGTCTGACTAGGGGTAGTATTTAATTTATTTTCTGTTTTTTCCTTGTGGTTTTCTATTTTGATCATATCTATTATTGTTGGGTATATATATGATTATTTGGTAATAAACCTTTTTTACATTTTCTAATACAGAGTAGCCTGAGTTGGTGTCTCCTTTGCCTTTTGTTTACCATAATAAAGGGCCCCACTACAGGAGTAAGGCTCGGTTCACACAGTACGCGGCACGACTTGCAGCGCCGCGACCTGCACACGATCAGCGGCGACTTGCAAAACGACTTCTGTATAGAAGTCAATGCAAGTCGCCCGAAGTCGCCGCAAAAGTAGTACAGGAACCTTTTTTCTAAGTCGGAGCGACTTGAGTCGCTCCTATTAGAACGGTTCCGTAGTACAAAACGGGGCGCGACTTGTCAGGCGGCGAAGTCGTCTGGACAAGTCGCCCCTGTGTGAACCGAGCCTAAAGGGCCCTAGGACCAATACAAAGGCCACCAGGATGAGGTCAGGGGGGTCCTTCATGGTTTCTTGCACCGGGCCCTGAAGGTTCTAGTTACGCCTCTGGTGCATACAGTTATATCGCATCTGGGCAAAAGAGATTACTGGGGGTTCATAGTTTTAAAGAACATTTTGCTTTGTAGGTGTAAGACAAAAGAAAGCAGCCCAAACTAGACTTTTCTCTACTCCCCATCTACTCTGTGCATCTGCCAAGAGAAATATAATATTTCTGAGTATTCTGAAGCATATGACTCACTACTTTTTGTCAGGCACCCGGCCCTGCCACACAAGTCCTGAGACCTGTATAATCCCCAAATCATTCATACTTGAGAAAACATCTAAGCTTTTGGTGCTACCCACTTCTAAAAGCTTTATAAAATTTACTTATCTGTATTATGTGCCAATCCTCGATTGTTTCTTGCTTTTACAGGTATAAGTATGAAGGAATCGTGAGACCAACATCATAAGTGCAGAGGATGAGACAAGCTAGGACTTACTGCAAGCAGTATTACTATGCTGCATTTGTTTCCAACATACTTTTACGTCATACACAGTGTATCGTCTTGTCTTATATTATTGATTTGTGTTTTCTATATATAGCAAGTGGGTGTGTTCTGTTACAGCAGCCTGTTTATTTTTGTGCCTTTGGTACATTCACCCATTTCCCTTCCTAAAGGTGTTAAATAGTACAGTTGGTAGCGAGACACTCGCTGCTGCCTTACGTTGTTCAGAATAGTTTTACTTTGATAGCGGAGACAGAGCTTAGGAAAGTCATTGTCATCTTACATTTTCAAAAGACTGGAAATACTTCCTTTGTATTCTGCTTATTTGAAGTGAAACTGTTGGATTCAACTTTTGTGTCTTATTAAAGAGTTAAGCCGTCTGTAAATTTTGCAAATCAGCAGGTAGCCATACTGTCCACATAGACCGATATATAAGGAGGTAATTCATTGTATGTATCAGCATTTAAATCAAAACAGCTGCAGATGCTTTCAGCAGGACCTTTGTTATTTAAAAAAAAAAAAAAAGATGTCTTTACAGACACTTCTCTTTTTGCAAAAAATATATATTTACCTGCTCTGTGCAATGGTATTGCACAGAGGGACCCCAACCTCCTCTTCTGGGGTCCCCTACAAGTACATGAGGTACTTGCTCTTCTGCATGCACCACCATAGCACATAACTTGCTATGGAGATGCATGTGCGGCTCACTCCTGAGCTGAGCTGTGTGCATACATAGGCTCAGCCCTGCCTCTGCTCACAGAATTTGATTACCAGCAGTAGGAGCCAGGCTCTCACTGTTGCCTCTCTATCCTGTGAATGCAGGGAGATGTGAGAGAGCTGCTGCAGATGGGCACAGTGCTGGATTGAGTGAGGACTCGGGCAAGTATTTGGAGGGATGAGGGAGTGATGCTACTACTGGGACATGTAGCCGTGTGATTTAAAAATGTGCTTCGTACACCCCATACTGCTCCTCCCTGTAAACGCGGGCTGTGTAGTCTACAGATAACTACCATAGGGAGTAATGCAAAACACTTTGTCTTGCATGTGTGCCAGTAGACTGTTGTATTCTGTGGCATGTTCCCCTACTAACCCTGTGCTCAGCATTTTAGTGGATTGAAGTGCAGATGTGGCAATACTGCACTTTACATCTATGTCCACCTGCAGGCAAGTGTGAACATTAAAAATTGTGCAAATAATGCAGATATTGCGCATAACCTCTGCGTGGAATATCTTCAAAAACATAAAACTGAGTATAATCAAACAAATCACATATAAAGTCTATACAAACTGACTAAATATAGATAATATAAAGTGCTTGATGCAATAAATAAAACTTGCTGACAGTCCATACAGTGCAAAACAAGACTAGAGTGCTACAAATGCGCAGAAAATGGTGTCAACCAAAAATAGTTTGCTAATGAAATCCAGGTGAGTGACTGTGCTCTTGCCGACAAAATTACCACTGCCAGACATTGGTAGCAATTACAAATATATACACAGTCAGTCTAATATATACAGTATCTCACAAAAGTGAGTACACCCCTCACATTTTTGTAAATATTTTATTATATCTTGTCATGTGACAACACTGAAGAAATGACACTTTGCTACAATGTAAAGTAGTGAGTGTACAGCTTGTATAACAGTGTAAATTTGCTGTCCCCTCAAAATAACTCAACACACAGCCATTCATGTCTAAACCGCTGGCAACAAAAGTAAGTGCAAGTAATATTTGAATAACTGTGGACATACAGCTGATCTACTGTTTTATAGTAACGGCTCTGAGAAAACGCAGAAAAATACAGTATATAAAGGGCTACTGTAGTTGTTTCTTTGGATCTGGTGCTGTGACCCAACTTTTGAGCAGTTTGAATACCTTCAAACAGAGAAGAGCGTTCCAGTACGTGTATCAACTTGACTTTCCAAAGGTCATATTTTATAGGCTGAGCTCAATGTGGTTATTCTTTCATTAGCTTTGTATAGATAACGGGTACTCCAACAACAAAACTTATCATAATTCCTGACACTGTTATTTTCCTCCTGGGAGTTTTCATGTGTTCCCACCCACCCTTGAGTATTCCTGTAAATCTTGCTGTTTTCTCCATAATATAAAATATCCATCAGGGAAAGTGTAAACCCTGTAGAATGTCTAAAGTGTGTATGCAGACTCAAGTGCAAATATACAGTATCTCACAAAAGTGAGTACACCCCTCACATTTTTGTAAATATTTTATTATATCTTTTCATGTGACTACATTGCATCAAAGTGTAATTTCTTCAGTGTTAAGTAGTGAGTGTACAGCTTGTATAACAGTGTAGATTTACTGTCCCCTCAAAATAACTCAACACACAACCATTAATGTCTAAACCGCTGGCAACAAAAGTGAGTACACCCCTAAGTGAAAATGTCCAAATTGGGCCAAAATTGTCAATATTTTGTATGGCCAACATTATTTTCCAGCACTGCCTTAACCCTCTTGGGCATTGAGTTTACCAGAGCTTCACAGGTTGCCACTGGAGTTCTCTTCCACTCCTCCATGACAACATCATGGAGCTGGTGGATGTTGGAGACCTTGCACTCCTCCACCTTCCATTTGAGGATGCCCCACAGATGTTCAATAGGTTTTAAGTCTGGAGACATGCTTGGCTAGTCCATCACCTTTACCCTCAGCTTCTTTAGCAAGGCAGCGGTTATCTTGGAGGTGTGTTTGGGGTTGTTATTATGTTGGAATACTGCCCCGCGGCCCAGTCTCCGAAGGGAGGGGATCCTGCTCTTCTTCAGTATGTCACAGTACATTTTGGCCGTCATGGTTCCCTCAATGAACTGTAGCTTCCCAGTGCCAGCAGCACTCATGCAGCCTCAGACCATGACATTCCCACCACCATGCTTGATGATGGGCAAGACACACTTGTCTTTGTACTCCTCACTTGGTTGCCGCAACACACTTTTGACACCTTCTGAACCAAATAAGTTTATCTTGGTCTCATCAGACCACAGGACATGGTTCCAGTAATCCATGTCCTTAGTCTGCTTGTCTTCAGCAAACTGTTTGCAGGCTTTCTTGTGCATTGTCTTTAGAAGAGGCTTCCTTCTGGGATGACAGCCATGTAGACCAATTTGATGCAGTGTGCAGCGTATGTTCTGAGCATTGACAGGCTGACCCCCCCCCCCACCCCTCAAACTCTTCAGCAATGCTGGCAGCATTCATATGTCTATTTCCCAAAGACAACCTCTGGATATGACGCTGAGCATGTGCACTCAAATTCTTTGGTTGACCATGCTCTAAATGGAACCTGTCCTGCTAAACCGCTGTATGGTCTTGGCCACCATGCTGCAGCTCAGTTTTAGGGTCTTGCTAATCTTCCTATAGCCTAGGCCATCTTTATGTAGAGCAACAAAACTTTTTTTCAGTTCCTCAGAGAGTTCTTTTCCATGAGGTCCCATGTTGAACTTCCAGTGACCAGCATGAGAGAGTGAGAACAATGACACCAAATTTAACACACCTGCTCCCCATTCATACTTGAGACCTTGTAACACTAAAAAGTCACATGACACCAATGAGGGAAAATGGCTAATTGGGCCCAATTTGGAAATTTTTACATAGGGGTGTACTCATTTTTGTTGCCAGGGGTTTAGACATTAATGGCTGTGTGTTGAGTTATTTTGAGGGGACAGCAAATTTACACTGTTATACAAACTGTACACTCACTAGCAAAGTGTAATTTCTTGAATGTTGTCCCATGAAAAGATATAATAAAATATTTACAAAGATGTGAGGGGTTTGTGTGTGTGTGTGTGTATATATATATATATATATATATATATATATATATATATATATATATATATATATATATATATATATATATATAATCTCAAATACACTGCCTGAAGTAGATTAGAAATAGTACACAACAGAATGTACTGTAGACTGTAGATCTAGGCTACACTGACTGGATGCAGAGTACATATATATCTCAAATACACTGCCATTAATTGCCATCAATTGAATACCCTGCCTGCTTAATCTTAATCAAGCTATGTCTCCGTCCACGCCAACAACACTACACAGGGCCACCATGCAGGCAGCCTTATATAGTGTGGGGCATGGACTTAGTCCCCCTGAGCCTTAAATTGGCCTGGGATTGGCCAAACCATGCAGGTCAGGTGCATGCTTTGGTCATTCATCATACAGCAATGTACTGCGATCTTGCAGTGCATTGTGGGGCATTCCGCGGGAGCTCGAATTTCCCGCGAACACCCCATAATGTTCGTTCTTCGGTGAACGGGCGAACACCCGATGTTCAAATTGAACTCATGTTCGACCCGAACATCAAGCTCATCCCTAGTCAGGATTAAGGGAAAGATGAAGGTGGTAATGTACAGAGACATCCTTGATGAAAACCTGCCCCAGAGCGCTCTGGACCTCAGACTGGGGCAAAGGTTTATCTTCCAACAGGACAACGAGCCAAAGCACACAGTCAGGATAACAAAGGAGTGGCTACAGGACAACTCTGTGAATGTCCTTGAGTGGTCCACCTAGATCCCAGAGTAGAACACAATTGAACATCTCTGGAGAGATCTGAAAATAGCTGTGCACCGACGCTCCCTGTCTAACCTGATGGAGCTTGAGATGTCCTGCAAAGAAGAATGTGAGAAACTGCCCAAAAATAGGTGTGCCAAGCTTGTAGCATCATACTCAAAAAGACTTGAGGCTGTAATTGGTGCCAAAGGTGCTTCAACAACCACCAGGTGCTTCAACAAAGTATTGAGCACAGGCTGTGAATAATTATCAAACCAGCTACGACTAAGGCTTTTGCCAAAACACGTCAGCTTTATTGTCACTCTGATGTACCAATAAACGACACTTCAAGGATTACAGCGTTGCCGGCTTTTCTTACTATTGGTGAATAATTATGTACATGGGATTTTTTTATTTTTAATAAATTTGCAAAGATTTCAAACAAACCTCATTATGGGGTATTGTTTGTAGAATTTTTTGAAAAATAATGAATTTAATCCATTTCGGAATAAGGCTGTAACATAACAAAATGTGGTAAAAGTGAAGCGCTGTGAATACTTTCCGAATGCACTGTATGTGCCTTGTTGTCCAGAGTTGAACCTCAATTAATGAATAATGCATTGTTAGAACTGCTGATTACTCGTTGCATAAAAGAAAAGCTTAAAGGAGATGTTGTGCTGATTAATCCCTTTAAATCTCTGCCACCTAGCTAGCCCTGTCCACAAACCTATACGACCACAAAGTAAAAGTAAAGCCCCATACACACTATCAGATTTTCTGCTGATTTTTTTTTTTCTTCAGATTTACCAAAACCATGTAGTGCAAGGGCCTGCCTGATTGCATACACATTGAAACTCCTCTGGTTTGACCTCATATTATATGGTTTTGGTAAATCTGAAGGAGAAAATCTGCAGAAAATCTGATAAGCCTCGTACACACTAAGAGTAGCCCTGAGTAATGGATTAATACATGTACCACTACCATTTCACTGCTACAATCCACAGTAATCCTTGGTATTTCCATGTAGATACTGACTGGAAGCCTTAGCCCTTGTACAGGCGATCGGAGATTCCGACAACCAAATCCGTCGGATTTTGTCCGACGGATTTTGTCCGAAACTGTTGTAAACACACGGTCGGACGAAGTTGTCGGAAAATCCGATCATTCAGAACGTGATGAGGTTATTTCGTTACGATGGGACTACATTCAGGCTAGTAGCCAATAGCTTTGATGTAGGAATTTTGATCTGAGCATGCGTGGCACTTTGTCCGATTGGAATTCTCTACACATGATCGGAGTATGTCCAATCGGAGCATTTTGTCGGAAAATATTTCCGGCAAGTTGGAAAATTTGGTCCGACTGATATTACGACGGAAACAGTCCGATGCATACCACACACAGTCGGAATATCCAACAAAACGCTCCGATCGGACACATTTCGTTTGGAATCTCCAATCGTGTGTACAAGGGCTTACAGGTCGGTTGCTGGCATTATCAGCAACGCTTTCGGACTTTCTGTTACATCAGCAGATTGCCTCTCGTTTCTCTGCCCAGAGTGCTAATAGATGAGGAGGAGTAGTATCTTCTAAGGTAACAGCAGATAGGAACTATGGGCACAGGTGCACTTTTGGTCCCCTTTTAAATGGATGCTGTCCAGTTTGGAGCAAAATGGTACAGATTAAACTTTTGTGACATCCAAATCCATTCATTGTTTAGTTTTGATTTAAATACTGGAGATTTACAGACCCATATTAGATCTATGGACGGCTGGATGTAAATGGCTTCTGATCCATCATGTTTAGGTTAGAAAAAAAACAGAAAAGTACAGAAATCTATTTTCCTGACAGACTCCATGGCAGCAACGTGTGGGTTAAGTCCCGCCTCCACTACCCTATAGGACACCACTCCCATAAATCTTTGCTCCCTGCCCATGGCCGTGTTCTTTTTTTGTCCTCCTCCGTAGGACCAGACGTTATGGTCTTTCTACCTGAAGATTGCTCCCACACGGTTCCATTGTTGGTTTGGCCGAATTGCGACTGGATGGAATTGTCGCATGACTCCGCTAAGCCCTAGCTACTAGCGGGGTATGGAGTGGGCATTGGATATAAGCGCTGGAGGAAGCCAGAAACCTAGCCACTGGCAGGCAGGCTGCGCATTTGGTCGGATAGCCCAGCTAAATAGCAGGCGACCTATTTTGCCCTGAGAAGTCCGGTATGTATGGTGCTTACCTTCGGCCTGGAGACGATCGTGTGGGAGCGGTAAGATTGTTCCTCTTTTCCATGGCAGCAGTTTGTGTTTGTTTTTTTTGCCGTTTCTCCTTCATTTTCCGTTCGTTTTCTATGTCTGTGTATGTGGGTATAGGCATGACGGTCGGATTAGCCTGCGTTCCAGACCGGCGCTCACTTCCGGGTCTTCGTTGGTACGTTCGTTCTGCGCATGCGCGCGTACGGCACAGGACCGAGGCTTGGTTCGCGCGGGCGCGGTGGCGGCGGGATGACGCTATTCGCGCATGCGCTGTAGCGGTACACAGGTCGCGGTGATGACGTCATTAAGGCGCTTTATTTAAACTTAGAAAATAGCCTGCAGGCTTTGGGAATGCTTGCAGGTTATTTCGTGACTTCCCCTTGTCCAGGTTTTCTGCTGTGGAGGTAGGTGGCCTTCTGGGAGAAGGGGGTGGGCGTGTGTGTGTTTGATTCCCTCAGCCTTACTTATATGTCTTTGCAGCATTTATGGAAACCCCTAGAGATATGGACTCACCTCCGCCGGTATGTGGCCAGCCCTCTCATAATAGGTACTGTCTGGGGAGGAAGTAAGGGGGGGGGAGTGGTCCGGTATTAGTCAGTGTGTTTTCTTTCCTTATCTGTATGTCTCTTCTATCTCTGTCTTAGCCCATCTAGATCAGAACAGCAACGCAGCTCAACGCATAGAGGAAGCAATTCTTCTAAGTCTTACCACCGGCATTCATATTCTAAGTCTAAACATCACGGCTCACCCTCAAGATCTGGGCGCCGTAGCGAGGATCGATCTCGCTCCTCCAAGGCTCATCCTGCCGTTCAGTTATTAATACTTGCTGGGGATGCAGATCGCAAGTTCTTACTGGGAAATCCCTGTGTGACCTCTGCTTTTCCAAAGCCTCTAGTGAGAGAGGGGGTACGGACCAGCATCTAAGGTCCCTTGTGGAAAATGTGGTGAAGAATCCCTCAAGGGGATCGGTGCCAGTCAGGCTCCTGTGCCTCAGTCAGAAGTCACCTCAGTCTCCAGTCAGGGAGTCGCATGCTCAGGAGCTTCTGAGGAAGATAGTACCTGTTTGGGGTTTGACTTTGCCTTACTTTCCCCCTTGGTGAAGGCTATCAGAGAGGCTGTGAACTTGGCTAATCCTTCCAAACAAAGGAAGTATTTTAAGCATCTTAAAAGGGAGCGTCTTAACTTTCCATTCCTGTCTGAACTTGGTGAGGTCATCACGGATGAATGGACTAAAAGTTGAGAAAAAGAATAGTATGCTCTCAAAAGTCCTAAGGTTATATCCCTTTAAGGAGGATGAGGTCAAGTATCTGGTTTCAGCTCCTCTCGTGGATGCAGCAGTGATGAGACTAGTAAAACATGTAACCCTTCCATTGGAAGATACAGTTTCATTTAAGGATGCCTTAGATAGGCGGATTGATTCCGATTTAAAAAGAGTCTACCTCACTTGCTGGTTTGGCATGCAAGCCAGCATTGGCTTTAGCGGCAATGTCCAAGGCCATGGAAGTCTGGACGGACAGGGTGGATGATACCCTCAGAAACATTTCGGATGAAGTCGCAAAACTCTCCTATCCAGGAGTTACGGCTTGTATCGGCTTTTCTGGGGCAGGCTTCGATTGACATCATCCGCTTGGTGTCTCGGGTTATGCTTTCAGCTGTAACCGCCAAACGGGCTCTTGGGCTCCGTCCCTGGCTGGCTGATTCAGCATCTAAACAGGTGTAGTGCCATATCCCTTTCGAGGGTTCTTCCCTTTTTGGGAATGAGTCGGATAATGCCATAACCCGGGCCTCTGGTGGGAAGTCGGGGTTTCTCCCTCAGGATAGACGTTTAGAAAGCCAGACGAGATTTTTTCCTATAAAGCAATATCAAGAGCAGGCCAGGGAGGCCCGTAGCTATAGACCGGGTCAAAAATATTCCAGGTCATGGAAGTCAAGGCAGTCCTCCTTTCAAGAAATCCGCCAAGAGCAGTGCGACAGGAGAGAGGGAACCAAGCAAATCTTTTTGAGATTGGGCCCGCTCAGATAGACCAGGTGGGGGCTCATCTTCTACTTTTTCGGCATGTCTGGGCAGCCTCAGTCCAGGACTTCTGAACCGTCAGAACGGTCTCTTCAGGTCATTCTTGGACCTTTAGCAGGTCCCCAGGACTAAAGTATGTTCCCACCTTCCTTCCGACCTCAGAAGAAAAAAAGGCAGATCCTGTTGGCCTACGTGAAATCTTTACTGGCTCAAGGCGCTGCCATTCCCGTGCCAGATGATCAACGAGGGAGAGGAATTTATTCTCCTCTTTTTATGGTCCAAAAGAAAAACGGTTCTTGGAGGCCAGTCATAGACCTTACACATCTGAATCATTTTATCAAAAAGGAAAAGGTTCAAGATAGAAACCTTGTCAACAATACAACAGTCAGGCGTCTGGATGTTTTCAATAAACCGTCCTTTTTCAAGGACCTAGGACGCTTACTTTCATGTCTCTGTGGCAGAAGATTTTCAGCAGTTTCTGCGATTTTCAGTAGGAAAACCACATCTTCAGTTCGTATGTCTCCCGTTCGGGCTTTCAACATCCCCCCGAGTCTTTCAAAGGTGTTGTTGGCCGTAGTGGCTCTATTGAGATCCAAGGGGATTCGTCTTCACCACTATTTGGACGATCTTCTGCTGCTAGTCCAGGACAGAGACCGTCTGTTATTGCACAAGGATCAGGTTATTTCCACTCTTCAAGAATTCGGTTGGATCCTGAATCTAGAAAAGAGTCAGTTAATTCCTTCCCAGTCTCTTGTGTTCCTAGGCGCACTCTTCAACACAGTGAAGGGCTCCATCTCATTACCCGAAGAGAAAGTAGCGGTAATTCGGGACAGAATTCGTCCGGCCCTCTCAGCCTCCCATCTCCCGGCTCTTCAGTGCCTGAGAATTATTGGCACTATGGTGGCCACCATTCCAATGGCGAAGTGGGCCCAATGGAAGATGAGACCATTCTAAAAAGGGTTTCTTCACCAATGGTTAGGCGACAAGACTCAACTTATCCGGATCACATCTTCAATGAGAATCTCTCTGCCCTGGTGGCTTCGGAAGGAGAATCTATTCAGTTGTCATTCCATTCTCCCCATCTCATGGATATCAATAACTTTGGATGCCAGCAACAGGGGCTGGGGCGCCCACTGTTTGACGGAAGTAGCACAAGGCACCTGGGACTTCCCTTCCAGGGGGATGGTGTCGAATATTCTAGAATTAAAGACAGCCTTCCGGGCGCTCCTAGCCTTTCGTCATCTGATCTCAGGAACTTCGGTTCTTCTCGGACTAGACAACACAACAGCAGTGGCATATATAGGGTGACAAGGAGGTACTCGGAGTCTGTCCCTTCTTCAGGGGGTAGAGCCAATCATGTCTTGGGCTCAGAAGAACCTGGTCAGCATTACAGCAACTTATGTTCCAGGAACGCAGAACGTCCAAGCGGACTTCCTGTCTTGAGTCAATCTGGACAACAACGAATGGTCTCTTCACGAGGAAGTTTTCAGGCGGATTCTAACGTTATGTTTCTCCCCAGAGGTTGACCTATGTGCCTCTCCTTGCAACAAGAAACTGGCAAGGTATTATTCCAGGTTTCGGGATCCTCAGGCTTACGGAGTGGATGCACTGACGGATCGATGGCGGTTCAACAAAGCTTACGCCTTTCCTCCGATTCCTATTATTCTACAGTTCCTGCGGAGACTCAAATCAGAAGCAGTAGAGGTGATAGCTGTAATACCTCTTTGGCCCAACAGGCCATGGTTTTCGCTTCTAATGCTCCTCAGCGTCAGAGATCCGATTCCCTTACCTCTCAGACCCGATCTTCTATCCCAGGGCTCGAAGCTCCATCCCTGTCCGGCCCATCTATGTCTGAGGGTCTGGTTTTTGAGAGGGGAAGATTAGAGGCTCTGGGTTGTCCCAAGGAGGCCTTTTCTACTCTCATGAGTGCAAGGAGGAAAAGTACCAACCAGGTGTATGAGAGGATTTGGTCTAGATTCACAAGTCACTTGTCTTCCAAGTCTTGCTCTAATGGTAATCTGACGGTTCAGGATGTTTTGACTCTCTTACAGTCCAGACTAGACATTCCCCTATCTGTCAGCGCTCTTCGCGTACAAGTCTCTGGAGTATCCTGGGCTAAACATCCCTTGGTTCAGCAATTCTTTAAAGGAGCAATTAGACTTAGACCACAGAGGAAACCTAGATTCCCCAAGTGGATTTACCGCTGGTTCTCGTCTTCTTTTCACAACTGGACTGAACACTTTCAATCAAAGAATTGTCCCTAATGACATCTTTTTTTGGTAGCCATATCTTCAGCAAAAGGAGTCTCTGAGTTTCAGTCTTTAGGATCAAAGGATCCTTTCCTCACATTTTTTCCTGACAGAGTGGTCCTAGTGCCAATACTGGGGTCGAATCCATAGGTTACCTCAGTCTTCCACGAAATTCAGGATATTACTCTTCCTACCTTTAATTCGGCTGGGAGTCAGGATCTTCATCCTCTCGACATGGGAATTATTCTGAAACGATACTTGGAGGCAACAGCTTCTTTCCGGCAATCAGATTATCTTTTTGTTCTTTTTCACTGTAAAAACAAAGGCCTTTGGGCTTTGGTCAGATCCATCGCCACGTGGGTGGTTCAGGCGATCCAGTGGGCTTTTAAAGAGAAGGGCTTGGCTCCTCCTGAGGCGGTTACGGCACATTCCACGAGAAGTCTCTCTACTTCTTGGGCAGCTTCACGTCATGTGGCTCCTGAGTTTATCTGCAAGGCTGCCTCTTGGTCATCTATTCATGGCTCACTGTTGTGTCGAACCTACCAGTTTATCTTCCATTGATTTTGGTTTAAAGGTGCTGTCGGTTGACAGTGTTACATACATTTTTGTTCAGCATTTTGCCCTCCCGAGTGTGTTTGGCGAGTTATTTCCCACACGTTGCTGCCATGGAGTCTGTCAGGAAAACGGAAAATTCCTATCAAAATACTTACCGTAATTTTCCTTTCCTGATGGACTCCATGGCAGCAGGAGTTCCCTCCCAAAATGGCTGGAGTAGGCTAGTTACCGAACACGGCCATGGGCAGGGAGCAAAGATTTATGGGAGTGGTGTCCTATAGGGTAGTGGAGGCGGGACTTAACCCACACGTTGCTGCCATGGAGTCCATCAGGAAAGGAAAATTACGGTAAGTATTTTGATAGGAATTTTCCGTTTTTTTTTTCCCAGACCTGGATCAACTTATCCTGCGTACACAGGAGTGGACTTTTCGACAGACTAGGTCCGACAGTCTTCCCAACGGACTTTCGGTGGAGTTCTGACAGACTTTCCTAACGAACGGACTTGGCCACACACAATCACACCAAAGTCTGGCGGATTCGAATGTGATGACGTACGAGCGGACTAGAATAACGAAGTTCATAGCCAGTAGACAAAAGCTGCCCTAGCGTCGGTTTTCGTCCGTCGGACTAGCATACAGACGAACTGAATTTTTCGACCGGACTCGAGTCCGTCGGAAAAATTTGAAACATGTTCTAAATCTAAAGTCCGTCAGATTTTTCGACAGCAAATGTCCAATGAAGCCCACACACGGTCGAATTGTCCGACGGATTAGTTACGTCTGGACCTTTGCTGACAAAGTCCGACTGTGTGTACACGGCATTAGAAGTAAGCAAATGTAGCAACACAAACAAGCAAAAGGTTTCCCAGCACACTTACCAGCTAGCCTGCAAACAAAACAAAATGGCACTGTCTGTTTCTAATGCAAGTTGTTAGAGGTTTTAGTTGCACACATTTGCAACTATATGTGGAAGCCACACTACCTCGTCAAGGCTTCTCTGTAAAGTGCAATCCTAACTCTTATATTTGAGACTCCCCAAATTGTAGCTTATATAGTGATAGATACATTAATATACAAGTCCATCTATTTACATCTGCCTGCTCATAGACCTACACTGAGATTCTGATGAGGTCCCCATGGAAAACTGACAGGAGGACCTGATTTGACCACCCGTGTTATCAAAGTGCATCTGTCCTTTAGGGATGAGGCCTCATGCACACTGGACGTTTGGGGATCTCTCCTAGATGCCATTCCAAAAAACACTTGATGCTTGTAAATGCACGTAAAGCGTTTAGGTGTATGAAGCACTATGGCGTTAATTCATTTAATTGGCCAGAATAATAGTTTATTCTGAACATTGAAATAAATGAATGCTCAAGTGCCAAACTAGCTTTAGATGAAGTCAAGCGCATCAAGCGTTCCTGACAAAACGCTGCTGCTCCTAGACACACTGGTAGTGTTTTTTTTTTTTTTTTTTTATACCGCCTCCAAACGCCTCTGCCTCTAATCTCCTATGTGTGCGTGGAGACATAGAGGTTGATCTACTCAAGACAAAAAGACAGAACTTAGTAAATGTGCAGAAGCTCATCCAATCATGTGCAAGCAAAAATGCATTTTTTTTTCCCCCTTGCATGTGACTGGGTATTCTTTGCAAGTTTTACCTCATTTGTTAAACTCTGTGCACTTTACAAAGTGCAGTTGCTCCAGTCTATTTGCCTTAGCCCTTGTACACACGGTCGGACATTCCGACGGAAAATGTCTGATCGGACCCTGTTATTGGATAATCCGACTGTGTGTGGGCTCCATCAGACTGTCAGTCGGATATTCCGACGGAAACAAAGTTTTAGAGCTGGGCTATAAAATTTTCTGACAACATGGTCCGATGGGACAAAGTGACAAAAGTGGTCCGATGGGACAAAGGGCCACGCATGCTCAGATCAAATTCCTAGACCAAATCTATTGGCTACTAGCCTGAACGTAGTCCCATCGTAACGAAATAACGTCATCGCGTTCTGAACGATCGGATGCAACACAAGTTTCAGACAAAATCCTACGGATTTTGTTGTCGGAATGTCCGACCGTGTGTACAAGGGCTTACATGCAGAGGCTACTTTCACACTGTGGCCACGTTGCTGGTAAAGCTTTGCTTGTCTTAGCCCTTGTACACACGGTCGGAGATTCCGACGGAATGTGTTCGATCGGACCGTTTTGTCGGATATTCCGACTGTGTGTGGTCTCCATCGGACTGTTTCCGTCGGAGTATCCGACGGACCAAGGTTTCCAACTTGTTGGTAAAATTTTCAGACAAAATGCTCCGATCGGACATACTCCGATCATGTGTAGAGAATTCCGATTGGACAAAGTGCCACGCATGCTCAGATCAAATTCATACACCAAAGCTATTGGCTACTAGCGTGAACGTAGTCCTGTCGTAATGAAATAACGTCATCACGCCGGATTTTCCGACAACTTTGTCCGACTGTGTGTATGCAACAGTTTCGGACAAAATCCGACAGACAAAATCTGACGGATTTGGTTGTTGGAATCTCCGACTGTGTGTACAAAGGCTTAGCGGAGCTTTACCATCATTTTGGCAGCAAACAATTTTAAGAGCTGGCACAGCTCTTAAAATTGTTTCTTGTATCTGTGTGTGTATCCCACCAGAGCTGCTGCCTTGTTTAAAAGTTTTTTTGGCCAGTTTGGTTGATTTAGCAATAGATCAGGTACCAATTGGTTGGAAGGTTTGTCTAGCGCGGTATATCGTTTTTCGATATCATTTTAGCAGCGCTTTGGAATTCCATGCATCTCAATGGGCAGGGGTGCTTTAAGAGTGCTGTATACAGCGCTCCCAAAGCGCCCCAAAGATGCTGCTTGCAGGACTTTTTCCAATGTCCCGGAAGCGCACTGCTCCAGTGTAAGACCACGCTATATCAAGATTCCTCTCAACTCAACTCAGTGTGAAAGCACTCGGGCGACATTAGAGGCGGTTTTCAGGAGCTTTACACTAGCGCTAAAACGCCCGAAAACCGCCTTTAGTGTGAAAGCAGTGTTAGCCCTTGTACACACGGTCGGAGATTCCGACAACCAAATGCGTCGGAGTTATTCCGATGGATTAATTCTGGAAGAGGTCCGGAAGTGATGTTGTATACACACGGTCGGACTAAGTTGTCGGAAAATCCGATTGTGCATAACGTGATGACGTTATTTCGTTAGGACGGGACTACGTTCAGGCTAGTAGCCAATAGCTTTGGTCTAGGAATTTGATCTGAGCATGCGTGGCCCCTTGTCCGTCGGAGTAGGCTACACATGATCGGAGTATGTCCGATAGGAGCATTTTGTCGGAAAATATTTCCGGCAAGTTGGAAAAGTTGGTCCGACGGATATTCCGACGGAAACAGTCCGATGCAAACCACACACAGTCGGAATATCCGACAAAACGCTCTGATAGGAAACATTCCGACGGAATCTCCGACCGTGTGTACAAGGGCTTAGAGGCAGCAAAAAAAAAAAGAGACAAAACACCAGACGGCCCTAACAGCAGCGTTAAAATCCTCCAGTGTGCATGAAGCTTGATTTTTTTTATTTTTTTTTTATTTTTAACTAAAAAATACACTTAAACTCAGTCCTGAAGGACAAGATCACACACAACAGCCAGTATATTATAACCTGTGCCTAGAACAATTCCTGAAAAAAAAATTGTAATTTCCCATGTGATTTGTCTGCGCTGCCAACATATAAAAAAAAAAAAAAAAAAAAAAAAAAAAAAAGCTCAATTCATGGATAAAGCCAGATGTCGAGGGCTTACAAGAGTGAATAAACATTGTTTGTGACACTGTTCTTTACTGGCTCGTTTTGGAAAATTCTGGGTCACTAATGCTGTCATATATAAAAAGGCTTTTCTGCTGCTGCCGCCGATTGGGATGAGAGGTACGAATGAGCAAATATCACAGAACGATCATGTTTTGGCAGCGCTAAATCTCTCAAAGACACAGGACAGTTTGTCTCGGTGGAATGTAACAGGGAACCTTTTCTCGTTGCCGTCGTATACGAGTGTGCCATAGCACTGATTTCTTTCCCTCAGCCAACTTTAAACCTTAAAAGCTGGGTCCTTTCTCACGTGGCTGGCTTCCAAAGAGCACCTTGCCAGAATCCCCCCCTCCCCTCCTATATATCGCTGCGTTAATGAGAGCCAGTTTTATTATTACTTTCCTTCAACCCACCCCCATTTCTTTTAAGTAGCAGCCAATTTTTCCTGCAGCCTGCTTAGTGCATCTGTGCATGAGAGGAGAAGAGTGGATGTGTGTATGCATGTGTTAGAGGCATATCCCTGGCTGACTATGGGATGACTTTTCCCTCAGTTGTCAATTTGCTTGCCTGTCAGCGAAGCTGCTGGTAGTGGGAAAAAAAAAGGGATAGAAGGGAGGAGAGAGACAAGGAGTAAGGGGAGGGAGAACCAAAGCTGGAGGGGACAAGGGCTGGCGTTCGGAGCATCCTGGAGTAAAGAACGAGCAAGGTCCATCAAATGGGAGAAATACACACATTAGAAGCTGTGCAGATGCTCTGCACTCTCCACCTTGTAGCCACACTGCTTTCTCCCCATCATTTTTCCAATGATAAAGACTTTTCCACTGGTATGACCAATTGTTTATCTGGCTTATTGTTTTAGGAAAAGAAAAAAAAAAAAAAATCTGGAGTGTTTTTAATCTAGAGATCAACCTAATCCCTAACATCAGACTCAGGACCATGGCATTCTGCCGCAGCTACTCCCAGTGTACACCTGGAGCTCCTACTGGCTGCACACACTTGCTGTAAAGAAAGCCAAGGCTTCCGGGAAAAAAAAAAAAGATATTAGAGGGGAAAAAGAAGAAGAAAAAAAAAAAATTAACAAAATGTTTAATGCTCCCCATCGGTTTTAAAGGTGGAGCGTGTTCCATCTCTTTGTGTATGTGTTGGTATTTGTTTGTTCCAAGTAAGCATCTTTCATGAGCTTCAACCAAAGTCGCAGACCTATAGCCATGGAGTCCCCCACCAAGGAAATCGAAGAATTTGAGAGCAATTCGCTGAAATATCTGCAGCCGGAACAGATTGAGAAAATCTGGCTGCGTCTCAGAGGACTGTAAGTACCGATCTTCTCTCCATATATTTATTTATGTCCCTGAACAATTTTTCCTCATCTGTTGCCCACTTTGTGTGTCTGTTCAGAACTGTTGTTAACCATTTTCATCAGAAATCCAACATGTGAAAGATCCTAAAAGAAAAAGCGAAGGAAGCTAATTTTGGAATAACTTTTATCATTTCGATTTTGACTTTGTACAAAAGTCTGGGGAAGCTGTGTTCGCAAGCATTCTACACCTTCAGGCGTAATACTGTATATAACAACATGTGGTCACTACAGGGGTTTGGCATTAGCATGACCAGACAGGTGTATTTAGAAAGATTCTTTTCTGTATTAGTAATAGAAGAGCACCATTTTCACAGATTTCTGCATGCTTTCCAGGTAGTAAAGTTGTGATAGTATGTATAGGCTGAGCAGGATGCCAGAGGTTAAGCAAACAATAAATCTGCTAGATGATTGCTGGGTATTAGAGCCTGACAGCACAATGATACGGAAATTTATTAAGGGGAACTTTTCCCTTGGATACAATTAATTTTAGTATTGTCCTGTTCACCAAACATTCACTGTAGGTGAATCTGGTGCATGTGTTTTCATTGACAGTGATTGATTCCTTGTCGGTGAATGTCACATTTTCTCACCCAAGTGTGTTTATTGGTAGAGTGTAGTAGCTATGATTTTCATTTATTTACAGGCTGTGCATAACAACCCTTCATCCACCATTACTTTATTATGCAGAACACATACTGTGTTTACTAATGATACATATATATATTTTAAGGGGCAACAAAAACTCCTTTATTAATAATATCTTCAAACAATGCAGCATCTGAAGCTGTGATTTGTTATGGAGTTAGGTGTCATTATCTATAGTGCAGAACTTGTGTTTTGTCAATTTTATAGTGTGTGTGTGTGTGTGTGTGTGTGTGTGTATAATATATATATATACATATTATATATATATATATATATATATATATATATATATATATACATACATATACACACACACACACACACTCCTCGCTCTATAAATATTTATATATATATATATATATATATATATATATATATTTACACAAAAATAGCCAAAGCACAAGTTCAGCTGAACTATACAAATAATGACACCTGATTTAATAACAAATTACAGCTTTGGATGCTGTATTGTTCGAAGATATCAATAATAAAGGAGTATATAATTTGTGTGTGTGTGTGTGTATGTGTGTATATATATATATATAATCGTAACCTTATGCCGAAACAAACAATCAATATATTTCATTTTTACCTATATAGTAGAATGCAGAACATGCATAACATAAAAATACTTATACGTCCATAAGTTTATTTACTTGTGCTGTGTTGTCGATGGTAACAAGCAGTATTCACCCTTGCAATAATTTAATAGCTATGACAATCGTATGGTTTTAGTTTGTGTTATTATCTCTGAAGATGGACTAAACAAAGTTTTGGGGAAGCTGCATTCACAAGCATTCTCCCTCCAGGCACATTACTGTATATAACAACTATAATGTGGTCACTACAGAGATCACCCTGCTGTTCAGCTGGGGTTAGCATGTTTCCACATTGCTGATCTGCCTGCCAATGCAGTGACTAAAGTGTATATAGTGTATTTTTGTCTTTACATATAGTGTAAAGCAAACAAAACTGAGGACTTGTTAAAGGACCAGTCCACCCAAAAGTGATATTTAAGTTGTGGGTGGAGTGAAATGAGTCGCCTTATAGGTTCTTATATTTTTGGGGGACTCTGGTGGTAAGACCTTCTGGCTCTGTTCCTGTCCTGGGTTGCTACATTTATACATACAGTATACATGTGAGTGTTCCCACATCTCCTTTCAAATCCTCCATAATATAAAGCAGAATAAATATCCGACGATAGTTTGGGACTCATTTGTAAAGGATACTGCAGATGTGCCGACTTGGAAAAAGTGCATAGACCTTGCCACTGGAATTCCCAAGAAATATAAGAAACTGTTAGGTGGGTTAACCCACTATGATCTACCAAACAAGATGACACTTTGATATTTATGATGCCACTCCCAACTTACATACAATTATTCAACTGGCGCCATAGTACACACGGGAGCTAGTAGTTATTCCTGAAACCTGTTCTCAGGTCATCTCTAGGCTAAATTTCTTTGAATAATTCATTTTGATGGAAAGCAGCAAGCAAATATTTTGAAGGACTGTTGAAGTGTACACCGTAAATACATTTTTGATGTTACTTGCACTTTCTTAAATGTTTGCTGTCTCATAGTTTAGCTACTGCTTTAAATATATAAATTTGTAGAGATTAACCACCAGGGGGAGCCCTATATTTGACTCAGATTCTTTCAACCTCTCTGCTTAACAACTGTTGAGATAATGTATTAGCCACACAAGGAGTGCATTACTTTCAATAAATCAGCTGAATCATGGACATGCAATGTTAAAAATAGTAGCTGCCCCCAAGCCCATAAATAAATACAAACGTATACAAAGGTTTTTAAATCTTTGAAACACATTGGTATCAGTATTTATTCATGCATGTGTAGCGCTTGCTCCCACAGGAGCCTACAGTGCTCAAGGTCCCTAGGGTCTTTTCCCGTAGCTGCCCCACAGCCAAGTAGAGTCAGTCGCTCTTTTGGCTCAATGAACAGTCTAGGGGTATGCTTTTTTAATGCTTTATTTGTAGAATTTCAACTTGGATCAGAGTAGGGTAACTGTTGGATACTCCAGTAAATTGTAGCAACAACTTGAGGACACTATTCCTTCTCTTATTAGTGTGAGCAGAGTCCTTGCACAAGCAAATTGGTGTCCTGAAAAATCTCAGTCCACGGCCACAATGTCCTCTGAGAACAAATCTGACTCTAGCACCAGAGGGATTTTAGCAACACACAGTCTCAATGATCTCCCACACTAGGTTGTACTCACAAATGTCCTTGGATAATTGGTTGTCCCACAAATATCTTCCAGACATTTTCCAGTAATATCATACTAGATCCCCAGGTATAAAGTCCTTCAGTCAGCTCTAGCAACTTTTAGTAGACTACTCCCCAACTAGCCTAACTGGGACCTAGTTTGAGCAGCCGACACATGGCAAGCAGCCCCCCGCCAGGGTGTGATCCTTCTCTATTTATACACTCTCCCAGCCACCATCTGGGCACCTCTCCCAGGGATTGGCCAGGGCTGCATAAATATTCAGCTGCTGATTAGACTTTCCCAGCCTTCTATCTTCCAGAACCTTTCCACACAGACAGGAGGAAGCAGTCAACCCTGCCACCAGTGAAGCACAGAACAGACCAAAACAATCACATGCAGTGCACATTACAGTGAGCCATAACTACATTTACCTAACCTATAACCTATCTAGGAGGGTGCTACACATGCGCAGTTTGAAAAAAAAAGTACTTTACTTAGTACCTGACACCTGTTCCATTGATTTAATTTCAAAAGTAGTCCTATGTCCAGTAACTAAAATCTTACATATGACAGATTAATGATGTCAGCTCAAAAGCTGTGTTCAGGTTAAATTTGAAGGTTTTATTAAAATAATACTTAACTTATAAAACTGTAATCGGTTTCCAGCCTTCAGTATTTTCATGGACAGTTTGTAAATGACACCCCCATTTCTCCCTTCCGTGAAAATCCCCTTTCTTTTTCCACCTCTGTAGGATCACCTTAAATCCTAGCAACCAATGATGGGGTTGCCCTAGGCACCAATATTCAAAGAAGGAGGATGGAACTTTTCGCTTCAGACCTGGAGTAGGCAAAGCACCTTCTAGTGCTCTGCCTCCCAGCTTCCACCCTACTGAGCAGTGTTTATTTTGTCAAGAAAAATTTTGCTCATCATAGTTTTCAGATGACTCAGGCTTCATGTACACTGGCAGCTCCTGACCATGGGAAAATGCAAAATGCGTCAGCAAGCAAACAGTATGTTTTCTGCGATTTTTGACGCAGCCCGCAGTCAAAATGTTCCTGTCCTGAACAGGATCCTTTCACGTTCACGAGAGGGAGGATTAACAGTGGTCAAAAAGCAATATTTTTGTTTGTTTACGAATCTTGGTTTTGTTTTAAAGATGTTACTTGATACATTGAACTTGGCATTACAGCCAATAGCATTGAGACACACACACTATATATATATATATATATATATATATATATATATATATATATATATATATATATATATATATATATATATATATATAATGTGTTAAAGTTGTACTTCTGATTGTCTCTGCCATCTTTAAGCTCTGTGTGCAAAGAGGCGTCGTCTCCCTGTACAGTTATTTGACGCATATTTCTTCCCATCATCATTTGAGATGGAGAACTGAGGAAGATCAGACTGATATTTTTAGGACAAATTCCAGAAAAAAGTTACTGCTTAGGTATAATTACAATTTCTAAATCCCCCTGTAACATAGTAAATTTTCACTTTTGACGTTCAGTCCCAAGCTATCTATCTCCATGTCTCACACTCATTCCAAATTCGAAAAAACAAGCTATTTTCTTATTTTATACACATATACAGCCTACTATTATAGAGTTATATGTCAAAGACTACATTCATTTAGCCTACATTCACATATAAATGCGATGCGGGAAACGCAACTAATCCTGTGCATTTCCCGCATCGCATTGAAATTGCACAGCATTCATGCCATCTGCTGCAGGTGTCAATGTTAAATTAAAGACAACCCAAAACAACTTGCAAAACACAGTGCGATTGCCTGAATCAGATTGCTTGGGTGTGCCATGCGATGCAATGCAGTTCGGCAAAAAGGGTCCTGCACCTTACAAAATTATTGGGCTCAAAGCACTACAATGAATTATATTTGAACAGGAAAGTGGTGACATTCCTGCCGGAATCGCATGCAATTTCCTACACTGCACCAGTGTGAGCCTAGGAGTGCGTCTATGGGAATGTTTGACCATTCTTCCAGAAGTGAGGTCAGGCACTGATGTTGAACGAGAAGGCCTGGCTCGCAGTTTCCGCTTTACTTCATCCCAAAGATGTTCAATCCAGTTGAGGTCAGGACTCCTTGCTTTGTGCACTGGTCCAAATACATTTGGTGAAGGGGAGATTATAGTGTGGGGTTGTTTTTCAGGGGTTTGGCTTGGCCCCTTGGTTCCAGTGAAGTGAACTCTTAAGGCATCAGCATACCAAGACATTTTGGACAATTTCATGCTTCCAACTTTGTGGGAACAGTTTGGGGATGGCCCCTTCCTGTTCCATCATGGCTGCACAGCAGTGTACAAACAAGGTCCATAGAGATATGGATGAGCGAATTTGAGGTGGAGGAACTTGCCTGACCTGCACAGAGTCCTGACCTCAACCTAATAGAACACCTTTTGGGATAAATTTGAGCGGAGACTCGGAGATAGATCTTCTCGTCCAACATCAGTGCCTGACCACACAAAATGCGCTTCTGGAAGAATGGTCAAACATTCCCATAGACACACTCCTAAACCTTGTGGACAACCTTTCCAGAAGAGTTGAAGCTGTTATAGCTGCAAAGGGAGGGGCAACTCAATATTTAACCCAACGAACTGAAGCCCCATACACACATCAGATTTTCTGCTGATTTTTGTCTTCAGATTTACCAAAACCATGCCTGCCTGATTGCATACTCATTGAAACTCCTAAGGTTTGACCTCATATTATATGGTTTTAGTAAATCTGAAGGAAAAAATCAGCAGAAAATCTGATAGTGTGTATGGGACTTAAGACTGGAATGCCATTAAAGTTCATGTGCGTGTAAAGGCAGATGTCCCAATTCTTTTGGTAATATAGTGTATGTTATGGAGTACAGAAGGCTGGGAGAAGCAGTGAGCCGGTGAAGGAAATGAAAGCGTATCGATGGTTAAAATTTTGAAAACAAATATATATTTACGCATTGAATTTTAATTTGTTCCAGACTATTCCCTTTTAATGGGAACAATCATGAAGTTTAAAAATTTACATTTTGAAGAATCCCACATTTCCTTCCTTAAATTCTGTGAGTATTCACAATGCCCTGTGAGCAGGCACTGCTGTGTAACACATTTCACAGAGCCTGTCTTGTAAAGTGTCGAGAGGAGGGGTTTCAGGAGGCGGAGTCAGTACAGGAAATAGCAAGTGCAGTCCTTAGAAAATGAAAGTAAACAGCAGAGGAGAAGCTGGAAAGCATGCAGGGAAACCAGGAAGTTGTGGAAAGAGATGACCAGCAGACAGGCAGAATGCACAACATGAAAGGAGATTTTTTTTTTTTTTTTACCACTTCAATACCAGGCTCTTTCGCCCCTTCCTGCTGAGGACAATTTTGAGCTTTCAGTGCTTTCGCACTTTAAATGACAATTGCGGTCATACAACATGGTGCCCAAACTAAATTTTTATCATTTTCTGCCCACACATTTCTTTTGGTGGCATTTGATCCCCTCTGCAATTTTTATTTTTTGCTAAACAAACTAAAAAAGACCGACATTAAAAAAAAAAAAAATGTTTTCTTTGTTTCTGTTATAAAATGTTGTTTTCTCCTTCACTGACGGGCACTGATGGGCACCAATAGGTGGCATTAATGGGCACTGATAGGCGGCATTGATGACATTGATGGGCACTGACTGGCACTGACAGGTGGCATTGATAGACACTAATAGATGCCACTGATGGGCAGCACTGATTGGGCAGGTACTGACAGGTATTAATGTTGGGCACTGATTTGCACTGTGTTGGGCACAATGCCGTTTACTGGCACTTCCTGGTTCTAGTGATGATCAGCTGTGATTGGTCACAGCTGATTACGTTGTAAGAAGCCTCTGTCAGAGGCTTCTTATCACGATCGGAGATGCGACGTGTCAGACTAACTCGCAATCACCACGCTGCACACACCCGTGGACGCGCCCTGGCATGTTATCTTGCTGGACATCATATGACGCCCAGTCAGGATAACAGAACCACTTGTCGGCCGTCATTCTGCTATAGGCTGGGCAGGAAGTGGTTAAGTAAGCTTATAATAAATTGTCAAAAATATAATATAAAAAATGTATAATTCCAAGTGTATGCTATGACTAAAATCTTTTGTATGGAATGTACAGAATTGTTCCCAATCTTAATGTGCAGAAAAAAGAAACATAACTATGCATTACTGTGATACCAAGCTTACCATGGCCATATATCACAGTCAAGTCATATTTCTACAACTGCAGTGACCTTTGTTCCAAATCAGGGACAGTTGGAAGCTATGCCTAAATTATTGCAAGCTGGTAACATTCCACAATCTACAAAGTCCCTCTGTCCTTCTTTCATCCTCATTTGTCCCTCATTTTGGTTTGATCTATATAGTTGTGTATATATAATACACTGTTTTATCTTTCAAAAAGTGTTTCACAGTGGGATTGTTACCACAAAAATGTATTTCACTGCCAGTCCCTCTATTATAACTAAGCATAACACACAGGGTAAGCGTTTTTCTAAAACAAAGCTTGTAAATACAGTTTAATAGCTATCTTCGGGCCGGTCATGTGACTCTCGGACGGTCTCCTACTCCAATCCAGGGCTACTGTGGGAGGGGCACAGAGATCACCCTCTGACATCACCCGGGGAGGTCCAATGGTCACTCAGCCCCTCCCACAGTAGCCCTGGATCGGAGTAGGAGACCGGCCAGGAGTCACATGGCCGGCCTGAAGATAACTGTTAAATGTTATTTACAAGCTTTGTTTTAGAAAAAACGCTTACCTTGTATGTTATGTCTAGTTATAATAGGGGGCTGGCAGTGACAATTGGTAATCTTTTTTATTTTTTAATAAGAATGGCAGGGGGGGGCGGAGACAGAGACAAAGACACGGGAGCTGACAGGCAGGGAGGGAAGGAGGGGATGAAGGGGACAGAGCAGGGATGCAGATGAAGGAGGAACGCAAGCTGACCACGGTAGTTTGAGCTCAGCAGCCATGATCATTGTGGTCAGCTCACAGAGGGGGGCACAGGCATCAGCCAGGTTTTTTTTACAGTTTAGAGAGGGGCAGATTAGACAGCACAATCGCTGAGCTGTTTAATCTGCTATAAGGGAATAGGATCTCTTTTTTTTTTTTTTTCTCTTTTTTTTTTTAGGGTTCTAAACACTTTAACCTTTCTTTTACATTCTAATTTGCTGCATTTGTAAATATCAAAAGCTAGTATAAAGGAATAGTAGTGGTAAAAAAAGAAAAGTGGGTTTAACTAATAATTTTTTTTTATAATTCTCCTTTAGGGGGCGTAACAGGGGGTGTGTCCTTTGCCTACATACTTTTGCTAATAAATGTCCCTCGTTCCCATCTCACAAATTTGGGAGGTATGGTTTATGGCTGTATTGCACATTTACTCTACCACCAAAGTTGTACTGGTAGAATTTCTTTAATGCAAAAAACAGCAGTTCTTTTTTACTCTGTGTATAATGTATTCGCTTGATGAATAAAATAGTGATTTTCTTTATTGCATGAGAGATGCTTCAAGGCAAACTATGCTTGTATTTCCATTTGTTTAGATGGATAAAAAAAAAAGCACAAAGCAGGTGCTTCTATTTAAGTGGTTTTTAGCATATTCGGTCCCTTTTACTATAAAATGTCTGTTTTTTTTTTAAATGTCTTTAGCAGCCCTATTGATGTAGTCACAGCAATGTGTAATAGACTATATTAAGTACCTTGTCATGCTTATGAAGCATAATAAACCATTGCAATGGTTCAAATTGCTCAAGGTTTGTAATCATTAAGCTTTGTACACTGTTAGGTCATCATGTTTTTCAAGTATTTCACGTCCAAGTTCTGGATTTTATCATTTTGCTTAGATTTTCTTTCCCAATATTTGGCACAAAATATACTCATGTTTGGGCAAGGCAACCATAATCGTGTCATCTGCTATTATGTGGATACTTTCACTATTTGCAAATTTCTTTTTTTTTTTTTGCAAAACATTTTACTAGCAGTTGATTCCAAATGGTAGCGCAAGTTCAAATGGCTATCACAGAAGAGTATTAAAATAATACACTTGTAGTTATTTATCTAGACTGACCTGTCACCATCCATTTTACTCATCCAGAATGATAAAGAATTATTTTCCACTCAGTGTGGGACTAGGGGCCGTGAACAGCAGATTTGTCACAGAAATTACAAGGTAGTTGACTATGCAGGCAAGATCCGACCTCGCCAAGGTTTTATTTTTTAATCACACACAGATTAATAAATGAGCTTGCTCTAATCCCTTGTTTATGCTTATACAGGAACAGGGAGAGGATATGCCCGAACATCCTGCATACTGTCTTACCTTAGTAAGACAAAAGCCGCCAAAATGCCATGGCACATCTAATCCATGTTTCCCTTGCTATCTTCTGGCTAAGGATATGTAGCTGAATCTTAAAGTGGAACTACACCACATTTAAGCCCCACAACTAATACAGGCATACCCCACTTTTAACTACACAATGAGGTTTATTTACTAAAGCTGGAAAGTGCAAAATCAGGCTCACTTCTGCATAGAAACCAATGAGCTTCTAACTCCAGCTTATTCAATTAAGTTTTGGTAATAAAATCTGGAAGCTCATTGGTTTCTATTTAGAAGTGTGCCTAATTTTGCACTTTCCAGCTTTAGTAAATAACTCCCATTGTGTACTTAAAAGTGGGGTATGCCTGTATCGCTATTTAATTCAATTTTTACATTTAAAGCAAACTCACATTGAAAACACTCCCTAGTACTAATGTGCGTAGCCATCTTGAGAAAGGACAGATGATTCATGTAGCATTTACTTCATGGAATCCATCTGCCCTTAGCTCAGGTAGGCAGCAGGGTGTGCTTAGCTGAGAAAACCCATCCTCCCCTCCTGAAGACTCCTGGGATGTATGACCTTATTATGGACTCAAGAAATATAAAAAAAAAGTTTAAGGCTAGGTTCACACTGCCGTACAGAGCGGCTCACAGCAGGAGTCCAGTGCATCCTTGTTACCATTTCAGGTCCGATTTCAGTCCGAATTTATTAGGTCTCCCGTGCAGTTCGCTTCAGAGATTGTGATCGGCTCTCTATGGAGCATGTTCACACATCTCCTGACATGTGAATTTGATGTGGGGAGACCCACATGCAATTTGCAATAGTGTTAACTCAGCCAAAAAAGTCTATATAGTATACCTCTTTACTGATGTTATCCGCATAAGGATTGAAATTTATCATTGTTGATTGAGAGAGTGAAGTTCCGTTTAACCACTTCCATAGTTGCCAATGTTGTAAAAAAATTTATAGGGACACTTTTTTGGCTGTAGGCAGAGTCGTATTATAATTAGGGGGTGGGGCATGCATTTGTGGGCATAGCATAGCAAAAAAAAGCGGTACGCGCAATGCCCAAAAATGGTTTACGTGAAATAGTGGGCTTGGCTTATATGGGCATGGTTCAAATGGGGGGTGTGGTTAGAGTCTGAGATGAATGAGAGATGGAGAAAGAAAAGGGGAAAAGAGGGAGGGAGAGAGAGAGAGAAAGAAAGGAGGGGCGGCACAGTGGTGTAGTGGTTAGCACTCTCACCTAGCAGTAAGAAGGGTCGCAGCAGAGCCCCTCCTTACATGTTTGTCCCCAGGCAGTAGAGCCCCTCCTTACATTCGTGTCCCCAGCACAGTGGAGTCCTCTTCACATCTGGTGTCCCCAGCGCAGCAGAGCCCCTCCTTACATATGTGTCCCCAGCGCAGCGGAGCCCCACCTTACATGTGTGTCCCCAGTGCAGCAGAGCCCCACCTTACATGTGTGTCCCCAGGGCAGCAGAGCCCCTCCTTACATGTATGTCCCCAGGGCAGCAGAGCCCCTCCTTACATGTATGTCCCCAGGGCAGCAGAGCCCCTCCTTACATGTGTGTCCCCAGGGCAGCAGAGCCCCTCCTTACATGTGTGTCCCCAGGGCAGCAGAGCCCCTCCTTACATGTGTGTCCGCAGGCAGCAGAGCCCCTCCTTACACGTGTGTCCGCAGGCAGCAGAGCCCCTCCTTACACGTGTGTCCGCAGGCAGCAGAGCCCCTCCTTACACGTGTGTCCGCAGGCAGCAGAGCCCCTCCTTACACGTGTGTCCGCAGGCAGCAGAGCCCCTCCTTACACGTGTGTCCACAGGCAGCAGAGCCCCTCCTTACACGTGTGTCCCCAGTGCAGTGGAGCCCCTCCTTACATGTGTGTCCCCAGCGCAGCGGAGCCCCTCCTTACATGTGTGTCCCCAGGGCAGCAGAGCCCCTCCTTACATGTGTGTCCCCAGGGCAGCAGAGCCCCTCCTTACATGTGTGTCCGCAGGCAGCAGAGCCCCTCCTTACATGTGTGTCCGCAGGCAGCAGAGCCCCTCCTTACATGTGTGTCCGCAGGCAGCAGAGCCCCTCCTTACATGTGTGTCCCCAGCGCAGCGGAGCCCCTCCTTACATGTGTGTCCCCAGCGCAGCGGAGCCCCTCCTTACATGTGTGTCCCCAGCGCAGCGGAGCCCCTCCTTACATGTGTGTCCCCAGCGCAGCGGAGCCCCTCCTTACATGTGTGTCCCCAGCGCAGCGGAGCCCCTCCTTACATGTGTGTCCCCAGCGCAGCGGAGCCCCTCCTTACATGTGTGTCCCCAGCACAGCGGAGCCCCTCCTTACATGTGTGTCCCTAGGCAGTGGAGCCCCTCCTTACATGTGTGTCCCCAGCGCAGCGGAGCCCCTCCTTACATGTGTGTCCCCAGCGCAGCGGAGCCCCTCCTTACATGTGTGTCCCCAGCGCAGCGGAGCCCCTCCTTACATGTGTGTCCCTAGGCAGTGGAGCCCCTCCTTACATGTGTGTCCCCAGCGCAGCAGAGCCCCTCCTTACATATGTGTCCCCAGCGAAGCAGAGCCCTACTTACATCAGCATCCCCAGCGCAGCGGCGATCTCCTTCAGAGTATGTCCCCAGCAGCAGCAGCAGCTACAGTTCCTTTCACTTGTGTTGAGTGGAGAGGGGAGGGAGGGCGGGCCATTGGGGCAGCCAATTGGCTTCTCTCTTCTGTGTACAATTCTATTGTACACTAAAACCGATTAGCTGCTCCTCCCCTCTCCACTGAACACAAGGGGAAACTCACTGCTGTTCATGACCTCTTTGTCACTTTGCCTTTACTCTACTTGCTGTCACCGAAACCTGGCTCCACGAATCTGACACCCCTTCTCCTGCTTCCCTCTCCCAGGGTGGCCTTGTCTGGACTCCCCTAGGCCTAATGGACGCAAGGGAGGTGGAGTGGGATTCCTCCAATCCCCCCAGAGCACCTTCCAGGTTATTCACTCTCCTCCCTCTTTGCCTCTCATCATTTGAAGCTCCCTGTATACATCTATTCTCTCCAACTTCCCTAAGAATTGCTGTGATCTACTGGCCCCCTGGACCATTATCGACTTTCCTTGATGAGTTTTCTACCTGGCTACCCTACTTTCTCTCTTAGGAAATTCCCACAATCCTTCTTGGTGATTTCAACTTCCCTGTTAATACAAACACTCCCGCTACTTCTAAACTTCTTAGTCTAACCTCTTCATTTGACTTTAAACAATGGGTACAACCTTCTACTCACTCTGATGGCAACACCCTTGAGCTTGTATTCTCTTACCAATGCAATCCATGCACCTTCTCCAACAATCCTTTTGCTCTCTTTGACCACCACCTTATTAGTTTCTCTCTCCCCTTGTCTTCCACCAACTTTCCCTCCACTCGCCTAACCATCACCCGTAGAAACTTTCGCAACTTTTTCAACCTCTCTCTCCTCTATTCTGCTACTGACAACCTCTATAACAAAATCTCTCCCCTGTCCTGCCCCAACCAAGCCACTTCCATCTACAATAAATCCCTGTCCTCCACCCTGGACAAGCTCGCTCCCCTCACTACACCCAGAATCAGGCCTCGACCCCTACAACCCTGGCAAACAGACAACACCAGAATTCTCAAAAAACGTAGTCATGCTCTTGAGCATCTGTGAACAAGTCTCTCAGACTTCAACCAATATAAATCTGCCCTCCAAAAATACTATTCTTTCCTCCACACTGCCAAGCAGACCTAATTTACAACTCTAAAGCCCCGTACACACGAGAGGACTTATGTCCGACAGAGTTCTGCCGGAGTTCTGCCGGAGTTCCGAAGGACTTTTCGGCTGAGCGGACTTGGCCACACACAATCACACTAAACTCCGACGGATTCGAACGTGATGACGTACGACTGGACTCGAATAAGGAAGTTCATAGCCAGTAGCCAATAGCTGCCCTAGCGTCGGTTTTAGTCCGTCGGAATAGCATACACACGAGCAAATTTTTCAAAGGGACCGGGTCCGGCGGAGTTCCGTCGGAAAAATTTGAAGCATGTTCCATATTCTAAAGTCCGTCAGACTTTGGTGAATCAAAAGTCCGTTGCAGCCCACACACGATCGAATAGTCTGACGGAATCAGTCCGTCAGACTTTGGATGTTGAAAAGACCGCTCGTGTGTACGGGCTTTATTAACACGTTCTCATCCATTCCCATTAACCCTTCTCTACCTTCAACTCTCTACTTTGTCCTCCACCCACTGACTCACTCATTGCTCAGGAGATTGTTAATCAATTCAAAAACAAGATTGATACAATCCGTGATGAAATCTTCACTCTACAGGTATCTTCCCCAGTTAAGACCCCATATTCAAACCTGCTACTACAGATGAAGCTGCTAAACTCCTTTCTAACGCCCACCTAACCACCTGTCCCCTATTCCCTCTCAAATACTACGGTCGCCCTCTATCCTACACTCTCTAACCCACATCTTAAATCTCTCCCTCACCTCTGGCATCTTTCCCAATGCTCTAAAACATGCATTGGTCACCCCCATATTTAAAAAAGCTGTCCTTGGATCCTACCAATCTTAACAATCTACGCCCTATCTCCTTGCTCCCTTCTTCCTCTAAACTCCTTGAATGCCTGGTTTACAACCAACTGAGTGACTTCCTCTTTAATAATAACCTTCTTGATCCCCTTCAATCTGGATTTTGCCCTCAACACTCCACAGAAACTGCTCTTTTAAAACTCACAAATGATCTACTAACTGCAAAAACCAACAGACACTATTCTGTACTCCTAATTATGGAACTTTCAGCTGCCTTTGACACAGTTGACCACCCCCTCTTCCTCAAAAAACTTTTACTCCCTCTGTCTCCATGACTGTGCTCTTTAGTGGCTCTCATCTTACCTATCCCAATGCACATTCAGTGTCGCTTACAATTCTACTGGGGTCCTCCAAGGTTCTGTTCTAGGACCTCTCTTATTTTCAATCTACACCTCTTCCCTAGGTCAGCTGATTCAATATCATTTCTACGCTGACAACACCCAAATCTATCTCTCCACCCCTCAACTCACTCCATCAGTCTCCTCACGCATCATTAACTTACTAACAGACATATCTGTCTGGATGTCACACCACTTCCTCAAACGCAACTTGTCCAAAACCGAGATTATAATATTTCCTCCCCCACGTGCCTCTTCCCCTGACTTACCTGTCAAGAGCAATGGCACAACCATCCACCCATCCCCACATGCCAGTGTGCTAGGTGTTATCCTGGACTCTGAACTCTCCTTTCGGCCCCACATCCAATCACTTTCCGAAGCTTGCGCCTCAACCTCTGCAACATCTCTAAACAACGTCCCTTTCTAACCAATGAAACCACAAAGTTCCTGATTCAATCCATGGTTATCTCTCGCCTTGACTACTGCAACTCCCTCCCCCTTGGCTTACCTTTAAATAGACTATCCCCGCTTCAGTCCATCATGAATGCTGCTGCCAGACTCATCCACCTTACAAATCGCTCAGTGTCTGCTACCCCTCTCTGCCAATCCCTCCATTGGCTGCCACTCGCCCAACAAATTAAATTTAAAATACAATAAGTTACAAATCCATCCACAACTCTACATCACTAGCCTAGTCTCAAAATACCTACCTAATCGCCCTCTTCGTTCCTCCCAAGACCTCCTGCTCTCTAGCTCCCTCATCACCTCCTCCCATATCCACCTTGCTCATCCTCTGAAATTCCCTACCCCAATCTGTCAGACTGTCTCCAAATTCATCCACTTTTAGGCGATCCCTGAAAACTTTCCTTTTCAGAGAAGCCTATCCTGCCCCCATCTAACAACTGTTCTTTTATTTTCTCCATCAGCTCACCCCCCACAGCTATTACCCTTTTGTATAACTTGACCCTCCCTCCTAGATTGTAAGCTCTGACGAGCAGGGCTCTCCGTTTCCCCCCTGTATTGAATTGTATTGTAATTGTACTGTCTGTCCTAATGTTGTAAAGCACTGAGAAAACTGTCGGCGCTATATAAATCCTGTATAATAATAATAATAATAATAATATTCTTCTACATATTTTTGGTAAAAACAAAACGCAATAAACGTGTATTGATTGGTTTGCGCAAAAGTTATTGCATCTATAAAATAGGGGATAGATTTATGTTATTTTTATTATTATTATTATTATTATTATTTGTTTTACTAGTAATGGTGGCAATCTGCGATTTGTATCAGGACTGCGACATTGCTGCGGACAGATCAGACACTTTTGACACTATTTTGGGACCATTGACATTTATACAGTGATCGGAGCTTAACATAATCACTGATTACTGTAAAAATTACACTGGCAGCTAACACTAGGTGGCGATAAAGGGGTTACCTGTGTTCCCTGGGTATGTTCTAACTGTAGGGGGGGTGGGACTGACTAGAGGAGGAGAGATATCGGTGTTCATACTTAGTTTGAACACACGACCTGTCTCCTCTCCCCTGTGCTGGAAATTTAACACTCCCATTGGTTGTGCTCTCAACCAAACTGTGAAACCATCCAATGGCTTGTGTCATAACGATCACATGTGCATCATCATGGCAGTTGTAGATTAAACAGAGGCAAAGATGGCAGCTTCCTTGGCTGAAAACGATAGGGGGGGGGGGGGTGTTAACTTACACTTTGACCTTTACAACCACTTTAGGGTGACTATAGATATTATGATGATGTTGTTTGAAACACATCAAAATCTTTGTATTAGGCAGCAATTATTTCAAATAGTATTACTACTTTAAATGTTCATTGAGCTATAAGGCATATGTAGTATGTTACTTGCAATAATGATTATTTTAAAGATAATTTTTGGCTGTCATTGACTTTTATTGTGAAAAAGTCATTACAATTAAGCTGTTTATGTTAGTGAGTTGAGCCTTAAAGTGGTTGTAAACCCTTTACAACCACTTTTTACTACAGGCAAGCCTATAATAAGGCTTACCTGTATCTACCCTGGATATTTCCTAAACCTGGATTAGGAGATATCTCCTGTATCTGCATATGCCGGTGTCATTGGCATGTGCGCACTAAAGCAATGGCTTATTCATGCTGTTGCTTGAGTTAGTGTGCCGTTACCAGTGGCTCCCACACACAATGGGCCGGGAGTGACGTCATTGCGGCTCCGGCCAATCACAGTGCTGCAGCCCGCGATACCTGGAAGGACCTCCAGGAGCGATGTCGCCAGACAGAGTGGTGTACAAGGACCGATGCAGGGGCCTAGATCTAAGGTAAGTAATTCATAATGAGCTAATGAGCTAGTATGCTATGCATACTAGTTCATGATGCCTTTGTCTTGCAGTTTTTATTTCTTGTTATTCGGTTTACAACTACTTTAATGGACATTTAAACATAAGAACAAATTGAAGGATCCCTTATTCCCTTCATTTTCACTTGCTGATCCTGCCAGGAGCGAATTTCCAGTAATGAAATGAAAATACGCACTCATCCATTTCAGTTCAGTATACAGGAATTTTGGATTTCTGGTGGAGTCAACAAGCTTGAGAACTTGGCCTTAAAAAATAACAATAAAGCAGGCTCCACATCTGGGAAGCTATTACATAATAAATGTTTTCTTGGGTTTTGATATACTTTAAGACTATTACATTTACTGTACTATTATTACATGTAGTAAAAAAAAAAAAAAAAAAAAAACACAGGTCATAGTGTTCTCACGCTATAGTAGGCCATACCTGAACAAGGACCTTCATAGCATGATTTCCAGGGATTATTTTAATGAAGGCTTCAGATTTACTAATATTGAAAATGACATTTGAAATTACGCTAACATGGTAAAGCTTATACAAGATTTTATTGCTCTGGTTTACTTATACTTAGAACCAGCACATGCTCTGTCCCCAATAGGGAGTTCTAATCCCTCAAAGTATTCTGATTATTCTATCTGTTGGACCAGTCTCACTTGAAACTGTGCCAGGATTCTGCTCTGCAGGGCAGACATATCTGCTTGTTTGTGGCTAGTCTTAAGTAAGACATGAAACTAATGACTCCGTGGTGCAGATTAGTGAGAATTATGGTGGAAATGATCTGTTTCCCTAATTGTTATTCAGTTTACTGCAATGGTGGATCCTTGAGGCTTAAATTATTAGTGGGCCCAGTCATAAACTGTTATCTACATAAAATTATAAATGTATGAAGCAGTTAACAGTAGCGACTACATACATGAAAAAATCTATTTTGGCTGTGCAAAAAATACAATGTAATTTAAGAGCGTACATTGCCATATGGCGGTATGCGGAGCTTAAGTGTAGCAGCATCATTTGCTAGTTGAATGTTTAATTGACAATAAGTACTGTGTTTTTTCGTTGCCAGCGTCAGGATAAAAAAGCCTCTCATTTGCTCAATTGTATGGAACCTGCATTGAGTGCCTGCATGAAATTACAGAAGACTTGAACACTGTGCAAATCTCCAAGCCTTTGACTGTTTACTGTTGTTTAACAGCTGTAGCTGACAGAACACAGACTTCGTGTTCTACACTTGCTGTTTGACAGGTCACATTTTCTATGCTTTCTGTTCACTGGCTAGTTATGATGCCCTGCACTGTTAATGTTTTTTTCTTTTTAATTTTCTTTTTATTATTTTTATGAAGTGCATTAAAAGCCACACTGCGTACCCACTGACAGGCATTGTAATCGCAGTTAATGACATTTTAAACAAAACAAATCTTGCAAAACCTTTAATTTTCATGGCGTAGTAAAGATTTAACCCTTGAAGAAAGATCTTAGCGCCTTGTTGGCATCAAGAGAGACATTTTTCACTAATATAATTTTTTTCCCTTTAGCAATAATAATTCATTACAATATACAAACTGGATATTGCATGTGGTGCAGGGATTGCAACAGATGACCTGTGACAAGAAAAAAGTGATACTTATTTTCTCAGTATCTCCAAGATATATTTCTTTTATAACCCAATCTCTCTGTTCCTCCTACCCTCACAACTGTCCTTTTTTTTTTTTTTTTTTTTTAGGTCTGATGTAGAGATCTGTTAAGTGCTTGGGTAGTTCTAGTTTAGCTTTTCTCAACCGTTTTAATATAGAGGAACCTATAAAATACCTTTCAGGCCCCGGGAACACTGAAGTCTATGGGACCTGAATTTGAAATATCGAAAGTCCACATTTTGAAGGCTTATATGCAAGTTATTGGCATTTTAAAAAAAAGTCTTTAAAGAAGCAATGACTTAAATGATGCTTAAAGTGAAACAATAAAAATTAACAATTTCTTAAAATGCAGTGCACGAGGTGGATCCCCTTAGTCTGCCTGCAAAGTGGCATATCTGTACCATGTATAGAACCTGCTGCAGCCAAACTGACATTTATAAAGAAAAAAAATTACATTTCAATTTCCGCCAATACAATACGATTGCCGGCAATACAGAATGTTAAAAAATATAGCGTTGAGGTCCCCCCCAATCCATACCAGACCCTTATCCGAGAATACAGCCCGGTAGGTCAGGAAAGGGGGGGACAAGCAAACACCCCCCCCCCTTCCTGAAGCATACCAGGTCACATTCCCTCAACATGTTGATGGGGACAAGGGCCTCTTCATGACAACCCTGGGCTGTGGTTGTGGGGGTCTGTGGACAGGGGGCCCCCAGATCCCAGCCCCCCCATGTGAATGAATATGGGGTGCTTAGTACCCCTTCCCATGTGTCAAAAAGAAATAAACACACACACATACACAGTTTTTGACAATTCCTTTATTAAAAATAAAAAAACAAACAATGTCCCTCCAATGTAGAACCATCGTCAATCACAATGACGCCACCACTGCCTGACCCAAAAAAAAGCTCCACTCACGACCAAGGCTTACCGCCATCTGTCTGCTCCGCCATCTGACAGGTCTTAAATAGGTAAGAGGAGGAGCCATCTGGCGATGTCACCTGGTGGCACTTCACCCGTGTGACATCACTGATTGGTGTATGCTGGGTGATGCCGCCAGGTGGCACCACTCTTTACCTATTTAAGATTTGTCAGATGGTGGAGCCGGCAGAGGGTGGTTAGCCTTCCTCGTGGGCGGAGAATTTTTTTGAGATTATCGAGTCCGGCGGTGGTGGCAGCAGCATGATTGACAATGAATCTACATTGAGGAACAATTTTTTTTTTAATAAAGGAATTGTCAAAAACTGTGTATTTTTAGTTCTTTTGGACACTTTTTTGGTGAATGGGTAGGGGTCTTACGTTCCTCATACTCATTCACATAGGAAGAGGTCTTTTTCCCCATCAACATGGGGACAGGGTGCTTGGGGGTATGAGGTTGAGGGCACGTGGCCTGGTGTGGTTCAGAAGGGGGGGGGAACTGGCTCGCCCCTTCTTTCTTGGTCTGCTGGGCTGCTATGGATTTTAGGAAGGACCCCACACAGTTTAAAAAAAAATTGGTGGCCCCCATGCAATTTTTTCACATTTTTCTATTAGTGGCAATGGGTTTTTTTTTTCATTCAGCTGTCAGCGGGGAAGCCCATTGGCAGCTGGGGACTCATCCACTGTTAAGGATGCAGTGGACGGCTTCCCAGCCCTGCTCCTTAAGAACCAGCTATTCACTATGCCTTGATTGAGCAAAGCTTTGCACAATCAGGGCTTAGAATGCTCTTCGTCAAATGCTGTTTGGACTAAACGTTTGCTCAGCTCGAACTGTAGTCATCAGGAGGATAAGGACCCCCTTACATAGTAGTAGTACTAGTATAAAAGGGCCCCATTACACTGGTGGTCATTGGGAATAATGATTCTTACATTGGTGATGAGTGGAAAAATAATTAATTGTCAACTAAGGAATGCCAAGCTTATAGATACTGTAGCTGAAAAGATAATTAAAGTTATATGTGAGAGACAGAAATTGCTCAATAAATACTTGGCAACCTTTGGAGGAACCCGAACAGAAAAATTCTGTTCTAGACAATGGGGTTAATTTACAAAAATGGGAGAGTACAAGATCTGGTGCAGCTCTGCATAGAAAGCAGCTTCCATTTTTTTTGTCAAAGCTTGATTGACTACCATGCACAGATGCACAACCAGTGCAATGGGGCCCTTTTATACTAATACTACTACTACTATGTAAGGGGGTCCTTCTCCCACTGATGACTAGAGTATCATCTCTGTTTTTGCAAGATATAAAGTGCGTGTGTGTGCTTCTTTTAAATTATAATCCTAAATACAGTACCTTTTTCACAGCTCCTCTGTGCAGTTACAGGATCTCCCTCTGCTCTGCTTCAGCGGTCTAAGAACAGCGGCAGGGGGGGCTGAGATTCCCCAGTGATGTCAGCCAGCCAGCTGAGGGAGATCATGTGACCACACAGTGGAGCTGTGCAAAAAGGCATTTAGGTTTATCATTTAAAAAAAAAACTGACATACTGCACTGAATATTTTGCTAAAGCAGAGAGGATACAAGTAATTGTGTTATGTAATACTTGAGCATAGATGCAGGTGAAGAGGGGAGGGGCAGGGAGAAGATTGGCTCTGCAGACACACACTGGAGCTGACAGCCAAAGAAGGAGTAGGAGAGGGGGAGAGGAAGAGACGCTCAGAACACTGCAGGATGACGGAGGCATGTAACCTGACCACTGTAATCATGGATCAGCAGCCAGTCTGTCAGCACACACATGGGGACACAGGAACAGGTAGAATCAACCAAGTATTTTAAGTGGGCAGATCTTCCAGTCCTTAAGTTATTAAAGGAACAGGGGCTTTTTTCTTTTCTTTTTTTTTAGGGTTACAACCACTTTTATAAATTCAAGAAAATAATACATTTTTATGGATTCATTTCTCAATTCTACATAGAAACAAGGATTAAAGGAATATAGTTTTGGATCAATGCACTTCCTTAAGTTAACACATGCATTTTCTTGCATTGGGGCACGAAGCATTAAAGTAGAATTGAACTCACAAAGTTATTTTCCATAATATAGAGAACATCTAGAAATGTTAATTGTTTATAAATAGTGTTCTGCAAAATCATCCTTCTGGAATTCCTCCTAAAATATATCAATGCATGTGTGGTTATATGAGTGTGCTTAGGCATCCTGTGCCTACAGCCTCATAACAACGTAAGTATTCATTAGTATTCATATTGGAGTGTTATAGTGCAGGTGCATTTTTTTTTTCACTGTATACATGTGTTTGGGTGCCATTCAGAATAACTAGCAAGTGTTGAAATGTAACTTTTCCTATCTCCTAAATTCTAAGGTATGGTAGCTAGTTTCATCCACAGGAGTTTAAAGTCAATTCATATCTTTTTATATCTTTCAATGTAGCTTAAAGGGCACAATTGCCTTAACTCTGCATGTAAAGTTGCATTGCAGTAATGTGTAATCCTTTAAAATTTATATTTTGTGTTTACAAACAGTGACCATGGGTCAGTCAGTTAGTGGTGACCATATCTGGTCAATGATGTTACCCATGATCATCACTTGTGGGCGGGGTCTGGCTGCACCTATGCATGTGAGGTAATACCTTGCCCAAAGGTGTGCTCAGCAATGCCTGCGACCAGGCAGAGGCTGCGGTTATGTGGAGAATAAAACATTAAGTCAATCCCTGAATCAGAGATGAGCCACTTGTGTGTAGCAAATGTGCAGAGTTTTTCTTAAGGTGTTTTGTCCCAAGTAACTGCACACTTGTAACTGATGTATGTTGCATTTGGAGGGACCTGCAAAACCATTGCCCACTTCACCATTCCAGAGTACCTCTGTTACCTCACTTCCAGTAACAGATTGGACAGCTAGGGAGGGAGTCGGGGCTCCTCATTCAGAGGACCTGTCATTAAACCAGGTAACATTCCAAATGGCTGGTTGTTGTAGTTGTTCTTCCTTTTGGTTACCCATGGCAACTGCCTCCTCTTCTTTAGCTTGCGAGTCAACCCTTTGTGGTGGTGTATACCCCATAGTGCTTTTACAGACCCAGGTTATGAGGAATACACCAAGACACAACATGCATCCCTTTGAACTGCACTAAGCCTGGTCTGAAGTTATTCAAACAACTTTACTGAGAGTTCAGAAGAACATGTATAACACTCAGTAAAATTTGCAGCCTAGCTACACCTAACTGAGATTGGCCTAGGTTACCTGAACATGTGAAGTAATGATGTAAATCAGGGATATGCAATTAGCAGACCTCCAGCTGTTGCAGAAATACAAGTCCAATGAGGCATAGCAAGACTCTGACAGCCACAAGCATGACACTCAGAGGCAGAGGCATGATGGGAATTGTAGTTCTACAACAGTTGGAGGTCCGATAATTGCATATCCCTGATGTAAATAGTCTAATCTATTCTTGGAAAGGCTCATACAGAGAGGTCCATGTCTCTGTGGGTTGTCCTGGTGAATTGGCGTTCAGTGCTGGGTGGCAGGTCCCAGAGAACTCTTGCAGATGCCCTGTCTTCTCTTTGTTCCCAGCCTCCCTGGGATCCAGGCCTCCTCCCCTTTTATACAACACGGGAGAGAGTCTGGACCCAAGCAAAAAGCCTGCAAACACACATGCAGGGAAGGTGGTAAAACATTTACCCTTTCCCCCTACCTGGCCTGCCAAGCTAACTAAACTACCTGCCTACACACTGGCTTGCTTACAATTTTAAAAAGAAGCCAGCGGGGATTTATCATTTAGAGGCAGCACTGATACTTCCGATAAGTGACTGACTTCTAGCTAAAATCAGCTGAAGGATTTGGTGGGTGAACTGCCAAAATCTGTCCAGTTTGTTTGCCTGCTCGCCAAACAGACTGGGTTTGGGTTGCACTCCTCTCTAACCTGTGATGTAGTAACTAACACACATGCTTACCATGAAAACACAACAAATAACTGCATGTACTTTTTTTTTTGTAACACAGCACACCACAAGGCAAAGTAGTTTGTTACTGTGTGTGGTGGAATGCTGCAACACATGTGCATTGGCAAGCTACGTTGGGTACCATTAAGAATTATAGACACTGAGTGTACCAACTTGTAAAACCAGCATTACCGCAGTACAACAGTTTGAACCCAACCTTACTGTAATGGGACAGGCGTTGTCTGTTATTTGTGAAAATAGAAAAGGTTCAGGTACAATATTACATTGAATGCGTTGGAAAATTACATTAAAGTTCCATTGAGAAATCATGAATTTACGTTCGATTTAATTTCCTCTTGTTAAGTGGATGTTGTCAAGAATGTAAAAAAAAAAACTATGTGAGAATTCTGGCATGAAAGAAACTATTCCCATCTCAAGTGCTATCTTCTAGCTCAGGGCCAGCGTCTCATTATCGGGTTCAACTTCATTGCCCTAGAACTATCATGTGCTATACAAGCCAAGAACATTTTATCAAAGTCTTGTTAAATATGTGGTTTTCCTCTGCCTCCTTTGTAATATTATGTAGATAATCATTCTAAATTTCTTTTTCACGTAAATTTAAGCATCTTACTGTCTTTGTGTCCATAAATAAAATTATGTTGTAATATGCGCAGCGTGGATGTGCAGAAATAGATTTGATAGCTATTAGAAGAAGCATTTTGCTGTTTGTAGTATTTCATTTTATATAAACTTTTTTATTATACAATTAGTGGCCTTTTTGCTGAGGTGTCACTGAGATACATGCTATCCTTAGTAAAACAAGCAGGTGAAACTTCGTATGCTAAAATCTGATCAGGTTGTCATGGCAGATTAATTCCCAAGGTTTTCAGATGTGTTAATTAAGTGAAAACAGCCCTTTACACTGACACACACTAAATAATACAGCGTCTCTAGAACAGATGTCTTAAATGGGGGCAGGGTTTCTCAGTAGTTCTGTTGGATGTTTACATTACATTGCCTGTAAAAAGTGTGTGTGTATGTGTGTGTATATATATATATATATATATATATATATATATATATAATATTAACTAGTATCTTATAAAAAAAAAAATCAGTACACCCCTCACATTTTTGTAAATATTTTATTACATCTTTTCATGTGACAACACTGAAGAAATTAGTCTTTGCTACAATGTAAAGTCTTGAGTGTACAGCTGGTATAACAGTGTCCTCTCAAAATAACTCAACACAGCTATTAACGTCTAAACCGCTGGCAACAAAAGTGAATACACCCCTGAGTAAAAATGTCAAAATTGGGCCAAAAGTGAGAATATTTTGTGTGGCCACCATTAGTTTCCAGCACTGCTTTAACCCTCTTGGATATGGAGTTCACCAGAGCTTCACAGGTTGCCACAGGAGTCCTCTTCCACTCCTCCATGATGACATCATGGAGCAGCTGGTGGATTTTAGAGACCTTGCGCTCCTCCACCTTTGGTTTGAGAATGCCCCACAGATGCTCAATAGGGTTTTGATCTGGAGACATGCTTGGCCAGTCCATCACCTTTACCCTCAGCTTCTTTAGCAAGGCAGTGGTCATCTTGGAGGTGTGTTTGGGGTCATTATCATGTTGGAATACTGCCCTACGGCCCAGTCTCTGAAGAGAGGGTATAATGCTCTGCTTCAGTATGTGACAGTTCATGTTGATATTCATGGTTCCCTCAATGCACTGTAGCTCCCCAGTGAAAGCAGCACTCATGCAGCCCCAAACAATGACACTCCTACCACCATGCTTGACTGTAGGCAAGACAAACTTATCTTTGTACTCCTTCAACTGGTTGCCGCCACACACACTTGACACCATATAAACCAAATAAGTTTATCTTGGCCTCATAAGACCACAGGACATGGTTCCAGTAATCCGTGTCCCTAGTCTGCGTTGTGCATCATCTTTAGAAGAGGCTTCCTTCTGGTGACGGCAGCCATGCAGACCAGTTTGATGCAGTGTGCGGCATTTGATCTGAGCACTGACAGGCTACCCCACCCCTTCAATCTCTGCAGCAATGCTGGCAGCACTCCTACATCTATTTCCAAAAGACAACCTCTTTATATGACACTGAGCACATGCACTCAACTTCTTTGGTGGATCGTGGCAAGGCCTGTTCTGAGTGAAACCTGTCCTGTTAAACCGCTGTATGCTCTTGGCCACTGTGCTGCAGCTCATTTTTAGGATTTTGGCAATCTTCTTATAGCCTAGGCCATCTTTATATAGAGCAACAATTCTTTTTTCAGATCCTCAGAGTTTTTTGCCATGAGGTGCCATGTTGAACTTTCAGTGACCGCTATAAGAGCATGATAACACCAATTTTAACATACCTGCTCCCCATTCACACCTGAGACCTTGTACCACTAACGAGTCACATGACACCTGGTAGGGAAAATGGCCAATTGGGCCCAATTTGGACATTTTCACTAAGGGTGTACTCACTTTGTTGCCAGCCATTTAGACAGCAAACTTCCTATGGAACACATTCTGTAGTGCAAATGTGCAAAATGCAAAAAGCACAAAAAATGCATAGGTGTGAATCCAGCCTTAAAAAGAAGACTTCCTTTTTTTTCTTTTCTGTCTCCCAATTCTTTTTTCAGCAATCTGATATGTTTTGCATATTTCCCATGGCGAAACTGCACTTACATAGTTGACCTCTAATATTACTAAAATGCTAGTTATTCCTCTCTAGCATGGAATCTAAAGGTACTGTTTGCTAGCTGTGAAGCCCTACTTTTCTCACTTAGCAGATACAAAATCTGCAGTGATGATTAATATTGTCTAAATACTAATGCAGGGAACTGAGACGATTTTCACAAATCAACATGACACATAAAAGAACATAAAAACATTCTATCATTTGAGGCAGGAGTAATTTCACAAATACGCTTGATGCGTTGGCCCCTACATGTCAGAAGAAAGCACAGGATTTCTGCAGAGCCAACTGAATTAGAATGTCACTTGCTGTACAGAATGCTCTCTCACCTCATCATAGGTCACCTTTATGTTATTTCCACTCAGAGAAAAATGAAGCTTCTATTTTTTTATGTGGCCTTTAACCACTTTCAGACCGGACCATTTTGCTGGTAAATGACCAGAGGTCTTTTTACACTTTGGCACTGCGCTGCTTTAACTGGTAATTGCGCGGTCATGCAATGTTGTACCCAAACAAAATTTGCGTCCTTTTCTTCCCACAAATAGAGCTTTCTTTTGATGGTATTTGATTGCCTCTGCGATTTTTATTTTTTGCGATATAAACGTAAAAAGACCGCAAATTTTGAAAAAAAATGATATTTTCTACTTTTTGTTATTAGAAAAATCCAATAAACTCAATTTTAGTCATACATTTAGGCCAAAATGTATTCAGCCACATGTCTTTGGTAAAAAAAAAGTCAATAATTGTATATTTATTGGTTTGCGCAAAAGTTGTCACATCTACAAACTAAGGTACGTTTTCTGGAATTTACGCAGCTTTTAGTTTACGACTGCCTATCTCATTTCTTGAGGTGCTAAAATGACAGGGCAGTACAAAACCCCCCCAAATGACCCCATTTTGGAAAGTAGACCCCCTAAGGAAATTGATAAGAGGCATGTTGAGCCCATTGAATATTTTATTTTTTTGCCTCAAGCGATTGAATAATGACAAAAAAAAAAATTTTTTTTTTTTTTTACACAAAGTTGTCACTAAATGATATATTGCTCACACATGCTATGGGCGTATGTGAAATGACACCCCAAAATAAATTCTGCTGCTTCTCCTGAGTACGGGGATACCACATATGTGGGACTTTTTGGGAGCCTAGCCGCGTACAGGGCCCCGAAAACCAAGCACCGCCTTCAGGCTTTCTAAGGGCGTAAATTTTTGATTTCACGCCTCACTACCTATTACAGTTTTGAAGGCCATAAAATGCCAAGATGGCACAAAACCCCCACAAATGACCCCATTTTAGAAAGTAGACACCCCAAGCTATTTGCTGAGAGGCATGTTGAGTCCATGGAATATTTTATATTTTGCCACAAGTTGCGGGAAAATTACAAACTTTTTTTTTTTTTTTTTTTTTTTCACAAAGTTGTCACTAAATGATATATTGCTCATGCATGCCATGGGCATATGTGAAATGACACCCCAAAATAAATTCTGCTGCTTCTCCTGAGTACGGGGATACCACATATGTGGGACTTTTTGGGAGCCTAGCCGCGTACGGGGCCCCGAAAACCAAGCACCGCCTTCAGGCTTTCTAAGGGCGTAATTTTTTGAGTTCACTTCTCACTACCTATTACAGTTTTGAAGGCCATAAAATGCCAAGATGGCACAAAACCCCCACAAATGACCCCATTTTAGAAAGTAGACACCCCAAGCTATTTGCTGAGAGGCATGTTGAGTCCATGGAATATTTTATATTTTGCCACAAGTTGCGGGAAAATTACAAACTTTTTTTTTTTTTCACAAAGTTGTCACTAAATGATATATTGCTCACGCATGCCATGGGCATATGTGAAATGACACCCCAAAATAAATTCTGCTGCTTCTCCTGAGTACGGGGATACCACATATGTGGGACTTTTTGGGAGCCTAGCCGCGTACGGGGCCCCAAAAACCAAGCACCGCCTTCAGGCTTTCTAAGGGCGTTACAGTTTTGAAGGCCATAAAATGCCAAGATGGCACAAACCCCCCCCCCCCCCAAATGACCCCATTTTAGAAAGTAGACACCCCTAAATTTAGGGGTACACTAGTGAGACTAGGTAATAAATGGCGGGTGCCCTGAAACTATAAAAAAATAACTAACCAACCAGCATCACCTGTAACAGTTATATGGTGATCACTGGTGAAAGGGTTAACTAGGGGGCAATCAGGGGGCTTTATGCAGTAGTATATGGGGGTCCCTGGCGCTATAAAAAGCTGCGGCGAACCTAAATACCTACCTGCCTAACTAGCGTCACCTGTGACACTAATACAGCGATCAGAAAAACGATCGCTTATTAGGCTGGGTTCACACTGGAGCGATGCGGGAACGCCACGAATGCGCGGCGGGTTCCCGCATCGCATGCCTCCCGGCGGCAGTTCACACTGCCCTATGCGAACTGCTGGGAGTGTCAGTGAAATGTTAATGACACCCCCAGATCAGTTCGCATATCGCAGTGCGATCTGCAAACTTGGATCGCATGGTGTGAACACCCATGCGATCCGATTCTGCTGCGGACCAAAAAAAGGGTCCCGTGCGAGTTTGCGGCGGGTGCGGCGGGTGCGACACGAATTCAGCCATACTATCTGTATAGCTGAACTCGAATCGCACAGAGATCGGATGTGATTTGCACTGCAGTGCGGTGCGAATCACATCCGTTCTCATAAACCGCTGCAATGTGAACCCAGCCTTAGTGACACTGGCGACGGGGGGTGATCACGGGGTTAAACCTTTATTGGGGGGGTTAGGGGGGTACCTTAGAACTAAAGGGGGCTAACCCTAACTGCCCTAACAGTTATTAGTCACAAATGACACCTGCCGGGTGATCAGGGGGTTAAACCTTTATTAGGTAATAAATGGCGGGTGCCCTGAAACTATAAAAAAATAACTAACCAACCAGCGTCACCTGTAACAGTTATATGGTGATCACTGGTGAAAGGGTTAACTAGGGGGCAATCAGGGGGCTTTATGCGGTAGTATATGGGGGTCCCTAGCGCTATAAAAAGCTGCGGCGAACCTAAATACCTACCTGCCTAACTAGCGTCACCTGTGACACTAATACGGCGATCAGAAAAATGATCGCTTATTAGGCTGGGTTCACACTGGAGCGATGCGGAAACGCCGCGAATCCGCGGCGGGTTCCCGCATCGCATGCCTCCCGGCGGCAGTTCACACTGCCCTATGCGAACTGCTGGGAGTGTCAGTGAAATGTTACTGACACCCCCAGATCAGTTCGCATATCGCAGTGCGATCTGCAAACTCGGATCGCATGGTGTGAACACCCATGCGATCCGATTCTGCTGCGGGCCAAAAAAAGGGTCCCGTGCGAATTTGCGGCGGGTGCGGCGGGTGTGGCGGGTGCGGCGGGTGCGGCGAATGGCTGAACTCGAATCGCACAGAGATCGGATGTGATTTGCACTGCAGTGCGGTGCGAATCACATTCGTTCTCATAAACCGCTGCAATGTGAACCCAGCCTTAGTGACACTGGCGACGGGGGGTGATCACGGGGTTAAACCTTTATTGGGGGGGTTAGGGGGGTACATTAGAACTAAAGGGGGCTAACCCTAACTGCCCTAACAGTTATTACAGTCACAAATGACACCAATGCAAAAAAAAAAAAAAAAAAAAAAAAAATGACATTGGTGTCACTGTGACTGGGGGGCAGGGGTAATTGGGGGGGTGATCGGGGGGTAAAGGGGGGGTGTGAGTGTGCCTGGCATGTTCTACTGTGTGTGGGATGTGTTGGTGCAACTCACTGATCCGCTCTCCTCCGTGTCGGAACGAAAAATACCGACACGGAGGAGAGAATACATCACTTCCTCTCCTGTGTTTACATTACAGGAGAGGAAGTGATGTCACCGGGGATTTCCATTCGTCGGGAGCGATCGCGAGGGGGTGGCCATGAATGAATGGCCGTCCCCTCGTCCGGGATCGCTCCCGAACGAAAACCGACCGCCGCAGGCACCGGGCGGGGGCCCGATCGGGCCCCCGACCCGCGGGAGGCAAAGGACGTACATGTATGTGCTTATGCCTGCCCGTGCCATTCTGCCGACGTACATCGGCGTGCGGCGGTCGGCAAGTGGTTAAACAAAAAAGCTTTGATGTATCTATTTCCATTTCATGCTATTCTCACACATTGCAGAAGTGACACCTTGGTGCCAAAAGCGTAAATTAGATTTCAGTGGGGAGATATGAATATGCAAATCTACTTTAAGTGAAACTAAAGACAATGTTAGAGATCAGCTCATTTAGATTCATTTTCCATTGGATTTAGTATTAATTTCAAGGCACATATTATATATGTAATAAAATATGTGGTCTATCGCAGTGGGTTCTCATTTCGCATTCATTCAGTGTACACCGGACTGAAATACTATCATATACCAAGCCGGCCATTTTGTTTAAGTTGTAAAGTTTGATTTAAAAGAAATAAAAAAGTAGTCAGCAGTATGCATATGAACTGGCATTGCTGGTATGCAGGGGGCTCAATAATACATAATACATGCATGTATCTTTTTCCTATGCACATACAGTACTGTAATCTGTTTACAGAGGTTCACTGAATTTTGATCCCAACCCTACAGAGATAAATCGAGATCTGTGCTGTGGTTTGACCCTTAATATACTTCTTTAGAGTACAAAAAGGGTCGATATTACATGTGTGGTGCCAAAATATAGCAGTTCCCCTGACTTTCGGTGAGAAGAAATGTGTCAAAATCATATAGAATTCTAAATACAGGCATTTTTTTCTGGAACGCAATCCTAGCAGTAATTGGAGTGTGTATAGGGTTGAGCAAATCTGCCTAAATTCATTTTACGGAATGTTCATCAAATCCTGCTTAGCAGAAAACCTCAAAGTCTATGAAGGATGTATCTTAATACTGCATTCTGGTGTTTTATAAGGCTAAAAGGCAAATTATAGTCTAGAAATGGCATGGAGAGCTTGATACCTCTATGGGGAGCATTTAACAAAGCAAGAAAATGTTTTGAAATAAATACTGTACAGCAGTGGTCATCAACCCTGTCCTCAGGACCCACTAACAGGCCAGGTTTTATGTATTACCTTGGGGGAGATGCAGACTAGAATACTGCAATTACTGAGCAGCAAATGATATCACCTGTCATGTATTTCAGTTATCTTTCAAACCTGGCCTGTTAGTGGGCCCAGAGGACAGGGTTGATGACCACTGCTTCTACAGCACTGAGAAGGTCCTTTAATTTGACTTTAAAGTATTGTAAACTTTTTTTTACAATGTCGCCTTCAAATTACATGCTTGTGAGATGTCTGTAAAAATTGGACTGTCTGTGCCACCACATATCATTTAAAGACTGTGTCAGTGACACCATTTTCTGGCATTATTAGACCTGAATTGAGCATTAGTATAGTTTGTGAGTGTCTTCTTTTGCATAAAAATGCTGCCTTATTTATAAGTGTAATAAAAATCATAATCTCAGATTCCTCGAACATCCTACCATCTCTATACCCTCAATTATTCCCAAAATATAGACTTCAAGTATGTTCTTAATAGAAATGAACTAGTGTCAATATTTGAGCACTTGCATAGGCAGAAAATAGAAAGAGATAAGGCAGGTATTTTCTTGCAATACAATTTATGTAAATTATTTGAGGAACAACGGCCACAATTATTGTTCAGTAACTGGACAGGATATTAACACCTTGGCTAGGCTGCAAGAGGGAGAGATTACACACAATTTATATAAAAAAAATAGAGGCCACAGCCACAAATATTGTACAGTGGCTGAACAGTGGAGCTCCAGGATAGCTGCTATCTGGAACTGCAAAAAAATAACAAAAGCTACACTATAACCACCCCCAAGTTTGTCAGTCTGAGCTCTACTTTGTCTAAGCTCTTTGTGCCGCAAACCCTACTCTTCATAATCTAGTGGAAATTTAGTGACCTGGGTTGCCCCAAAGTGCCAGAATCCTATTTGAAATTTTTAAAGTGGTTTGTTTTTACTTACGGTATTTTCCTTTTTTATGTATATTTTTTTCTCCTTCCTTGCACTTAGCAACCAGTTACATTTTTTATATTTACTTATTTTAATATAGTTAGTGCACTGAAGGCATAGCTGCAGGGGGAAAATATATGGCCATAGGCTACCCACCCTTCCACAATGCTAGAAGATGGGCAGGCAGAAACAAATGGAGAGATACATTCTACGGACATGGAAAATGATAGGCAGCAGTGAAATGAAATGTTATGTTATATCCTATGGCCATAGGCTGCCCACCCTCCCCCAAATAAGGATCATCCAAAAAAAAAAGAGCTAGAAGTAGAGAACTTTGCTAATTTGACCTCTTTCTTCTTCTTCTCCTTCCTGTACTTTTTTTTTCTCCCCTTCCTCCTTCATCTTTTCCTCCCTCTACTTCATCTCTTCTTTATTCTTAACAATCCAATGTGATTCTGGCATGAAGAGAGGCTATGGGTGGCTGGGTATTTTTTCATCCTGCCTGTAGCTCGGGAGCAAAATGTCTTAGGAAAATTTGCTAAGACCAGAACACCCAGAATCTAGAACTGTATGATGATTTACCTCCCAGCCTGGCAAAACTGCTGCTTTTGTATTGGTTTATGGCCTGTGCTGCAGTAGAGTGACAGGTACTCAGCCACTGTATTTTGCCCAGAATGCCACCCAGCAGCCAACATCATTTTGACCAGATGGCTTTTCCTACCCTCCACCAGCATGTGAATTGCAATGAGGCAGCAGGAGCCAGAGGAGGAAGGAGGCAATTGGGTAGTGGCACTTTTTACTCCTTTCAAACTGAGGGAGTTGCATATGGGTGAGCGGAGATAGGGGGGACTCAGGGTTCTCTGCTGAAGGCAGTTTGTTATGATGAGGCTCACATGTCTGTGTGCAAGGACCCAAGGATGCAGATCATCAAAGAGAGCGGGGCAATTTACCTTTGCAAGGTTGGGGATCTTCAATATTTTTTTTTTTTTTAATTTGCATGGAAGGTCCAATTTAACAAAAGGCCTGTGAAAAAATACAGCCAGCAACAATTAGAAAATAAGCCTGCATATGTTTTTTTAACCCAAGCATATCAATTTAGTGCATGTGGACAGGGCAACATTTAAGAGGGCTACAGAATGTCAGCAGCATTTGGATAAATTATGAAAATGATGAGAAAACACAGTTTTGAACCTTAACATTTTCCTGTAGGAGAATAGAATGCAATCAAACAGTTCAAGCAGCTAGAGGTGCTTGTCAATGGATATTTGGAAATTGGGCCTGATCCCTAACACTTCTATAGACAAGAATGAGTAAGGAAAAAAATGCATGTGTGTTGTTTCCCCTGTTGAGTAAGAATCATGTTGGGCCTGGTGCTCTAATGACTTGGGTGAGCAGATATCTTTTCACAGCCATATATCTTTTCACAGAGGGATATCTGCTGATTGGTGGTCACCCAAATGGTTACCAAAACTACCTGAAGCTATCACTAGTCATACTGCATCATATACTTCAGATGATGAAAGAGGTGTGGTTTGCCTCTGAAATGGTTCCTGATTAGCTACTAGCACCCAGGCTTTTGACAGCTCCATCTGCTAGTTCTTCTGAGGTTTCCACAGTGGCTCTCTGATAGCTTCTCTGGATCTTACTACCGGCATCTACTGCTTCTCCATGATCCCAGTCTGGACTATTACCACTACTGAAGGCTTCATGTTAAGCTAATTCTATGCCTGTTTCACACTGAAGCTTGTGAGTACATTACCAATGATTTGTTATTTCTGTTGGTTAACATAGCCCCCCATACACTATCCAATTTTGAGTGCACAGATTCAGTTCTGATTTTTTATTTTTTTTTATATTTTATAGTTGCACTTATGTTTTTATCAAAAAGCAATATTATTTTAAGGAAACTTGGTTTTATTTATAGACCTTATATACCACAATGGCTAAATCTGTGTCTGCAGAGCATGTGCAAAAACCATCGTGCCATAAATAATAACGTTATTCCATTTTTACTCCAGGAGTTTGAAAATTCTAGAGAAATACTTAAAAATCAGCAGTACATCTGATAGTGTTTGGGGCTTTATTTGTCTTCAGATTTACCAAAACCATGTAGTGCAAGGGCCGGCCTGATTGCATACAAATTGAAACGCCTAAGGTTTGACCTCATTTTATATTTAGTCTAAAATGATTTTAGTCGGCTAAAATGTACTAGAGATTTTGAAGCAAAAACAATTCAAGTTTAAATTTAGCGTTAGTCATAGTCTTTTGACTAAAATGCCATTTGAGTTTTAGTCATATTTTAGTCATTTGATGTCAAAATTAACACTTGCTTTCAACTCATGTGCTCACTTGCATGCATGTGTACCCAGTGATCAGCGACTCTGTGATCCCCCTTTTGTCTAAATCCTTAACAAAACACAAAAAATCATCACGCACCTCAATCCAAATCTCCCCTTCTTCTCATGGGCCACCCCTCATATATCGTATATAATGCCAAGGGCTTTCCTGAGAGATGGTCACAGGGCAATTGAGAAATAGGACAAGATCGTCCGATACGCCGCCAACTGTTCTTCTATGGTATCTATCCAGAGACCTACAAACTGGGCAGATTGTCTAAGAAGGGGATACCCCTGTCTTGTTTCCCTCACAACTGGGAGTGGGGGCGGGGGGGGGCCCACCACCCAATTAGATCTCTGCTGTTAGAGATTTGTATAACAGTGCAATCCATTTTTTGAAAGATCGGTTTGAAACCCATGACCTCCAACACATATAAATAAAAATTGAAGAAGTCGGAGGCCTTCTCTATATCTAGTGTGACCAAAACCCTAGTGGAAAAAACAGTGGGGGAAGCTGACAATGTGTGAACACCCTGTGGATACTGATGTCCATTAATTTGTTGTGCATGAAACCAGTATGATTGATTAAAAACCAGAAGGGAAGAACTTTCATTAACCTAGCAGCGAGAATCTTAGTTAGCGTTTTTAGGTCATAGCTCAATAATGAGATCGGTCTGTAGGAGGCACACAATTTGCGATCCTTCCCTGGCTTGGGTATGAGGACAATATGTGCCTGATACAGAGTTGGTGACAAGATTGAACAAGCCTTGGCTTTAATATATAACTTATGCAGTTAGGGAAAAGACTTAAATAGTGTAAATTAACTAAATAAAACAACTGCCGACACTCCCTCCATGTCCCTATAGTGAAAAAACACAACATATAAATACATATAGTGCAGCGCTATTAATAATAATGTGAAAATTTATCTATACCACTAATGTAATCCAAAGAGCATAAATACAAGCATCCAAAAAACAGATAAATGTCTCTTTAAAACTGTTGTGCAAAAAAAGCCTTCATACAAAAAAACTATTTTCTCTGTGCAAAAAATTTCCCCTGTGGAGAATATACTGTGCAAATCCGCAATATTGTGATGCAAGATAATCCTTAATCAATAATCTTCATTTAATTCCACCATGCATAATCCTTTTCACTCACAATGTGCCACCTCCACCGTTTAACCACTTCAGCCCCGGAAGAATACTAGATACCTGTTGATTGATTGAAGAAAAACTGTATATATTTAAATGCTGGGCTTTTTGAATTCACATACTGAAATCCGCCTGGGATATTATTGTGCAGCTGATTGAGTGCTGGTTAAAGATTCTTAATTTTTTTTTTTTTTTACTATATTGTTTCTTCTTAATCAGTTTATATATTTCTTTTGTTGTATGCTATTTATGAATTCTCACTTCAAATGTCCACAGTGAATAAAAGGAAGATACTAATTTAAAGGAATTCTATGGTCACAGCTAAACTTTCATTTTATAACATCAGAATTGTAATTGCAATACAAACAATAGTTATTTTTGACAATCCAGTAGGTGTATATGCGTATTTTCATTTTCTAAGGACTACATATGCCATGGTACCTTGCTTTCTGCAAACTGTGGTTCCTGGACTGACTTTGCCTCTTGAAACTCCTCCTCTCAGCATCTCTGTAATTCAGAAGGCAAACTGAGAATTCTGTTAAACAGAAGTGCCTACTCACAGGGCATAGGGAATACATGTCACAAAATATAGGGAGGTTAATGTGTAGGGATCGTCACAAAGTAAGTGATGAAGTAGGCTAGAAATAATTGAAATACAATGTGGAAATGATTACGTATACGATTTTATAGTTTGACCATAGATATGCTTTACCACTTGCCGACCGCCCGCTGCTCTTATACATCGGCTGTTTGAAGAGGAATATCGTTGCTATGGCAGCAGCCAGCCATAACCCCGGTATCCTCTTCTTCAGTGGGCGGTCGGCTTTCAGATAAAAGTGGTCTCTGTGGTAGATTAGCTGCAAAATCACTTTTATCGGGGGCAGGATAGGGGGGCCCCCCTCCCGCCTCACCCTGGTACTTTCTGCAGTTTACCGGAGCCGTTGGTAGTGGCAGAGGCGATCAGATCCTTCTCGGTCTGTGGTATGGAGCTGACCGAGGGGAAGATGGCCCCCCGCTCGGCTCCACACCACTGCAGAAGCGATGTCAAAACATCACTTCCGCCAATAGCTCTTAAAGGAACATTTTTTTTTATTGCATTTTAGCGTAAATGTGAGATCTGAGGTCTTTTTGACCCCAGATCTCATATTTAAGAGGTCCTGTCATGCTTTTTGGGATGCTTACATTCCTTGTAATAGAACAGCATAAAAATAAAAAGTAAAATAAATACGATTTTTTTTTTTTTTTTTAAACCATCCCATCCCACGAGCTAGCGTGCAGAAGCGATTGCATACATGAGCAGCTCCCGCATATGAAAACGGTGTTCAAACACACATGTGAGGTATCGCCCCGATCATTAGAACGAGAGCAATAATTCTAGCCCTAGACCTCCTCTGTAACTCAAAACAATCTGTAGAATTTTTTTAATCATCGCCTATGGAGATTTTTAAGGGTAAAAGTTTGTGGCCATTCCACGGGCGGGTACAATTTTGAAATGTGACATGTTGGGTATCAATTTACTCAGCTTAACATTATCTTTCACAATAAAAAAATAAATAAAAAATGAGCTAACTTTACTGCTGTCTTATTTTTTAATTTAAAAAAGTGTATTTTTTGAAAAAAAAAGTACGCTGCGCAAATACGGTGTGACAAGTATTGCAATGACAACCATTTTATTCCCTGGGATATTAGAAAAAAATATATAATGTTTGGGGGTTGTAAGTAATTTTCTAGCAAAAGAAAAAAAAAAGGATTTTAACTTAACACCAAATCTCAAAATGTGAAACGCATTTTTCTATTTTTTTTTTTTTTTTTTAATTGATTAAGACTTTTTTACACTGTCTCTGCCCTACTGGGAAGAATCCTTTCACTTTATTTCCCAGAAAACAAAACAGGATGTAAGAGCAGGTCTCTTCAGGATTAAGTAAAATCCCCACTGGCAGATTTTCCCCCCACTTTCTGTTCCTGTGACAATTCTTTGCATCACTTTGCCATTGTGACCTTTATGTCTGGTAGAAAATTAGAGAGAGTATAAGCTTTACTATGTTGTTATAAGTAAGGATACAGCACATCTATTACAGAAGGCATACTATTTTGTTTGTATATGCAATTGAAGCAACACAGTGATATATTTGGCTCTTGTACCAAATTGATGTCTGGAATAAATTTAATTTCACATTCAAAGTGTCTTGGGGTGCAGACTTCACTTGCTTCCTCAGGGTTTTAGAAGATATGGGATCAATATGTGAGAACTCAATAAGTAATGTGTTAACACAGAAACCAGCTGCTGAATGTCAGTGTTATGCCCTGTACACGCGGTCGGACATTCCAACGACAAAATTTGTCAAATTTTTTCCGATGGATTTTGGCCCAAACTTGTCTTGCATAAACACGGTCGCACAAAGTTGTTGAAAAATCCGATTTTCAGAACGAGGTGATGTAGAACACGTACGACAGGACTATAAACGGGCCAGCAGCCAATAGCTTTCGTCTTGTCGGAATTGTCTACATAGGATCAGAATTTAAACAATCAGATTTTGTTGTCCGAAAAATTTTAGATCCAGCTCTCAAACTTTGTGTGTCGGAAATTCAGATGGAAAAAGTCAGATGGAGCCCACACACGATCGGATTTTCCAACAACACGATCCGATCGCACATTTTGCGTTGGAAAGTCCAACCGTGTGTACAGGGCATTAGAGTTTTTTTTGTGGTAACCCTATTATTCAGAAGCCCCACAGGAACACCATCACCATAATAATATTGACAACAATTTCACCATCAGTCCACTCCCTAAAACATACTATTTTGTGGCTCAACTATACAATGTCCTCCAACACATTTTTTCTTTCACATTTTTTCAGGCAGACCTGATCAGTTACTCCATTCACACCCGTGGAACGGCACATGTCAACAGTGACATGTCCGCTCCGCTGACATCCGCCAATATCCGATCCGATCCTGTGTGTGAAATCCAGACAGTGGTGACCTATTTTCCATCCGGATTGGATGGGATCAGATGCAAATGGACACGCGGTCTGTTTTCATGCAATCTCCCCATAGAGGAGAGCAGGGCTCTGACAGGTCCATCTCAGCAAAGTGAGCAGAGACAAACCTGTCGTCCACCTGCTCAGCGGGAATCAGCAGTTTAATCGATTCTCCACTGAGCAAAGCGGAGTCCCCTGGGCAAACCTCCTGTGTGAAAGAGACATAGACAACCAATTGCAGTCACATATCTTATTAGTCCCATTAATACTGTTGAGAGAAGAAAGATCTGCCCTTAAAAGGTCCATATAGATTTCTGCAGATGAAAAAGTTTTAGTTTAATGTTATTTCATGTAAATGCAATACTAAAGTTGTCGAACATTCTATTGTTACTTCCTTGCAATATGACAAGCTGTCCTCACAAATGTAATTCCCTGCTTCTGTGATTGGCTGGTTGTTTCTCTCAGAAGTTTGTTCTTAAACACAAATTTCCAGCACCCTCATGCAACAAAAGCTTAGTTTAGTTCATTTAGTTAAACTGCAGAACTAAAATTGTTCCAGGATGAGACAACTGATCCCCCCACTCTGCAATTTGAGAAAGGATATATTAAAATAAATGTATTTTTTCTTTGATTAATATTGAAGAGGGTCAGGGTTTTATAGTCACTGTAGAAGGTTTGGGTTAGTAAGGTCTGTTAGTGAAGAAAACTGCAGCTTACCAATGAAGGGAACTGGGTGAATCCACTTGTCCTTAGTTCTAAACCTTCCCCTTTATTAAAACAGCATTTCTGTTGTTACTTCTGTCGGCATTGTACAGTCTTCTCATTACCCCTTGCCCCTCTGTCACCAGGACCAGAAGTGGGGGGAAATCTGTTCAATGGTAACATAGCTGGAATTCTCTGTAATTTTTTTTCCCCATCTATTGCTTATTCTATCCAAAAAAGTTTTGTCTGAAATTGGGCTTCTTGGGAAACAGAGATGATAGTAATACTAACGATATTCAAACACCACTGCTGCAGACTAAATTTGCCTGGGGTTACACTTTTTTTTTTCTTTTTTTTTCAAATTTTTTTTTTATTGAATTTTACATTTTGACAATAATGTAAGGTACATTTTCAGTAATTCCAAGTACATTATATCATGTTTTAGTCAACTAATAACAGTGGCACACATTTCGTATAGAAAACAGGTACTGAATGAGTACAACAATAGTGTTTTACCTGAACCATTAGTAGAAAAGAGGGTGAGTAAGGGTAAGGGGGGGATCGAGAGCATTATGCTGATTGTAGTTACATTATAGTGTCCCAACAGATATATACATATTCAGAATGAGAATTATACAATCTTAGTTTTGTACCAGTTTTGCCATTGAAGCCACCTTGTTTGGATGTTGGAGTGTGAGGAGAGACCCCTGGATCCGATGAGTTCGTAAGTGTAGTGTGAGTGAACTAGAGTGACCACATCTAATATAGTTGGTATGCTTAGTGATTTCCAATTTCTAGTTATAAGTAATTTGGTTGCCAGGAGGGTGTGAGTGAGGACCTGGGGTTACACTTTTATACATTACACTAACTAAAGCTAAATGCCAGGCAAAGTACTTTTTTTTTTTTTTTTTTTTTTATTCAAGTCAACAAACATTAACACACTAATATTTAATTGTGCCATACTATGATGAAAAGATACTGTAAAATCATGTTTGTTTGGATGCTGCTGCCAGGAAATGGACATTTACATCAAAGATACAGTCAAATAATACTATAAGGCATAGTACACCGATTAAAGGAATATGAATCCTTTAGATGCAAGTTCAGCATGCTAAACACACAGAATGCAAAAGCATAGCAAATTTGTCTCATAATCATTTATTAGATGTCAGTTCACTTTGCTGGATGAACAAATCTTGCTTTCTAAAGTGGTAAAGGGGTCCTTTGTACCGCTTGCCAGGTCACATGTGCACTGTTGGAAAACCATACTCCAGTGGAGGATGGGCTCTCTACACATAAATCATTAATCTGTATGTGCACAGGATCCCATTGGGATTCTGTTTTTAATGATCTGCAGAAAGCACAAGCAATTATGGGGTGAAATCTCTGGTTCTTATAATGTCATATGCCCAATAAGAACTTAACATAGTTATATAGTAGGCTAACATTTAATGACATCACCATAACCCAATCCTGACCTTCTATAACCCAATAAAATTGGGATTTTATATGCCTAGTGAAGTGAATCTAGGCCCTTTGCCTAGATTTGTAATCTCTATGCAGAAATAACCAGACATATCTTTGTGCTCTAACTGGAGTAGGTCAAACAGAGAATTGCACTTTAGGAGTGCATGCAATGTGGTGTTTTGTTTTCAAAATTAAAAGCTAATTATTATTTAGCACTGTAGTGAATGTTGAGGATATTTAATAATGCAGAGAACCAGAAAATAATGTTGATTTATATATGTTAGTTATCAGAGTCAGCTCTTGGATTTGTCCACTAGCAGATATCAATAGTACTTTGTTTAGGAGAAAACTTGAAAAAGGAATGTAACCTTGACAGATAGATAACACCACTTAAATAGCAGACTCAGTTCTCTAATTAGCAACCTCCACGATATTGTCAAGTTGGCTCTTGCCTTACTAGCTCACAGAGCTAGTTCATTCAAGCAAATATAATTCAATGTTTTGAGCTGTATCAGCATTAAAATGGGCTTCCCTTTATCAATGGCAGGCTCCATTCATCTCCATGGTGCTATCATTTACACACAGTACCAGTTTAACACAGACTTAAATATTTTCAATTAAAAAAGAAAAAAAGCACAGGAATACATTTATGGAATCTTAACATCTTAGCCTATACCAAACCTTAATGACAGCTCCACTCATTCATGAAGATTAATGAAGACTGTCGTTCTTGCAGGAAAGCTTGTTTTAGCATAGAAGTAGCCTCCAAGAATGTGAAAGAATAAAAACAAGCTATTCAAACATTATGAAAACTAAAAGAAATATAATTGAGAAATACATTGAACATAAAGCCATTTGTTTAAAAGCTTTAGGCTCTCCACAGCAGCATATAATTACCTTGCCTTTTACTACCCCCCCCCCCCCCCCCCCCCACACACACTCTGTTCAGCCACCAGCATTGAAGAAAATACCCAGTACATCTGGTATGGGGGAGCATGTGACAACGCTAGTGTTTGGCTATTGGAACAGCACTGTGACATTGGTTTGGGACTGGAGTCTTTAGCTCTGTGTAAGCTCTGACTAGAGTGACTCAGCTTGCACATGATTTATTTTTCTTACTTCTATCACCTGAAAGAAGCAACTGCAAATTAAAAGAGAGGTGAATATGTATTGGAGAAGGAAGGCAATAAAGGAAATAAAGGAAACTTGATTCACCCTGCATGATCAATGGTTCAAGTTGAAAAAAAAAATTGTTTCTATTATGTATAACAGGTAATGTAAATGACCTCTTGGAGCTGATTTTACTAAACAGCTTAGCTAAGTGTTCTAGTTCATAGCAAGGTATGCATCTTACCATTGACTGCTAATAATAATTAGGTATAGGAGAACAGTTAGACCCAAACATAAGTTTGGGCTGAACTTTGGTTGTCCGGACGTTTGGCGAACAACAAACAATATGCTGTGTTCCGGGGGAAATTTGAAAGCCGCAGAACACCGCTAAAGTCTATGGGACACCAACAAGAAAAAACAAGTGTGCTAACTTTAAAAGCTTATATGCACGTTTTTGTCATAAAAAGTGTTTGGGGACCTGGGTCCTGGCCCAGAGGACATGTATCAATGCAAAAAAAGTTTTAAAACATACAGTTTTCTCAGGAGAAACGATTTTAATAATGCTTAAAGTGAAACAATAAAAATGAAATATTCCCTTTAAATATGCCATGTAATTTGAATAATTAGGGTGAGAAAGGGAGAAGTGAGACATGGTAGCTGCACATGGCAGGGGGGGGGCCAGAGTAGCATTTTAGTATCAGTGTATAACTGCATTTTAAAAAATTTGGAAAAAAATTAAGAACAAGTTGATCAGTCAAAAAGAGATAAAGCCAGAAATGAAGGATGAAAAGAGCTGGGGACTAAGTAAGAACAGATGGTAAAATGGCAATTGGATATTAAAAATATAGCCTTTATTCGATTAAGCAAAGTATGTTAGAAAGGAAGTTAGAATAAGGCACTGGGCAGACAGAATAAGCCCTTGTACACACGGTCGGACATTCCAACAACAAAATCCGTCGGATTTTGTCCGAAACTGGTGTTGCATACATACGGTCGGACAAAGTTGTTGGAAAATCCGATCGTTCGTAACGTGATGACGTTATTTCGTTGCGACGGGACTACGTTCAGGCTAGTAGCTAGGAATTTGATCTGAGCATGCGTGGCACTTTGTCCGATCGGAATTCTCTACAAACGATCGGACATAGCCCAGCTCTAAAACTTTGTCGGTCGGATATTCCGATGGAAACAGTCCGATGGAGTCCACACACGGTCGGATTATCTGACAACATGGTCCGATCGGACATTTTCTAAGCCCTTGTACACATGGTTGGACATTCCGACGGAAAAACAGTTATTTCAACTGTTGTTAGCGTTTTGGCAGTGACAAAATCTTCAAATGCTATGCTGCAGGTAGGAGGAGACAATAGAGGACAGAATAAGGAGTTAAAGTTATTAAAATGCTGGATGGACTGTGCAGATACGATGGGAGAAAAGTATGATTATTTGGTAGATGATAGAGCAGCATTAAACTCTTGTGCAGCATGTTTGTATACCACCAAAGTACTAAAATCTAGGGCTGTCTCTATCCAGGCAACAATTCAAGTTAACAGGAAAACTACTGGCCTATTTACTGGATGAGTGGATTGTGTTGGTATTGAAGACATGAGGGTTTCAAGCAATTTTGCATGTTACGGATAATAGCTACAATTTTGCCTTAATTACCTGCTTATGCAATAAAAAGTAATTTTCAGCAGCATGTCATTAACAGTCACATTGAAGGATATGCATACTACATTTCAAAAGCCCTTAGCTATTGCCAGATATTTAAGTGATTATTTCTGTATGAGGCAGTCAAGAGAAGCTTTGCATTAGAAGAATAGGGAAACCCAACGCTACTAGCTGTGTATTTACTCTTTCGGCGATGTGCCTACTTGGGAAATATAAAATGTATTATTACTGTACAATAAACCTGTAGGTGGTAGCTACAACTGATGCATGGTGCCCCTTCAAGCAATAATTTCAGAGATTTCACTCCAGTTTTTTCAGGATAGCATACAGTTACCAGTTATCAGTATTCTGTAGCAGTGCAAATCTGATGAAAAATCATTGTTGGCTTCCTCTACAATCTTTCTAATGACTCAGGTGCTAGTTTGAGATGTCTTCACATTGGTGCATCACTGCATATTATGATGGATTGTGGTGCCATTGATTTAAAATGGCACCCCAATACACTGTTACAGTAGGCGGTAACACGCCTGCACTGCAGCATACCACAACACACATCTTGTGAGTTTGCACTGCTGTTACATGTAATATGTTTGTGTTTTTTTGCTTTAAAGTGCACTATCAGTCCACTGAAGATGCATAGGCTGCCCAAACACATACTAAAATATTGCAATAAGGCAGGTAAATTAGGCCATTGCATTGTGTGAAGGGGACCTTAGTATCTAAATAACACTGGATCAGGGCTGCACAATTTAGATTGTTCTTTGGACCACTAGTATCTAGCAAGTGCTAGTTAGCCCTCCAATGACATTTATATTCTTTTAAATCTTGACTTTTTAACATTGTCTTCCTATATAGGTTTTGTGCAGATGATTACGTTTATGCACCAGGAAGATACACCTGCAGGTTTTTGTACCAAGTACAAAAAAAATACATTTCAGTTTTCAATACTTTTTTCCCTGTGTCGTTGCATTTTATTACACATAAATTAATTTCTGAACATATTTGTTTTGGTTTCTTTTTTACCACATCAGTAAATTTCACAGGTTCCCATTAGACCCCAGTGTCATATTTGCATTCTTTAGAAGCAGAGTGCCCAAAGTTTGACAGCTCAGAACACAGAAGTGCTCAGTACTGAGAACTTCCAGGTTCATATTACCCCAGAGAGATCAGTGAAGAGATATTTACTGATCTCCCTCCGCTCTTCATCCTGACATGGAGATGGTCAAGAACCCGGACGAGACAGGTGAGCTTAGGACACATGGCATGGGGCGCAGATCAGATTGGTGGGGGGGGGGGCATTACTATACACATAGAAGTCGCCTGAATGACTTCTACAAGAAAGTCGAGAGAAAAAAAGATGACCAACCCCCAAGCTTTGACAGCCAGAGGTTTGTTTGCATGTGCTGATGCTATTGGCTACTTTATAATTATAAAACAATGAAAAACAGCACCCAAGCCGAGTCAGAGCTCCGTGTATCCATTCAGACACAGAGCCCCGACCATGGCCCACCTCCTCTCTCCCCTGATTGGCTGACTTTGATTAACAGCCACTGGAGCCAATGGCACCACTGCTGTGTCTCAGCCCATCAGCAGGAGTGCCCCGGACAGCTTAGACACTTGTGGACATTGCTGGAGAGAGATGGGGCTCGGGTATGTAATTGGGTTCTGGGGAGGCTGCTATACACAGAGTTTTTTTTTTTTATCTTAATGCATAGCAGCATGCATTAGGATAACAAAAAACATCTGCCTTTACAACTCCTTTAAGATGGTGTTGGGCACACAGCTGAGCCCCTTCTTTATGTGAAAATGACAACAGCAGGAAATTACATCATCATCATGTAGTTCTACTTGGAAGAACATTACATTGTTCAAGAATTAAACAAAACAACACAAGCAAGTGGCATGACCACTAATCACAGTATAATATATGGTTGTTGCACCTATGTCTGTATAAACAGTATGCTAAAATGGACTCTATTTGATTATTACTTGAAATAGTTTATTATAATAAACAAGATAATTCATTATCAAATGCTTCCCTACAGCAGCATTTTATGTCCCTGTAACATGAAATACCTCTATCAACACAGATGTTTGCACAAAGACTAGTCAAAAAAAAACTGACAATCAAAGATGCAGTCCAAATGATTTGCTGCAGCTTAGGGCTAGATGTTGATTTATTTTGTTTCTCTTAATAAAGTGCTAGCTAGTTTGAAGTGATTCTAATCTGTCTTTCCTGCTGCTGGTAGTGATAAATCCGTCTTCTTGTAAATTCCCAGTACACTGTTGTAATCCCCAATCCCAACCGTACAGCTGCCATTTCATTGTGTTTGAATATTATAGTAATTTGATGGTCCAGTTTGAATTATGTTTTTGCAAGAAAAGCATACACCGGGCAGCTGCAGTCTATTGAGTTTAAAATAGTATAGTCTATAAATAAAGATATGGAAAAACAATGCTATCCTGATCTATATTCCTTTGAGAAGTTTGCACAGCATACTGAAGTTTGTGGGAATGACCCACAATGACTATGTGTTCACTTGTGTCATCTCAGTGTTATTGATTATCCCTTTTGGTGTTTACAAGTTAAAATCCCTATTTTTGCTAGAAAATTATATATATATTATATATATATTTATATATATAATATGTTTGTGGGTACTGAGTAATTTTCTAGCAAAAAAATAGGGATTTTAACAAAATGTCAAAAATAGGCTTGGTCATGAAAGGGATAATCAATAACACATTATATATATATATATATATATATATATATATATATATATGTGTGTGTGTGTGTGTGTGTGTGTATATATATGTATATTTTTAGCATAGTAACTAGAGAATAAAATGGCGATTGTTGCAATATTTTTTTTTTACGGTTACCAAGTTAGAGTTACAGAGGAGGTCTAGTGCTAGAATTATTGCTCTCGCTCTGACGATCATGGCGATACCTCACATGTGTAATTTGAACACCGTTTGCATATGCGGGTGTGACTTCCGTATGCGTTTTCTTTGCTGTGTGAGCTCACGGTGATGGGGGCGGTTTGGAAATTAGTTTTTTTCTTATTTATTTTATTTTTATAGCACTAAATTGTGTTTAAAAAAAAAAAAATCACTTTTATTGCTGTCACAAGGAATGTAAACATCCCTTGTGTCAGTAATAGGTGGTGACAGGTACTCTTTATGGAGGGATCGGCAGTCTAAAAAACCCCAAATCCCTCCTTTGCACTTCAGAGTATTCAGATCACTGAAAACGGTGCATCTGAATACTGTTGATTTTTTAAAGTCCAGCACCGTTGGCAGCCGGGTAAACAGGAAGTGACGTTGTGAGGTCGCTTTCGAGTTTACATCAAGGAAACTGGAACAAAGCCGTTTTGGGCTTTGTTCCACTCTGTCACTAGGCGCCGGAAGAGCCACCGGGAGGCCCGGAAATAACAACCGAGCAGCTTTTAGCCACATCGGTTGTTATCCTCGGAAAGCCGATCGCTCGCTCTAAAAAACAGTACAGGGATGATGCCCCGAAAGCTGAGTACACACATCTGCCTACGCTCGGCGGGAAGGGGTTATTATCGTATAAGTACAACATCTTTGCACTGTATATTGATTTTATTTCAGTGAAATGACTCACTCTTAGATAAAACGTGCAAAATCTTTTGTCAAATTTTTTTTAAACTTGTTTTGTTTTTTGCCATCTCTGTCCCATTGCAGATACTTCCGTTCACTTCCTGTCCCATAGACAAACAGGACATGAGGGGGAATCGCAGGGTGTCACCAGAACTAGTGCCTCTATTTGAAAATGTCCCCTCTACATTATTCCTGTTTTTGATGTCAACCCAAAATTTGCCATTTTCTTTTACTTTAATTTTTGATGCTAATAGTCATAGATCCTAATCCAAATAATGAAATAGTGAAATAACGGTAAAAAAAAAACATTAACCAGTGTCTCTTGAATAAAAAGCAGATTACATCTACACTCCTCCACTACACCGCTCTAGATGTGACTCCTCTCCCCTTATGGTTACACTCACCCGCTGTATATGCCTCACACTTCCATGTTTAGCTGGATACGCTTTTCCCCCTTACAGGGTTTAGATGGGATATCCAAATTTCCAATTCAGAATAAAGGGCTGGTGCCACGGCTGTTCCCATAGATGCCACGGCCGTTCCCACAGATTTGGAATGACAGCTCATCAAATCCATTAACAACATCTTCATAATCTTTGTATTGCTATAATTTTTATTATTTTAGTTTTCATAACCCTATCTCGAACAGATGCAATTGACACATCAATGTCAAACCAAATTAAAAAGCACCAATATGTATCAGTTAATTTTAAAATAACTCTACAATTAATAATTATATAATTATAACTATACAGTTAATTAAATTATATACACACACACACACACACTATATTTAATACTGTTATTTTGTTTCTTTGTAAAGAATATTTAATTGTGCACAGAGACTTAACAGTTTTATTTGCTAACAAATTTTGCATAATCGCCATGTCATACAAGTCATTGTGATCAATTGTGATTGGTTCCTTATTGTTAAAAGAAAAAAGAAGTTGTCAGTGACAGCCTAATCTGTGAAATGTAGAATACAGTAAAGCCCCCTCTTCCTAGTGCTTGGGAACATTAATCTCCAGATTCCTATTGGTTAATCATATAAAAAAAAATGATGACCAATTCAAGAAAATTGCTGATTCACTAATTTTTAAATTGTCTATATTTGCAATTTAAGAATATAAACTTGAAAAAGCCTGAAAACTAAAGAGACTCAATAAAATGTGCAGTTCTCCAATTAATCTAATTTGTAAATTGAGTTGCCCATCCCTGTAATTAAGTGACCATACTGGAGAGTCTTAAAATATATAAACGCAACATCTCCAAAATACACCCCTTCCCAACCAATGAAACCAGAAAAAAGTTCCTAATCCACTCCCTGGTTACCTCTTGCCTCAACTACTGCAACTTCCTCCTCATTGGCTTACCTTTAATTATGCTATCCCTTATTCAGTCCATTATGACTGATTCATCCACCTTACAAACCACTCAGCATCTGCTACTCCTCTCTGCCAGTCCCTCCATTGGCTACCACTCTCCCAACAAATTCAATTCTAAATAATAACAATAACTTACAAAGCCACCCACAACTTGGTCCCCAGTTATATCCCTAACCTAATCTCAAAATACCAACAAAATCATTCTCTCCATTCCTCCCAAGAACTCCTGCTCTCTAGCTCTCGCATTACATATTCCCATGCTCACCACCAGGACTTCTCCTGAGCCTCTCTCAACCTTTGGAATTTCCTACCCCAACCTTTTCGACTTTCTCCAACTCTATTTACTTTTAGTTGATCCCTGAAAACTTTTCTCTTCGGTAAAGCCTATCGTGCCTCCACCTAACAGCCGTACTTTTTTTTTTTTTTTTCTCCATCAGCCCTACAATTATTACCTTTTGTATCATTTGACCCTCCCTTTTATATTGTAAGCTCTGAGCATGGCTCTCTGATTCCTCCTGTATTGAATTGTATTGTAACTGTACTGTTTAACATTGTAAACCACTGTGCAAATTGTTGGCTTTGTATAAATCCTTTATAATAATAATTATAATCTGTCAATCTGTCATTGGTCAGTGAAAGATTGCACCAATGCATGGCCCCTTCTGGGAGGAAATCATATGACGTCCACTCAGATAGATGGATGGCCGGACAGGCCTTTTGTCTATCTGAGTCTGCTAAAGGCAGGGTGGGAAGGTGTTAAGCTATATGTGATGTTATGGAACAGTATGGTTTTTACTGAGAAAATCAGTGATACTGTATTTTGGCATATCAGATTTTAAATGTGTAAATCATTCTTTAATTTTTATATTTAGCTTGGCTTTAAAGAGGAAGTAAACCCTGATGGGTTTACTTCCTCTTTCATTCCCTGCAAAGGCAAAGCATAATGGACTACTATGCATCGCATAGTAGCCCATTATGTGTCACTTACCTGACACAGGAGCCAGCGATGTCACCGCTGTCCCCTGTAGTCCGGCGCATCCATCTTCTCGGTGGGGTCTCGCAGCTCCGCCGCTGTCATTCGGCGGAGCCGCGATGACGTCACTCCCACGCATGCGCACGGGAGCCGACACGCGCGGCAGCTCCATTGTTGGAAATGCCGCGCTCAGTGCGCCTGCGCGCCGCTGTCTACGGCGCATGCGTATAGGTTTAGGAGATATTTCTTGGACCTACAGGTAAGCCTTAATCTAGGCTTACCTGTAGGTCAAAGTGGTTTGTAAGGGTTTACAACCACTTTAATGCAGCAGCAGCATCTCAATCTGATTCCTTTCAACTTAAAAAAAATAAATACATTAAAATTAGTTGTGGCTGCAATACCCGATTTTTCTATCCCACAACAGAAATCTATAGGAAAATGTACTATACTTTGACCTGTACTTTAAAATAAACAAATCTAAAGCCCTCAATTTTGTATACGATTATGAGTTGCACAACAGTTTATTAGTATAGTTGGTGAGCTTTTTCTTAAAAGTTTGATAAAACGTAAAAACCGAAAAGGAGAGGGAGAGAGGGAGAGGGAGAGAGGGAGAGGGAGAGAGGGAGAGGGAGAGAGGGAGGGAGAGAGGGAGGGAGAGAGGGAGGGAGAGAGGGAGGGGGAGAGGGAGGGGGAGAGGGAGGGGGAGAGAGAGAGAGATATTATTTTAATTTTCAGATTTATTTAAATATTTTGCTGCCAATTTCTCTTAGCCCTTGTACACACGATCGGAGATTCCGACAAACAAATCCGTCGGAGTAATTCCGACTGATTAATTCCAGAAGAGGTCCGGAAGTGATGTTGCATACACACGGTCGGACTAAGTTGTCGGAAAATCTGATTGTACATAACGCAATGACGTTATTTCGTTACAAATGGACTACGTTCAGGCTAGTAGCCAATAGCTTTGGTCTAGGAATTCGATCTAAGCATGCGTGGCACTTTGTCCGTTGGAGTAGGCTACACATGATCGGAGTATGTCTGATAGGAGCATTTTGTCGGAAAATGTTACCGCCAAGTTGGAAAACTTGGTCCGTCGGATATTCTGACGGAAACAGTCCGATGCAGACCACACACAGTCGGAATATCCGACAAAATGGTCCGATAGGACACATTCCGTCGGAATCTCCGACCGTGTGTACAAGGGCTTAGCCACACATGATTGGAGTATGTCCGATAGGAGCATTTTGTCGGAAAATTTTACCGGCAAGTTGGAAAACTTCGTCCGTGGGAATATCCGACAGAAACAGTCCGATGCAGACCACACACAGTCGGAATATCAGACAAAACGGTCCGATAGGAAACATTACGTCGGAATCTCCGAACGTGTGCATGGCAGAAGACTCCCACTGAAGCGGATCGTGCGGACGGAAGAAGCCGGAGGAAGGTGCAGGACAAGAAGAGCGGAGGAAGAAGAAGGTAGAGAAAAAAAGATGGAGGAAGAACACCGAAGGAAGAGCATAAGAAAGAAGATGGAAGAAGAAGCTGGGAAAGAAGAAGAAATTAATAAAGGACTTGTCAATGGTACATTTGTACCCCATTACCAATTCACACGGGGGCGGGATCTGGGGGTCCTCTTGTTAAAGGGGGCTTCCAGATTACGATAAGCCCCCACCCGCAGACCCCCACAACCACCGGGCAAGGGTTGTGGGGATGAGGCCCTTCTCCCCATCAACATGGTGACAAGGTGCTTTGGTGCTACCCCAAAGCACCCTCCCAATGTTTAGGGCATGTGGCCTGGTACGGTTCAGGACGGGGGCCGCTCTCTCATCCTAACCCCACTTTTCCTGTGGCCTGCATGGTTGCGTGCTTGGATATGGGCCTGGTATGGATTTTTGGGGGTCCCCATGCCATTTTTTAAAAATGTTGGCACAGGGTTCCCCTTAAAATCCATATTTTGAGGGTGACCCCTACGCCATTTTTTTTTTTCAGCTGTCATTGATGTTAAAGGGGGCAATATACAGTATTAAAAACTGTGGTATGTAAACTATTGATAAGGGTCATTTGGGTAGTTTCTGTTGCCATTATGATTTAAAAAAAGAGTAAACACAGTTGATTGATAATATATGGCGCCAGCCAAACACTAACCATGAGTGAAAGAAAAATGTTTGTTATCATTCATATTCCCTGAAAAATCTATTCTGCCAGGGTATGTAAACTTATGAGCACAACTGTATATGGCCATAAACTGCCCCCTTTTCCACAATGCAGCGGGAGGGCAGGCATCAGCAAATGGAGAGAAAAATCCTATGGCCAGTGTGAAGGGCAGGCAACACCAAAAAGCATACGGACTTGGTGGGGCAGAAACTGCACCTTTGATAGCACAGAGCCAAATGTTGGTTCAGACCTAGACATTTCCTCATCTGCTATTTTTTATGCCTTTATTACTTTTTACCATTATTTGCAAGGTGCCCCAATATGATTGGGATACTAATCTGTCTTGCTTTTCTTTAACCACTTAAGGACCGCCGTATTGCCATTGTACGTCATCGCAATGGCACAGGCAGGCACAAGCACGTACATGTACGTGCCTGCCTTCCAGCGGGTGGGGGGTCCAATCGGACCCCCTCCCGCTGGATACGGCGGTCCGGTTCACTGAAGGAGCGATCTGTGATGAGGGGATGGCCATTGGTTTCTGGCCACCCCCTCTCGATCGCTCCTGGCCAATGAGAAGCTTCGTCCCACTGTGTATTGTATACACAGGAAGGAGGAAGTGATGTCATTCTCCTCGGGGTGGTCTTTTTGACCGAACTATGAGGAGAAGACAGAAAGTAAGTGTGCACCAACACTACACTGACATGTAGGTACACACAGGCACACAAACCCTCCCCCCTGATCGCCCTCCGATCCCCCTCCCCCCCCCCAGTCACAGTGTCACTGATTGCAGTGATCATTTATTTACTGATCACTGCATTCAGTGTCAGTTGTAAAAGTAAAAACTGTCAGGGCAGTTAGTGTTAGGTCCAGGGTAGCCCCCTATCACCCCCCAATAAAGGTTTAACCCCCTGATTGCCCCTAGAGTTAACCCTTTCACCCCCTTTTGCCAGTGTCACTAAGCGATCATTTTTCTGATCGCTGAATTAGTGTCACTGATGTCGCTAGGTAGCTAGTTATTTTTTTAGGTTCACCACCAGGTTTTTATAGCACTAGGTACCCCGATATACTACCCAATAATGGTTTTAACCCCCTGATTGCCCCTAGTTAACCCTTTCACCCCCTTTTGCCAGTGTCACTAAGCGATCGTTTTTCTGATCGCTGCATTAGTGTCGCTAGGTAGCTAGTTTTTTTTTTTAGGTTCACCGCCAGGTTTTTATAGCGCTAGGTACCCCGATATACTACCCAATAATGGTTTTAACCCCCTGATTGCCCCTAGTTAACCCTTTCACCCCCTTTTGCCAGTGTCACTAAGCGATCGTTTTTCTGATCGCTGCATTAGTGTCACTAGTGCCGCTAGGTAGCTAGTTTTTTTTAGGTTCCCCGTCAGGTTTTTATATAGCACCAGGGACCCCCATATACTACCTAATAAAAATTTGAACCCCCTGATTGCCCCTAGTTAACCCTTTCACCAGTGATCACCGTATAAGTGTTACGGGTGACTCTGGTTAGTTTGCTTTTTATAGCATCAGGGCACTCACCATTTATTACCCAATAAAGGTTTAACCCCCTGATCACCCGGCGGGTGTTATCAATTAGGTTTTAGGGTCAGGGTCTGCGTCGCCCCAGGCAGCGCTAGGTTAGTGCCAGTACCGCTAACACCCACACGCAAAGCATAAACCTCCCGTAGTGGTATAGAATCTGAATAGATCAATATCTGATCTGATCAGATCTATACTAGCATCCCCAGCAGTTTAGGGTTCCAAAAAAACGCATTGTTAGCGGGATCAGCCCAGATACCTGCTAGCACCTGCGTTTTGCCCCTCTGCCCAGCCCACCCAAGTGCAGTATCGATTGATCACTGTCACTTACAAAACACTAAACACATAACTGCAGCGATCGTAGAGTCAGGCCTGATCCCTGCGATCGCTAACAGTTTTTTTGGTAGCATTTTATATTTAAATCCGGAAGGCAGTGCTTGGTTCTCGGGGTCCCGTACGTGGCTAGGCTCCCAAAAAGTCCCCCACATGTGGTATCCCTGTACTCAGGAGAAGCAGCAGAATTTATTTTGGGGTGTAATTTGACTTATGCCCATAGCATGTGTGAGCAATATATCATTTAGTGACAACTTTGTGCAAAAAAAATAAAATTGTAAAATTCCTGCAACTTGTGGCAAAATATAAAATATTTCATGGACTCAACATGCCTCTCAGTAAATAGCTTGGGGTGTCTACTTTACAAAATGGGGTCATTTGGGGGGGTTTTGTGTTATTTTGGCATTTTATGGCCTTCGAAACTGTGATGGGTAGTGAGGAGTGAAATCAAAAATTTGCACCCTTAGAAACCCTGAAGGCAGTGATTGGTTTTCGGGGTGCCGTACGCAGCTAGACTCCCAAAAAGTCCCACATATGTGGTATCCTCGTACTCAGGAGAAGCAGCAGAATATATTTTGGGGTGCAATTCCACATATAACTATGGCATGTGTGAGCAATATATCATTTAGTGACAACTTTTTGTAAACTTTTTTTTTTTTTTTTTTTTGTGTCATTATTCAATCACTTGGGACAAAAAATAAAAAAATATTCAATGGGCTCAACATGCCTCTCCACAACTTCCTTGGTGTGTCTACTTTCCAAAATGGAGTCATTTGGGGGGGGGTTTGTACTGCCCTGCCATTTTAGCACCTCAAGAAATGAGATAGGCAGTTGTAAATTAAACGCTGTGTAAATTCCAGAAAATGTACTCTAGTTTGTAGACGCTATAACTTTTGCGCAAACCAATAAATATACGCTTATTGACATTTTTTTTACTAAAGACATGTGGCTGAATACATTTTGCCCTAAATGTTTGACTAAAATTTAGTTTATTCGATTTTTCTTATAACAAAAAGTAGAAAATATCATTTTTTTCTCAAAATTTTCGGCCTTTTTCCATTTATATCGCAAAAAATAAAAATCGCAGAGGCAATCAAATACTATCAAAAGAAAGCTCTATTTGTGGGAAGAAAAGGACGCAAATTTCGTTTGGGTACAACATTGCATGACCGCGCAATTACCAGTTAAAGCAGTGCAGTGCGAAATTGTAAAAAGACCTCTGGTCCTTAGGGTGTTTATTGGTCCGGGGCTGAAGTGGTTAAATGACCTGGGACAAGGGTACGTTTTTACACTTGGATGTGGTATGATGTGGTCAACTCTTGAATAAGCTGTCAGAAACAACTGCCTCATACGCTCTATATTACCCCAAGATAAAGATTATAATCTATAAAGAAATAAGGGTCCCCAATTCATGAAAAAATAAGCAGCTAAGGTGTTGACAATTAAAAATCATTCAGTTTTTGTGGACAGATATTGGTCCTTAAAAGGATGTTTGAGTGTATAGATACATAAGAAAATGCGCTCTAGCACTGCAGTTCCAATAATTCAAGCATAGTTTGTTAAAGCAGATGTAAACCCAATCACCAAAATGTCATATAAGCTTTAACAGCTTGTGATACTGATATAAAGGTCCTTGCTTTGGCATTTTGTGTTAGTGGGTGACAATGTTCTGCCTCTTATTCCACTATTCCACGATCTCCTTGTAAATCACCCTGCCAAATGCCTTGCCAAAGGAAAAAATATGATTTTGTGCACATTGCCCCAGGACATTATACTTCTTTTTTTTTTTTTTGACAAAATACCCTTTAAAAAAAATATTTCAGCAAGCAACAAATAGGAAGTATGCCCTGTGAAAACACTGTGCATCAGGTTATCAGTAAAGTGTATTTCACAGCCTATGCCTTCAAATGCAATCATTTTACATCCAGCAAAATGATAGGAACTATGCAAAACTATAAAAAAAAAACCCACATTCAGCACTGGTATGACTGTAGATAGTGCATGTGAAGATGTCTGAAGGGAATACATAAGCAGCATATTTAAATCTTTTCCTCTCCCCACCCCCAAATGTTCCCCAATCAACACAGCATTTTTCTACCTTAACATTCATTAATACATCGTCTCTAAGAGAGCAGTACCTACTAGGTTAGACTAATCTGATCCTTTGCATTTTTATCATCAGCACTCCCTATGCTTTTCCTATCGCAGCTAAGCACATTATCAATATGGTTGCTAATAATTCAAACTTTTACATTGACGGGTACTGGCACAAAACACAAGTCAGGTGGCTTAGAATGGTCAGTAATGATGGTTAAGTTCAAAAGCCAGGAAGTGAATTACTGGTAGTTGGTTGCTATGGTGGTGAACAAAAACCACAACAAAAGTTGACCTTTTCTTAAACTGTGTACAAGTTGGGTTTGCCTAAACCCCATGCTCAATCTAAACTTAAACCTTGCTCCAAATTATAATTTACCTAAATTAAGCGAAATGCAGAATTTAGACTAATGCCAAGAAAAGTTGTGTTTAATTAATGAAACTGCGTTGTATTTTCTGAAATCAAAATAAAGCATGTTCATTATTAAATATTCATAATCATCTTAATTAAGGGAGCAAATTAGTCAATTTGTTTATTCGTCTATTCTAAGAAAATGACTGTGGTTCTTGAAAATGTTTACTTAAAAAGGCATTTTCTCCCATGAGGATGATGCTTCCTTATGCTAAAAGCAAAAATTAAAGGAAGGCCAATGATTTGGCACAACGATAAACATTGTCTTCACAGGAACAATTGTTTGTGTAAGTGCCCTTATGAAAAAATAATAGTAAATCTGTCACATATGAAGCAAGATTGTGCTGTAGAGGAGCACAAGACAATGCAGAGATTACTTTTTTTTTTTATAGATAAACTTCAAGAAGAATTGAAAATAAAACCTCAACATGCTTACAGAAAGCACAACCTACCTGCTAAATACAGTTTTGTAATCAGGCCTTGCTGTACTGAACTAGTCCGCTCCACCACATTTTGGTATTCTGGGGATCCTATGCCACGCTTGCTTGTCATACTGGAACACCTTTCCCCTGCCTCCCACATTGAGAAACCCTGATGTGAAAACAAATGTCAGCATTAAGACCTTTCCTAAAGCCATTAATCAGATTCAATCTTGTTTCTCCTACAAATTTGTGATGAATGATTCAGTTAAATGCAAAAACATACCTTATTTTATATTTTTTAAAAGCAAATCTCCATATTGTCCATCTGATGCCATTCGATCCTTTGGACCGATGGGGAATAGGACCACCTTTTGTGTGTTTTTGGTAGACAGGATCAGATTGGAAGGCGGTGGGTGTCTTCAGACATGTGTCCGCTGACATCCGACGCTCCATAGAAGTGACTAGAGGGTACGAACTATCCGATCAGGTCCTACCTGTCAATTTTTTAGGCGGACCTGATCGGATAGTTCGTGTGAAAGAGGCCTTAAACCATGCAGTGTACACAAAAATAAACACAAGGGCTGGTAGTCTGTTTCCAAAACATAAATGGCCTTTGTATCACAACCACTCAAATTTTTGATGCAGTTTCTCTTACCAGTTAAGTGGTATTGGAACATTAGTGAAAGGGCCACTTTTCTAAAGTTATGATGATCCTTGTGCTCTCGTCTTTACACACTATTTTGACAATATATAAAGTAATCTGTATGAACTTATAAATTATATCCTCTTATTTACATCTCTCCCAGAATAGTAAACGAAATCTTAACATTTTAGAAATTGAGAGCGATTGGAATGTGCCTATGCCTATAATGCTAATTTTGAGAGTCAGAAACGTGATATATGTTGTAAATAAGTAAAATTTGTCCACAAGCCTAAAAATCGCTGTTGTCAACTTGCATACTCTTTGCCTCATGCAAATAGTTCGGAACTGTCTCTATCTTCAGTGCCATGATGGGTTTAAGCTTTTTACAGAAACTGAATAAAACTAAAAAGCCTTTTTGGAGCATTCACTGTTATGCTCCAGTGCACATCTTACTCAAGCTGCCTGACTGTGGCTGTACCCACGTCACTGTATGTCCTCAATTTGAGCAGCACAGGAGACAGGATGCATTATATAAGTATGTCAGACCCCAAGGACACATAACTCATTTTCTTTTATGAAAGAACTTAACTAAAAACCTTTAAAAGGTTATGATGATATTATGCTGGAACAAAGACTCATAGACTTTCAAAACTAGGTTGATGATAAATATAGTGACATATCAGGCACAGTACACAACTAAGTTACAGCAGTTTTTTATTAATTTAATTGTATGTTGCTATGAAATAAACAGAAAACATGCCACATACAGTGTTTGGACGTTTTCAATATTCTCAGATATCAAACTCTCTCTAGTCTGAATGAATCATCAAGAAAATCAATAAAATAAGAAAAAAGCAAATTACATTTTCTTCCAATAAGCTTACTGCTGCAATTGCAGTTTATAGACACCCTGTCACTTTATCTACGCAGGGCAAAGGGACAGTGATGCCGTGTATACCCGAGCGCAATGTCTGCCAGAAGTCAGACGGGAGCTTTTCATCGTATATTCCGATCATGCATTTGACCTATCTGACTTTTTACGTAGAAAATTCTGATGGACCTAGAAATGGAACATGTTCTAAATATTTCCAACGAAACCAATTTCTATCGGGAAAAATTGCTCATCTGTGTGCTGTTCCAATGGACCAAAAACGATGCATGCTCTGAAGCAGGTACGAGACGGAAGCTATTGGCTACTGGCTATTGAACTTCCTTTTTCTAGCCCCGTAGTACGTGTTCTACGTCACCACGTTCTTGACAGTCAGACTTTGGTGTGATCATGTGTACACAAGACAGTTTCTGCGGAATTCCGTCGGAACTCTGCCGGAAAAACTTTCAGAGTTTTTTCCGACAACAACACCGGGCGTGTGTACAGGGCATGACTATGCAAAGAGCATTCTGCACCCCCCTCTTACTAACCTGATCGTTTCTCTTTCACAGCTCTCTGCTCCTTTGCAGCCAGTGAGAATACCTGCTACTTCCAGGTATAAAAGAGCATGTGACCTGCTCCCCGTAAAAGTGCCCAGGCATTGCAGCCAATCGCAAAGCCTGAGTACTCTCACATGACTGGGGTAGTTTATCAGATGCAGAGGAGCAAAAAGTTGGCAGTGAGCACATGTAAGGTGAGTTTATGGGGTCGGGGGATCCCCTTTGCAAGACACTGTCACTTATCTTGCATCTCAAGGTGAAAGTGTCGTATTAAAAATGTTTAGAAAAGTTTCATTACCTATTCATAATTCCTATATGTATGCCAAACCACTGACCTATCAAGCTAGATGGAAAATAAAAGCATCAAAAACACTACTAACCAAAATGAACCAGCTTGCCAGAAGAACTCTACTGATCTTTCTTTTTTACTTTGTAGTTTTTGAAAACACCCTAAAAGGTCAGATAACCTATCTATTAAGCCTTGTTATAAAGACTTTCTGACTTTTTTTTTTTTTAACAAAATATTTCATGATACTTTATCCTTTACTAACCTAGAAATAATCAATCTGTCTGCTTTTCAATGTGTATTATTTATTTTTTTACAAAGACATTGCAACCTTACATTTAAAACTTTTATACACTGGACAAAAATGAAGCATATGAATTTGGCTAAATAAAGAGTATCATGAATCATAATATCATAAAAAATGTAATGGTGGGCAAAAGTCTGCTGGTTGTGGTGTAAAATTTTGTAAAGTCTGGGCCAGTGATGGTGAACCTTGGCACCCCAGATGTTTTGGAACTACATTTCCCATGATACTCGTATACTTTGAAGTGTATTTGAGCATCATGGGAAATGGTGAACCTTGGCACCCCAGATGTTTTGGAACTACATTTTCCATGATGCTCAAATACACTTCAAAGTATACGAGTATCATGGGAAATGTAGTTTCAAAACATCTGGGGTGCCAAGGTTCACCATCACTGGTCTAGGCATTTACCTCTCTGTGTATAAGGGTTCTTTAAATGTGTCAATTCAGGAAAATGGATTTAAAAAACAGATCTTAGTCCACCGGATAGTCCTATCATGTGTATGTGGCATTAGTCCAGTGGATAAACCGCCAGACTTTGCAGCTGAGGTCCGCCAGACTTTCTGAACAACACACTACCAGACTATGGCGGGAGTCTGCCGGACTTTTGAAATGAATGGACTTTCCCACACATAGAGAAAAGTCTGTTCATTTTGAACGCGGCTCCAGGTAGACGGGACTAGCGATGAGATTGACACCTCACTGGCCCCGTCACCTGGTATGGACTTAAAGGGGAAGCCCTACGCCGAAAAAACGGCGTGGGGGGTCGGCCCAAAGTCCATATCAGACCCTTATCCGAGCACGCAGCCCGGGCGGTCAGGAAAGGGGGTGAGGAAGAGCGAGCGCCCCCTCTCCTGAGCTGTATCAGGCCTGCGCCCCCCCCCGCCCCAAAGCACCTTGTCCCCATGTTAATGAGGACAAGGGCCTCTTCCCAACAATCCTGGCCATTGGTTGTTGGGGTCTGCGGGGGGGCTTATTGGAATCTGGGAGCCCCCCTTAAGGGAGCCCCCAGATACCGACCCCCACACCCTATGTGAATGAGTATTGGGGCACCATGTACCCCTACCCATTCACCTGGTGAAAAAAAAGTGTAAAGAAAAAAACACAACACATGTTTTTAAAATAATTTATTGCACAGCTCTGGTGGTCTTCCGTCTTGGGGGGGGTCTTCTCGCCGGACTCCTCCGCTAGCTTCTGCTAGCTCTTTTACTAGCAGAGGAGCCCGGCCGCCTTCGCCGTCTGGGGGTCTTCTTCCGACTTCGGAGGTCTTGTCCCCATCTTCGGTTCTTCTTGCTGGGCCTCCGCTTTCTTCTTCCAGCTCTTTTACTAGTGGTAGCCCAGTCTTTTGTCGTCGCCGCCTTCTCTTCTTCTTCCTTGAGATGTTGATTCGACACTGTCTCCGGCCGCAATGACAGGGACGTGTTGTGCGGCGACTTATATAGGGACAAGGGGCGGGGTCATCGGGTGATGTCACATGGTAACCATCCCCCATATGATGTCACATTCCCAAAGGATGCTGGGACTGTGACATCATAAAGGGCGGGGACCTCACCCGGTGACCCCACCCCTTGTCCCTATATAAGTCACTGCACAACGCGTCCCTGTCATCGCGGCTGGAGACAGCATTGAGTCACATCTCAAGGAAGAAGAGAAGGCAGCGATGACAGAAGACCGGGCCACCGCTAGTAAAAGAGCTATAGGGAGATAGTGGAGGCCCGGCAAGAAGAACCGAAGAGGGGAACAAGACCCCCGAAGTCGGAAGAAGAACCCCGGACAGTGGCGGCGACGGGGGCTCCCGGATTCCGATAATCTCCCCCACCCGCAGACCCCGACAACCAACGGGCAGGGTTGTCGGGAAGAGGCCCTCCTTCCCCAAGGCATCCCCCATGTTGAGGGCACACAGCCTGGTATGGCTCAGGAGGGGGGGGGCGCTCGCTCGTCCCCACCCCCTTTCCTGACCGGCCGGGCTGCGTGCTCGGATAAGGGTCTGATATGGACTTTGGGGGACCCCCACGCCGTTTTTTCGGCATAGGGCTTCCCCTTTAAGTCCATACCAGGTGACGGGGCCAGTGAGGTGTCAATCTCGCCGATGGAGGCAGCGACATTGACCTCCTGCGCTAGTCCCGTCTACCTGGAGCCGCTTTTAACATGAACTGACTTTTCTCCGTGTGTGGGCAAGTCCGTTCATTTCAAAAGTCCGGTGGACTAGCGCACAGACGGCGGACAATTTGGAGTCAAAACTTCTTTCTACGTCCTGGACTTTTGAGAGAAAAAAAGTCCACCGGAGCCCCCACACGGGCGGATTGTCAGGCGGACTCTGGTCCGCCGGATAGTCCGATCGTGTGTATGTGGCATAAGTGACACAGGACCCGCACTTTGTTTCATGTTCTCTCTCACGGTCCCCAATCTTTGCTGAAGAGATGAACAAGATGTTGGCTCTATGATACACATATAGTGGTTCTGTGCTAAGCTCCAAAGTTTTCTGGCAGGAGGTACATATGATCATATCAGATGTTACTACATACACCTAAGACTACACCTTGGCCCAATACCTTTTACATCATACTTCCCTGTCTAGAAGGTCTTACTTCAAATAGCTGGCCATGTTTATATTAAATGTGGCTAGGCTATTTATTCCTATCTTTAGTGTGGTCACTTGTGATTAATGGGGAAGCCCTAAACAGGTTTGGAGATGCCCTTTGAATAGACACTGCCAATTTGCTCAGCATTAATAGAGTTATACTGTCTATTTTGGATGCAGTTGCATATCCATCTTGATGAAATTGCTATGTGATAATGGTATGTGATATTTTTTCTTTTTTTATTGGTAATGCATACCACATATCTTTATTTTTTAACCACTCTAGCTCTTACAATTTACTTTTAGGCTGGATAAGTTATTATATGATTACTTACAAAATGTTATTTTTTTGTTTTGAACTAGTAAAAAAGACACTTATCTTACCTGATTGCCATTGTTGCAATCTAAGATTGTTTGAACATTGCAAGTAGAAATTACTTTTTTGAAAACTGGAATAAAATCATCTTTAAAACTAGCTAGGGAATCATGATTACATTGTACTTTTCAGTAATAGTATGAAACGTGATATGCACTTATGGTTTTTTAGTGAAGGTGATAGTAGTACGGCTATATTTGCATATACACCCACTCCAATATAATGTACTCACGCCAGTCACTTTAGTCTGCCCATGTTAACATAATGTTCTTTTTTGTTATCTATTCAAATGTTGAAAATGCACATCTTAAATATGACATTTAAGTTCCATTGAACCGTTTTTTTTTTGTTTTTTTTTTAATAACTTGTTTTTCATACTGACTGATGCTCTATGCTCTCTTCCTCTCGCTCTCTCTATTGTGGGATCCTTCTGTGGGGTGAGTTCTGACAGAACACTAAAAGCTACAAGTGTGCCATATTTGTTTTAGGGAACCTATAATGGGGTGCCCTGTTAGTCAGGAACTGACCTAAACTTAGATAGTGTAGTTTAGTGTAGTATAGTTTTATGCTAAAGAGGTGCTGTACAAAACCCCAATATTTTACTACATGGTGAACTAGTAAAGGATCAAATCCCTTTACTAATTCACTTTATGCATGCGGCATTGATCTGGCAACAATAGGGAAATAATATAGAAGGTTCAGCGCCCAGTAGCACAACCTGTCATCGTGCATTAAGGTGTGTTGTATTAATGGGCTCGCAGCAAACCTTACTGCATATGAAATAGATGTGGACCTTTTTTTATGCAGGGCATCTTGATTATTATTTAATTGTGTAGGGGTGCTATTCTAAATGAATTGAAATAGGAGTGCAACACTGATGTATGTTAATGTGGATTTTGTTTCCGAACAAACAGCAGGTACGGTGCACTGCTGCAATGATAGTCCTGGTGCCATTTGTGTGATTAAATGGCACCAAGACATTCATTGCAAGAACACAACATCTAATAAAGATGAATAGCTGTTCAATAAGGATAGATGAGGAGTGTTGCAGTTCGTGTCTACAGTATATATATATATAGATATAGATAGATATATATATATATATATATATATATATAGATATATAGATTTCTTCGTATACAATAAATGTTTTACAGTTTTTTTCTTGCTGAATGTAAAGAACTTTAAGAGAAGAATCTCAAAGGGCATCGCAACAGTACAATTTAACACAGCTGAGTGAAATACTATGATTATCAAGGAGCCAATCATACTCTGGTAACTGGTGCAGGCTGATAAGATATATCTGCAGTTCAATACCAATATTTCTAGCTGTACAGTGGTTTTATGGTATTGACAGGAGCACAGAGATTTTCCAATTAATAAAAGATAGCTGGTGTTTCATCTGAATTATCGGGGTATATAGCCATAAAACAAACCAACCAACATGCAAACTTATCAATAAATGTTACTACATATAATAATTTATGTTCTATAGCTAAAGTGAACTTAACCTGAAAAAAAGTAAGCATACATTTTAAAGCGCATGCACTTTTTTTTGTGTGAAAGTACTTGTCTTAGCCTTCCAATCAATCTGTGCATCCCTGTACGGATCTTTGCATCCTAGAGCAAGCTTGTGCACAGGGTTCTTCTAGTTGAGATTAACCGATTGCCCACCGAATAACCTAGATAAGTAACGCAGTGCCATTTAGTATAGTCTGGTCATGAAAGGGGTTAAATCTTTCAATGGTCAAGTGGTTAAATCATCCCCCTTATAAGAGTGGACAGTAATTCAAGTTTTAAATGGCAGAACCTCAGTGGGTACTAGAGGTTGTGGCATTTCAGGGCTTATGCCGCGTACACATGACCGGACTTTTCGAGGGACTTGGTCCGCCGGTCTTTCCGACGGACTATCGGCGTAGTTCTGACTGACTTTCCGAATGAACGGACTTGGCCACACAAAATCACACCAAAGTCCGAATTCAAACGTGATGACATACAACTAGAATAAGGAAGTTCATAGCCAGTAGCCAATAGCTGCCCTAGCGTCGGTTTTTGTCCGTCGGACTAGCATACACACGAACGGATTTCTCGATCCGGCGGAGTTCCGGTGGAAAAATGTAAAACATGCTCTATTTCTATTTTCTATTTCTATTTGTAAAGATGGAGCCCACACAAGATCGAATTGTCCGACGGACTCGTTCCGTCGGACCTTTGCTGTCAAAAAGTCTGGTCGTGTGTACGCGGCATTAATCTCACTTTGGAAAGAAAGTAGAACCCACACGGAACAGGGGCTCATTTGTAACTTACTAACATAAAACCACAAGGTATCTGTTTTTCAGCAACATTGTTACGATCCCTCTAAGCTAGGTTAGGTTTATTTTAAAAAGAGTTATCATTCTAGAAAAAAAAAAACATATGAGCATATACTGTAATATGATTTCAGAATCTAAAATGAGTCCCATAATTGTCTTATCTACAATTAAAACAGACCTCCAGTCAAAGATATCAAGATAAAACTGAATATCCCATTTAAAAAAAACCCTTGCTACAATACCCACATCTAGAGATTTTCCTGCAGTACTTTTTTTTTCTCCCACTAAATGTCCTCAGTCTGCTGGCCAGCATCAAAACCCAACAAGAAAAAAGAAAAAACTTAGGCTGCCACATGTAAACCCAAATAAAAGAGGTGAGCACTGGAAATATGTATAGACATACAAAAGTCTCTCTACGCATTTCACAAAAATGGCTTCTAAAGGAGATCACATGTATGGTCAGAGGCTCAGAGATTGGCTCCTTATACTGCTTCTTCCTCTCACACTCCAGTCCTTTAGCAATAGGAGGCTGATAACATGTCGCATTAAGGTATTTGCCACATGTGGATTTGTCAAATTACTTTTAATTTTGCATGAATGATTACAGAGCTGTATTTCATTTGTGCAATAGTTCAGCTTTGTACCTACAGTAGCTTTTGAGCACTGTACTCTTTAACTTTGTCTTGCATGAAGATTTTAACACTGGATTTTAACTCCACTTTTTTCTTTATTTGCCATTTTTCCCCACAAAATATTATAGCATATACAATTGCGACGCAAGTCATATTGTAAGTGAATGTTATTAAAATTTTTATTTCCTATTCAATCTACAGCTCTGTAATTTTCTGAAAATGCAATGCAATTTGGCTACCTGGTGGTGTTCAGTACACATTCTGTGTACAGAACATACCCTAGAAACATAATTTCCTGCTTGTCTGATTGGCTGACCAATTTTTCCAGAAGTCTGCACTAAGATACAAGTCAGATTGCATTCCTTTCAACATAAATGTCCTTTTTGGTGACATACTCCCAAAAGGAGCATGTCTAAAGGGATGCAGGCCAAACAACTTTCCTCATTAGAGTCCTGCAGGTGCTGCAACTGAATGATAGTTATGAATATATTCCCATTAGATTCATTTTCCACAGGGGCACAGAGAAACACACAGGGATTTATTCAGAATAACAAAAGGCAGAAATCTGCAACAAAGTTTGTTATAATCCTTGCAATGTACATTGATCACCCAGAGAGGAAAGTTTTTTTTTTTTTCAACAAAAGTGGAGTTATGCTTTAACCACTTCCCACCCGGCCAATGCACATATACGGCCGGGTGGGAGCCGTCTACTCCTGATAGGACGTTCAGGAACGTCCATCAGGAGGAGCGGGATCGCGCGCGCGTGTGCCCGCGCAGCGGCGCGATCCCGATGCGCCCGTGTCACTGGGACACGGCGCATCTCAGATCGGCAGGAGGGCTCTGTGATTGGCCCTCCTGATCACATGACGGCCGTATCCAATCACGGCCGTCATGTGATGTAAACAAACAGCCGGTTGCTAGGCAATCGGCTCCTCCTCTCCTCACACAGAAGTCATCGCTGAGGAGAGGAGAGCAGATTGCTGCAGCCGGCTGATGATCAGTGAGTATGAGCTGTTTTTTACAGCTTTTTACTCACTGATCTTCAGTCTAGTGTAAACACACAACACACCACACAGTGTAAACACAGTCCCCACATATGTCCCCATAACACACATGTCCCCAAAACATACATGTCCCCAAAAAATAAAAACACATGTCCCTAATAATAAAAACATGTCCCCCACATATGTCCCACTAAAATCACTTGTCCCAATGATTATGTGCACACATATGTACGTGATCACCTGCACACATATGTACATGATCATTTGCGTACATATGTCCGTGATCACACAAACCAATTATTATACACTTAACGGAATTTTTTTTACCAAAAACATGTAGCAGAATACATTTTGGCTTAAATTTATGAAAAAATTTGATTTTATTGGATTTCTTTTAAAATAGAAAAAAGAAAATATTGTTTTTTTCCCAAATTTCCGCTTTTTTGCGCTTATATCGCAAAAAATAAAAAACGGAGTCGTGAATAAATACCACCAAAATAAATCTCTATTTGTGCGAACAAAATGATAAAAATTTCATTTGGGTACAGTGTAGCATGACCGCGCAATTGTCACTGAAAGCGCTAGAGCGATGAAAGCTGAAAATTGGGCTGGGAAGGAAGGGGGCGAAAGTGCCCTGTATTGTAGTGGTTAAAGAGGTTATTTCAGGAGAGAAGTGTAAGAGCTTCAGCACTGCTAACTTGTTTATTTATTAAGTCACTGACCCAGAACACTGATAAAATACTTGTTTTGCTCAGTGACTCACTAAGTATTGATGCAAGGACGAAAAATTGTGGGGGCTGAGGAGAAAGTATTACTCACCTGCGTCTAATCATCAGTGCTTCTAAAAGGTCTTATTATAAGCACATACTTATCCTGATCCTACAGGAGACCTAGGTGTAAGAAAGTATCCCCAAAGACTTTTTGGGAAAATATCAATGACATGCATATACGAAAAAACACAAAAGTAGCAGTCTTTTTATGATTGAAATATTTGATCGAAGGGACTCCATGCTTCATTCTATCTACCTGTCTCAACACTTCTACATCCCCTAAAGTTTCTATGTAGTCATCATTTAAGTTCATTTTTAATATAAATTCGTTTTTTAGCCTTCCCTCCTTGTGAAATGTTCCAATAATTCCAATGTGTTACGCAAAGTGCCCGCTATATGGCTTGCTAACAATTGGCTGAATGGAGCCCATCCTCTGGCACCTCCATTTCCTCTTCTACCCTACCTCACCCCCTTACCTTTTCATATTCTCTATTTTTATTTTATTTTGCTTCTTTAGTTCAAAGTGAAATCCCTCACCTAAAAACCATATTGCTTAAACCTATCTTTACCACAATATGATCTCTTAGATTAAATTCAGTGGCGTAAACCTTGATTTTACACATCCCTGTATCAGTAATTTCAACTGGAGAGCTTTGATAAACATTAGAAAACCGCTACATTAGTGGATACTGTATTAGTGACGATCTCTGTCTTTTGATGTTAGGTGTATATTGTATGAATATATTTTGATTCCTGTACCCTAGCTAGAAGGATGTGTAAGACCATCTTACTCAATGGACTGCAATATCAAAAAAGATCATATACTGGAATTGAAAATGAGAATGTTATGTTCTGTTGCAAGATTATTGATCTACGCTTTTGATGTATATTGAAAATGATAAAATGTACACATGCTGTATACTTTAGATAAAAATGTATAGCAATATGGACCACAGAAGTACAGAAACCAGCTCCCATTTCTTTACTTGTACAGGTCTTGGTAGTGTTGATCTCTGTTTTCAGATGCTTAAGCTTATAATATAGATGGACTATAGAGAATAAGGGCTACTCAAGGCATATTAGCAAAACTCCCTTATTCTCTGTCACCAGACGTTATTGGGTTCATATTTCATTATTCTTTAATGAATGGCATTAAAGAAAAGCATGATCTTAGTAAAAAATAAAAAAATCTTATTTGTACAGTACAGGACACAGGCAAAGTACTCATAGACTCTGGGCATAGGTGTGCACACATAAAAATATATACCTATGTGTCAAAAATAGATGTGCAAATCCGCAAAACAGTATACAAAATAAACACACATAAAATAAACCTGTGCAATAAAGTGCAATCAATAAAGTCCAAATGCAATATAGATATAACCTAAATTAAAGTACAAAAAAGTCCATATAACACACATATGATCAGTGCCGTGCAACCTCCAATCAGCAGCAGTGTTCATAAAAAATGCAAAAAGTGCAAAGTGTTCATAAAACACACAAACGATCAGTGCAGTGCAGGCTCCAATAAAATACTGTGATCCTATGCCAAATCCGTGCAGTGAAATGGAAGCTATAACTGCTCCAGATAATGTGACAGTCCACCATCAATTCAGTGCTTAACTTGTGCACTGCCTGTTTCCCCCAGCCTCTCACCTCCAATAGAGACCATCAATGGCCAAATCAAGCGTTGTAAAGGTGACCCACTGACTCTTCCTTCTCTCCTCGTTTTTACAGCCCGTCAGTGTAGATAATTCACCAACCATAAATCGGATGAAAAAGAGAAAAGAGGGGGGCTCCCATGTGTAGAATGTAAATTACAATACTTTATTAAACAATATCCACACTTACAGTTCGTAGTAACACTCGCAAATAAGTAAACAATAGGACTTTCGGTCCCTTTGAAAAAGTCACGTGGATGTGACGCAATGCGTCAGGGAGGAGCCAAGTGTCACGATCGTCACTTCCGGTCACGGCCGAGACCGGAAGTCCTCTTGTTTACTTATTTGCGAGTGTTACTACGAACTGTAAGTGTGGATATTGTTTAATAAAGTATTGTAATTTACGTTCTACACATGGGAGCCCCCCTCTTGTCTCTTTTTCATCAGATTTATGGTTGGTGAATTATCTATACTGATGGGCTGTAAAAACGAGGAGAGAAGGAAGAGTCAGTGGGTCACCTTTACAACGCTTGATTTGGCCATTGATGGTCTCTATTGGAGGTGAGAGGCTGGGGGAAACGGGCAGTGCACGAGTTAAGCACTGAATTGATGGTGGACTGTCACATTATCTGGAGCAGTTATAGCTTCCATTTCACTGCATGGATTTGGCTTAGGATCACAGTATTTTATTGGAGCCTGCACTGCACTGATCGTTTGTGTGTTTTATAAACAGTTTGCACTTTTTGCATTTTTTATGAACACTGCTGCTGATTGGAGGTCGCACTGATCATTTGTGTGCTATATGGACTTTTTTGCACTTTAATTTATGTTATATCTATATTGCATTTGCACTTTATTGATTGCACTTTATTGCAAAGGTTTATTTTATGTGTGTTTATTTTGTATACTGTTTTGCGGATTTGCACATCAATTTTTGACACATAGGTATATATTTATATTTTTTAGTAATATTTGTAGTTTATGGGTAAGTGGGGTAGCGCCGCATATTTCTTTTAACATATCATGGCGATAGTGCGCCTGCGCGCCACTGTCTACGGCGCATGCACCGTAGACAGCTGTGTCTGTCATTTAGTAAATATCTCCTAAATCGTGTAGGTTTAGGATATACAGTATTTCTTGGACCTACAGGTAAGCCTTAATCTAGGCTTACCTGTAGTTCAAAGTGGTTTGTACGGGTTTACAACAACTTTAAAAGTTGTTCTTTCTGCTATACCTTCTTCTTCTATTTCTTCAGCTCCCCTCTAACAGTTCAATCTTGCATCTTACTGATGCTTTATTAATGTAAATTCTAAACATTAATGCCCTTATACCCTAAGGCATTCCAGCTGAGTGGGAGACTGGGAGTTTATATTTACTTTTTACTATACCGAGCAACCTTGAAGTTAGTCGAAGAGAAATGCTGAATTAAGTCGCTTAATCTTTCAAATGTCATCTGTTTTTGTTGCTAGGTATAGGGCAGAAATAATTTACTTTTCCATGACTGCTTTCTCTTTTTGTCTTTTTTTTTTTTTTTTTTTAACATGCATTGAATCAGATTGAGACAATGTTCAGAATTGATGCTGACTCTTAGGGGTCAGATGACACACTAAATGCATTTCACATCTCATTTCTAACATGTCTTGGTTCAGAGATTCCAGCGTGAATCTTTTTCATCCGTGTTATTACATGGAAGGGAAGCTTAGTAGGCAGGCTGGATTTCCGCATTCAGTAAATGAATGCAAAGTCTTCTTCTGATACAAATGAGAGACGCAGCCTCACATAGGTCATTTTATTTAGAGGCCATTGAAGTTTGGTTTGGGTCAGCAGCTATAACAGACTTGTTAGGCTCAAAGTAACTTTTAAAATGGGATATGAATATGAATAATGGAAAACAAATGTCAAAGCAGGAATAGTAGAGGAAAATAGTTTTGAGAAAAAAATAGGTTTAAAAAATACTTCAAACCGAAGCTAGAAAATCAGAACTTTTTCCTTTCTACTGTAGAAAACATTCATTATTCCCAACAAATACAAAACATCCTCACAATATGCAACTTAAGTTGAATTTATTTGAGGTTCCTTCACACTGATAGCTAGGAGGCGGTAAATGCAGGTTGATTTTACCGCCACTGGCAACCCATCACAATTCAAACAATGTGGCCTGACTGGGCTGTACACATGCCGTGGCTGCAGCATTTTTAACTTGGACTGCAGAGTTTGGCGGTTGGAAACCATCTGTCCTATACTCCCATTTAGATCAACGTGGCCGCCCAGCAACCACACGCTAAAAGCTTGTTTCACAGTGGTGGCGTGGTCCTGGAATGTGAAATTGCCATTTGGCAATTTTTTGAATAGGTAAAAAAAAAAACAGGCATCAGGAGGCAGCAGTAGCATCTCCTGAATGCCTACCAGCAACTTCTATACCATGCTTTTCAGAGGGTGATAAGAATTGCCGGCAGTGTGAAAGAGTCCTTACGCAGCCAATAGATGATTCAATTATCTTTCCTTCCACCACGAGTGGAAGGAGAGATAATCTCTTGATTCCCCCAATCAACACAGTCAGTGTTGATTGGGTTTCACCTCCTGCAGCACTATTGTATTCTGCCCGTTGGGGGCGAAGGAAGCTTCCTGTCTGGCAGAACACAATGATTACTATTGCTATAGCCACTGGCAGTAATCGTATGTAAAAAATCTGACAGACTGGTTCGATCGATGGATCAACTTGGGTACAATCAGCTTGCCCACACATGAATCGAATCTGGCCCCTGCTGAACTGGTTAAATTCCTATCCATGTATGGCTGGCTTTAGTGAGATGTACAAAGGCTAATGTGAAAAGCTGAGCAGGTCATTCTAATATTCTAGTTAACCACCTAAATACAGAGCACCTTTACCCCCTTCCTGCCCAGGCCAATTTCCAGCTTGATATCAAGAGATCCCCAAACGTTCCACTACTTAATAAGTGATTAAACTACTGACTGGCATCAAGGCTTTGGATATCTTGATATATCCTTTTCCATCTTTATAAAGTCTCATTACCTTGTTATGCAGGTCTTTTGACCTTTATTTTCTACCTCCTCATGGCTCTGTATCTAGCATGCTTAGTGCATCCATGTGAGAGCTAACAAACTTATTGACTATTTATACACAGACACTAATTGTGATTTAAAAAGCCACAAATGTAGGAAACTAAAGGGATTGTAAACCCTTGTGTTTTTTAGGATTCATTAAGGTGAAAAAACTTCTGACACTGACCGACCCCCCCCCCCCCCCCCCCAGCCCCAACGTTTTACTCACTTGAGCTCTAAGTTCCCTCAGTGGAGACGTGCTCTTCCTCTCTGCCCGGGGTTCTCAGCTCTTGAGTGGTAGATTGACAGCAGTGGGAGCCAATGGCTGCGCTGCTATCAATCAAATCCAATGACATGGGCGCCGGGGGGCTGGGCTGGGCCGAGTCTGGCGTTCTGTGTCTATAGACGCAAATGCTGGACTCTGGAGTGTGCCCGCAAGGTAACCCCCGGGAGAGCTTCTCCCAGGGGGTTTACCGATGTGAGGAGCCGATGGGGGACCCCAGAAGATGGTGATCGGGGCCATAAATATGACATGTTTGTTTTAAAAGAAGGTCTACAAACCCTTTAAACTTTAATTGCCATTGTAATAATTAATTTTAATAAATAAATGAACAGAAATTTGATTTATGGCCATTAATCTCCATTACAACCTGTAATAAAGATTGGAGGAAAAATGCAATGAAAAAGGACTGTGCGGGCAAACATTTCAAGTGCTGAATTTAACTATGACACATACCCCTTTAAATTTTTCTTCAGTTCAGGTAATGTAATTTTTGAGCTTTCTAAAAGTATGGATTCTTTACATTTACATAATATGAGAACACTGATTTACAGCATTTAATACAAAGAGATGAATATTTTTCACATTTAGTGGATTTATTGGCTGCTGGATAGGAGGTCCTGTCTACTGGCATATCATAAAACTGATTTGTCTTTTGTTGTTTTCTATCCATCACTGTGTTTTGGGAGAAATATTCACTGGGCTGTACCATAATTTTGTTCTTCATGAAAACCTTTGCAAGTAATTCCCATCGGAGACAAGTAGGATCTCACAATTATCACTTTAAAAAGGAAAGTTATGTTGAATATATTCATATGGGAACAACACCTTGTTTTTTATGATGTTGGTCACAGTCATGTAATAAACAGAACTTGGAAATTCATAACAGGGTTATGAAAAATGATCTCGAAAAATGTGCAAATAAGTTACATAACAGAAAATGGGATTTTCTGTTAGGATAACGTTTTTATGATACGAATATATTTCTATGGATGAGACTATATCTTTATATTTTAATTATGTATTTTCTTATATATCTAGCAGCATTTTTTAACCAGTGGCATCAGTTGTTTTCTCTTTGAAGGTTACAGTCTAATGTTGCAACATGCATTGCAACAAGCCATAAAATGATACATACCTAGGCATGCAAGCTCAAGTCAAAAGAACCACCCACAGGGGTGGTTGCATCTTCATCCCTTGGCTGCAGATTATGAGATCGAAATTGTATTTGAAGATTTCCAGTTACTAACTTTTACTTATTAAGATTCACTGACTAGCTGCACCTTTCTATGACTCAAACTCATTGTGCGACACTGTCTTTATGACCTATAATATAGCATCTATTGCTGTTAATAGTTGCCAAAAGTAAGTAGTCCATTCATTTACTGTTTCTGGCTGGTACTCAGTACCTGCAGCTTCACTCAGCCACATGCAGATAGCGCTTCTCGATCCATGGCCAAGCCACAGCGTAAATCTCTCTCTCTCTCTCTCTCTCTCTCTCTCTCTCTCTATTGGAAAGCTTTCTCTCAATGCATTTGCTCTTCTGCAACAGATTGCAGAAGAACCAATAGGATTGGAAAGGGATGAGCAAATGGAGCAGAAGGAATTAGAACCTAAATTCTGTGAGTTGACAATGGTGCTGTATTCAGCTGTATCTTTCCTTCTGTACACCAGGGGGCATTCACACATGTGCAGAAACATGTTTTTATCTGCACCTGACCAATACAGGTCTTTGCAAGGGCACATGGCAAAAACATGCATTCTATGTGCTCTATTCACACCACAATGTAGTGGAGAAGTACAGAAAAACGTAGTAGGTTTGCATTTTTCAGCACTGCACTGGAGCTCTTCTGACGTCTCCAACCATCTCAGAGACTTCTGCTTATCATTGTCTACTATAGGACCTTTTAGCCACAAAGATACTTGTTTGAGGCATTTGTATAAGGAAATGGAAAAAGATGCCCTTGAATTTCATAAAATCATTGTCCTCCACCAGTCAGTGCATGTGTTTATGAATTAATGATGATGGTGCAGTGAATTCACACAGTTGTGAGATCCTGCCTTACTAGGCCAAAAGGCCACTCCTATACCTGGCAATGAAAATTTGCCTGTGACACTAAGGGGTTGATTTATTAAAGGCAAATCCACTCTGCACTGCAAGAGCACTTGGAAGTTCAGTCGTTGTAAATCTGAGGGGAAGATCTGAAATGAGGGGAATCTCTGCTGATTTTATCATCCAATCATGTACAAGCAAAAATGCTGTTTTTTTATGTTCCTTGCATGTTCCCCTTTAGATCTAAAATGACTGCACTTCCAAGTGCGCTTGTAGTGCAGAGTGGACTTGCCTTTAGTAAATAAACCCCAAAGTCTGTTTTTTATGTGTGCATAACTCAACATATAACCGCAGGAAAAGGCAATGTCCATTTCTAATAAAACCAACTCCATCAATATTCTTTCTGACACCCACCTTCGGCATTTCATATGGACTGTATTCAGGGCTTTTTTTCTCAGAGGATAAGGGCAGGAACTCGCCCCTTCCCTGTACTCACCTCTGAGCACTGTTTCCATGGTTCCATCCCTTTTAGAGAATACAGAGACAAAAATAATTTTGTGGTGTTAAGTAATTTTGTATGGAATTTGTTAATGACAACACGAAAGACAGTAAAATAGATTCCCTGTAGCCAGCAACAATGGACCTTCCAGCAACAACAGATCCACCCCAGCAACATTAGACTCCCAACAGCCATCGTCAATAGACCCTCTAGCAACCAGCAACATAAGACCCCTGTCTCAACACTGCAAAAATAAATATCCTGCAGCAACAATTGATTCCCCAGTAGCGAGCATCAATAAATCCTCCAGCACCTCTTGCCATTACATACATTCAGTACTGGAGGTGCCAGAACTGCGTTCCCGCTGAAAAAAAACCCTGACTGTATTCATTGCTTATTTCTGAAATGAAGCTTCCTTTTCCATTTCATTTACTATGAAGGGACCTTGTAGGTGAGAAATCTTTATTTTTATGGATGTACAGGAAAAGATAATTTTTTATCTCAACGTGGTACTTGTCTCAGCATCACGTTGTCTTTTTCAATGATTACTGGAAAATAGCTGCATTTGCTGTGAATGGTAACCAGCGCTACTGCTTTTATCATGTCACAGTAGAAAAGCTATATTTGAAGTAGAAAGATTTTGTTCCTTCATTTTTCTCATATTTGTTTCAACATGCGTAAGCTAGACAGATGTAACCTAATGAGTAACGCTAACCTTAAACTTCCGATGTTGGTATATAGCGCACAACTATATTGTATATTTTACCCAATGCTAACTGTGTTTACACACGACACTAATCACTGACTGGTGTATAAACAGTCTTACATTGTTTCCTAGCATTTGTTTCCTTTTACCTTGAAATTACATTTGCAGTGTTGCTTCTTTTTTTATGTAAGCGTGTGTATAAAACCTAAAAGCACCACAATAAACTTTGGAAGAGCTTTGGAAATATACCCAGTGTGTGTCTGTTCTCTCACTGCAGCAATACTGATAAGATTGAAAGCCACGAATCAATTATTTCGCAGAATTTTGCGTAAAGCGGATTTCCACCCAAAAATAGAACTTCCTCTTTAATGAAAGGTGACCCCCTCACATGTCACATGTCATTTTTTTTGGGGGGGGGGGCAGAAACTCTCTTTTTAGAGGGTTCCAGCTCCCACTTCCTCCCGCAGCACCGGAAGTAAGTTCACCTCTCCTCCCTCCCTTTTGGCAATCATCTGGAACACGTCACAGGTCCCAGATGACCGCCCGGCCAGTCACAGCATGCCACGCCGCACGTGCATGCATAGTGCTTGCCCAGCTATGAAGCCACAGCCGGGCACCCACAGTGACAATGCTGGCGCTGCAGAAAGGAGTAGATGGACAAGCGGGGCTTTGTTCCCCCACATTGCTGGACCCTGGGACAAGTAAATATCCGATTATTAAAAATCAGCAGCTGCAGTATTTGTAGCTGCTGACTTTTATTTATTTTTTTGTTATCAAAACTCACCTGCATGGGTGTTGTGTAAATATATAGCAGAGTTCCGCTTAAAAAAATAAAAAGATCATTGTCCATTGTTCCTACTAGCCTAGATCCAATAGCAGCTGCAGTTTGTTCACTCTGAAGTTAGCAACATATCACTTGGACAAGTCAAAAAATGTGCATTGAAGCCAAAAGAAACCCCACAGCAATCAGCAGACGGAACATAACTTACAATCAGTAGGATGTATTCCTTTTGTTGATGCCTCTTCTATTAGGTGAAATCCTTCTTCATCTTGCCCCCTATCCCCCACCCTGGCTGCTTTAATGCTCCAGTGCAGCATGAGTTAATAAAACTAAGGTGCTGTCACAGGCCTTCAACAAGAGGGCCTAACTATGCATATTCTTTTCATCCAGCTTCACTATTCATAGGTGCTGTAATAAAACTTTTATGAATGGAAAGTTATCTATAAATGGAGGATGGCCTGGTGATTAAAGTGGAAGTTAACCCCCCTATTTTTTTCAGCCAAGGAAGCTGCCATCTTTGCCTCTGTTTAATATAAAACTACCATGATGCTGCACATGTGATCAAGCATGACACCAGCCATTGGATGGTCTAACAGTTTCATTGAGAGCACAACCAATGGGAGTGTTACATTTCCAGCATGCCACGGAAATGAAACTGTTTCATGGATGGGTTTACTTCTGCTTTAATAGATCTGCCCCCAACATTCATACATGGGTGCAGGGACAGAGGAAGATTTCACCTAATAGTGGAATGTGTCCCTTGTGTTGATATCTCTTCTAACATTAAGTAATATCCCTTGCTCTGATTTTTGAGTTTTTTTTAAATTTTATTTTGGCCGCACTTAGGCTTTAAAGCAATCAGCGTGTTAGAGGCCCATACAATATTCAACTATTTTAAGTAGTTATCTAATGGGCTTTCCGTGTATGGGGGACAGTAAAAGTGGGTTTTATAGGATCCCCTGAATACAGACAAAATTTGTTAGGGTGTATAGGGTGAGTGAAAAACTGAACTACAAGTAGTCTAGACACCTTGCAAGCACCTTAGTGTTTAATTATCAGTTATTACTGAAGTGAACCTTTTAAAGATCCTCTCTGAAATGTGGAAATTGTTGATATTATTGAAATGCCCGTCTGATGTTTGGACAGGTGCAATAATTCTACATATCCATATATGAAGTTTTGGGACAGTTTTCTTAGGATCACTCGTGGTAATAAGGTAATGAAGCCCTTAACTGAGGGGGTTATTTACTAAAACTGCATGGTGCAAAAGCTGGTTCAGCTTTGTATAGAAAGCAATTGGCTACCAGGCTTTATTGTCAAAGCTTAACTGAACAAGCTTAACTTAGAAGCTAGTTGGCGACTATGCACAGCTGAACCAAATTCTGAGTGCACCAGTTTTAGTAAATCTCTCCCCTGTGCGACTAGACATTAAACCAACATTCCTGACGTAAGTCAACAACAGTACAATCCTTATCAGTTTTGAGTCCACTAACTTCAAGCTGTCACAGTATTTAAGCCCTGATGAAGGGGGCGTTCTAGAGTCCCAAAAATATGTTGGCTGTTTTATCACATTTAGATATAAACTAATTAAAGCGGTATTAAAACTAAAGCCAAAATGTAATATATTGCAGCTTACCAATGATTACATGTAGTGGCTGTACCGGTTTTCTTTTCTTGGGCTTTTTTCCCCTCTGTTTTCATCTGATGATCTAGCCAGTAACACACCTCCTGTATTACAGTGCCACCATTTTGGATGAATTAGCACAGGGGGCATCTTTGGACATCAGCGTTGTCAGTCTGAAGAGGGGGGGGTTGTTGGATGTACTAGCAGATTTAGAAATTGAAGTCAAAATCCAGCTAAAACTTTATAAGCAGTTAAAGCACACTTTTTTTTTTCTTCCTTTTTTGGATAAAGGTTTCACATATATAAATTACATCTGATGCATTGTAAGCACCGTTAGAGAGATTTGCTTTACTTCCTGTCCCACTGACAGGAAGGGAAAATCCATAAAAGAGACACAGACAGAAGTAAATATCTGACAAAGGTTTGAACATTTCCCTACTCTAATAAAGAAATGCATTTTTATTTCTGTCCTGTTGCTTTTATTGAATTCCTCCTTACTTCCTGTCTGATAAAACATCATCAGCAGGACATTAAGTAAGTGCAAGTCTCTCTAATGGATATAGAAGTACAAATCTTACAAAAGTTCTAACACTTTCCCACTTTTTCCAAAACTAAGAAAAAAAAGAAAAATAGAATAAAATAGAAAAAAGATCAGCAATGGCACCTGCCATATTTCTTGAGCTACAGATTTAACTTTACAAGCAATGGTGGTGTTGGACAGCAATTGGTCGCTAACTCAATTGAAACAGAATTCCAGCCACAAAAAAACAAAAAAAAAACAAAAAAAAACAGCTACTATCCTATTAAAAGACAACATTTTAAAATCAGTTTTCGCTGCAACATTACTTTCATTCCAGAGTTGTCCAACATAGTGGTTCTTTTGCACTCTTCCCAATCAGCATTACCATTTTCTCTACGTAAACTAATTGGCTTCTTACACTGCTTTTCCCAATCTAAACTCTTCTACAGTCTTCTGCCTATAGTCCATAATTAAATATAGCAATGTTCACTTGAATTGTTGCTATGTGTTAAGGAGAGGTACTGCCTTGTCAGCTGTATAAATGGTCTAAGGAATTTAATTAAGTGATAGATTTATAGCATTTTTCTTTGCCAATATTTTAACCGCATAGCACAAAATGAGATATTTAACTCTCACATGATTTTGTAATGAAGAATTGGAAGATGGTAAACTATATTCTTCATGTTTTTAGTTATTTAATTATTTATAGACTTCAGTCTTATACCTCAGAGATGCTCAGCAAATAAAATATTGAATATGACCTATGATTTGTTTAACGGTGTGCACGAATCCTTGTTGAATAAAAACAGAGGATCTTTTTTTTTAGGCGTCGGTTCATCATGACTTATTGCTAAAAATGTTGTAATTAACTGCTATTAAAAATGTCTTACAATGTACTATGTTTTATATATATATATATATATATATATATATATATATAGTGTGTGTGTGTATATATATATATATATATATATATATATATATATACTGTATATACACAACTTCTTGTAAGAATTACTCCTTGGCATGATTTTCAGAAATATTAGTTTGATTCCCCTGCCCCTCTGTTCCTACACTTTTGTGAAATCTACAATAAGTTACTTAATTTATTTGAAAAATACCACAAAATATAGGAACATTGGATTCTCACATAACTGGCTTATAACACTTAAAACAATACAAACAAGGGGCTTTTGGACTTACCTGTGGCTTGATAACACCCTCACTCCCCCTAGTCTTTTAATCCCTTCCCCCACCCCCCACCCCCACCTTAATCCTATTGCTTGGTAACTTCCTCTTTCTAATATGCTTATATTACCCTTTTCTTTCAATTCCCACACTTCCCATCTTTTTCAAGACTTTTCGAAGGACTAGGTCTGACAGTTTTCCCGACTGATTTTCGGCGGAGGTCCGACGGACTTTCTGAATGAAACGGACTTGGCCACAGACTTTCGAATGGACTTAGTCCAGTCGTGTGTTAGTTTTGAACGTGATGACGTAAACGGGACTAAACATGAAGTTCAATAGCCAATAGCTGCCCTTGCGTCGTATTTGGTCTGTCGGAGTAGCACACAGACGAATGGTTTTCACGATTTTTAGTCCGTCGGATAGATTTGAAACATGTTTTATTTCTAGGTCCGTTGGACTTTTGGGGAATAAAAGTCCGCTGGAGCCAACATACGATCGAATTGTCCGACGGATTCCGATCCGCCGTACCAAGTCTGCCGGAAAGTCCAATCGTGTATGCGGCATTAGATTTAATAATAATACATGGATGAGTGTCTACCATAATGGAATATTTATACTGTCAACTTCACCATGTATGCTATACACCATCAGTTTCCCCATAAAAAAACTAAAACTAAAAATACTATCAAGAGAAAAATACTACTCTACCTCTATCCGAAGCCTAACTGCCCAAAAAAAATTACTGATTATTTCTGTTATGGTCGACAGAAAAATAAATTTAGAGTAGAAAATCTTTACAGAATATTTGGGGAAAATTTACTAAAACTGGTTACTATGCCAGATTCTGTGTGCACTAATCAGATTCTGTCCTCAGCTTGTTTAATTAAGTTTTGGAAATAAAATCTAGAAGCTGATTGCATGCAGAATCTAGTGCAGATGTGCATAACAATTGTTTTAGTAGATCTCCCGGTATGTCTCTCTGACCATGTAACAAAGCCTTTCCCACAAGTCTGCATTGAGCTCAAGGTGACATTACAGCCATTCTTAAAATGTGATCCTTTAGAGGTGGAGATCTACTGTACCTGAACAACACAGGAGAATTCAGATCACCGGGCAGTGTCGCCTCCTTACACCTGATTTAATCCTCTAATATCAGCACTATCAGGTGATGAGAAGGCAACATATCGCCTCCTCACTATCTATCAACACACACTGGGATTGCTTTTTAGTGGAGCAGCACTTGTGCTGCACTTAGTTGCATTCAGCAGTGGAACCCTTAGCCCTTGTACACACGGTCGGAGATTCCGACAACCAAATCCGTCGGAGTTATTCCGACGGATTAATTTCTGAAGAGGTCCGGAAGTGATGTTGCATACACACAGTCGGACTAAGTTGTCGAAAAATCCGATTGTACATAATGTGATGACGTTATTTTGTTAAGACGGGACTACGTTAAGGCTAGTAGCCAATAACTTTGGTCTAGGAATTTGATCTGAGCATGCGTGGCACTTTGATCATGTGTAGCCTACTCCGACGGACAGAGTATGTCCGATAGGAGAATTTTGTCTGAAAATTTTACTGGCAAGTTGGAAAACTTGGTCCGTCGGATATCCTGACGGAAACAGTCCGATACAGTCGGAATATCCAACAAAACGGTCCAATAGGAAACAATTGTTTTACAATCTCCGACCGTGTGTACAAGGACTTAGAGCTCATTCACACACAAAGATTGGGGGTAGTAAAACAGCAGGATATAATAGAAGTCTGTGGCTAAGCATAGCAAACCTGTAGGAAAGTTACAGATGCACTACACTGTACCCACGTCCTGTATATACAATTATGCACTGTGTATTGCTTCACACTGACCTGAAGATCTCTTCTTTCCTGCTGCTGACACCACTCTGGAGACTGAGAGGTGGAATACAGTTGGTATCACTCCGCATTGGGACAGGAGTCAGCACTACAGAGGCAGCATGGGCTTATGCAGCACTTGCTGCTCCCTTTCTTCAGCTTCAACTTTACAAGTAGTCCCTCTGCATTGCACTCTGATGCTCTGGGATGGCAGGTCCACAAGCCCAGACCGCAATCTCCTGGTAGATCATGATCTACAGGTTGCTGACCCCCGCTTTAGATCACTGCAAAGCTTTAGTTACAGTAGCGACCCTACCATTAACTGTATCTACAGTGTGAGGCTGGTGCTGCTTCCTTGTTGGCCAAACCAGCAAGGTGTTGCTCCTTCATTGGTCAAAACGTTGCAGAAATCTCTCTTGCTGTCAAGTCCAGTTGGCAAGGGAGGTATGCCATAATTGTTTTTCCACCAGGATCACAAACATGCCAACACTAAAACGATGCTAATAGTGCAGTGTTATTTTTTTCAAAACTGTGTAAAGGCACATTGGCTACAACCTTTTCAAAGGGGTGCTAAATAAGACAATCATCAGCTCTTTAAATATCTTCAGATTCGATAAAAGGTAAAGGTTTCCATCCTTACATTGCATACTGCTGACCTAAAGGTTTATTTTTTTTATTTTATTTTTTTGTGCAAAATTGAAGTTTCACTTTAAAAGGGGCTTTAAGCATTTTATTTCACAAGCTGTTCTCAAAATGAAAAAATAAATGGCTTGAAGAAATACAATTATTCTTTTTTTCACCCAAATTGAACTGTACGTACAAATTATATTTTCTCATCCACATAGCAATAGGGATGTACAGGTTTTTTTCTGTAGGGCTTGTACAAATGAGGTATAATTTGGAGCAGCTGTGACTATTTACCTTCTATACTGTAACAGCATGGTTTAAAGAAGCTAAAACCATACACGGAATCAGTAAAGGGGTCTGGATATTATCGACTCTCATGTAAAGAAAACGCAGGTGCAGGAATAATGACACCAGTAAAGATTTTGCCTCTTGGGAATTCATATGACAAGTCATTTTGCATGGTCTATTTAAATCGTTTACTTTATTATGACCTAAATCAATAGAAGTACATTTCAGTGAAGGAGATGGCTGCTTTTTATAAACTATCAATTAAGGGATGGTTTACATTTGAAGTGTGGCTATATTCAGTACACTGGCAAGGCAGCCAACCTTCATGAGTCCTACTTTTGATGATAAAAGTTTTTGATGCCATAGAGGGGATGATTACTAATTCTATGCTTATAGTGATCACAGATTCACCCATTCAAATTCAAGGGAAATTAAACAATTTTAATGCCCCTTACATTGTACCTGTACCTTGCTAAAATACTTCAATAATGAAGTCATGTACATTAGAATTTTTCCTTCTCTGATGTGATTCTTATTATTTGCAACTGAGGCTCATGTCAGTGAAACCTTACAATGACTAATGCCACGTACACACGATCGGACTTTCCGTCAGACTTGGTCCGGCGGACCGGAATCCATCGGACAATTCAAACGTATGTGGGCTCCAGCGGACTTTTTTCCCCAAAAGTCAGACGGCCCTAGAAATAAAACAACCGCTCGTCTTTGTGCTAGTCCGATGGACCAAATATGATGCACGGGCAGCTATTGGCTACTGGCTATTGAACTTCCTTGTTTAGTCCCGTTTACGTCATCATGTTCAAAATGAACTGACTTTTGAACGGACTTAGTCTGGTCATGTGTGTCCGCTCGTTTATAAAGTCAGTCAGACCCCTGCCGAAGTCCGTCGGGAAGACCGTCAGACCTAGTCCGTTGAAAATTCCAGTCGTGTGTGTACACGGCATTATACTATCTACTTTAAGATGTATGTCCACTTTTTGTCATCAACTTTATGCAGGGCAGAATTAAAGCGGGAGTTCCACCGTTTTTTTTTTCTTTAAAGTCAGCGGCTACAAATACTGCAGCTTCTGACTTTTAAAATAAGGACACTTACCCGCCCAGCTCGCCCGCGATGTCGGCACCCGAAGCTGATCTCTCGATCGTCTCTCGGGTGCTGCTGCCGCCATCTTGGGTATGGGAATCAGGAAGTGGAGCCTTGCGGCTTCACTTCCCGGTTCCCTACTGCTCATGCACAGGTATCTGCACCCCCCTCCCCCCTGAAAGGTGTCAATTGTGGCGCTGGAGGGGGCGAGGGTTCCAATGAGCGGAAGTTCCACTTTAGGGTGGAGCCCCGCTTTAAGAGCATCATGGGCCTGGTGCTCAGGATTTTTGGTGGGCCTTTCTATTGAACTAAATTAAATGAAAATGCAAAAAAATGCCTCTCAGTTGCAGCAACACCACCAATACCACCTGCTATGCGGTCTCTCACCAGCAACAACATAGGGTGACCACATTTTTAAACTGCCATGCAGGGACAACCCCCCGCTTCCCAAAAAATTATGAGGGGGTGTAGTCTCAGGGTTGACATGAAATTTGGGTGATTTGTCAGGCAAATGGCTGGTGTTAGCACTTAAATCATCCCAACACCATGCTTGATATGGTGTCAGGATGATCAAATTCTACTATGTCTATTACTACATTGTAATATTGTATATAATCAAATAGTTCAACCAACCATAATGCAGAATCAATGGGAATCCTAAGCTTGTCACTTGCCACCAGATGCAGCATGTGTCACTTGCCACTGTCGCCTGCCACCAGATGCAGCATGCCATTTGTCACCCATAGCCTGCTGCCAGATGCAGTGTGCCATTTGCCACCCATAGCCTGCTGCCAGATACAGTGTGCCACTTGCCACCCACCATATACAGTGTGACACTTGCCGCCCACAGCCTGCCACCAGATACAGTGTGACACTTACCACTCACAGCCTGCCACCAGATACAGTGTGACACTTACCACTCACAGCCTGCCACCAGATACAGTGTGCCACTTGTCACTCGAAGCCTGCCACCAGATACAGTGTGCCACTTGCCACTCGCAGCCTGCCATCAGATACAGTGTGCCACTTGCCACTCGCAGCCTGCAACCATGAATACAGTGTGCCACTTGCCACCCATAGCTTGCCACCAGATACAGTGTGCCTCTTGTCAGCCGCAGACTGTCACCAGATACAGTGTGCCACTTGTCACTCGCAGCCTACCACCAGATACAATGTGACACTTGTCACCTGGAACCTGCCAACAGATACAGTGTCGCTTGCCACCTGCAGCCTGTCACCAGATATAGTGTGCCACTTGCCACCCACAGCCTGCCACCAGATACAGCACACTGTATCTGGTGGCAGGCTGTGGGTGGCAAGTGACACACTGTATCTGGTGCTTGCACTTGCCACTCGCAGCCTGCCACCTGGAGCCTGCCACTCCTTCCAGGACTCTGTACAGATGGGTAGAAAGGATGGGGCCTGCATTATAGTAGTACTGCTCTGTGTAGTTTTTATTTGTTCCTTTCTATGATCTGAGGAAACTGGTGCATTTTTATGGGATTCTTTGCAACTTCTTCGATCTGAGGCGCAGTACATGGAGATCAGTCTAATGATTGATGCTGCCTTTTTATCTTTTAAGTGCGGTTGATCCCTTTATTATATAGAGATCATTCATATCTGATAAGAGGCTTGCACATTTTGGTGGTTTGGCACTCTGCACCCGAATAGACATGCAGTGCTTCCACTCATTTAAGTGGAAAATTGCCCTTTTTGGAGTTTTGGAAGTCTCTCAATATTACTACTTTAAAGGGCTATGCACCTTCCTTTATGGACACTGATTGTGGACTTCCTTGATGTCTGTTTGACTTAAAAGGTGAAAAATATGTAAACAGTGGCACAAATGATGTCCTATGATAATTTAGGTCTGTTTACTGTGTATATGTGCAATGCTTTTGTTTTACATTTTTGTTTTATTGCATTGCATATATTTAGAATTGATTCCTATGTGGTGTAGAGATTGTGCACCTATTGGTTATTTTTTTTATGTAGCACCTCTTGAACACCTGTCAGCTGCTGCTATACTAGCCTTTGAAAGAGGGGGCAGTAAGCATTACCGTGAGAGTGAAAGGACCCTTAATTTGTTACATTTTCTCATTCACATTGCATAACTATTTAAAACATTTTTTTGCTGCTTAGATTTTTGCTTGGTCTTACATTTTACTCCCAAACTGATATTTCCTGTGTAATGCAAGGAGGTTATGGAGCTAATGTGTACATAGTTAAGCCTGGATATACTGCGCTGGCAGATCTCTATTATTTGGATTTGGAAATTAACTGTTCTAACAAAGGGTTGACATTTTAGAAGCTGGGCTCCACTATATGTTAATTAAAAATGGCTCAGTATGTCCCAAGCTTGTGTGGAGACAGAGATACTGTGAGACCTTCTCCTCAAGCATATAAAAGGTAAATATATATAGATATAAAAAAAAAAAAAGGTAATGCTGTGTGAATGTGAACACATAACAAACATGTTTTTCATGGGAATTCTCAAATTTGACCGAAAACATGGAAATACACTTTTAAGTGGCTGTAAAGCTCTGAAATGAAAATTGAGCAAAGCATATCCGTCTATTGTGTGTACTTGCCTTGGTCTAGAAGCTCAGTCAGTGTGGATCCTGCTCTCCGCATGAGTCACTTCTGACAGTTTTTCCCATCTGGGGGCTGGCCCCACATCCCCCTCCCTGGCTTACATGCAGAAAGTGATTGACAGCCTCAGATGTGCATGTTTCCCTATGAGAATGTGTACAGAGGGTGTGTCCATTACCTCCACTCAGGCGCCAGATTACACTCAGCTCTGTGCTATGTACTGTGCAGCGTGTGATGTCTGGCCTCCCTGCCCCTGCCTTTTGGAAGTTAAGAAATACCATTTGATCTGTGCACTTTGAACAGCTCTAGAGAAGAGAGGGCTGCCAATAAACCAATACTAGTTATGAATTAGGATTGCATCATCTCTGTGTATCACCTGAAGGTAGTCACTTATGTGGGCTAATGTATGGGCTTATTATAATGTGAAGCCAAGCTGAAAGTCAGTGGAAGCTCACCTCTCCATAGTCAATGCAGAATAATAATATACAAATAATATTTTCTGTTTATTTTATTTAATATTATATCGTATATACTTATTATTGTTATATATAATCAAAAATATAATTAAAAAATATATATATGAGAAAATTGTGAATGTAAGATGTGAATGACCATGACCATGGCATGAGGGTACTGTGTAGAAGGCTAGTCCATACTAAAATGTATTAAAAGATAAAATATATTAAATGCTACATAATAACAACTGCATTGCTCATAGGCAATGAATATTTAAAGTGCAAAAGTGTTTACTCATTTCGTGATGAATGAAGTGTAAGATTACATTGCATAAGAGCAATAAATATCCAGATTGCAAATATAAAGGGTTGTAATATGTGTCATAATTAGTGAAAATATAAATCCCATTGCTAAATGAGCAATGGGCAATAGATATATAGTGACATAAAGTGTTAACAAACTGATACCGTGGCAAAATCTCAAGCACAGGTAATTGCCTGCTGAAAAAGCAGGAATGTTAGCAAAAGTAAGAAATGTGACCGTCACAGAAAACAAACTAACACTGTAGCGTTACCTTGATGAATAAAATGACTGATGTAGACTATCAGTTGAATATAGGCTGATACATAGCTCCTGAATGTAGTTGGTGTGATGAGCTCTAAAAATGAACAACCAGAGCGAAGGAATCATATCACATGCTCTTCCAATGCAATGTATTGTGATAATTATAATTTTGTTTAGCCATCAAACAGATAAAGAAAAATGGAAAAGTTTGGTCTGGCATTGCTGAAATTTGTACTCACATCACAACATCAAAAGATGTTGACCATCTGTATTAGTGGCATCCATTGAACCATCTCATGATTCACAAGGAGCATAGTGCTTAAATAGTAATCTCCTATACTCTAGGAGAGCTGATTGAACAAACACAGGTGCCGCCGATTCCCTTCATTGGGATGTCATGGTCATGTAAATGGCCACTGCGGGGCTTCCTTGGCATCCTGGAAGGCCTAGGCCTTGACCACCACCGTCACCTTTGCTGTAATCTCATAACGTCATCGCGCGCACGCAGGGCACTAGGTCGCACATGTGCGTTCTGCCATTTACCACGTCCAAGGGGATCAAGGGATGCTGCTGGTATGGGAGTGCTCCCTCAAGTGCCTAGAAATGGTTCTGGATGCAATGTGATAGGATATCTATGGAGAGAATCAGAAAAAATCCACATTCCCCTACCATGAGGGGGAACACAAGGAGGGCCATAGATCATCCAAGACCTATAACATAAGACATAAAAGTTATTATTATAGAAATACAACATAGATCCATTTTATTATTTATAATACATCTGCAAATATACATATAATCCTATATGAGGAACAATGCAGTATTCACATATAAACCTGCATTAGGTGCATTACGGACACCTATTAGGATTTTTATTTTATTTTAATGCAAGCTATAGGCTTATTCAGTATTCTGTATTTTTTTTTTCCTAGTAATGTGTAATATTTGCAGTATATTAGCTATTTGTGTATACCCCAAAAAGGAGCTATTTTTTCCTGATGTGAAACCTTTTAGGAAAGGAGCGTACGAGATGGACTCATTTAGGCCTGGGAAAGTAGTAGCTTGTAATCTGAAGATCCATCTCTGCTCGTGTTGAAGCAATATTTTGTTCCAATCTCTACCTCGATCCAAGACGCGTATATGATCAAGGGCAGGGGTAGGCACTTTGTAGTTGTGATTTAGTGCCACATGCCTACCATCTGGGAGATAACAGTTCCCAATTTGCATGCTCTACATATGTTTTGTGATGCAGCGCCAAAACGCTTTGTGTTGCCTATATAAAAGTGATGACCTATTGTGGCTTTTAAAGTATCGACTATGGAAAATTTAGGGTATCAAAGTTCTTTGGCATTTTGCGGCTGCACACATTTTTTAAGCTTGACATATTGAGTATATATTTACTTGACGCCTTATCTTTTATATTTTGCACAGAATTTCAGTGGAAAATAAACTGTTGCTCAAATATAAAATTTGGAAGTATCACTATTTTATCCTCCAGGGTGTCTGCTTTCAAAACATATTCTTAAAACATTGAAAATTAGAATTGAATTAACTCGCATTCATGTCAAAACATTGTAATACATAGTTGAATCCCTGTATGTGATTGCACAGTTTACAAATGCAGACTTTGTTCTAGTTTTATACACACCGTTTGCGGACAGGAGAGTTGACCTAAATAGCTTTCATGGATGTAACCATCAGGTTAGGCATTGATGTCCCAAGGATTTCTGGATGCTCCTAAATTAAACTGGTGTGCTGCAGGCTAGGGTGAACATTTTAAATGTGATTTAATTTAATGCTACTAAATTTAGCCTAGGACTACATACTTCCCAAGGTGACCTTTCTTAGACGGAAAAGATTATTCAACTTATTTCTTGTCTACAAGGAAACACTTAATGCAAGTCTGTCCATATAAATTACTCAACTTAAACAGTGATCTTTTTATTTTAAAAATAGCTAGGCTGGGACGGGAGCTGAAACATTATTAAAAGATCAAATAGACTATAGTAGGAGATGGTCATATTAGAGCATTCAAATAAATTATTGGACATTTAATTATTGCTGCATGTTATATGTAAAGAGAGAACAGTAATATTTGTTAAGAGATTGAATGCATCAGATGCATGGGTCCATGATATTGAACAGGTATGGTATAACTTTATCTCAATGCAAATAGGGTTAGTATGGAAAAACTCTTTCTGGAAGGTAGAACTTTTTTAAAATTTAAAACATGTTTTGCAAATACAGTAAAATTACCCTAATTTTACCTTGTGATGATATTGAATAGTTGTTTTAAAAACTGTATTTTTTATCAATTCCAAAATTGAATCAATTTCACTGCCAGATTGTATTTCTGGTAGATTTGCTACAAATTGATTATTTTCTGTAAAAGTAGTCTTGTCTGGAAGTAGGGAGGTTCGTCATATATTCCCAGTTCTAGGTATAAGGGTTCCCAGGTGAGGGGACTTTTTAGTGTGAAATTACCCCAAAGTGATAATTCTGTTATGTGTTGAGTTGACAGTTGTTTCATATCTCTTGGTGTTTGCAGAAGCAAAGATCCTGGCTCTCTTTCTTTCCATCATGGAGATATTTTGATGCTACTTCTTCTGTGTGCAAGCAAGAATGGGAACTCAAGCAGAAATATTTCACTATTAGATAGACTTAGGATACTAGGTGGTTTACTTCTCCATAATCTACCAAACACAAACATTTGGGGTAACCTAAACCCTTAATTGTTATCTATATTTTGGCAGTACAGGAATGCATATTTCCTGTGTAAGTTTATTTGTGCATTGTCAGTTCAGTCTTAAGTTTATTATTACAATCACATGAGCATGCCCTTCATTTTGAATCTTGAATACAGCGCAGATGGAGTACTCATTTAGTCAATAGCTATGGACACTTTCTAAAAAAAAAAATGCATTGCTTATTTAATATAGTATAATTTAAAATGGACTTTCACGTGTTGGAAATTGTTGTGCTTTCCATTTATATTTTGTCCAATTCACCTTATGTATGTAAAGAATAACTATACTTACTAACTAAGAGACCATACAAAAGGCAGTCATTATGCTTCTCATTTATAACCATGTACCTTAGCATTAATAGTTGTTGAAGGTCTGTATTTTGCAGCACAACCGTTACATCCCCTGGTGTCCCTGTAGTAATTAAAAGAAACATGGACTACTCCCAAGAAGGGAAAGGGGGAAGAATCTTTCTCAGGCTTTGTAATATATGGCCAGCCTGACTTGGATTTCATCACCCATTTTCTCTTCCCGTACCTTTTAATTATTACAATAAAGGCTGAGCAGACAATTAAAAATAACAATTACTGCTTCTACAATGGCACTTTTATGTTAATTAGCAGCATACTGACTGCCTGATGCAGACACATTTTTTTTTTCTTTACAATTGTTGTTAAGTTGTTGCCTGCATTGTGTGTTCTCAAGATGTCAGTTCTATGTTCGCTTAACAGTGTCTAAAATAATTTTCTAGCTTGTTTATACAAAATATTTTCACTTTGTGTTGGGCATGCAATGCATTTTATACATTCACCAATTGTCTTAATAGAACTTCCTCTCCTTATATATAATGATTTCCTTCAGTGATTGTGCACATATAATCATTAGGTGGGAGAACATGATGAAAATACAAAGAGATGTAACCTGGGTTACTGTTGCAACATCGCTCAAACTGTGCATATACTGCCATTAGCAGCCAATATCCCTTTGATGATTACATTATGAGTTCTTTTCAATTCTACCACATGGGGCATTGCTGGACCAATGACCCAATCATCATAGCCACTAAATTATGAAAAAGTCAGAGGTAAGAATTGTTTTAGACAATCTGTGCTTCTCCATAACCGGTAATGACTAGCATAATAGATATAGACTGTGATGTAAAATGGTATGCCCACAAAAATGTTGTTTACAAAAGTAGCCCAACTTTTTAAACAAGTTGGCATTATGAATTGTAAAACAAAGAGTTATATACTGTAGGCCTTATATAAAATTGTTGCTGCAGAATTAACACTTGATTGCAGCCACTAGTTTTTCTTCTACCTACTCTTGAGGGAGTATGAAGCATCCCCACACTATAAGCAGCAAGACATAATGACATACTTTCCTTTTGAGTACCTTCTAAATTTTGCTCAATGGAACTGTCTGCATCAATCATCCCATGAAGACACCAAATCCATATTTGTCCCTGAAGTGATATACTGGCTTAGGGTACTTCTCCACTTGTAGGTATGAAGCCATGCAGGTAACCTACACCGATAACCCAAACCGGTAATAAGTCCCAGGGAATACCACTGTTTAAAAGTGTTATGAAACGCATTTCCAGCATTTCTTATAAATAATCCCGTATTGGCAACAGTAGATTGCACATGTGGAGAATACTGATACTGCTGTTTACTCCGGTCAAGTGACATCTTCTGCTTGCTCCACACTGCACTGTCAAATAAGGGGCAGAGCAAGCTGAAAACCTCTTCGGGAGCATATAGATATCACTTCTGGAAATTGATTACGTATTCTTGTGGCTGCAAAGCATCAATTAAGCCTGGTTTACACATATGCAGTTTGCTTTTGATGCTTTTTTGCATGCTTATTTTGACATGTTTTTTAATGCACTTTGCATTTTTATGCGTTTTTTTTTTTTGAGGGGGGGCAATTTGTTTTAGGCAGTTTAAAGGATACAAACTGCAAAATATGTCAAAATGCATCAAAAACACATAAAAGATGCACTACGTGCTTTTCTGCAGCTTCTCCTTTGAAGTCTATTGAACCAGAAAAGCAGTTTTACACTTGAAAAAAGTCCCTGACCCTTTCCAATAATGCAGCAGCTGATAAAAGTATAGATGTGAATGTGTCCCATAGGAAAGCATGTTAAATGGACTATGGGACATTTCTGCAACACCAAAAAAACACAGGCCTGGTTCACACCTAAATGGTTGTACACACAGGCCCAATATCGGGCACCATTGGCTGGTTCAATAGAAACAGGCTGACATTCCACCCATGTGTACGGCAGCCAGAATGACTGAAAAAGGTCTGCTGATTGACTTCTGATCAGCGCTCTCAGCCAATCGGCTGTCCCCCTGTCAGAATACAATAGCTCAGTGGAAATAAACATTCCACAGTTGCCTACCAGAATTCACACTGTTACACTAATGTAGCTGTGTATTTGCCCAATTTTTCACTGTTCTCAAAAATCTTCTGAGTCTGCCTGTGTACATACTGTACATGGCTACAGTCCTTTGCCAGTCTAAGTGCCTGCTGATCAGCTATGTCTACTTGTGGGGCAGTTGCAACTGACATCATTTATTGAAGCTTCTTCTCCCCTGCTAACTGCCCCACATGACACACATGCATAGGCTTGTGCTGTGAGGAAGTGTGAGGCAGAAATGAAAAGTATTGTAAAATGTTTATTGAAATTTAAATTTGACAGACATGGAAGAGGACTGAGGGAAAGGCCCACCATCTCTATTAACAACTGTGTGGGGGCATCTTACAAATCCAAAGATTATCTGCCCATCAGGTTATGGTGTACAGTGGAGATGTGGAGACTCAGGCTCAATGTGCTGCAGGAGTTGATAAGATGAAGCAAAGTAAAACAGAACAGCCGGGCCAACAACATTTTGACCACCTGAGACTCACAACAAAGGCGCATGACAATATGACTACAATAACATTAAAGGAGAAGTAGGGCCAAAGCTCTTTTGGCTCTACTTCTCCTATGGATCACAGGAGTGCTTTTAGTTCTGCACTCATGTGACTCATTTTCAGCCGACATCAAATAGTCCAAGCAGTGGATTGATTCTGTTCTTAGCCCTTGTACACACGGTCGGAAATTCCGACGGAAAATGTCCGATCGGACCGTGTTGTCGGATAATCCAACCGTGTGTGGGCTCCATCTGACTTTTTCCGTCGGAATGTCTGACCAACAAAGTTTGAGAGCTGGATATAAAATTTTCCAACAACATGATCAGATAGGACTTTGTCTGATCGGAATTCTCTACAAACAATCGGATAAAGTCCCAGGCATGCTTAGATAAAATTACGAGGCCAAAGCTATTGGCTACTAGCCTGAACGTAGTCCCGTTGCAACGACCGAACGTCATCACGTTCCGTACGATCATATTTTCCAGCAACTTTGTCCAACCATGTGTATGCAACTCCAGTTTTGGACAAAATCCGTCTGAAAAAATCAGACGGATTTTGTTGTCGGAATGTCCGACTGTGTGTACAAGGGCTTACAGACAGGATCCATCAAGATGCCTGGACTGGCAACTGGCTCAGCTTCTAAAGCCGCTGGGAGACTGAACCACTCAGCCTCTCAGCAAGCCGCTGGGAGACAGCTGCTCCCTCCCCTCCAAAATCTGGCGCGTCAGTAAGCATTGGAGGGGCAGAGCAGCAGGGAACAGCTGCACCTGGGATTGGTGCTGCTAGGTGAGTATAAGTGTTTGTTATTTTTTAATCTTGAACTTCTCTTTCAAAAGAAAAATGGAAAGATTCTCTAGTGTCTTTACCATGCCTAGTTTTGCCCAACACCAAATCCAGATTGTCTTCATTTAGTGTTAGGATATTAACAATTGATTAAAAAATGCATGATAAAACTATAAAAATATATTATTCTTGCTCTTCCATTACAGTTAGATTTAGAGCATTGTATGCTTCCCGCAGGTGTCTCCCATGCTAAAATAGCTGGTACCAGTACAATTAGTAACACTGTCACGGCTTGACCAGTTTATAAAACATGACAGATGTTTTACCTTCAAGGGTTTCCTCATGACAGCCTTATGTTTAGACCACCACCCTATTCAGCACCCTTTTTCACTCTAACCACAAAGCTACAGTCCCTAATGGCTGTTGTGGGTATACACGGATGGTTTGAGACCATTACTGCATAAATGAGGACTATTGCATGTTGCACATATAGCCTTGAAAATAACGTGCATAGTGAACATTTGGGTCAATTACCTCTTTCTGCAGGTCTAACTATTTATACTGAGTTATGATAAACAGTCAGCACGTAGCACCACAGCCAATGGCAATATAAAGGAAATATACCAAGCTTCTTTGACAAAACAATGAAAGAATTATGTGGAGAAGTACAAAAGTTCACCTTTTATCAGGCTTTAGCAGTCAGTCACAGGGATAAAAATAATTTTTTTTTAAATAAAGCATTGCTAGTGTGTACAAGGACAACAACACATAGCAAATGGTCACGTGTCGAAAGTCAGACATGCAGCTCAAAGAATGTTCTCCCACTCACCGGTGTGAAAATAATTATGATCATGTGATCATGGTTACCTTTACTTCTTCATAATACATCACTCTATCCCTGGGACCAAGCTACATGAGTGCTTGATTGTGCAATCACTTATTTACTTGCATTTACATAGTTATGTGCACTGGAAAAATGCACCCAAGAACTAAAATGCATTATAGTGCAGCATAGTGCAACCACATTCATGGCTGTATTATTTTTCTCTTTTCCTTTTTTTTTCACCTACTGATTGGGCCAAATTCCTTTAACAGACAAAGCTGTTCAGCAAATGTAGTATTTAGAGAGTTGAGACAAACCATTTTACACTGACAGGGGTACTAACAATGGACAGCTTTTAAAAAAATTTTTAAACCTTTATCCCAACAGGGAAAAAAACTGTTGCTCTAGGCAAAAAAAAATATTTTTGTCTCTGTGCTACCCAGCGATAGTGCAAATGATTAACACGAAGAAACAAAAAAAATATTGCAGCCATCATTGACATATGTTCAATGGTAATATTATTTCTTGGAAAAGTGCAGCAAAATCTCAATATAATCAAAAGAAATGCACTATTGACATATGCAAATCCAACCTCGATGCAATAAAACACAAAGGTTTAGAGTGAGATTATATGAATTCATCAGGGGCGGACTGACCATTGGGCCACTCGGGCACTGCCCGAGGGCCCCGAGCCACAAGGGGGCCCCATCAGGGTTGCCAGCCTCAGTAAAACCAGGGACAGTATGTAAAAACCTGTGTTTTTTTTTTTTTTTTACATCTGTCTCTGAAATGTCCCTTACCGTCATCCGTTTGGTCTAAAAATCCTGAGATTATAGCTGCCCCACCCCTCCAGTACCTTCTTCGCCAATAGAAACATGTCTGTGTATAGTGTGTGTGTGTGTGTGTGTGTGTGTGTGTGTGTGTGTGTGTGTGTGTGTGTGTGTGTGTGTGTGTGTGTGTATACTGTGTGGCCCCATAATCTTGGATTGCCTGTTGCCCGGGGGCCCCATGAGTTGTCAGTCCACCCCTGGAATTCATGTGCAAACAAATGAAATGCGTTAACATGTATTAACAAAAAATTCTAACTCAAAATACCACAATGTAAACTGCATATATAAACGTGAATAAAATATAATACCTGTATGTACAAAAGACCAATTCACAGTTTAGTTAATATGCTCCAAAGGCGTTCAGTGATAATGGTTCAAGGTAAATTATTATGTGCATCCAGTGTAATCCACCACCAATTACACTAGCCGTTCACCTCAATCATGTATATATCCCAATATATCCAATATTTTCTCCATCTCTTGTTTGTAATATTCTTTTGACATCACCACAATTTCTCCACCTTTATCAGTTGGACACATTATCACCTTCTTCTTCTCTTCAAGCTCCTTAATACTCCTTAATACCTTTAGTAATAAACGTAGGGTCCCCATTTTTTTTTTTACTTCTAACTTCTCCAAATCATCCGTAATAATTTTTTTTTTAAACTTTCACATATTTATTGTCATTAACTTGAGATTTGTTTTTATGACACTGTGCTTTATTTCTCTAGTATCCATTTCTCTTGAGGTACTTGCCATATGGCGATTCATCCTCATCATTTTTTTAGTATTTAATTTTCTTACAAATCCATGTATTCCTATGTATGTGCCAAATTTGTTTACATTTTTGATAGGGGCGAACTTAAGTTCCTTATCAAGTACCTTCATATCTGTCTGTTTCAATTCTGCTCCACTAATATTGTAAATCCCCTGCCCTATCGGTCTCTTTTACTTTTTCTTTCTCTTCCCTCCTCTACATCCCCTCTTATATCTGGTGCTATTGTTGTAACCTCTCCACTCCACAAGGTCTCTACAGTAATTGCACTCTCCCCTCACGGTGCTTTTTTAGACAGGTAATCTTAATTGTAAGATTACGGTATCATAAGGTTTTATTAAATGTATGGTGTTTTAAATATGGCGCAATGAAAATTTTTTATTCTTTTTGAGCACCATTTCACTGAATGTACTGGTAGTTGCTTTCTGGAGAGTGTGGTGATCCTTGGCGGTGATTAAGTTCCTGAGCACATCTGCTGAGGTCTGAAGAGCTATTGCCACATGGTTAAAGGGCAAGGTCCTTGTATATACATGATTGAGGTGAGCAGCTAGTGTAATTGGTGTTGGATTACACTGGGTGTACACAATAATTTATCTTGAATTATTATCACTGAAGATTGTTTTTGGATATTGAGCACCTTTGGAGTATATCAACTAAAATGTGAATTGGTCTTTTGTACATATTATATTTTATTCATGTTTATATGCACTTTACAGTACAAAGTGGGGTTTATTTACTAAAGCTGTAAAGTGCAAAATCAGTCTCACTTCTGCATAGAAACCAATGAGCTTCTAACCCCAGCTTATTCAATTAAGCTTTGGGAAAAAAAAAAAACCTGGAAGCTCATTGGTTTCTATGCAGAAGTGAGCCTGATTTTGCACTTTCCAGCTTTATTAAATCCCATTGTGTACTTAAAAGTGGAGTATGCCTGTATATTGTGGCATTTTGAGTTAGTATTTTTTTTTATATACGTTAACACATGTCCTTTGTTTGCATACGAATTCATATTATTTCACTCTAAACTGATAGATTATATTTCATTGAAGTTGGATTTGCTTAAAAAGTGTTAGCTGGCTTTAATTTGTTGATCAAGTTCATCTAAATCTGGTAGTGTATTTAACACTAACCTCCCCCAGATTGATAATGCTGCTGTCCGAAGGTGTCTCTGCTGCTCCTCAATACCCAACGTCAGAAAGTGTTTTACTTCTTGGATCACCTAGGTTAAAATACAGGTAGAAAGTAAAAAAAAAAAAGAAAACTGATGCTGCCAGATTTATTGGTAAACTGCAAAATATTAAAGTTATGTTTTTGTGTTGAAAACTGCTAAAAATTGTGAAAGACTTTAAGCGGTATTAAACATAAGGCAATAAAGATTTTGGTTCTCTGGAGAAATCATGGTGATTGCTCTGGATTATAACATTACCAAATTATCCCTTACATTTAGCGGTGGGTAACCAGGAGCTTATAAATACATAATATTACAGAATTTTTTATGCTGTTGCAGCCTCTGCTTGGCATTAGTTACTGAAACCTTGTCACAGGGCTGGTTTTAGTTAAGCTATTTTTGGGAAGTAAGTTAAAAAACCATACACAGTTGAAGCATGACTTAGAAAACACACAATTAATTGTGGGTCATTTATGACCCTCTTGTTGTTTAGCCAATATGCTTTTACAAAATATCCTTGTAATTGGCCATTCATTAAAATTGGGTAAAACAACAGAAAACTCAGTATACATAATTTTTTGTTTCAGTGACCAATACCACTTTGTAAAATACCAGAAACAGTTCTGGAAATACATAGTATGTGTCTACAGTTTTTAAAGATGCTTGCTTTAAACAAGACTTTAAATCAAGTTTACTATTAATGAATACTATTTAGAACATTAGATCCCTCTAGTGTTGGAAAGACACAACTGTGCAGCTTCACGGTCTCATATCATATGCAATTCATCAAATAATTTTCCTGGTCACCCCTGTAGCTGTGAATTCAGCAGCTTTCCCCGCAGTCTGTCCACCACCCACCTTCATTACAACAATCACTTTACATGTGTATGAGTGATGGCATCTTTTTTAGAAGATGTTATCTTAGGATTCATGTTTTAACTTTTTCTTCCAGGAGAAAATACAAGAAAACATCACAAAGGTAGGAAATACTTTGTAAAGGATATCCGGATTCATCACCTTTGGTATATGTTATGAATTTACATAATGTGCTTTTAAGACATGGGAACCTTTATAAAGCGGTGAATGTGACATTCACCAAATATTTACTGAAGGTCAAGTCTTTCTAACCTATTGATTGAATCACTCACAATGTTCAGGGAAGATTTACTACTTTATAAATAATATGCCCCTTAGGCTAAAATGTTTAGGTTTCTCCAAGTTTTTTTTTTTTTTTTTTTGTATTGCTGTTCCACTTGCCATTTCTGAAAGAATTTAGTCAAAATATCTGTCCCATCAAATAATATATCAAAACATGTAAGAATTTTGCATTTTCTTCAAGTTTTGTTGCAATTTTTTTCAGTTGCTACTTTAAGGATACAAGAATAGTATCTAACAACACCAGAAGAACTATATGTCTGTTTAATATACAGTGTATTACATCATTTGTTATTAAAACAATTCCCTCTAAAGAGTCATGAATTTCACATGAATATCAAATTGCTGTAATGTAAACCATTTTTGTGTTCTGTGTATTTATACATATCCTTCTAATTTGCATCAAATGCCATTAACAAATATTGCTAGAAAGGTAATAGGGAAAAGGAATAAAACCCCAATAAAAAGCCATCCTGTAGTAATGGCAAAATATCTAAACCAGCAGTAGAATATAGAAGAGTATGGATGATCCTTTTTACTGACCTATTGATCTACAGTATGTATTTATTTTAAAAACTAGTATTGTTGAAAGCTTGCATAAGAACTTTATTGGTTTGCTCCAGTGGTTCTCAAACTTTTTTTACATTAAGAACAAAATGTACCAAATGTTGTTTTATTAAACTGAAATTATTAGATCCCATCCAATATCATGAATCACGTCTGCGATACCATCTGGGACGCCTCCTCACCTATGTGTCCACATCTTGGTATTCCTCCTCACCTCTGTGACCTGTCCTTACCCCAATGAAATGATCTACTACTCCTTTCTTCTCCCTCCACTGGAAAAAAAACATGTAATATTACAATCTCTTACTTGACAACTGTTCTTCCTTCATGATGCCTACATCTACCTATCTCTCCCTGAACATAATTTTCAAGGTCTTGCCTTTGCGTGCACTCATACACTAGATAGGTGTCATGTATGAGAAAAACAAAAAGTAAATATAACCCAACAACTTCACTTTGTCAAATCAATATCACCTTGTGGCGCTTAATCAGTACAAAACCCCCCTATATACACTTACAAAAGTATATACTTATCAATATAGTGAATGAAAGGGGCTACCAAGCCCTTATTCTACTTATTTACAAATATGTATAAAAAACCACCCTGAATCACCCGATGAATATATGTGAATAAAAGTTGAATGAATTGCATATCTTGAATACGGGTCTTAAATGTGCCCCGAGAAAAGTTATGAATAAATTCAAAGTATACATGGATATCCACAGGTATACACGTACTTTGAACATTAAGAAACATTTTCTAATGCATCCCAGTAAAATGCACCCAATGGTTAAGAGGGCCTACTCAGAGTGATAGTGGTTTAAAAAACCTGTCCTTATTCAATCCTCAGATCGCGAGCAACCACTTTGTAGAGGTATTCAAAAATCTGGTATTGAATGATCTGGAAGAATTACCCCTAAAAAAAGGGGTGAATGCGAGGCATTTTACAGATGGAATTAAATCCCTAGAAAAGAATAAAGACATTATTATACGACCGGCCGATAAGGGAGGTGGGGTTGTCATCTTGGACAGGTCCTTTTATGATAAGCAATTAAGGGAGCTATTGGGTGATACCAATACATATAAGAAGTTGGATGCAGATCCTACGAACCAATACCAAAACCAGTTGGAGGCCCTAATTCAATGGGGCTATGGGAAGGGGGTGTTGAGTAGTAAAGAAGCGAAATATCTAGCTCCCAGTGTGTGCCGAATACCAGTGATACACACCCTACCTAAAATCCACAAGGACCTGGAGGTCCCTCCTCCAAGGCCAATCGTGAATGGGATTGGGTCAGTGACGGCTAGGCTGGGGGAATACTTGGATAAGCTCCTCCAGCCTAGTGTAAAAAATACACTAGCGTACCTGAGGGATACCACTGATCTTTTGAAATCATTGGGTGAAATATCTGTTCCCCCGATGGCGGAAGTTTACTTAGTGACAGCGGGTGTATCAAGTTTTCTACACTATTATCCAACATCAAGATGCCCTACTAGCCCTGAATTGGGCGATGAGTAGGAGGGAGGATGTCTCCCATGCTCGGAAGGTATTTGTGGGTCATGCCTTGGAGTTCTGCATGACCCACAACTACTTTTGGTATGGGGGTACCTTTTTATTCCCAGTGTGTTGGTGTGGCAGTGGGGGCAAAGTATGCTCCGAGCCTTGCCAACCTATTTATGGCTGAGTGGGAGGATAGGTCTGTCTTCCTGAACAAACCCCAACAGTTAATATTCTATCGTAGATTTATAGACGATCTGTTTTTTGTCTGGGTTGGCACTGAACCATCAGCCAGGGAATTCATTGAAAGATTGAATTCTAACTCTAATAATATCAGATTGGATTTTAACATCAGCCCTAAGAGTGTAAACTTTTTAGACCTCACCATAGAAAGGAAGGGGAGCCAAATGAAGACCACAGTATTTTTTAAGACCACGGACCGGAACAGTTTCTTGTCTACAAGAAGTGGGCATCATCCCTCTTGGATTAAGAACATTCCGAAAGGGCAGTTCTTGAGGGTTCGCCGCAATTGTACTACTGATGAGGATTATATGATCCAGTCCGAGGTACTAAGAAAGAGGTTCCTGCAGAAGGGGTACAATGTGACCGCTCTGGACACTACTATTAAAGAGATCGCTAACATACCTAGGGAAGTCTGCCTTCCGGGACGCAACAAAGGGGGGGAGGAGATACAACATCAGTTTAAATTCTTATCGGGTTACCATCACCAGTATAGGGAGATTGAACAGATTTTTGCAAAACACTGGCACATTTTAGGGAGAGATAAGCATTTGGGACCATGCCTACCGGATCGTCCCAAGTTTATTTATAGAAAGGCCCCGAATATAGGGGGATAAGATTGTTAAAAAAATTATTTACCCCTCGATTAGACAAACTATATCTAGTGAATTGAAGGGATTCTTCTCATGCAGAAGATGTATTTGCTGTAAAACCGTGAGAAACCTTAGTAGGGGGGCCACTATGGTAACCAATGGAGTGGGAGAAACTTTCCACATAAATGAATTTATGACATGCAATATGTCACATGTGGTATATCTATTATGGTGCCCATGCAGGTTGCTTTATGTGGGCCAGACTAAAAGGCTATTGAGGATACGGATCTCCGAACATTTAGCCAATATTCGGAAGGGATATCAGGATCATAGTGTATCCTTACATTTTAAAGAGTGTCATCAACAAGACCCTAGTCTTTTACAATTCTGCGGTATAGATTGTGTACACCCCTCGTGGAAGGGCTCTAACCGGGTGAGGGAACTATCTCAGAGAGAAACTAAATGGATCTTTTTGATGAAAAGCCTGGCACCGAGGGGAATGAACATCGAATTGGATGTGAATTGCTTTATTAGCAACTCTTAACATCCTACCATTTATATTGGAAGTATGGGAATACCTGTATGCGACATCTGGAGGGTCCTCCGACTATACAGTTGTTGGTATTTAAATCTCCTGGCTTTAGAAGAATGATGCATTGGCCGGAGTGAGTAATTGGGGATACAACTGTATAGTGGGGGACACGAGTATCTAATTAATTTAATTTTTTATTTTTTTTGTTCAACAGTTCCGTTCAGAAATGACCAATAGTGACATCCTATTAACAATAATAATTGTAATTGATGTCATGTAGATAGGTGAATGATGGCATGTTACGCACATTTGGATATAAATGTATAGAGCGATTATATCGATGCGATTGTTTATATATACCGCACTAGTGGGGTCGCATTTGGGCGTACAACTATGCTGCCATTTGCGTATATAAATGTTTTTTATTTCATTTTATTTTAGTTTTTATAAATAATTTGATTTTATTTTATTTCTGATCACGGGATAATGATGTGATGTATATTTTTTTATATATGATGTGATATGCACTGTTAGGATTACATATGTAGTAGAGCAATTTCTTTGTAAACTTTAAGGCAATGGTGACACACAGATATGGCATTTACTATAATGGGGATATGAAAATGTGGTCCATTTGAATGTATATGGTGTGTTGTGACCCCTAGTGCCTTTTAGTTTAGTTCTACTCTATGCTCTTAGAGACATTGCTGGCAGGGACAGGTTATGTCTTGTGTGTAACTGTCTTTAGGGGGGAGGGGGTGAGATTCGACTACAGTTTTGTACTGTGCTACTGGTAGTCGATCGGGGAATTGAGGCTGCCGCCTCCCTGTCGGTCTTGGTAGATTTACGTTGACAGTATGTGGTTAGCAGGGAGGAGGAGCCCGGATGTGTGTTGCATTCCCTGGTGAGTGAGGTGAGGGGCTGGCGCGTGCGCGGTGGTACTGTGGGGAGTGTTGGAGGTTTACGAACGGCATTGTAAACAGCTGTCTGCTCGTAACCACTCGAACGCAGTGCCCTCATACTAGATCTATGGATTAGAGGGGAGGGTCCTGTGGAGATGTGGGAGGCTATGAGAAATCTAATCAGAGGGGGCAGGTGATACAGGGTGAGTGTTAAATAGTGGGCGTGACTGTGAGGCATGCCTATTATGGGATGGTTGCCATTATAATAAAAGGCGGTACTGGGAGCCAGATAGCCAATCCCATGAATAAGTCCTATGACGAAACATGTCGGAGGCGTGGCTATCTGGCAACTATCTTTGATCGATTCAACACTACAAGCAAGGCGGAAGTGTGTGTGTTTGTAACACGAGGAATAGAACTGGAGAGAGAGTGTCACTGGACTTGAACTGAGAACTTCGCTGTGGGGTACCATACAGCAGAAGGAGGGGTGAGAGGCACTATTGACACTGTTAATTTTGACCAGTATCCACTGTGACCACCAGTGCCTTAGAGTGAAGCATGCTGTTGTGAAGGATTGCAGTGATTTTGAAGTGCTTTTTCCAAGTTTTACACATGCGAGTGCATTATTGAGTGGCTTTTAAAAGTGTGCTATTAAAGATTTTTTATAGTGTTGCACTATGGGAGGCCTCTATTTTTCTCTTTGAGGGGCTTTGGGAGATAACCTTACTGGAGTCTGAAAAGAGGAAACATATTTGCTGATTGCTGTATGCTGAACATCTACGGTCCTCATTAAAGTGATTCAAAACGCCTGTTGAGCCTGGTGCGAGAGTGCCAGGCGCTATAGTTGGTGAGTGCTCCATCTAAAGGGGGGATCACTGTCACTGCTGGTGTGGTGAAGGTTTCATCATTTTGTGGACACTGATAAGAAACTACACAGGAGAAGGACTTTCTGGTCTTTTATACACTAATATTAGTCCTCTTTTTTTGGACACTTACCTGCCCTTTTTTTTGGACACTTTTTTAGGACTTCTTTTGTTTTAAAACACCTATTAAGATGTGGTCTACACATTCGCACTTTATGGTTTAATGATAATTGTATTTGTTGTGCTGTTCACTAGCATTTCAAAGGAAGTATATATCTGTGTTTAAATACATATATATATATATATGTGTTTGGATTGATATTCAACTTTTATTCACATATATTCATCGGGTGATTCAGGGTTGTTTTTTATACATATTTTTAAATAAGTAGAATAAGGGCTTGGTAGCCCCTTTCATTCACTATATTGATAAGTATATACTTTTGTAAGTGTATATAGGGGGGGTTTGTACTGATTAAGCGCCACAAGGTGATATTGATTTGACAAAGTGAAGTTGTTGGGTTATATTTACTTTTTGTTTTTCTCAGTGATATATATATAAGTGGCAGCTGGGGGAGGTTGGGTGCTGGTGCAGTGTTGACACACTTAGGTGGTGGAATTTAAGGTGTGTATGGGTTTAGGTGTCATGTATGGCTGGGTGCTCACTTGTGACAAAGGTGTAAGCTCAGCTGTCTACAACCAGACATGTCCTGTGCTCCCCCGTTTGAGAACCGCTGGTTTATTCAATACATTTATCACTTACCTTTTTACTTTCCATTGGTCTGAAATATGGTATTTTCTCAAGCAAATAACTTGATTAGTTGTAGTCATTTGCAATAAATGTGTGTATTTTTCCCACAATCAATAAAAACAAATATTGTCACATTTGTAATGTTTTGCCTCATTGAGCAGAATTTTTTATATTTCTCATTGGCAGCTCCAAATTTTGCAAACCATATACCACTTGAATCTGCAAATCTATGTTTTTTAAACAAACTGGAATAAGAAGTTATTTAAATTTGCACTGACCAATATTTCACCATGCCCTCACAGGCGAACTACGCTGTTGCTGTGTAATTTTGGAAGGGTTTTGATGTAACTAGCAATTTTTGAATCAATATCATCTTAACAAAGGAAACGATTTTGTAGTTGCAAGAATGAATACATATTGAGAGCAGAAAATGTAATATGAAACCTTGTAACTTAAATGAGAAATCAGGATCTTTCTGCTGGTATGTTTATGCTCCCATTGAAAGTCATGTGTACTACAAATGTAGAATTTTTATTAACCACTTCCGGACCACCTGTCGTCGTTATATATCGATGTTGATTAATAGATAGCTGCCATAACCCTAGTATTTTCTGAAATGGCGGGCAGTCCGCTTGAGGATAAAAGTGGTCTCCCCAGCAGTTTCGCTGCAAAATCACTTTTATCAGTGGCGGGAGAGGTGCCCCCCCACTCCCACTGCTTTCCAGTTGTCTCTGCCGTTTACCGGAGCCGTCGGTAGTGGCGGAGATGATATGATCCTTTCCCCTCAGAGGTACTAAGTCGAGTGAGGCAATGATGGCCCCCCACTCAATGTCGTTAGATGATGGAAGCAACGTTAAACGTCACTTCCACCCAACGGCCTTAAAGGGACATTTTTTTTATTATTGAAAAAAAAAAGTTTAAATCAGCCGCTACAAATTCTGCAGCTACTTTTAAAAGAAGGACACTTACCTGTCCAGGGCGCCCACAATGTCCTCACTTGAAGCTGATATGTCCATTCCACTCCGGGTGCAGGCATTGCTAGTAAGGAAATCAGGAAGTTAAGCCTTGTGGCTCAACAGCCTAGTTCCCTACTGAGCATGCATGAGTAGCGCTGCGTGTTCTGAATGGTCCCAGCTGTCTTCCAGGACCGGTGTGTCTCTCAGAAGACAACAGGAGTTGACGGGAGGGCAAGACATGGAGTAAATCGCTGCGGATACTGCGGTCATCTTTCACAGGAAGTGGGATCAAATACCTGTATTAGACAGGTATCTGTGCCCCCCTGAAAGGAGCCAGATGTGACACCAGAAGAGGGGAAGGAATCCGGACCACCGAAGTGCAATTTTTGGGTGTAAATGTGAGATCCGAGATCTTTTTGACCCCAGATCTCACATTAAAGAGGCCCTGTCATGCTTTTTTTTCTATCACAAGGGATGTTTACATTCCTGGTAATAGGAATAAATATGATCCAATTTTTTTATAAGGGAACGGTGTAAAAAACAAAAAAAAAAAGTTAAATAAATAATCTAAAAAAAGTTAAAGTGCACCATCCCGCTGTGCTTGCACGCAGAAGCGTATGCACATGTAAGTCGCGCCCCGCATGTGTAAACGGTGTTCAAACCACACATGTGAGGTATTGCTGCGGTTGTTAGAGCGAGAGCAATAATTATCACAAAATACCTCCTCTGTAACTCAAAACGGGTAACCTTTAGAAGTTTTTACATCGCCTATGGAGATTTTTAAGTATCAAAGTTTGTTGCCATTTCACGAGTGGGTACAATTTTGAAGCATGACATGTTGGGTATCAATTTACTCAGCGTAACATTATCTTTCACATTATAAAAAAATTGGGCTGACTTTACTGTTTTCTTTTTTTTTATTATTCAAAAAAGTGTATTTTTTCCCACAAAGTATTGCAACGACTGCCAATTTATTCTCTAATTTGTCAGAACCCCCCCCAAAAAATGTGGTGGTTAATACATGTAGCTATATAATGGGCTCTCTGCAAATACTAATAGCAAAGTGGCAGATTGAATGGCAATATGTATATTTGATGTATCCTATGTAGGTTTATTAGGGGTTTCATTGCCCTCAAAATGACACTCATCTGTTGGATGGGCTACACCCTTCCTTTAATAAAACAAAATCTGTCACATCCTCTTTAATAGCAAGAGTGCAGAGGACCTATTTTGATCAGGGGGTTGATTTATCATAGAAGTACAAGCAGTTCATGTAACCCTTCCTGCCAATCATAGGCATATATGTGGCCTCGCAAAAGTAGGTCTTTATCTGTTGGACTGCATATATGTGTATGCGTGTTGGTGCTAAGAGTGCGCTGCACAGAGCACTCCCAGCACACAGACCAGGCTCTCACCAAGAGCCCTGGGTCACGTAATAATGATAGGGAAGCCCAGTTCCTGATCACTTGATCGCTGTGATAGCCTCTGATTGGCTGATTGCCAATAATCAATCACTGTTCAGCCTGCCCCTTTTTTTTTCTCTTGGTTCGAGACATGGTACACTGTATCTTTTTCTCTTTGCCTGAGGAGAAAAATGTAAACAAAGCAGTGTGTGTGAAAAAAATTAAATAAAATACATTAAAGAAAATATAAACAGCTAGATCAGGGTTTGATCTAGTTCTGTGTTAGAATTAGAGTCATGGTTAGTGCCAAAGGTTATGGTCAGAGTCAAAGATCAGAGTACGTGTATTTTAGGTAGGATAAAAAAAAATGTTTCTGGGCCCTACTGGTACAAAACAATAAATTTATATGTGGTATTGCTGCAATCAGAGGCAGTAGAATGTAATTTGGGTCATGGTAATAGCAAGAAGTATACAGCTAAATTTTACTGTATATACAGCTAATTAATTATAATATATATATATATATATATATATATATATATACACATTTTTTTTTTACTATTTCTTATTTCTCTTTGATAATAAAACAAAAAAAAAAAAAAAACAGAAGATATCCTTTAAAATTTCCAATCAAATGAAAGCCCAAAAAAAACCTAAAAAAACAAGGTATAATTCACCTGGATACAGCTGTGATAAGTACAGTTTCACTACACACGCCAAAGTTGCAAACCTGTGTTCAGATGTTTTTAAGATTTTTTTTAACCTTAGTCATAGAGGGATTACTATAGTGAATGTTTACATTTTAAACGAAATGTTAGTATATAAGGTGCAGGAGAAATTAAAAAAAAATATATATATTTTTGCTGGCAGGTGATTGATTGAAGTAAACACAACTATTAAGTTTAGTGCATACTCACTCTGCAAAGTGACAATTCCCATTTTAAAGTGAACGTTCTCTTTGCTAATGAAAAGTCCCTCTTCCTTTAGCAAATCAGCCCCAAAGGCATGCGGCTTTCTGCACCTTTCTCTGTTAGGGGAGGGGGGGGGGCAGGGTATTAAAATCCCGATGAATAATGTTGGCCAAATTTGGCATAGTGCTCAAGGCGGCATCCCCTTTGAAATGTTGCTATGTGTTTCATAAATTTAAGTCTGAATATTTCAATTCGGAAGACCTCTAGGAAGAGACAACTGATGTACAATGATCCACTTTAAGGCCAATACAGAAATAAGTACAAACCTTTGCAAAGTCTTGGTAACGCTGGTCCCTGTTTACGTTTTCAGTCCCTACATTGTAGACGGGAAAACAAGTTTATGCACATTCTCTAGTTGTGTGAAGTGACAGTGCAATTTTTTGTGTCATAACAAAGCTGGAGAAAAAGTCTGACCTTGGTGAGATCCAGGAACTGACTTATTAGTTGTCAAAACATATGCTATAGATACCACTTTGTTTTAATAAGTTTCCCCCCCCCCCAGCACTTTAGGGTGAAACGCGATAACACAGAGTGGTATCTACAGCAGATGTGTTGAAAGCTAGCCATATTTTGAAATAAATCTCTTACTGTGGTGATATTTCTGCAGTGTGGCCTGTCAGTTCTTGAAATGTTCAGTGCATGCAGGGGGACGTGCTCATGGGCAAGCACCTGGAATCTGGTCTCTCTGTGCTGCGGGGAGGACTTATGCTCTTGCTAGCTGTGTTTTTTTAGGATTTTGTGAGAATCAGCCAGAAATGGGCAATGTAATCTTCTTTTCATAATAGTATATCCTTACCTTTAAGGGATTGCTATGCGTGCTTTACCCTTAAGGGATGGCTATTCATGCTTTGTTTAGTTGTATTCTCTTCCTGTCTAAGTTCACTGTCAGACTGCAAGGTCCACAGAGGCCGACCTTTCTTGCTTGAGCTCATGGCTGAAAATTCACAATCTGTCAAGACTGCTACAAGCAAGTAAAACTGCTTTTATGTAACCCTGACAATACTTTTTTTATATATTACAGTTCACTGTCTGTTGCCAGCACTGAGCTCAGGAAACAAATAGAAAACCCTTCTAGACTTATGCGATAACAAGGAGAGAATACAAATAAACAATAAAAAAAATAAAAAATTCCTGAAAAGGTAGAGCTACACTATAACAATTCTAGTAGAGATTTATAATATCAAATTCCCATTACAAGAATATTATAATAGCCATTAGGGACTGGTTCATTTTAATAGGAAGGGGTGGGGTTTTATGTCACCAGTGCTTACGTATGTAAATGTCCATGTCAGGCATCATTTTGTTGTCTCTCTCCAATGGCTGCTTATGGCAGTCTTTGAGGAGCTGTATAGTGGTGCAAAAAGTTAATAGCATGCCATATTCACTTATCTGTTTTCTTGAACTCTATACAGTATCTACACTTTCTAAGATATAGGAACTGCCCACACTGCCTATAATACTACCACAGTCTAAACAGAGATGAAATATTTACTTGTGATTTTTATTGCAGTGCACTAAACAAGAATGGGGTTAATCTTAGACTGTAACCTTTTCCAGACACGGATTATATTAAAGCAACTCTCGGTTGTTTTTCTATCTCGGTAATGGTTTTGTTGGTATCATCTGACTGCATATGTACTAGGCATAATTATGGTTTGTCATTTTGTTTTCTCGTTACATTATAAATCACAGAGTATAATCTAAAAGAAGTCATGGTAATGAATTGGAGATGTCATTTGTGTGTAATGATAAAGTAAAAAAGGGCTAAGTTATGCCTCTCAATTATGAAATGCAACAGCTTCTAATTATTTTCAATTGACTGTCATCTCTATTTCTGTTTTAACCTTAGTGAAGATTTTTACAGGGTCTTTAATATTTTAAATATGATTAAACATTTAACACCCACATTAACATGCAGTTAATATTATTACAAAACATTTAAAGTTCTATAAACATGATACCAACAAAAAAATCTACAATTTTAAATATTATTATTCAGTTTTCCCGATTTTATATATATTTTTCTAAAAACATGTTCCAAAAAGCATTGGCCACAATAGAGTTTGTGTCACTGATCTAGAACAATGGTACAGATAACAACCATTGATTATCATGCTCTATGATTGTGTTGGGTCTGTGACTCACTCACTTTACCCAAACTAGCCAGGTAACTAGTAATTTCATAAAGAGGCCCCCAATAGCAGCTGTACTCCAGGTGAACAGCAAAACGCACAGTTTAAATAATTTACATTAATTGGATTTTCTGCCAAAGGATTTGCAATTTTGGTTCAGCCAGTCTTTGGATCCACCCAACAGCACCAATAGGTCCGTGGCTTCATATTTCTCTAATTCTCTAAGATAGTTAAGATTGGTCACCATTCTGCCCCCAGACTGTGATTGGAGAAGGAATGAGAAGCAACACATTGGTCTCTCTTCCAGTATACATGTTTAGACTATTGACAGGCAGCATTGCGTGAATCTGGGAATAGGTGGTTACAAAAGAATTCTGTAAGAAAGTTAGTTTGTTTTTATAATCAATTTATAATTACTAATGGGTTCGAATCGATGTTTGTTTTCGACCACAGTAACTAGAGAATTCTAAGGAGCACAATGGAACTTTTTTTTTCCCAATTGAACAAATTTCTAATAGTGTATGTGGTTTTTATTCAGTCCATTCATTCCAAAAATCAAATGTATATTAAAATTCTCTGAACATTTGAATGTTGCTTTTTAACATTTGATTTTTGGAATGAATGGACTGAATAAAAACCACATACACTATTAGAAATTTGTTCAATTGGGGAAAAAAAATTCCATTGTGCTCCTTAGAATTCTCTAGTCACTGTGGTCGAAAACAAACATTGATTTGAATGTAAACTCATTGATTTGAATGTAAACTCATAGGAAAAGTTCCCAAGACTTTTCCTATGCGTTTACATTTGAAATTGTATCAATCTATATCTATGACCAGCTTTAAGCAATACATAATTCAGAGCTAGCCTTCTCTCTCCCAATATGAGTGCAGTTGTGCAAGAATTGCAAGAGAATGATCTATCTAGATTTAGATATGTATGCAATGTTTATGTAAAATAGAGTAGTGATTTTGAAAGAAGGCATAAGGATTGAATGTGTTTTACAGCTGTATATCTGCCTTGAGATGCATTACTTTACCAAAGACTTTACACAGGGCAGGGGTTACGTTGAACCTAAAGTCTAAAAGTAAACATGGTTGTGATCTGGTACAGAAGGAGATGTACCACCATCCCCATACATGTTCTAGAAAAACATATTGATACTCATGGGACTTTTCCTGAGGGGTACATCACCAATAGTTAACAACTTTTAGTATTGTTAAGAATTCTTTACATTTTACAATACAATACAGTGCATTACAATAAAAACAGCAGCATAGCTTTGGCTGATATTATATACTCGCATTATATCACAGTTTATCACATTATGCATGTAATACAAAAGACCTTTAAAGTGGGAGTAAACTGCCATGGATTATTTTTACCTCTAGGTAAGTCTATATTAAAGATTATCTATAGGTACAGTAAATATCTCCTAAAACTGCACAGTTTAGGAGATATTTACTTGTAAAGCCACCTATGTCATACCGTGCACTGCCCAGGGATCCTAGGTGCATGGGGGGCCTTTGAAGTTTCATCCCTGCAGTTTCGGGCAGTGCATAACAGTTCTCTTCACTTTGGCTGTCTCTTTTGTTACAGTACAGATCAGTTCTGTTATCTGTCTCTCTGATGTCTGCAATACTCTCTCTCCCTCACTGGCATCTTCCTCCTCGCCTCAGCCACTATGCGGGCTGTCCTGCTTCCTGTCATCCTCACACAGATGATGATCCATTCATCTTTGCCTGTCACACTGCTTCTCTCAGATGGTTGTTATCTCTCACTCCCCAAATTCCCTGTCTTTTCCTCTACAGACACTTCACCTTCCCACAGGTATGTGTCCCAGGATCTACAAACCTTACAAATGGCAGGAAGCCCCCACCCTGCACAACCACCCACAGGCAATTGAGATCACTCCCCTCCCTGCCAGACAGCCCATTTACTTTTTTTATACTATGGCTATTTCTTACCAGCTTACCAGCTTTGCCCATCTCTGATTATCCCTCTCCAGTTCCCTTGACAGCCATTTATTCGTCCTCCCTTCCCCTTTACCAGCACAAATCCTCCTCCTTTTTTATCCATATACAGACCAGGATTCCCCCAGTCTCTTTACAATTCTTCTCTACCCATCCCTGATCTCATACCCACCCCATTTTTTTCACGGCTTAAGGAAGAACGCCGAGGGGGAGCATCTTACTACTGCTGCTTGTGTGAGTGAGATGTGTACTGCGTCAATCCCTGCTGACCCTCTTCTCCTATTCATCCCATGTGATTGGTGCAGTACACATCCCACCCACACAAGCAGCAACAGTAGTAACAGTAGTAAGATGCTCCACCTTGGGGTTCTTCTTTCACCCCTGCACCAGAAGAGAGCCAGAAACTCTTAAGGGGAAGTAAGAGGGCAGTTGTCATTCCTGTTGTATATTTATCCCAGTGACAGCAGCCTGCCAGAATAGATAGGATCTGTGACATCAGCTTCTCTGCACAGCTCTGCTTTCAAGAAATTATATCTGTATTCTACATTACTGCCCCTATACTGTACCCTCTTGCACCTTGTACTATGTCCACTTACCCTCCCCCTGTACTGTACCGTCCTAACTCCACCATACTGTACCTTCCTGTCCCATCCCCCATACTGTACCCTCCTGCCCCGTACTGTACTTTCCTATCCCTCTCCTACCTGTACTGTACCACCTGTACTAATTGCTGTACTGTGCCCTCCTGCCCCCTCCCCCCACACTGTACCCTCCTGTTCCCCTGTAAGTTTATAAGTTTTGTTGTGTTTGTGAATGCTAATAATTATTTTATTGTATTGTTAGCAAAAATCTTGTTTTGATTTTTTTTTAGAGGGGCACAAAGGGGGGAGGGGGTGCTGAGGGGGGCTCCGATACAGATTCTCGCCAAGGGCACTGGAGACTCTAGGTACGCCTCTGCGCCCTTTTTCCTACAGTATTATTAGTGGAAAAAAGACCATTTTACAGGCTAAATTACAAAGCTGAAAAATAACTACATTGACAGGTGCGGGAGCACTGTTTTACTTTCCTACCTGTACATGATTCTATTCTCAGACTTAGCCCTTGCCTGGCTTTATGGGGACTCTATATAATTTACAACTATAGAACCTACATAACAGGCAAGGGGGCACTGCTTTCCTACCAGCAGAGCTTCTGTACTGCGGGGAAGGCATTCCATCCAGATGAGGGAAACATAATGCCAAGCTGCTCCTTCACAATGACAGGTACTTTACATTGCTGGTGAGTGCATTTGTTATATGCTTTTATACATTTATTAAAGGATTAGCTGTTGACTGCAAGCGCATTTTATGTGAGTTGTAGTGCGAATGGGCCCCTAGTAGTAATTATTCACAATATTGTAACTTTTTTTGATTTGACAAGCAAATGTCTGATAGTTGCTGCTGATTAAACAGTTTTACTTCATACAGCAGCCATCGTGCTGTGAATGTAAATTACAGGAAGTCAGACAGCTAAGTCCCTGATAGCCCAAATATAATGTCAGGCTCAGACAACCAAAAAAAGTTAAACATGGCAGAAATGCAAATCATCATAAGTAAGCCTACACAATGAAAAAAATGAAACCCTAAATATTTAGATTCTGATTATTTAGATAACTTTTTCAGAGCTGGTTCTCTTTAAGGTGGCAGCACCTTGTTCCACAAACTGGCATCTTAACAATAAGTAAAGTTCTCAACAAAAAATCAACATATGAAATGTATTTGAGTCTAAATTAAATTTCAGGTATGTCTGTCTGTGCATTACATCTACACTACTTTGACTTAAACTAAATTAAGAATATTTTTTTCCCAAACTACAAGGTTAATCCCAGCATTGCAATGTCACTTCAGAGTAACCTTCAATATCCTTTTGAAAGCACATTTAAAAATAAAATCTATTTTCAGCTGGTAGCAATACACCAGCTGGAAGCACTGTGCCATTTCCTATGCAAAGTTATAGAAATGTAATTTAAATGTACTTTTATCATATCAGGGGATTTCCATTCAAATGGTATCCATTAATATAGCAAAATTTGCAAATATTTAAAAATAATCCTTGTATTCAATATAAAACTCTGCTCCAAATAAAGTTCAAAGGATCCCTACAACCTCAATTTCAGTGATAGATTGTATGATCTGCTTAAATATATTTGGTGACATGATAAATATACTGTAGGTAAATATTTTGTTCAATATTTACGGTAGTTAATTGTACTGTTGGGAAAAACTATGTTAAATACCTAAAGAACAATACACAACATGGCAACATTTTATTAGTATTGCCACTTTCACAGATATATGCTAACTCATAAATACTTATGTTCATAAACATCAACTAAATTGAACATAAATGACTCAAATAAATATGTGAAAGTCCTGTGAAAAACGTATGTACAGTCTACTTAGTGTTCGTGCTCATAACAATTTGTTATAAATATTACTCTTCATAATTTTTTTTCTTAATTACCACCTATAGAAAAGAAAAAAAGAACACACACTTTTAAAAACTGCAATACCTTCTATTAGAAGACATAACAAATAAAAATGTCAGGACTATACAAACACCCATAAAATGACCCCTTTTTGGAAAGTACACACTCTAAGGTGACCTCGTTTTTTGCCACAGTTTTTTTGGCAAATGAAGAACATGCTGGTATTGAGATTACTAAAATATGGCGTTTGTGTGTACATTAGTTATGTGCTGTATTTATTGCACCATTACCAGAGGAGAGTAGAGGTGAAAGGGTAATATACAGGTCACATCACATAGAGTGGGAGAATGAAGATAAGGAGGTGAATGGGCAGGATAAGGGACTTGATGACTGAATATGCAAATCAAAAACAGGAGAAAGAGGGCTGAAAGATCCCACAATCAAGTGAATTAACTCCTCCCATGAGTCTGCTGCTGACTACAATCTCCTAATTAATTAATTAATTCATACAATCAATCAATGTGAGAATAAGGGGAGTGTTTTAAAATGTAAACAGTAGTCATATTTTAATATGCGCATTTGTACAGCATTGGTAGTTGTTAAGATTACAAAAATGAATGAATCTGCAATCCAGTTGACAAAATACGTATTTTATTTTTACAGTTAAAAACTTCAGGAAATGTGTTAATACCTCTTTTTTTTCTGATATTTAATATTGTAAATTGCTAATAAATGTAGCCATTGGTTACATTCACTTGCTAACTCCCTTTAGCATTCCTTAGAAGTGTTACATTGAATCTCTTGTTACAAAGATGCATGTGTTTCCTTTGTTCTGGAGCTCCATCTAGTGTCCATAATGCAGTATTTTACCTCTGCTCATAATAAAAGAGCATTCATTCAGATGAGAAAATTGCCGAAATAACATTTGTTTTGGCCCAATTTGTACAAGACAAATGTACATGCAGATTCACTGGATGAAAGGCAATACAAATGTTATATAAATAGAGCCCTTCCTTAGCGTTCAGTCCTATTTTGTAATGGAGCTCCTTTCATTTTCCCAGTCATAGTGCTAGCAGTAATGTTTCCTCTATTGTTAATAACTACACTTTATTTTATCTCAATAAGAATAAGGAAAAAGACATAAATTTAACGTGTTTGTAAAGGCAGAAGGTTTTTTAACTTACTGCATCCCCAACAAATACATACCTGAGCGCTCCTGATTGGCTTATATACAGCAGCAGGAGCCATTGGCTCCCACTGCTGTCAATCAGAGCCAGTGGGGGGGGGGGCGCGAGGGGGGTCAAGTCTCACGCTATGTGTTTCTTATAGACACTCAGAACCGGGCGCTTAAGCTGGCTTGCTATGGGGACACTCGGTGGCGGGTGGAGCCATAAGCACCGGTGGGGACCCTAGAAGAGGAGGACCGTGGCTGCTCTGTGCAAAACCATTGCACAGAGCAGGTAAGTATAACATGTTTGTTATTTTAAAACAAGCCTTTACTATTACTAGAACTTGTTTCACCAACAACTCATAGTCAGATGAATATCTGTTCCCTTCTACATATACAGCCTCTCTCTAAGTAGATAATTAAGTTAATGTCTTTACCCTGAAATAGAAGTGACAAGCAAAAGTATGCGTAGGGTTTTAAATAAGTGGCCCATGGGAGTAAATAAACAGTTCTATGCTTACAATAGCATAGAATTATGATAAAGGTACTTTGTAATTAGCCTTGCTATTTCAACTTCAATATCCCTCTACAAGCAAAATCAGCTTTGAAGAAGGTACTTTCACTTTCTCACCATGGCATTCATGTGTTCAGAGTGGCTCAAAGGGAATTTTTACTTTTTTCCCTATTTGCCTGCTCATTTTCCTGCCTTTTTTTACACCTGCTTATTATGTCAATATAGTTCTCGAGGGCAGCTCCTTTTCTGTAGATTGTTCAACTAGTATTCCCCAATTAAATCACCTAAGACCCCGCTCATCCACCTGCAGTCTATGTCAATATATAGATTTTTTTTGTATTGAATACTGCTAAACCCAGTATGTATTTCAGACTGCTACACAAAATGTGTTCACTTAGTTAGTTAGTTCACATAGTTCAGATTAGTGTATACTAATAATACTATTACGTATGCTATTTAAACTTGATATCAGGGCAAAGTTTTCATGATATATTACCACTTTGTTTTATGTAAGATATGCAGTTCCACTTTATTTTAGTAAAGTTCTTCATTTTTATGATTACTTTAATATGGCTGAACAATCTCTGTATGAGTTTACTATTCCTTCACAAGTCAGTGATTTTACAATCTATAACTCTCTTTTAAATGTTAGTTGAAGAAATTGACAGCTTTAGAATGACTTAGTACCTGGTTTTGCTTTTTCTAGTCAAAGTCTTTTAATGCCTTTTTCATAAATTCATTTTCTGTATGTATGCACAATCAAATGGCAGCAGCATCATTTGAATTACCAATGAAGACCTATTTGAAGAATAGATAATACGTATAAGCTCGAGTCACATATTTCTCTATAAAAGACTACAGGCCTGCACATGTACACCTGTAATCAAACTGGTCTAGGCTTAGTCTACTCTTGTTTTACTTGCATCTTTTTCAAATTAATGAATGATGAAAAAAAACTGGTTTAAAAAATTACAAAACACACAGACAAAAATGAACACACAATCATACACATACACACTCTGAAACCCTATAAAATGAAACTATAGAGCAACTATGCAAAAATACTGAAATAAAATTAAATCTGAGGTTTAGAAAGAGTCATTTGACACAGAAGTTTATTAAAGTGCCTTTGTCATTTTATTTTAAACAAACCCAAAAAAAACCCTTATAAAAGATGAGATTTTTGGTACTTTTAAGCATCATCCCACATGTCAAATAGTTCCCCATATAATGGCATAAAGCAGCCTCTCTCAACCTTTTCAGCACAGAGGAACCATTGAAATAGTTCTCCAGTCTCGGGGAACCCCTGATAAAAATTAGAAATCTACAACTTATGATACAATAGTGTGATGGTCAGTTGGAAGAATGGTCCTCACACTTGTGGTCATTGGAAAGAATAGCCTCCTTACAGATAGCTAAAAAGATCAATGATGTCAGTGGGAACTTATCTGAGAGGCAGGAATTGCCCAATGCTGAAAGAACCCCTAGCAACCTTTGGAGGAACCCTGGTTGAGAATCACTGGCATAAAGTCTTAGTATTTTCATATGTGCTTATTCTAATGGGTTCCTAAAATGTCGGTCAGGCCTAAAAAAAAAAAAAAAAAAAAATCCTATACATAGATGCTAATCTATGTAAATGCACTCAGCTCCTAATTTCTTGTTGTAGACTGACAACACACACCAATTTAATAAAAAGCACAATGCTGACAGACCTTAGGTTGTGCAAATTAGGATAGTTGGAGGACTTTGTTTAGCCAAAGACATCTGGGCAGGTCTAATTGTTTTGTGGTGCAAGATAAGAACTAGGAAGGCTTATTATACTCTTTGTCATAAAAACACCCTGTGTTTTCTCAAATGCAATGGGTAATTGTTTGCTTCCTTAATTTATCAAACAGATATACCATAATACTTTTAATGGCATGTATAGGGACAAGCTCAATGTTCGATTTGAATGTAAGTTCGGACTGAACACTGGCTCTTTTTGTTTGTTTCAACACTGCCAGTTTAGGGCATTTGGAGTGGACAAGCATGACAGCTTCCACCTGTCAATGGTAGCTAAGGAAGCAGTTGCTGCTTGCAGCCTTTGCATCTACACCAACCTCTGACATCACCAGGCTCCTTCACTTAATTTCCTGGAACTCACCAGCCATGTAAGGATCCTATGCACATTTATTTTCATTCTAGCTAGGACATGAGCTACAGCAAAAATGACATATACAAAGAAAAAAGCACACAAACACCTCCTAACTTCCCTCTTAAAATGCACAAAAGGCTCTTATTGGGGTTTGTGTACATGTATTTTTTTTTTTAAGTATGAAGCTGCCAATGTTAGCTGTCAAATTTGCCAGCAATTTTAAATACCCTTTTCTTTGTAAATGCCAATGCTCAAAAAAACACTGCTCCTGGCTGCATAGAATTTTAAAAAAACATGGTACATGTTTTCCAGGGCAGTGAGCCCCACATCATGCTACACCATACCTGCCTAGCCAGGGTGGTATATTTAGAAGACCAAAAGGAACCAAATAAGATAAATTCATTGTTAGGATTTACATACACTGGTCAATGCACCTAATAATTAGTGCACCCAAAACTCAACCATATCTTGAAGCATTTTTTTTAGTTCCTGATTAAGGCAATGGTTAAAGCCTGTGTGAATTTTTTTTCTGTTGCTGTCTGTGTATCACCAAGAAGATATATTTTCCTGTCCTGGAGACACAACAGAAGAAAAAAAGTTAATGTTATGGGATAGCCCTTCTTGGACAATTGTCACCACAACAGGTGTCCCCACTTCCTGTTCCAGTGACAACAATACATTTTCGGGCTTCTCAAACTTTCTATACCTGTAATAATGGTCCCTAAGAGAAATAGTAATGCCGTGTACACACGGTCGGACTTTCTGGCAGAAAAAGTCTGACGGAATCATTTCATCAGATATTCCGATCGTGTGGGCTTCATCTGACTTATTTTTTTCAAAAATTCTGACGGACCTAGAAATAGAACATGTTTTAAATCTTTCCGATGGAATCAATTCCTATTGGGAAAACCGTTCATCTGTATGCTATTCCGATGGACCAAAGACGACGCAAGGGCAGCTATTGGCTACTGGCTATTGAACTTCTTTTTTCTAGTCCCGTCGTACGTCATCACGTTCTAAATGAGTGGACTTTGGTGCGACCGTGTGTAGGCAAGTCCGTTTCAGCGAAACTCCATCGGAAAGACCATCAGAATTTATTCTGATGGAAAAAACGGTCATGTGTACGTGGCATAAGAGTGAAGGGTGGTCTTCTGTTTTCCTTTTCTGTGTTCTACAAGGTTAATTTTCAGGCCTCATCTGATGTCAGCTTTGGGTGTTGAGTCCTCCAGTTGGCTCTTTTGAATATCTAAGAATTTAAGAAATGCATATGTCCCTCAGTGGATGATAAAGAACACAGAATTTTTGTACTCACCATACCATCCATTTCATGGAGTCCATTGAGGGGCACAGGTTCCACCTCTCTGTATTTATTTTATTCCTTCAGTAGTACTTTGCTATAAACCTGATTCATGATGGTTGTGGCACGGTTATCCCATCCTGATAAATGGCTTTGTTGCCAGTGTGCATTTCTCCTGTAGGAGGTAGTGCAGCCCAACCTTTTAAAAATTCAAAGAATTCCTGTGTCCTTCAAATGACTCCAAGAAAAAATTCTGGAATGAGTCCAAAAATCCTATTTGTTACATTATACTTTTGCACTTTAGGCCCCTTTCACACTGTTGGACCGTTCAGGTCCGCGTGTCAGTTTTGGCTGCGGACCTGAACGGGCACTCCGTGTTAGTCTATGGAGCGACGGTAGTCAGCGATAACATGTCCGCTGACATCCGACCCGGTCTGATCCTCTAAAATCAGATGGATGGCCCTCCATCAGCCATCGGCGCTCGACAAACCCCTCCCCACTCAGTAAGCAGAGAGGGACCTGTCATCCGCCGGCTCAGTGGAGATCAACGGAGAGATCTCCCGCTGAGCTGGCGGACAGAGGCGGACTCCATGGCAGCGAATCCGCCTTGTGGGAATGAAGCCTTAGGCCGCATGAAAAGATCCTACCACCACTGAATAGTATTTTTTTAACTTTTTTTTCATTGGAAAATTTATCCAATGCCTGTAGTCAGATCCTCATGCAATTTTTTCAAAGATATAGTTGATATAGCTTGCATATAGTGTTGGAAGAACAGTTCAGCCCAAGCATCAGTTCAGGCTGAACATTGGCTGTTTGCCCTGTTCGAGAAACACCCACATTTTCAGGGTGTTCGTCCCACCGAACACCCTGCAATGCACAGTGCATTCTGTACCCTGATTAGGAAAAGATTTGCCCAATCAGGGCACAGTAAGAACTGGTTGTTAAGGAGTGGAGCTGGCAAGCCAGCATCCTTAACAACCGATGAGTCATCAGTTGTCAATGGGCTTTCCTTTGACAGCTAAATAAAAATAAAATTGTCGGTAGAAAAAAGTAAAAAACAAAAACGGTGTAGGGCCCCCCCCCCCCCCAAGTCCATACCAGTCCCTTATCCAAGCATGCAGCCTGGCAGGCCAGGAAAGGGGGGAACGAGCCATCTCCCCCTCTCCTGAACCTATAAATCAAAAACACTTAAATTTGCTCAGTTGCAGAACTGTCGCTGTCATTACTTTCAGTGTTTGATGGCGAATTTCCCCACAAATCACTATCAATTCATGTTCAATTCTGCAAGTGATTCTAATTTATTATCACTGTTTTCTAGCTGGTCTAAAACCGCTTTTGATGTAAAGGGACACTTTTTGGTTGCTATGGACAATCTCCAGTTTTCAGGCAGAAAGAACAGTATATATAATATAAAACTGCATGCAGGGCACAGGACAAAGCACTAGGGACAAAAGGGATGTAAAATAATTTGATACAGTAATGTAATCTGTAAGATTACAGTGCACTCTATGTATTGTGTGTTTTTAATTTTTTTAATTTGACGCTGTTCCTGTGCGTCAGGACGCTCGCAGGGAACGGAGCCCAGCACTGTGTTGAATTGGATGAAGGACACAGCTCGCACACACAGCGGGGAGACATTGCAGGATCTTGGGGACAAGGTAAGTAACTTTGCCTGGATTTGGCAATGCGATCCAGAGTGTGGCTAGAGGTTACCGCTTTTTCAGTAGAAAATTCACCCCGACCCACACTCGGAAATACCGCCAGTTAATGATGTGATACGGCACAGTGTCATTTTAACTGCCAATTGCGTGGTCATGTGACATTGTACCCAAACAATATTCATGTCCTTTTTCCCCACAAATAGAGCTTTCTTTTGGTGGTATTTGATCTGCAGTTTTTATTGTTTGCCCTATAAAGAAAAAAGAGCGACAATCTAGAAAAAAAAAGATATATTTTTTTACTTTTTGCTATAATAAATATCCTAAAATGTTTTTAAAAAACAAATTTCTTCATTAGCTTAGTCCAGTATGTATTCTTCTACATATTTTTGGTAAAAAACAAAATCGCAATAATCATATATTGATTGGTTTGAAAAAAGTTATAGCGTCTACAAACTATGGGAACGATTTATGGCATTTTTATTATTATCATTTTTTGACTAGTAATGGAGGTGATCTGCAATTTTTAGTGGAACTGTGACATTGCAGCAGACAGATCAGATACTTTTGACACATTTTTGGGACCATTGACATTTATACAGCAATCAGAGTTATAAAATACACTGATTACTGTGTAAAGGTCACAGGCAGGGAAGGGGTTAACATTAGGGACAATCAAGGGTTTAAATGTGTTCCCTCGTAAGTGCTTCTAACTGTGGGGGGATGGGATTGACTAGAGGAGGAGACATATTGATATTCATAATTACTATGAACAGCAGATCTGTTTCTTCTCTCCTGTCAGAATGAAGATTTGTGTGTGTAAACTTGCTCTGGCTCTTGTGCCTGCAATTGTGGGGGGCCGGCGTGATCATCCCCCGTGTGTGCCTGCTATGGCTCTTAAAGGAGCCGACGTACCAGTATGGCGTTTCACGCAAACTAACCACTTTGCCGACATATATGTGCATGAGTCGGTCGACAAGTCGTTAAGCATCATTAAAATCACTGTTCCTGAAAAATACGGTAATTTAAAAAAACTATTTTTTGCATTGATTCATGTCCCCCTGGGCAGTACCAGGACCCCCATATCCCTTTTTGGATAATTACTTGCATATAAGCATTTAAAATGAGCACTTTTGATTTTTCCTGTTCAGCTCCCATAGTCTTCAATGGATTTCGCCGTTCGGGTTAGAACCTTCCCTCTGTTCCGGAGTTCTGAATGGGAACCGAACATAGGGGTGATGGGTCCATCTGTACTTGCATATTTGCCTTGACAATGGTAAAAAAAAAAAAACATTTGCCTTCAATACACTTTAATAGAGTTTGTTACTTGGAATCATTGTACATTCCATAAAAATGTCTCAACAGAAAAGACAACATGCCAATATTAAATGCCAATACCAGAAAACAATGAATTTAAGATAAATGGTGTCCTGGGGCCAGGGCCGCTGATAGAAATCATGGGGCCCCGTACAGCCTACCTGATGGGGCCTCCTTCAGCTCCTCCCTGGCCCCGCCCCTGGTCCCTCCTTCAGCCCCACCCCTGACCCCACCCATTGCCCCTTCCCAGACCCCGCCTTGAAACATACCTCTTTAATATCTATATGTAATACAAACCATTAATGAATAAATAAAATGGTATTTTTGGTATTATTGCAGAGTATTGTCAGGGTAAGTATTGCAGAGTATTGTTTGGGTATTTATTGCAGAGTATTGGCAGGGTAAGTATTGCAGAGTATTGGCAGGGTAAGTATTGCAGAGTATTGGCAGGGTAAGTATTGCAGAGTATTGGCAGGGTATTTATTGCAGAGTATTGTCAGGGTATTTATTGCAGAGTATTGTCAGGGTATTGGCAGGGTAAGTATTGCAGAGTATTGGCAGGGTATTGGCAGGGTAAGTATTGCCGAGTATTGGCAGGGTGAGTATTGGCAGGGTAAGTATTGGCGAGTATTGGCAGAGTATGTATTGCAGAGTAGTAATAGATGTTAAACTTCAAGCCCCCCCCCCCAAGCAAGCATACACCTCACCTGTGTAATTGTTAGCTCAGCTGCCTTGGCCCCAGCAGAGATCACTTTCTCCCTCTTCCTGAGTGTCCACAATAGCTCGATCGCCCGGCCCCTGCTCTCTCTGCTCCTCTCACTCTGCTACTTCTCACGCGGGGAGAGAGAGAGAGAGAGGAATATCACTCCGCAACACCATAGGATATGCTGGCCGGGACTTGTGCGGTGTGCGGGGCATGAGGAGCAGGCGCAGAAGACATATTCTTCCACGCCCGAAATACAACAAATAGTCCCTCCCCTCCCTGCAGCCGCATACAGAACAGATTAAGCACATCTGTAAAAAAAAAAAAAAAACTTTACCGAGCGGCTGGGGGTGCGGACGATGATCGGTGGAGGAAAATTTTTTTTTTTTTTTTTTTCCATTAAAAATTTACTTTGCAGTTCAGGTTGTCCGGGCCCCCCTGCTGGTCAGGCCCGGTACAGCAGGGCCAGTTGTACTGGCCTATCAGCGGCCCTGCCTGGGGCACACAGGCACCTCTAGTTAATCTAGTTATAAGAACAACCTCAATAAGATGTTATACTAGACCTCAAAGATACAACTCCGAATCAACAGGACACATTTTTGGAATTTTGTTTTGCCATTTAAGTTGCAGGGACTTGTCGTCAAATTCTCTGGAGCTTTAATGGCTAACCTAACATTGGTAGGTACCAATTTAAGAAGATTAAAAACCTAATCCCCGCTTGTATTTGTGTTCTGTGGCGTACAGCATTATGTAGTATTTCTAGCATGCATATAATGAACTAGGTATAATATGACATCAAAGCCTCTTCCCTAAAAAAATAAAATACAATTGCCGTGCTCTTGTTAGTGAAAGGATAATCATGGCAGAGTTAAATGACCTATAGATTACAATGGATTGGATTTTAAGTACTGTACATGTGTGGGTTAATCAACTTTTGTGTCATTAGATAGCAGCACACTAATCTGATTTTTTTTTTTTTTTTGGTACTACTTTTACAGTGTTGCTCGGTCTGTAAATGTAACATGTTTATTGCACATACTAGTTATGAAAAAATAGAATTGTCTGTGTTTATTATACACTACACTAAGTATTTTGAACTATCCTGACCTCATCTATGTTAGAGAACATGAAGATGGGGATGTTAGAGATTGTATCATTCAACAGCAGTGTCTGTTAATAAGGTTATAAATAATGCACCATATCTAGAAAGACTTCTGGGCAACCATTCAAGAGTAGTTAGATACTGTATATGTATACTGTAGAGCTATGAAGTACTTGCGACTACTGCAGAAATACAAAGCTGCATTGGTACTAGAAAAAAAGTACCGTATACCCTCGTTATTTCTTAAAAAAATACAAAATGTCTATTGTTCATGTTTCATTTGCTGTTTATTTTTCTGCTAAACACATAAGATTATTTCAATGGGATATGACGTTACTAATGTATACAGCAGAGAGTCTGTGTGTGTCTAACAAACAAAGAAACGGTCCTTATCTGAATGTCTTTGAAAATAAAAAAGTGGAAAGTTCCCCACTGGCATTTTAGCAGCAAATGGGAGTCAAATATTTTGTAAAAAAAAATCACAGATTTTTTATTTCAAAGGATGGTTAGACACAAAACATGTATAAAAAATGAATTAAAATATGAGCTTTGGTATATACAAGGCTAGACAAATTAGGCTAGGAAAGGTTATACATTGTTATACTTGGAATTGCACTATCCGATGTATGGAAATGCCCCAGGGGCATCGGATAGTGCAATTCCAAGTGTAAGGCCGCGTACACACGCGGGGACTGTTCGCTCAACTTTGTTCGTCAAACAGTTTCAGCGGACAGTCCGCTCAAAATTAGCATGGACGGACTTGGCCACACACGACGAACGAACAGTCCGCTGAAACCGTGCGCGATGACGTACGTCACGTACGACGGGACTAGAAATAGGAAGTCCAAGACACAGCAAAGCACCCTTTGAGCTCCTTCTGCTGACTTTGCGTTAGTAGAAGTTTGGTTAGAGACGATTCGCGCTTTTCAGACTTCAGCTTAATTTGTCCGTTAACTACAGCGCAGTCTACCTGTGAGGTTTATATCTGTCTTTCGGTACGCGTGGATCAGTTGTACCTGTTATTAGGCGCTTCTGGGTTTCAGGTCGTTCTTCATAGGTCTGGCTGTTCTTCAGTGCGTTCAGTTGAGCTTGTCTGTCCAGCCGACCGTTTGAAAGCCATGGAGAGTGGACGTACTCGGGAACGAGTTCGTGCTATATTGGGGCTTGCAGTTTTAGTTGTTATGAATTGTTTTTATTTAATGACTATTTTTTTTTTCCCTGTGTTTGACTCCCCAGTGTCCTTCCACGCCACAGGAATGGCAGACTGTGGCTTCCCAATTCGCTGCCCGTTGGGACTTTCCCAACTGCGGAGGGGCGATCAAAGGGAATCATGTGAGGATTGTGCCCCCACCCCATTCGGGGTCCTACTATTGGGATTATAAGGGGTTCCATAGTGTGGTGCTAATGGCGGTGGTGTCGGCACAATGTGACTTTCTTTATGTGGATGTGGGGAAGAACGGCCGGATGTCTGACGGAGGAGTCTTTAGGCAGACCGAGTTCTGCCACCGTCTTATCACTGGTGGCCTGGACTTGCCACCAGATGCCGAGAATGTGGAGGGTCTACCGTTTGTGTTTCTGGCTGATGAAGCGTTCGGTCTGAGTGAACATCTTATGAAACCCTTCCCCCAAAGGACCCTCACCCCGGAGAGGAGGGTTTTTAATTACCGGCTGGCCAGAGCAAGAAGGGTTGTGGAGAGTGCCTTTGACATTATGGCCAGACGGTTCCGTCTGTTACTGACAGCCATCAACCTTGCAGAATATAAACTGAACTATGTGATTCTGTGCTGCTGCATTCTGCACAATTTTCTACAGAAATTTTCAGGTAACCAGTACCTGCAGCCTATTGGGCCTGAGGCCGGACTCATATTTCCAGAACTGACATGGCTGGATCATGCCCTTCCTGGCTTAGCCCCCCAAACAGCACATGAGGTGCGTGACCGGTATGTCAGCTATTTTAATGGTAGGGGGGCTATTCCAATGCCAGCTGAGCAATAAAAAATGTATTTTTATGGAAATATGACTTGCCTGATCAAATTTTTAAGTTTGGTTCTTGTTTGCTTTTCACGTTGCTTGTCTCCTACATTGTCCTAATTCAGGGATATGCAATTGGCCAACCTCCGGCTGGTGCAAAACTACAAGTCAATCATGCCTCTGGGTCTCATGCTTGTGGCTGTCAGTGTTGCTATGCTTCATGGGACTTGTAGTTCTGCAACAGCTGGATTTCCACTAATTGCATATTCCTGTCCTAGTGCATTTGTATAGCAAAGTGGTTTTTGACAATAGGAAATAAGGCCCTTTGTGACAGAAAACACAAAATGACTTCCCAAACTGGTATTGAGTATTGAAAGAAGTAGACACACACACACACATTTTTTTTTTTTTTTTTGATTTTTTAATAGTGCACATTCCAACCAGTGCCTCTTTTTTAGATTTTTTTTTTTTTAAATATTTATTTTTTTTAACTTGTTTTTAGTTTTTTGAAAATTGTTTTTTTTTTTTAGAATTTTTTTTTTTTTTTGTAAACATAGCAATATATAGATATATCTAAAATACAATTATCACAAAATAAAAAAAAAATATAAAAACATATTTTTAACTATTTACATAAAACAATGGGTAATGGGTAAACATTAAAAACGTTTTTACAAGGGAATGAAGAACATGATCGATTGGGTTTTAGGGAAAAGGGGCTTAGATTCTCCCTAAAACATCGATCATGTTCTTCATTCCCTGCCTCATAGTAATCAGTTCTCTTTGGATGTTGAGAATCTGGTTCTCCATCCGGTCAATCTGCCCATTCCAGGCCATGATGTCACCAATTAGCCTGTGGGCACTGTCCGTGGAAAATGGCTCCGCGGCTTCTCCTACCACAACCAGATCATCACCTAAAAACATGTGTAGATAAAAAATTGGTTAAAATATACAGCCATTAATTGTTTACCTTAAGCTGGGTTGTCAGACACTCACTTTCACTTTGTGGGGTGTGTAACTCCACCTGCTCTTCCTCCTCCACATCTAGCCCTGGGCTGGGCTCATCCAGTGGAGCTACAGAGCTTGGTCCAGCGGAGGATACCGAGCTTGGCTGCTCCCTCGAGGACACTGGGCTGGGCAGCTCCAATACTGATGCGGGGCTGGGGCTAAGTGCCCAATCAGGCTGGCGAGGTCGGGGGGTCCTGGGCTGCTCCGCCTCTTGTCTGAGTCTTTGTTCCCCTATGAGAATGGAAAAAAAAAAAAGATACTTTTAAGCATAGTGATATTTGAGTTCAGAAATTTGAATATGAAACATTGGTTTGAAGTGGTGTATAATTATTAGCTGGTTATTACAAGATCCTAGTTTAATACATCCTTAAAATGACTTTTTTTTTTTAGTTAGGCTGTGTTCAGACTGCTGCGATGTGCGAACGCTGCAAATCTACTGTGGTTTCACGTGACGTGACAATTCAGTTTATCATGAACAATACAAAAAACTTAATAACTAATTAAAATCTAATCCAACACCAGATAAATTTACACCATATACAAATTCATGCTATTTACGCCCACATATACGAACAACCATATGCGCTCATTACATGAACTATCAACTACACGAACGATCAAATCCGCCAGATTTACATACAACACCTACACGAACGATTACGAACAGATCCGCCAAATTTACGTGCAATACCTACACGAACGATTACGATCAAATCCGCCAGATTTACAATCAATACCTGCACGAACGATTACGAATAAATCCGCCAGATTCACATACAGTACCTACACGAACGATTACGATCAAAACCGCCAGATTCACATACATTACCTACACGAACGATTATGTCCGACAGTCGTGATAGACTCGGAGTTTACTCACTTTTTTTCAGGGCCTTTTTGATGCGATGATATTGCTCCGGCTCCCTGGACTTGATGTCGGACCATCGTTTCCGGAGCTGGTCCTTGCCTCTTCGTACCCCAAATTTGTTGTACAAAGTTGTGACGACCTCCTCCAAGATGCCGCTTTTCCGGACATTTGGTTTGGGGTACGGGCCATGTTCCCCATCATAGTCCTCCCTTCTTAATATAGCCACCATCTCTTCAAAGGCCATATTGGTGGCCTTATATCTCCTCCTTGCTCCAGAAGCATGGGGGCCATGGCTTTCCTCCGCGCTGCTCACGCTGCTCGTTGAAATTGCATCCGCCATTTTCTCCTATCATTCACCCACAGCGGAACGAGGGTAAAAGGGGCGGGGAAATACGGTCACAAGGAACGTCAGGGGCGGGCGACGCAGGCGGAGCCTAAGCGCGCGCGCTGTATGTGTAAAACGCGAGCCCGTACGCTTGTCCGAACGGAAGCAGCGAGTGCTACACGCGACGGTAAGATAGTTATCGTTGTATTTTCGTTTAATTTAAAGCCTGCGTTAGGAATGTGTATATTGAAATTTAAGCTTATTGATGTTTGATTGATTTTTAAGTGGGTTGGTGATTGAGTGATTCTTTGTTTTTTACACAGGATGAGCTCACCCAGGAGGAGGCCGGGACCAGTGGTATGGAGGAGGAGGCCGGGACCAGCCACACACAAGAGCTAGCTGGGCCCAGCAGGAGTCGGACTGAAAGCCAGGTCCCTCCCCTCCGCCTAGCCAGCAAAAGGCCCAGGAGGATGACCCGTACAGAGGAGGAGTCCTTGGCGCTTATACGGCAAGCCACACAAGTTCTGTCCAAACCCCCCAATCCGGAGGAGGCCTATGCCACTTATCTGGCTAGTAAGCTACTTGAAATGGACAAACCACAGCGCAACTTGTGTGAAGCAATATTTTTTGATGCCACCCAACGGGGTCTGAAGGGTGAGCTCACACCCACCACCAAGCTTTACAACACAGACCCTACTGCTCCTCCTCCTCCTCCTCCTCCTACCACAAGTCCACCACCAGAGGCACAGCCTCCAGCGACGCGTGGAGGGAAGGCTAGACGGAAGAGTCGCAAGTGACTGCCTGGCTTCAGTCTGCTCTGAAAGAAGACGCAGGCTGTTGTAGTACCACAGTCTGGGGACATAGATCTCATCTGCTGCTGTTCCTGGTCTTTGGGATTCTAGGACCTGGTTGTGCTCCCTATTTACATGCTACACAGGTTCGGAATTTTGGTGGCCACTCACTTGATGTGTGCCTGGGGGACAAAAGGCTTCACAAACGTCAAAATTGTCTCCAGTGTTGCCTCCCTCTTGATTTAGTTTTGTTCTGAGGAAAAATAAAAATTTATTATTTCAAAAAAATATTGTATGTTTTTTTTATTTTTTTATTTTTTTATTTTGGCTTAAAAAACAAAGTTTATTTGTGAGTAGGCAGATACATGTCAAAAGACTCTGGGGGTTATTTACAAAACACACGTTCATGTAAATATGCTAACTTAAAGTGCAATTTTTAAAGCACTGCTAGTGCACTTGGAAGTGCAGTCGCTGTAAATTTGAGGCTTAACATTTTAAATGAGGGGAAGCTCTGCTGATTTTGAACATGCAATCATGTGTAAGCTAAAATGCTGGTTTGGGTATCTATCTATCTATCTATCTATCTATCTCTACTTGCATAGTCCTGCTTGGCCCAAAAAAATGCAAGTCCATCTTGTTTCAAACCCCCCCACAAAAAACAAAACAAAAAAAAAATATGACAATAGTAGTTCCAAAAATATATAGTAATAGATAAATTCTATTTTTTTTTTCAGAAATAAATGTATATATATATATATATATATATATATATATATATATATATATATATATATATATATATTATATATAATATATATTTTTTTTTTTCTTTTTTTTTTTAATTTGGAATATATTTTTTCTATAATTGGAAGATTAATCATAGGATGAGGATGAATAAAAACATGTAGTATAACTCTGTGTGAATATAAGCAGCAAAGCTACTTCACTTTTCTTGCATTACGAAGAAGAAAAGAACGGGCTATATTAAAAAAACTACAAAATTAGCAGCATGACGAATATGCTAGCTTCAATACGAACACTAGTTTTACAAGACCGAGCGCTTCCGCCCTGTAAATTCTTTCTGAGTATGCGCGGAACTTAGTTTGACGAACAAGCCTACACACGAGCGGACTGTCCGCTCAAACCAAGTTTCAGCGGACAGTTTTTCGGAATTTCCGAAAAACTTTGTTCGTCAGACTGTCTGCTGAAACTGTCCGCTGAAAGCCCACACACGAGCGGACTGTCCGCCGAAACACTGTTCAGCGGACAAAGTTGAGCGAACAGTCCCCGCGTGTGTACGCGGCCTAACAATGTATCACCCTCGATGTATAACCTTTCCTATCCTAATTTGTCTCGCCTTGTATATACCAGAGCTCATATTTTAATACATTTTTTATATATGTTTTGTGTCTTACCATCCTTTGAAATAAAAAAATCTGTGATTCTTTTACAAAATATACGACTCCTATTTGCTGCTAAAAAGCCCAGTGGGGAACTTTCCACTTTTTTTTCAACGACTTCAATTGGGGTGTGCAGCCCTCTCAGACTCTATCATTGAGCAACACATGTATTAGTTCTTATCTGAATGTCAACCACTTGAACAAGTAGGGAACAAACTGGTTTGAAAAATAAGCACACCAACATTGGGGTTGATTTACTAAGGGCAAAAAGACAAGAGCAGTTGCTCAAGAGCTTGGTAAATGAGCAGAAGCTCTGCTGACTTCCATGCTGTTTTTTTTCCTTGCAGGTGATTGGATATTCTTTTAAAAGTAAAGCTTCTCCTCATTTACTAAGCTCTGGAACAATTTCAGTCTATTCGCCTAGTAAATCAATGTATTCTACACTAATATATATATATATATATATATATATATATATATATATATATATATATATATATATATATTATATTTATTAAGATTTGTCTAATCTGCAATGAGAATCATACAACCAATGAAAGCCTGAATTTCTGATTTGTGTAATTTTCTACAGATCAGAGTGTTCTTTGTAGAAATATTAAGGCAAATAAGACAATCACTAATTCATATTTTTTTTTCATATTTTTTCATATTTCATAATTCATATTTTTTTTGAGTATTAGTAAACATCATATAACTAATATGGAAATGTGATATATGAATATAATGCTTGTATAAATTTGGCCACATATGAAAGTGTCACCACCTCCCACTGGTGAACAGCTGGACCTTTTCCTAATGCTATTTAAATGACATGGTGGGCTGGAGCCTGAATAATGAAATATCATGGTTTTTATATTGAAGTCCTGTATGTTATGGTCTAACTGAAATAACAAGTGGAGGTAAAACTGCAACTGCAGACCTCTTTTATATATATATAAAAAAAAAAAAAAACAGGAACTATTTATATTTTGTTTTGCACAGCATTATGAAATAAAATCTGTTTGGCAAGTCCAGCCCTTAGTGCCATAATAAATAACTGACAATAACATGGATAGCTATAAAGTGCTACACAAGGATGAGTAGGTAAGAATTTGCTATGCCTCTATCAAGTAAAGTAGCTGGACAATGCAAAATCTGGTGCAGCTGTGCATAGTAGCCAATCGGCTTCTAAATTCAGCTTATTCAATTAAGCTTTTGAAAAAAAAACTGGAAGCTGATTGGTTTCTATGCAGAGTTGCACCAGATTTTGCACTCTCCAGTTTTAGTAAATCAACCCCACCATGTTAGGTGGTGATGGGTTCCATAGTCTTTGGCAAACAACAATGCAACTGTGCCTTTGTGGTCAAAATAACCCAGGGAAAGGCTCCCATCAACCAAAGTAAAGGGTCTTGTCCTGGCTGCTTTATTTACCAACACTATTGTCTGTGTTGCTCAAGTAAAATCTTGCAGACAGATACTTCAATTGCCAAACCACTAACAATGCAAAGAAAATGGGAATAGATGGCAAGGAATTGATTGTGTGAAAGCAGTTCACGGATTTGTAATAAGATCCTGTTGCTCGTCATAATGCCATCACTCCTTCCATGTGGCCATGTTGCTGTAGCATCCGGGTGTAAAGAACAAGTGATGGCAAGAATGTCGGAGCATGACAGTGGTACATTTAGGCATATGCTATCCTAGCATTGACACTGTTCATTCCAAGCAAACTTATTACCATGGTAGCATGAAATGAGGGTGGGAACGGTTGCATCCTGGCAGTAACAGTGCTGGGTGGCATAGCACTTTAAATATCAATGTTTCCAATCGAAATTCCTATTTTCTGTTTGTCAATACTATTCTAATAAATACATGGTGTGCTATTATAGCAAAGCTTACTGGCCATCAAACTGTAAAATGACAGCTGGGCACTGTTGTGCCTTTATATAATCAGATTTGGTTATATAAGGGAGATTATTACCACTACACATACCGTATACTTTAACCATAGTACCTTAGTAAAAGTTATTACAATACAATCATTGCTATAAATATGTATTTTTATGCCATTAAAGAGACCCACTAAACTGAAAATAAGTTACAGTATACACAGTTTCATTTTGTTTTAGGTTATTAAATGATTTTATATCCTAATCATTCCCATTCTTTTAGCAGAAGAATTCAACAGTAACCAGCAGTCAAAATGATTTTATCACCAGCATAGAAGTTGATTTTTTGCCTGTAAGGGAGGTTATATTTTTGCATTCTCTGTGGAAGAAGGTTATACATTTAATGTTACTTTGCGTTCTTTCTAAAAATTAACTCTTAACCTTTACTTGTTAAAATACCTTGGTGAAATGATTGTCAATGATAACCATAGAATAGTTGGGAAGGAGTTTTTACCTATTATCAGAATACATTTATAGCTAATTTAGCAATGCCTTGTTTTGGATTAACAGTTCTGTATAGACACATGTTGAATAAGATCTGCTTTTTTTTTTTTTTTCTATTCTTGACAGCTGTGCATTTGTTAAGGGCATTACACTACTGGTAGTGGCTAATGGTGAAAGAGTTGGTGGTTCTTCCTACTCAGCATGCAAGCAGGTTTCTTAACAACCAGAAGTGCACAGAACTGCCATCTCAGAGTGAATATATAAAGGGATGTGATTTGCCTATCTGGTACCATTTACCAAACAGTGACTTATAGTGTGGACTGGTAATATATTTTGGGTAAATGCACCAAGTGATGTAACGCTGCACAGCTATTGTATGCTTCTGTGAAGACAGACCGGTGCTGTGGAGCTCTGTGGTTGTGCTGGCTGCTTTCAGAGAGAGTGAGTGTGCACCTTGTGTCTAGATAACTCAGTGGTCATCAACCCTGTCCTCAGGGCCCACTAGCAGGCCAGGTTTTATGTATTACCTTGGGGAGATGCAGACTAGAATACTGCAATCACTGAGCAGCACATTATATCACCTGTTATGTATTTCAGTTACCTTGCAAACCTGGCCTGTTAGTGGGCCCTGAGGACAGGGTTGATGACCACTGCTCTAGCTTACTGATCAGTGGACTGGTATTAGAAGGGCTTAAAGTGAGAGCGTTTGTTCCTCTTAGTATTGAAAATATTTAGGGAGAGCGTTCAACGGTTAAAGTTTGCTGCAATTACAATTGACAGTGTTAATGATACTTATGCTAACATTACCACTGGTCTCAGGAACTTTTCCTGCTGACCAGGCACAAGTTCAAGACGTAAGAAACAAGATACAATTTTGTCTTGCAGATGCAAAATTAAAACAGAGTATGCTGACTAAACTTTAAAGATGTTTTCTTTTAAAGGAGATCTGTACTATTGCCAAGATACTATTGCTCTGTTAAATGTTGAACTGAACTGTATATCTACATGGATGAGGTATACAGTAGTCAGTACATGCTGTTGCTAATTGCAACCATTTAAAAAAGCTTAGCGTGGTCTGCAAGCAAGTGCTGGTGTACCTTGCAACCAAACCTGCCACAAATGCAGGTTATGTGTTTAGCTACTGTTAAAAAAAAATTCATTAATCTTGTAAAAAAAAAAAAAAAAAAAAAAAAAACAATTCTATACTTATTTGACAAATTCTTTAATTTATGAAAATGAAACATATTGTCTTATTTCAGGAACACAGCTCAACACATCACAATCATATTTCTCTTTTCCATGTGTTACTTTTGCAAGAAAAACAAACCATTCACTTTACAGGCTTCTGTTTGGTTTGAGTTGAGCTATAATAGGTTTATACAAACATATTGTTTGGCTAGAGTGGAAAAAGTTAGAAGCTATGTCAAGTTTTATTTCTATGTCCCTGTTTGAGAGCTATCATTCCACATTCAATCTATTTGACAGGTGTTAGACTTGAGGTAAAATCTCCTCCCTGGGGTAAAAACAGGGTGGTTAGATTTTCTGTTAAGTTTTTATTGCTGTATGTCAGTAATCAGTAGGGAGATTTCTCCTCACCTCCTGTCCAAGTGATGAGTGTCAAGACAGAAAAGGTCATGGGAAATCGCAAAAGAGACATCGGAATTTCAAACTTGACAGATTGTCTAACCCCTCTTCGCTCTACTTAAAAGTGAAAAAAAAGGTTTCGCAGTTGGTCTGTCTGTATTTGGGATACATTAATGAAAACAATGTTGCAGCTTGGCAGAAGTCACCATGAGGTTTTTACTCGTACCTTGTTTAGGTTCCTGATTTTTCATGATTAGCTGCTTTTGCTTATGGCTATATTCAGAAGGCCTCTCTTTCCAAAAGTTTCCTGTCACCCCTTCATCCCCACCCCATTCCTTCCCAGGGGTAAAAAAGACACACTGTAAGGAAAGGATACCACAAAATTCTGGCCCCCACAATTATGTTCAACAGTCCTTGTTCAGAGGTGTTTAGTGCTACACCTTACATTTTGAATGATGCATTTAGAGCAAGCGGTGCCACAGTTAATAAAGTGATTAAGAGGAAATGTCTTACTAGACCAGTGTTTTTCAACTCCTTTCTATCATCCAGATATCATCTTTTTCAGCTAGCGATTCCCTGCACTGTAAGAACAATCATAGCGTACGCCCCCCCTCCCACCGCCCTCCTATGCGTCTACTGGCTTGCACATGCAATGGGCATGCCAGAGAAGGAATCCACCAGCATCGGAAATTGAGCATAGATATTTCCAAGGGACAGCTGGTCTCCAGAAATCTCTGACAATTGGTAGGCCTGGGCGCAACGTTAAGACATCACAGGGACTCGGCTGGAAAGGCCAAAATCATTTATTTTTTCTTTTGATTTTGGTGTTTTCTACCTGGAGGAGAGATGTTGGGTCTTATGGACCCCACATCTCTCCATAAAGATGACCTGTGATACACTTTCCCCATCACAAGGGATGTTTACATTCCTTGTAATAGGAATAAAAGTGATCCAAAAATCTTTTTTCAAAAGGAAAGTGTAAAAATAAAAAAATTCTAACAAAATAAACAATAAAAAAAAAAAAAAATGTTAAAGCGCCCCCATCTGTGTGCTCGCACACAGAAGCGATTTGCATACGTACGTCATACCCACATATGTAAACGACATTCAAACGACACGTGAGGTATCGCCGCAAACGTTACAGTAGGAGTAACAATTGTAGCCCAAGACCTCCTCTGTAACACTAAACAGGTAACCTGTAAAAACATTTAAAGGGTCGCCTATGGAGATTTTTAAGTACCACAGTTTGGTGCCATTTCACAAGTGTGTGCAATTTTAAAGCGTAACATATTAGGTAACTATTTACTCTGTGTAACATCATCTTTCACATTATACAAAAACATTTTTATTCCCTAGGGTCTCTACTAAAAATACATATATAAGTTTGGAGGTTCTGAGTAATTTTTCAGAAAAAAAATTATGATTTTTACACATAGGAACGAAGTGCCAGAATTGGCTCAGATGGGAAGTGGTTAAGATACTCTAAAGCAGAACAATTTCTAAAGAACCATTTATAAAGCAGAACAATTTCTTCTAATAATCTGAACTATTTTGTCATTTTTTTAGAAAAATTTGTCACAGGCATAGGTACCTTATTTGATTTTATATATTTTCTAGCTTCTGTCAGGAGATTATCCCCTTCTCTCTCAAGGAGCCGATGCTTGGCCCTGTCAATATCCCCTAGCTTTCAGATGAGAATACACATGTCAAGCTTCAGGGAAAACAGCTCCTCAGATCAGCAGTTCCACTTAGCCCTCATACATTTCCCGATGGGGATAACCCTGACTGTGTGACAACTCTGACTGTATGACCTAAGGATTTATTTGGATGTGTGACCTGCCCTAAGAATGGATTTACCGGCCATAGGTTTACAAAATGTAATGCTTTCCATAACATCGAGCTCCACCTCCCCATCAATGTCAAGTCTAAATAATTTATCTTAGATTGATCTCAATTACAGATAAAGGACAAGTTGTAGTAACTGATGCTATTTTTTCATATTCCACAAACTGGAACCTGTCCATGGATTCCCTCCAAATCAAACGTTAATTTGTCAATATAGTGACCATATCAAAAAAGCTTGGTTATAAATGGGTCCTCACCCCCAAAGATGTGGAGCTCCTTTCACCGCTTCTATACATTTGACAAGTAAAAAGCTCTGCATCTATGCAGAAAAGGCACCCTATCAAACAAAATTATTGTGGCTCAGAAGGAACTCGACTGGCAGCAACTAAAACAGCTGGGACACCTCAATTATTACGCTATGCACATTCAAATGATGTTGAAGGGCTTTTATTGCTGGATGGTGGGGAATGGATAAGTAAAGGATCTTGACATCCAAGGCTGGCCAAAGAAAAACCTGTTTCAACTTCGCTTTACTGATTTTATGATGACACAAAACAGCCTTGGTAGAGGCTGTTGGTGAACATCCACCCATTTTCCAAATCTATAAAGCAGAGACTCATACTTTGGTAGCATGCACCAAAAGGTGTCTGATTTTATTTTGTCTGTGTTTTCCTCCAACCAAGTCCAAACGGCATTGTTGATTTCATTTCTTTTCTGTGAGTACAGTTCCCCTTAAAAATACTCTACCTTTTGAAATGTGTTTTGAACTTGAAAATATCTCTAAATTTAGGCAAGATTGGCTCTAATTATGTTTGTCATTCACTGTGGTTTGGAACTACCTACATTCCAACATATTGTTAATAAACAGACCCCTGTATCAGAGTGCTTGTCAGAACAAAACTAAAAGTATAAAATAAGAATCTATATTTAGGGTAAATGTAATGGTGAAAGACTAACACTATGTTTATGATTTGATTTTCATTCTACAGTTTCTTGACATGCTGTAATAAAACAAGGACTTTAAAGTGTTTGATAGGCGAAAATGAAATGTGTGAACTTGGAGGAAGTTGAAGGCAGGCACAAAAAAAGTTAGAACAACTTTGAAATGAACAAAAAAAGTTTTTTTTTTGTGTGAATAAAATGTATTTTTTTTTTTAAATTAGTTTTTATTAAAGAAAAGGAGCACATACAACTCATCACAGACAAATTATCAGAGGAGTAGTGTAAACAGCAATGCCATAAACAAAAGTAGAGTAAACAGCAGACAAGGTCTCAGTGGCCCACCTCACAAAGGGGGGGGGGGGGGTATCCATAGCCACAAGGCACTAAGTACCTCAGAGAGTCTCCTGAGCATCAGCAGTAACCACCCTTAATGCACTTAGACTCCAATATTAACATTTCAAAAAGTGCACATAACTCCTTCCAGTTTTATCTATAAGATTCCAGTGACCTCTGAGAGGAGAACAAGCTCAGAAAAAGAGAGAAGGAAAGTCTAGAAAGTAGAAAGAAAGCGGGGGGGGGGGGGGTTGTCCATTCGCCTCAGCAGAGTCTAATTACTGCCCCAACTATCAGATTGAAAATTAGAGAGTAAAACAGGCTTCTTTTACTAAGACACGGTTACATTACATCACACAGGTTGGGATACAATATCCGCATATACAGAGGTGTACTTGAAGGCGACCCAGCAGGCCCATATTTTTTTGGCGAGGTCAGACTTGCCTCTCAGATAGTGTCAAGTCTTCCATGTAATATAGCTGATCGACCTTGAGCAGCCAGCAGCGGAGCGTAGGGATCCTCCTCTGCTTCCAATACCTCGGGATAAGAATTTTCGCAGCATTGAGGAGATGGGGTGTAATAGAGCGTTTATATGAGCCTGCTGGCTCACCCGAACAATGAAACAAAACATACCATGGATCATTAGGGACCTCCCGACCCTGAATGTGCTGAATCCAATACAGGACTGCGAGCCAGAACGGGCGTATTCGTGGACAAAACCACCAGATGTGAGCGTGAGAGGCTCGCTCCCCACACTCTCTCCAGCAGAGCGGGGAGGTTTGGGGGAAAAACTGATGTAGCGTCACAGGCGTGTAGTGCCACCTGGTTAACAGCTTGTAAGCCATCTCAGATGTTTTGGAGGAGCCTGAAACAGTGTGCTCCATGGTAAGAATGTTAGACACTTGGGTAGGGGTGAGTTCTTTATCCAAATCCAGCTCCCAGTTTCGGATAAAAGTAGGGGTCTTGTGAGACTCCAGGGATAGCAACGCGTGATAAAAATAAGAGGCAGGTTTCTCCACAGGCAAGGCATCTGAGAAAGCAGATTCTAGAGGTGTAAGGTCATTTATGGAACGTAGAGGTTTAGGAAGGGAGCGAACAAAGGCCGTCAGTTGACAGTATTTCCAGCGGTCCATGAATGAGATAGGTAACTCCCCCATGATGGCAGAGAGTGGGAGAACACCGGAGGGGCCAGTGAACTGATGGAGGAGAGTTTTATCCCCGAGACTCCAAGAAAAGCGTGAGCGAGGGCCCATATTACCAGGCGGGAAGTAGTTATGGCCCGACAATGACAGCAAAGGTGAATTGTAGGGCCAGTTCCGTTTTTTGCACAGGGAGTCCCATACTGCAAGAGAAGAGGTCGTTAGTGGTGAGGAGTTGGTAGACAGAGCCCTATATTTCCTTGGAAGCCACATAAGGTTAGAAAGATCAGTCTCACCTAGCATTGTTTCTAGTTCGACCCACAGCTTAGTATTTGTACAATATTTCCAATCTGACAGTCTGGCCAGCACAATGGCTCGGAAGTAGAGTCGGAAATCCGGTACTGCCAGGCCCCCAGCACTCCGTGGTCGCTGGAGTAGGGACCGTGGGAGTCTGGGTTTCCTCCTATTCCATATATACCTATATACCATCGAGTTTAATATAGTAAAGAAACCCACTGGCACCCCAAATGGGATCATTTGCAGCATGAAGAGCACTCTGGGCAGCAGGTTCATCTTTACCACCCCAATTTTCCCCAGCCAGGAATGACCTAACTAGGACCATTTCTGAAGGTCCGATCTAAGTGTGTTGAGGAGCGGTAGAAAATTGGTACGGAAGAGTGCGAGTGGGTTGGGCGTTAAATAGATACCTAAATATTTCATGTGCCGTGTCTGCCAGGTAAAGGGGAAAGACTGTTTAATGTGTGTTGCGTCGAGTGAGGGGACCGTTGCGTTTAAGATTTCGGATTTGGACATGTTTATTTTGAAATTAGATACCCTGCCATAAGCTGAAAATTCGGATATGAGGTTAGGAAGAGAAATCAGGGGCTGTTGCACGTAAAACAAAATATCATCTGCATAGGCAGCGTATTTGTGTTCCGTTTTGCCGACTGTAATACCATGTATGTTCGGGTTACATCGGACAATGGACAGGAAGGGCTCCAACAATATTGCGAATAGTATGGGTGAAAGCGGGCAGTTAACCCTCAATTGGGCCGTGGGATGACGATAAAGAGCTAAAATTTGTGTCCTAAGGGCGGGGCCGACACCGAGGTGGGATAACGTCGCCATAAGAAATTCCCAGTCCACCCTGTCAAAGGCTTTTTCAGCATCTGTGGAAAGTAACAGGGTGGGCTGGGAGAGCCGCCGTACAAACGACATCAGGGTGAAGGTGCGTGAAGAATTGTCGCGAGCCTCTCTCCCTGGTATAAAGCCAGTTTGGTCCCGTGTTATCCATTGCGGGACTAGAGGCAATAATCTATTCGCAATCGCTTTAGCGTAGATTTTGGCGTCTATGTTAAGCAACGAGATAGGGTGATAGCTTGCACAGTCGGCCGGGTCTTTCCCGTCCTTAGGTATAACTGTAACATGGGCATGAGTAGTTTCCGGGTGGAGAGCTCCACCGGTTAAGGTCACATTGGCATATTTAGACAGGTGGGGGAGTAGCTTATCTGCATAGGAGCGATAATAGGACACTGGGAGGCCATCAGGGCCAGGTGCTTTGCCCTTCGCCATACCTTGTAGAGCTCTCAATAACTCAGTCGAGGTAAATTCCCCTTCCAGAGTGGCCAGGGGCTCAGAGGAAAGCTGAGGAAGGGCAGCTCGGGCCAGGTACTCCTGGATAAGCCTCTGCCTATCATCTCCGCCAACATCATTTTGTCGGACATGATAAAGATGCTGGTAGAACTCCCTGAATTCTCTAGCTATCTGTGGAGTGGTGAAGGCCATGGACCCCCCAGCGGTTCTAATTTTAGGTATGAACTCGGCGGTTTTCCGTTGTCTAATAGAATTAGCTAACAATCTACTGGGTCTATCCCCCCACTCGTAAAAGCGCTGGGCCACCAGCCTCGATCTAGACTTCTGATCCAAGTGTAGGAGGGTCTTCAGGGATTCACGTTTTTCGGTGAGGGTGTGTAAAATGGACATAGAGAGGCTCCGTTTATGAATCCTCTCTAGGCTCTTAATCTCCGCAATCAACATAAGTTGTTGTGCCAGCCGCTCCCTTTTCTTTCTGGTGCCCAGTTCAATGAGTTTACCTCTAAAAAGGCCTTGTGCGCTTCCCACAACACGCCCGGGGAGATCTCGGCACTCACATTAGTCTGGAAGTAGAAATCTAACTCCTCACCTAAGACTTTCCTGTCCGCTTCCTCGGATATGAGGGTTCCGTTCAGTCGCCAATTGGCAGCCTTGAGGGGCAAAGAATCAACTTTAAGGGTGAACAAAGTCGGAGCATGATCCGACAGGGGAGATGTTTCTATGGCCGACCGTACTAGGAGTGGCAAATGCTGGTGGTCAAGAAAACAGAGGTCTATTCTCGAATATGTACGGTGTACCGTGGAGTAATATGTAAAATCACGGTCGCGAGGGTGCGTGATCATCCAGGTGTCCATCAACTGCAGCTCATGGAGTTTTGTGCGGATATATTTCAACTTCTTATATGACAAGTGCGAGCTCCCCCTGGAAGTGTCCAGAGAGGGTTCCAGAGCTGCATTGAAATCACCCGTCAGGACCCCACAGCCCCTGGTGAAGTCCCCTAGTTTAGAGAGTGTCGAAGCAATAAATGACACTTGGTTTCTATTGGGAGAGTAAAGAGTAGCCAGAGTGCATGGCATGCTGCCCAGAGTGCCTCGTAGGAATAGAAAGCGGCCAGTCGGATCACTCAACATAGATTCTAGCTTGAACGCGGTGCCCCTCTGAAACCCAATGGCTACGCCCTTGGCCTTAGAAATATCTGAAAGGCTGTAATACCAAGTAGGGTATTCGGTTAAATTATACTCCCCCAAAGTGGTGTGGGTGAGGTGGGTCTCCTGCAGAAAAACCACATCTCCGCGGAGACGGTTCAGTTCTCGGAACAATTGATGTCTCTTCCCAGGGGCGTGAAGGCCCCTAACATTGAACGAAACAAGGTTCACCGTAGCCATCGGGTCTCAGAAAGGGGAACCGCCTCCCATGCCCCTACAGTACAGAAGAACCAAGGCAAATAGGACCCCCCCCACCAAGGGGACGAGAGTGGGTGAGGGTAGGGACGGGGAAGAAGAGGACAACCAGGGGGGAGAAAGAGAGAGAGGAGTGCAGGGGTAAAAATAGAACAGCAAAGACCGGAGTAAGAAAGAAAGCAGCATAGCAATAGATCTAACCGCACGCAGAGAACTGCAGTGCAAGGGCGGGCCGCACGCCCAGCCCGGGATCCCCCCCCCCCCCCGCGGAGCAGGGCAAGGGCATCGGGACCCCGCACAAAGCGGCCCCCGCCAAAAAGGGGGCGGTGGGAACCGGACAGCCGGGCACTAACCGCGCCATCGGGGGGTCAGGGTCACGCCACGGCAGTCCGGCACCGGCACCTCAAATAATCTCACTACTAAAACATTCCCAGCAGAAGATAAACGTAGAAAAACAAAACATTAAACCGTAAATAAAACAGTGGTCCAAACGGAATCAATGAACTGTAACCGAGTCCAAGTAACAACTGGCGACGGGGTTAGGATGAGAGTGAGTAGGCCCAAGGATGTGATACCACGGGGGCGCACAGGTTCGCCACAATAAAATGCATTTTTAAAAAACTTTAACTTCTATTACTTTACAAACTTTCTACTCGTAACCTTTATAATGATAGAAGAAAATCCAAAAAATAAAAAATCATGCAATTGTGCAATAGCAATGCTGGACAAGTGCACAAATTAAACATGGGAGTAAAAAGGAAAAAACTGCGCTACGGAATAAGAATGATATTGGTCGGAAGCTGCAATTCAAATGTACACCAAAAATACACAAAACAGAAAAAGAAAAAAAGAGAACTGCGCTAACCACAAATGCCCAAAGTGAATGGGGTATGTGTATGTGCTATAAGACCACCTCAAAGATATAGTGCGTGCTATTATATATACAAATAAATAAAATTAAATGCAAAAACAGGACACAAATATGTGTCAATAATGTGAATTCCCCAAACGCAATACAGAATATATAAATCTCTGTGCATATACCCCTAAAATGAAAAATTATTATGTTATCAGTTTTTTGCATGAAATAAAATATCAAGAAATATTTAGAAATATTTTGAGACACTCTACATAATGTCCATATAATTATATAATGAAATGTCCATATGGTAAATAAACACCGGTGAAAAAAACTCCAAAAAGCTGAATTAGAAGTGCACAAATTAAAAATCTTCTCCAGAAATGTAATGTGCCTTTCCCATCACCGAATGAATGAATTGGCTCCTTACCAGATCCAAGCGACCCCCCGTTACAGAGGGTCACCACAGGCAAAAAACAATCAAAGGATATCCGGGTAGCGGTTCCCCCTCAGGCGATCCCGACTCTTTCACGCAATAGGGTTATGGCTGTTGCTCCACATATCACTCCCAACTCAACGTGGTATCACATAGGGAAAAACATAGGCTCCAGATAGTGTAAAACCAATGATTTTAATTTGCAAAAAACGAACGTGTACACTTACATAAAAGACTTTAAAAGCAGGTTCAAAACAGAAGCGTGCACCGGCCGGATACACGCCAACGCAGAGACCAACCCGTCCTTCCTGGTCTAAAAAGAACGAACACGACTGGGGTGACGTTGACACGTTCGCACCGCCCTACGCGTTTCGTAATAATTTACGTCGTCCAGGGGCACCTGAGGGGGAACCGCTACCCGGATATCCTTTGATTGTTTTTTGCCTGTGGTGACCCTCTGTAACGGGGGGTCGCTTGGATCTGGTAAGGAGCCAATTCATTCATTCGGTGATGGGAAAGGCACATTACATTTCTGGAGAAGATTTTTAATTTGTGCACTTCTAATTCAGCTTTTTGGAGTTTTTTTCACCGGTGTTTATTTACCATATGGACATTTCATTATATAATTATATGGACATTATGTAGAGTGTCTCAAAATAATTCTAAATATTTCTTGATATTTTATTTCATGCAAAAAACTGATAACATAATAATTTTTCATTTTAGGGGTATATGCACAGAGATTTATATATTCTGTATTGCGTTTGGGGAATTCACATTATTGACACATATTTGTGTCCTGTTTTTGCATTTAATTTTATTTATTTGTATATATAATAGCACGCACTATATCTTTGAGGTGGTCTTATAGCACATACACATACCCCATTCACTTTGGGCATTTGTGGTTAGCGCAGTTCACAAATTAAACATGGCAAAAGTTTGAATAACTATTTGCCATGACATACGGTAGGTGCCAATTCCCTGCACAGCTAGCTGATGAAAAAGTGTTGAGCTGAGACAGCTTCGATGTCACAGCCACGCACTAGCTTTTACATAAAGGAGTCATTTACTAATGTACAGTATAACCTCCTCTTACAAAAGTGGACCAATGGCAAGTGACAGCCAACCCTGTCAATTTGATAAAAAAAGAATATCTAACCTCTTTCAGCGCTTTATGTCTGCATGTACTCATTTCAGTTTTGGCTTTACATTGCTCTAGTCCAACTTCCTGATAATGACAATGGTGGATCATGCCTACACACTGGAGGAGATATACTAAAATTGGAGCATGCAAAATCTGCTACAGCTCTGCATAGAAACCATTCAATTTCCAGGTTTTATTGTCAAAGCTTAACCACTTAATGATCAAACCTCTTTTTGACACTTGTTGTTTACAAGCTAAAATCATTTTTTTCAGCTAGAAAACTACTCAGACATCATAGTAAATAACAGTTAATAGGCAAAAACCGCACCAATGTGTGAATAAGTAAATAAAACAAAAACTAAAAAGCAGCAGCTTAACGTGCAATACACCCAGAAATATAGTAAAGGAGAAGCCGCACTGATAAAGTCTCTCACACATTGCCAGCGATGTAGAATCCGTGACCATCTCATTCTGGAAAAACCCAAAAAAGAAAGACGGCCATAGCGTAATATTGTCTAACTCGTTTTATTAAAAATTGATTATTGCACTTATATTAGTAGTTTTAAAATGTGCATGGATTAAAACATAGCTGGCCGGCTCACAACAGGTGCCCATCCTCCTAGTACAGACAGCGTGTTGACGTCAATTTTTTAGAATGAGATAGGTATGTGAGAGACATTGCAGCCATCCACCCTGTTGATCATTCATAGGATCTTCGGTGCAAGTAAAGGCCTTGCCTGGGCTATAGCCACATGCCTTGTTTGCCTGCTATCTGGTAAGCAGGAATTCTTTAAGGTGGCATCACACTTTTTGATGTGAATCACTGTGGTGGCATTACAATTAAGATCTACCTTATCATTCTGATTATGGACACATATTGTCAGGATATGCAATCAAGGATGTACTAATAAAATTTGGGACTTCATCAGCGCGGCTTCTCCTTTAACCTAGAAAATAAAATGGCAGTCGTTGCAATACTTTGTCACATCGTATTTGCACAGCGGTCTTACAAGTGCAATTTTTAGGGAAAAATGCACTTTTTTTACTTAAAAAATAAGATAAAAGTAAAGCTAGCCAATTTATTTTTATATTGTGAAAGATAATGTTACACCAAATAAGTTGATATCCAACAAGTCATGCTTCAAAATTCCACCCGCCTGTGGAATGACGACAAACTTTTACCCTTAAAAATCTCCATAGGTGATGTTTAAAAATTTCTACAGGTTACATGTTTAGAGTTAAGCCTCGTACAAACGATTGGATTTTCTGCAGACAAAACCTCCGACTTTTGTCTTGCATAGAAACGGCAAGGAATTATCGGCCAACAAACACGAACGTAGTGACGTACTATGTGTTTTTTTTAGCTCTTTCGCACCACCCTTTGGGCTCCTTCTGCAAATTTCATGTTAGTAGAATTTGGTGAGCATCTATTCACGCTTTTCATTTCGTGTTTTTCAGTTTGCACTTTTCATTTCATGCTTTTCAGTTTGCACTTTCCAATTCGTTTGTGAGTGGCAATTTATCAAGCAGACATGTTGCAGAATCGGAGGAGATAACATAATATTTATTATTGGCCTTGGAGTTATTGCTTTGACCCAAGTCCAGTCCAGCAACAGGTGGAGGAGGATTTATTGTACCAAAAATTGGTTGCTTTATTAATCTTGACCAATTATGTCATATGCCTTTGGTGCGGGAGCTCCAGGAGAATAATCCGGGTGATTTTTGGAATTATCTCCGGATGACAAACCCCTGGTTTCACCAACTCTTGGCATTGTTGACCCCCTATACTAGAAGCAGGACCCATGTAGGAGGCTTTTATTTTATTTTATTTTTTGGTTGAATAATGATTTGATTTGGTATATTTTCTATATTGTTTGATGCATAGAATGCACTTTTTGTTCTATTGTCAGATTGCATGTCTAAATTTATTTTTTTAATGCACAATAAAAAAAATTGTGGAGAATAATACTTGGCTATGTGTTTTTACTTCAAATTACAGTTTGGGAGTAGGCAGTTACATTTTTAAAAACACAATTAACAAGGGATATGGCGCTGTGATAACTTGCACCAAAAAAATAAATAAATAACAAGCATAATAATATATCACTAGAAAAAAAAAGCCTTTGAAAATGTGTTTGCAATAACTCCATCAGTATCACCAGCAAAGCAGCTTCTTTATTATCCCATTAAAGAATGTATACTGCATTTTGAGATTTCATAATTTGCCACATCACGAATGTTAATTCTCCATTACAAACGCTAGTTTACAAGACCGACCGCTTCTGGCTTGTCCTTGCTTCCCGTGCATGCGTGTTTGTACTTTGGACTTTTGTCCGACGGACTTGTGTACACACGCTCGGAAAATCCTACATTTGTCCGTGTAAAATTTTAAAGCCTGCCATCCAACATTTGTCCGTGGAAAATCTAACAATTGGCTGTCATCACACATTTCCCACTGGAAAATCTGATTGTGTGTACACGGCTTTACAGAGTAGGTCTAGTGCTAGAATTGAGAGGTAGACACACTGACATAATTGCGTTTCTCTCAGCGACAGGTGTTTTTGGCCGGCCGATTTTATATTATGTCTGTTTTATCTTCACGCATAATTTTTATACATTAAACATATTGTGATGCAGTCTACACTATGGAGATCTTCTTTTTATTTTTTGGGCATTTTCCCCTATAATCCTGCTGCTAATCCATCTTTGAGCCAATTTGAAGTTGTGTCCAAGCTTCTTCCTTTACTAGTGGTGTGATCCAACTCTGTACTGTAAGCCCTGGTTGGGTTGATTGCAGGCTCATGTCATTTTTGCTAAAAAATAAAAATAAAAAATGTCCCCTTTAAGAGCATTGATCTGAAGTGACGTTTGACCTCGCTTCCGCCCTCCAATGCTATGGAGCTGAGAGGGGGCCATCTTTCCCTCATTCGGCAACCAGGCAGTGAGAGGAGCAGACGCGATCCTCTCCGCTGCTACTGGCTGGTCCGGAGTGCAGTGGGAGGGAGGTGCCCCTCTCCCACCTCCGATAAAAGAGAAAATCCTGGGGTTATGACCGCTAGCTGCTGCCATAACAACGGTATTTAGCATCAAAGTACCGATGTATGGCTACAGCGATTTGCGTGAAGTAGTTAATTGAACAAGCTGAATTTGGAAGCTGCTTGGCTGCCATGCATGGCTGCACCAGATTCTGAGTGCTCCGGTTTTAGTAAATCTCCCTCAATGTGTGCATTAGCATGGCTGCTTATAGTGCCTACCAGGGGCTGATGTGATAAGCACTTGCACAAAAAGATTATATGAGATTTTTTGATTGGATCTACATCTAACTAAAAGTAGAGGCCCATTTTTAACTTCTTTGTGTTATTGCAAACAGGTCAACTCCATACCACAACTCAGGCATCCCTATTTTCTCCAGTGTGCATTTTTTTGAATGATGAACCTAGGTATATAATGCAGTCTCTAAAAACTGAATTATTTCAATCCTCCAAGTACTGAGATGAAATAATTACTCTGTGAGTCCCTGAATTAACGTACTAAATTCAGAGTATGAGCAGGAGGATTTCCTAAATGCCACCTAACAAATTATATTAGTCACAACATCATAGCTAGAAGGTTTTAGAATTGCATTGGAAAAACCAACATTTGGGAATACAGTATGTTTTGCATCAGGATTATGTAAGTGGTCATTTAAGACTGCTTTAAGGTTTTGTTGATTTTTTTTTTTTTTTAATGCCTCTTTAAGCGGAAGTTTATACTACACAATCACACTTATTTTCCATCAATATTTTAAATATTTTAAACCTTTTCTTTTAGAAAGTAGTATGAATACTGTACCACCATTGTTTTTATTTGAAAGTTCTCCACATGAACACACTCATTTTTTTTTTGAGGCAGTTTATTATTGTTTTATACTGTAGTCACTAAGGGTGCATTTGTACCATTTTAATCGAACTTTGCCCAATAATGACTTTCCCCACTTCTCTGTTGGTTTCCACCCACACTGGGCTACAAGGAAGTATTCCCTGGAACACTTATGCTAACCAGCCCACAGTGATCCATATTTCAATACATAATCTTTTATGGGAACTTTTTTTTTTTGCCTTCCTGTGGTGGGTGGGTATAGGATTGTATGAGTTGTTTTTTTTCTTTTCAGATATTTATTTATTTATTTCCTTTTATTGGTTGAACTAGATAGACTTCCATTGCCATTGTGGTACTGCATGGGGAAATGTAAAGAAGCATATTTTTATAGTTAGTGGTAATTCCTTTAACCCCTTCCCATCCGTGCTATAGCCAAAAGATTACTTTGTCTGGAGGGTGTCAAATGACGTCCTCCCGTGATCGAGCTGCCCACACACCCCCTGCGGCACACTGTAATTGCTGAGTCCTTCACACTCAGCTGATCACAGATTGCGGTAAAGAGCCAGTCACAGCAGGATATAAACAAAAAAGTCAGTGCTGCTACCCATACATCACATAGATAGCAGAACTCCCAGGTGCTCGATCCATAGTCATTGGCTGAGTAGCGAAATGAGGAAATCCGCACTCCAGTGATTGCTTTTAACGAATGTAGTATTTAATAACAAGCCACAGTGAACAACGCTAATAAGAAAGGTTGACACGTTTCAGCCTATAAGGCCTTAGTCATAACCACCCAATCACAGCAGCCCTTTACCACACGATAAGCTCTAATGACAGCTGATCACGATGTAAACACAAGACATTTATCGGCGTTCCTTTCCTCATGCTAACAGCGTGAGGAAGGGAAAGGAGAGCCGATAACCGGCTTGTGTTAAAGGGATATCTACACTGATAATCAGGGCACTGATTATCAGTGTCCTGATTATCAGTGCAGTACCAACAGTGCCAATTAGTACTGTACCCGCCAGTGCCTCAGTATCAGTGTCACCTATCTGTGTTGCCTATCAACCTATCAGTGCCCTTCAGTGCCACCTATCAGTGCAGCCTCATCGGCGTGATCTCACCAGTGCTACCTCATCAGTGCACATCAGTGAAGAACATTTACCTGTTTGCAAAATTTTATGACAAACTATGAAAAATGTTTATTTTTTTTCAAACCCTTTTTGAAAAAAATAAAAACCCCAGTGGCAATTACATACCACTAAAAAAAAAGCTCTATTTGTGTGGAAAAAATGATAAAAATGTTATATGGCTACAGTGTTGCATGAATACGCAATTATCATTCAAAGTGTGGCAGTGTTGAAAGCTGAAAATTGGCCTTGGCAGAAAGGGGATAAAAGAGCCCAGTAGGCAAGTGGTTAAACTAAGTTACCACCCACAATAGATTAGTTCTATTGGACAAAAGAAAGAAACACGCCAGAATAAAACCGTGGCACACAATTTTTCTTGTAGCTTGTGAAAAGGTCTGTTAAATTTCTATGTACTTGCACAACTTATTCATTCATTTGTCCACTAATTCATCAATGGCCAGGCGTAGATCCCATGGCCAGTTTTCATTGCTTCCTTGTGCTCACCCAGAAGACATCTTCTTATGTCCTGTCAATGTAATGGGTATCAGATGACTGGGGTTTCTAGATCTTCCTTGCTCTATCCAACACAACAACTTATTCTTATTCCGCTACTGTGAGCCATTTAGATTCAGAATCACTCAAAAGACATTATTGTAAGACATGCAGCTGGATGTAATTGTACTCATTCTAACACTTGGAACTGTAAATTGTTGATTATTGTTATGAACTTACAAAAAGTAAGCAAGTTTGTCATTTTCAAATGTAATTTCCATGGCTTTGATGCTGCCCAGACTCATCACATCATTGTGTATACAAGCTTTGATTAGACTTTCAGTGATTTTCATAGGTGCGTGAATTTACTTTGTAAAAAGCCTAAACAAATGAATGAAAAAAACTCTTGCTGCATCAGATAATATGCATTCGAATCACATAATTAATCCTAATATTTGGTAATAACATCTTACATATTATGATTGCAGCAATCTGTTTTCTTTCGATATGGCATACACTGACCTCTTTTCCAGAAAATTACATGCTTTGTAAATTAGAGAAAATTGGTCAAGTGTTTATACACAGTATGCCCGTCAATTTTTAGTTGTTAAGCCTAAGCATTTTGGATTGAAAATAATCAGTCTAGAATACTCTTTTACATGTTATTTCATGTAAGCTTAATGCCTACTGAGATCCATTGGCTGTGATAGGCATTAATGACTGCTAGCGGACCTCTGTTCACCTCTATAAATGAAACTAGGGTTACTGCATCACTTAGCTTGAGACAAAGGCAAAGAAAATGCAAAGAAAGAGGCTGATGCTCTATATCAGGGATATGCAATTAGCGAACTTCCAGCTGTTACATAGTTAGTAAGGTTGAATAAAGACACCAGTCCATCCTGAGTGAGTGTCAACAATTGTCCTTATCCCTGTACATTGCACACTCGCATTGGTCCCTACCCTCAAGGAGCCTAAAATCCAAGGTCCCCATTCATATACTAGGGCCAATTTTGGACAGAAGCCAATTAGTCTACATGCATGTCTTTGGAGTGTGGGAGGAAGCCAGAGTACCCGGAGGAAACCCACACAGGCACAGGGAGAACATGCAAGCTCCAGGCAGGTAATGTCATGGTTGGGATTCGAACCAGTGACCCTTCTTACTGCTAGGTGAGAGTGCTAACCACTACACCACTGTGCCGCCCATACACCACTATGCTGCCCATTGTTGCAGAACTACAATTCCCATAAGGCATAGCATGATTCTGACAGCCACAAGCATGACACCTGGAGGCAGAGGCATGATGGGACTTGTAGTTTTGCAACAGCTGGAGGTCCGCTAATTGCGTATCCCTGCTCTATATAATGTAATGTAGAAACTTCCATTCACCATAGAGGTGAACAAAGGTTTCGTGACAGCTGTCAAAGCTGACAAATCTTTGCAGACATCAATCTTCCAAAGTGTATAGCCTGTGTTAATGGGTATTAAAGCAAATACAAAAGATAAATGCATACATCTTATTTTTTATATTTTATATTGTGCTTTAATTATGTTGTGCTTCAATGTAGGACCTTCACTTGCATATTTTTTTTTTTTACTTTATATTGTTATTATTATATAGGATTTATATAATGCTGGCAGTTTGCTCAGCACTTTACAAAATGAAGACAGACTTTGCAGTTACAATACATGTTTGTACAAGAAGAATCAGAGGACCCTGCTTGTTAGATCTAAAATGTAATTTAAAAGAATACTGTGTGTTTGCAAAAAAATAAAAAATAAATGATCTAATGTACTCCCATGTAAAGCATGATCTTTTAAAAGAAGTGAGTGACATAACACATGGCACAGATAGAATGAATTTACAGACTAAATACTGCAGAATTCATCAAAAAAGCGCATTTTAATTGAAAAGTCCTACTATACAAGCTTGGCTAACATTGCAATATTTTTATTTTGTTTTGAGTTTCTGTTGTCCTATCATTTTATGTTAAATTGCTGAGGAGAAGCCACAGATTTCATGTCACTCCAGTTGACAGGCAGTTGGCATATAATCACTAGCTACATCGGCTGCATATTTCCCTCAATGTCTTTAGAAGAATAGATAAATAGATAAACATGTTGAAACTGACAATAAGTCACTGACAAGATTTGATAGCACATTATCCCATAATTCTATACCTTTTTTTATTTATTGGTTTACTAAATGTGATGTCTTGTGTTGTTATTTTACAGTTTAGACTTGATGTGCAGATTGATTATTAACTCTAAAGTAACTATTTACTTTTTATTTTGCCAGTGTGTCTTAACCACTTGCCGACCAGTGCACGACGATATACGACGGCACAATGGCACAGCTGCGCAAATGGGCGTACATGTACGTCCCCTTTAAGACGCGCCATTGTGGGTGTGCGCGCTGCATGTACCATGACCGTGCCCATGGGTCCCACGGACTTGATGTCCACCGTGTCTCGCGATCGTGTCACGGAGCAGCAGGACGGGGAGATGCCTATGTAAAAAAGGCATTTCCCCATTCTGCCTAGTGACATGACAGATCTACTGCTCCCTGTCATCAGGAGCAGTGATCTCTGTCATGTCCTAGGTAGTCTACCCCCCCCCCCCCACAGTTAGAATCACTCCCTAGGACACACTTAACCCCTTGGTCTCCTAGTGTTTAACCCCTTCCCTTACAGTATAATATATGGTAATCAGTGCATTTTTATAGCACTGATCGCTGTATAAATGACAATGGTCCCAAAATAGTGTCAAAAGTGTCCGATGTGTCCTCCATAATGTCGCAGTCACAATAAAAATCGCAGAACACTGCCATTACTAATAAAAAAAGAATAACAAAAATGCAATAATAAATCTATCCCCCATTTTGTAGACACTATAAATTCTGTGCAAACCAATCAATATACGCTTATTGCGATTTTTTTTTTGTTTTTTTTTTACCAAAAATATGTAGACAAATACATATTGGCCTAAACTGAGGAATTTTTTTATTTATTTTTTTATATATGTTTTGGGGATGTTTATTATTGCAAAAATTAAAAAATATAGCTTTTTTTAAAAATTGTCGCTTTTTTTATTTATAGCGCAATTGTCAATTTTGTTTGGGTGCAACGTTGGACGACCGTGAAATTGTCAGTTAAAGCGACGCAGTCCGTATCGCAAAAAGTGCTCTGGTCAGGAATAGGAATGGGCCGAACACCCCCATTCGGTTTGCACCATAACATACCAAACAGGCAAAAAATTTGGCAGAACACACCGTTAAAGTCTATGGGACACCAACATGAATAATCAAAAGTGCTAATTTTAAAGGCTTATATGCAAGTTATTGTCATAAAAAGTGTTTGGGGACCCGGGTCCTGCCCCAGGGGACATGTATCAATGCAAAAAAAAGTTTTAAAAACAGCTTTTTCAGGAGCAGTGATTTTAATAAAATAAATATTCCTTTAAATTTCATACCTGGGGGTGTCTATAGTATGCCTGTAAAGTGGCGCATGTTTAGAACAGTCCCTGCACAAAATGACATTTCTAAAGGAAAAAAAAGTCATTTAAAAGTACTCGTTTCTATAATAAATTGGCGGTCCTGGCAATACAGATAAAAGTCATTGAAAAAAACGGCATGGGATCCCCAAATTCCATACCAGGCCCTTCAGGTCTGGTATGGATAATAAGGGGAACCCTGAGACTTTTTTTTTTAAATGGCGTAGGGGTCCCCCTCAAAATACATACCAGACTCTGGGTGGCACAGTGGTGTAGTAGGTAGCACTCTCACCTAGCAGTAAAAAGGATTGCTGGTTCAAATCCCAACCACAACGCTACCTGCTTGGAGTTTGCATGTTCTCCCTATGCCTGCGTGGGTTTCCTCCCACACTCCAAAGATATGTTGGTAGGTCAATTGGCTTCTGTCCAAAATTGGCCCCAGTATATGAATGTGAGTTGGGGACCTTGGATTGTGGCCTCCTTAAGGGTGCGATGTATGTGTGGAGCACTGCGTAAATTGACGGCGCTATATGGGTACCTTAAATAAATAACATAATAGATCAGCATCTTAATGAGATACAATGTACAGGGATAGGGACAATTGTAGTCAAACACTCACTCAGGATGAACTGGTGACTTTATTCAACCTTGCTAACTATGTAACCAATTCTTATATTAGGCTGCATTCATTTTCTTTTTTAGACTTTCTTTCCTTTATTTTCACCTGGAAATCTGGCTAGTAAGTCTGTTTCTTTTCAACAGGACAAGCTGTCCTGCAGATGTATCAGTTAGATGGTTGAGGCATTTAATATTGAAAGGGGTGCTTACAAAGATCCACTTTTATTTATGTAAAATCTTTATCCCAAAAGGAAAAAAAAACTGAAGCTGAACTCCACCTATTACTTTATAAGCAGTTACAGCAACAATTTGTTAGTGTATTACAATCTGCCAGTGCATCTAACACTACCCTCCCCCCAGAATGACAATGCTGCTGTCCAAAGGAGTCTCTGTGCTCATTCATCCAGAGCGTAGGCACTCTAATCCAGTAATGACGCGTACACATGGTCAGCATTTTGGCCAGAAAAAGACAGATGAGAGCTTTTCTTCGGAAAATGCGACCGTGTGTATGCTCCATCAGAATTTTGCTGGGCGAATTTCCTATCGGAAATTACGATCATCTGTATGCAATTCCGACACGCAAAAATTGACGCATGCTCAGATTCAACTACGAGATGGAAGCTACTGAACTTCCTTTTTCTAGTCCTGTCGTACATGTTGTGCGTCACCGCGTTTTTGGCGGTCGGAATTTGGTGTGACCGTGTGTATGCAAGACAGCTTGAGTGAAATCCCATTGGAATTCCGTTGGTAAAACCATCAGAGCTTTTTCCAACCAAAATTCCGATCGTGTGTATGGGGCATAAGTGTGTTGTTGCCCAGATCACCTCACCAGGTGAAAACAGAAGGAAGAAAGAGAGAGAGAAAAAAATGCTGCTGCCACATCTAATGATTGGTAAGCTGCAATATATTACATTTTTGGTTTAGGGTTTAATGCTGCTTTCATGTTAAATTTCAAAGTTGACAAGAAGGAGAGAGTTCCTAAAATTAACCTGTATCCAGATCATAAACATTAAAGTAGTTACATTTTCCTAACAAGCAGTAATAGCATTTTAAAGCATGCCCTTAATCATATACGTATTTATAAGCATTGTGGAGAAATGACTTCTCAAAGTTCACAATAAAGGAGCTAAAATTACAACTTTTGATCTTTGTTTATAGTAGAGAGCTAGTAGTCTGTCAAGAGCTGATCTCAAACGGCAGATCTTTCTAAGCTGTTAGAGACTGATACCTGTATTAAGAGTATCTGTTGTGATCTTCAAGGATCTTTGAGAACCAATACCTTTCTTACAGCTGTTAACGTGAAGTTGAGTGAGAGCTTGTTTTGAACTTCTTTATTTTCTGTTGGTTGATATATAAGATATATAAAACGGTTTCGTGTCCATAGTCTGACCACAGGGCATTTTAACTCAGACTTGGGAAGAAGATGAAGTCCTGTGCATAGTGTGTGCTAATGTAGAAGGGGCTCAGTGGCCATAATACACCTAACATTTTTATTTAAAAGTTAAAGATTAGGTTTAATGTAAAATAAATGAAAATCACTGGACAGCCATCTCTTTCTAAAGAATATAGCAAGTTGAAGACAGCAGATTTGCATGTAAAACTTATGTAAGGAGATTTGTTTCATCTCTGTTTATCACCCGAGGCTGTTCACTTCACTGGGTACAGGTGAGGGTTTACATCCACTTTAAGTAAATAGGATAAATTTTATTAACCTGCTCTTTTGGGTGGTGGATTTACTAGAGGAATAGAGGTTACTTACTTTGCATTTCTATTAAATGCTGACAATTGTGTATCCATGGGCATGCTCCTCCCCTTCCCTGTTATTCATTTCATTGTGTTCAATAGATTGAGATTACCACATTAAATTACATTTTTCACAAATCCTTGTACTGTTTTTCGACAGCTACAAATATGATTATCTGAATAGTCACAAAGGATGCAAGGCATGAGAGAGCAGAGAATACAGCTGGAGCTATGGAGGAATAGAAGGTGAAGCTCTGTTCACTAGATGTCTACTCCCTTAGTAAATTAACCCCTTTATGACTCTAGATACTGAAGCGTGCCGATGGACTTTGCAGCTGAGGTCCGCCTGACTTTCAAGCGAATGGACTTGGCTACACACGGTCACTCCAAAAGTCCGGCGGATTCGAACATGATGACGTAGAATAAGGAAGTTCATAGCCAGTAGCCAATAGCTGCCCTAGAGTTGGTTTTAGTCCGCTGGACTAGCACACAGACGAACAGATTGTTCGCTAAAAGCCGAGTCCGGCTGACAATTTTGAAGCAAGTCTTATTTCTAAGCTCAACAGACTTTTGGGAAGAAAAAGTCCGCTGGAGCCCACACACGTTCAAATTGTCTGGCAGACTCTGGTCCGCTGGACTAAGTCCACCGGATAGTCCAATCGTGTGTACGCGGCATTACTGGTACTTGGGATGTTGGCTGTACCTCATACAAGCTATGTTATTATGGCTTTTTTTTAATGTTTGTAAGTGAAAATTTATTTCCAGCGAAGATTGCATTACCTTACACGATTTTCACAGCATACATATTTATGAACGCAAGAACGTATTTTAAAGCAGCGCGATTGATGCAAAGATCAATAAATAATCTTGAGAGTTATTTTTGGTGGACTCACAGTGAGCTGGACTAAAAGCCAGGTGATTTTGACACAGTTGACTTACCCAAGCCTGAAGTACATTTACAAATTAAATCAAAACAAAAATAGGTAAAGAGATAACTGACAACAACATACATATGGGTATGAATTCCTCCAGGACAAAGATGTCAAATTATGATTTTCTGGTTGGCAGTAAATTAGGTTTATTTTTTATTCAAATTTTAATGTGCCTAAATGCTTTCTGAAGCATAGCAAACCTCATATTAAAACCAGCTCTAGCCTGAATCCTAATGTTTTCAAAATAATAATCAGAAAAGGCATTTAAGGCATTTTGAAATTCATCTGGAACTTTTAGCAATGTAGCAACCTTATCTAAATTTTCAAAAGAAGGTCTGGTACAAAGTGACAGATCAACAAATATAAAGGTTATGTATATTTTAACAATTTTTTTTTTATAAGATTATTTGTGCATTTAATACATTTTATGTATCTTATGCTAAATAAATACAAAGCGTTCTGTGATTGAACAAGCTGAGGAGGCATGTAGCAGGGCAGCCACTCAGTACAAGACCCAGAAGTTAGTAGAGATCACTGGAGTAGCGATGTTTACTACCATGATTTCCAGAGCACAGGTGTCAAACTGGTGGCCCTGCAGCTGTTGCAGAACTACAAGTCCCATGATGCTTTTCAAGGCTGACAGTTACAAGCATGACTCCCACAGGCAGAGGCATGATGGAAGTTCTGCAACAGCTGGAGGGCCGCCAGTTTGACACCACTGTTCTAGAGGGATCCCATGTATAGTTACATTGACCCAAGCTATGGAGTTTTTTTGGGTTATGGGGATAATTTCATACCAAACCAGAACCAAAAAGTTGGTGTTGGACTATACCGGTACTTTATATATAAAGATAACAAGGAAATTAGAAATAAAATGTAATACAAGTTTAATGAGTAACAAAAATAACAGAATACAAAATATGACGCTTAAAATGTTAATACACACCAGATTCACTGTACAATTACTCATAATAGAGTTCAATTCTGGTGGCGTAGATGAAAAATTCCTCTACTAGTTTCGCGGATTGTCTCTCAAAGCTTCCGAATTGACCCAAGCTAGACTAATGTAACAAATGTCATAGCAAGAATTCTTCTTTAACCACAACAGCATTCTTCTGTGTACAACGGCATCACCCCGTTCAGCCGCCCCATGAGATGATCGCAGGTATCCCTGTGGCGATCGAGTCTGCGGGACTCGTGACCGGACTCGCAGGGGTCCCGACCGGCACGCGAGTGCGCCGGCGCGCACGCAATGGCAGGGCGGCATATAGAAATGGACGTACCTGTATGCCAATATGCCTGCCCGTGCCATTCTGCCGACGTACATCGGCGTGCGCCGGTTGGGAATTGGTTATAAAAGGCAAAAGGTTTTTGTTTTTTATCTTAATGCATTCTATGCATTAAGATAAAATAAAAAATAAACCTTCTGTTCGCAGCTCCCCACTCAGCCCACCCTAATACTTACCTGAGCCCATCTCTATCCAGTGAGGTTGCAGGAGAGACTCGGTTGCCCAGAACTCTCCCTCCTCATTGATTGGTGCCATTGACTTTGGCTGAGACAGCAGCGGTAGCCAGTGAACCAATGGGGAGACAGAAGGGACAGGGCCTAGCTGCGGCTCTGTGTCTGAATGGGCACACTGCTTGCTGTGGGGGCACTTGATGGGAGGGAGGGGCCAGGAATGCCAAAGAGGGACCCGAGAAAAGAAAAATCTGGGCAGCTCTGGGCAAACCACTGCACAGAGCAAGTAAGTATAACATGTTTATTATTTAAAAAAAAAAAAAACTTTAGTATCACTTTAATTGTGTCTAACCAGTACCCTCAAATGTAATATTTTTAGTTTTAAAATTCTCCTGAAAAATAGCAGTGCACTTGTTGGTATGTGAGTGTGCCTAGTCACTCATAGCTGTTTATGTGCAGTGTAAGATCTAAGACACTGCTTCCTGTGGTGATGTGACTACTGTGCTGCTGACTTTTCTCGTTGTTGGAGGTTCTGACATGAGGAAGTTTTGCCCTTACCAAGATGTTTGACTCCACACATAGACACGGTGCAGAATAAAGCATTATAAGTCTGCAATGGGTAAAGATAAGCTACAGGAAGACAACCAGCAATACTGATAGCTAGTCCTTTGCCAGCTGCGTTCTTTGGCACAGCTTTCAGAGTTCCATTCTTTTTTTTTTTCTTTTTTTTACTATAAGCAAAACACATAGGCTTTATGGATTTTACCAGTACCTATCTGTCTTTCTATTTGTCTAACTGCCTGTTTTCTAGTCATTTGAACAGCATCTAATCACAAAGCTTTGTGATGTTTGCTGATAGGCTTTTTAGAAGGATCCGGAGCATTACTATCTGCAAGTACATTGTACAGTCCTGTGAGAAGGTTCAACAGCCTTGGTCTATGTAAATAACAGCAACATATCTTGGCTGTACGGTTTTATATTTGCAGTGTATTAAAATTCTGTTCCACATATTGAGCCTATCATTTTAACATAGATCCTTTCTGAATTTTCTGTGTAATGATTTTTCACACATTTATTTTTCTCTGCTAGACAGTACATGTGGGAAAAGGACACATGGTTCTGTATACCAAATGAGGCTAATTTCTGTTGCTAACCACTGATCACACTTAATTTTCACTAAGAATAACAGTTCATTCTGATATAACTGTTAATATGGACTTTGAAAAGTTAAGTTAGAATTTTATGTAGTGCTAACTTTTTTCTTTTATTTAAAATATTGGAGTGATTTTTTGTTTGTTGGCACGAGTGAAAAATGATGTACTTTCTTATTTTGCATGGATCTTAAATGGCAAAATAGATGCAAAGCATTGTCGAGAAAACACGTTCCTTATGGTCTCAGTGAGGAAAGACAAACCATTTACAATGTGCTATGATAAGTGCATGCTTATAGTTTTTGCACTGCACAATGCAGTGCATTGTAAGTTACCTGCAATTGCAGTTACCTGTTTTCCCATGACTGGCTTGTGTATGGACCAGCACGTTTGCTTAACCCCTTCCTGTCTACGCCTCCCGGCGCTTTAAGAACTTCTGGATGCCGGGAGTCAGAGGCAGGTGAACGCTGTGATTGGCTGCTACAGCAGTCACATGATTGGAAAGCTCTCGATCGCAAGTATGCACCGGGAACTTTCCAGACGACTGTGCTGGGAATGTGCAAGTTCTCAGCCCAGTCTTGTAGGGCCTCATATATATGCGGCCTCTCTGCATTAAAGCCCACCCACCGTATATATGCATGTGGCCAGCGGAAAGGTCACAATAATGTTACACTGGGGATAATGTAATAAAGGAAAACAGATTGTACACTCTGCAAGAGATCCCCCAGTAAATAAGGGTAAGCTCTGCTGACTTCCATAATCCAATCATGTGCAAGAAAAAAAAAGTTCTAGAGCAACTGTACTTGCAAAGTGCACAGTTTTTTTACATTTAGTAAATCAACCCTAGAGTAGCTTAAAATCCTTCTTCTGAACATTGTTTACAGAAGCTGAATTTCAGAGGTGCTCATGAGGTCTGTAACTGGTTAATATGTTTTTTTTTTTTTGTATTTGTTCTTGTAAAATTTTAACCACCTGACCCCCAGATGGTTTTACCCCCTTTATGATCAGGGCATATTTTACTATTTAGCACCGTTCTACATTAATTGGCACTTGCTTGGCCATGCAAATTAAATTTATATCCTTTTTTCACACAAATAGAGCCAAACTCTTTTGGTGGAATCTGATCATCACTGGGGTTTTTTGTATTATATAAATGAAAAAATACTGAACATAAAAAAAAAAAAAAAAAAAAGTTTCTATACAATATACAAAAAGATATACAATAGAATCACATTTCTTCATAAATTCAGGCTAAAATGTATTCTGCTATATGTCTTTGGTGAAAATCAAACTGCGTTTTTGGGGACACTGCTATAGTTCTGATCGTGATCAAGATACTGATCCGTACTAGTAATGGTGATGATCAGGTGACTTGATAGTGTGGTGGGTAATCTATTGCTAAGTGATACTGTCTGGGAGGTACGCTAACTGACACTGATGTCGCTAGTGACACTAATACAGTCATCAGTGATAATAATCTACTGTACTAATGGCACTGGCTGGGAAGGGGCTAACATAAAGGGGAAATCAAGGGGTCAACTGTGTGCCTAACAAGTGTAATGTGTGCGGATTTTATTAACAGATCCCTCTGCTTTTTCTCCCTAAAATCAACTCTCAGTTCAGGAAGAAAAAGCAGACAAATATGTTAATAAGGAAACAGCCAGATCACTGTCTGTGCACAGAGTTCTATGTGTTTGTCACAGAACTCTGTGCTGTAACTGGCCACAGCTGATAAGCAGGTTTCAGCCAAAATCATTGGCTGAAATCTGCTGATAAACTTGTGCTGTGTCCAATCACAGCACAGGTCAGCAGAGGGCATGTGCGCTGCCAAACCATGGAGTAAACTGTGGTGCCTGGCTGTTCTGTCCACTCGCAGTATATCTGCTGTGTGCAGGTTGGCAAGCAATTAGAGAAACAAACTTAAAGAATGTTTGTAAGAAATGTGTACTGTGTGCATTCCAAGAAATATGCATAAAGCACAGTCACAACTATAAAGTAAATCAATAAGCAATTTACTTGGGAGGATCAGTGTGGTGCAGTGAACCATTAATAACCCGTAACAACTATCACACAGTGCAACAACACTCAATCCATACTTTTAAGTATACAAAAAAAAAAATTCAACAATGGAAGAAGCATCAGATCAAATGATTAAACAGGCCAATGTTTTGGTCTACACTAAAATACAGCCAACACATTTCAGGAGCCAGAAATAAAACTCACCCTTTATCAGGGCTTCTGTTAAAATAAGGAGCTTGAATGACTCAAAATAGGGGCTTTCCTGCATAAATCCATTTAGGGAAACTAGTTGCTGGATTAGCACAAGAAAATCTCACCCAGATGCTGCTGGTCAGTAACTTTCTTTATCTAGCAATTAGCTTCCATACAGAGCTTCACATACATATTTTGAGTCCATTCAAGTATCTCATTTAAATGGAAGCCCTGATGAAGGAATGCTTTTTTACTTTCATTGGAGTATACATACTTGTAAATATGTCTCATGGGTGACATTTTGTTAAATGGTTGGTCTATAGCAGTTGTCACTTTCACACCACACGGAGACAAAGTTACTGTTATCTCAATAGCTACTCACAAACCTCTTATTACACTCGGATGTTTCACAAATGTAAATACTCCTCCTCCACAACAGTGTTCCTCCTGTCCTTGACAGGATAGGATGAGATAAGATGCCTCGACAGCCCATGTTTGGCATATTGGTGAATAGGCTCTTAGCATTCACAGTTTGTGAATCCCCAAAGACTCTTCGTAGACATTGCCAGTATGCTTTGGTGTGCTGGTTTGGGAAGGCTGCGCTTTTTAACCAAGATTGGTTTCTTACAGGCATATCGATAGCCGCAGTCCCCTGGAATGGTTCCCTCATGCCTTGACATGTAATGCAGGCATAACAATTTTGCAGGGTCCAGAGTTCACTGCACCTAGTCTTTTTTTCAGAAGGATGGTGCCCCCATCTTTACTTGTGTTGGTAAAGGTGGTAAAGGAAATGACATTTTCTTTGTGTGGAATGCACACTTGAACCAAAAGTGATGTCATTTGTGTCAGTTATTGCTGGGAAAACAGAAGTAACGTCATTGATAATACACTTCCCCCTAAATGGTTGGCACTAGAATGTGGGTCCTGCATGGATGCTCGGCACCACCTCCCTCAAGACACTGTTACATAGCAGAAAAGTGAGGTGATTGGCCTGCTGCAGGATCAGTCATTGGGGGTTCACTTGCTCTAGGGCTGCAATGCACAAGGCAGATCCATCTAAGAAGACAGTGAATGCGGATGTCAGTGTATGGAAAGCAGTTTAAGACGTATTTTAATTTGTGTAGCAACTGCAAGCTTATGTGGTATGTTTGTGTTTTGTCACAGAGCTAAATGCCTGTAACTAGTAATCATTAAGCATCAAAGGACCTGTGGGTGTGTACTAAAACACTTTCCTTCACTTATACTAAGAAACTTTGTTATTCAGAAAGTGGTTAATGAGAAAAACTCATTATTCCTTGGGGATATAATGCTTACATTTCAGGCTAAAATTATGCTTTTAATGTGATTAGAGAATCCCTACCTAATGCATGTGTATCCCAGACCTCATCCTGGCAGCCCGTTTTACAGCCTATTAGTTCCCAGGCAGAAACAGCTTAATTGTGAGATTTTGAAAGGATAGATCTTGCTGAGGAGGGCAAGATTAATGATAGTGATACTGAATTCGCTTCCAAAATAGAGAGGTTCAGACTTCAACCTGATAACAGTGACAATTTGTTAGAAGTCATTAGGGGTACACTAAACAGCAAAGCAAAAAATAAAAACTGCAGAAAGATCAGTCTTGTGTTTTCTAGTTCATGAAAGAATGTGTGATTTAATTAAATCACAATGGTCTGATCTGGATATAAAATGATTTGTACCTAGGCGATGGGGGGGGCTAGAGGTAGAGTTAGAGATAGTCAGCACAGAACATATTCCAGAGGGTAGTATTGGGGGCATTAGTGGTAGGTTGACTAAAGCACATAAACCCAAGGTAAGTATAGTAACAAGTCCTAGTTGCAATCTCGGAACAATAAGAGGATAGTATGCAACCGGTCTAAACTACGTGGCATGTCCACCAATGCCAGGAGCCTGGCAGACAAGATGGGTGAACTAGAGATACTGTTGTACAAGGAGGATTTTGATTTTGTGGGAATTTCAGAGACCTGGTTTAACAGCTCTCATGATTGGCTGGCAACCATTCATGGTATACCCTTTATTGCAGGGATAGAGGGGGTAAAAAGGGGGGAGGGGTATGCCTATATATTAAAAATAATGTACAAGTGAATGTGAGAGATGACATCCCTAAGGGTAGGGAGGAGGTGGAATCCTTGTGGTTAGAGCTCCAAAGGGATGAAGCTAAGGGGAAAATATTACTGGGAATATGCTATAGGCCCCCTAACCTGAGGGAGGAGGGGGAGATGGATCTCCTATCACAAGTTGGATTAGCAGCAAGGATGGGAAGTGTTATCATAATGGGGGATTTAAATTATCCAGACATAGACTGGGTAGAGGGAACCATGCATTGGTCTAAGGCTCGCCAATTCCTAAATGACTTGCAGGACAATTTCGTGGTTCAGATGGTAGATGCAACAACTAGAAATAAAGCGTTACTGGATCTACTGATTACCAACAATAAAGACCTGGTCACAGATGTGGAAATACGGGGCAATTTAGGAAACATCGCTCACAGGTCAATTGGCTTCAGTATAAATCGCACAAATAGGAAACATAAGGGAATACAAAGACACTGAATTTCAAAAGAGCCAACTTCCCTAAACTACAAACCTTGCTAGAAGGCATAAATTGGGATAAAATCTTAGGAACAAAGAACACGGAGGAGAGATGCATTTGCTTTAAGCGCATATTAAATAAGGGCATTAGCCAAGGTTGAGGGATCATCATCAGCATTCAGACTTAATACAGAATGCAACAAGAAATGTAAGGGTGCAATTAGGGTGGCTAAGATAGCACACGAAAGACACATAGCGGAGGAGAGCAAAAAAAATATGTAAACAGTAAAAAAAGGGAGGCCAGACCACACTGGCCCCATAAAGAATGAGGAAGGACATCTGGTTACAAGGATGGGGAGATGGCGAAGGTATTGAATTTATTCTTCTCCTCTGTCTTCGTGAGGGAATCGGGGGGCTTCAGTAAGGCTGCTTTCACACTGGGGCAGTATTCAGGCGTTACAGCGCTAAAAATAGCGCCTGTGTAGCGCCTGAAAAAAACCGGCCCCTTTCCCTCTAGTGTGAAAGCCGGAGGGCTTTCACACTGGAGCGATGCGCTGGCAGGACGGTGAAAAAAGTCCTGCTAGCCGCATCTTTGGAGCGGTGAAGGAGCGGTGTATTCACCGCTCCTATACCGCTCCTACCCATTGAAATCAATGGGACACTGCGGCAATACCGCCGGCAAAGCGCCGCTGCAGCGGCGCTTTGCGGGCGGGTTTAACCTTTTTTCGGCCACTAGCAGGGGTTAAAACCACCCCGCTAGCGCCCGCAGACTGCCGCTAAAACGACGGTAAAGCGTCGCTAAAAATGGCGGCGCTTTACCGCCGACGCCGCTCCCGCCCCAGTGTGAAAGCAGCCTAACCAAAACTGCAGTGTTTATACTCATGACACATCGCAGGAAGCACCTCCATGGTTAACAGAGGACAGAATTAAAATTAGACTTGGGAAACTTAACATTAATAAACCAGGACCAGATGGCTTGCATACCAGGTGATTGGAGAAAAGCCAATGTAGCACCAATATTTAAAAAGGGCCCAAAATACATCCCTGGGAATTACGGACCAGTTAGCCTAACATCAATAGTATGCAAGCTCTTGTAGGGGGAGATAAGGCACTATATACAAGATTTTAGTAATGAGAACAGTATTCTTAGCAGTAATCAGCATGGATTAATGAATAATCGTTCTCGCCAAACCAATCTATTAACCTTCTATGGGGAGGTGAGTTGCCATCTAGATAAAGGAAAACCCCTAGACGTGGTGTATCTGGATTTTGCAAAAGCATTTGACACAGTTCCCCATAAACTTTACTGTACAAATTAAGGTCCGTTGGCATGGACCATAGGGTGAGTACATGGATTGAAAACTGGCTACAAGGGCAAGTTCAGAGGGCGGTGTTAAGTGAGGAGTACTCAGAGAGGTCAGAGGTGGGTAGTGGGGTCCTCCATTGTTCTCTGCTGGCACCAATCCTATTTATATACGATACCAAGTTAAGCAGGGCAATAACTTCTCTGCAGGATGTGGAAACCTTGCAAAAAGATCTGAACAAATTAATGGGGTGGGCAACTACATGGCAAATGTGGTTTAATGTAGAAACATTTAAAATAATGCATTTGGGTGGCAAAAATATGAATACAATCTATACAAAGGGGGGAGAACTTCTGGGGGAATCTAGGATAGAAAAGGACCTGGGGGTCCTAGTAGATGATAGCAGCAGCTTGACATTGCCTTTGCTGAGCCTAACAAAGCAAACAGAATATTGGCATGCATGAAAAAGGGGATCAACTCCAGAGATGAAACAATAATTCTCCCGCTCTACAAGACCCTGGTTCGGCCACACCTAGAGTATGCTGTCCAGTTCTGGGCACCAGTCCTCAGGAAGGATGTACTGGAAATGGATCGAGTACAAAGAAGGGCAACTAAGCTAATAAAGGGTCTGTAGCAGGGGTCTCAAAGCGGCCCTCCAGCTGTTGCTAAACTACAAGTCCCATGAGGCATTGCAGAGGCATGATGGGACTTGTAGATTTGCAACAGCTGGAGGGCCACCAGTTTGAGACCCCTGGTCTGGATGATATTAGTTATGAGAAAAGGTTGTGACCACTGAACTTATTCTCTCGCAACATACAGGGATGTACAGTGTAATACTGACATATAATCACACACATAGGTTGGACTTGATTAAAAATATTAACACTTAATTGACAATAATATCACTTAAATTAGGCATAAATGAGGCTACTGAAGCATCCTAATTACATTTAAGTGCCACGTGCATAGCAAGATCCTAGGTTTATGACGTAAGCATCTGAAGGACCACATTAAAGAGGTTACCCCTAAAGAAGAAATTATTGAATCATTATATAAAACCACTATAGTTTTTTGTCAGATGCATCAGTTGAGTCTACCCAGATGATTGCTAGAGCTGCAGCATTATCATATACCCCTGAAGGGCTAAAGGTTTTGGATAGTGATACTAGTGATTTGATATTTTGTGCTATTCCGTTTGAGGGAGATTTTCTTTGGACTAAGTCTAATGACAAGGTGTCAGAGAAAAGGAAGGTATTTCCTTTTCCTGCAGGTATCCCTATCTTGCAAATGTCGACCGCTTCAGCAGTAGGAGCTCCACAAAACTCTGGAATCGGTGGGTGGGTCTCTTTGCCAGAGCTCAGTGGGCAGAGTCCTGATGTCACAAGGCTCCCCACCAGTCAAAACTCAGGAAAGGCACCACATGACTTCCGTATGCCCAATCATGCTAAGGTGTAGAGCAGCCAATCCTCGGAGAGCTGGAGAAGAAAGGAGGGGGATGTGAAGCTGGAATCGTAACACACACTCTGCTCTCTGTTCATTCATGAGATAAATAAATCAGACGTCAGTCACAGCAGCGGGGATGAGGCAACACAAACTTATCTGTGTGTCATTTTTTTATCTTACCACGAAGAGGTAATCCAGCTCTAAGCAATCTTTTGTCTTGTCTTTTTTGTTTGTAAGACTGGGCACATATGACTTGACATCCTCTTCTTTATCAGGTAGAAGTATTCATAAAAAAAAAATGTAGGTTTACATCCACTTTAATTAAAGGATTCCTAAAGACAGTGACTAGAATATGACAAACACAAGCCCCATTTCCAACTTGAGATCCTAACATACAGTAGTTCTTGAAGCTTTAGCAAAATTTTCATTCAAAACTTTAATGGAGTTTTCAAAGATTTTACAAACAATCAGCTTTACTGGTAGCTGCAAAAGAATAAGGCTGGGTTCACACTGGAACATGCAGCGGCTCATAGCAGGAGTCCGATGCATCTCCATTCACTGTTTCAGGTCCGATTCCAGCCCGAATTTTGGGCTGAATTCGGACCTGAAAAGGAACAAAAGATGCACAGTGCTCCTGTGCAATTCGCACCGGAGCCCCTCCAGAGATCTGTGAACTGGCTCCATAGAGAACCTGTCACAATCTCCTGCTATGCAAATTGGATGTGGAGAAAATCTGCATCCAATTCACATAGGTGTAAACCCAGCCTAAGTGAAATTCAGGCTCTTTTAATTAGGCCTCTTTATATGAATACTTTGGAAGACAGGGTTGCACAGTATATACATTTCAACCATTCTTTCTTTTGAAGGTTGTTTCTGAATTTCATGATAAAGCAAGAAGTGTTCCTTTCATCATTTTGTCGACATTTAAAAAATGATTTTGAAATAAAAAAATACACTTTAGATTTCAGGACTCAGGAGATTGTATTCTAGAGCAGTGGTCATCAACCCTGTCCTCAGGACCCACTAACAGGACAGGTTTTATGTATTCCCTTGGGGTAGATGCAGACTAGAATACTGCAATCACTGAGCATCAAATGATATCACCTGTCATGTATTTCAGTTATCTTGCAAACCTGGCCTGTTGGTGGGCCCTGAGGACAGGGTTGATGACCACTGTTCTAGAGTATTTAAACAAAGTTCATAAATTCAGGAAATCAGAAATTGTATTTGTTCAATTGCAAAGTACACTTTAAGGGCTACAGTTTTAAGAGTACTATTGCTCGATGTGTAAGAAATTTATCACAGTAACTTAAAAATTAGAGAACAGACAGTCTTCTTGTGATCTTAGGGCACACCTTACCCGGTCAGTCTCTGTCTCTTGGTCTGAGAAAGCTTTTGTGTTCCTGGAAAAGATTTGTAAGGCCACAGTATGCTTCAGTCGCCACACTTTGATCAAGCATTATCAATTGAACCCTCTGGCAAATCAGTAGATGTCCTTTGGCAAGAACGTTTTATAAGCTCTAGTTCTTGAACCCATTGTGTTGCCATTGTTGTCACAACCTGATTATGTAAGGCAAGGCCTATGTAAAATACATTTTTTAATTAACAGTTTTTGTTAATCCATTTCCTGGTTTTATAAAGGCAGTGGTGACTATCAGCTGTCACCTGGGAAGGCTTTGTCACCAGTGCCTTTCTGGGAGATTTTGATCCTAAATCCCATTGTGAGAGCCCAGTGGGAGAAAGCAAAAGGGTATTTTTCACCATATGTGTTTTTTGCAAGTTGCCATAGTATTAGAAAGTAAAATTTTGCTTATGTTACGGTTGCTAACATGTTACTGCAACAAATTCACAAATGGTTCCCTGGTTGAGTGCTGAGTGCACACAGGATATTCTTGCATGCCATTGTGTAGAGGGGAGACTGCAGCAAATTCCAGGACGTAAAGGGAGTGTTAATCCTCTGATCATACTGAAAATTGCCACTAGGATCAGAATTGTAAAGTTAAATATGCAAAGCTATTGATTAAACCAAAAGCCTGGATTTCAAAGTAATTTTTTTTTGTTTAATTTTAACAATATGGGTGAAGGTCCATTTCAATTCTTGTATGCTACTAAGGGGTAAAATATCTGTGTAAGTCAAACTTTCTATGAGTAACCTAATTTTCTTTTTACTCATAAAATCAGAGAATTACCTATTCAGCTACGATGATGTTGAGTTTTATTCTATTCAGCAGATACCTGTATATTTGTCCTTTTATGCAACATTATGAGTTTCCCTGAAAATGATTATATTTTAGGAGTAGCTGCCCTAGCATTTAATTTTACAAAAATATCAGAGCATTTATTGCTTTAATGGGGAAGGAATCAGTGAAAAAAAAGATCTTATTTTTTATGTAAAGCTTTGCTGTGTTTTAATAATAGTTAATAACACACACACACACAATACATTTAAGTACTGGCATCAAGCCATTCGTTTCTAATAAGAAAAATAGGGAGGACAACCGAGGGCGTAAATTGAGGCAGTACTGGCACACAAGCAATTTTCAGCTGGTTATTACAGGCCTTGCAGTATAACCATGATTTCTCATTAATCAGGAACCAAAGATTTTGATATATCTTATGACAGAGGCGTATTGCACAGCTTTTGCTAAAAATTTTAAAAAAAAAAGTTAATTTTAAACCAACATACTGCAAGTGCCTAAATAAATATTCTAAAGCATACAGTAACTCTAACATGTAGGTTGTATGACATGATTTTCCTTTATAAATTGCTAAGATAGAAAAGAAGTAGTATGGTACCCCATGTTTTCCAGGGGAAAATGCTTTCCTAGTGACAATGGTGCTGAAGTTATCGGTCTGCAGAATAATGTACATTTAAACTACCTGACGCTACATTTACAATTCTATATGCTACGAAAATAGAGATGAATAGATTGCATAAGGGCCATGCTGATCTAACTATAGAATCTCTTCTGGCCATCATGCGACTGGCTGGATTTTAAATTTAAATTTAAAAAATACCAAAATAAATACTAATTTCTATTTAGACTTCAGGCCTTGTTCACACCACTTGCAGAGATGTGTGCTTATACCCATCTGTTTCTGCACAAATAAAACAATTGTTCTCTATGTGCCCTGTTCACACCACAATACTGGTATCATTTGCAGATTTTTTTCTGCACAGAAAAAAATTCACATGATCCCAACATTATGCTGTGAACAGGGCATATCGAGAATAATTGTTTTCTCTTGCTGTTGATCCATTGCAGAGAATTTATTTTGCATATTTCTGTGCAGAAAAAAAGTCACGCAACAGCAGTGTTAATTTTTTTCTACGTCCCCTGTTCATGCACATGTTTTTTTTTTTTGTGGCTTTGCAGAGACGTACAATAGAAATATGCTTGTCTCTGCACATGGTGTGAACAAGCTCTGCATTTTTTCCATCAGTTTTTTATGAGCATATGGTGTGAATGCAAATAAATAATAAAAAATAATAATATTATATATATATATATATATATATATATATATATAATATATATATATATATATATATATATATATATATATAATATCATTTCAATACAACGCCTTAAAAGGTTACAAGCTAATATATGATTACTGCCTTTGCACATTTAATTATGTTCCATGTGGTATGCCTATCCTCATCACCTAATATGTGCTCATTTGCATTTTTTTTATCATCACCATGCAGTCAATCTGTGCACAGCATAATTATGGCAAATGGTAGAACGGTATCCCCTCTCAAAACATTTCACAAATTGAATATGTCTCCTTGGGATGGAATATTCAATGAAGTCACCGTGAAAGTTATATAATGCAATTTGAAAAGTACTCTTGTAAGTTTTAGTAAAGAATAGAGTAATTTCCAAGGAATTATTATGTTCTGTTAGGGCCAGTTCATACCAGATGCAGTTCCATGCAGTTCCGTTTTTTCTGCACCAATACAGTCAGTTCCTGTCAGTTTCTGCACCAGAAACTGACTGCATGGTGTGAACTAGAGCCGTTGAAATACATGGAAACCACTGTGCGTGCATTTTTAATGCAAAAAAAAGCGCACGGAACTGCGTCTGGTGTGAACAGGCTCTTAATGAAGAATACACACCTAACAATTTTATAGTGTCGTGTGTGTGTGTGTGTGTGTGTGTGTGTGTGTATGTATGTATGTATGTGTATATATATATATATATATATATATATATATATATATATATATATATATATATATATACACATAAATGTAAAACATGCTGTAAACTTTTAATATACATTGAAAAATACATATCAAGTTATTGCTGTCTTCCAGGAAATAATTATACAAAAAATGAAAAACCTTATTTAAAATAAAACCTTTTTTTTATTAATAAATAGGAGTATGGATAATATTTCTTTCCAGACCAGCACATTAATTAAATGTACCAGTATTCTTATAAAAAGAAAAGTAATACCAATTAGTGGTTGAAAAGACTTGTTGCCTGAATTTCTAAAACTTACAAATTAAGGCTGACACTAGCAACATCAATGTAGATACATTTCCACACTACCACTAACTCTTAAAGTGGTTGTAAACCCTCATCACTAACCAGTGAAGTGAACTGTCTCAGATACACAGAGATTAAACAAATCTCACTACATAGGTTTTCCTTGTTTATCTGCAGCATTCTCTTCCCTAAACCCCTTCAAAAGAGCAGAAAAGTGTTAAAAAAATATTTAATCTCTCAGGATCACAGAGGAGAGGCAAAGAGACTGTATGAGAGCTGATTGAAGGAAATGTGCACCACCACTCCACATAGCAGATGAACTGTGTTGTGAATAGACAAGCTCCCTCCTAGCAGCAGTGCTTAGCTCCCTCCCTGACACAAATGTATCTCATGCGCCTGGAAGACTTCTCGGAAATTAATCATGATAACAGAGGAACAAAGCACCAGAAAGAAACCACACTTAGCCCACGTACACACGGTCGGAGATTTTGCCAACCAAATCCGTCGGATTTTGTCCGACGGATTGTGTCCGAAACTGTTGCATACACACGGTTGGGCCAAGTTGGCGAAAAATCCGATCTTTCAGAACGTGATGACGTAATTTCGTTACGATGGGACTAGATTCAGGCTAGTAGCCAATAGCTTTGATGTAGGAATTTGATCTGAGCATGCGTGGCACTTGGTCCGATGAAAATGCTGTACACATGATCGGATTAGGTCCGTCCGGCCCAGTTGGTCGGGAAATATTTCCAACAGGTTGGAAAATTGGGTCAGACAGAGATTCGGACGGAATCAGTCCGATGCATACCACACACAGTCGGATTATCTGACGACACGGTCCGATAAGACTCATTCCGACAGATTCTCCGACCGTGTGTACAAGGGCTTAGAGATTTGGAGATAGATAAGTAAACATTACAGATATATGTGCTTTGCTCTGATTCCATGACTGAGGTTTACAACCACTTTAAGGTTTAAGTCCATCAAAAACAGATATCCCAGTTCTGAGTGGATATTATTTGACTCGGTCAGCCTATAGATTCCTGTGATGTTTGATACCCCTGTAGACTGCATTCTTTACTTTGACTAATCTTGCTTGGTTTGTGTTGACAAATAATGCTATGCTGCCCTGTTTAGGCTATTCATTTTCTGCTATGGATATTTCAGATGTATAGCTTGACAACATTGTTCAGCAATAATCTTCAGGAAAGAAGATGGAAGGTAATTACCCATACAGTGTTCAGATATCACGATTTAACAGATTTGGGGAGACAGTTGTGCTTGGTTCTAGTTTTGCCCCCATCTAAATCAGTGAACATCTTTTTCTTTGCCTTCAGGACAAAATATACAGCTTCTCTGTAGTTATGGGCAATGCACTGTGTACTCCCAAACTTTGACTAACCGTTTTCAGTCATTGAGGTTGATTTATTTCCTTTCCAAGGAAAATTGCACTTTCTGAAGGGATTTTTCCCCAGATCTTACTGAATGTGACGAAACTTCTTTTTGCAAAGGATACCCAATCACATGCAAGGAAAATATAAAAACTGCATTTTTTCTTGCACATGATTGAATCATGAAAGTCAGCAGAGCTTCACCTTTTTACTAAATGCCGGGGAGAAAATTAAGTTGCAAAGTGCAACTTCTATTGCAAAGCATCCAGTTAAAGTGATTGTACAGTCTCAATTTTTTTCCCTTTTAAAAATAACAAACATGTTATACTTACCTGCTCCATGCAGTGGTTTTGCACAGAGCAGCCTGGACCCTCATCTTCTCAGTCCCTTTTTGGCTCTCTTGGCCCCTCCCTTCTGTCGAGAGCTCCAACAGCAAGAAACTTCCTATGGGGGCACCAAAGCCAAGCCACAGCTCCATGTGTGTCCATTCAGACTAAGAGCCGAGACCCGGCCTGCCCCCTCTCTTTCCTGATTGGCTAACTGACTTTAAATGACAGCAGCAAGAGCCAATGGTGCCGCTGCTGTGTCTCGGCCAGTCAGGAGGGAGAGTTCCGGGTGGCCAAGGGATTCGTGCAACTGTGCTATTGCTGGGTGTCCAGTGTGCTCCTGTTCCTTTAAGGAGTAGTGGGCTGCCTCCAGGCCCACCTGCCCCTCATCTATCCATTTAATGCATGTGCTTCCATTGTGGAGACACTTATAAATTTAGTAGTGTTAAGACTGCAAGCAACACAGGGTGCCGTGAAGTGGCCTTGCATCTTTCACATGCGTTTGCAAATGTGTGCTAACTAAACCCCTGTTTTTTTAACAGACTGTTGGACAGGTTAATTTGGTTGGTCAGCAGACTGGTTGGTAATTTGAGCTATGGAATTTTTCTGTTTTTGTCTTTCATGTGTTTGCCCTTCCATGTGCTCCTTGCTGTGAAGACCAGTTATAGGTGGGGGCAGGGGCCATGTGTTTGTCTTAAAAACTGACAGAAGTTCTAATCCCTTCCTGACCAGAGTACTTTTTGCGATTTAGCACTGCGTTATTTTAACTGGCAATTGCGCGGTCGTGCGACATGGCTCCCAAACAAGATTGAAGTCCTTTTTCCCCATGAATAGAGCTTTCTTTTGGTGGTATTTGATCACCCCTGCGTTTTTTATTTTTTGCGCTATAAACAAAGAAAGCGACAATTTTGAAAAAATGCATTATTTTTTACATTTTGCTATAATAAATATCCCCCAAAAATATATAAAAAAACATTTTTTTCCTCAGTTTATGTAGAAGAATACGTATCGGCCTAATTTTGGTACAAAAAAAAAAAAAATCAATAAGCGTTGATTGGTTGGTTTGCGCAAAAATTATAGCGTTTACAAAATAGGGGATAGTTTTATGGCATTTTTATTATTTATTTTTTTATTAGTAATGACGCGATCATCAATTTTTATCATGACTGCTACATTATGGCATACACATCGGACATTTTTGACACATTTTTGGGACCAGTGTCATTTATACAGCAATCAGTGCTATACAAATGCCACTGGCACTGCCACAATGACACTGGCAGTGAAGGGGTTAACCACTAGGTGGCAGTGTAAGGGTTAAATGTGTCCTGGGGCATGTTTCCAACTGTGGGCGGCGTGGCTACATGTGACATGTCACTAATCTCTGCTCCTGATGACAGGGAGCAGAGATCAGTGACACTGTCACTAGGCAGACCAGGGAGATGCTTGTTTACATTAGCATCTCCCCGTTCTTCCTCCCCATGAGGCGATCGCAGGTATCCCTGCGGCGATCGAGTCCGCTGGACCCGCGGCCCGACTCATGGAGCTTGCCGAGCGCACGCCTCTTAAAGGACAACGTACAGGTACATGATTCTGCCTGTACGAGCCCTTCTGCCGACGTATATCTGCGTGAGGTGGTCGGCAAGCGGTTAATAAACTTAACTAATAAACTTGTAAATATCAAGCAAACAGTTTTTCTATTCAAATTTTTTGTGTATGGCTAAAATTAACAAGAAGGCTAAGTATAGTCACTCTCAAATCTTTTTAAGATTTGTTAAATCACTGCAGCTCTAATCATGTATATGATAAACAAAAAATGCTGCCCTAGGCGTTCATTCCCAAAACAGGTGAAGGTTGTGCTATACTAGCTCACAGCTGATAATTGCAGAGGAGCAGGATAAATGAATGTGATCTGATCACTTCAAAGGAGGCAAACTAGATACAATGTAATATTACAACAATATAAGTTGTTGTAACAAGTTATACTGAAAGCAGAAACAAGAATAAAAATGAAAATAAAAGCAAGGATAAAACAGCTAGGACATGTAATGTCAAAGTCCCGGAGTTAAAGCGTTACTAAAGTCAGAATTTTTTTAATTAAAATAACAAACATGAAAACAAAAACTATAAAAAGGATGGCGCTAACTCAAATACAAAAAACAATATCATATAATGTGGTAATCGGCATGTATCAAACAATCAATATTCATTAGCATAAATCAGATAATCCATAGTGTAAAAATTCCATAGGATATGACAAAATCTCCCCAGAATAGTTCAATCACCATGATTTGAAAGATGAGTAAAAATTAGTTAAAAGGTTTTCCTTTAAACCGCGTACTACCGCAAAACATATGTGACAAATGCAAACTCGCCAAACATCTATATTAAATGCACCTTGTAATAATTCCAGCTTCTTGGTCAGCAACTAATAGGGAAGTGGTGGCTCTTAAACCCAGAGATATCTCCTTAAATTGTTCCAACAATAAAGCTCGGGAAAAGCATAATAAACATCATTGTGCAGTACATTTATTAAAAATTAGATCACAGAAAACAATAAAAATGTGTGTTTACATTTAGAGGTGAAACATTGAGTAAGCTGCACTAAATCATAAACCCACATAAAATTCAATGAAGTAAAAAACATTAGACAAAATTTCAATAATAATGTGCAAAATTAGGCCTATTACCCCCAGTCCTAAAGAATAAGGGTTATAGGATAATTGATCACAGTGAACAACAGAAAAACAAAAAAAAAATAAACAAAATAGTGAACACCCAATGTGTAATTATATAGACATTTGCATTCCAACAGAGTCCAATATAAATGAAATTGTCAAATCTTCTACTGTGTAGCAAGTGCTTGATCCACCACCATACAGCCAAAATTACTCCTTACCAGAATTTCATGACCCCCCACTACAGAGGGTCATCAACAGCATGTAACAATAGATATCTCCCAATTCAGAAGGGTCTCAGCTGTTCTCCTCCCTCCACCGATATCATGACCAGGTTGTCAAACAAGTATCTTTAGTTATCTCCCATATATTAGGTCATATGTGCCAATTCCATGCAAAAGAAATGAAGCTCCAATAGTGTAAAACCTTTTAATATAACTCAAATATAAAAACAAAACTGCACTTACAAAGCACAAAGGAAAAATCAGCCTTAAGTCCGATGCGCCGGCCGGACGCAAACGGACAAACACGTCGTTCCTGGGTACAATTCCTTCGTAAGAGGTGACGTCAGCGCATTGCTCAGCCCGGGCCAACGAGGGTAAATACTTTTTCAAGGCATTTTATGTTGATGAATATTGGTTGTTTGATATATGCTGATTACCACATTATATGATATTGTTTTTTGTGTTTGAGTTTGCGCACATTTATATATATATTTTTTTATATTTCTTGTTTAATCTGCACCACTGGGGGGGGGGGGGGGGGTTTGCTGCTTTACACAGCTGCTCTATATAGCAGCAAAAACCAACCCCCCTCCCGGTTATCAGACCAGCTCAGGACGTGGACACATACACTCCTCCCTTTTATTACATTGGCTCTGAGCGGCTCAGGTTTAACTGGGTCTGGTGGGTGGCGATTCGACACCATTGCAACCCCCCTCACCTATCACACCTCACCTTGCCCCCCCGGTCATTACCATACCAGCTTGGGGCCAGGGCAGAGCAGGGCAGGTGGCTCAGGTAAATGGTATGCCTGTGCGGCAGCTGGAGAGGACAGCGTGCAGCCACGCCGACTGGGCAGAGATAGTGACAGGCTCAACAGCGAAGTAGAAGGAGGAAGATACAGGCCAGGCATTGAAGGAAAAAAAATGCCATGGGAGCCAGGGCTTTCATCACCCTTGGGATGGTGTCACCCATATGTCATATGACGGTCTCCCCTGTGCACGCTCCCTGCATGTGCGCTGTGATTATGAGTCACTGAGACTCAGGTAATCACGATCTGACTAAGGGGCCGGTCCCGGCCCCTTACCATGTGATCAGCTGTCAGCCAATGACAGCTGATCACATGATCAAAACAAAAGCTTGGTGATCGTTTTTTTTTTCTCCTCGCGCTGACAGCGGAGGAGAAAAAAAAGCCAATCACCAGCTCATTTTAAAGGGACATTGGTCCCGAAACAGAAGAGGCAATTATGCCTCATATATGCCATCTGCAATGCCCACAAAAGCCACCTATCAATGCCCACCATAGGTGCCAATCAGTGCCACCTAGAAGTGCTACCTATCAGTGTAACGAACAGTGCCCATTACTGCCACCCATCAGTGCCGCCTCATCAACGTACATCAATGATGGACAAAAATTACCCATTTAAAAATGTTATAACAAAATAATTTTTTTTTTTTTTTTATTCGGTTTAACAAAAAATTTTAATCGCATAGGTGATCAAATACCACCAAAAGAAAGCTCTATTTGGGGTAAAAAAAATGATAAAAAATTCATTTGAGTACAGTGTTGTATGACTGCGCAATTGTTATTCAAAGTGCGTCAGCGCTGAAAGCTGAAAATTGGTCTGGATAGGAGGGGGGTTTAAGTGCCCAGTAAGCAAGTGGTTAAGCCATGCCCAATATTCAGTGTGACGCTCACTTTCAGAGTTTTGGTGTTACTGATTACTGTGTTATATATTATATTACTGATTATACCAACCTACTAAAATTATCACTAAATCACACAGAGAAAATATCTGTCTTGCATGTACAATCCAGCAGTAAGGGTCAGAATTAAAAGATAAGTATGGGTTTCCAAAAAAAATAAAATTTATACTCACCTAGGTGGATGCAGCATTGATCCAATGCCGCAGCTATCCCCCACCATCTCTGCACAGAGAACTGAGCAATCAAACACCACTGATCACTTCCCGCCGCTCTGAGCAGTGAGCTGTGACTGTCATTCACTGGCTCTCTGCTCTGTCCCTCCAGCACTCACTGTAGAGGTGGGCTGTGGAAGAGGCGGGAGTGGCTGGCTTATTCTCTCAGAGGCTCCATAAAAGACTGATCCTGAGCCAGTGCATGGACCGGCTAAGCGATGTCAGCTGACAGTGGGCTTAGAAAGGGGTTTAAAAGGTGATATACTGTAGAAAACAAAATGAAGAACATAAAAAGGTAGCTGTAATGCCGCGTACACACGGTCGGACTGTTTGACGTACTTAGTCCGTTGAAACACATTTCAGCGGACAATCCGCTCGTGTGTGGGCTTCTAGGAATTTCGGATTTTCCAAAAATCTGTCCGTCGTACTTTGGTTTCAGCGGACAATACGGTCGTCAGTATGCTAGTTCGACGGACTAAGAATGGCGCATGCCCAGAAAGGATTTACACGGCGGAAGGGTGCTTTGCTGTGTCTTGGACTTCCTATTTCTAGTCCCGTCGTACGTGCTGTACACGTCATCGCGCAAGCTTTCGACGGACTGTTTGTGCATCCGTGTGTGGTCAAGTCCGTTCAGTGGAAAGTACGACGGATTGTTCGTCGGATTGTATGACGGACTAAGTACGTCAAACAGTTCGACCGGGTGTACGCGGCATAAAGGTTTAAATTCACATACTATAGTTTTAATAGATCAGTACTCTTGACAAATGCATTTAAAAAGCTATTCTTCAGCAGAAAAGAGAGGACATGATCATAATTGAAACTAATACAATATGCTTGTAATTTAATCTGTGATGCTCTTTGTTATCACAGGATGGTGACTTCAGTGAAAAGTAAAAGTAATCATTGTATCAATTTACTATGCATTATACATGAATTCCTACAAGCACGATATACATTTTAAAAAAAAGTAATTGAATTGCCAGCTTTGACCATGGAAAGCTGTATTAGAGAGAAAGATAATGCAAAACAAACACAGAAAACAAGACATGACCCAAGCATAAACCATAGCTTTTTACTCAGGCAGAAAATCTGCATATTACAAAGGGCATTTTTGGATTATGCAGTGCAAAATTACAAGAATGGAAAAGAAAGAATTGATAGAATGATGGCTGACATTAAAATGCTTTTAAGATTAGTGTGCATGAGACCATAACCACTTCAGCCCCAGAAGGTTTATCCCCCTTCATGACCAGGCCATTTTTTGCAACATGGCACTGCGTTCAGAGGCGGCTCTAGGATTTGTGAGGCCTTAGGCAAAACTTACACATGAGGCCCCAATCACGCCCATAATGGGAAAAAAATTCAAGCAATAAAAATGGCTGCAAAAAGATGCACAGATCTAGAAAACAGTTCATCAGCACCACTTCCAGGGCACCCTCCTCCAGGAGAGAGGGAGGAAAGGGAGGGAGGAGTGAGGGAGGAAAGGGAGGGGGAAGAGAGGGAAGGAAGAGAGAGAGGGAAGGAGAGAGGGAAGGAGAGAGCGAGGGAAGGGGAAGAGAGGGAGGGAAGGGAGGGAGGGAAGGGAGGGAAGGGAGGAGAAAGGAAGGGAGGGGGGAGGGAGAGAGGAAGGGAGGGGGGAGGGAGAGAGGAAGGGAGGGGGGAGAGAGGAAGGGAGGGGGGAGGAGGGAGGGAGAGAGGAAGGGAGGGGGGAGGGAAGGAAGGGAGAGAGAGAGAGAGAAGGAAGGAAGGAAGGGAAGGGAGAGAGGGACGGAAGGGAAGGGAGAGAGGGACGGAAGGGAAGGGAGAGAGGGACGGAAGGGAAGGGAGAGAGGGACGGAAGGGAAGGGAGAGAGGGACGGAAGGGAAGGGACAGAGAGAGGGACGGAAGGTAAGGGACAGAGAGAGGGACAGAGAGAGGGAAGGAAGGGAGGGGAGAGGGAAGGAAGGGAGGGGAGAGAGGGAGGTAAGGAAGGGAGAGAGGGAGGTAAGGAAGGGAGAGAGAGAGGGAAGGAAGGGGAGAGAGGGAGGGAAGGAAGGGAGAGAGGGAGGGAAGGTAGATAGAGAGGGAAGCAAGGGAGAAGAGAGGGAAGGGGAGGGAGGAAGAGAGAGGAGAGAGAGAGGGAGGGAAGGAAGGGAGAGTGGGAGGGAGAGAGGGAGAGAAGGGAGGGAAGGGAGAGAAGGGAGAGAAGGAGGGGAGAGAGCGAGGGAAGGGAGAGAGCGAGGGAAGGGAGAGAGCGAGGGAAGGGAGGGAAGGGAGAGAAGGGAGGGAAGGGAGAGAGAGAGGGGTGGGAAGGGGTAAGGGAGAGAGAGAGAGTTGTGGGAAGGGGTAAGAGAGAGGAGTGTGGTGAGAGAGGGGGAGGGAGAGGGGGGTAAGAGAAAGAGGGGGAGAGAGGGGGGTGAGGGAAAGGGGGTGAGAGAGATCTAGAGATCTGTCCCTGTCTGTAGCCCCTGGGGGGGCAAAGAGCAGGAAGAAGCTGTAGAGTGCTAGGGGGTGGGGACCGGAGAGTGCTGGGGGGTGGGGACCGGAGAGTGCTGGGGGGTGCTGGGGGCCAGAGAATGCTGGGGTGCAGAGAGTGCAGGGGGCCAGAAAATGCTCGGGTGGGGGGCGGAGAGTGCTGGGGGGTGGGGGGGGGAGAGTGCTGGGGGCCAGAGAGTGCTGGGGGGGTGGGGGCCGGAGAGTGCTGGGGGGGTGGAGTGTGGAGAGTGCTGGGGGTGGAGGGTGGAGAGTGCTGGGGGTGGAAGGTGGAGAGTGCTGGGGGTGGAAGGTGGAGAGTGCTGGGGGCAAGAGAGAGCTAGGGGGTGTGGGGTGGAGAGTGCTGGGAGCCAGAGAGAGCCGCAGGGGGTGTAGGGTGGAGAGTGCTGGGGGCCAGATAGTGCTAAGGGTGGGGGGTGAAGAGTGCTGGGGGGGAGCTTGAGAGGGGAGGCAGAAAGAATTGGAGAGCAGGGGGTGCTGGCGAAATGGGGGTGGAGCCAGGGAGGACAAGAATGGGCTGGAGAGCAGGAGGGGAGGAGCCAGGGAGGGGCTGAAGAGCAGGAGGCGTGGAGAAAGGGAGCACAAGAAGGGGCGGAGCCAGTGAGCACAAGGAGGGGCTGGAGAGCAGGAGGGGCGGAGCCAGGGAGCAAAGGGAGGGGCTGAAGAGCAGGATGCGTGGAGAAAGGGAGTACAAGAAGGGGCGGAGCCAGGGAGCACAAGGAGGGGCTGGAGAGCAGGAGGGTGCAGCCAGTGAGCACACGGAGGGGCTGGAGAGCAGGAGGGGCGGGGCCAGGGAGCGCACGGAGGGGCGGGGCCAGGGAGCGCACGGAGGGGCGGGGCCAGGGAGCACACGGAGGGGCGGAGCCAGGGAGCACAAGGAGGGGCCGGAGAGTACGGGGGATGCAGAAAAAGTTAGATAGGAGTGGTGGAGAGACTGCACATAGATAGTGGAATTGATTTTTCCATATTCCTCCATGCAACCGCTGAATGATCACCTCTCCTCCCTGCAGACATTCAGCGGCTGTATGGAGTAATATGGAAAAATCAATTCCACTATCTATGTGCAGTCTCCCCACCGCTCCTCCTATTCAGGCACACAGGGAAGGCTGCACAGCACGGGCACTCACCTTTCCTCTGGTCGGCAGCATAAGAGTTCCTCCCTCTTCACACTCATGGTGGGACTATCCAGCTGGGTGTTTTTTCAGCAACACCCCCCACTCCAGAACCAAATAGGAGGCAGGTGCGGAGGAGAGGTCTGGTGAGCGGCACAAGAGAGAAGCTCAAGTGAGGGTCCCACATGGATATGCCGCCCTCATGCCGTCTGTCATCCAGCCACTGCGCCACCTAGAGGATTCTACTGTCCCGCTCCCCACACTTGCTGCCACCGCATTGATCACAGGCAAATTAGTCGATTGCGAGGCCCCTGAGACTGCGGGGCCTTAGGCAATCGCCTAATTTGCCTAATTAGAGAGCCGCCTCTGACTGCGTTACCTTAACTGACAGTTGCGCGGTCATACGTCGCAGTACCCAAATAAAAATGATGTCCTTTTTTTCCCACAAATAGAGCTTTTTTTTGGTGGTATTTGATCACCTCTGCGGTTTTTATTGTATTTGATCGCCTCTGCGGTTTTTATTTTTTGTGCTATAAACAAAAAAATATAGTCAATTTAAAAAAATAAATAAAATCCCAATAAGTGTATATTCATTTGTTTGGGCAAATGTTAGTGTCTACAAACTATGGAATATATTTATGGATTAGTAATGGTGGTGATCAGCAACTTTTAGTGGGACGGCAACATTGCGGAGGACAGATCTGAGTGTACAGCTTGTATAACAGTGTAAATTTGCTGTCCTCTCAAAATAACTCAAAACACAGCTATTAATGTCTAAACCGCTGGCAACAAAAGTGAGTACACCCCTAAGGGAAAATTTCCAAATTGGGACCAAATAGCCATTTTCCCTTCCCAGTGTCATGTGACTCTTTAGTGTTACAAGGTCTCAGGTGTGAATAGGGAACAGGTGTGTTAAATGTGGTATTATCACGCTCTCTCTCATACTGGTCACTGGAAGTTCAACGTGGTACCTCATGGCAAAGGACTCTCTGAGGATCTGAAAAAAAATAATCGTTGCTCTACATAAAGATGGCCTAGGCTATAAGAAGATTGCCAAGACCCTGAAACTGAGCTGCAGCACAGTGGCCAAGACCATGCAGCTGTTTAACAGGACAGGTTCCATTCAGACCAGGCCTTGCAATGGTCGACCAAAGAAGTTGAGTGCACGTGCTCAGCGTCATATCCAGAGGTTGTCTTTTGGAAATAGACATATAAGTGCTGCCAGCTTTGCTGCAGAGGTTGATTGGGTAGGGGTCAGTCTGTCAGTGCTCAGACCATACGCCACACTGCATCAAATTGGTCTGCATGGCTGTCATCACAGAAGGAAGGCTCTTCAAAAGATGATGCACAAGTAAGCCAGCAAACAGTTTGCTGAAGACAATTAGACTAAGGAGATGGATTACTGGAACCATGTCTTGTGGTCTGATGAGACCAAGATAAACTTATTTGGTTCAGATGGTGTCAAGAGTGTGTGGTGGCAACTAGGTGAGGAGTACAAAGACAAGTGTGCCTTGCCTACAGTCAAGCATGGTGGTGGGAGTGTCATGGTTTGGGGCTGCATGAATGCTGCTGGCACTAGGGAGCTACAGTTCATTGAGGGAACCATGAATGCCAACATGTACTGTGACATACTGAAGCAGAGCCTAATCCCCTCCCTTCGGAGACTGGGCCGCAGGGCAGTATTCCAACATAACGACCCCAAACACACCTCTAAGCCCTTGTACACACGGTCAGACATTCTGACAACCAAATCCGTTGGATTTTGTCAGACGGATTTTGTCCGAAACTGTTGCATACACACGGTCGGACAAAGTTGTCGGAAAATCCGATTGTACATAACGCGATGACGTTATTTAGTTACGACGGGACTACGTTCAGGCTAGTAGCCAATAGCTTTGGTCTAGGAATTTGATCTGAGCATGCGTGGCACTTTGTCCGTGGGAGTAGGCTACACATGATCGGAGTATGTCCGATCGGAGCATTTTGTCGGAAAATTTTACCGACAAGTTGGAAAAGTTGGTCCGTCGGATAATCCGACGGAAACAGTCCGATGGAGACCACACACAGTCGGAATATCCGACAAAACGGTCCGATAGGACACATTCCGTCGGAATCTCCGACCATGTGTACAAGGGCTAAGACACTGCCTTGCTTAAGAAGCTGAGGGTAAAGGTGTTGGACTGGCCAAGAAAGTCTTCAGACCTAAAACCTATTGAGCATCTGTGGGGCATCCCCAAATAGAAGGTGGAGGAGCACAAGGTCTCTAACATCCACCAGCTCTGTGATGTCATCATGGAAGAGTGGAAGAGGATTCCAGTGGCAATTTGTGAAGCGCTGGTGAATGCCATGCCCAAGAGGATTAAGGCAGTGCTGGGAAAAAATGGTGGCCACACAAAATATTGACACTTTGGGCCCAATTTGGACATTTTCACTTAGGCGTGTAGTCACTTTTGTTGCCAGCAGTTTAGAGATTAGTGCCTGTGTGTTGCGTTATTTTGAGGGGATAGCAAATTTACACTGTAAGGCCCCTTTCACACTGTCGGACTGCTCAGGACCATTTGGACCGTTTGAATGGGTGCTCCATGCTAGTCTATGGAGCGATGAATGTCAGTGGTGACATGTCTGCTGACATTCGACCCGATCCGCTAAAATCAGACGGATGGCCCTACGTTGTCATCCATCCCTGGCGGATGCTGTCCGTTTTCGTCCGATCTCTCCATAGCAACCAGTGGTGCCCGACAAGCCCCTCCCCGCTCAGTGGGCAGAGAGGGACCTGTCATCTGCCTGCTCAGCAGAGATCATATTTCCCGCTGAGCTGGCATACAGAGGCGGACTCCGTGGCAGCGGATCCTCCTTGTGAGAATGAAGCCTAATACAAGCTACTTTACATTGTAGCAAAGTGTAATTTCTTCAGTGTTGTCACATGAAAAGATATAGTAAAATATTTACAAAAATGTGAGGGGTGTACTCACTTTTGTGAGATACTGTATATACAGGTAATACTGGCATCATGAGGCTAATATGATGGCCTGTGACCACCTCTAAAAAGGCCATGTTTGTTTGCATAAAGGATTGAATATGATGAGAAAAAATTATTATTATGGTCATAAAAATGTACACTGACAAATTCTGTTACAGATGCTTATTCTTGGCACTCATGTGCGTAACACAACTGTAAAGCTGTGTTACTGTTCTTGTCATGGTCAGTCTTAGGTATTAAGAAGCTGAAATGTTCCTTGACTCACCCACACACAGAAACAAGCTAATGACACTTATATCCCAATCTAAATATAAAGTGCCCTTGTGAATTCATGCTTTATCACTTATATGAGTATCTATGTTGTCAAGTGTTTTTTGTTTTATCATTCGTTATGAACAAGTATTGCTTTGAATCATGCTAAGTGTTCAGGGGTTTACATTTACATTACTCTGGTGATATGGTGGGTATGAACTAAGTTAAAATTAAATCTTCAATTTTTGAATTTAGCAAACTCAAGAAGGAATTGCAAATATTTATACAGTAGCTATAAATTCCAGAGAAAATGCAATTAATCAAAGTGGGGATTCCATTTTACATACCAGAAGCAGGATACCTTACAGACAGTGTTAGGATGTCTCCAGAAATTAAGTGTCAATGATGCACTAATTTGAAAAAGGAAAAACAAAAAAAACAAAAAACAAACTGGGAACCTGATAATTACCTAAACATGAGGGTAGCTCCATGTATAATGGCAGGGTGGGTTCACAAGCAGCAACGTGACACAAAAATAAAATATAAGAAATGTGCACACCCAGGGGTTATCTCCTCATTCCAATTTATTACAGAAAAGGTAAAAAAGCATCACAAAAATCTCCATGTGGTATCTACCCTTTCCTATAGGACCCCACCACCACCCACTCCCCCAAACTCCTGACAAGCCACACCCCTCCCTCTTAGGCAGCAGGATCCCGCTGCCTCTCACCCAACCTCCACCTCCCCCCAAATTAACAATGCCATCTGAGGTGGGGGGGGGGCAGATGCAGCCCCCACAAGCGGGATACAAACAGTCAAAGTCACATGAAAGATTAACAATTACATCCGATCTGGCCAGTGTAGGAAGGGATCCTGGGGCTCTGGGTATCCCACACAGACTGCCGATATAATCGGTCATGTATAGCAATGTGTACTCACTGTCCAGCTCCTCAGATGGAGTTTAGGTATGTGTGGGTGATTCCAATCCTCCCATACTCTAAACAGTCCACTTGGAAGCAAGAGTAGGGTCTGCTGTACAGTGGGTCAAGCAGGTGATTCAGCATATGTAAAGCTCTTCAGTGAATCTTACGAGCACGTCGTTCCTCAATAGACTGCACAAGCAGACAGAGAGAGTCATTCCCAGTGTACACCTGTATTTAATATCTGTCCTCAAAAAAATGAATATGATATATAACATACATTTACAAAACAAATGATGTAAGCCCTTGTACATACGGTTGGACATTCCGACGGAAAATGTCCGATCGGACCATGTTGTCGGATAATCTGACCGTGTGTGGGCTTCATCTGACTTTTTCCGTCGGAATGTCCAACCAACAAAGTTTGAGAGCTGGAGATAAAAAAATTTCGACAACATGATCTGATTGGACTTTGTCCGATCATTTGTAGAGAATTCCGATCGGACAAAGTGCTACGCATGCTCAGATCAAATTCCTAGACCAAAGCTATTGGCTAATAGCCTGAAAGTAGTCCCGTTGTAACTAAATAACGTCATCACGTTACGAATGATCGGATTTTCCGACAACTTTGTCCGACTGTGTGTATGCAACACCAGTTTCGGACAAAATTCGTCAGACAAAATCCAATGGATTTTGTTGTCGGAATGTCTGACCGTGTGTACATGGGCTAAGATTACACTGACCAAAAAACACATTATGCTTATTGTTAATTAGATTCATGATTATATGCCTACATTTCCTACTTGCGTGAAAACAATATTTTTTTCTCTGTAATTATACAGATAATTTATATTAATAAATACAATATATTGCTCACCCTGAGTTATTTTAGTTAAATAGGTTAGATTAAACTCACATAACCACAGTGTGACACATAGAATTTTAGCTGAAAAGGCACATGGATACATGGGCATTGATTTCCTAAAGACAAACAGGCTAGTTAATGATATGCAGTGAGAGAAAAATTGATGCGTACCATGCATGGCTATCTTGACAAATTTGATAAACTATGGGGAGTTGGTTAAGCACTGTAGGTATAGCTCCAATAGTGCTTAATAGACAGTTTATGCACTTGACATTGTTCTTTCCTTATCTGCCCCTCCACAAAAAGCTACACAGGGTGGTCTGCTGATACTACTTACTGGTCCTTTACATATTTACCTTGTAAATATTGATGTTGAATTAGATTTCCACATGTAAACTGCTCAGATATTTTAAAAACGACTCCAGACTTTTTATCTACTGTACCTATAAATACACTTTGTTTCTTTGACAAACAATAATTCTATGTAACAGATGTTGTTTTTAGTTCTGACTTATGGTTATGCCATACAGGTATTTGGTTTAACCAGTAACTGTTAGTATTTGTATGTGTAGGGGCCATAACCCTTTGTAGGATGGCCTTAACTTTATGGGCTTACCGGTTACCTCCGCTTGGCTTGTTCTTCCACGTCTAGGGGTTCCCAGGGTTGATACCCAACAACTTGGATGCTGACACCAATAAAGCCCTTTTTGAAAGGTTTTATTTTGCAGGGGTAACATCCAACAACACAGTCTCATATAGAAACAGAGGGCAAGGGTGAAGAACTCAGGCACCTTGAACTGCAGACATAACAAAGTCTCTAGTACCACCCAGAGAGTAGCCACTCACAGCTGGGCGCTTCAAGGCTGAACACATCTCTAGCCAGAGATTATGGCAGTCAGCACTTTGATTCAGAACTTGTAAAATCTCTGACCTTGAACAAGTTGTAACTGAAAGTGAACAGGAACCTTTTTCCTCAGTACCTGGAACGTTCTCTGTCTCCTTGATAGTACTGGAAAAAATGTGGATTTGTCAATGTCCTTCCCCAATCAGTAACCAGGCACTTCTCAGGATGCCAGCTTGTTGGCCCTCCTCCGAAGAGTCTTCCCCTGGTCACTTTCACAAGCTGTGGTGCCCCTCCAAGCCGAGAGCACACCCGGACACCTTGAATCCTCCCTCAGTTACTGCACCTCGGACCAGCTGGTTCCGAGACTTGGGAACAGACTGATCCCTACCCCAGACCAGGTGGGTCTATTGGGGGTAACCAAAAGAAGCATGTTGCGGGATGTCGAACACCCCGTGACCGGGACCCCACGCGGGGCTACCCTGGTCCAGGAAACAAGAACAGACCGCTTGGACCTCACGAACTCCTCCTGAGCACGTGACTTCAACATCTTAAGTACCCCTTCCCAGACTCCTCAGCGGGGCCCGGTATACCCACTGATTGGTTCTGAGAAGGCTGATACCCAAAACGTCCAACCAGGCCTGGTTCTGGCTTGCCATGTGCACCTCACTGTACACATGACCAAGCAGAACTTCTAACACAGCCCAGCCAAACTGATGTCAAAGTTAACCTACATAATTAACCCTCAGAACCCCACTACTGTTCTGAAGCAAAAACTAAATTTACACATGAATGAAACTTTGTCCAAAATGTCATCCGCTACATATGGGTAACTTTTTTGGTGAATTTGAAGGGAAGTGGGGGATTCTCTGTTGGGGTTGAAAAAGTTGGTTTCTGTTTGTAAACCATGTAACGCTCTTAAAAAATATATGAATTAAAAAAAACAGCAAATAGGCTGTTTACTTTAAAGATATTCCTTAATGAGGGAAAATACTCTTGCAAAGTGAAGTTTTTGTGCCTGGGGTCCAGCTTTAAAAACAAACTGGCTAACAAAAGAGGCCAGCCTCGTGAACTGATTGCTTGCTATCTTACCGAACCATAACCATAGCTCTAATTAACCTGTTCTAAAATTACTTTATTTAACTGATATTCATTCTTTAACTTGTTCTAACGATGGAAATAATGATAAAGCAGTTTTGCAGAGGATTAGAAACAAGTTTAAAAAGTGACTATATATGGAAAGGGAAAGGTGCAATAATGTGATACAACAGCAGCTAATGACGGAATTTGAATTGTAACAGGTGAAAAAATGTTTAATTACCCTAGTAGAAAACACAAAACCCTAGCAGAAATATATGCATTTAGAATTGTCTTTATAATATATAGGTTACATTAGGTGAACATTTGGAAAAACCACTGTTACATGAAATGAATTCAATTTTGGGACATTCATTTTATGCTTTCATTTTTTTTTTTGGCACTGATCTGGAACAATGCAAAAATATCTAAATGAGTTTCTTCCTCACGTTAATTCATGTACTCTGCATTATTCTTCGAACTTCTTCAGAGAACAGTAATCCACCTACTCACCAAAAGTATGATTATTATGTCATAGGCAGGGTAGTATTGTGCACAAAAAGAAATCTTTCCTTTAAGCAACTGCATAGAAGGTCATTATCTTCGCATGTAACATTTGGGTAATATAAGAAAACTAATAATCTAGGACAGACATAAGGGCTTCATAATTATACACGATTAACATAGTATTCAAATAAATTACAAGCTGCTCTGTGTAATAGAAGAATTAACCTATTCTTACTTCCCAGGAAGTGCACCTTAAATGCATGTTTAAAAATAATAATCTCTTGCAACTTTTTGTTAACACTGCAAAAACACCTTCTGAACCCATCACTTGTGATGTAATAGTGGGACCCTTATAAAGTTGACACCAGTTCCTCTTACAATGCTTGCAATGTGCTTAATTTTAGGTGTCCTTTATTAATTGTACAGTACATCACTGTTAGTTACTATTTTAATGTAATAGTGTATTTTTCCATTTCTGCTATAGAAAACATCCAAGGTTCTTGGAATTTTTTTTGTTTTTTAAATCATACTTACCTAGGTGGATGCAGCATTGGACCCCTGCTGGCTCTAAGCCCTTGTACACACGGTCAGAGATTCCGACAACCAAATCCGTCGGATTTTGTCCGAAACTGTTGCATACACACGGTCGGACAAAGTTGTCGGAAGATTCGACGTGATTACGTTATTTCGTTACGACGGGACTACGTTCACACTAGTAGCCAATAGCTTTGGTGTAGGAATTTGATCTGAGCATGCGTGGAACTTTGTCCGATCGGAATTCTCTACACATGATCGGAGTATGTCCGATCAGAGCATTTTGTCGGAAAATTTTACCAACAAGTTGGAAAACTTGGTCCGTCGGATACTCTGATGGAAACAGTCCGATGTAGACCACACACAGTCGGAATATCCGACAAAACGGTCCGATCGGACACATTCCGTCGGAATCTCCGACCGTGTGTACAAGGGCTAAGACTGGGAACTCAGTGCATCATGAGCAGAGAGCTGGACACTGTCATTCACCAGCTCTCTGCTCTTCCCACCCCCTCCACAGCCCAGTGCTCCAGTGAGCACAGGGGGAATGGGAGCGGCTGGCTCAGGCTCTCAGTGGCTTGCTGAGAGGCTGAGCAAGGTGCTGGCCCAGACTCCTGGGTAGATCCTGACCTTATGGTCGCAATCTTTCCCCAGCCTGGACCGGCTCTGTGACATCAGCCGACAGCAGGATTCAGCGTCACTGGCATCACATAGCCAGCCCAGGCTGGGGAAAGATCGCGACCACATGGCTGAAAACGGGTCACAGGAGTACAGAACAAACTGCACTCCTGTGATCCACAGGAGAAGTACAGCCAATCAAGCTTTGGCTGTACTTTTCCTTTAATTTAGACTGATTATATTTTTAGACATGTCTGTTAGACATGCATAAGGGGGTGAAAGCAATGTTGATTAGGACAGTATTCAGTCAGGCATGTCAGATTGCAGGAGAGTTTGTGTAAAAGCCATGATCTGATTCGGCTGTGTGCTGATAGCAAAGGTTTTTTTTGTTTTTTTTTAGCCTTTGCTGTAGCTGTTAGCTAATAAAAAAAAAAAAGTATAAATGTATGACTGTATATGTAGCCTGAGTGCATTACAACAATACATTCAGAGGGTTCAATTGAGCTTTAAAGTAGAACTCAAATCTCTCAATCAATATTACCTCTTTTTAATCCATATGCTGCTAGCTTTATTAAATAGACAGGAAATATATGATATATACTTGTTTTAAACTTGTTTTAAATTTCTTCAATTGCTTCCTGGTTTCTGGCCTAGGCCAAAATGGTATCATGCGTCCCAGGAGTCTTCATGGGCATTTTTGTCTTTCATCTGAAGGAGGGGCTTTCTTAGCTAAAAGAGGGGTTGGGACTTTAAATGAGGTGTGTGAGATCACACATCTCCATCCATAAATCTTTTAGCCATTGCTAGACCTACCTCATTTAAAGTCCCAACCCCTCTTTTTCTTTCTCAGCTAGGCACATTCTCCTTCTTGCATGCCAGTGCGAAGGGCAAATGGATTCCAGGAAATAAATGCTACATTGATCTTACTCAAGATAGCTGCAGCTAGAAATGTTAGGGAGTCCTTTTGCAAAATGATGTCTCAATAATATAAAGCATGGTAACATGGATTAATGAATGCTAAAAATTAATTAAATAGCGCTTTTGAGTTTGTGGTGCTCAGATACAATACATTCCACTTTAAATCCTAGTACATACCACTTGTTTTTCTTGATTCAACTCAGTAGGTCAAAAGAAAAAAAAACTCACAGCTCAGGTCGGAGCCGCTGTACTAACATTCATATGTTAGTAAAATGATCGCCCCTGCTGTGCTATTGTACTCTGAAAGGGGGAGGCTCCCTTGAGAGCATTCCAGTCAGCGCACTCAGCCATTGACTGAGAGCACTGATCGGAAACCAGTCAGCTGCTGGTTTTCCAGCATGCTCATCTGAGAGAAGCAGGCCGAATGGTCGACTTCTGTCGGATCAGCTGCCATACGCACGGGCAGAATGGAAAGTCTGTTCCATGTTCTAGTAATATGTGAATGAAGCTTGAGATACCAGTTATGCTTTCAAGTCCTCAGTGGGAAACATAATCAATGACCGTGACTAGACTGGGTAAGTGGGTCAGCTGTTCATGAACTATTTTAAATCAAGCCAACCCTTCCCATACTAAGTTTGGGCTACTTAGGATTTGACGTATGTTATTAATGGTATAACAATGCATAAAATTTGTAATAGTGACAAATATAACTGTGGCATTCATGCAAAACTCAAAAGCGTTAAACAAATCCAACAACAACACCTAGAAAATTGCAATCCATTTTTGTATCCATTAAAGTCAGTGTATATGACTCATAAATAACAGCAAAAAGACTCTATAAAGAAAATGGCAAAATAGCCAAAGGGAATCACTGTGTTATTAGTTACCACTGATTCAGTTATCAGCCTCTGTTGTGAAAAACAAAACAAAAGCAATTCAAAATTGAATAGCTGAAAAATAATGGCGAGTACAAAAATAGTTAAATATTTTGGTATATTGTATGAAAAATGCACCTTATACTGTCAGTTAATAAATCAAATGAAAAAAAAAAAAAAAACACATGGAGACTTAGGTAAAATGTGAAAATGAAATTATAAAACATGCAAAAAAAAAAAAAAAAAAAAGACTTTAGGCTCCCTCCTGCCCAAAATAAAAAGGAAAATAACTCTTGGCAGAGATGCAGCTAAAACCTTGGGTAAGACTCGACCTAAGCCATATGTCTTTGTGCATGCAAATGAGTTTGAAATTGTAGTGATCCATATCCATAGATTTGCTGCCTTTTTCTAATAACATCGTAACAGCACTGTACATATTGACATTTTGTAGTGCACCTGAAGGTGCAAAAGCAGCATTGCTTGAATGCTAAAACACATACACAGCAAAAGAGGATCATAGCATATGCATTACTTGGGATGGATCAGACCAATTCCATTTAGGACAAAATGCTCAATGCCAATCAGAATCACTCTGATCCATTCCAGAAGCCCTAAAGGAAGAAGAAGAAGAAGCAGAGCTTTTAAATCCCCTGGCCTCTGCTGTTTGGGTGACATCTGATCACCCATGGGGGTGAGTGTAGTGATGACTGGGGGGGGGGGGGGTGAGAAGGTTGTAGGGTGTTAGGTCAAGAATGAATTTTTTGTGAAGTCCCTGTCTGTTTTCTTTTTTTCTTTTTTTATCTTGTCACTTTGATTTCTCACCTATGTATATGAATTGTTATGGGACTGTAGACGTCAGGCCTACTCAAACAACCTGTAAACATGAACGATAAAATACAATCCCCAACGCACACAAAGATAACTTTGATAAAATGTGTCCACGGCCTGGTTTATAGCTTTACAACAAAATTATATATCACTTCATGAACTTTATTACTTAAAGAATTTTTTAAACAAAATTCATCTTCAGAATTTACCAAAATTCAACCCAAGACTCGGGTTGACCATTATCTCTTCTTTAAACATATTGTCACATATCCTAACCGAAAGGAAGGCTGTTCATAAAAACACCACCTTCTCAAACCGCTGCCTTTTCTATCTATGCTTGCAGATTGAGGTTCAGAATGTCCAAACCTACATCCGATAAATGTATGCCATCAGACAGATACATACTTTGGATGCCACCCTCCAGCTCAACATGACAAAATGAGAAACCTAAGCCCTTGTACACAGGACACATTCCGTTGGAATCTCTGACCATATCGGACCGTTTTGTCGGATAATCCGACTGTGTGTGGTCTCCATCGGACTGTTTCCGTCGGAGTATCCGATGGACCAAGTTTTCCAACTTGTCCGTAAAATTTTCCGACAAAATGCTCCGATCAGACATACTCCGATCGTGCGTAGCCTACTCCGACGGACAAAGTGCCACGCATACTCAGATCAAATTCCTAGACCAAAGCTATTGGCTACTAGCCTGAACGTAGTCCTGTCGTAACTAAATAACGCCATCACGTTATGTACAATCGGATTTTCCGACAACTTTGTCCGACCGTGTGTATGCAACAGTTAACTCGCTTGCAAACTTTCTCTAAGGGTTTGAATGTAACCTATTATAACCATTTTAATCTGGGTAATATTTCGAGAAAACCAACACTGTGTTTGGAGAAACTAACTTAAAAAACCTAAACGTATCCTTAATTTGTTAACATTAATTCAAATGTCTTCATTTTTCCAATATCATTTCCCCCCAAATGGATTATAAGAATGTCAGGTGAGTGAAAGACAGCATAAAGTCTAACTAACTCATATACTAAATCGCTCCAAATCATTCCCCTTCTACCATACCAATTAATACAAACTGAGGATGGATCCAATCCCACATTTTCTGAGCCCAGAAGACAAAAGAATGTTCTATTATCCACAAAAGCGTTGATTACCTGAAACAAAGTAAGTCATTAATAAGGACAAATATACAATTTATAAGAGTCAGAGCTCCATCTACCTATTTTCTTAATGCTATTAGGTTTTAACCCAATTTTCGCCGCCTCTATGGCTGCTCTGATTCTAAAAGAGTGTGTTGTTCTCAAATGACTCAAATCAAAATTATACAGCACCATTGTAATACCGCTCTAAATTTATAACCTGTTAAAGGTGAATCGTCCCTGTGAATGAATAATAAATTGGATGAACCCAACCTCAAGTTCATATATGCCGCCAATGCCCTAACTGGACAAATACTTTCATCCTGGCACTTCTTCAAATATATCCAAGAACCCTAAGAAGAGTCCGTCTTAATAAATTTTAGAAATATTCTTAGCCCTTGTACACACGGTCAGACATTCTGACAACAAAATCTGTCGGATTTTGTCCGACTGATTTTGTCCGAAACTTGTGTTGCATACACATGGTCGGACAAAGTTGTCGGAAAATCCGATCGTTCAGAATGTGATGATGTGCGGTCCTTACGACGGGACTGCGTTCAGGCTAGTAGCCAATAGCTTTGGTCTTGGAATTTGATCTTAGCATGTGTGGCACTTTGTCCGATCGCTTGTAGAGAATTCCGATCAGACAAAGTCTGATCGGATCGTGTTGTCGGAAAATTTTTATATCCAGCTTTCAAACTTTGTTGGTCGGACATTCCGACGGAAAAAGTCAGATGAAGCCCACACACGGTCGGATTATTCAACAACACGGTCCGATTGGACATTTTCCATCAGAATGTCTGACCGTGTGTACAAAGGCTTACACTTTCTTCCAATAACTGTATGTTCAAAAACAAAATACCTGACCTTTCTGCTTTAGATAGAGGTAATAATTCTGACACCCTGCATGCTGCAAAAAATGCTAATGAAAAAACTGCCTTGAACAAAATAGCTTCTTATTCCAATGAACAGATTACTTTTGTTACTCCACATAGCCTTGCTAAAATCTCAGGTGTAATAGGGGATCTATTAACAATAATCCAATTTGTTTTCCTATAACCTTTCATGGCCTGTTTTATTGAAAAGAAGCTTTGACAAGCAGATAGCTTGTATAGACAAAGAAACAATGATATTCCAGCTAGAGTTTTGTTAATGTGTGACCAGGAATAATTCCTTTTCATCATTGAAGTCAGGAAAATTAACACTAAATGTTCAGAGTATTCTGAAATGGACAATTTTAATGAAGATAAAAAAAGATGAACCACAGCAACCATGAAGCAGAATAATTTTTACAAGTCGATACTGCCGCTGAATTCTTAATATTTATGAAAATTAAATCAGATACCATAAATGGTGTGGGCATGAGGTTCTGATTAGGTCTTCCTCCCGCAGCAGGGAGAAAAAACGGTCCATCTGCAGGCGAGAAAGAGCGTCAGCTATTATGTTAACAGTACCTAATGTATTTAGCCTTCAACCAGTAGGCAAAGAAAAACAAAATGCCAAAAAAAAAAAACAATCACCTGTGGAGACTTAGAGGAAAGACAGTTTACAGCAAAACAAACACCTTTATTATCTGAACTCAATAATATTATCTTATTTGAAAACCCCATAACTCTAATGCAACCACAACCAGGAATAATTCCAAAAGAACAATATTCCTACAAAAACCACTTGCTGACCACCTGCTCAGCCAGGCAGATGCACACCAATGACTCCTCCAGATAGATCCTTGAACCTGCTGCATCCGCTGCCAATAGGAAATCGCTGTCGCAGATAAAATCCACCTGCCACAATGATTTCCCATTGAATTGTTCCAGAAAGTCCAGCCAAACCCTTTTATTTCTGATGTTAAGCTGACATGCGATGAAGGGTTCTTTAAACCAGATATAGCAGTATTCTACAGTACAGTCTTCTTTAGAAAACTCTACCCATCGGCAGAACCCTTGTTGCAAATGCTAATTTCCCCAAAAGCGATTGAATTTCTTTTAATGTAATTTCCTTCCTTCTTATGAACATTAACAACATTTGTGTAATTTTATATATTTTATCCCCTGGGAGTCGAAACTCGCCTTCCAATGTATCCAGAGTGATCCCTAAAAAATCCAGAGATGTTGTTGGAAAAACATTTTTTTCCTCAGCCAGAGGAATACCAAAATATTTACACACTAAAAAGAATAAATGTAATAAATGACTACATTCCTCCGATTCTGCTGACCCCATGAAAAGAAAGTAATCTAAATAATGGATTGAGAAATTCAAATCTGCCACCTCATTAACCACCCATTCAATGAATCATGAAAATGACTTAAAATATGTACATGACAACGAACAGCCCATAGGCAGGCACTTGCCAACGTGGATTATTTTTTCAAAACGTAGCCCTAATAAGTTAAAACTATTTGGGTTTAACGGGAGAACTCTAAATGCTGACTTTATGTCTGCTTTGGCCATTAAAGCATGTTTACCCAAAATCTTTAGTTTTTGCAAAGCCAATTTGAAAGATGCATAATACACTGTTGTTAAATCTGGGTCTATTTGATCATTCAATGAATTTCCAAAAGGAAACTAAAGGTGGTGAATGAGGCGGAACTCATTCGGATCCTTCTTGGCAACCACCCCCAAAGGAGACACCCTGACATTTTGTAAAAGGGGGGGATTCAAAAGGACCTTCTATCCTGCCCTCAATTCCTTTGTTAATTTTTCTCTAACCACATCCAGAAATTCCCTAGCTGATTTTAAGTCCGTAACCAAACTACAACCTAAATCTTCAAAAGGGGGTAAATTAAAACCTACTGTAAAACCTCTAATTAACAACAACCCTTCTGTTGGTCTGGGTAAATTCTGAGCCAAGGTAGCATTCTTTGGCAATACACTGACGTTACCGCCTTTTGAAAAATGTTCTCTTTGACCCAACTGTAGTTTCCGAAAACATTTGGACTCCGGGTGGGCCACCGAACAAAAAGCACACTTGTGCCTGTATTTACATACAATCATCCATTTACAATGGCTGTTAATAAATGCAAAGCATAACCCTCTCTTGTAAGTTGTACCTAAATTTGTATTTGCATTATTTACACTTTGGCGAGGAAAAAAGGTTGCTTTTGTGTCAAAAATAAATTTACCCAAAAGCCAACATCTTTTGTACCCCATTGAAGGGATGGTTGTACTGCCAACTTTTGTCTAAAACTTTCATCTGACAACCATGAAAACCCACCGAAACTCATATATGTCCCAATGATGATATCAATGTGTTGAAATAAAGATGAACTCCTCTCAGGATATTTCTCACACAATACACTTGCATAACTGCAAAATGCCTGGAGCCAGCTATAAAAAGATTTTAAAACTGGTCTACGTTTATCATCATCAATTCTTCCCTCCTTCTTATCATATCTGTGAGAAAAATCCCTTAAAAAAAGAATTGTTACCAAGTCTATATACCATAATTACCTTGCAATTTTTTTCTCTTGTTGCCAGGAACAGATGGAAACCCAAAGAGGAGAGTACACACGGCATGCACTCTTTACCCCTATTTTCCTTTTCCTGCTTATCGTGATGAGGTTCAAAAACCTGTGGAGTAAAAACTGGACATTTAACCAGATTATCATTTTCAATTAAAACTATTGACCAAATACCTGCTGCAACATCCCCACAGTCAACCCCCTCTTGTATAGGCTGTACTTCAATATTCTTCCTTAAAGCATGCAGTAATTGCTCTAAAGAGGACAATAATGCTGACAGCTGATTCAACGATTCATGCTTACCATTATCAACAGTTGTCACATTAGGTGGTATTGTTTGGTTGTGCATAGGTAATTTGCACCACACAGGAATAGCACTTTTGGCTTCCTCTGCCCCTAAACTAGCTCCTCTGCTTGGCTCTTATACTGCTGCCACATCAACAGCCTGCAGCCCTGCGAGTAGACCGTCCCTGCCTTCTCTCCTTGGTGATGCTCATCTGCCCCATGGCTCTAGGCTTAGTCTCCACTCACCTCTTCCTGCGTGATCCGCTCCTGCATGCCATCCACCTGACTCCGCTGCTGACCTCCCTATTCTGCCTCCAGGGGGAGTGTGAGTGACATGACTGAAACTCCTTTGTTGCTGACTCCGCCTCTTTCCGACCCTCCGACCATCCTCTACGTCTCTTCAGATGACGCCTTCCTGTCTCCCGACCTCCGCGTCTTCTTCTGCCAGCTCTTCACCCTCCATGGAGTGAACATGGTGACGCATAGCTCCGGTTCCAGCTCCTCCATTCCTCCGCTATTTCTGCCACTGGCTCGATCGAGTCTTGACCTGAAGGTAAAACTAAACAGCTTCAACAGCCATTCTTCTCCTCCTGCTGTTTCTGCTCTTTCTAAAAGCTGTTGAACCAGAGTCTTCATGATACCAGGGGTATCCTCTGTTGTCTTATAGTTCTTCTGCTGAATCTCTTCTTGAGACTCTTCTATGGTAACTGGCTAAATTCCAGTCAGAGGGGTTCTATAAAAAGCCCTCCAAACAGCTTCCAGAAAGTTCCAAGGACACCTGACCCTAACTGACCTATCACCGTCTGCCTTTTCACCCTCTGGAAGCTTCTCTAGAATAATAGCCGCTGCCACTTCCCATGAGGCGGGGGGGGGGCAAAATGAGCTACCCCCCCCCTTTTACCCCACATTCTTTTGTCATATTCATTTACAAAGGAGTGTTTTTTTTGTTTTGTTTTTTTACAACAATATGCCAACATATGTAATATCACTTTGTACTATGTATTCTTTTTCAGGGGTACACTTGCCAGTTGCATTTGTTTTGGCCCTTTATGCATATATGACAGAGTTTCTAACTACTAAGAGAATCACCATTTGTCTCTCTAAACTTCTTCAAGCAGCTAAAATATTTAGTAGATAGCTAGCAATGGCAGCCCCTGCCTGAAATATAACGGGTGTACTTTAAAAACATGACTCAAAAATCAATACAGCATTTTCACTTGTTCTTATACTTACTTTTTGACATTTCCTGCAAACTTTGATTAAAAAGCTCTCTTGCTACAAGTTTCATATTCCGCCAGAAAAATACAATCTCATAAAAAGATGGTTTATGTTTTAAAGTAAAAATGTTCCGATTGCAGTTTTCAGTGAATCTCCTGTGCTTTGCAATCTCCAACTATAATATTAAAAATGCATATTGCAATTTTGTGTTTGTTATACCTTAGAGGTGAAAAAGTTCAGTAATAGACTGAAAGAGTGACCTGTAGAATTACTAGAATTTATGCGAAAGCTAAAACTTTGACAGAGTTACTATAGATCTCTTTTTATTTCATTGGATTTCTTTATATCAAAGAACAACCACAAACAGGTGTCCTTATTTATATTGTATTTGTCTTGTAGTTTCCTGTTAGTTTTCCTTAATAATTTTTTTAAATGTACTTTCCTGTTTGTTTTCTCTAATTTATAACATTTCAAATGTGTTACTCTTTTACTAGTCCACTCTAAATACTTGATTTTATTTCAAAATTAATAAAGATGAGTGTTTAGTTCTGTACTAATTTAGCCACTTCAGCCCGGAAGAATTTACCCCCTTCCTGACCAGGCCATTTTTTGCGATACAGCCCTGCGTCACTTTGACAATTGCTTGGTCGTGCCACATTGTATCCAAACAAAATTTATGTACTCTTTTTCCCTACAAATAGAGCTTTCTTTTGGGGGTATTTGATCACCTCCGTGGTTTTTTATTTTTTGCGCTATTAACAAAAAAAAGGCAAAATTTTTGAAAAAACACAATAGTTTGTACTTTTTGCTATAATAAATAACCCCAAAAATGAAAAAAAAAACAAATCAAATGTATTCATTAGTTTAGGCCGATATGTATTCTTCTACATATTTTTGGTAAAAAAAAAAAAAAAAAAAATCCCAATAAGCGTATATTCATTGGTTTGCGCAAAAGTTAGTGTCTTAACTAGACTAGTAAACTGGTTCGATTATTTGCATCTTAAAGAATGGGTACACATAGAACAGTTAATTGCCCCTTTGATCTCCTGGTGCTTCCCTGGCTAGATACCTCTGCCTGGGGCCCACTTTCTTCCATGCCCTTTCTTACAGCATATTTATTACGTATCTGGGATAAAATGCAAACCCAACTGGGAATTGCCCCGAAAGTGGGAATAATGACACCCCTGTTTGGTAACCCAGGGTTTCCTCCAGCAATGGCACGGATAATTTTTTTGATATGGAACAAGGAGTCAAATATCCCAAATTATTTTTCAGGGAGAGCTTTCATTGCTATCAAACTTGATCCCTATACAGTCAATTAAACAATGGCTGGAATATCGGCAATTAACATCCTTTCTTTCCTCTTTCCCTTCCATAGATGTGTTTAATAGAGAGCCAGATACCTTTGAGTCTCTTCTGCTACAAGAAACTGTACCAGAACATATTTTGTCTTCACTGTATAGGGTTCTTATTCTTAGACTCCATCCATGTCTCCCAGGGTTTACAGATAAGTGGCACATAGACTTGAATGTTCAAATTAAACCAGAGGAATGGGAAAAAGCGTTTACCCTTACTCATAATATGTTGTTAGTAACTAAGGCACAAGAAACTAATTTTAAGCTTCTTTCTCGGTGCTATAGATGTCTGTCATTGCTTCACCAGATATATCCAAATGTCACAGACTTGTGTTGGTGTTGTCATTCTCCCAAAGGTTCGTTATTGCATATTTGGTGGGAATGTCCTTCAGTTCATAATTTTTGGGATATGATACTCCAGCTCCATACCTGTGTAACTGGGGTAACTATTCCCAACATACCACAAATTACTTTGCTATCCATCCTACCTGGCTCGTATAAAAGCATTAAAAAAGACCTTCTGAGACACTGGTTGACAGCTGCAAGAGTGGTTATACCGCACCAATGGCGGTCGGCACATGTTCCATCGTTGATTGAGTGGATTTCAGAGATGGATTATATTGAGAGGATGGAGACTCTCTTGTCACAGGAGATGGACACTTATGAACAATATTGCCAAATTTGGCTGCCACGCAAGGCGCTAAGGGAATCTGATTGGAATTTGATTGGAGGTTGGAGGTAGGATGTGAAACTGGTGCAGAGTTGGGTTGAGCGAGGCAACTTTGGCTTGAGTAGTTCTCGTGTAGTTCTATTTTTTTTTTTTGTTTTGTGTGATATACCTAACACTACTGTCGGAGCTGAAGATGGGGAGTAGGAATTTATATTTTGTCATGTCTAAATTGGATGAATGAAGGGCAGGGATATTCCCATAAGGGTTTAAGGATGTGGGTGGTCTAGAGCAGTGGTGGCGGACTATGGCCCTCTAGATGTCCAGTGTTTTGGTTGCACTTGTCGTTGGGGGTGTAGGGCCAAGGCATCCGGTGTGCCAGGGTTCACCATCACCTTGTGTCCTATTTTGTTTGTTTGTTTGTTTTCTCCCCTTCTTGCTAGGCTCTGGCAGTGTGCGGGTATATGTTTTATACTTTACTATAATGTGGTATGTTCTTTATTATTACTTATAGGATGTGGATTATGTGTGCTTTTTTTTTCTGTGTTTTGTTTGTTTATTGGTTATGTAAAATTCAAAAAATTGTCAATAAAATCAGAATTGAAATAAAAGTTATAGTGTCTACAAAATAGGGGATAGATGTGTGGCATTTTTATTATTATTTTTTTTTAACTAGTACTGGTGGTGCTCAGCAATTTTTATCATGACTGCGACATTGCAGCGGACAGATCAGACACTTTTGACACTTTTTTGGGACCATTGACATTTATACAGTGATCAGAGCTAAAAAACGCAACTGATTACTGTATAAATGTCACTGGCAGGAAAGGGGTTAACACTAGGGGGCAATAAAGGGGTTAACTGTGGGGGGAGGAGACCGACCGGTGTTCCTACTTAGTAGGAGCACACGATCTGTTTCCTCTCCCCTGAGAGAGCCGGGATCTGTGTGTTTGCTGTGTCACGAGCGATCGGGGTACCTACAAAAGCATCTTAAACATCCGACGTACAGCTACGACGGCTCACGCAGGGGAGCCATCCTGCCACAGTATAACTGTGATGGCTGGTCTGGAAGGGGTTAAATGCTGTTTCATTCAGGAGCAGATCAATGTCTTTGGTCTCAGATCTTTACCAAAGTAATCCATATAAATAAAGATCTATGTGGCTTCAACAATTAGAAAAAATATATATATATGCATGTAAAAAAAGCAGTTAGGAATTAGTGTATAATGGCTTTTTCATCATTTGCATAGAATAGGTGCTTCAAAAACACTAGGGGATCACAAGTATAATGGCAGCCCATCTCCATACTGAGGCTGTTTTGTGTCTCTTTGCTGCCATACCAACTATTCAGCATATAATGGCTCATGGCTATCCTATATCGGTTCTTGTATTTGGTCTCTCTCCATCTGGATCTCTCTGACAACATACGAGTTCTCCTGGTGGGGTGATGGATGACACATTTGGCTTTTAAATCTATGTTGACTGGTGTACATATGCTCTGTGCCATCATAGGACATAAAAAATATCCTGCTTCTATCAACCCCCCAAAGAAGGAATTTTTATTTCAAAACGTCTTGGGGTTTCACGCTTTGTAGCAGTTTTCGTCCAGCTGTAATATGTCTAAACCATTAGGCTAATATATGCATCTTTGTTACATACCTATGATTCTTTTTAATTGCACACCAGTCTTTTGTATGTCAGTTTTAAAAAAAAATCATAATAAATGTTATATTTTTTATATATATTTTTGTTTATACATGACTTTACTTTTTTTTCTTTGGGCCGCTATAATCCCATTTTATTGGGGGAATTTTCTTGCGTATTTCTATTAGGGATGATGGCCCATGCCCTTACAACCATACCCCCTCACCTCTGTGTTCTATAGAATACCTAATGCCACACATTGCCTGTAACATATATATTTTTTTATCCATGTGTGTGTATATTTATGTGTGTGTGTGTGTGTGTGTGTGTGTGTGTGTGTGTGTGTGTGTGTACATATATATATATATATATATATATATATATATATAGTATTGAACATTTCACCATTTTTCTAGGTAAATATAAATTCTAAAGGTGCCATTGACATTACATTTTCACCACATGTCAGTAACAACACATGTAATCTGTGCATTCAAAGAAATCAGAAATTAAGTCATGTGCAATAAAATTAAATGACACAGGGAAAAAGTATTGAACACTGTCACTGACATATCTTTAATACTTCGTACAAAATCCTTTGTTGTTAAGGAAAGCTTCAAGATGCCTCCTGTATGGAGAAACTGGTTGCATGCATTGCTCAGGTGTGATTTTGGCCCAATCTTCCACACAAACAGTCTTCAAATCTTGAAGGTTCTGTTGGCCTCTTCTATGAACTCTATGAACTCTGATCTTTAGTTCTTTCCATAGATTTTCTATTGGATTTAAGTCAGGTGATTGGCAGGACCATTCTTGCAACACAATTTTTTTTTCTTTGAAACCCATTGAGAGTTTCCTTAGCTTTGTGTTTTGGATCATTGTCTTGCTGAAATGTCCACCCTCGTTTCATCTTCACCATCCTGGTAGATGGCAGCAGATTTTTTATTAAAAATGTCTTGGTGCATTTTTGAATTAATCCTTTCTTCAATGATATGAATGTTGCCAGTACTGTATGCTGAAAAACAGCCACACGCCATGATGTTCCCACCTCCAAACTTCACTGTTTGTCCAAAAATGGTGTGTGTGTATTATGGCACCCAAAGAGATGTATTTTGGTTTCATCTGACCAGACTTTATTCTAACAGTATTTCACAGGCTTGTCTAAACCTTGTGCAGCAAACTTTAAACAAGCTTCTACATGCTTTTTCTTCAGCAATGAAGTCTTGAGTAGTGACAGTGCATTCAGGCCCTGGCGGTTGAGTGCATTACTTATTGTTTTCTTTGAAAAAATTGCACCTGCTAATTCGAGACCTTTCTGAAGCTCTCCACAAGTGGTCCTTGGCTCTTGGACAGCTCTTCTGATAATTATTTTCACTCCTCTGTCAAATCTTGCGAGAAGCACCTGGTCATGGCCAGTTTATGTTGAAATTATTGGGTGAGGGGGACCCCGTAACACAATCTGGCACCATACCCTATTCAAACAGGATAAGTCAAAGGCAAGTCCCTACATCTGCCCAGATCCATATACATCATACCACGCATTGGTTGCACAGAACAGTTATCCCAGATAGCAAGGATAACTTGCCCCAAATTTGTGGCAGTGTTGAATTGTCAGTCTGTTAACATTTTCACTGGCAAGTTGTACACTTGAAGCATAAGTTATGGTTGACACTTTTCCAATTTGTAGAAAATTTGCATGGCAAGACTCTAGCAGGAAAAGTTGCAATGGAAAGTCTATAGCAAGAGCTTTGCAAGTCTACAGCATGAAAATTCAGCCACAGTGACCCCTGTGGTGGGATGACTATTGCACAACATAACTGAACCAGAACTTGCAGCAGAATTGCAGAATGTTTGCAAAAAAAGTTGATCTGAAATCATGTAATGCAGGCTTGCTGCATTTGTGCAACAAACTTGTGAAGCCTGGGAAGTCTAGCAATAGCTTAGCAAGTCATTTTCAAACTTGCAGCACAATTACATTATATTCTATTCAACCCCCTGCTTCACTCAAAGTCCTACATTTTTGCTCTCAACTTCTCATATCGACAAGGATGGAGGCCATGACCTGGTGAGGTGCATGACCTCACCAGGTCATGGCCTCATTTAAAGTCCCAACATTCCCCATTCCCCTTTTCCTAATTCTTTACTATGTTTACAGTGTTGATACAATATGTTTCTATGAAGTGATTCAATTTTTTTACAATTAAAATAAGTAAGTGTTTTTTTATGTATAAACTTCTTTTTGGCACTTAAAAACTCCCTTTTTCCCCATAATCTCATCCTTTGGGGAGATGTGAGGACTTGACTTTGAGTTATGGTAAAATTAGATTTCCGTTTCCAGATTATGGCCCCAACTGTGCTTACTGGAACATTCAGAAATAAGGTGGCAAAAGTCTTGAGAGCACTCTTTGATTACCAAGATGTCACTCAAGATAACATCTCATAATGGTTAAAAGCAGACACCTTTTTATAGGCAGTTGAGACTAAACCAACTGATACAGTATAAATTTGCACTGAAAAGGGCCAGTATTGCTTTCTAATTACTGATAGGTTTCAGCGGGCGTCTTGGCTTTCCATTACGTTTTACACCTCCCTTTCGTCGTGTGTTCAATACTTCATCAATAAAATCAGTACACTGATCTTCCCAGTGATGAGCTGTGCAGCAGACGTCTGATGCAAAATAGCAAATTGACCACACTGGGATGGCTGCGTTTCCATGCCCGGGTGTGGCCAATTTAAAATAGGAAAGCAGAGGGACTGACAGGATCACCAGGTATTTCACATGAAGGAAGCAATGCAAAGAAAACATAAAACATTTTAATACAAGTACATAGTAACACAGACAAATATCAGAAATATAATTGTGTTACCTCAACATTTCATAACATGAGGGGGTATGGGATGTAAGACTTCAATAGAGCTTTAAATCTGATATTTGAGAGAGCATAAATTCACTAAATTTCAACAAACACTTTTTGTACTAGAGAAATCAGGACTGTGATTTTTTTTCATATTATGCAAACCCCTTTTTAAACTTATTATTGTGTTTTGCTGCTTTGACACATTTCCATTTATAGCTAAAAGAGTGATCCTGTAAACCAGGGATATGCAATTAGCACACCTCCAGCTGTTGCAGAACTACAAGTAGCATGAGGTTCTGACAGCCACAAGCATGATAGCCAGAGGCAGAGGCATGATGGGACTTTTGTAGTTTTGCAACAGCTGGAGGTCTGCTAATTGCATATCCCTGCTGTAAACAATTTAAAGAATCTCCTTGTTCCTTTTTATGGGAGGCAATATACTTTTCATTGAATATCAATTAGTCGGGTTAAAGAGTTACAGGATGTATAACATTTGATGCAGTCTTGTGCTGAAATTAGTACTGTAACCAATATGCAGAAATGAAGCATATATGGTAAATGCTTGCCTTTGGTTGCCACAAAATTATGGCAACCTTGTCACATGGTAAGTAATGTCTACCTAACAGAATTCATGGAACTAAAGCATTGGCACAGTAATTGTCAACACACCCATTTCAGATTTCAGTTTAGTAATTTTACCTAACCCCCAGTGGTAAACCCTAGTCCCTAAACATTAATAAATGACCTTCAACCTAAGTCCAGATCTTAAAAGATAACTGAAAAACAATATTTGTTATCACATACTTCAGCTTTAAGGATACCTGTACTAAAATACAATCAGATTTTATTTAGAAAGGATTTTTGGTAATTTTATATAAAAATAAATAAAAACCACAACACCACACAGGGCAGCATAACATAAAACAGTATCAGTAGATGTATGAAGAAGGATTGGCACAAAACAGATACAGCATTTACAGTAGGCAAGTATAGAACAAAATGCACCTGGACATTGAAAAATTGATTAATAGCTATCCCACAGGAAACAACAGCATTCAAATATACATGTAGCAGTTACGTTAGTGATATATATGCTTTTCAAACATTACACATTTATTCATTTAGGATATTTATTCATTCACAGTGGGGGGAGTTGCAGACACCCATCGGGAAATATTTAACTTCCAGGCAATGAAAAGAGATCTTATAAAAGCAAATAATAAATGTGAGTCAAGGTTGTTGGAATCTGCATACTCTAGAACACATAGTACCAGATCAGGAGTCAACGTTACCCCATGAAGGTCATTCAGAGTGGAAAGCACCCCTTGCCAGTAATGTTGAATCTTTGGACATTTCCAAATAAAGTGTATTAAAGAACCTAGTCGGTGATGGCGAACCTTGGCACCCCAGATGTTTTGAAACTACATTTCCCATGATGCTCTCATCCACTCTGCAGTGTACTTGAGCATCATGGGAAATGTAGTTCCAAAACATCTGGGGTGCCAAGGTTCGCCATCACTGACCTAGGGGATGTGCACATCTAACACAATGCAAATTTTCTCTATGTCCAATTGTATGGAAGAATTCAGTCAAGTGTGCGATAAACTCCAAGCGCAACTGGGGCTGAAATCTATTTTGTAAAGACACCTCAGGAAAATGACTGTTACATTCATTAGTCAGAAATTTAGACTTTCATTAGTCTTAATCTCTCTTTCAGTAATTGGCCTCAACTTCCCCAGTTTTAGAGAAAAATCCATCCTCCACAGGTCAGCTGCATGCTCTGGCCAATCAGCAGCCATCAATGCACTGAGATGTCGCCGTGGATTATTGGGCGATCCTTGGCACTCGAATTTGCCGCGAATGTCCCATATGTTCGGTTTGTTTGTAAACAACCTTACGTTCGACTCTAACATTAGAAATACCAGTCCTGGAAGCTTAATAGGGATGGTCCCAATTTATCAGATCAGTGAATGAAAAGTGTGATAAAACGCTGTTGTAGCCTTCATATACAGTATGCTTCCTTACCTTTTCTTTTTTAGATACTGTTTTGATGTAACTCTGAGTGGTATGTGCGGCTATAAGCTGTATTTGTATCTGCACTATTTGTAACTGGACCCAAAGTAGCTGCAGATTTGACTGTTACCAATAAGATGGTGCTGGACACAAGGCTGAACTCTAATTTTACTGAAAAAGGATAGGAACACGGAGAGACTGGAAAATACATCATAATCATGAATGGTTGTTACATCTGTGTCAAATCTGCTTTTCTATACGAAAATATTTGTTTTATTTTTACACCCCACAGAGCTGCATGGCAAAGCAAGACTCACAGGGGTTGATTGCAAAGTACACAGTCTATTTTTTAGATTGTAAGCTCTAACAAGCAGGGCCCTCTGATTCCTCTTGTGCCAAATTGTAATGTAACTGTAATGGTGCCCTCATGTTGTAAAGCGCTGAGCAAACTGTTGGCGCTATATAAAACACTGCGTCACTTTAACTGACATTTGCGTGGTCGTGCGATGTGGTACCCAAACAAAATTGATGGTCTTTTTTCCCCACAAATACAGGTTTTTATTTTTTGCGCTATAAACAAAAAAAGAGCGACAACTTTGAAAAAAAAACATTATTTTTTAGTTTTTGCTATAATAAATATTCCAATTTAAAAAATAATTTTCTTCATCAGTTTAGATAGATATATATTCTTTTACATATTTTTGGCAAAAAAATAAAAAAATAAAAATCGCAATGAGCGTATATTGATTGGTTTGCGCAAAAGTTATAGCATCTACAAAATAGGGGATAGATTTATGGCATTTTTATTATATATTTTTTACTAGTAATGGCGGCGATCAGTGATTTTTATTGGGACTGCAACATTGCGGTGGACAGAGCTGACACTTTTGATGCATTTTGGAACCATTAACATTTATACAGCGATCGGAGCAATAAAAATGCACTGATATGCACTGAAATGATGTATAATGACGATGGTTGGTCAGCTAGTGGTCAAGTAGAGGTTTCATAACATATAGGGGGTTATTTACTAAAGGCAAACCCACTTTGCACTACAAGTGCAGTTGGAAGTGCAGTCACTGTCGATGAGGGGACGATCTGAAATGAGGGGAAGCTCTGCTGATTTTTTCATCCGATCATATGCAAGCTAAAATGCTGTTTTTTTATTTTCCTTGCATGTCCCCCTCAGATCTACAGAGACTGCACTTCCAAGAGCACTTGTAGTGCAGAGTGGATATGCCTTTAGTAAATAACCCCATAGTCTCTCCTGTCTACCTCCCCTTCCAATGTGTTTTTACTCAACAAATAACTTAATCATGGAGACCGCTAGAAACAAGGAACAACCTAAAATGTGCCTATAATTTAAAGGAATGGATAACAGAGCTCACTTTCAATAGAAGGTTGGTTCAAAGGTGCCATATTCAGTATGCATTAGAGCTGCACGATTAATCGTTACAAAATCACGATCTCGATTCACCCCCCCCCGATGACCTCTCCTGCTGAGAGTAGGCGATTCTTTCATATAAACAAGTGGAGAGATATTATCTGCTCACTCAGCTGTCAAAAGAAAGCATCACGGGCAGTCTGCCAAGTTTAGAACTTGAAACATTTTAACTAACGCTTACTTATTAGATCAAAGGGATAGAACTTCTGTGTAAACAAATAATCTGGGCAGTCTGCCAAGCTTTCAACAACGTGTAAATGCAGGAAGTTTAACCACTTAATGTCTAAATCTTTTTCTGACACTTCTTTCTTAAGTTAAAATCAATATTTTTTGCTAGAAAATTACTTGGAACCCCCAAACATTATATATATATATATATATATATATATATATATATATAATTTCAGCAGAGACCCTAGGGAATAAAATGGCAATTGCTGCAATATTTTATGTCGCACTGTATTTGCCCAGCGGTCTTTCAAATGCAATTTTTTGGGAAAAAATACACTTCAATATTCAATGTTGTTACACCGTGAAAATTGTGAGAGAATTGTGATCTATCTTCTAAGCAAAAAAATTGTGATTCATATTTTAGCCAGAATCGTGCAGCTCTAATATGCATTTGAGCTGTTGAGGAGCGCTCACAATTCTGTGTAGGGAAAATGTATTTTTTACTTTGTATTTATTTATTGACACTAGTACGTGTCCACCTTGGCTAGAGCCCAGCTTCTTATCCCTTTTTTAGACAATAGCTTGTTTATTAGTCTTTCAAATGATCATAACTTAAAACGGAAGTAAACCCATCCATAAAACAGTTGCATATACGTCATGTGCCGGAAATGTAACACTCCCATCGGTTGTGCTCTCAACCAAACTGAGAAACCATTCAAAGGCTGGTGTCATAACTGATCACGTGCAGCATCATGGCAGTTGTAGATTAAACAGAGGCATAGATGGCAGCTTCCTTGACTGAAAACTATAGATTGCAATAGGGGTTGCCGCAAAGTCTGCAAAGATTCACAAAATGGTTCTCAAACGCAACCAAACTGCAGATTTGCCATGGCAAATGCCATCTTTAATCATCTGTTAGGGTCAGCTTCCCATGTAGTTTTCTAGCCTGTGAGTATTTACTTTGCATGGCAACCCATCTTGGGTGAGGATGTGAACATGTGACCTTTTCTTGCATTTTTTTAACATTTGAACTGATCAAATAGCTAATTTTGTAGGATACGGTAAACATTTCTATACATTTCTGTACAAAATACATCACTGCTGAAAGAGGATAATGTTTTTATGGCTCACTATTATAGTGTGCCACGAATGTGAAAACATAGCTTTTGCCAAACTCTGATGACTTTTTTTTTAATCAAGTAAATCCTTTCTGGTAGTGGTTAAACTATTTATAGTGTGTTTAGATGAGTCTGAAGTTGGCATGCAAGCATGAAGCTTCACTAATCCATATTAGTTTGCTCACCTCTGCTGGTAGTAGAAATTACTTTTGGAAGAATCATATCTGGATCACTGTAGTGTTATGAAGATTGAAGTTCATTGGGAGGCAATAAAAAAAATCTTTTGGAAAACACGGAGCATGAAATTAAAACAAAGGATGGAGATTACTGTGAGGCTTATGTTGTATACACATAAAAAATAAGCACATCGTGTATAGATCCAAGGTACTGTACATTATAACTTGTTGCCTTACCCAGCAATCCGTGCCAGGAACAAAGCAGTGCAATGTACCCATTGTAACAAAGTAGAATTATCTTAAATGATGTCAGACCAGGTAAAGACTGATTGGATGCTTTGGGTCCTGCTTTTTGCAATAAGCACTTTTTATTGAACAAACCCGTATGCATGAAAAGCGAGGTCTTTGGTACAATAGTTTGCCTTTCAAAAGGTAAGTCATAAAAGAAATATGGGGCTGCCATTTCTGACCTCCAACTAAAAAATTGTAATTGTTTGGCTGCTATGCTGTCCAACTTACTTCAGTTCTCTGACCCAGAAAAAATACGTAGATTAGGAAAGTCAGATGCCTATATCTGAATATTTGCGTTACTTTGAGTCACTGCCTTTGAACAAAGTAAGATAACAGGACATAAACACAATTTTAAATGCTTACTTGCAGCATTTTCCCTTTCTATATATTACTTTTTTTTTATTTTGCAATATGCGTTCGAACTTATTTGAAAAGGTGTATACTCCAAGGGAGTCAACCCCCTTAGCATGGCCACCCCCGTTCTTGCACATCATATCCCTCTACTCTTCTGAGAGAGTCTAGTTAATATTCCTCACCTTCCTTTATATAAAAAAAAAAGCAGAGAAGAAAAGAAGGAATATACAGCATCACAGCTCTGTGTTTACTGGGGCTGGTGACATCACATTCAAAATGGCAGCATTTACTGTAGCAGCAGTCTTAAGCCCTTTGGATACTTACACAATGGAGGCTTTTACAAGTTAATGCCATGCATAGTACTGGATGTTAAATGCTGTATTTTAAATGCACATATAATCTAATGGGTATACTTTTGTTAAAATGATTCTGGTGATAGGTTCTGTAAAAATGAGTTATGCATGGACTGACTAAATTTACATACTTAAGGCCCGCGTCACGCCGATGTACGTCGGCAGAATGGCATGGCTGGGCACAATCACGTACAGGTACGTTGCCTTTAAGAGCCCAGCCGCAGGTCACGCGCGCAGCCGGCGGCGCACTCGCAACCAGTCCTGAGCTCCGTGACCATGGCCTCGGGACCTGCGGCCCTGATCGCCACCGGTTTCCCGCAATCGGGTCACAGAACTGAAGAACGGGGAGAGGTAAGTGTAAACAAACCTCTCCCCTTGCTTCCTAGTGTGGCTGTCACCGATTGTCAGTTCCCTGTTATAGGGAAAGACGATCAGTGACGTCACATGCCGAGCCCCGCCCCCTACAGTAAAAAAACAAAACACACACACACTTAACTCCTACACTGGCCCCTAGTGGTTAACCCCTTCACTGCCAGTGACATTTTTAAAGTAATCAGTGCATTTTTAATCGCACTGATCGCTGTATTAATGGCAATGGTCCCAAAAATGTGTCAAAATTGTCCGTGTCAGCCATAATGTTGTAGTCACAATAAAAATCTCTGATCGCCGCCATTACTAGTAAAAAAAAAAATTATTAATAAAAATGCCATAAAACTATCCCCGATTTTGTAGACACTATAACTTTTGCGCAAACAAATCAATACACGCTTATTGAGATTTTTTTTTTTTACCAAAAATATGAAGAATACGTATCGGCCTAAACTGATGAAAAAAATGTTTTTTTATATATTTTTTGGGGATATTTATTATAGCAAAAATTAAATATTGAATTTTTCTCAAAATTGTCGCTCTATTTTTGTTTATAGCGCAAAAAATAAAAACCGCCGAGGTGATCAAATACCACCAAAAGAAAGCTCTATTTGTGGGAAACAAAGGACGCCAATTTTGTTTGGAAGCCACGTCGCACAACTGCGCAATTGTCAGTTAAAGCGACGCAGTACCGAATCACAAAAAGGGCCCTGGTCCTTGATCACATGTGCAGGAACCAATAACCACTGTAAGACTTCTGCAGAATTGTGCATGTCTGTTATTATGTAAGTTATTATGTAAGTGTGGAGTAAAGTACAACCAGATACCTCCACAATGCTGACAAGCTGAAATTAAAAAGCACAGTTAATTGGCATTTCTCATAGGCCCCTTTTACACTGAGGCGTTTTTCAGGAGCTACAGCGCTAAAAACAGTGCCTGTATAGCGCCTGAAAAAAGCGGCTCCTTTCACTCCAGTGGGAAAGCCGGAGGGCTTTCATACTGGAGCAGTGCGCTGGCAGGACGGTAAAAAAAAAGTCCTGCTAGCCACATCTTTGGAGCAGTGAAGGAGCGGTGTATTCACCGCTCCTACCCATTGAAATAAATGGGGCAGCGTGGCTATACCACCGGCAAAGCAGTTTTAACCCTTTTTCAGCTGCTAGCGGGGGTAAAACAGCCCCACTAGCGGCCGAATACCGCTGCTAAAACAGCAGTAAAGCGCCGCTAAAAATAGCAGCACTTTAAGGCCCCTTTCACATTGGGGCAGTGGGTGTCGGCGGTAAAGAGGAAGTAAAGCCTGATGAGTTTACTTCCCCTTTGATTCCCTGCAAAGGTAAAGCATAATGGACTACTATGCATCACATAGTAGTCCATTATGTGTCACTTACCTGACACAGGAGCCAGCAAAGTCACCGCTATCCCCTGTAGTCCGGAGCATCCATCTTCTCGGTGTGTCTCGCTGCTCCGCCGATGTCATTCGGCGAAGCCGCGATGACGCCACTCTCGTGCATGCGCACGGGAGCCACCACTCGTGGCATATCACCGTTGAATTTGGATGTAAGGGTTTACAACCATTTTAAGGTCAGTTGACTTCTAGTGTTTGTCTTATTCTGTTTACCATTTCTAGTAACCATAGGCATGACGGCAAACAACTCATGTGGCTGAATTTGACCAGTTCAGGAAATCAGCTAAATGTTTTGGCTACCTTAACACAAGAAATTAGATAACTTTTGTAAATTGCAGCCCATGAGTTCTTTGTGCTTCTTTGCCAACAGAAAACAACTCTATTAAGTGAAGATAAAAGCTACTTCAAGTGTAGGAAGAAAAAACAAAAAACAAAAAAAAAAAACGGATAATGGAACTAGAAAAGCAATGACGATGAAATATAAGCTCAGAAATAACCGGTATAATGCATAAAAGAAGAGGCAACATTTTATTATCATTTTTTTCTAACAGCATGGTACATTACTTTTGCATTTTATTCCCTTGCTGTAAAAAGCAAAATGACAGCAGAGTACATATTATTGGAAGCAAGTTAAAAAATGAAGTATTAGAAAAGCTGTGTAAGCACTCTTTTAGGGCAGAACTTGTTTTAGTAAAACGTAAAATAGAATTACATTTGTTGGGGTCCTGACTTCTTTTAGAAAATAGCATAATTTATCATGGTTTTACTTTGGTTGCGAGAATTATGGACTGTCTTAATAAGAGAAGCCATTTTGTAAGAGTTTCTTCCGGAGTTTATTTCTAGGAGATAGCAGCATATATGATTGCTTCTTGGTCAAGCTGACATTATGCTCCATTTTACTGTATAACACTTTGCAGTTTGTTAGTGTTTTAGAAAAAGCTGCAGAAATTGATGCACTTCCACACATCTTACCCATTAGATTTAAAATATAACCTTTATTTTTAGAAACTGTAAAAAAAAAAATTCTTGTTTTGTTAATTTGTATTCTTATTTCTATCCCCAATGTTGTGAGATGCACTAGAAACACATCAATTTACACATTTTTTTTCCTTTAATAACTTTCTTATCAAAGATCTAATTATATAATATTGAATTACATACACTGTGTGCACAGTTATTAGGTAAGTGTGTGCACAATTATTAGGTAAATGACCATATCATCAATGCATATTGTCCAACCCCAAGCTGTAAAAATGTGAATGCTTATTGGATTTAAAGAGGGGTTCCAGCGTAAAGTGGAACTTCCGCTCATCGGAACCCTCCCCCCCTCCGGTGTCACATTTGGCACCTTTCAGGGGGGAGGGGGGTGCAGATACCCATCTAAGACAGGTATTTGCACCCACTTCCGGGCATAGACTCCCACGGGAGTCTATGCCGTTTCCTGTCCCGCCGCATCTGTCTGCTGGGACACACACAGGTCCCAGAGACAACGCGGACCACTCCTAGTGCACTGCACGACTCGCGCATAGCAGTAGGGATCTGGGAAGTGAAGCCGCACTTCACTTCCCAATTCCCTCACATAGAATGGCGGCAGCAGCTGAGACCCAATCGATCGATCGGTCTCGGCTGCCGCTGGACCCTGGAACAGGTGAGTGTCTATTTATTAAAAGTCAGCAGCTTTAATATTTATAGCTGCTGGCTTTTAATATTTTTTTTGCAGGTGGAATCCCTCTTTAGGCATGTCAAGTGATATGTATTTGTGTAATGAGGAAGGGTGTGGCCTAAAATGATCATAAAATGATCAACACCCTATATCAAGGTATACATAATTATTAGGCAGCTTCTTTTCCTCAGGCAAAGTGGTCCAAAAAAGAGATTTAACTGACTCTGAAAAGTTAAAGATTAAAAAAAAAAGAGGGATTCAGCATTCTTGAAATTGCTAAGCTATTGGGGTGTGATCATAAAACTATCAAACATTTTGTTGTAGTCAAGAAACGTGTTGAGGAAAAAAAAGATGCAAATTAACTGCCAAAGAGTTCAGAAGAATCAAACGTGAAGCTACCAGGAACCCATTATCCTCCAGTGCTGTCATATTCCAGAACTGCAACCTACCTGGAGTGCCCAGAAGTAGGTATGGGTGAACGGTTCGACCCGAGCATAAGTTCGGGGCGAACTTTGTTTGGATGTTCTGCGAACACTGAACAATATACGGTGTTCAGGGAAAATTCAGAACTCCGTTAAAGTCTATGGGACATTAAAATTAACACTTTAGATTTTTCATGTTAAAGGCTTATATGAAATTTATTGTCATAAAAAGTGTTTGGGGACCTGGGCCCTGCCGCAGGGGACATGTATCAATGAACATTTTTTTATTTTATTTTTTTAAACGGCCAGGAGCAGTGATTTTTTTTTAATGCTTAGTGAAACAGTAAAAATGAAACTTTCCTTTAAATATCGTGCCTGGGGGGTGTCTATAGTATGCCTGTAAAGTGGCACATTTTCCCCATGTTTAGAACAGTACCACAGAAAAATTACATTTCTAAAGGAAATAATAACTTTGGCTATCTGGCGGACATCTTAAGGGCTCATTGGACAATGTTGATAAGGCAGGTGTGCTCTATGTTATGCTAATGGTTCAATGTATGACTCCCTAATTGCAAATGAATCTCAGCGTATTTTTGTACAGCATTCAAAGCCTTGTTTTGAAAATCTTTAATAAACATTATTAAAAAAATAAAGGAAATAATTTTAATTTAAAACTGATGGCGGCTGTAATGGATTGTCGGGTCTCGGCAATATAGATAAAAATCATTGAAAAAAAAAAAGAGCATGGGATTCCCTCCAGTCCATTACCAGGCCCTTTGGGTCTGGTATGAATATTAAAGGGAACCCCAAACCAAAATGTAAAAAAAAATTGTGTGGGGGTCCCCCTAAAATCCATACCAGGCCCTTCGGGTCTGATATGGAAATTAAGGGGAACCCTGTGCCAAAATAAAAAAAAATGGTGTAGGGGTCCCCCTCAAAATCCATACCAGACTCTTATCCTGGCAGGCTGCAGGAAAATAGGGGGATGAGCGAACACCCCCCTCCTGAACAGTACCAGGCCACTTGCCCTCAACATGGGGAGGGTGCCATCTGCCATCTTTGCCTATGTTTAATCTTCAATTGCCACGCTGCTGCACATGCGATCAGTTATGACACCAGCTATTGGATGGTTTGTTGGTTTGCTTGAGAGCACAACCAATGTGACAGTTAGCATTTCCGGCATGCAGGAGATGTAACTTTTTTCAAACTGTTACATTGATGGGTTTACTTTCGGTAAACATTTTCCAAACATGATGCACATACAGTAAGAGCACACAACTCTCTCTGCACAGTCAAGCACCATTTCCTTTTTTTGGATAAAAAGAAAAATGACTGTCTGTCTGCTGTAAGCAATTGACAGGCAGGTTTAGGACAGCATTCTGGCAAGTCCCAATACAGGGATACTATGTATAGTGGGCAGATATCTAGCTATCCTGTTTCCCCCCAAAAAAGCCCTACCCCAAAAATAAGACCTAGCATGATTTTCAGAGATGGCTGCAATATAAGCCCTACACCGAAAATAAGCTCTAGTTAAAGTCCTTGTAAAAACATGTAATCCGTTTTATAAAACATTATTGTGGAAAATACCTTACTTGCAGCGCCGCTGGACGCTCACGTGACTCGCTGGAGATCTTCTCCTCTCCTCCTGGCTGACATCAGTGGCCCTTTCCTCTGCAGTGCTCAGAGCCAGGCTGACATCAGCGGAAAATTTGGCCTCTCCCTCTGCAGTATTCAGATCGGCGAAGAAGAGCTCCAGCAGGTAACGTGAGAACCCAGTGGCACTGTAAATAAGGTATTTTACACAATAAAGTTACAAAAGGCGACACACTGCATATTATATAATATTTTTTCAAAATGCATCACGTAAATGACACAGCACAGGCACAGTGCTGTCTATCATGCTCTAAAGGATCAGGATATTTTTCTTTTTTTTCTTTTTAGGGTTACAACCACTTTAAGATCATTGCACAAACCATAAATAAATAAGACATCCCCTGAAAATAAGCTCTAGTGTGTTTTTTGTAGCCAAAATTAATATAAGACCCAGTCTTATTTTTGGGGAAACATGGTACCTATCAATTTAAAGTATGAAATAAATAGTACTAAATATAAACATAATATAACATTACAGAAACAATCTGAATGTCACTATACTGTCACTTGAATTTGAATATGAACACAATAAAACCTTTTTTTTTTTTTTTTTTTTTTTTTACATTTGCAATACTGTACTATACTTTGCTTTATTGTGTTTCTTAGTTGTGTGTATTTTTTTGGTTGACTCTATTATAGCTAGTAATATATACAAAAAAAAATAAAAAAATATATATATATATATATATATATATATATATTTTTTTTTCAGTTACTACTGAACTCAATTCTTCTTTCATGTATCGTAAACCACATTTAAATGACTAAGGTTTCTTGAATTATTCTGACCTTTACCTGAACTCTCAATAAGCCATACAGGACAGAATTTTGCTTCTGCAATAACACTAAATGATTCAGGCCAGCTGTCAGCATGCCAAAGAAAACCATGTAAATCAAGTTGACAAAGTCATACTTAATAAGGGAATCATGGATGTTGCCTGATTAGAACAGTAATGGAAATTAGTTCATATGCTTCTGCATGGAATGGTTGTGTTTTCTGCAGCATTAGAAAGGTTTGCAAGATAATGGTTTATCTTCAACGATAACCCACTAGATGGTTGTAAATGTACACATTTTATTGGTAAAATTAAATATATGGTTGTATACGGTATATTTTAGTTTCTTAGCACACTGTATTTCAATTATAAAATAAATGAAATATTACTAATTCCTTTTTGGAGCTTGAATTTGCAAAACTGTAAAATTGCCCCCCCCCTCCAAATATTTAATTTGGGTTCAGAGTAGCCACATATTAGGTTGGAGCATGTCAATGATAACATGGTACCCTTGGTCTTCACTATTCCCTCCAATTTTCCCGACTGGCTCACGTCTATTTACAGGGGCAGAATTCCACCCCTGCGCAAAACCCCATACCCGTACAGGGTCTCCTTTAGGAGCTGGAGGAACGCACATGCACCTGCTGCATGGTGGGGAACCACACACAATCGCGTACACAAGACACACAAATCCCTGTGCTGTCTGAGGAGAAGAGACATATCATTTGTTCCTACTATGTAGGAACAGCGACATGTCTCCTCTCCTACTCCTATATCCAGCTGCACAGCATCCACTTTAGTGGTTAGGGAAGTGACAGAGGCATGGCAGTTGGTAATTGCAGCCAGGACCTCCAAGAGGCCCATTGCAGGTGGTGAGGGCTGCTCATGGCTCTCTGTCTGGGACACCATGTTTACGGACAGGCACCCTCCGGACGCCACGTGGTCTCTGCGGACCGGGATCGATCCCTCCGGCATGGGGGGGAGAGTGTGTTTCTTACCCAGTCCTTTCGATGTCCGGGATGAGCAGCGTCTCATGGGGATGTTTTTCGCCGCTGTTGGAGCACTCAGCTGCCGGGAGAAGGGAGATACGTCTCGGATGTCAGCAGAGCACACTCATGGATGTCCGCTCAGTGCACCATCTTGGACATGCCCCCGTCTCCTCTCCTACTCAGTCCTATCCCCATACAGTTAGAACACACTAGGGAACACACATTTAACCCCTTTATCGCCCCCTAGTCTTAACCCCTTCCCTACCAGTGACATTTACATAGTAATCATTGATCACTGTATAAATGTCAATAGTCCCAAAAATGTGTCAAAAGTGTCCATCGCAATACCACTAAAAATCACAGATCGCCGGCATTACTAGTAAAAAAAATAAAAAAAAATAATAAAAATGTCATAGATCTTTCCCATAGTTTGTAGACGCTATAACTTTTTCGCAAACCAATCAATATGCTTACTGCAATTTTTTTTACCAAAAATATGTAGAAGAATATATATATTGGCCTTAACTGATGAAGAAATTCGTTTTTTAATAAAAATTATAGGGATATTTATTATAGCAAAATGTAAAAAAAATATTTATTTTTTAAATGATCTCTCTTTTTTTGTTTATAGGGCAAAAAATAAAAACCACAGAGCTGATTAAATAACACCAGAAGAAAGCTCTATCATGCTGTTTATTGGTGGTAGGACAGAAAATGCACTGCGTTACTGATCTCTGCTCTAGAAGCAAAATCAAACATCTCTTCCTTTCTCCAACTGAATTGCAGTATACTCCCCATTCCCACAACCTTTCTCTTGCTCTTAAATAGGGTTAATTCATACAGAAGACACTTAGTCTAAAGTGAAAGGTGGCAAGATACACAGTGGTGGTGCCCAGCTACACCATTGCGGATCTGCCTTACAGTAGTTGCATCCAATGATACCCACTGACACCTTTACATGGGTAGCCTGGGCAAACTAGTGCAGTGTTGGGCCAGTGGGTGTTACTAAAGTATTAGTATGTTACAATGGGCCCCTGGTGATGGCACAATGGCACTGGTGGTGCATGTAAAGCTCAATATCATGCCACACCAAAACAGCTAGTACAAGCTTGTTTTGTTGTAAGCCACTTTCTGTTTAGAGCTATGTCTGCCCTTCTGTCTGCTAAGATCTTTTTGAGTGATGTGCCCCTGTTACCCCACTGACTATGTTCATTTAGAAAGCAGAATGAGATGATATTTTTTTATCAGGGCCATATTAACAGGGGAACAACTATGTGTTGTGGTCAAAAGCAAACAAACTCCTGGACCAGTAAATCCCCTTAGGACATACTGTATGCATTACTTTTTTTGCATTATAGTAAAACTACACCTACCTTATGGATATATACATACAATATGTAGTTTGTTTAATCAAATGTTATGAAAGGTACTTTAGCTATGTAAATAAAAAAATAAAAAAAACACATGAGATGAGAGAAAAGCTGCCCGGAGGGAAAATAGGACACTGTCTTCTAAGTGATAAATAATATATATAATGGTCATAGCAGGAGAATCATGTATTTGAGTGCAAAGTTAAAGAAGTAAGTCTTCAGGGAGTGTATTTTTTACTTGAGCTTGAAAACAAATCTAAGGTTGCAGAGAAGTACTGTCAGATGTAGTATAGCACAAAGTAAATCATATATTAGATCAAGCAGAAACAATTATATACTGTAAGTATAGCAGAGAATGTTAACTGTTTAAGACTAGATGCCTAATGCTGACCTCCAAAAAGGTGTGTTTAAAAAGAAACACAATAAAGTGGTATACATTATATACTTATGAAACCTATTTTCTGTGAAGGCAGTCATTTTAAATCGTAAATTCTGAGCTGAAAGTGTTCTAATGGAAGTGCAGATACAAATGTAATAGATATCTACTTCTCTCTATCCACTTAAGGACCAAGCCTATTTTTCAAACAGTGTTTTCTAGCAAAAAAAAATAAAAAATGTTTTAACTTGTAAATTACTTAGAACCCCCAAACATTATATTATATATATTTTTTTTCAGACACCCTAGAGAATAAATTGGCAGTCATTGCAATACTTTGTCACACCATATTTGCGCAGCGATCTTACAAGCGCAATTTTTTGGGAAAAAAATACACTTCTTTGAATTAAAATAAGACAATAGTAAAGTTAGCCCAATTTTCATTATATTGTGAAAGATAATGTTACGCCGAGAAAATTGATACCCAACATGTCTTGCTTCAAAATTGTGCCCGCTCATGAAATGGCGACAAACTTTGACCCTTAAAAATCTCCATAGGCAACGTTTAAAAATTTCTACAGGTTACCAGTTTTGAGTTACAGGGGAGGTCGTTTACTAAAAGTATTGCTCTTACTCTAATGATCACGGCGATACCTCACGTGTGGTTTAAATACAATTTTCATATGCAGGCGCGTCTTACGTATGCGTTCACTTCTATGCGCAAGCTCGGCGGGACAGGGTGCTTTAAATCTTTGTTTTTCTTATTTATTTTACTTTTTATTTTTACACTGTCCTTAAAAAAAATAAAAATAATTGTGTCACTTTATTCCTATTACAATGAATACAAACAATGTAATAAAAAAAAAAGCATGACCTTAGATCTCACATTTACACTCAAATGCAATAAAAATAAATAAATAAATGTCTTTTAAAAAAGAAATTCCCTTTTTAAGACCGTTTGATGTCACTTCCATCATCCAATGTTATGGAGCCGAGCGGTGGCCATCTTTCCCTCACTCGGCTCGCCCCCGATGAAAGTCCTCTCACGAATCTGCTGCAGAGACCACTTTTAGCAGAAAGAGGACCGTCCACCATTTAAGAATATATCTGCTGCCATAATGCCAGTATTTTAGGTCAAAGTATCAATGTATAACGACGGCCGGCGCTCCGCAAGTTGCTATACTTAAACGTATATTTCAGGTATGTAGCATTGGTAGACAGTTCAATCAACTTCCAACAAATGCTGAACTTTATATCTCCTGTAGTACATGAAAATTCAAGGTTTTGTCTTGGCACTAGGAAGGCAAATTATTCTAATATACCACTCTGCAACTAGTAGTAGCACAGTGGCTAACATTGATTCCTTGCTAGGATACGTCACCATACCAAAACATGCTAATGTTAGCCCAATTCTAACTTAATTTTTTTATTAAAAAAATAAAGACCTAGTATAAAATAAAAAAAATGCAGCTCTGAATTACTCACCTTTCCAGTCATTTAGCACATCATTCAGCCCACTCCCTGTCAGCCCAGATCATCAAGCACCCGCCATAGTGCCAATATGAATTCATAGGCACTGTTCTCCCTGTTCTGACTTGACTAAAGAAGGGAAGGGAAAGCCAGATTTGAACTTTAAAGCCAACAACTGGCTATCCTAAAAATAGAGGAATGCAGACAGATCATGTTTATGGCAACTGAAGAAATAGAACAATAAAGCATTATGACTTGCCTTCCCATTTTTAATTTAAAGCGGACCTTCACCCGGAATATAAAAATCACAAAAAAAGCCACTTTTAAAAATGTTTTAAGATGTCAATTAAAAAAAAAACATTTTACTTTTAAATTCGGGCTTTCGTTGTAGCAAATACCTTTGCTAGTTTAGACTCTGACCTTTTCCTGCCATAGACATTTTAAGTAGGGGCAGAGGATTATCTCTCCCTTTGCTTCCAGTAGTTAATTGCCACCCCCTCAGGATGAGGAACAGGTAAAGCTTAGCGCTCTACTCAGAAACATTTTTGTTTGCAAAAGAAAAAATCTTTTCCCCCAAAGATTTTGAGAGATTTCATGAAATCTTACAAGGTCAGTTTGCGGACAAGATCTCCCTGGAAGGCACTGGTGAGGTTCCAGTGAACAGCTGCTAGGCTCTGGCTATGTCTCCAGTGCCTAAAAGAGAACAGGAAGTTGGATACAATAAATAGCAAGTATCCAAATTAAAGCGGTTGTAAAGGGTGAAGGCTTTTTTGCATTCTATTCATTTAAATAAAAAAACTTCAGTGTGTAGCTCCCCCTGCAGTCCCCCACCCACCCCCATTACTTACCCAAGCCTAATTCTGATCCAGCAATGTGCACGAGTCTCTCCCTCCTCATTGGCTGAGACATTGACTCCACTGCTGTCAATCACAACCAGTGAGGAGGAAGCCGGAGGCAGGACTGAACCATGCCCTGTATGTCCCAAAGACCCGTGGGGGTTTATTTATTAAAGGCAAATCCACTGTGAACTGCAAGTGAACTTCAAGTGCAATTGGAAGTGCAGTTGCTGTAGATCTGAGGGGAAGATCTGAAATGAGGGGAAACTCCTCTGATTTCTATCATTCAATCACATGCAATCAAAAATGCTGTTTTTTTTTCCTTGTATGTCCCCTTCAGATCTACAGCAACTGCATTTCCAAGTGCACTTGAAGTTCACTTGTAGTGCACAGCAAATTTGCCTTTATTAATAAACCCCATAGACACACAAAGGTGGCGCGGGAGAGATCATGCACAAGTTCCCTCAGCTGGGGGAGTGCACTCAGCGGGGGGGTGGGGGGAGGAGCACCATCGGGAGACCCAAGAAAAGGAGAATTGGGGCTGCTCTGTGCAAAACCATTGCACAGAGCAGGTAAGTATGATGTGTTTATAATTTTAAAAGGAAAAAAAAAAGGAACTATGACTTAAAAGTTGACTTGAAGATGATTTGGGATCACCAGGTATTTTTACTGCTGGAGGGAAAGGCTGCAAAACTTTCTGAAATTCTTTTCAGGCACCCAACAAATGAATGCTTTGGCACAAACCACATTTCGTCTGACAAACTTTCAAATTTTGTCTTTGTTAAAAAGCTTGATGTAAATCGGTATCCAGTTTGTTTTTGCTACCTATAGTTTATAAAATGTGCCTGCTACGTATAATATATTAATTTAGTCTCAGCAGTGGATCCTTATAGCTAGGACCCCTGCTGGGTGCTCTTCAGTTTTCAGTTCGATGCATTATGTTGTACATTGATTTCCTCTACACTTCACAAACTTAATGCAGCTAATTTGTTTTCAGAGAAGCTGAGAAATAGTTTCTTACATTTATTGCACATATTGTTACATGCCTATATTTGATTTTTATGAAACAAGTTGTAAATTAAGTGCAGCATTTCCCATGTGTGTCATTCTCTGCTGGTTCCAACCAATTTGGCTAAATAATAGTTACAGAAATGATATAAATGTCCAAACTATGGAATTATTTACTGCATTCTCCTGGGTGACTCGATTCTCTACAGTGCTGCCAAAAATAATTATCATCTCTGTAAATCCCACTGGAGATATTTTAGTTCTGTGATATTTCTATTCCCAGTGCTTGGCACACTGTTTTATATACAGTAATCTATATACTGTATTTTTATTTTTTTTGTGTTGCAGTGGTTTCTTGAGGATTGTGTTAAGGAATGTGTCACTATGCTTTACAAGAGTACTTAGGCCCTAGAGCACTTGAGTTCAACAATTCAGTTCTCATTATAGGAGAATGTTGCATGTGGAACTGAATTGTTGTGATTTTGGGAAAACACAATTAATGATAGATAGTACAAGACTGCCTTTAAATACTGTTCTTAAGTGTTTTAACATTTGTATTACAAAATGTGCTTTTTTATAAAAAAAAAAAAGTTGTATCAATGATATAGGAACCATGTGTAGTTTATTAAATTTAATTGATAGTCATTAAATCAAAAATGAAGACACAATAATGATGGAGATATATAGTGGCTTTTGCACATACTTTATTTATAGAACACAATAGGACTAGTGATGAGTAAACTTACTCAGGTTTAATTTGCCAAAGGTTCAACAAATCACACATTAAATTCTGAACTTAGAGGAACAGCCCATTGGAGTTTACGGGGGGGGGGGGGGGGTAAATCTTATTATTAAATTCTGATCATTTTATAGGGTCTATAGACAAACTATTGTAAAAAAGGCATGGAAATCTAGGCACCACCATGGGGGACAGGTACCAATGCAGAAAAAAAACCCCATAAGTGCAATGGGGGGTAGGGGGAGATGGTCCTTTGATGAGGCTTCAACATTGAAAATACAAAAATCCTTTAACCACTTCAGCCCGAACCATTTAGCTGCCTAAAGACCAGAGTGTTTTTTGCGATCCGGCGCTGCATCGATTTAACTGACAATTGCGCGGTCGTGTGACGTGGCCCCCAAACAAAATGTATGTCCTTTTTTCCCCACAAATAGAGCTTTCTTTTGATGGTATTTGATCACCTCTGCGGTTTTTATTTTTTGCGCTATAAACAAAAAAATGCGACAATTTTGAAAGAAACACAATATTTTTAACTTTTTGCTATAATAAATACAAGCTTAAAAAAACCACAAAGGAATTGAAAACCTCAAAATACCACCACTGGAACAAAAGCCAACATTTTTAAAGTGAAGCCTAAGAACCTTAAGGAACCTCTAGGTCCTCCTAAAAAAATGGAGGTGGTTTTATTCTTATACAGTATGTGTGTATGTAAATAAAGTGGATTTAACCTCCCTGGCGGTATGATTCAGCCTGGTTTTAGGTGCTGAAAGCGGTTTTGCATGGAAATTTGGTGTTTTATATTGTAGTCCTGTAATTCTTAGGAATAACGCTCTTAAATCTGTTCAAACCAGAGTCTAGTAGACATCCCGGGTATGAAAAAGTTTATAATATAATAAATAATAAAAATTATTCAATAATGTAATCAAATCCTAAAACACTGAAAAAGGGTCACCTTTTGGTTGCTATGGACAATCTCCAAATTTCAGGCAGAAAAAACAGTATTTATAATATAAACGTGCATGCAGGGCACTGCACAGACCACTAGGGACAAAGGGGGTGTGCATTTTTTAATACAGTACTGTAATCTGTAAGATTACAGTGCTGTGTGTGTTTTGTGTCTTTTTACTTTTTTGAATTTGCCGCCGTTCTCCGCTCCTGTGCGCCGTAACGTCGCAGGGAACGGAGCTCGGCGGCATTCGGCACTGTGAATCGAGCGGAGGACAACTCGATCACACAGCGCGGAGGACATCGCTGGATCCAGGGGACAAGGTAAGTAACTCCTTGTGTCCTTCCTGCATCCAGCGATGCGATCCAGAGTCTGGCTTGGGGCTACCGCTCCTTTTAGTAAAATCCCAACCCGAGCCAGACTCGGGATTACCGCCAGGGAGGTTAATGCTTTGGCTAAATATAGTCTGTATTACATGTACAGGCATACCCCACTTTTAAGTACACAATCTGGAAGTTTACTAAATCTGGAAAGTGCAAAATCAGGCACACTTCTGTATAGAAACCAATGAGCTTCTAACCCCAGCTTATTCAATTAAGCGTGCACAGTCTATTTGCCTTTAGTAGTATTTCAACACCCAAACTGTCTGTCAACAGAGCTGCTGTCTAATGCCCTGTACACACGGTCAGACATTCCGACAACAAAATCCGTCTGATTTTTTTCAGACGGATTTTGGCCCAAACTTGTCTTGCATACACACGGTTACACAAAGTTGTCGGAAAATCTGATAGTTTAGAACGCGGTGACGTAGAACGCGTACAACGGGACTATAAAGAGGGCAGTAGCCAATAGCTTTTGCCTCGTAATTTATTCTAAACATGCACAGCATTTTGTCCTTTGGAATTGTCTACACACGAGCAGAATTTAAACAATCGGATTTTGTTGTCGGAAAATTTTAAATCCAGCTCTCAAACTTTGTGTGTCGGAAATTCCTACGGAAAAAGTCAGATGGAGCCCACACACGATCGTTTTTTCCCGACAACAAGATCTGTACAGGGCATAAGAATAAACAACTGTTGTTTAGAAAGCACAATAACCTCAAGCTGAAATTTACAAATGCGCTTGAATGATCAACAGAATGACTCACCCACCACTCTTTCTGCCTATTCTGTTTAAATGGGGCCCACAGACTTTCAACCAGAGATATAATGCGAAGGGAAACAGCTTTTGCTTCTCTGTTTAAAAAAAATCCATATTTCTCTTTTATTTTACAAATATTTGATATAAATAGGAAAAAAAAAAACCTTGAATTTAATAATGAGTTGCATAAATTTAACTTTCTTGTAAAGCCTCTTTAATATCTGTTATTTTCTGTGTGATCACTATGTATTTGAAAATGTGCACCCTACTTTATATAGTCAGCATATCTGCTGTGTCTGTGGCCACTATATATTGTATTTTAAACATCATCGCCCTGCAAAACTGATATTTTGGTAACCTGCCCACACAACTGAGCAATAAATCCTGATGTGGGACCCTCCCCAGCCTGTGACTGGACAATGAAAATCTATAAGGACACTGATGACTTCATGACTCTGCTCTCCTCCTGTCAAGAAGTGTTAGGAAAAGAGTCTGATAGGTTGTAACACGGTGAATCATTTAGGCCAGCGTTCTACATTATAGGGGATCCAGGTATTGTTACCAGCTGTATGTAAAAATGTGCAATGCCTCATACACACAAGCGGAATTTCCGTAGGAAAAAATGTGATGGGAGCTTTTGGTCGGATATTCCAACTTTTTCTGTCTGAATTTCCGCCAGCAAAAGACTGAGAGCAGGTTCTCTATTTTTCCATCTGAAAAAGTTCCTATCTGAAATTCAGTTTGTTGTATGCAATTCCAATGCGCAAAAGACCACGCATGCTCGGAAACAATGCAACGCATGCTCAGAAGCATTGAACTTAATTTTCTCGGCTCGTCGTAGTGTTGTACGCCACCGCATTCTTGAAGGTCGAAATTTCAGAGAACTTTTGTGTGACCGTGTGTATGCAAGCCAAGCTTGAGCGGAATTCCGTCGGAAAAACCATCCAAGATTTTTCAGATGGAAATTCCGCTCGTGTGTACGAGGCATTACTTTGAATCCATACCTGGATTGAATTGTTTATTTAAATATGTTCCTGGAGTTTAGTTGTAAGCCCTGCCCTCATGCTAATTAAATTATCGTTAAGTGGAATATTCTTAACTTTACTAGACTTATAAAGTAGTAAAATATTGTGATACCATCTAAGATTGAGTTTTAATTTATTATTCACTGAAGAAAAATGCTGGACATAATAACCATGCAAATAAATGCCTTATAAGAGAAGTATAGCCATACATCTCTTCTGGGTCACATGAGTACACTTGTGCTCTCCTGTGATCCAGAATTAGCTGACGTCAGAGCCAGACCAGGCTCTAAAAGGATCCTGACAGTAATGTAGAGATCCACCCATATGCCTGATCGGAAGCTGGCCCAGGCTCTCAGTGCATCGTTAGGAGCCAGTTGCTTCCACTCCCTTATCACACAGGTATTCCAATGAGCACTGGATGGGCAGAGCAGAGTTGAATGAAAAAAACTATTGTTGTGTACTAGGCTTATGTCTCAGCAGTTGCTGTGCTATACAGAAGCCTGCTTGAACAAATCAAAGAATGGCCCCCTCCCCCCTCATGTGTCTTTACTAGTGTATTACCACTTTCTGACAGAAAATATGAATTCACTTTTGGGCTTTATAAACAGAAAGCAGATCCTTCTTAGAAAGCAGTGTATTACAATCGGTTATAAATACTTATGAAAACTTCTGCTCTTCTGCTTTTTTAGAAAGCCCATTGAACTCTGGGAATAATTTCTTAAGGGTGCACCATTTAATAATAATTAATATTTATAAAGCAAAGTCTATGGGGGTTATGTACTAAAGGAAAATTCACTTTGCACTGAAAGTGCACTTGGAAGTAAAGTCGCTGTAGATCCGCGGGGGATATGCAAGGATTTTAGCTTGCACATGATTGGATGATAAAATCAGCAGAGCTTCCACTAATTTCAGATCTACCCCTTAGATTTAGGCACCTGTAGTGCAAAGTGGATTTGCCTTTCGTAAATATCCCCCTACTATATTAAAAATATATACATCACTTTAGAAAATGTTAATCGTAAATATATTAGTATATAATTAAACTACTAGAAAAAAAATTCTCCTCTTTCAGTAACATCCTACTGTTGGTGCACTTTCCATTTTTTAGAGCCATATGAAAACTTGAACAGAACAATTGTGGAGTCATGTTTTTTCGAGTGTGCAATGTGTTAGAATTGTACAAATTTGAAGACTGTTTAAGAGAACTGCAAATTCCTTAGCAGAAAAAATGGTTCTTGTATGTGAAGTTATTTGCCTTTTTTTTTTTTAAAACAACTTAAAGTGGTTGTAAACCCTTACAAACCACTTTGACCTACAGGTAAGCCTAGATTAAGGCTTACTTGTAGGTCCAAGAAATATCTCCTAAACCTATACAGTTTAGGAGATCTGCCCCGAAGACTGGCACCACTGTCTATGGCGCATGTGCCGTAGACAGCGGCACGCAGGTGCACTGAGCGTGGCATCCTCGATAATGAAGATGCCGCGCAATGCCGCGCGTCTCGGCTCCCGTGCGTATGCGAGGGAGTGATGTCATCGCGGCTTCGCTGAATGACAGCGGCGGAGCTGCGAGACCCACAGAGAAGATGGATGCGGCGGACTACAGGGGACAGCAGTGACTTCACTGGTTCCTGTGTGAGGTAAGTGACACATAATTGGCTACTATGCTGTGCATAGTAGTCCATTATGCTTTGCCTTTGCAGGGAATGAAAGAGGAAGTAAACTCATCAGGGTTTACTTCCTCTTTAAATAGTGCAACTGTGGGAAAATATTTTGAAATGCATTTCTGTAAAATTGGACTGTGCACTTAAAGCAGATCTTCGCTACATCTGAGCACCACAAACCAAAAACACTTTGGGTAAGGGCAAATGATTCATGTAGCTTTTACTTAATTGAATCCATCTGCCCTTAGCTCAAGCACGTATGCAGGAAAATGTGCTTAGCGGCGAAAACCCCTCCCCCTCTCCTGAAGACTCCTGGGATGTATGACATCATTTACCTAGGCAAGAAACCAGGAAGTAACCAAAGAAAAGTTGAAAACAAGTATCTAGGAAAGAAAATCATATTTATTTACTAATTGCTAGCAGCATGAGGACTAAAAATATATACGTTGATTGGAAGCGTGAAGTTCCACTTTAAGCTTTATTTTATTTACGTTCTCATTGGACAATTAATCTGCAGCTGGATAAACTGTGTGTTCCTATCAATAAGACCCCTTTCACACTGAGGTGCTTTACAGGCGCTATAGCTCTAAAAATAGCGCCTGTAAAGCGCATCTCCTTTCACTCCACTTCACTTCCACTCACCCCGAGTGCTTTCACACTGGAGCCGAGAGCTGGCATGATGCTCAAAAAAGTTCTGCAATCAGCATCTTTGAGGCGCTGTAGGAGCGGTATATACACCGCTCCTAAAGCACCCCTGCCCATTGAAATGAATGGGCAGCGCCGCCGAAGCCACAGCAAAACGCAACTGCAGCGGTGCTTTGCGGGCACTTTTAACCCTTTTTCGGCCATTAGCGGGGGTTAAAAGCACCTAATAAACTACGGTAAAGCGCTGCTAAAAATGGCGGCGCTTTACTGCCGACACCGGGTGCTGCTCAGTGTGAAATTGCCCTAATTATTTAACTTAAACTGTGTCTCTTTATCAGTAAAAATTCAGCTTTAGTAACCTTACTGTATAAATCAAAGTTGGTTATTTATTATAGTTGTAATAATAACTTTACCATTTCAATAATTTTTAAATGAGTGGAGAATAGCTGGTCATAAGACCTTTTTATGGTTTCTGTAAGTGCATTTTAGATGTGGTTTGAAGCATAGGTCACTAAATTATGATTTATTCTCAAATATGGATCTTAAAATAGAAATGAGTATATTATACGTGCACATACATAACTCCAGACTTGGAGAAGCCTGAGGCTGAGGATTCTAAATTACATATAGCCGTTACAGTGCAGGGGAGAATCCAGGCATGCTGTTAGCTCTATAGTCTTTGCAAAAAAGTGAATACATCTTACCTTTCTAAGCATTTACTTCTTTGCTTACATTTCTTTGAGGTCATCATTGTCGCTAGCTCTGTTGGGGGCAATCAGATTGGATTAGACAGGATTAGAAAGCACATTAAGGTTTGTTTCATTATTCTCTGCATGGAAGATATTAAATACATTACAATTATCAAAGATAGAATAGAGCTCTCACTGTATTGATTGTAGTTTGCTGCTAGTAAACTGCTCTGGAAACCTAGACACATGCTGTATGCAAATAATGACTTGGATAGCAGTCAGGATCTTGATACGTCCCTCCATTACACAATGAAATGCATGCTCATCAATATAGGTCACATAGGGGGTTATTTACTAGAGGAAAATCCACATTGCACTGCAAGTGCACTTGGAAGTAACGTCGCTGTAGATCCGAGCGGGACATGCAAAGAAAATAAAAAACTGCATTTTAGCTTGCATATGATTGGATGATAAAATCAGCAGAGCTTCCCCTCATTTCAGATCTACCCCTTAGATTTAGAGCGACTGCACTTCCAAGTGCAGTTGCAGTGAAAAGTGCATTTTCCTTTCGTAAATAACCCCCATAGACACATACAGTGAACTATTGTATATTTAAGTATATCATAAAAGCTCACCTTAATGAAAAAAAATAATAAACTCACATAATTTTTGGTATGGATTTTTAGGGGGACCCCCACGCATTTTTGTTTTAAATTTTGGTTCGGTGTTCCCCTGTGGGGAAATCCCCATGCCATTTTTATCAATGAATTTTTATGCGTATTGCGGACCGACAATTCATTATAGCCGCAAAGAGTTTTAAATTACTTTTTTTCCTTTAGAGATGTCATTTTGCTGTCAGACTGTTCTAAACACGGGAAACATGCACCCCTTTACAGGCATACTATAGACACCCCCCAGGTACGAAATTTAAAGGAATATTACACTTTTATTATTTCACTTTAAGCATTTTTAAAATCACTGCTCCCGAAAAAACGGCAGCTTTTAAAACTTTTTTTTGCATTGATACATGTCCCCCAGGTCCCCAAACACTTGTTATGACAATACCATGCATATAAGCCTTTAAAATTAGCACTTTTGATTCCTCCCATAGACTTGCCGCGAACACCCAAAATTGTTCGCTGTTCGGCGAACTGGCGAACAGCCAATGTTCGAGTCAAACATGAGTTTGACTCGAACATAAAGCTCATCCCTTTTCAGATGGTGTCAAGCGTGTGTGGAGGCAACCAGGTGAGGAGTACAAATACAAGTGTGTCTTGCCTACAGTCAAGTATGGTGATGGGAGTGTCATGGTCCGGGGCTGCATGAGTGCTGCCACCACTGGAGAGCTACAGTTTATTAAGGGTTCCATGAATGCCAACACGTAGTGGGACATACTGAAGCAGAGCATGATTCCCTCCCTTCGGAGACTGGGCCGCAGTCTCCTTCAATAAAACGTTATTGAAAAAAAGGAATATAAATGATATCAGTTTAACCACTTCTCACCCGGCCAATGCACCCGGCCATATACGGCCGGGTGGGAGCCGTCTACTTCTGATAGGACGTTCAGGAACGTCCTTCAGAAGGAGCGCGATCCCGATGTGCTCGTGTCACCCGGACACGGCGCATCTCAGATCGGTAGGAGGGCTCTGTGATTGGCCCTCCTGATCACATGACGGGCGTGTCCAATCACGCCCATCATGTGATGTAAACAAACAGCCGGTTGCTAGGCAATCGGCTCCTCCTCTCCTCACACAGAAGTCATCGCTGAGGAGAGGAGAGCAGATCGCTGCAGCCGGCTGATGATCAGTGAGTATGAGCTGTTTTTTACAGCTTTTTACTCACTGATCATCAGTCTAGTGTAAACACACAACACACCACACAGTATAAACACAATGTCCCCACGCATGTCCCCAAAACATACATGTCCCCAAATAATAAAAACACATGTCCCTAATAATAAAAACATGTCCCCCACATATGTCCCACTAAAATCACATGTCCCAATGATTATCTGCACACATATGTATGTGATCACCTGCACACATATGTACATGATCATTTGCGTACATATGTCCGTGATCACACAAACCAATTATTATACACTTAACGGAATTTTTTTTACCAAAAACATGTAGCAGAATACATTTTGGCTTCAATTTATTACAAAATTTGATTTTATTGCATTTATTTTAAAATAGAAAAACTAAAATATAGTTTTTTTCCAAAAATACGCTTTTTTGTGCTTATATCGCAAAAAATAGAAAACTGAGTCATGATTAAATAACACCAAAATAAAGGTCTATTTGTGCGAACAAAATGATAAAAATTTCATTTGGGTACAGTGATGAAAGCTGAAAATTGGGCTGGGAAGGAAGGGGTAGAAGTGGTTAAAAATATTTAAAAACAGTTAACCAATTGGTTAGTTCTAGGACACATCACTGTCACTCTCTACACAAATAAAATGAAATGACTACTTTGAATGAATGAGTGCATATAGGTTAAAAATAATACATAGGACGACACAATCATTTTTGAGAAGAAATAACTTTTAATTATAAGCCACATCAAAAAGGCCATTTACAGTATTTGTTTCTTAAAAGCTTGCTTCAAGCATGCTGAGAGTGTTTCTTGCTGCATATGAACAGGATGTTGTACCTACAGGAAGTCTATTACATATTCTCTATACATTGCTGGGATTTTCTTGACATTAATAAGTGCATGTCACATGAAATGCTATGTGCTGTGAGCTAAAGTGAGTAAACGAGGCTATTTATTGAATATGTACTTTCTGATTTTTTTCATTCATGATTTACTGACTAGATGTTATTATCTACCATTATTTTTCACTAAACACTAAAAATGACGGAGAGAAACTGAAAACCTCAACCAAGAAACATAGCATTCCTTGGAATAATGCTATTTTATTATTTAAAAATATTGGAACACATGGAAGTATATAAACACTAGATTATATTTCAGCTTTGTATTTTCCTTTTTATCTTGCATAGTTAATTCACAGAAAACACAATTCCTAACGTAGCAAAGATGGCCATGGACTTGCCTTCCAGCTGGGATCCGACATGAGCTATCCCCAGTGATTTCAGTTCCAGTATTCCACATCTTTCATTTTCCAATTGTAGCATAACATCTTTTGATTTATTGCAAGCAGCGTTATCACCCAGCCAGTGGCGGAATTACCAGGGTCGCAAAAGTCACACTTGCGACGGGGCATCAGAATTCCGCTACTGTTCCATGACAGACACGATCTCCGCTCAGAGCTGTGCTGTCCTGAGAAGGCAGACGGCACTGATGGACATTAATAGCTTTCACTGATGAGCGGCACTGATGGGCACTGATAGGAGGCATTAATGGTCACTGATAGAAGGCACTAATGGGCAGTGATAGGAGGCACTGATGGGCACTGATGGGCACTTATAGAAGTCACTGATAGGATGCACTGATGGGCACTAATAGAAGGCACTAATGTGCACTGATAGAAGGCACTAACGGGCACTGGTAGAAGGCACTTATGGGCACTGATAGGAGGAATTTATGGGCACTGATGGACACTGATAGGAGGCACTAATGGGCACTGATATGAGGCATTTATGGGCACTTATAGGAGGTACTGATAGGAGGCACTGATGAGCACTGATAGGCCACATTGATCAGCAGTGATGGGCAGCACTGATAGGTGGCATTGAGGAACACTGATAGGCAGAACTCAGGCAGTATTGATGGGCTTTGATGGGCAGAATTGAAGAGTGCTGATAGGTGACACTGATGGACACTGTTAGGCAGCATTAATGAGCACTGATAGGTGGTGCTGATAGGCAGAATTGATGGGCACTAATAGGCGGCATTAATGAGCACTGATAGGTAACACTTGTAGGTGGAAGTGATGGGCACTGATAGGCAGCATTGATGGGCACTGATAGATGGCACTGGTTATCAGTGTAAACAATTTACTGACATTCTTGACTGTTATCGGCAGGCCTTTCCTAACACAGACACAGCGTGGGAGGAAAGGGCTGTGGATAACCAGCAAGTTTGTTTACATGTGAATCAGCTGATCACATGGTAAAGGGATTGTGCTGGATGCATGTCCCATGGGTCATGCAGGAAGCACGGTTTTGGGAGGATGTCCATGGTCACCCTCCCAAAACTGGAAACCCGGGGCTCAGATGGAAGGGGGGGCCCATCATGGTTCCTTGCATTAGGGCCCTAAAGTTTCTAGTTATGCCTCTGCACCCAGCTTATGGTTGTATTGCTGTACATATAATATATAAACATACAAAAAATATATAATCTACCTATTATGTAATATCAATTCAGTAATCAAAATATTAAACATTTTGAGGTGGTATGTATTGGCCAGACATAGTCAACAAGTGATGCCTAGATTATGCATAGAATCATTTTACCAAGCTTTCATTGGCTCAAAGTTTGCACAGAAACAATTCTGGCCGAAGGAGATTTTACACAACACAATGGGGCTAATTTACTAAAGGAATATAACCTGTTCACTCTGGAAAGGATTTTTCTCTTCATTTGGTGAAGATGTTGAAGCTCTTTTCAATTCCATCATCCAAATGTGTGCAAGCAAAACTCATGTTTCTTTTTTTTTTTTTTTCTTTGCAGATGAACTTTTACCACATTTGCTAAGGGAAACTGCACTTACAAAATAAGAGTTCCCTTTTAAAGTCTATTTGACTTAGTAAATCATTGAGTTAACCAGAACTCCATACTTAATGTTCCTATTTTCTCATTTATAGTGAAGGGCTTTAAGAAAAGTTAAGGATCTCTAGAATCAGTCCCGATAACAAAACTTCAAAAACTTTGTGAGTTACAGATGTGGAATCAGCAATACCACCTTTTCAGAAATGTTGGATCCTTGATGTCACGGAAGTCAAAATGGTGAATGAAGGATTCCATAGGACACTGATATAGCCTAGCAAAAGGATGCTCCTATGCATTTCATATGGAAACTCTCCTTTTAAGTGTGAAAGAACAACCTATGATAGCAGATAGGGAGAGTTATGATATCCAATTACTGGGCCAATTTATGTCAGGGCTGGTACCACACAAGAAGGGCTCATTGCCAAGCCATAACATATGACAGAAATTAGTCTTTTTTTAATTTTGCATATCTTACATTAGAGATTAATTATCTATAAAGCTGGACATCATTTCAGGTGAGGTACCCAACCCATTATCAAACTTTCCAATAAATAACACTAATAAAGTAAAGGCAGAGCCTGTTTTTTCAATCCTGGAATATGATGAGGTCAACACACTTAACATCTCTGGCAGTTTTCCCAAGTGTGGCTCGGGGTTAAATTTCAGTACCATTAGCCGTAACCCCCGACTCGGGATTGCATTGCAGATTCCTGGTGCTGTATATTTACCTTGTCTCCAGGATCCTGCAATGTTCCCCCGCTCTGACCGTGGGCTCTGTCCTCTGCCCGATGCCTCTCTGTGCCGGGCTTCGTTCCCTGCAAGCGCCGTTATGCATGGAGCATAGCCCAGTGGCAAATTCAAAAAATTGAAAAATCATAACACATACAGTACAGTGTAATCTTTTAGATTACATTACTGTATGAAATTATTTCACATCCCTTTTGTCCCCAGTGCTTTGTCCAATGCCCTGCATGCAGTTTTATATTATATATACCGTTTCTTCTGGAAAATGGAGATTGTCCATAGCAACGGAAAAGTGTCCCTTTACATCAAAAGTGGTTTTAGACCAGCTAGAACAGTGGTCATCAACCCTGTCCTCAGGACCCACTAACAGGCCAGGTTTTATGTATTACCTTGGGGAGATGCAAACTAAAATACTGCAATCACTGAGCAGCAAATATCACCTGTGATGTATTTCAGTTATCTTGCAAACCTGGCCTGTTAGTGGGCCCTGAGGACAGGGTTGATGACCACTGAGATAGAAAACAGCGATAGTAAATTATAACAGCAGAATTGAGCGATAGTGAATTGTGGGGAAATCCATTTTATTAGTATTATGTTATTTTTTATAATTATTTATATATATTTATTATAATTTATGATTTTGTGTTTCAAACTTTATCATACCCGGGATATCTACTAGACTCTTGTTTGGCATTTTATACTGTAGGCCTGTAATTCTTAGCAATAACACACTTAAAGCTGTCCAAATTTCTATGCAAAATAACTGCACCGATATGAGATGCAAAAATCTGATCATACCGCAAGGAGGTTAAGCAGAAATGCATTCTCTGGCTTTTCAAATTAGTTTGGAGATTCAGATTTCATTGCCTCAGATGGTGCTGTTAATTTTTTTTATTTTACAATATTGATTTGCATTTGTTTTTACTTATTATTACACTGCATTTAAATACAGATATCCTCTCAAACTATCGACTTTAGATAGTGCCTTGCACCCCCCCCCCCCCTTTACACTTGGTCGTTGATTTACTAAAACTGGAGAGTGCAAAATCTGAAGAAGCTGTGCATGGTAGCCAATCAGCGTCTTACTTCAGCTTCTTCAATTAAGCTTTTGACAAAAAAAACAAAAAAAATTGGAATATGATTGGTTTCTATTCAGAGCTGCACCAGATTTTATTAAATCAACCCCATTGTGTCTAAAGTAGAAAAGCTAGGTGTATCTGTAACAGTATTCTGTCTTGAATTCACATGCATTTCAATGCACCACCATGATTCTGCAAGGCACATTTTCATTTACTTGAAATTACCAAACCTACTGAGGGTTCCTTCAATTGTATTTGACACTGCCATTATTCTTTAAACATGTAGTGTGCCTAGTGTTGTTCATAATTTCTAAACTATGACTGGAACAGATTAATTCAACTTACTAGAGAAGACATTTGTGCAATTATTTTGGCTGAGAATTTATAGACTTGAGCAACTTACTGCTTGCTGAGAGGAATAAAAAAAAAAAGGTAAAGTGACCTTTCTATGCACTGTAACCACTTTATACAAGTTTAAATTTAAGTAATAAATAGAAGATCTTTTTACTGAGATGAAGAGAAGAGGCACCTTTTTGACCTGACTGGTAAGTTACAGTGCATTCGCTTTACCAGAGACATGCAGTTTCTATGGAAAACCTTTTGCTATTATTGATTGCTCTTCAAATATTGTTGTGAGTGTCTAAAATCCTTTTTGTCACTGTTAGTCCTTGTTAGTTAATTAAATTTACCTGACTGCAAACTCAAGACGTTAGCCATCTGAAAACAAACTGGGAGATGGAATTCTCAGAAATCTACTCAAAACGCATTCTCTAACAATTCTTAAAATGCTTGTTTTTCACACAATACACAATGCACTTCTGCTGGTCCCATAAAATACAATGGATGGGGCAGGTCTTGGTCCACTTGTTTTGTTGGTGACTGTGAGGGAAATTCACCTTAGACCACACTCTGGATCAAGTTGAGAAGTTTTCTTTATTTGACTCATACGAGGAGACAAGTTACAACAAAAGGACAGATATTTGTCCATTGGTTCTGATCTCTATGACCCGTACAATAGGGCAGCAAACAGAGTTCAGCCTTATGGGCTCCTATCTGACTTGTCTGTCTAACAATTGTAAAACTTGCATTTATATACCTTTACAAGCCTTATCTTAGCCATCTCTCCTAGATATGATCGGTTGCTAAGATCTACGTCAATGTAACTAACTATAAATCTGACACCTGTCCTACAACCAGACAAACTTATTCATTCTCAGGATTCCTTCATTAAAGTGATTTATAACTGGTTTTGACCAATTATAAACACCCGTGTAGAGACAATATGGCACCCGGCTGTGTTAAATCAAGCCCTCCTCCTCCTGATAAGACTTCACCAACTTCAAGGATAACAGATTTACGACTTTGGGAGAATGAACTTTCAATAACCCCACCTTATGTGTTATGTCTCACTATATAATCCTATATGTATGTATTCATATATTGGTTCTACAAAAAGGTACTGTATTATTTACATAATATATATATCACCCTCTACTTAAGGGAAGATGTGTTATGGTAGAATTGGGGGTATAGGATCTAGTATAGGTAAATTTAGCCAGGCCTGCAGTCTTTCCACCAGGCCTGGTTGTTTTTATTCCAGGTTGCGTTAGAGTAGTAGGGGGTGTGACCACTTAAAATTGGGCTCAGAGATACCTACTCTACCTGACGGTGAATTGTACCAGCAGGAGAGGATGGGCTGAAACCTGAGTGGCAGGAAGTTTGTGGGAGTCCTGACAAATCATTAACGTGTGTGGCCGAAAGGAGGTCTCCTATATAAAGGGGGTCACATGCTTCTAGGGGGAAAGGGCCTGAGGGCTCGAGCGCAGACAGAGGGCCTGGAGCCCGGGAGAGCAAGGAAAGAAGTCGAGGAGTGTTTCGGGAGGTTCAGGCCAGACACCTGGAGTGCAGCGGAGTCAGCATGTAACGCTGGAAGAGAACCGGACATTCCCACACTGGGATCTGCCGAGTGAGTGAGGAGGAAGCAGGAGTAAAGCAGAAGAAAACTGGGTGATCGACTTTCTGTGAGTGAAACATGGACTGTTGATTGGGAGAGAACAGGTCAGTGGAAGTCCAGAGAAACTAGTGCAGAAGTGCTTGGAATTATATACCGTGAGTCCAGGGACCGCAGTAAAAATCTTTAAACAGTACTTCCAATGACTGAGGGATGTTGGCGTGAGAGTCATGGAAATAGGCGGTGATGGCCTGTGGCTTCAGACCCAACGCCCAAAGGAAATCTATCAGTCTGGCGGAGGGAATTATTCAGAGTAATGCCTTTCTTGCCTAGCTTGGGAGTGCTGCACTAAAGGAAACAATAGAATCAGGAAAGGATTGCTTTAAGGTAGTCTAGTAACAAAGCTATGGCTATGGATCACACCCTCATTGACAAAATGATAATGAACAACCCAGAAGCCCCCATGGGGGAACCGCTATATATATATATATATATATATATATATATATATATATATATATATATATATATATATATATATATATATATATACATACATACACAAAGATAACTTCTTTATTCAATATTGTCTAATTATTAATATATACATATACATCAGTGTTATCTTATTCAATGTATTTTAACAGTTTTAATGAGGGCACAAGCAGACCTTTGTTTGACCCTTTGTTTGACCCTTTGTTTAATTACTTTACTTTACTTAATTAATTTACTGTACATAACTTTCCCATATTCCACATAATTATTTTTAAACCACCTGTATAAGATATTTTATCTTATCAGGCTGTAGTTCAACTGCTGTCAAAAGTTTATTTTTTTAAATAGTGAACTAAAAATGAACTATCTTATCTCTGTGATTTATATGCATTTCAAGGACTCGAAACAACTCTGTGTAACTTGAAACTATTCTACTTCTAAGCAATCTTTTGCAAGCATGCATAAATGATTATAAAATAAGCATAATTTCTCTAACAGTGACTTTAATATGGAGTTTGCGGGATTATTTAATTTTCTCACAAACCTGTACAGATTTCTTGCTTAAAATTATATTTTATCATTCCAATTCAGCTTCTCACCACCCCATAAAACTTCCCAAAAGTTAACACCTTCACTGTAATGTCCCCTAGCCAGCCTCATGTATTCAAATTTGCTTTGCTTTTGTACAACTTTGTTTAGAAAAACAGTCCCAGGTCACTCCAGTTGACTCTTCCCCATGGGACAATGCTTGGCCAATCTTTAAGCACCAGTGCAATCACATGGAGTAAGATTCTCCGTAACCAAAAGTACAAGTATTTTTTTTCACATCTGGTGACACAGCAGAGCAGTGGGGATGTACAGGAAATGTATGCTGCTGGAATGAGAAAGGGGGGCATTGAAGTAAACCTGCTGCTTTTACATACATATGAAAAGCACACATTTAAAGTGGAAGTAAACCCACTTTTTTAACTTTTACCTACAGGAAAGCCTATAATAAGGCTTACCTGTAGGTAAAAAAAATATCTCCTAAACCTGTACGGTTTAGGAGATATTCCCCTCGGTATGCGCCGCTGACTGCAGCGGCGCATGCGCACAAGGGGGTTCTCTCCGCGAAAATCCGGCAGCGCTCGTCCGGCCGGATTTAAATCTCCCGCGCGCATGCGCGGGAGTGACGATATCGCGGCTCCGGCCACTCACAGCGCCGGAGCCGCGATACCCGGAAGAGACGCCGAGGGAGCATGTCGGCTTCCTCGGCGTGGATCGGGCGAGATGTCGGGGCCTCGTTCTAAGGTAAGTATTTCATAATGAGCTAGTATGCGGTGCATACTAGCTCATTATGCCTTTTGCTTTGCAGGTTTTAAAAAAAAAAAAAAAAAAATGCGGATTTACTACCGCTTTAACTAAAGGGAACCAGTGAGAAAAAAATAAATAAAAAAGACTTGCTATTGTTGACCTCTTTCTGCAATGTCTAGTTACCTAGCTTTCTCTGACGTCAAGTTTTCTGAGTCACTGAAGTCTGAAACAACCACATAGCTAATGAAGTCAGGAGAAAGACTGAACACCTGACAGTCAGGCCATCATCATCACTAAATTCTCCTTTTCAGAAAATGAGTTGCCTATGTATTTTCTCATTTTCGCTTCCAGTTGCCATGTGATATAAACTCTCCAAAGTATATATGATTGCCAAGGACCAACTGTACAATAGTCATCATTTTGTTTATCTGCTCTATCCTCCTGTCGGAGGGTTCCCTGTAAGCACATACTGTAAATAATGTAGCAGAATCAAATTTGCTGTCCCTTTCTACCCAAAACCCCTTTGTAAAAGATTACAGGAGGCGGATATCAGCACGATTTGGGGTACACTATTTACATAAAAAAAAAAAACATATAATGATGTGTAGTTAAAGTGTTTGTAAATGTTTGTTGTTTAAAAAACAAAAAAACAAAAAAAAAAAACCATGTCTATACTTACCTGCTCTGTGCAATGGTTTTACACAGAGCAACCCTGATCCTCTTCTTGGGTCTCCCGCCGGCGCTCCAGGCCCCTATTCCTGATCGGATGCCCCTATGGAAAGCCACTTTCCATGGGGTATCCATGCAGGCTCGCTCCTGAGTCCCGCTGCTGTGTCTATTGACACAGACAGCATGGACTTGGTCACGCCCCCTGCTTCCATGTTACAGCTTTTGATTGACAGCAGTGGGAGCCAATGGCTCCTGCTGCTATCAATCTGTCCAATGAGGAGAGCAACAGCAGTTGGAGCCTCTGTGCTCATGCACATCGCTGGATCGGATCAGGCTCAGGTAAAGGGGGGAGGGAGCTGCAGCATAGGAGGTTTTTAAGCTTAATGCATAGAAAGTCTTTACAACCACTTTAAGATATTCAGTATAACAACATTGAAATCTGCCTGGAGTTAAGCTGTACATAATTTGTTTAAAGAGAACTCCATTAGGCATTATTTGTGTTTAAAATCATAACTTCAGTAATCAACTATGTAGTTCATCATCTCCTTTTAAAACTATTGCCTACATTTCAGTCAGTTCATTTCTTTGTGGCTATCTGTTTAAGTTGTACTTCTCTTGATAGATACAAATAAGAAATAGTAGTAAACTTTTTTCAACTGTGAGAGAAGGGGTTAACAGAATTATGTGTCCAGGAAGCAGTGTTAAATTTCATTGCCCTAGTTTTTCATTTCATTCTGTAGGGTCAATCCTCAGAGAGCATGACAAGCGGGAGATTAACAGAGGATTTCCCTCTGAACATGTTTATGTTAGATTACCCAATCCTAAAGGTATTGTTCATGTTAGTGTTTCAGTAATCACCATTGTAATGCTTGCTAAACGCTGAAGATTTACTTTCTAAAATCATTAATTTTAACATGTACTCAATATCACAATATAAAAAACACTAAGGGTGTCTCTGTAGAAAAAAAAAAAAAATGCATCACGATTCACCCTGAGAATTGGGTGCCTGTACATTTGTTCTGTGCAAATTGGGCAAAAAAATATTAACCACTTACAAACCAGACGATTTTACCCTTAATGACCAGGCCATTTTTTTGCGATATGGCACTGTGTCGCTTTAACTGACAATTGCGCGGTCGTGCTATATTGTACCTAAACAAAATTTGACGTCCTTTTTTTCCCCACAAATAGAGATTTATTTTGATAGTATTTGATCACCTCTGCGGTTTTAATATTTTTGAGCTATAAACAAAAATGAGCAACAATTTTGAAAAAGAAAACAATATTTTTTTACTTTTCTGCTATAATAAATATCCCCCCAAAAAATAAATAAGTAATGAAATTAAAATAACAAATTTCTTCATCAGTTTAGGCCAATATGTATTCTTATACATATTGTTAGAAAAAAAAAAATCACAATAAGCGATTGATTGTTTTGCTCAAAAGTTGTAGTTTTTATTATTATTATTATTTTTACTAGTAATGGCGATGATCTGTCATTTTTATCAGAACTGTGACATTGCAGGGGACAGATTGTACACGTTTGACCCTTTTTTGGGACTACTGACATGTATACAGTGATCAGAGCTAAAAATATCACTGATCACTGTATAAATGTCACTGACAGGGAAGAGGTTAACACTAGGGGGCAATTAAGGGTTAAGTGTGTTCCCTGGGAGTGTTTCTAACTGTATGGGGGCTGGGCTGACTAGAGGAGGAGAGAAATGGCTGTTCCTAATTACTAGGAACAGCAGATCTTTCGCTAACTCCCTTGTCAGAATGGGGATCTGTCTGTTTACATTGACAGATCCCCGTTATGGTTCTCGTTCCTGCGATCGTGGCCATCGACTGCCGGCACCATGCATCGGGTTCCCCGCTGTACATTGGGCGCGCGTGCACTTGCTATGGCTCCTTTAACAACTTGCCGACCAGCCACCATCATTATACAGCTTGTTTAAGTGTTTCTAACGGCACACTGTCTTTACCTTCTGAGTGCAGCTCCCCCCCCAGTCACCCCATCTCAATCCATAGGTGTGCATGAGAGCAGCTGCTCTCATGGGTTTCTCTGTCCTGTCCTTGGTTCAAACAGCAGCGAGATCCATTGGCTCTGTGCCAAGTGCTGAGCTGCACTCTGTGTGTGAATGGGCAATGTCCATTAACAGGGGTGTGGCTCAGATGCGAGCCCTCAAGTGCTCCCATAGCAAAGGGAAGGGGGGGGAGCCAGGATGGCTGGAGGGGGACCCAAAAACAAGAGGATTGGGGCTGCTCTGTGCAAAACCACTGCACAGAGCAGGTAAGTATAACATGTTTTTTTTATTTAAAAAAACTACTTCAACCTTTAGAATCACTTTACGCTATTTGTTGTGTTTGATTCTTGTTTTTCCTTTACTTAAAACTGATAAATTGCATTTTGCCAATATATAACATTAAGGGGTTGATTTATTAAAACTGGAGAGTGCAAAACCTGGCGCAGCTGTGCATGGTAACCAGTCAGCTTCCTTCTTTAGCTGACTGGAAGCTGATTGGTTTCTATGCAGAGCTGCACCATATTTTATAAATCAACCCCTAAGGCCGCGTACACACGCGCGGACTGTTCGCCCAACTTTGTCCGTCAAACAGTTTCGGCAAACAGTCCGCTTAAAATTAGCATGGACGGACATGGCCACACACGACGGACGAACAGTTTGCTGAAACCGTGCGCGATGACGTGAACGGCACGTACGACGGGACGAAAAATACGACGTCCTATACACTGCATTATATCTTTCGGCGTGTAAATCCTTTCTGAGCATGCGCGGAACTTAGTTTGACGAACAAGCCTACACACGAGCGGACTGTTCGCTGAAACAAGGTTTCAGCGGACAGTTTTTCGGAAATTCCGTAAAACCTTGTTCGTCAAACTGTCCGCTGAAACTGTCCGCTGAAAGCCCACACACGAGCGGACTGTCCGCCCAAACACTGTTCAGCGGACAAAGTTGGACGAACAGTCCGCCCGTGTGTACGCGGCCTAAGTATTATAGGAATTTTCCCGATACTTAGTGGCCACAAGCTGTATGTTCTGTTTCAAAGCTATGGAAAACTAAGTTAAGCACAGGAAATAGTTAAACAACAATTGTTTTGCCCTATTTCCACAGATCAAATGTACATGTACTTCCACTAGGCAAATTACCATGCATTTTTTTTTAATTACCCTGCTAGTTTACGAGCAGGGTGCCAAGACTTTTTTTTTTTTTTTTTTTAAGCATTTAAGCATCTACTGCATTTATTAGATGGTATACCTAGTGCTTTGTCATGACATGGTGTCCAATAAAACAGAGAAAAGACACAAGTAAAATTGGTGCTTCCTATGCCAGCATTGATTCCTCCCCAGATAGCAAGCAATTGTGCTACAAGTTTGAAAATGACTTGCTTAGCTATTGTTAGACCTGCCAGGCTTCACAAGCTGCAGAATTGCAGCAAGTCCGCATTGCATGCCTCCAGATTAACTATTTTTGTAAACATTCTGCAAGTCTGCTGCAAGTTCTGATTCCGTTATGTTGTGAAATAGTCATCCCACCACAGGGGTCACTGTGGCTGAATTTTCATGTTGAAGACTTGCAGAACTCTTGTTGTAGACTCACCACTGCAACTTTGCTCTTGCTAGAAACTTGGCATGCAAATGTGCTACAAATTCTAAAAGCATGAACTAGAACTTTTGCTTCAAGTGCTCTGTAATGCCCTATACACTCGTTGGACATTCCGACGACAAAATCCGTTGGATCTTTTCAGACGGGTTTTGGCCCAAACTTGTCTTGCATACACACAGTCGCACAAATTTGTCAGAAAATCTGATCATTCAGAACGAGGTGACGTAAACCACGTATGACGGGACTATAAAGAGGCCAGCAGCCAATAGCTTCCGTCTCTTAATTTATTCTGAGCATGTGTGGCACTTTGTGCGTCGGAATTGTGTACACACGATCAGAATTTAAACGATCAGATTTTGTTGTCAGAAAATTTTAGATCCAGATCTCAAATTTTGTGTGTCAGAAATTCCGATGGAAAAAGTCAGATAGAGCCCACACACGATTGGAATTTCTATCAACACAGTCCGATCTCACATTTTCCATCGGAAAGTCCGAGCGTGTGTACAAGTTACCCATGAAAATATGCATCAGGTGAACAAATTTACAATTAAACACTGTCACAATTTGTGGCAATTTATAATTGCTATCTGGGTTGTAAAGGCTGCATATGCTTTATATACATATAAGCTGCTATTTTTTTTTTTACAGCACTTGCAGATGGAGAAAACAGTGACTTTGCAGATCTATGTTAGAACCAGTATTGATCAGTCCATATGAAGTAACAGCTTGATAGAAGTTGCTGAGCAGCAATAGGACACAAGTATATTTTGTGTTGAGCCCTGATGAAGGGAGAGTTTTGTCGTCGTCCCCCCCCCCCCCCCCCCCCCCCCCAACGCTTTGGCTGTATTTATATAACCTATTTACCAACAATTACAATTATTTTGGGGTTGGGACCCTTACCTTATCTAATTACTTGTAAATGTATTAATTCATGGTTAAAATTTCCAAAATATGGTTTCCAACTTTTGGTTTTATTTTCAAGTAACAAGGCAGAGCCTAGACATTTATCTAAAATAAGTCAAAACAATCATGTTATGCCCTGTCAGAATTCACTTAAGATCCAATTTCTTGGTAATGGCACTAATTCATTCATACATTGGACAGACTGCTTTTGACTCCGTAAAATAATCAAGTGATTTTCAAAACATATTTGCTTGTAGACAATGAATAAATGAACATCTTAGAACACCTTATCTCTTGAAAGCAAATCTATGGAGACAAAACATGCGCATTTTTACAGTGATAAATTTAGGTATGGTAATACATATAATCTTTATCTCTAGAGTATCAGAGCTCATTGTAATTATATTATTTATGAGTACTTTGAAAAATGATATATAAAAATCATGTAATACAAAAAACAAATAAATGAAGATAATAACCATGTTAGATAAAGGAAAATAGCATCTGGCAGAAAGGTTGAATAGACTACCAGTGTATTAAATGGCCCAGCCTAACTACAAAGTACAGAAGCCTATTGAGCAAATACAACAGCAGGATGAAGACAGAGCATTCAACTTATACTGGTGTGTTCAAGACATATGCTGGCAGTTTAGTTTCCTTGGACTGAGCATACTCAGTTTGCAAAAGGCTTTATGCTTATTTAATCTCCTTTGGTTCTTTTTTCATTTGAAAAGCTTAAAGCAGGTAGTCTTAAATAACCAAAAGCAAGGGTTGGAATATTAAACCATATCTAGGCCATAGAACAAAATGTCAGGCTTTAAAGGTTATAAGCTTTAATAAATAAGTCCAGGTTGAGGCCCCTTTCACACACACGTCCGTTTTGACGGACTCCGCTTGCTCAGCGGGGATCACTCCATTGATCCCCTCGGAGCCGGTGGATGAAAGTGTCAGGTCACCTTGAGGCCAGGTGACAGATGCACACAATAGGGATCAGGAGTGCACCACAAGGTTGTGGACCCTATGGCTGACTGCTGCGGACCGGGAGTCAAGGTGAAACACCAAGACGGATCCCACTGGGGTTAGAGCATAAGATTCCCTGGGGAGCGGAGTCTAAGAGCCAGCAGGTGTTCACCAGAGCCTCTAGTGGTGAGGATGGACTGGGCTGCAACTGGCTCCAGGTCGCGACCCCCAGGGTCCCCCAGCTCACACCCACAGTAGGCAACAGGAGGATAGGAATAGTGAGGGATAAAGCCAAGGTCGGGGCCACAAGCGGACAGGGATAGTCAGGGACACGCCAAAGTCAGTAACAGAACAACAGAAGAGCACACGGCAGGTAACAGGAAGCCAAACACAGAAAGGTTGATCAGCAGGGTTGGCCTGCAGTGCACAGGTTAATATAGAGTTCTCTGATAGGAGCTAGGGTGGAGCCATGCCAGAGGATGGATTACAAAAGCAGTCAGGTGAGGGTCGGCTGGTCTCTAGAGATGAACACATGGAGACAGGTAAGCAGACAAACTCTATTGCATAACCATGACAGAAAGGTCCGTCTCTGCTCACTTTGCGGGGATGGACTTGTCAGATCTCCGCTCTCCTCTATGGGGGATTGTATGAAAACAGACCGCCTGTCCATTTTTATCCAATCCACCAGATAGATGCAGCGTCTGTTCAGGTCCACCTAAAAAACTGGCGGGGGCCTGAACGGTCCACATGTGTGAAAGGGGCCTAACTTTAAATAGTCAGTTTGGCCAAGCTGGTCCAAACAAACTATTTCCTTTATTAGATGATGCACTCACTGTCAGTTGCATAGGGTATGCATCGCTGTGTTCTAGAACCAATACGGCTACTTTTGGTCTGCTCCTGGAACAAAATCAAGTTGGGCTGAGCGGTGCTCAGATATTCACGTGGAGCTTTGTATTTTATCAACAAACACAAGGCTTCCTCTGATAATCTGAGGTGGAGAGGCAGGTGGAAGAGGTCATGATCTCCACCTCCGCCAATCAGAGAAAGCCTTGTATTCATTGACAAAATATAAGGCTTCCAGTGACCTGCTCAGCAGAACTCAGCTTAAATCAACTTTGTTCCAGCAGGCGCATCTATTGGCAAAGGAAATAGTTTGTTTGGGCCAGCTTGAGCTTGGCCCAAACAAACTATTTATGTAAGAGTAAACCTTAAAATTGGGCTTTAATATTTTTTTCCTTTATTTTCACACCTCCTGTCTTAGGCTGGCTTTACAGAGCCACCCTTGGACACAGCATTGTTAACCTGTGGAGAGGGTAGTGTTAGATACACTAGCAAATGTAGATGCATTTGACTAACATATTAGCCAAACTCCAGCTAACAGTTACAGCAACAGTTTTTACAAACTTTAAAGTGGTTTTAAAGGCAGGACCTTTTTTACTTTAATGCATCCACTGCCAATTGCAAATTTTGATACTGGGATCATAGCTGCAGTTGTAGCCATGATTATGGTATCACAGCTTCCTGACAAGGACATATATACAAACGGTGGTTGGGAAGTGACTAAGGAAAGTTTGCCATCTTAGCATTTATCAGCCTAGGGAGCCTTTGGCTTCAGTTAGTGTCACTGACACCCTGGCCATATGCTTAGATTTTTGGCAGGTGTATCAATTGCAGTGATGTTACCACTTAAGGACTTGAAGATTTCGCGATACGTCACTGTGACGCTTTAACTGACAATTGCACGGTCATGCGACGCTGTACCCAAACAAAATTGATGTCCTTTTTCTCCCCACAAATAGAGCTTTCTTTTGGAGATATTTGATCACCTCTGCCTTTTTTAATATATAAAAAAAAATCAGTTTAGGCCAATATGTATTCTACATATTATGGGTAAAAAAATTGCAATAAGCATATATTGATTGGTTTGCGCAAAAGTTATAGCAACTACAAAATAGAGGATAGATTTATGGCACTTTTATCAGGACTGCGACATTGCGGAAGACTAGGCAGACACTATTGACACTTTTTTGGGACCAGTGGCATTTATACAGTGCTATAAAAATGCACTGATTACTGTATAAATGACACTGGCAATGAAGGGGTTAACACTAGGGGTGATCAAGGGGTTAATTGCGTCCTAGGGAGGTGTTTCTAACTGTGTCACTGTTTCTCGGGTGCTTCTTGTGTGATGGCGTGATTAACAGATTATTAAGGATTTTATTTATTCGGTGGACTTTCACTTTTGGACTGGTTTTTCCAGGACTTTATTTATTGCTTTAATCAATAATTTGTTTTGTTTTTGGATTATGTTATTTCACTGAATGTTTTGATTTATCACTTAAATATCTCATTAGTTTCATTGGTATTCTGAGGTAATTCATGTAAAGTTTTTTCAGTGCAGCTAATACAGTATATTTTGGGATTGGTTAGTGGTGGCCGAATGGAAGGTTTATGCACAGTTGCAAGACTCTGGAGGACTCTACACCTTGATGTCCATGGGATTCCAGAGGCACCAGCAGCTTCAAATATCTGTTTGCTGCTATATAATGGGGTTTTAGCAGCTGCTCTCTTTATCCGATGCATGGATCTGGCAGAAATATTCCTCAATGTGCCTTTATCTGCACAAAACCCATCTATCAGCCACAAATCTCTTAATAGTGTGATGATCACGCTTACGTTTTTGTGAAATATGTAATGTTTTCATACCTCGTCCGAGGCATTGAACTATTTCACTCTTTTCGGGAAGCAGAGAGATCCTTTTTCTTCCCCGTATTGCTTGAAACTCTGCTTAACCACTTGAGATCCGCGCTATAGTCAAATGATGGCTACAGCGTGGATCTCCTTTTCCGGGACTACGTCTATTGACGTCGTCCCGTGCACGAGCGGCCTGCGCGCCCCCTGTGATCGGCAAGTCTACGAGACTCGCCTGATCACCGATCCGTACAAGGGGTCGATCCCGACCCCTTATCACGTGATCAGCTGTCAGCCAATGACAGCTGATCATGTGATATAACGGAGCCGGTAATCTATAAAAAGCCGATCACCGGCGGCCGTGATCGGGACATCAGTCCCGATCACGGCCAGCCCTGCTAGTGCCCACCTGCCCCCTGCCAGTGCCCACCTGCCCCCTGCAAGTGCCACATTAAAGTAAGTGCCCCCCGTCAGTGCCACCCAGCAGTGCCCACAGTGCCACCCAGCAGTGCCCGCAGCGCCACCCAGCAGTGCCCACAATCTGCCTTAACAAAGGTGCTGCACCCCAGTACCACATATCCGTGCCCATCAGTGTCATCTACCAGTGCCCATCCATGCCACCCATCCGTGCCCATCTTTGCCCATCAGTGCCGCCTTATCTGTGCCCATCGGTGCTGCCTTATCTGTGCCTATTTGTGCCGCCTTAACTATGCCTATCAGTGCCCACCAATGCAGCCTATCAGTGCCCACCAATGCAGCCCATCAGTGCCCACCAATGCAGCCCATCAGTGCCGCATCATCAGCGCACTTCAATGAAGGAGAAAAATGACCCGTTTGCAAAATTTTATAACAAACTATTAAACATGATTTTTTATTTATTTATTTTTTGCATCTTTTTTTGTTTGTTTAGCAAAAAATAAAACTCCCAGCTGTAATTAAATACCACCAAAAGAAAGCTCTATTTGTGGGAAAAAAATGATAAAAATTTCATTTGGGTACAGTGTTGTATGCCCGCGCAATTGTCATCCAAAGTGCATCAGCGCTGAAAGCTGAAAATTGGTCTGGGACTGAGGGGGGTTTAAGTGCCCAGTAAGCAAGTGGTTAATAATGTGGAACACCCTCCTTTAGATGGCTTTCACACTGAGCCGTGGGAGTTGTCAGCAGTAAAGCGGTGCTATTTTACCGTAATTTTAGTGGCATTATTCAGCTGCTAGCGGGGTGGTTTTAACCCCCTGCTAGCGGCCGAAAAGGGGTTTAAATCCTCCTGCAAAAGTTCACCAGAGCAGAGCGTTTTGCTGGCGGTATCGCAGTGCTGCCCCATTGATTTCAATGGGGAGGAGCAGTGGAGGAACGTTGATTTCACCGCTCCAAAGCTGCTGGCAGGACTTTTTGTGATGCCGTGCCAGCGCACCACTCCAGTGTAAAAGCCCTCAGGCTTTCAAACTGGAGTAAATGGAGCCGTTTTCTTCAGGCGCTACAGTATACAGATGCTATTTTTAGCACTGTAGCACCTGTAAAACGCTGGCAGTGTGAAAGGGGTCTTTAGTACTTTAATTGGGCTCACCTGGCAATCTAATTATAACAGGTGTCTGAGATTGTTTTCAGTGATCAAAAGAGCCCTGAGACACAATACCATCCATGAGTTAAACTGAAAAACAAAATATTTAATCTTTGTGACACTGAAATAGAATTTGCATAATAATTTGGAACAGCGTGTATAGTATATTTGCTATATCTACCAGGTATAGTCTAGGAAATGGGATGGGGCACTTCTGCTTCACAGATTGCAGGTTGGGTCTTTTGGACAGTTGCAGTAACCTTTGTAGCATGTGAGACTTTTTATTCCTCGTTTAACGGCTTACCTGTTTAAAGTGGAAGTAAACTCCCTTATCATTTTCAGCCAAGGAAGCTGCCATCTTTGCCTCTGTTTAATCTTCAACTGCTATGGTGCTGCACATGTGATTTGTTATGACACCAGCCATTGGATGGTTTGATAGTTTGGCTGAGAGCACAGCCAATGTGCAGTTCGCATTCCCGGCATGCCTTTTTTTTTTTTTAACTGTTTAAATCGATGGGTTTACTTCCACTTTAAAGACCACTCAGACTTAAGACCAGCTCTCCCCACCTGAACGAAACACTATACATCATTGTATTGTACAGAACGGAATTTTCATTTGTGTTCTGTACTTTTGCAAATGAAAACAACGTTATTGAGTTGGAGTTTTGTGTTTAGACCTTTTTTTCACACTAAACTACAGTACAGTAGTTAAGAATGCTTAAAATATTGATTATCTGTGGCTCCTAGTTTAACAACCAATTTGTTTAACGACCTGGTCGCTGGAACGGAACCTGGTCGTTAAGTGAGTACCTGTATTATATTTCAGAAATTCAGACAGATAGCATTCTTTTATTTTTTTTAAAGAGGAAGTAAACCCTGATGAGTTTACCTTTGCAGTGAATCAAAGAGGAAGTAAAGCATAATGGACTACTATGCATCGAATAGTGGTCCATTATGTGTCACTTACCTGACACAGGAGCCAGCGAAGTCACCGCTGTCCCTTGTAGTTCCGAGCGTCCATCTTCTTGGTGGGTCTCGCTGCTCCGGCGCTGTGATTCGCCGGAGCAGCGATGACGTCACTCCCGCGCATGCCCACAGGAGCCGACACTCGCGGCATATTGCCGCGATCTGCGGCTTACCCAGTGTGCCTGCGCGCCGCTGTCTACGGTGACTGTCTTCAGGTAAATATCTCCTAAACCGTATAGGTTTAGGAGATATTTCTTGGACCTACAGGTAAGCCTTAATCTAGGCTTACCTGTAGGTCAAAGTGGGTTGTAAGGGTTTACAACCACTTTAATAAAAGGGAAAAAAAAATACTTTAGCACAATTGCGTTACTAGATTCAATTGCATACTAGTTCTTTATACTTTTTTGTTTGTACTCCCCTAACTGTAACTGCCATTTGGACAGTTGCAGTTACCTTTTATATCACATAGTTAGTCTGGTTGAAAAAAGGCATTCGAACAAAGTCCATCCATTTCAACCAAACTGTTCATATGAAACTGTTGTTTGTTTGAATTTATGAAATAAAATATTGCATGACTCAAGACAGATAGGATTCTTTTATTTTCAATAAAGTTGAAAGAATTGATTAAAAAAAAAAACAGAAGCCCGCTGTTACTTGCATACTAGTTCTTTATACTTTTTGTGTCTATTCATCTCTAGTGAATACGGGGTAGCTTATGGCAAGTTTGACAATACTACCCCTATAAAAAGAAAATATAACATAGTTAACAAAATCTTATCTTAGAACCATGACAGTATACTTTTTCACTTAAGGCACTTAGTGTAATTTTCATGATTTTCCTTAATCCTGGTGTTTGTGTTAAAGGAAATGAGGACTATATTTCAGCTAAAATGTGACTGTGTTTTTGGCAGGGTAAACTCAACTTCAGTAGCATTTCTTAGTGTAATAAGGAAGGGCTATGCTCTGAAATGTCACATCCTGATTCATTTTGAAAGCATTGCTGTGAATGGAAATCATAGCAGCTGGGACATGGCATTGCAGAAAGTCATATTCATGTTGTGTTGTGTGTGAAGCACTTTACTAAATTCATCCAGCCTGAGGCTGGCATTGATTTTCATTAGCAAAGTCACTACTAAAATATGTTAGGCCAAGCGTCTATTGAGCAATACCAGGGTGCCAACACAATTCCGTTTTTAAAATTAAAGAGCTCATTAATGTGTTTAACCCATTCATATAAACATTGGGCAGGCTACTCTTGGTTTGTTCACAGGACTGAATACAATAACTGGTTTTAATTGTTGTACCAGTATTGGAGCATATAGTAGACATTTTCCTAAGAGAGCATATCAAAAATATTCTTTTTGTAACACCATGGCTTTATTAACATACTAAAAAGAACTGAATATGTACAGTAGAGGCCATTATATGAGATTGTAATTTTTAACAGATCATGCATGTAAGGGCAATAATAAATGTTAAAGCTCTGCCTGGGTGACATGGGCACCTCTTACTGGCTTTCCAGCAGCAAAGTCCTTTCAGAATTTGAAGGCTGCTGATTGCCTCAGGGGAGAGACGCCACCAGTCTATTGCCGCTCTGGCTTGACTGGTCATGGCACCTGAAAACATTGCGGAATCTGAATGGCAGACATAAGCAAGTATAAAACAGCATCTATGCTCATTTATTTTAAAAAATGCCTGTTAAATGGGCATGTGGAAAGTGTAAAGAAGGGATTCTCATGCCTGGAGATGGACAACGCAGAAATAAAAGAGTAAAGATATTCCTGCACTACCAAAGAAAATAAATAGTTAACTGCTTCAAACACTGAAATGGTCAGTCTATAGCCACAAGAAGAAAATGGATAAAAGTGAATGGTGCTGCACTGTTAATAGTAATATACAAGTGTGATATAACAATAATATACAATAAAGAAAGAATGGCAAAAAACATAGATAAAGTGCTGCATGCTGGAAATTACAATATGAAATGTGGTAAATTCCAATATAAATATAAACCAAGCAGAGGATTCCTCAAAGAAAATAAAGCGCTACGTGCTAAATGTGACAATATAAAGCATGATATAGTCTAGATTATGTAAACAAATGTCCTAAAAATCGATGCATGTATGATGAGGGGGAGTGAGAACAAGTGCTGGATTCCCTCTAATGACGCGTACACAGGATCGGAATTCTGGCCAGATGAGAGCTTTTCATTGGAAAATTTGACCGCGTGTATGCTCCATCGGAATTTAGCTGTCCGAATTCCCGCCAGCCAAAAATGTATAGCATGTTCTCAATTTTCCAGACGGAAAAACGTTCTATCAGTAATTCCGATCGTGTGTATGCAATGCCGACACGCCAAAAATCACACATGCTCAGATTCAACTACGAGACAGAAGCTATTGGCTACTGGCTATTGAAATTCCTTTTTCTAGTTGCGTTGTATGTGTTGTACGTCACCGCGTTACAAACGATCAGAATTTGGTGTGTAGGCAAGACAGCTTGAACCGAATTCCATTGGGAAAACCATCAGAGCTTTTTCTGCCGAGAATTACGATCGTGTGTACCCGGCATAAAGCCCCATACACACTATCAGATTTTCTGCTGGTTTTTTCCTTCATATTTACCAAAACCATATAATATGAGGTCAAACCTTAGGAGTTTCAATGTGTATGCATTCAGACGGGCCCTTGTACTACATGGTTTTGGTAAATCTGAAGACAAAAATCTGATAGTGTATATGGGGCTTAACACTCAAATGAAAGCAGTATATACGGTGACTGTTTCTCTTCTGTGAAAAATACCTCAGTGCAGGGTGGCCCCTAAACCTTATAGCTGTAAGGTAACACCGTATGCAGATAACAACAATGGAGATCCTGGATGGTGACGTAAAATTCTATGTGGGCTTCTTATAGATAGCGTATGATGGTAATCATCTCAGGGGCCTCTTTATCCTGATAGATGGTTCTTACTATGAAAAACTTCCATGATGCCAGTAGGCGGCAATAGTATCCCTCGCCAAATAGGTCCGTATGTGTTTTGGAGGAAAAAAAGTGGGTTCCAGATAGTGTAGTATGTAAAAAACAAATATTTTATTTTTAAAAACAGCTGTGGTACACACACCACAAACAATGGGTAAGTTATTCACCACGAGCGGCATTTCATTGTCATTTCAAGCATGCAGCACTTTATCCATGTTTTTTTGCCATTCTTTGTTATATATTGTTGTCATATCACACTTGTATATTAACAGTGCAGCACCATTCACGTTATACAATGCAGACAGTTTTTCTAAGTTTTTCTTTTTTTAGTTTTATTTTATACTGCTTTTTCAAGTAATTGTCATCTTTCTTTCAAATCATCGACACATAAATCCCAGGTTGGGTTTAGTATTACATTGTAACATTAATCAGGATACTGACAGACTTATTGGAAATATGCTACTTTATTTGATTAGTCTTTTCTCCAAAACCTTCCTATGCATTACAGTATCCTTAAAGTGGTTGTAAACTCTCCCCCACAACTTGTAAATCAGCATAAAAAACCCTAATGAACACTGCTTGTAGATATCTCCTTACTTGCTTAGTATTGTTGTCATTCTAAAGAACAAAAATGATTACATCACTGAGCATGCCCAGATCTCCCCTGATTTACAGCACACTGCTTATCTATCTGTTATCAAGCCTTCCTATGGCACACCACTGAAATCCCAGGAGGCTGCAGAATCATTCAGAGCTTCCTCCTACACCCCATGTGACATCACATGCGTGTAAACCTGGCCATTACTGCAGTCTTATCAGCTGAAGCTGATAAGGCTGACACAGGCAAACATTAGACAATCGGCACAAGTAAATACTATGAACAGGGAAGCAGGGTTGCCATAGAAATGAAATGAACAATACTTAAGATGGAGCTTCCTAACCCCTGGAAACAAGTTTTTTAAAGTTTCTTTAAACAGTAAGTAATATGTGATTTGGGCTGGATTACAGTGGCTATAGTTTGATAATTACTTATTATAATGGACTAAATGAAAAGAAGCATCAGAGTGGGAGAGATTACTTCCTCTTTAATACCTTAACTGCTTCCCCACCGCCTCACGCATATATACTGCAGCAGAAGGGCACATACAGGCAGAATCATGTACCTGTACGTTGGCCTTTATGAGGCGGCTTGCAGGCGCGCGTGCACTCGCTGGAAGCTACGTGAGCGTGATCGTGGGGCTGTGGACTTAATGTCCATGGGGATACCCGCGATCGTTTCACGGAGAGGAAGAATGGGGAAATGCTAATGTAAACAAGCATTTCCCCTTTCTGCCTGGTGACACTGTCACTGATCACAGATCCCTGTAATTGGAAGCGGTGATCAGTGTTGTCACACGTAGCCCCTCCCCCCCAGTTAGAATCACTCCCTAGGGCACACTTAATCCCTACAGCTCCACCTAGTGGTTAACCCCTTCACTGCCAGTCACATTTACACAGTAGTCAATGCATTTTTAATTGCACTAATCGCTGTGTAAATGTGAATGGTCCCAAAATCACACCAAAAGTGTCCAATCTGTCCGCCATAATGTCGCAAGTCGTGATAAAAAAAATCACTGATCGCCGCCATTACTAATAAAAAAATGATAATAAAATGGCATAAAACTATCCCCTATTTTGTAAGCGCTATAACTTTTGCGCAAACCAATCAATACATGATTATTGCGATTTTTTTTTTACCAAAAATATGTAGAAGAATTTGTTACGGCCTAAACTGAGGAAAAAAATGTTTTTTTTATATATTTTTGGGGGATATTTATTAAAGCAAAAAGTAAAAAAATACTGCATTTTTTTTCAAAATTGTCGCTATTTTTTTTTTATTTATAGCGCAAAAAATAAAAACCAGAAAGATGATTAAATACCACCAAAATAAAGCGCTATTTGTGGGGAAAAAAAAGAACGTCAATTTTGTTTGGAAGGCACATCGCATGACCACGCTATTGTCCGTTAAAGCGACGCAGTGCTGAATTGCAAAAAGTGCTCTGGTCTTTGGTCAACCAAATGGTCCGGGGCTTAAGTGGTTAACATACTGTACTACATTTTTAAAGTACTTAATTCTTCAGATGCTCATATATTTGTACTAACCCCTGTCTTGCCAAATACAAGACCTACTCAGCATTGGATACGCAGCCCCAAAAACTCACAAATGAGCATTCCCGGTCTCATTCCTCACCCATGCATACACAGTCCACTCTCTTGTAGCTTAGCATTCTGAGACTGTCAGCAGGACAAAAATTGAGAGTATAGCCCTGGATAACCTGGGAGAGGTTCAAATTTCCTTCTCGCTCTATCCAAAACTAGAAAAAATAAAGGTTTTGACTTGATATACACTAAGTTCCCACTTTTGGTGGTAATGTGACATAAAACTGGTCATATAAAAATGTTTCAAACTTTTACACTGTGGAAAGTTCACAAAAGCTGTGTGCATATAACTGACTTTTGACCACGATCTCTTTCATCACATTTTTGTTAGAATGTTGGTGAGGAAAAGATCAAAAGACACAGTCAAGACTATGACACCTTAGAAAAGAATAACTCTTCTGAATAGATGGTTTGAAATTGAGGCCGTAGACTGATTAACTCGTAACACCGCAGTATACGTTTTTCTAAAATGTTATGTTCTCCAGTCTGAGACAGAAGTGAGCATGGTTAGATTCCAATAAAGGGTTTAAGTAATAAAGGTGTTTTTCTAAAGCAATCTTACCTCAATCTTGAAGAGTGCTTTTGATTAACATACGAATCGATTTTGTAGTATGATGTATGCGTCAACCTATTTTACATTTTAACGAGCATGTCTATTTACTTACAAAGAATATATGAAGTCTAAGAAAGCAAACATAAATTCGGTCTTCCTCCATTATTTCTGGAAACAAAAGCCATAATTAGTATTATCTGTCATTTTATTCAGGAGAAAAAAAAAAAAAAGGAAAATAAACGGTATTTCTTGTCATAAAACTTTGACACCTTTTGTCACAGACATTCATTTTTAGCTGAAAGTGGTGATTAGTAAGCTGTGAGCTTTGTTTTGGGTAGATTGCAATGTCTGCAGGGCTCAATTTCAATAGCTTTCAGAGAAAAACATAACCTAATGAGGCTGGTAAAGGTAACAAATGGGAAAGAAAATAATTACATATTTGCTGTTGGTATGAGCTCTTGAAAATAAGAAACCTTAAAACAGTTGATCACTAAATAACATTCACTATACTAAACAGAACTGTGTTTCAGGATGCCCTTCTCTGTAGCTAAATATCTCAATAGCTAAATAAAGGCATGTCTAGAATTTTCTGAAAGGAAACCTTTTGTGAAAGATGCATTGAGGCTGTCATTGCTGACCTTTCTTCTGCAAATACCAGTTGCCTGGTTGTTACTCTCACTCTTTAGTATTTATTAACGTTTTTTCAGCTGCATAAATGCAACTTATCAATGGGATACCTTAGCCTGGAATGAGGTATGCAACCACCTTGATGAAATTAACTTCACATCAAGGGTCCCTTTGACACCAAACACAACTTATCATATCAGAGAGTCTCTCCTCACATTGGGGCCCTTCCTTTATGTCAGGGGCCAACAATCCCCTTAGAGTCGGGCCATAATGTCATTGCCCCCCCTACACAGGAGAATCTTCTTCTCACGTCAGGGGAAATAGTTACAGGCCCAAAGCTTTATTGAAGGACAAAGAGAGTAGGAGAAAAGGAACATCTACTCAGAAGTCCATTGCCTCCTGAAAGACTCTAAAGGTTATAGTCTTTGAGCAGGCTGTGGACCAGTCTGTGACAGTCCTCAATGGGCATCCTCTCCCTCTGGTGAATGAGGGACTTTCTGGCACACCACAAAGCATCCTTAAATCCTTATCACCACCAGGGCCATCAATGTCTTCTTGTGCAAATGAACCACAAAATAGTCAGTGCAACACCCAAAGTGAGTGATGGCTGCTTGCAATGCAAAGTCTTTGAATTCACGTTCCAGTGCTTTCAACAGGCACTGTCAAAGGGGCACTGATATAAGACTTGCAAGGGGGCACTGCTAGAAGGCTTGCAAAGCAATTTCTTCATGAATGATTCAGAAGAAGCAGTGCCTGTATCTGCTCAGGTTTCGGACACCAGGGCCATCAATGTCTTCTTGTGCAAATGAACCACAACATAGTCAGTGCAACACCCAAAGTGGGTGATGGCTGCTTGCAATGCAAAGTCTTTGACAGTGCCTGTTGAAAGCACTGGTGTGTGAACTCAAAGGGGCACTGCTATAAGACTTGCAAGGGGGCACTGCTAGAAGGCTTGCAAAGCAAATTCTTCATGAATGATTCAGAAGAAGCAGTGCCTGTGTCTGCACAGGTTTCTGACATACATACATTTTCCCAAAGGCAACCCCCCTTGGATTGCCATCCATGTCAGATCTTTGTGCCTGTTTGAAGAAATGGTTATGCAAAGAGCCTTACAGACCACCTTGCAAGTGGCTAGAGGTAGGCCTGGAACGGTCTCTACAGTGTCACTAGCGCTGATAAACTTGTAGACAGTGTTTGGTTTCCACAAGTCAGGCTTAACTCCTTCCAGCCCCTGCGCCTTGGTAAACCTAAAAACCCAAAAGTGTCCAATTTAAATCAAGGAGTATCCCAATTATAGGAGATGGGGGTTGCTAGGATGGGACAAATTGGACAGCTCCAAAGAGACAGGCGAAAAAGACAGGACATGGAGTTGTTCCCAGAGTCTCTTGTCCAATCAAACTCCTGCAGATACAGTTGCAAGCAAAGAACACCCTCAGCTGAGTAGCGATGTCGGGCTTTCCACCAACACCATATCAATGAATGATGAGGTGCGCACTATCCTAGAGACAGGCCACAGCATGAGACTTTATGACATTGCTCCAGGCCAAACTAGGATCAGTGCTCTTGGGACCAAAACCTTTTTGAGAAACACTGCTCTTAAAGTAGAAGTCCAGTCAAATCTAAACTGAAATCTGCTCAGACCTGCATTTAAAGCCTTATACTTATTACCCTGTAGAGGGCAAAATGTGTACGCTTACCTATTCTGAGGGTGCTCTGGTCCTGCCATATGATCCCCCCAGCAACCAGCTTCAGTGAAGAGTAGAGATTGTTGACAACAGCTGCAATGCCTATGCAGTTATGTCAATCATAGACTTAATATGGGTCATTTGAAGCCCATACTGAGAGCTGATTACCAGGAGCTGTGATTACTAGACAAAAGTAATTATACAGATTTATACTATATTTGTATTTTATGTATGTATGTATATATATATATATATATATATATATATATATATATATATATATATATATATATATATATATTATTATTATTATTCAGGATTTATATAGTGCCAACAGTTTGCGCAGCGCTTTACAATATGAGGGCAGACAGTACACTTACAATACAAATCAATACAGGAGGGATCAGAGGGCCCTGCTCGTTAGAGCTTAAAATCTAGAACATTACATAATATATACATGATCACTATACAAAGCCTTCTGTGAATAAACAGCAGAGTGGAGGGGTGGGTACAGCAGCTGCTGTGGGAGAAAGCAGCATCGCTCCTGTCAGAGTGCTAAGAGTATAGTAATATCTGTACTCCTGGAAAAATCATCAATTGTAGTCTCAAGGTGTCCACCAAATGCAGCCACTGTGCCCACCAAATGCAGCCACTGTGCCCAAATGCCACAAATGTGTCCCATCAAATGCTGCCACTGTGCCCATCAAATGCTGCCGCTGTGTCCCATCAAATGCTGCCACTTTGACCCCGCCCGCTCGCCATCTACCCGGCACTTGCCCTATCTTGGTGGCCAGTCAGGCAGCGGGGGAAGCCGGCAAGCTGTGTGATCTTGTAGCAGGTCAGACAGCAGCCCCTGTGTCCTTTATGTGCCTTCTCACCTCCTCCTGCTAGGCGTCCAATCAGGTGACGGGTATCAGACCTGCGCTACCCGATTGGCGGAGATGTGGTTTAGTGTTAGAAAAGCGAATTATTATAATTAACCACTTCAGATCCGCGCTATTGCCAAATGACGGCATTAGCGCGGACCTACATTTTCAGGACTACGTCTATTGACGTCGTCCTGGTTACGAGCGGCCTGCGGCGCGCTCTGTGATCGGCGAGTCCGTGAGACTCGCCTGATCACCGATCCGTGTAAGGGGTCGATCCCGACCCCTTATCACGTGATCAGCTGTCAGCCAATGACAGCTGATCATGTGATAGAACGGAGCCGGTAATCGGCTATTATTCCTCCTCGCGCTGACAGCGCGAGGAGAGAAAAAAAAGCCGATCACCGGCGGCCGTGATCGGGACATCAGTCCCGATCACGGCCATCAATACAAGGGACCACCTGCCACCTGCCTGTGCCCACCTGCCTCCCGCAGTGCCATCCTGAAGTAAAATAAAAGAAAAAGTAAGTGCCCCCGTCAGTGCCCCCTGTCAGTGCCCATAGTGCCCATAGTGCCACCCACAGTGCCACCCACAGTGCCACCCACAGTGCCACCCACAGTGCCACCCCACAGTGCCACCCAATCTGCCTCAAAGGTGCTGCACCCCAGTGCCGCCCATCAGTGCCCAGCAGTGCCGCCCATCAGTGCCCAGCAGTGCCGCCCATCAGTGCCCAGCAGTGCCGCCCATCAGAGCCACCTATCAGTGCCACCTATCAGTGCCCATCAGTCCCATCTATCTGTGGTACCTATCAGTGCCCATCCGTGCCACCCATCCGTGCCACTTATCCGTGCCACCCATCCGTGCCATCTTATCTGTGCCCATCTTTGCCCATCAGTGCCGCCTTATCTGTGCCCATCGGTGCCGCCTTATCTGTGCCTATTAGTGCCGCCTTAACTATGCCTATCAGTGCCCACCAGTGCAGCCCATCAGTGCCCACCAATGCAGCCCATCAGTGCCCACCAATGCAGCCCATCAGTGCCCACCAATGCAGCCTATCAGTGCCGCCTAATCAGCGCACTTCAATGAAGGAGAAAAATGACCCGTTTGCAAAATTTTATAACAAACTATTAAAACATGATTTTTTTTTTTTTTGCATCTTTTTTTGTTTGTTTAGCAAAAAATAAAACTCCGAGCTGTAACTAAATACCACCAAAAGAAAGCTCTATTTGTGGGAAAAAAATGATAAAAATTTCATTTGGGTACAGTGTTGTATGCCCGCGCAATTGTCACTCAAAGTGCATCAGCGCTGAAAGCTGAAAATTGGTCTGGGACTGAGGGGGGTTTAAGTGCCCAGTAAGCAAGTGGTTAAACACATGTGGGTGGACTGCAGAAAATCCGATCACGTGTACAAGGCTTAAGTCTGTTAACTTGCTGCACATTTTCACTGGCAACTTGTACACATACAGAGCACTTTAAGCACAAGTTCTAGTCGACACTTTTATAATTTGTAGTAAATTTGCATAGCAAGTTTCTAGCAAGAGCAAAGTTGCAGTGGTGAGTCTACAGCTAAAGCTCTGCAAGTCTACAGCATGAAAATTCAGCCACAGTGACCCCTGTGGTGGGACGACTATTGCACAACATAACTGAACCAGAACTTGCAGCAGACTTGCAGAATGTTTGTAAAAAAAAAATGATCTGAAATCATGCAATGCAGACTTGCTGCAATTGTACAACAAACTTGCTAAGCTATTGTTAGACTTGCTAGACTTCTCAAGTAATTTTCAAACTTGCAGAACTATTGCTTGCTATCTGGACACAGCTTTGTTTGCAATGTGGTACGCAATTATGCGGCAGCTGTGCGCCAAGACCCACCCGCTGAGAGGCTGCGTATTTGTGCGTCATCGACACCAAGATGTTAAAGAGTATTTGTCACTGATTTCGATTAAATTGACAGAGACATGTACTAGCCCGTCTCCTGATCCACCTATACTCCCTTTTTGCCGCAATTCCTTGCCACTCTGTTGCTCAATCAAAGCTATTTCAAATAGTTCACACATCAAGGTACAAAGGAGCATTTGATCTCCTCTCAGGATGCAGTGCCAGGGCCTGGGCAGTCAATTGCAAGGCCCAGATACTGTCACGGAAAACAATGTCACCAACTCCATGTAAACTCTGACACTATCAAAGTAACTATTTGCACATTTGAACATTACAGAAATGACACACTGGGGTTATTTACAAAAGGTAAAACCACAACAAGTGCACTTGAATTTGCAGTCACTGTAGATCCGAGGGGGACATGCAAGGAAATTAAAGAACAGTATTTTAGCTTGCACATGATTGGATGATAAAATCAACAGAACTTCCCCTCATTTCAAATCTACCTCTCAGATTTACAATGATTGCACTTTGCACTTGTAGTGCAAAGTGGAGTTGCCTTTAGTAAATAACCTCCATAAAGTGTATGAACGTAGTTTGTCAATTACAAAAATACCTGTTGTTATCACAGGTCAAGTTGGTTGAAGACCTAATGTGTTAATCTATAGCAAAGGCCCATAAGCATGTAGCTCTTCTCATATTTTTTCATTTTTTATATTTTTTCTGTGCAAAAATTAGCTTGGCATGTAGGCAAATGTTTGCCAATGCATGTTTTACAGCTTACTGACAGTCATGCTTAATGTGGGTAAAAAATAAGACAATGTCCTGAATTCCCAAATAACTACAATATAGCCTATAGATCCATTTGTAAGCAAGAACATATTCTATATCATTAGCAATTTATAGGGGTAAAAGCTGTTCACTAAATAATTAAAGTAGAACTCCAGCAAAGATTTTGATTCGTTTTGGGTAGAGTGGGGAAGCTTTAGAGCCATTGTCGTGTTTTATCCAAACTCCAGCTTTGCTATTTTAAATACTTTTTTTGAGCCAGGTTGCCCACATTAACTATTTTCTTCACGAATACATGAGGCCGCTGTTAGTGCTGTATTGACAGCTTATAAAGATTTCCCGTCACTGCATTCATATTCAGACTTTTGACTTTATATTCACCTGGTGATCTTATCATTACCACATCCTGTCCTCGGGTGAATATTCTCAGTCGCTGTACAGTATGTGGAGAAGCAGTGTTGTTACCCTAGGTCAGGACTTCAGAACACCCCCTCATCTCCATAACACAGGGGAGGTGTTCTGTGGTCCTAACACATTTCTCTAACTTTGTAATAGGACTGCAGACAATGAATTCCTGGAAGGATCAATGGGTCATTTTTGTACCTATCAAACAAATATAACAAACATGTTTAATTGTATATTTACCAGATCAACATTGAGCAAAAAGGCAAGGTTTATTGTTAGGATTAACATACAGTTTAAAGGAAACCTAGCATTGCTAATCTCCCTCTAAAGCACTGGTTTAAAAAAAAAAAAAAAAAAAAAAAAAAAACAGTGTTACCTCATTTCCTGGTACATTGGGCAACAATATAATATGCTATCCAGAACTAAGAACGGAATATTTTGTATCTGTGCACCCCCCCCCCCCATATTATTAATGCTGACATTATCAGGTACACATAAATTGAGAAACATCAACTGCTGTATCCTTTTCGAGGAACAGAGGCCCCTTTAATGCTGCATACACACGGTCGGAATTTTGGCCAGCAAAAGACCGTTGAGAGCTTTTCGTCGGAAAATGCGACCGTTTGCTGGCGGAAAGCAAAATTTCAATGGAGCATACAAAGGATTGAGAGCAGGTGCTCAATTTTTCAGATGGAAAAAGTTTAGATCGTGTATATATCCAATTCCGACGCACAAAAACCCACGCATGCTCAGATTCAACTACGAGATGGAAGCTATTGGCTACTGGGTATTGAACCTCCTTTTTCTAGTCCCATCGTACGTGTTGTTCTTGACAGTTGGAATTTGGTGTGACCGTGTGTAGTGATGGACGAACTTCCGACGGGACGTTTCGCGAACGCGAAACGCGAACGGACACAAACGTTCGCGAAAACGACCGTTCGCCGCGGGCTCCATTGACTTCAATGGGAGGCGAATTTCGCAAACCTTTAGGTCGAATTTGCGGCCACGGGGTAATTATTAGGGGGTAGCACGTAGTCCCACCACCTGGACAATAGCATAATACATGTATGAGGTGAATTTGGGATCGATAACTACAAGCATTTTTTTTTTATTTGGGAAATTGTTCTGACAATTCAGGACTATGGAGCTAATGAAGGCAATGGAGGAGAGGGAAGGTCAGGGACCAGGGTAGGCAAACAAGAGGGTGCAGGAGATACAGAGCACTGACAGCAGCACCGTAATACAGAGCACTGACATCAGCACCGTGACATACAGCGCTGACAGCAGCTCCGTGACATACAGCGCTGACAGCAGCTCCGTGACATACAGCGCTGACAGCAGCTCCGTGACATACAGCGCTGACAGCAGCTCCGTGACATACAGCGCTGACAGCAGCTCCGTGACATACAGCGCTGACAGCAGCTCCGTGACATACAGCGCTGACAGCAGCTCCGTGACATACAGCGCTGACAGCAGCTCCGTGACATACAGCGCTGACAGCAGCTCCGTGACATACAGCGCTGACAGCAGCTCCGTGACATACAGCGCTGACAGCAGCTCCGTGACATACAGCGCTGACAGCAGCACCGTGACATACAGCGCTGACAGCAGCTCCGTGACATACAGCGCTGACAGCAGCTCCGTGACATACAGCGCTGACAGCAGCTCCGTGACATACAGCACTGACAGCAGCTCCGTGACATACAGCGCTGACAGCAGCTCCGTGACATACAGCGCTGACAGCAGCACCGTGACATACAGCGCTGACAGCAGCTCCGTGACATACAGCGCTGACAGCAGCTCCGTGACATACAGCGCTGACAGCAGCTCCGTGACATACAGCGCTGACAGCAGCTCCGTGACATACAGCGCTGACAGCAGCTCCGTGACATACAGCGCTGACAGCAGCTCCGTGACATACAGCGCTGACAGCAGCTCCGTGACATACAGCGCTGACAGCAGCTCCGTGACATACAGCGCTGACAGCAGCTCCGTGACATACAGCGCTGACAGCAGCTCCGTGACATACAGCGCTGACAGCAGCACCGTAAGCAGCCCCAGGAGGAAGTCAGCACAGCACAGGGATGGTGTGATCCCCTCATAATAAGAACCCCCAGGAGGAAGTCAGCACAGCACAGGGATGGTGGGAGCCCCTCATAATAAGAACACCCAGGAGGAAGTCAGCACAGCACAGGGATGGTGGGAACCCCTCATAATAAGCAGCCCCAGTAGAAATATGACACCGCTCAACCTCTTCAAAGAGGAGGGTAGGGGCATATAGTACGGTGTGCTTTTTTGGGTCAGGGAAGTGAGCCAAATGAATTAAGAAGGTCTGTGTGCTTGATTCCAAAAATTGTTTATAGACATATACATGGTCTACTGATCACATGTGTTGAATTCCTCCGAGATCCATGCCTCATTCATTTTTAGAAATGTGAGGTAGTTAACACTGTGGTGAGCTAGGCGAGTACGCTTATCGGTCACAATCCCCCCTGCTGCGCTGAACGTCCTTTCGGACAGGACACTGGATGAGGGGCAAGCCAACAGTTCGATTGCAAATTGGGCAAGCTCTGGCCAGAGGTCAAGCCTGCCCACCCAGTAGTCTAGGGGTTCATCACTCCTCAGAGCGTCCACATCGGCCGTTAACCCAATGTAGTCGGACACCTGACGGTCTAGGCGTTCCCTGATGCTGGATCCGGATGACACCTGTCGATGGGTCGGCTGAAAGAATGACCTCATATCCGAAGTCACCAACACATCTTCAAACCGGCCTCTTCTTGCAGGCGCTGTTGGATTGGTACCCGCAAATCCTTCTCTGGGAGTGGGAATTGCTCCTCTGCCAGCGCACGCAAAAGCAGAATGCAGCATTTCTCGAAGCAAGGCCTGGAAGTGCTGCATTCTGACAGCCCTCTGCGACGGCGGTAACATTTCCGCCATTTTGTGTTTGTACCGGGGGTCTAAGTACGTTGCCACCCAGTACTGGTCCTTGACCCTCATGCTTTTTATACGGGGGTCCCTATTAAAACACTGGAGCATGAAGGCCCCCATTTGCACTAAAGTGGAAGCGGTGTGGTGGCCTGGCTCCTGCTCATCATCCAGGATAATGTCGTCCTCTTCATTCTCCTCTCCCCATCCTCGCACAACAGGGATCCCAGAAAGGTTTAAAGCATGCTCTTCTTGCTCCTGCTCATCCGCCCCGGCACCATCCTCCTCTGACTCCTCATCAGACTCCTGTTGTTGACTTGTCTCAGATAGAGTAGCCCCCCCTGGGAATTCATCCAGCATTGCGACTTCCTCATCTTCCCGCTCCTGCTCCTCCACAGCCTGATCAATGACACGACGCAATGCACGCTCCAGAAAGAAGGCATAAGGTACCATGTCACTGATGGCGCCATGGCTGCGACTGACCAGTTTGGTGATCTCCTCAAATGGCCGCAGAAGTCTGCATGTGTCGCGCATGAGCAGCCACTGGCGCGGTGAAAAAAAACCCAGCTCCCCAGAACCGTTTCTTTCGCAGAGTTCATACAGGTAGACGTTAACTGCACGTTTCTGCTGGAGCAGCCTATCAAGCATATAGAAGGTTGAGTTCCATCGCGTCGGGCAATCGCAAATAAGACGTCTGACCGGCAGATGGTGTCGCCGCTGAATGTCAGCAAGGCGAGCCATGGCCGTGTAAGATCTTCTGAAATGGGCCGAGATTTTCCTTGCCTGCCGCAAGATGTCCTGGACCCCAGGGTATTTGACAAGGAATCGCTGCACGACCAAGTTTAAGACGTGTGCCATGCACGGCACGTGCGTGATTTTGCCCTGTTTCAATGCGCTAAGCAGATTGGCACCGTTGTCACACACCACTTTACCAACTGTCAAATTGAGCGGTGTTAGCCACTCATCTGCCTGTGAACGCAAAGCTGAAAGGAGTGCCGGGCCAGTGTGGCTCTTTGCTTCCAGGCACAACAGACGCAGCACGGCATGGCAACGTCTCACCTGGCATGTGGAATAGGTTCTGGGGAGCTTGGGCGGTGCAGTGGAAGAGACGCTAGCAGCGGAAAAGGAGGAGGCAGCTGAGGAGGAGAGGGAGGAGGATGGAGTAGGAGGAGGAGAAGAAGAGTCAGGCCTGCATGCAATCCGTGGCGGTAAAACCAAATCTACACGGGTGCCACGGGTTACATGCTTGACGGCCGTCAGAAGGTTCACCCAGTGGGCAGTAAAACTGATATACCTTCCCTGCCCGTGTTTGCTAGACCACGTGTCTGTGGTCAGATGTATCTTGGCACCGACACTGTGTGCCAGAGATACATTCACTTGCCGCTGAACATGGCCATATAGCTCTGGGATGCCCTTCTCTGAGAAATACTTCCTTCCTGGGACCTTCCATTGTGGTGTTCCAATGGCCACAAATTTGCGAAAGGCCTCCGAGTCCACCAGTTTATATGGCAGTAGTTGGCGGGCTATGAGTTCTGACAAGCCAGCCGCCAACCGTTGGGCAAGAGGGTTATCCGGCGTCATCATTTTTTTACGCTCAAACATTAGGCCCACGGAAGCCTGCCTTTTTGCAGAAAAATGTGAGCTTGGCGTGATGGAAGGTGGAGTGGAGGACAATTGTGAGGAGAGAGGAGAAGGAGAAGTAGAAGACGAGGCTGGACGGTGAGAGCCTGCAGTGTGGCTTTGTGTGTTCCGTTGCTCCCACTGGGCTCGGTGATGGCTGCTCATGTGCCTTCTTAAGGCGGTCGTCCCTAGGTGAGTATTGGGCTTACCGCGACTAACGCGTTGACTGCAAAGATTGCAGATGGCAACGCTATTGTCAGCAGCGGACACGTTAAAAAAAGCCCACACTGCGGAGCCATGTGCCGGTGTCCTGGGAGCGCCAGATGTGACCGTACATGGTCGATGACTCGCTCCTGATACATTTGCAGTCTGCTTTGTCCCTGCTGTGCAATGTAAGTCATTGCTGCTTCTCCTCCCTATCTGCTGGTCCATATCTCCCTCTGAACTCCCCTCCTCTTCCTCTCTTGTGGGCACCCACGTGACATCACTAGACACGTCATCATCAACGTCACCTTCCCCACCGCTATAAGTAGAGTAGGCAGCAACACCGGGGACCAACCTCCTCCTTGGGCTGATCTGGGTACTGGCGTCAGACTGCTGAGTAGCGCTTGTTGCTACCTCCTCTTCCTGATCCAATACCAAGAGTGGCTGCGCATCAGAAATGTCCTCTTGATATGGATCGGAAAATAATTCCAGTGACTCAAGCGGAAGGTATGTGGTGGTGGTGGTGGTGGTCGTGTTGTTGGTGGTAGTGTCTTTGGGGGTGCACATAGCAGAGAGTGAAGAAGAGGGTGCAGATCGAGAGGATGAGGAGGGTGCAGAAGAGTAAGGCTGAGCGAGCCACTCAACCAAGTCTGGTGCATCCTTTAAAGTAATTGAACGCACCTTCTGCAACTTCCCACTTTGGCTCAAGCCTGTTGCTCCTGCCCTACCCCTACCACCCCTGCGGAAGGGCCTGCCTCTTCCTCTGCATGTCATTTTTTAAATGACCCTGTGACAAAACTCTTAGTCCCTATACCGCTGAAGGACTGCTGCAGTATAGGTGAGCGGTCAGCAGTGGTGCACGTCAACCCTATCTATTGTGGACCGATAGCGGTCCTTACAGAACAGCAGACTGTACCGCACTCAAGCCTATGTACCGTAGCACCCTATACCAAGTTACCAGTCCTTATAAGAACTTTTGTGGACCAAGCAGGTTGTGTATTAGTGTTTAGCAGACTGTACGTCAGTCCCTATACCGCTGAAGGACTGCTGCAGTATAGGGCAGCGGTCAGCAGTGGTGCACGTCAACCCTATCTATTGTGGACCGATAGCGGTCCTTACAGAACAGCAGACTGTACCGCACTCAAGCCTATGTACCGTAGCACCCTATACCAAGTTACCAGTCCTTATAAGAACTTTTGTGGAACAAGCAGGTTGTGTGTTAGTGATTAGCAGACTGTACGTCAGTCCCTATACCGCTGAAGGACTGCTGCAGTATAGGGCAGCGGTCAGCAGTGGTGCACGTCAACCCTATCTATTGTGGACCGATAGCGGTCCTTACAGAACAGCAGACTGTACCGCACTCAAGCCTATGTACCGTAGCACCCTATACCAAGTTACCAGTCCTTATAAGAACTTTTGTGGAACAAGCAGGTTGTGTGTTAGTGATTAGCAGACTGTACGTCAGTCCCTATACCGCTGAAGGACTGCTGCAGTATAGGTGAGCGGTCAGCAGTGGTGCACGTCAACCCTATCTATTGTGGACCGATAGCGGTCCTTACAGAACAGCAGACTGTACCGCACTCAAGCCTATGTACCGTAGCACCCTATACCAAGTTACCAGTCCTTATAAGAACTTTTGTGGACCAAGCAGGTTGTGTATTAGTGTTTAGCAGACTGTACGTCAGTCCCTATACCGCTGAAGGACTGCTGCAGTATAGGGCAGCGGTCAGCAGTGGTGCACGTCAACCCTATCTATTGTGGACCGATAGCGGTCCTTACAGAACAGCAGACTGTACCGCACTCAAGCCTATGTACCGTAGCACCCTATACCAAGTTACCAGTCCTTATAAGAACTTTTGTGGACCAAGCAGGTTGTGTATTAGTGTTTAGCAGACTGTACGTCAGTCCCTATACCGCTGAAGGACTGCTGCAGTATAGGGCAGCGGTCAGCAGTGGTGCACGTCAACCCTATCTATTGTGGACCGATAGCGGTCCTTACAGAACAGCAGACTGTACCGCACTCAAGCCTATGTACCGTAGCACCCTATACCAAGTTACCAGTCCTTATAAGAACTTTTGTGGACCAAGCAGGTTGTGTGTTAGTGTTTAGCAGACTGTACGTCAGTCCCTATACCGCTGAAGGACTGCTGCAGTATAGGGCAGCGGTCAGCAGTGGTGCACGTCAACCCTATCTATTGTGGACCGATAGCGGTCCTTACAGAACAGCAGACTGTACCGCACTCAAGCCTATGTACCGTAGCACCCTATACCAAGTTACCAGTCCTTATAAGAACTTTTGTGGACCAAGCAGGTTGTGTATTAGTGTTTAGCAGACTGTACGTCAGTCCCTATACCGCTGAAGGACTGCTGCAGTATAGGGCAGCGGTCAGCAGTGGTGCACGTCAACCCTATCTATTGTGGACCGATAGCGGTCCTTACAGAACAGCAGACTGTACCGCACTCAAGCCTATGTACCGTAGCACCCTATACCAAGTTACCAGTCCTTATAAGAACTTTTGTGGAACAAGCAGGTTGTGTGTTAGTGATTAGCAGACTGTACGTCAGTCCCTATACCGCTGAAGGACTGCTGCAGTATAGGTGAGCGGTCAGCAGTGGTGCACGTCAACCCTATCTATTGTGGACCGATAGCGGTCCTTACAGAACAGCAGACTGTACCGCACTCAAGCCTATGTACCGTAGCACCCTATACCAAGTTACCAGTCCTTATAAGAACTTTTGTGGACCAAGCAGGTTGTGTATTAGTGTTTAGCAGACTGTACGTCAGTCCCTATACCGCTGAAGGACTGCTGCAGTATAGGGCAGCGGTCAGCAGTGGTGCACGTCAACCCTATCTATTGTGGACCGATAGCGGTCCTTACAGAACAGCAGACTGTACCGCACTCAAGCCTATGTACCGTAGCACCCTATACCAAGTTACCAGTCCTTATAAGAACTTTTGTGGAACAAGCAGGTTGTGTGTTAGTGATTAGCAGACTGTACGTCAGTCCCTATACCGCTGAAGGACTGCTGCAGTATAGGTGAGCGGTCAGCAGTGGTGCACGTCAACCCTATCTATTGTGGACCGATAGCGGTCCTTACAGAACAGCAGACTGTACCGCACTCAAGCCTATGTACCGTAGCACCCTATACCAAGTTACCAGTCCTTATAAGAACTTTTGTGGACCAAGCAGGTTGTGTATTAGTGTTTAGCAGACTGTACGTCAGTCCCTATACCGCTGAAGGACTGCTGCAGTATAGGGCAGCGGTCAGCAGTGGTGCACGTCAACCCTATCTATTGTGGACCGATAGCGGTCCTTACAGAACAGCAGACTGTACCGCACTCAAGCCTATGTACCGTAGCACCCTATACCAAGTTACCAGTCCTTATAAGAACTTTTGTGGAACAAGCAGGTTGTGTGTTAGTGATTAGCAGACTGTACGTCAGTCCCTATACCGCTGAAGGACTGCTGCAGTATAGGGCAGCGGTCAGCAGTGGTGCACGTCAACCCTATCTATTGTGGACCGATAGCGGTCCTTACAGAACAGCAGACTGTACCGCACTCAAGCCTATGTACCGTAGCACCCTATACCAAGTTACCAGTCCTTATAAGAACTTTTGTGGAACAAGCAGGTTGTGTGTTAGTGATTAGCAGACTGTACGTCAGTCCCTATACCGCTGAAGGACTGCTGCAGTATAGGTGAGCGGTCAGCAGTGGTGCACGTCAACCCTATCTATTGTGGACCGATAGCGGTCCTTACAGAACAGCAGACTGTACCGCACTCAAGCCTATGTACCGTAGCACCCTATACCAAGTTACCAGTCCTTATAAGAACTTTTGTGGACCAAGCAGGTTGTGTATTAGTGTTTAGCAGACTGTACGTCAGTCCCTATACCGCTGAAGGACTGCTGCAGTATAGGGCAGCGGTCAGCAGTGGTGCACGTCAACCCTATCTATTGTGGACCGATAGCGGTCCTTACAGAACAGCAGACTGTACCGCACTCAAGCCTATGTACCGTAGCACCCTATACCAAGTTACCAGTCCTTATAAGAACTTTTGTGGAACAAGCAGGTTGTGTGTTAGTGATTAGCAGACTGTACGTCAGTCCCTATACCGCTGAAGGACTGCTGCAGTATAGGGCAGCGGTCAGCAGTGGTGCACGTCAACCCTATCTATTGTGGACCGATAGCGGTCCTTACAGAACAGCAGACTGTACCGCACTCAAGCCTATGTACCGTAGCACCCTATACCAAGTTACCAGTCCTTATAAGAACTTTTGTGGAACAAGCAGGTTGTGTGTTAGTGATTAGCAGACTGTACGTCAGTCCCTATACCGCTGAAGGACTGCTGCAGTATAGGTGAGCGGTCAGCAGTGGTGCACGTCAACCCTATCTATTGTGGACCGATAGCGGTCCTTACAGAACAGCAGACTGTACCGCACTCAAGCCTATGTACCGTAGCACCCTATACCAAGTTACCAGTCCTTATAAGAACTTTTGTGGACCAAGCAGGTTGTGTATTAGTGTTTAGCAGACTGTACGTCAGTCCCTATACCGCTGAAGGACTGCTGCAGTATAGGGCAGCGGTCAGCAGTGGTGCACGTCAACCCTATCTATTGTGGACCGATAGCGGTCCTTACAGAACAGCAGACTGTACCGCACTCAAGCCTATGTACCGTAGCACCCTATACCAAGTTACCAGTCCTTATAAGAACTTTTGTGGACCAAGCAGGTTGTGTATTAGTGTTTAGCAGACTGTACGTCAGTCCCTATACCGCTGAAGGACTGCTGCAGTATAGGGCAGCGGTCAGCAGTGGTGCACGTCAACCCTATCTATTGTGGACCGATAGCGGTCCTTACAGAACAGCAGACTGTACCGCACTCAAGCCTATGTACCGTAGCACCCTATACCAAGTTACCAGTCCTTATAAGAACTTTTGTGGAACAAGCAGGTTGTGTGTTAGTGATTAGCAGACTGTACGTCAGTCCCTATACCGCTGAAGGACTGCTGCAGTATAGGGCAGCGGTCAGCAGTGGTGCACGTCAACCCTATCTATTGTGGACCGATAGCGGTCCTTACAGAACAGCAGACTGTACCGCACTCAAGCCTATGTACCGTAGCACCCTATACCAAGTTACCAGTCCTTATAAGAACTTTTGTGGAACAAGTGAGTTGTGAATGTTTAGCAGACTGCAGCAGAAGGGCAGCAGTCAAGTATAATATCCTTTCTATATTTGGAAGAAAGAATATTATACATGTACAAGCCTATTACTGTACCACTGATACCAGTCCTGAAAAGAACCTTTGTGGAACTAATAATAACAGCAAGTCTTTAAAATTACCCTCACTGCCTGACAACACTGCTTCCTTCCTGTCCCTATACAAATTGGCAAAAAAAGAGAACGATTAGTGGTTACTGGAACAGCTCTTTTGTGGACCTTGATAGTAACAGCTAATGATGATGATGATGATGATGATGATGAAAGACTAATCTGGCTGTCCCTGTAGCATACACCGTCCTTTCCCTTTCTCTAAACTAACAAAAGACACTCAGGCTGCTGCAAGAATCAGCAGCACAGCAAACCTATCAACACCTAACACCTATACCAGTCCTGAAAAGAACTTTTGTGTACCAAATAGCTAGTGGTTTATCTCTCCCTACTCCACACAGGAACCTGTCCCTATCTTAACAGAAGAAAGAATGTAAAATGGCCACCGGATCGGGTGTATTTATAGGTTAGGGGGAATGTACAAGTGTCCATGTGCTGTCATGTCTCAATTGGCTGTCCTGTATCACATGATAAACGTGTCACCAAAGGTTAAAGTTCTTGTATACATTAAACACGTAAGTCCGCCGCGGCGAACGACGGAAAAAGGCGTTCGAACGTGCGGACCGCGAATGTCGGAAATTCGCCGCGAAACGACCGCCGGGCGAACCGTTCGGCCATCACTAACCGTGTGTATGCAAGACAGGTTGAGCAAAATCCCATCGAAATTCAGAACGTGTGTACATGCCATAACAGTTATTATTTTTCCCCAGAAGGGGTTTCTTTTATGATATTGTATAGTAATTTTTTTTATGGCTAGTTTAATGGAAAATACATTTTGGAGTAGTGGTATCCACACAAACTCATCAGAATCAGTTGTCCATAAGTCATATCACACAAAAATTTCACTTTGATTTAAAGTACAACTAAAGGCAAAACTTTTTATTTTTTATTTTGGACAGAGTGGAGAGGGATTAGAGCCCCTATTAGATTTTATTGCTGTCTGTGCCCCTGTAAGGGAGATTCACCCTCTCTTTGTCCTGCTTACCATTATTATTATTGAAAGTGAAAGTAAGTGAAAATCCCAAATTTTGGGTTGTCCCCAGAAAGATAGAGGGTAATTCATCCAATGGGGACACTAATCCTGGTGACCTGGGGGTCCCCAAGGCATTCCCTTAGTTTGCAGGGATTTCCTCTCCCTTCCTGTTTGCTTATGGGACAGGAAGTGAAGGGAAATCTCCACAATGGGAAGCAGATGGTGAAAAAAAAATATAGCAGGGGTTATAGCCCTCCTTTGCTCTATCCAAAATGAAGTTTCACCTATAGTTCTACTTTGATGTACAGAGCACAGACTGTTCATTTGGAACCTGTTACTAAAAAAAATACAGTGAGGAATTTTCTACAAAACAGATTACAATGGTGTTTAGATAATGAACCAATAACTATCTTACCCTGTGACTTACATTAAAGCGGAGTTCCGCCTATTTTATTTATTTATTTTTTAAAGTCAGCAGCTACAAATACTGCAGCTGCTGACTTTTAAAATAAGGACACTTACCTGTCCAGGGCGTCTGCAATGTCGGCACCCGAAGCCGACCCGACCCTTGGATCTCGGATGGAGACGCTGCCATCTTCGGTAAGGGAATCAGGAAGTGAAGCCATGTGGCTTCACTTCCTGGTTCCCTACTGCGCATGCGCGACCCCACTGCCCCTGCTGTCTTTTGGGACCTGTATGTCTCCCAGAAGACAGCGGCAGGGACAGAGAAGGTGCCGGAAGTTGCATAGATACCGGTGGGTGGCTCTGCTATCTATGCCCGGAAGTGGGAGCAAAATACCTGCATTAGACAAGTATCTGCTCCCCCCTGAAAGGTACCAAATGTGCCACCGGAGGGGGGGGGGATTCTGAAAAGCAGAAGTTCAATTTTTGGGTGGAACTCCGCTTTAATGGGGTTTGATAGTGATGGATTAGGTGCTTAGAGATAAATTTTCTAACATATTTAGTCATTAGCATTTCCTAAATTAAGTAAATTTAGTTGTATAGGACCTCCTTTGAAAAATATTGCCATGGCAGTTATACCATCTTACCCTGGTTTTTTTGCAGGAGATAATGGTGGCATCTCTTTTATTATGAGGACTTGTTTTTTGGGGGTTAGGGTATAAGGGTACAGTCATTTAAATAAAGACATTTTGTTGCCTTGCTACATTAGGATTTTGCATTATTGGTACATGGACATTTAGATGTCTTATTTCTATTTTTTCTGTTAAATAATTTTGGCGTTTTTTTTTTAAATGAACTGAAGCTTCACACATAAAATAATACCTGTCCTCAGTCAGCAACATATGAATAGTTTAAGAATTCAGAGTCCTTTGCTTATCTGTGTGCTCAATTAACCTTAAAACATAACCGTTCCAGAAATGTTTTCTGAATAACACAGCCCAGTACTCCTTTATGCATTCTAATACACACTCATTGGCCACTTTATTAGGTACACCAATGCTCAATTGGAACTAAACGCCCAAAGTGTGCCAAGAAAATCTCTCCCACACCCATTACACCACCTCCACCAGCCTGAACGGTTGATACAAGACAGGATGGATCCATGCTTTCATGTTGTTTATGCCAAATTCTCACCCTACCATCTGAAGGTCACAGCTGAAATCAAGACTCATCACATCAGGCAACGTTTTTCCAATCGTCTATTGTCTAATTTTGGTGAGCCTGTGTGAATTGTAGCCTCAGTTTCCTGTTCTTAGCTGACAGGAGTGGCACCCAGTGTGGTCTTCTGCTGATGTAGCCCATCTGCTTCAAGGTTCGATGTGTTGTGCATTCAGCAATGGTATTCTGCGTATCTTGGTTGTAATGAGTGGTTATTTGAGTTACTGTTGCCTGTTATCTGTCTATTCTCCTCTAACCTATGACATCAACAAGGCATTTTTGTACAAACAACTACCGATCACTGGATATTTTCTTATTCAGACCATTCTCTGTAAACCCTAGAGATGGTTGTGTGTGAAAATCCCAGTAGATCAGCAGTTTTTTAAATAATCAGACCAGCCGATCTGGTGCCAACAACCATGCCACATTTAGAGTCGCTTAAATCCCCTTCCTTCCACACCCTGATGCTCAGCAAGTCGTCTTTACAACGTTTAGATTCCTAAATGCATTGAGTTTCTGCCATGTGATAGGCTGATTAGCAATTTGTGTTACTAAGCAATTAAACGGGTGTACCTAATAAAGTGGCCGGTGAGTGTATGACTTCTAGGAATAGAATAATGTACAATCAGTCATTGCGGTGGATATAAATTATAATATCTAATGAAGTTTGATCTTTATAGATAACTATATAATATATCATTATTATACTATATTATTACTATATAAATGTCATTTATAGTGTTACAGACATTAAACCCTAACAATGAGATTCTCTTATTTGCTGATTTGCTCACTTGGTCTGCTTATCAACCACAGTGTTTTGCTGAATCTGTCTGATGAAGTCAAGAAAGTACCTGTTGATCCTGTCAGAAAACAGTTTTGTCCGGTGTAATTTGCAGTATTATCTCAATCTTTGTTATCCACCCTGTCCTGCTCACCTATGCAAACTACAGAACACCTCCCACATACATTATTGAGAAGAAGAGGACGGGTTCTCTATAGTCCTAACAAGGGAGTTTAACAATACATTAAAATTAGACGAAAAGACTTTAACCTTAAACTACGTAGTGGGTTCTTTACTGTAAGAGTGGCAAGAATGTGGAATTCCCTTCCACAGGCGGTGGTCTCAGCAGGGGGCATTGATAGTTTCAAGAAACTATTAGATAAACACCTGAACGGCCGCAACATACAGGGATATAAAATGTATTACTGATATATAATCACACACATAGGTTGGACTTGATGGACTTGTGTCTTTTTTCAACCTCACCTACTATGTAACTTCCTGTGCTTAGGAAGACAACACTTCCTCTATAGATATAGTACAGTGAGTGAGTGTAATGTCTACCAGGACAGGAAAATAAATGGGAAAAAGCCTGAAAAACGAATGCAGCCACTGCATCTAAGGATGAGTCAGCTACAATATACTACATTTTGGTTTGTTCTAGTTTACATGTTAAATGTGGGCTTCTGTAACTTTTAAAGCATAAAGTGAACTGGCTAACCTAATGATTTATAATTGTCCTGAATGGCCTTTTTAGAGTGGAGAAGATCAGGTTTTTTTGTGTTTCTGTTGGGTGATTTTCGGTCTACTACTGTCCAACCAATACTGGTGACTGAGTCGAAAATTTACCTCTGTCAGATTGTTATTGCGCTCTGTTTTTCCTTTGGAAATACTCCCATACTTCCAGTCCTTGTGACAGTAACCACAGCAACAGGAATTTTAGGGGAAACCATTAAAATCACAAACAACAACATTATATTAGCTGGAGTCACATTTTAAATAAAACCTAGATAATGCAGTATAAACAATCTATTTGATGATGTATCTCAACAGATTATGCTATGCAGCTAATTTTTTCACAAATATTAAACAAGTATGAATTTAACTCATAAGAATCTAAGGCAATTTGTAGCAGCCTTGCTTTAACAAATGTGTTGTATAGCTTAAGAAATGTCTTGCACTAACCATCAAAGCTCAGCTCTCAGCTGGTGACCCAAACCCCTGGGCATATTTTCATGAATCAAACCGTGTCCTTCATTCCAAGACTGTCAGATTGCAGTGTGTAAGTATATTATTAGCCATGTCAAATTACATTACAACACATAATGCCTTACTAATCAAGCTGTGAGGTAAAAGAGGTGCTTCTGAGGCAGGGTTGCCAAATTTCATTAAATTTATGAACAGATTATAAAATCTGTAATTTTTTGCAACTGTCCACGAATGTCCATTACGGACATGCGGTCTACATGCCCATATGGACATTCACGGACAGATGCAAAAATTATGGATTCTACAAACGATTACAATTTGGCAACCCGGCCTCAGAAGAACCTCTTTTAGCTCACAGCTTTATTAGTAAGGCTTTATGCGTTGTAATGTAATTTGACATGGCTAATAATATACTTACGAACTGCAATCTGACAGTCTAGGAATGAAGGACACTGTTCATAAATTCACTGAAAGTTGTCAACCCCTTTTCTGGGGTAGCTAAATGCTCAAACTGGTTAAATTACTTCTTATCATCGTGCAAGCAGTATTACATGTTTGGTGTTTCCAAAAAGGCAAGATAGTTCTGTCCAAGCAGAGCAAGGTCCATTTGATTTATCAGTGGTCCTCCACTATCATAAATTGTTGAAAGTTATTAGGGATGAGCCCGATGTTTGAGTCGAACGGAAGTTCGACAAGAACATTGCGTGTTCGTCTGTTCGCTGAACAGCGAACATTTTGCTGTGTTCGCTGCAAATTTGAAAGCCGCAGAACACTGTTAAAGTCTATGGGACATTAAAATGACCAAAAGTGCTCATTCTAAAGGCTTATATGCAATTTATTACCATAAAAAGTGTTTGGGGACCTGGGTCCTGCCCTAGGGGACATGTATCAATGCAAAAAAAAGTTCTAAAAATGTAAGTTTCTTCGGGAGCAGTGATTTTAATAATGCTTAACCACTTCGCATCCAGGCCAATTCTGACATTTCTCTCCTACATGTAAAATTCCTAATTTTTTTGCTAGAAAATTACATAGAACCCCCAAACATTATATATGTTTTTTTAGCAAAGACCCTAGAGAATACAATGGCACTCGTTGTAACTTTTTATCACGCACAGTATTTGCGCAGCAATTTTTTGAACACGTTTTTTTTTGAAAAAAAACTGTTTCATGCTTAAAAAAAAAAAAAAAACAGTAAAGTTAGCCCAATTTTTTTGCATAATGTGAAAGAGGAGGATACGCCGAGTAAATAAATACCCAACATGTCACGCTTCAAAATTGCACGCGCTCGTGGAATGGCGCCAAACTTTGGTATTTAAAAATCCCCATAGGCGACGCTTTAAATTTTTTTACTGGTTACATATTTTGGGTTACAGAGGAGGTCTAGGGCTAGAATTATTGCTCTCGCTCTAACGTTCGCGGCGATACCGCACATGTGTGGTTTGAACACCGTTTTCATATGTGGGTGGCACTTACGTATGCGTTCGCTTCTGTGTGCGAACTCACGGGGACAGGGGCGCTTTAAATTATTATTATTTTTTTTATTGTTAATTTTATTTTTATTTTTTTAGTTTTACACTTAAAAAAAAAAAAATTGATGACTTTTATTCCTATTACAAGGAATGTAAACATCCCTTGTAATAGGAATATGGCATGATCGGACATATTTGCAGTGAGATATGGGGTCAATAAGACCCCATATCTCACCTCTAGGCTGGGAAGAATAAAATAAAAAAAAAAAACGATCCTGGCTTCCTAGCCAGATCGGCGCCGTTAATTTAAATACCGAGGCCGGGCGTGACGTCATAACATCGCGCCCGGCCTCCGAACGATCATAGAGACTCCGGGGACAATCTAGTCCGCCGGAAATCTCTACGGTTACTTGCTGGAGCCGGCGGATCCTGTGACCGACTCACCGATGGAAACGGTGAGTCGGTAGAAGCACCGGAGGGTGGCGGGAGGGGGGGGCGTCCCCTCCCGCCGCAAGTAAGAACGATCAAGCGCCGGAACAGCCGCTATGATAGTTGTTATGGTGCAGGGAATCGACGGCTGAAAACGGCAATATCTGAATGATGTCTGTGGCCTCAGGCATCATTTAGATATAACCACTGAAAGCCCATGACGTCAATAGACGCAGTGTGGGAACCAAGTGGTTAAAGTAAAACAATAAAAAAGAAATATTCCTTTAAATATCATGCCTGGGGGGTGTCTATAGTATGCCTGTAAAGTGGCGCAGTTTCCCCGTGTTTAGGACAGTACCACAGCAAAATGACATTTCTACAGAAAAAAAAGTAATTTAAAACTGATCGCAGCTGTAATGCATTGTCGGGTCCCGGGTCCCGAGTCCCAGCAATATAAATAAAACTCATTGAAAAAAAGGGCATGGGTTCCCCCCCAGTTCATTATCAGGCCCTTTGGGTCTGGTATGAATATTAAGGGGAACCCTGAACCAGAAATGTAAAAAAAAAATGGTGTGGTGGTCCCCTCAAAATCCATACCAGGCCCTTCAGGTTTGGTATGGATATTAAGGGGAACTCTGCACCATTTTTTTAAAAGGCGTAGGGGTCCCCCCACCATCCATACCAGACCCATATCTGAGCACGCAACCTGGCAGGCCACAGGAAAATAGGGGGGCTAGAGAACAGTACCAGGCCACATGCCTTCAACATGCGGGGGATGCTTTGGAGTCATCCCCAAAGCACCCTGTCCCCATGTTGATGGGGACAAGGGCCTCATCCCCACAACCTTTGACCTGTGGTTGTGGGGGTCTGCAGATGGGGTGCTTATTGGAATCAGGAAGCCCCCTTTAACAAGGGGACCCGCAGATCCCGGCCTTCCTCCCACGTGAATTGGTAATGGGCACATTGAGACACTTTGGGACAAGTCCTTTATTAAAAGATAAAATAAAAAAATTTAAATGTCCTGCGATATGTATCCATCTCATGCGCCCAACGAGCAGAAATAAAAAAAAAAAAAAAAAAAAGAAAAGCGGCAACAGCTCCGCCTCCATGGGAAATTTACATACAGGGAAGCTCACATATCAGAAAATTCAGGGATATAAGCCCATGCAGCCATATGCAATATTTGGCTGCTACAAAAACTGTTGAGCAGATTATTTTGTGTACTTGTTAGTCCCGCTGACCAACAAGAAGCCTGTTGATTTGGGACAATTTTGACTTTTACAGAAAAAGTTGATAGGTAAATCAATCTTACTGTTTATGTCTGTGGATCTAATGCTCACTTTAACTAGCTGTTTTACTGATGGGATCCTACTTTAGTTTTTTCCATAATAATTGAAATGGAAATGACAGTCCCAAACCTCATTTCAGTTTTGCTTGGTTGTTGACAAGCTTAATCACATTGGGGGCTTTTTATATCTTTTAGAGCCTCTAGTGGAAATATGTCCTTACCAGGATTATCTCCCCCCCAAATAAACACATTGTTTTCCTTTGATTGATGTGCCATATTATAGAATAAAACACTGGGAGTCCAGTTGTGAAAAAGTGACATAACTGTTATAGCCTTCTATGCTGATGAAATCCACTGAGGTTTACTTAAGACCAAAATATTCATTGATTCAGTTGACCTTTATTAACTAGAGAATTTTATATAATAGTAAATGTAGCTAAAAGGAAGAGGAGAAGCAAGGACACCAAGATGAGAATGTAAAATGTGTTGAGGATACATAAAAATAGGACTGGCAATCAGTGCTCCCCCAGGCCCCCAAAAGTCAGTTTCAATGCCACCAATGCCAGTAGCACTCATTGGGGTTGATTTACTGAAAACTATATATTATTTTGAACATTCAACCATGCAAAGGAAATGCCCTTTTGTTTGGGTGATTTGAAATAAAACAGGTTTACTTGGTTAAACAAAAAAAAAATATTTTTTTTTTGTAAACCACACTGTGCAAAAAGTAGACATAAGACAAGTATTTGGCGCAAGTCAAAAATATTAGGTTCCCACTGGGGGAAAAAAAGCGAAGTCTATAAGATTACGTGTAGCAGTGAGTGCAGGGGATGCACTACTTTATCAAGTCCAGAAATAGATAACAATAAAAATAGTAGTAAAAAAAGTAGTAAAAATAGAAAGTTCTTTAGTTCATGAATAGAGGAGGGGGGGGGGGGGGTAAAAAGGGAGGATGGGGGGATATGAAACCACATGCAGGGCTGCCACCTAAAAAGAGCTGAAACTTTGGCTCCTGGAATGCTGTGGATAAAGGAGAAAAGAGAGAGAGAGGGGCGCCTCTGGGTGTAGATGTTTCAAAATGTATTTAATTTCAATATAAAAACATAAGATTTTGCACTCACATTTAGTAGGCAAAAAATAGGCATTTAAACACAGAGGGTCGTCTGGTATATCTGATTATGGGACGTCAGCCAGTAATCCGGTCCACATCTGTCATCTTATTGTTCTTTATTGCTCCTGTTCCTTTCGCATGGGGTCCACTACAGGTGTTTTTGCCGGCTTATGGTGGACACAAGATGTGCGGTCTTTGGAACGAGGCTTGGGAGGCAGGGATGACCAGGGCGCGGAGCTGTGACGTCAGAGGGTATGCAACGCGTTTCTTGAGCGTGCGGGTCGAGGTTGTCGTACGACCGCGCTCTTTCATCAGGCAGAATCAGAATAGAACGAAGGGAACTCGGGATTTAAATAGGGGCAGGCTAGAGGCGGTAGGCGTGGTTGGGAACGGACTAGGAACAGGTGAGGGGACGTGGTTACGGCCGAATGTGTGAGGAGGGGAAAAAACGAACGAGTAGTGAGGGAGGGGAGTGGAGGAAGAGAGAAAAAAAGGGGAGGGGAGAGGGCGGGGGCAGCAGCGGGTTGGTAAAAAACGAGAAAGAAACATGTCTATGGGGAAATCTTATGTTTACATCAATAAAAAGTTCTCTGGGGGTGAGATCAAGAGTGGAAAAAATGGAGGGAGAAAAATCTATAAAACTCTATATATGTATCAAAGGATAAGAGGGTTAAAACGAGGAGTGTAGGTCTAATTGTATTGGACGTGAAAAATAGTAGAAAACTATAATAATATTAAAAAAATATAATAATAAAAAAATAATACTAAAAGTAACAATAAAAATAAAAATGAATATAAGACTAAAAATGACAATAAAATTAAAATAAAAATAAATATAAAAATAAAATAAAATAAAAGTGAATATAAAATTAGAATAAAAAGAAAAAAGAAAAAACAGGGTAAAAAACAGGAGCGTACACCCACACACATAGACCTACAGGGACATGTGTAGGGAGGGGGAGAGGGGGGAAGGGGGGGGGGGGAGAAAGGAAAGCCAAGGCTCTAACCGAATCCGCCCTCCAAGAAGGGATCCTCACAAAAACAGAAGCCGCCTTTCTACAAAAAAACTTCTACCAAATCCCTTATTTCTATCATCTACCCAAAGTACATAAAAATCTCCACCACCCTCCCGGCCGACCAATTGTGGCCGCTATGGATAGCGTCACCACAGGGTTCAGTCTATACATCGATCAATTCCTACAGCCCTTGGTGACACAATTGCAATCCTATATTCGCGATGGTCGCCACCTCCTAGAACTCCTAGCCCCCTACAGATGGGAAACAACATATACCTGGCTCTCCCTAGATGTCAGCTCACTGTATACATCTATCCCACATGACTTTGGCCTGAAAGCCATTGAAGACTCCCTAATCAATGAGCCCCTAATGAATATGAGGCAAGCTGACTTTGTACTAAAGGCGGTTAATTTTTGTCTAACACATAACTACTTTACATTCAATGGTAACTTCTATCAACAGATCCAAGGTACAGCTATGGGAGCCAATTTCGCGCCCTCATATGCGAACCTTGCTATGGGCTTCTGGGAATCCCATTACATCTACAAAAATAACCCCTTTTCACAAAATATAATCTTCTTTGGCAGATACATAGACGACCTTATCCTCATCTGGGATGGAGCAGCAGACCTAATCCCCCCCTTTGTTCAACATTGTAACAATAACCCCTATGGCCTATCCTTCACGTCTAATACCAACCCTGAAACCATAGCATTCCTAGACCTAGAATTGGGACATGAAGGTCATGCTATTATCTCAAAAAATTATACAAAACCAACCGCAGGCAACTCCTACCTTCACTTCAATAGCTGCCACTACCCGAAATGGATTAAAAACATCCCAAAGGGACAATTTTGGCGCCTAAGGCAAAACTGCACCAAAGAAATCGACTATATCAAATCCAGCAACACCTTAAAAACTAAATTTAAAGAAAAAAACTATCCTACCCCGCTCATAGAAAACGCCTTTAAACAGTGCCTCTCAGAAAAAACTGCGACTAAGACAGATCGCTCCCCACAAAATTTCTCTAGTAGATTCATCACCACCTTTCATAATGAACATAAAACTATGGAAAAAATCCTAAAAAAACACTGGAGTATTTTACAGCAGGACCCCCATTTGAAAACTGAACTCCCAGCTCGACCATCTGTCACTTATCGTAGGGCCCCAAACTTGAGAAACAAAATCGCACCAAGTAAATTAAAAACGCAATCTATTCTTCCCAAAACCCTTCAACTGATACCCCTTATTGGGATGTATCAATGCCACAAAGCACTCTGTAAAACATGTAAATTTGTCCATCATGGACAAAAAGAATTCACCACCAAGGGCAAAACCTATGAACTAAAAGAATTTTACAATTGCTCATCTGATTTTGTAATATATGGTCTAAGCTGTCCCTGTGGTCTCATATATGTAGGGCGCACCATTAGAACAATTAGTCTACGATGTTCGCCAAAGCGTTGTCTAATAGAAGGAGGCACAGACCCCCATAGCGTGCCTAGACACTTCGCCCTCCTCCATAAAGGGTCCACATCAGGCCTCAAGGTCTGGGTCATCGAGCAGATCCCCAACCATCTCCCTCCAGCGGAAAGATTTAAAAAATTATGCTCTCGCGAAACCTTCTGGATTTATACCCTCGACGCACTCTCCCCAGGGGGAATCAACGAGTGTATCGAAATTGCCACCATCCTCTGATATCCCATTCATCCATGGTGCCGTTCTTATCACACAACATTACTCTACACAAAAATATCCCCTCACCTATATAGATATCTTTTGCAATTTATCTGCTCGTTCTAGTCACCAATGCTTTAGGCAAATATATTATTATGCATACTATGTTACCAATACCGTATCTCTTTAGTGATGATATTCTCTTCTTATCTTGTAAAAAATTATGTAAAAAATTGCGTGTTGTAAAAAATCATGTATTGAAACCAGTCCGTATATGTACCCATGTATATCTAGAAAATGTTTTTTGTATTAATGTAATACTTCCTATCCCCCCCCACCCCCCCTCCCCCCTCCGCCAAACCCCTTTCCTCCCCCCCCCCCCCTCCTCTTCCGTTTTTTTCCTCCCCCCCCCTTTCCTTTCTCCCCCCCTCCCTACACATGTCCCTGTAGGTCTATGTGTGTGGGTGTACGCTCCTGTTTTTTACCCTGTTTTTTCTTTTTTCTTTTTATTCTAATTTTATATTCACTTTTATATTATTTTATTTTTATATTTATTTTAATTTTAATTTTATTGTCATTTTTAGTCTTATATTCATTTTTATTTTTATTGTTACTTTTAGTATTATTTTTTTATTATTATATTTTTTTAATAATATTATAGTTTTCTACTATTTTTCACGTCCAATACAATTAGACCTACACTCCTCGTTTTAACCCTCTTATCCTTTGATACATATATAGAGTTTTATAGATTTTTATCCCTCCATTTTTTCCACTCTTGATCTCACCCCCAGAGAACTTTTTATTGATGTAAACATAAGATTTCCCCATAGACATGTTTCTTTCTCGTTTTTTACCAACCCGCTGCTGCCCCCACCCTCTCTCCTCCCCTTTTTTTCTCTCTTCCTCCCCTCCCTCACTACTCGTTCGTTTTTTCCCCTCCTCACACATTCGGCCGTAACCACGTCCCCTCACCTGTTCCTAGTCCATTCCCAACCACGCCTACCGCCTCTAGCCTGCCCCTATTTAAATCCCGAGTTCCCTTCGTTCTATTCTGATTCTGCCTGATGAAAGAGCGCGGTCGTACGACAACCTCGACCCGCACGCTCAAGAAACGCGTCGCATACCCTCTGACGTCACAGCTCCGCGCCCTGGTCATCCCTGCCTCCCAAGCCTCGTTCCAAAGACCGCACATCTTGTGTCCACCATAAGCTGGCAAAAACACCTGTAGTGGACCCCATGCGAAAGGAACAGGAGCAATAAAGAACAATAAGATGACAGATGTGGACCGGATTACTGGCTGACGTCCCATAATCAGATATACCAGACGACCCTCTGTGTTTAAATGCCTATTTTTTGCCTACTAAATGCGAGTGCAAAATCTTATGTTTTTATATTGAAATTAAATACATTTTGAAACATCTACACCCAGAGGCGCCCCTCTCTCTCTCTTTTCTCCTTTATCTGTGCAAAAAGTAGACTTATGCTTTATTCATCTTAACACTTTGGCTTTGAGTACCATAGAAGACTTGCATGAAAAATGTTGAATGCTTTGTAGAAATGTGTATGTAATCCACTTATCTCAGATAAACATCAGTGGTAGTTTCTGAAATGATTTCTGCAGACATAAGTAAAGTATATAAGTACAGTACATATCAATCATGTTTGATTTGCACATACTAGACAGAAGATATATATGACTTTATTAGACCCGTGGAGAAGAAACAGGAAATGATGGACTTGCTAATTCTATTACGCTCTCTAGATTTTTATTTAATTAAAGGATCAGAAGGTAACTGATCCAAGCATTGCTTTAGACAATCTCATTAAGCAAAAGCATCCCTTTAGCTAGTTCAGTGAAAGCCAGAACCAGCACTAAAAAGCTTAATTTGGCAGTGAACCTGAAATTAAATGCTACAAATTGCCTTTTTAGCAAATTCTGCTCTTGATCAAATTTAGACATTCAGTAATGGATTTTTTTCTTTGTTGCAGTTGACAGTTCAATTATTTTAGCCCATAGTTCAATCATTTAGCATTAAAAAGTACAGCATGAAAGGTCTTTAGCACTCATCAGTTTCTAAGATGTCTGATGTTCTCCTTTCAGCCCTGAAGACTTCAGACATGGAAAGGTTAATGACTGACTCTTCATATTGATAATTTTTTCATGTAATATGTTTCCCATTTTCAAAATGGCAGTGTTTATTTTAACTTTAGAGTGATGTTGTGATAAAGACATCTGACACTAGTAAAGAAATGTACTAACTTATTTAAGATATTTATTACATTTTGCAAAAATTACTACAGTGATGTTCTTTTTTGACATGTGCGTCGACCCCACTGAAATGAATATGGAACATTATGACATTTGGATAGAAAGTAGCATATGGCTTCCCCATGTCCCCGTTTTTTTTTTGTTTTTTTTGTTTTTTTTATGTATATGGGCTCTAAAAACAAATACCTTATCCACAATTAACTATAAAGACTTTAAGAGATTTCACTAACTATTAACAATAAAACCATGAATTCCCTTAAAGTCTTTATAAACTATAGCCATTTCTATCTTGCATTACCATTATATTTACTGCTATATAAATCTTTTTAATATGTGATAACTTTACATCTTGCAGAAAAAAATAAAACAATAATGACATTTGCCTAATTAGATGGTGAAAATTCATAAGTGCTTTTTTATTATATTCTGCCGTATGCAAAGATGATTTAATTAAACTTTTCAAGTGACACATAGTTTAATATGATTTTAATGAACCAGTTACTATACCACTGGTCAGAAAAAAAAAAAGCGGCTTAAGATAAAATCTGCATAATTGTGCGTAATCGTGATGCATAAATCTTTGGTGTCTTTCGGGAACCAGTCACTGTGTCTTCCTGAATACATCATAAAATCACAGCAACAGGAAATGTATCAGCTATTATTTGTGGTCAGCACAGTATTTTCAGAAAATTGTTGCAGAACAGAGAACCATTTCCGAATGCTGGAAGGCTCTTTAAAGTGATTTTTTTTTTTTTATAACAAACTCGGCGGCTCTCGTGGCTCCTCCCCACATCAGATAACCCCCTAGGAGAAGCGCTCTCCCAAGGGGGTTACCTTGCAGGCGCGCACCCAAGTCCAGCATCCATAGGCTCTGAATGTATGACTCGGCCCCACCCCCCGCATAATTGGATTTGATTGGCAGCACTCATATCAATCTATCCAACCAAGAGCCGAGAACCTCGGGTAGAGAGACAGCACATCCCTGCTGGGTCAAGTTCCAGGACTCAGGTAATTAAAATGGGGGCTAGTCATTGCCAGGTGTTAATACCATACAATTCTTGCCTATTTCCTTGGGGCAGTTATTTTCTGAAAATACTAGTTGTCTGGCTGGCTGGCTCTGGAGTATGTACTTTGAGTTACTGACTCAGAACTAGCAAGCAGCAGGTTGGCAAAGAGTAAAGTAAGAACTCCTGATCTGCATATTTGTTCCAGGTGGTTTAGAAACTTATATAGTCACTGGATCACAAAGATAGCCCAAGGACTAGGACTTTCACAAGCATAACCCAGCCATAGTATCATCCATATTTCACACAGTGCAGGTCTCCTTTAAGAGAAGTGAAATTTTACCTTTTGCCTAGGTATTATCTCTGTACTGGATGGATAAGGTCTTGATAACTCCAGGCAACATCAGTGAGATCTTTGTCTTCTCCCTTTGTATTTCTAGTAATCAAGCTGAAGTCAGCCAATAGAAATAGTTGTTAATCTAAATGATAAATTAATTTTAGGGTGGTGCCACAAGGTTTACAATTAAAATCAGGCATGAGGGCTTTTTCACAACATATGCATAGGAGTATGTTGCCCAATATGTGCTCAACACTTGGACATCAAAATATAATGTCTTTAAATAGCATGCTTTAATTTTTTTTGGCCAACGCATGTAAGCTTTTGAACAACACAACGCTCCCCACTGCATGTGCAGGAAACTCTTGTTTCATTCAAGTGAAAAAAATACATTCAAGTACAAAAACACAATGTATGTAAAAAACACATTGCAGCGTATGCACATTGCAGTTCAAAAATGCATGTCAGTGCATGCTGATGTGCTTGGGTTAATGCTTGCATTGGGGTGTGAATGGGTTGTTCCATATTACTAAAATCTTCTTTGGAGACCCCATTATATCCCAACACTATTTTGCTTTTTTTGTGATAGAACTGACTTGTCTAGTATTTGTACTCTAAACTTTGTGTCTAATGCCACGTACACACGTAGCAGACTATCCGGCGGACTTCCGCCAGACTTTCCGAACGAGCTACCTGCCCACATATTGTACTTTTGCGGCAGACTAAGTCTGCGGTACTTTTAAAATGAACGGACTCGCCCACACACGCGGAGGAAAGTCCATTCATTTTGAGCGCGTCTCCAGGTAGCCTGGACCAGCGAAGGAGGCTTCACTGGCCCCATCACCTGGTATGGACTTAAAGGGGAATCCCTACGCCGAATCGGCGTGGGGGTCCCCCTATGTCCATATCAGACCCTTATCCGAGCACGCTACCCGGCCGGCCAGGAAAGGGGGTGGGGACGAGCGAGCGCCCCCCCGCCCTCCTGAGCCGTACCAGGCTGTGTGCCCTCAACATGGGGGATGCCTTGAGGAAGGGGGGCCACGCGGCCCCCCACCCCAAAGCACCTTGTCCCCATGTTGATGAGGACAAGGGCCTCTTCCCGACAACCCTGGCAGTTGGTTGTCGGGGTTTAATAAGGGGGCCCCTGGATCCCGGCCCCCCACCCTATGTGAATGAGTATGGGGTACAATGTACCCCTACCCATTCACCTGTGAAAAAAAGTAAAAAAAAAAAAACACAACACACAAGGGTTAAAATTGTTTATTGCACAGCCTCGGGGGTCTTCTCGCCGGACTTTTTCTTCTTCCCTGCCGCCCTCTTCTTCTGACTTCGGGAGTCTTGTCCCCCTCTTCGGTTCTTCTGTCGCCGCTGCCGCTGTCACTGTCTTCTGTTCTTCTCTTCTGGAGATGTTGCCTCGTCGCTGTCTCCGGTCACTATGACAGGACATGCGGCGTGCAGTGACTTATATAGGGACATCACCGGATGATGTCCCCGCCCATTATGATGTCACAGTCCCAGAGGATTCCCCTTTAAGTCCATACCAGGTGATGAGGCCAGCGACGCCTCCTTCGCTGGCCCCTGCTACCTGGAGCTGCGCTCAAAATGAGCAGACTTTTCTCCAGGTGGGAAAAGTCCGTTCATTTCAAAAGTATGGCGGACTGGCACACACACGGCCGTACTGTCCACCGAAATGTGAGTCCGGCAGACAGATTGGAGTGCATTATTGGAGTACTACTTTCTTAGTCCGCCGGAACTTTTGGGTAAAAAAAAGTCTGCCGGAGCCTACACACGGGCGGATTGTCCGGCAGACAAGTCCGCCGGACTTTTCCACTGGATTGTTTGATCGTGTGTATGCGGCATAATAAGCAGTAATTGTGCTTTAACCTTGTAACACTGCTATGGCTGTAGGTACTATATGCTCTGAAATGATTCTTTCATCCCTCTCTGGCCCTATCCTGTCACTGAGACAGTGGGGCCGATTTACTAAAAACAAATAAACTGTTTACTTTGAAAGTGAATGAGGTGTACATGTTAGGGTATGATTTGCAATTTAAAGTTGTACCGCATTCACTAAGCTCTGGGGAAAATTCCCTTACAGAGTGCAACTTCTCTTGCAAAGTAAACAGTGTATTTGCCTTTAGTAACTCAACTCCAGTGTTCATAATACAGCTGAACGATGGACCCAGGGCAAAAGAAAACAAATGCTAGCAAGTCGTTTCATGCTGAAACACTTTTGTAATTCAAGTTTATTTTTAATTGCCTGGGTCTGGGTAAACACAGGAGACCCAGACACCTAAAGGAAACCTAAACAAAAAGCTTTAAATTCAAGATATCCAAGTAGGAACCAAATTGGTGGCAGTCCCTAGTCTTGATATATCGACATTTGTTTTACTGCCCACCATTCAATTTCAAACCTGCCCTGAAATTATGGAACTGATACTTAGCTGCAAGGAAATAACATTAATTCTATGTCACCTTGTTACATCAATTCCACGTTTAGTAACAGAACTTGACTTTTCAATTCTGTGAAGCTCAAAATATTTCTTCTAAATGTACAGTATGCGCAGTGTGTGTTCTATCTGGCAATTTCATTTTAGTACTTAATATTTCCGTGCCGTTCATGTTTTTTTCATTTACATTTAAAATGAGTATAATGACCATGTGGCAATATAAGCTACTTTTCTCCACTTGTGAAGTTACTTTAACTGACATTATGGGTTGATTTACTAAAGCCAAAATAGGCTGTTCACTTTGCAAGGGAATTTGCCCCAGAGCTTGGTGAATGTGGTGAGGTTTTACTTTTTCTTGCACACGATTGGGTATGCTTTGCAATGTTTGGCTTGTACGTAATTGGATGATGGAAATCAGCAGAACTTTACCCCATCTTCTAAGCTTTGTGGCAAATTTCCCTGAAAAGTGCAGCTTCCGTTGAAGTGAATAGCCCCTTTGCCTTTATTAATCAATGTCTATGCATAGATCAATGGACACCCATTTGATCCCCACTTAAAATAACGAATCTAAATACATTTCTAACAATAACTTCACAACATAATTATCAGTGAAGCCTGCAAACCCTGTTTGCATTCTGCCTTTGCATAGGAGCCACTGTCTGCACTCCTGCAGCCAAGATTGAGACCCTGCTGTTAAAAATGGTCACAGATAGAGTAGGACCTAGATACTAAATATGTCCTAGGTACTTGTAAGCTTCAGTACACTAGTATCCTTAGGTCCTGGGAAGCATCCCAAATCACTCCTGTGAAAATGCCACTGGCCCTAAATTTTATTTCACTTATGGCTTGTGCTGGTCATGCCTAAAGTCAAAAACTATTTGGAGATTTCTTGGAAATCATCCTTAACTTCTATGGAGAATATATGCAGTAAAATGTTTCTGCTACAGAGCCTTGTCTAGCAGAAAGATCTTAAAACCTGTACCCCTCCAATACCCCCTTTAATGGCCAGGAGCATGTGGAAGCTTTAAAGATTAACTCCACTTTTGATGACAAAGAAATATCCCTTTCTGGTAATCTATGTACATTGCAAGGGTTGTAACAAATTTTGTTGTAGAGTCCTACCATTTGCTATTCTGGAGAAATAGCTGTTTGTCTGTGTCCATGTGCTAAGCGAATCTGTATGGGGGTGGTTTTAAAATTATCAATCAGCTGCTGCACCTGCAGGGCTCTAATGAGGAAAATACCAGGGACTGCCTCCCCTTAGATGTGATTTCCTTTGGGAATATCTCACCACAAATGCCATTTTTGTTGCAGGGAATGCAAAAAAAAAATGATTTGCATCTTAGTGCAGACTTCTGGGAAAATCAGTAAGCCAATCACACTAGCAGAAAATTGCATTTCTGAAGGGGTGTTCTGTACACAGATGGTACACAGGGCCAGGGGCGGCCTGACCATTGGGGCACTCGAGCACTGCCTGAGGGCCCCATTCCACTAGGGGGTCCCATCAGGGTTTCCAGCCTCAATAAAACCAGGAACAGTATGTAAAAATCTGTGTTTTTTTTTAAATCCCAAGATTATAGCTGCCCCGCCTCTCCAGTACCTTTTCATTGTGTGTATGTGTATTCTGTGTGTATACTGTGTGTATGTGTATTCTGTGTGTCTGTGTGTATATTGTGTGGCCCCATAATCTCTTATTGCCCGGGGGCCCCAAGAGTTGTCAGTCCGCCCCTGCACAGGGCCTCCAGGTTTCCATATTGCATTGCATTTTACAGAGAATTGCAGCATTGCAGATTGAAAAGGAAAGGGAATTTTTAACAACATTCAATTACAATATGACTTGCATCGTAATTATATGGGCTATATCTATTTTTTTTTTCTATTTGCTGATTTTTTTTCCCCACAAAAGTGGTGTAATATTCAATAGCAATACTAGCAACTTAGAGATGACTGTGTAGTATTTTTCTTGTTTTAAAGTAAAACAAAACAGGTGTCCACGGGAATTAAAGCAGAGTTTCGCCCACTTTTACAGGGTGGTCTTAAACTAAAGACCACCCCTCCACCCCTCGTTTTTTGGATATCTATTTTTTTTCCTTACCTACCTTTTTAGAAGGAATAAATTTACTTCTGTCCTAGCGTGGTGTAGTACGTCATGTCCTCTTCTGCAGCAAGCCCCCCTCCTTCTCCCCCCACTGCCTTCAGGGACCTGTGTATGTCCTGAAGGCTCCACTGCCGTTTTCCCTTAGTTGGAACGGCAATGTCTGCACCCGAGACAGTGGATGAATCAGCCTCGGAGGGCCAACATCATGGGCTCCCTGGACAAGTATGCATCCTTATTATAAGTCAGGCTCTACAGTACTGGTAGCTGCTGACTTTTTTTTTTTTTTCTTTAAATGTTGCGGCTAGAACTCTGCTTTAGATACAGACACTTAGCAATGACTGGAGTTTCACTTTAATATAAGCAGGAACCTAATATTTCTTCTAAATCAGTTTTTATGTGATAGGCAGAGTGTATGTGTAAACTTCATTTAGTTTTATTACAGTGTAGCAGACCATTATTATTATCCTTTATATTCAAGCACCATGTAGTATTTAGCACAGTGGTCATCATCCCTGTCCTCAGGGCCCACTAACAGGCCAGGATTGGAAGATAACTGAAATACTTTACAGGTGATATAATTTGCTGCTCAGTGATTGCAGTATTCTAGTCTGCATCTCCCCAAGGTAATACATAAAACCTGTCCTGTTAGTGGGCCCTGAGGACAGGGTTGATGACCACTGATTTAGCACATTGCATTACATAGAACAGAGTGTAAATGCCAGCTAAAAAAAAAGTACAAATCTTCAGTTCAGATCTATTGCACATCTAATGGCAGTTAAAGAGTTGGTTCACGTTTACTAATGTTTTCTGCAAACCTCCGAATGCATTACAGTGTCAGTACATTAACATGCAGTACTCCTTTTGTGAGTTTTTCAGCTGCTTATTTCATTGTTCTCCCCTATACATCCTGCATAGGGAGCACACTGTAATGCATAGGAAAGTTTTTAGAAAAAAAATCAGTAAAGGCAAACAAACCATTTAAGTGTTTATATTCCAACCCATTCTAGTTCATTTAGAGTAGTTTCAGTATCTCTTAAACCTTATTACGTTTCCGTCACTACTAGGGTTATTTTACTTCCTTGGATTTTCAAATCGCCTTTTGGTGCACACGCTGTCAACATATACATATCACTTCCTGCTGAAGAATATCACACATTCATTTTTACTCGCTGAATAATTTTCACTACTTTCACCATTAAAATACAAGGCATATTGTGCTATTAATCATTCCTGTCGAGGCTTGAAGTGTAAAAGAAATAAAAACCTAGCAGTGACGTGGGCTATATTTGTATAAAGCTATGTTTAAGCTGGAGATAGTGACAATTGAAGCTGCCTGCTGCTTGTAAAATAGTATTTTGAAAAATGGAATCAATCATTTTTGTAACAATTGGCTGTCATGAAAATGCTTATTTTAGTAGACCGTAATTCCTCATGGTACCAATAATGCAGTTTTCAATTACTTACACAGTAATTATTCACATAAACAGTAACAGATGTTATGCGAGATGTTTTGTTCAAATTATACAAAGGGTTGCTAGAAGACAAAATTAACCTTAAGCTAAGGAAAACATGTTTTGGTACACGGGTCTAGCCAAAGTTGTAGATAATAGTAATCTCTTAAAGAGACACCTGCTTTGAGAAGTCTTTACTGAATCCTCTTGAGCCCTTCCATTATTGCTGAATGACAGCTTAAGATGAGTTGCTAAAGTCTTAGCAGAGATGTAAAGCTGTCTGCAGGTATGTATGCATACAGAGGCGTAGTTTGAAGCATGTGGGCCCCTATGCAAAAGTTGACCTGGCCCCCCTCATTACCACCCACCACTTCCACCATGCGTGCAGATACATCCACCGCATGCCAATATACTCAAAGTGGCTTAAGAGTTTGATGTAAAGAGGAACTCTGGTAACTCAAGAGGACTGGGATTACCGCTGGAGAATTAGAGGACATAGACCCCCTGGCAGGTCACTTGGCAGAGCTCCTTTCCCATCCCAGCACTGTATACAGCCCCCCCACACTACACGTGACACATAATCTGGAGCATGCAGCCCTTCAGGGCCCCCCCGAGGAGGTGTTAAGGGATTTGTTTTAGCAATTTCTAAAGGTTTCTCTGTCAGTGTTGACAGGTGTTGGGGGAAGGTCACCTCCCGTAGGTGTGTGTCTTTCCCCAGTTGTCAGGGAAGTGGGGTAAGCAGACATCCCCGGGTGGGGGGGGGGGGGTAAAGAGAATCCCAGCTGGTGACTAGGAGACACTGAGCGATGTCTTACCTCAGTCCCGTCATGGCGATAGGGTGGCACTCTCCTCCTCTTGCCTCGCTAAGCACGATTGCCATTCAATTTTGCCACTACACAGCACAGACACTTCTCATCCTGGGCTGTTTTCACCTCGTGCTCATCTCCATTCAGAAAATGCCTCACGACTTCTCCCCAGCCAATGAGATTGGAGGGGTGTGGACTGTGGAAGGCAAAGTAGAAGCCCATTACTGGAGCGTGGCTGTGGGGCCCTAGGGCAGATCGGAGCTGGACTTTGTGGAGGATATGTTAATATGACAGGGAGGCTGCTGGGGCCCCCTAAAGCTAGGAGCGGGGTTGTGATTGCAACCCCTTATGCTATGCCCATGTATGCATAGCTTGCAAAATATTCAGGAATTCCAAATTCTCTGTACTTTAAAATGAAATAACCTTTGGAAGTGAAGCTATTTTAATCCATCCTTATGGTGGACATCCTTGCCACCAAGTAGCAAGGCTTCTAAAGCCAATGTTTGTGCATTAAAGTGTATTCAAATGGCTGTAAATGCTGAAGGTTTTTTATCTTCATGCATTCAGTGTGCAGCCCCCCCCCCCAAGCCCCCCCCCCCCTAATTCTTACCCAAGCCCAATCCTGATCCAGTGATGTACACAAAAGCAGCAGCTCTCCTGGGTCAACAAACATGTCATATTTACCTCCACTGTGCAGTTCGTTTTGCACAGAGTGGCCCCGGTCCTCCTCTTCTGGGGTCCCTCAGTGGCACTGGTGGCTCCTCCCCACATTGAGTGGCCACATTGCAGTAGACTAAGATAGACACCCATGCGCTCTCGAGTCCTGCATCTGTGTCAATTCACACAGAATGCATGACTCGGCCCCGCCCCCTGGTGTCCCATCATTGGATTTGATTGACAACAGCGGGAGCCAATGGCTGCGCTACTATCAATCTATCCAATCAGGACACGAGACATCAGTTAGAGCTGGTGTGCTTGTTCCCGGCCGGAGGATGACAGCATTCAGGTAAGTAAAATGGGGGGGCTGCAGCAATACAGAAGGTTTTTACGGTTTAAGGTTTTCTTTGCATTAAGGTGAAAACCATGAGGGTTTACAACGCCTTTAAATCCCAACTCCAGAATATTAGCCGCTATGAAAAAAATATATCTAAATGCCCAGTGCCAGAGGTCTAGAAGGCAACTGAAATCTGAAACTGACAGGTCAGAAACTGACTGACTTTAGGTGATCACTAACCATTTGATTAATCCTCCCTGACTGGCCCCTTCTGCACACCAGTTCAGTAAACTTAAAGTGGTTGTAATAGTAGAAGGTTTTGTTTACCTTAATGCATTCTCTGCCTTCAGGTAAAAAATCTTATGTGCACAGGATCTGGCAATGGCCTGTATCGCAACAACCAATATAACACAAAGGATGGAACAGAGGAACTAATTGACCCCCCCGATATACTTAGTGACAGTACTTGTCTCAGGAAAGCACCAGGTTCCCAAGACAAGCAATGCCAGATAGTAGGGGTGCACGGAATGGGTTTTTTGGTGCCGAAACCAATACCGAAAATGAAAAATACACTAGGCCGAAAACCGAAACCGATACCGAAACAGCACCGATACCGAAACATATTTAGAAAAAAAAAAATGTATACAGGAAATGGTCAGAGACTGGAGACGTAGTACAGGAGATGGTCAGAGACTGGGGACGTGGTACAGGAGATGGTCAGAGACTGTGCCCCATTGCAGCCAGTGTGCCTGTGCCCCATTGAAGCCAGTGTGCCTGTGCCCCATTGCAGCCAGTGTACCTGTGTCCCATTGCAGCCAGTGTCAGCCATGCTCTCTAAGGCCGCGTACACACGCGGGGACTGTTCGCCCAACTTTGTCCGTCAAACAGTTTCGGCAAACAGTCCGCTCAAAATTAGCATGGACGGACATGGCCACAAGATCAAAATTGAAAGAAATAAAATGGCTTTATTTAACTTGTAAGTAACTTTGCAATGCTTTGTAGCAGGATCATAATTGTAGTGTCTTTTCAAACAGCACAGAATAAAATTTACAGGATAACATTAAAACTTTTTTTTTGGTGTCTTGAAAAGTGATTGTCTTGTTAGTCTAAAAAAACTAATATATATATATATATATATATATATATATATATATATATATATATATTTATCTCAAAAAAGAGAGCGACACTCACGGGTATTGAAATGTGAACGTACGATGGTGGTTTAATTCAATGCTTTGACGAGGCACAAGCTTGTCCTCCTGAGCAAGACAAGCTTGTGCCTCATCGTAACGCTGTATTAAACCACCATAGTGCATTCACATGTCAATACCCTTGAATGCCACGCTCTTTTTTGGTTTATATGCACTATAGTCTTTGCTGTGCACCCAGGCCCATTTTTTACCCTTGAATTGTGTGCAGTGACAACCATTGGATAATATATATTATATATATAAATATATAAATAAATATATATAAACTTTGCTATCTTAAGTAACGACAAAGTTATTGGTAAATTAACAGGCCTATAGCAGAAATGTAAAAATTGCTCCAGTCTATATTGGGTGTTCAGGAGTGTTAGCTGAACTGGTTCATGTGTTATATTGGGTTAAAACTTAAATCAACCATTTTTTACTACACCACATAACTAATGTCAATGGCAGTAGAGGCTCATAGCCACAACAGCAGGTATGAGTGTGTTTATTTTTGTGAAAGCATGCTGCCGACTATATTGTAGACGCAATCTGATGGCTATACAGCTCCTTTTAAATGTGACCCCCCCCCCCCCCCCCCCCCCCCGGCCTCCTCCACAGTGCCCTCAGGATGGAGAAATGGTGGAACATCCATTCCTCCAGCACTTCTGTGAGATATAAATCCGAAAAGCACTCACCCCAGTGATGTCTCTATTACTGGTACCTATCTTTCAAAAAGTGCTATTGCGTAGGGATCTTCTCACGCATGTAAGGCACAACATGTATACATAAACAGCAATTGTGCTACAGAAGTTGGGTATTGCTGTAAATGAGAGGAATAATTCTAAGGCCCTCATTTGTAGTTAACTATAAGATGATGACTGGGAAGGCTTTTAAAGTGCCATTGATAGACACATTTGGGTATTGTAGTTTGTCGCCATGTCGAGGTCATATATAAAAAATATATCTGTGCTGAGAATTCTGAGAACTCTCTATAGATATAAACTTACGTATTGTGTCAGCACATAGAAGACCAGCTGTAACAGCTAAGCTCTATGCATTGATTTTAATTTCTTTATCTTAATAATCGAATGTAGCAATTGATAGAATACAAAGGCGGTTGAGCAAATTCAACCTTTATAGTGAAAATAATCTCACAGATATAGAATAGAATAGAATAGAATAGAAGTTAAAAATCCAAGTGACCTTCAAAATGAACAACTAATCCCAAAAATAAATCAAGTAATATTTGTATAGGATAATATTTACATAATTTGAGAGCCAATAGATATGAAAGCTATGGTTGGACTTTTATATATCAGAAAAAATGTTTTCCAAGTGATCAACTTTGTATAAAATAATGTATGTGCACTTTAGTGTGTTAAAAATATGCTTCAGTGTTAAGTTGGTCATTACATTAACAAGTTGATAATAAATACTGGCCAACCTGGATGTGTCTTTCTAAACCTCTTACACAATTGGATTACACAATCTTATTCACCAATATCTATGCAGGGAAGGGGCCAATAAACTTAATGACCTGCTTAGGTAGGCTTTCCTTTTTAAGCTAGGCAAGTATGGGTTGACAAACAAAAAAGAAAATAAGCTGTTCATTTGGAGGATTTCCCCTTAGCTTAAACAAAAGAGGTGAAGCTCTGCTGACTTCCACGATCCAATCATGTGCAAGAAAAAATACAGTTTTATTTTTATTTTACTTGCATGTGATTAGGTATTCTTTACAACGTGAATTTTCACACCATTCACTAAGCTGAGGGCAAATTTCCTTAAAAAGTAAACATCCCATGCCTTTAGTAAGGCCTGATTCGCACCTATGCATTTTTAGTGCTTTTTTCATTTTTACAGATTTTTTTTAACCATGTTAAATAGACTGTAGTGCAGATCTGCAAAATGCAAAAAAGTACTAAAACTGCATAGGTGTGAATCTGGCCTAAGTCAGCCCTATGGACTGCACAGTCTTTAGGTTACAGAAGTGAGCTTGGCAATAATGTGTTTTTATCCATGTAGGGAAAAAATACTTGCTCTGATTTAGTTATGCTGTCTTGTGTTCTATTAATTAAAGTATACTTTTATTTTAATCATAGGTCTAATTATTTTACTTAACCACTTTAGCACTGGAAGATTTTACCCCCTTTCTGACCAGAGAATTTTTTGCGATTCAGCACTGTGTCATTTCAGCTGACAATTGCGCGGTCGTGCAACGTTGTACCCAAACAGAATTTACGTCCTTTTTTTCCCCACAAAGGGAGATTTCTTTTGGTGGTATTTGATCATCTCTGCGGTCTTAAATTGTTGCTCTATAATCAAAAAAAGAACGACAATTTTGAAAAAAATTATTTAGTTTTTTTACATTTTACTATAATAAATATCCCCAAAAAATATATATAAAAAAATGTCTTTGTCAGTTTAGGCTGATATGTATTCTTCTACATATTTCTGGTTAAAAAAAATTGCAATAAGTGTATATTGATTGGTTTGCGCAAAAGTTATAGCTTCTACAAAATAGGGGATAGATTTATGGCATTTTTATTATTATTATTTTTCATTAGTAATGGTGGCAATCTGCGATTTTTATAGTGACTGCCATATTATGGCGGACACATCGGACACTTGTGTCACTATTTAACTGATTACTATGTAAATGAGACTGGCAGGGAAGGGGTTAAACGCTAGAGGGCGATCAAGGGGTTAAGTGTGCTAGGGAGGTGTTCTAACTGTAGGGGGGATGGGCTACCACTTACATGACAGCGATCACTGCTCCTGATCACAGGGAGCAGTGAATCTCTGTCATGTCACCAGGCAGAACAGGGAAATTCCTTGTGTACAAAGGCATCTCCCTGTTCTGCCTCTCCTCACTGCAATCGCGGGCCGCCAGTGAACATCGAGTTCCCTGGACCCACGGGCACGATCCCAAGGCGTGCTGTGGGTGCTTGCCTGATAGGCGGCAAATTCAAAGGGACCTACAGGTACACCCATTTGCCTGCCTGTGCCATTCTGCCGACGTACATCTTTGTGCAGAGTGGTTAAAGTATAACTAGAGGCAAAACTGTTTTTTTATGTTTTGGATAGAGTGGAGAGGGATTAGAACCCCTGTCAGTTTTTATTGCTGTCTGTACCCGCCATTAAGGAGATTACCCCTCCTTATTTTACCATTATCATTGAAAGTGAAAGAAAAAGAAAATCCCAAATTTCGGGTTGTCACCAGAAAAGTAATATAGGGGAAATCTTCCAATGGGGACACTAGTTTTGCCAACCTGGGGGTCCCCAAGGAATTCCCTTAATTTTCAGGGATTTTCCTTCACTTCCTGTTTGGCTATGGGACAGGAAGTGAATGGAGATCTCACAATGGGGCACTGATGGTGGAAAAAAAATGACGGGTTATAACCTGTTCTATCCAAAATGAAAAAAAAAAATGTTTTGCCTCTAGTTCTACTTACATAATAACTTGTTCACAGAATAATTATTTGCAACTAGAAATTCTTATTAGACTGACAACACACTGCCATATGATGTGGCGGAGCAGCTTCAGGATCTGGAAAGATCCCAAAAATATTGTCGGGATCCACCCAGTTGTCTGATTGACGGTTGGCTCTGCCTTTCAGCATGCAGTTGAGAGCTGGAGCCAGCTGTGCCCACCTCATCTCCAGCCTGGAACTTCAGTGAGCACTGGAAGGGCAGAGCAGATAGCAGTGACTGAGCGATCAGGAACTGAGCAATCAGTAGTCATGTGATCACTGAGAAACATGTGAGACTGATGCTGCAGCGTTGATTTAACGGGTAATTTTTTGTTTTTGAAAGATAGCAATCAGTCTCAGACTACAGAAAAATGTACTTGGTACAACAGTTGTATTTGTGAACCTCTAATTTGGTCATACTACATGAGGGACCATAAACAGTATGTACTTATTTTCCCACAATCCCATCCACTGCCTGGTATCTGCTTAAAGCAGAGTTCCACCCAAATGTGGAAGCGACACTTATCTTCCTCCTCCCTCCCTCCGATACCACATTTGGCATCTTTCTGGGGGGGCGGGTACCTGTCCCCACTTCTGAGAGATCTTGCCAGTCGAAAGTTGGGCCTCCTCCTCCTTTCCACGCCACCATGCCATTCAGAAAGTAGGTAAGCAGCAGGGAACTGGCTGTGAAGCCAAAAAGGCTTCTTTGCTGGTTTCCCTTACCATGTACGGAGACGGTAGCACCGGAGAGCCGATGTAAACACTGGCTGGGGTGCTGACATCGCTTAAAGCAGAACTCCGCTTTAGGTTCTGACTAAACAAGTTAAAAGTCCTATAAACACCTCCCTGCCACCACCCCCATCCTCCAACGTGACAATGATTGAGCACCTAACAATTTTTTAGGTTCCCAAAATCCGTTTATAGAAAGACAGGGAGAATGGGACATGTTCCTCTGTGTCTGTAAGTGCTGGATATTGAGTGGCTGGTCCCTCCTATTTACTGAAACATTTACGTTGTCTAGTGCAGGTTCACTTTAATAGCGTGCGCTGAGTATAATACTTTTACTATTTGCTAAAATAGTAATAACTGAAGCCAGTTTTTTTTGCCTGCATTTTACAGCAGGGGATACGTTTGCATAATGTTCACTTTCAACGAAAATATTATCCTTTAATTACACTTAAAAGAGAACCGTGTAATTAGCCAGTAATTCATTTTTAATTCTAACGAATCCCTAAGAATAAATTAATAGAAAAATATGAGAGGATATTGTATGAAATGAATGCAGTTGTTAGAAAAGCTTTTAATAATTACACTTCAATAAGCTTTTTACAACTATATCAGTTTTGAAAAAAATCTTCTTTTTGTGTGTTATGCAGGTTACGATGTCTGGTGAAACAGCTGGAAAGAGGAGAAGCTTCAGTAGTGGACCTGAAAAAGAACCTGGAATATGCAGCCACTGTACTTGAGTCAGTTTATATTGATGAGACAAGGTGAGACACCTATAAATTCTATTTATTGCTTTTAGGGATGAGCGGTTTGGTGAACAAGATGTTTCAGCAAAATTAACAATTTTGCATTGATAACATGTTGACTAAAGTGGAAAAACTAAATTTTTCTAATTATGCTGCTTAGGTAAAATTTGCCTGAAAAAAAAAGTAACTAAAATATTGAACAAGCATCTGACCGGTTGGATGGGTCAAAAATCTGTTACCCCCACTGCACATCGTGTTTTCCCCCACTGGCTTGAACATCCTGTAGTGGTGGACATGGTCACTTTAAGTAGGTTTTTCATAAGAAATTACTGTATTTATTGGCGTATAACATGCATAGTTGTATAACACTTACATTCATTTTAAGAGGGAAGTTTCAGGAAAAACACTTACATTTTAAATAAGGAACTTTGAAGCAAAATAAGAGACAGTGCCCATCTACAGCCTCACCATTGCCATCAATGCAGCCTGATCAATGCCCATCTGCAGCCTCACAAGTGTCATCAATGCAGCCTCCCCATTGCCATCAATGCAGCAGCCTCCCCATTGCCATCAATGCAGCAGCCTCGCCATTGCCATCAATGCAGCAGCCTCGCCATTGCCAGCAATGCAGCAGCCTCGCCATTGCCAGCAATGCAGCAGCCTCGCCATTGCCATCAATGCAGCAGCCTCGCCATTGCCATCAATGCAGCAGCCTCGCCATTGCCATCAATGCAGCAGCCCCGCCATTGCCATCAATGCAGCAGCCTCCCCATTGCCTTTAATGCAGCCTGATCAATGCCCATCTGCAGCCTCACAAGTGTCATCACTGCAGTCTCATCAGTCCACATCAATGCAGCCTCACAAGTGCCATCAATGCAGTAGCCTCACCATTGCTATCAATGCAGTAGCCTCACCATTGGCATCAATAGCCTCACCATTGCCTTCAATGCAGCAGCCTCACTATTGCCATCAGTGTAGCCCGATCGATGCCCATCTGCAGACTAGAGGGGACACCAACAGATTACATACAGTGAGAATCTCCTATGATAGACACAACAGTGGTCCAATAGCAGCCGAGAAGACGGGACTTCCTATTACAGAGGCCACCAAGTAAACAGGAGATTCTCACTGTATTGATATGATGGCGCTCGTCCCGCCCCCCCTCCCTGTCGCCTCTAAAATTGAAGTATTGGCATATAACACGCACACGCTATTTGCAACCGATTTTCAGGGTGAAAAAGTGCATGTTATATGCCAATAAACCTGTTACTTGAGTGGTCATTCTGCTGCATGCACAATGTCTACACATATGACAAGGTAGACTAATTCTCCATAGGCCCTCTATGTAGAGAAATTGCTTTACTGTTCAATGCATTTTCATTATGCACTTCAATTGTTGAACAATATGTAAGGATCAACTCTAAGGTTAATATATATAGAAATCAATATATAACAACAATCTCGATATGTTTGTAACTGTGGCTTTAAAAGTCAGTTATTGTATACATTTCTAAATGCATACACCAGCAACTTTCTATGTTGTAGTGTTGTAAAGGCATATTTCCTGATAGTTTCATTTTTAGAAAACAAACCCAATGAAAAAGCAAACATTTTTTTCAAGCTTCAGCAATAGGCAATTAAAAAGAATAGTCGAGTTTTCTGCAAAGATGCAGTCTTTTTCATTATAGCGGAAAGCAAGAGCGAGCAGCTGATATTCCCATACAGTTCAGATCACAGTATGTATCCAAAAAGTTAAATCCAATGAATGAGATAAAGGTTTGAAACTTTACAAACTGCTATAACCAACATAAATAAGTAGCATGTTGGGCCTTCATTTACCTATAAAGTGATTCTAAAAGCTAGACATTTTTGTTACCGTAATGCTTAGGGCTCGCCAATCTTTTGGACCTCACAGACGACTAAATTCACAATGTTGAATCCCGTGGACCACTAACATGAATTTTACATGCCTTATACACACAATGCTTTGGATCTCTACCCGCCCCCCCCTCCCCCTGGATCACAGTGCTGCCTTATACGCAACAATGTTCCCACTCTCTGGCCCCCTCTTGCCCCCTCCTCTGCCCCCCGCTGCACTCTTCATCACACTTCTGCCTTACACAGACTCATCATTGAATCTCACCTCCTTATCCAGCCATGTTCTCGAGCTCCATACTCCCTCCCACAGTCTGTGATCAGCACTGCAATTGGAAGTTCCCTCCTTGTTCATCTCCCACTCTCTGCACTGCTCCCGGTGCCTCACTCTGAGTTCACAGGAGCCAGAACTACAGAGGAGGCATCCTTTATTAATGTACAGTACTGACTGTCAGCATACATTGAGAACAACACTGGAAAAACGGGTGGTATACATCCACCACAATGCTGATTTGCAGCAGAACCCCTGGGGACCACCAAAATGTTCTCGGTCCACAGACCACTGGTTGGCCACCACTGCCTTAATGCATTCCCTGCATTAAGATAAAACATGTCTCACTGTTGTATTGCCCCCTCAACCCCCTTTATACTCACCTCCTATATTGATCCAGTGATGCTCCCGTAATGCAGCAGCGCTGGTCTCTCTCTCTCTCTCCGTACAAGCTCAAACAGCAAAAATCAAACCCTATGAGGAGGACGTGAGGTGTGGGGCCAAACAGTGCTGTGTGTGTCTATGGATGCACACAGCCTGAATCGGGGGCAAGCCCACAGGTGTGCCACCATAAGACGAAGATTCCTATGGTGGTACACTCAAAAGAAGAGGAGCCAAGAGTGCCAATGGGGAACCCCAGAAGAGGTAGTTCAGGGCTGCTCTGTGCAATACTAGGTAAGAATAACAGGTTTATTATTCTAATAAAAAATACCCTTTAGGACTGCTTTAAAATGTGTTTTGCTAAATGGACTTTAGGACAATTTTATGGCACATCGATGTTTAAAGGCTAAGCTTACACCTTTGGATAAAATTGACTATGCAGTTAAGCGACCCCAGTTCGTAAAAACACTGTACAACTAAGAAAATAATTTGCCTTATTTAAATTCCATACATGTAAGTCATGAGCAGCACCTGTCCAACAAATCCTCAATGTAAGTGATTAGCCCCATCCTGTTGAGCACAGCCCCCCAATATAAAAGTAGCAAGTAGAATGCACTGTGTGTTCTTTCTCCCCGATAACAGCAGCACTGAGCTCAGCCACTGGAGGCAGGCAGACAAATGCAGGCTATCAATGCATATGGCACAGAAAAGTAACAGAGGGACAATCTTCCAATAGGCACATGGATCCTGGTGACCTGGAGGGACCCATAGAATTTTTTTGAATTTTCAGAGGTTTCCTCTCGCTTCCTGTTTTGGCTATGGAACAGGAAGCGAAAGGAACTCTCCTGACTGGGACACAGATTCACTAGGTTGTAAACATGTATTGTGACTCCAAAGAATGTTTTAACATTTTTACCAGCAGCTGGGGTGTTACACAAGCCAAGCTTGGCTCAAAACAAACAATTACCTTGATGTAGCTGCTGTTAGCAGTGTATAAACTGTATAAACATCAGCTGCATACAGTATAAAGCACTGTGTTCAGGTAGTGGTTCCTGTCTGCTATAAAACAGGCCAAGTACTTCTCAGCAATTCACAAGAAGCCTTATGTTTTTGTTAATGAATACAATGCTTCCATGTTGATGTCATCTGCCTGTCTCTCTACCTCAGCCAGTCAGAGAAAGCCCTGTTTCTTCAAAGGTCCATGTGATTCAAGATACGATTTTTTTTTAATTATTATTATTTTAGTAATCAATACAAAAAGCAAAACGTAAGAGAAGTGTGCAATATTGGCAATCAAATACATTTCCATTTACTCTATTTGACCACTAAAATATTCAAGGTAATGTTTTGCTTGGTTTGAATTGTACTTTTGCCTCTTTACTTGTAATATAACAAATCAGAAAATTGGACTTTTTTTTATCTTTTAATTTTTGGACCCCCATCCCCATGGCTAAAGCTGCTTTGAAGTATAAAAAAACTGTACATATTTACTTGGAGTTTTTGTATTAGACTTTTTAGTGCTGGCAGCTTGTCACATTTCACTATACTTTACATATAGTTTATATTTCACATTTTTGATTCTCTAGAGCAGCGTTGAGAGTCCATTCACACAGGGGCAACACGACTTCCAGCGAGACTTTGGGAGGCAACTTGGACATGACTTGAGTATGAATCACAGCACGACTTGAGGCAACTTACAAGTCAACTTGAAGTTGCCTCCAGGACAGGGGACTTTACCAGTGGCCAATCACATAATAATCAGCTCTGCGGGAGGGAGGGGTTTGCCTAGAAAACTATTTTTACTTCCTGGAAAGTTGCTTCAGTTAAGACAGAGGATCCGACTTGGAGGCAACTTCCATTGAAATCAATGGGTACAAGTTGCTTAGAAGCCGGATTGAAGTAGTACAGGAAAATTTTCTGAAGTCAGAGTGACTTCAGTAGTGTACATTAAGATGGCTCTCATTCGCTTACATTGATTTTATCATGTTGCGTGACTTGAGGCAACTTGGCATGACTTCAAGTCAGATCCAAAGTTGCCCCTGTGTGAATTGACTCTTAGCCCACCCTGGGTTCCTTGAAAAATAAAGAAACTGTGCCTAGATGAGGGTGACATCCTTTTAGTGAGATTCTGAGAATGATGAGTATACCAAATCTCGTACACTGTTCTGAAATATCTTCTCACAGGAGTTGGGATGCTCATCATTCCCGTGATCTTACTGGAAGGATAATGAAGTCACTTTTTTTTCCCCTCAGTTTTCTTTACATTGTGGTGTATTGTGGTGTTTTGAAATGGGGTTGGTAACCCTGATTAAGTAAGTGGACCTTGCTTGTACCTTGCTGTATAATCGGCCAAACTATTTTTTTTTATATTTAAAGAAAATGGGGGTTAGAAGATTCTTTTTTTCTGTTTTGTGTTGTTGTGAGGTTTCCCTTTGAGGAGTTTTTCCTCATCTCCTGTCCCAGTGACAGTGATTGCCAGGAGTGGAAGAAAGGGAAAGTCTCCAAAATGAACAATGAGCCTACCTTACTTTGTGTCATTTTGTCTTATTGCATATATTTAGTTATTGTATGAAAGTTCTCATTTCTAAACAATCGAATTATCTATTTTTCTAGACGTTTACTGGACACAGAGGATGAACTCAGTGACATCCAATCAGATTCGGTTCCTTCAGAAGTTCGAGACTGGCTGGCCTCCACCTTTACTCGACAAATGGGGATGATGTTAAGAAGAACAGAAGAAAAGCCAAGATTTAGAAGCATTGTACATGCAGTGCAGGCTGGGATATTTGTGGAAAGGTAAGAAGGAATTTAAAACTACCAACACAAATTCAAATTTTTTTTAACAACTTAATTTATAGCTAATACCTACTTTTGTTTTTTCATGTTTTATATCACGATTGATCACATTGATGTAAAGTCATATAATTTATGTAAGTGATTATTAAACCAGTGGATGCAGTTTGCAAAATATAGTAATTTATAGCATCTACAGTGATTTTTAGCGGGACTGCGGACAGATCAGACACTTTTTTTGGGACCAGATCAGAGCTAAAAATAGCCACTGATTACTGTATAAATGTCGCTGTCAGGGAAGGGGTTAACACTAACGGGCGATCAAGGGGTTAAGTGTGTCCTAGGGAGGTGTTTTTAACTGTGGGGGGATGGGACTGACTGGAGGAGGAGAGAGGTTGTTGTTCCTGATCACTAGGAACGGCAGATCTCTCTACTCCCCTGTCAGAACGGGAATCTGTGTGTTTTCATACACAGACCCATTTCCTACACAGACCCATTCTGGCTCTCTGTGGAATGATCATGGGTGGCCGGTGGACATCGTGGCCGCCTGCCACGCGCATCGGCTCCAGCGTCACAGCCTGTGCGTACCCCCTATCACTCTTAAAGCATCGTACACCTATGGCGATTCACCCAGAAGAGCCAACCTGCCACAGTATTATGATGGCAGATGGTCAGCAATCGGTTAATCGGACACCAGGGATCTACAAGGCTCTTTATGTCCTACCTGTCCTTTGATAAAGCTGATGGAATGCAGATCGAATTCCATCAGCTTATTTCCCAGCCATACTGGCGAGGGAAAGCGACAACTGCAATAGTATAGTCACCTCCTTCTCCCATCTCCAGAAAAGGAAATCAGAGGAGATCTTCCCAATGGGTACACAAACATCAATATACACCTGACAAAGACACTAATGCCCTGTAAACACGACCGGTTTTCCTGTCGGAATGAACTCTGAAGGTTTTTCCAATGGAGTTCTGATGGAATTCCGCTGAATTTGTCTTGCTTACACACGATCACACCAAAGTCCAACCGCCAAGAATACGGTGACGTACAACACGTAGGACGGGACTATAAAAAGGAAGATCAATAGCCAGTAGCCAATAGCTTCCGTCTCGTACTTGCTTCAGAGCATGCGTCGTTTTTGATCAGTCGGAACAGCATGCAGACAATCGGTTTTCCCGACTGGAAATGGTTCCATCGGAAATATTTAGAACATGTTCTATTTCTAGGTCCGACAGAATTTTCGACGTAAAAAGTCAGATGGGGCATACGCACAGTCGGAATATACGATGAAAAGCTCCCCTCTGACTTTTTCTATTGGACATTCCGCTCGTGCATATGCGGCATAACACTCCATATTCTATCCAACAGATTTTGAGCTGAAAAAAATCAGAACACTAAAAATATATCATGTAAGTTGAGCAGCCTATACAACAAAGCATCTGCAGAAACTATTGTATTAGTTTATATTTAGGAAATGTTTAGGAAAAGCTATTTGCAAGTCTGCAAGTATACATTTAAAAAAAAAGCCATTTAGACAGTATGCAACCGTTTGCATTAGTGATCACATCATTGCCACAGGGCATGAAACTCTGCTGAAGAAAAGAATGACAGTAAGAATGAACACGAAAACTCCAAGCTCTTAATTTTCTTGCCTCAAATATTAACGTTGTAAGTATTGTGCCCAGTACAACATATTTGTTGGCTCCCTGCTACTTTCTATAAAAACTACACTTAGGAATTGGCCAAAGGCTAAGGTTTTATTATTACAAGCAAAGGGGAACTATAAAGGTGCATGCTTGTGAACAGCATTGCATTTCTTTAGGGATGATTTATAAATAAAGATGAAGGGATGACAAATGTATCTGTTGGCCATAGAGTCAAGTCATATTCTAGCTGTTATTGCACTGCTGATTTCAAAATAAAACCTGATACCCAATTGTTTTGTGCTATGCGTTGTACAGTATATGGGATACTTCAGATATTGTTTGAAAGCTGGTCCAGAAAAAAATAATACATCTTGAGTGGTTGTTTTCATATTTAAACCCCACATATTTCCCCTTTATTTGGTTTGTTTAATTTCCCTATTAAAGCCCTATCTGTAACCCAAGACAATGGGAATGTCTTCTTAAAGGGTATATTCCACCAGAAGAGATATTTTATCTAAAAAGGTACTGTTTGGTAGTTTTAATATTCACATTTTAATTTGCCTTTTGGGGACTCCAGATCCTTAAATAGTTGTTGGCTCTGTTGGTGTTTGGGTTTTTTTTTTTTTGCTCACTCTTGTACCCACATTGCTGGCCATATACCTTAGAATAATAATGATATGAAAATAATTTTAAAAACTGTCAGGGAGAGTGACAGTATTTTCTAGTTTGATATGGCCATTAAGATGAGTTCTTTTAAATATGCATGTTCACATACAACTCATATCAATTAAAAAAATAAAATAAAATACCTGTACAATCACTTTAACCACTTCAGCCCCGGACCATTTTGCTGGTCAAAGACCAGACCACTTTTTGCGATTCGGCACTGTGTCGCTTTAACTGACAATTGCGCGGTCCTGCGACGTGGCTCCCAAACAAAATTGACGTCCTTTTTTTCACACAGAGTTTTCTTTTGGTGGTATTTGATCACCCCTGCGGTTTTTATTTTTTGCGCTATAAACAAAAATAGAGCGACAATTTTGAAAAAAAACACATTAATTTTTACTTTTTGTTATAATAAATATCCCCCAAAAATATATAAAAACAACATTTTTTTTCCCTCAGTTTAGGCCGATACGTATTCTTCTACATATTTTTGGTAAAAAAAAAAAAAAAATGCCAATCAGCGATTATTGATTGCTTTGTGCAACAGTTATAGCGTTTACAAAATAGGGGATAGTTTTATGGCATTTTTATTAATACATTTTTTTTTACTAGTAATGGCGGCGATCAGTGATTTTTATTGTGACTGCGACATTATGCTATATAAATGCAGTGATTCCTGTGTAAATGACACTGGCAGTGAATGGGGTTAACCAGTGGGTGGCAGTGTAGAGGTTAAGTGTTCCTAGGGGTGTGTTACTAACTGTTGGGGGCTGGGCTCTCATTTAGTGAACACTGATCTCTGCTTCAATCACATGGAGCAGAGATCAGCATCACTAGTTGCTAGGCAGAACGGGGAGATGCTGTTTACAACGGCATCTCTCCGTTCAGCTGCCCGTGAGACGATCGCAGGTATGCCCGCGGCAATCGAGTCCGCGGGACCCGCGACCGGACTCACGGGGGTCCTGACCGGCGCTCGCGATGGCAGGGCGGCAAATTTAAAGGGACGTACAGGTACACCCATTTGCCTGCCTGTGCCATTCTGCCGACATACATTGGCGTACGCTGGTCGGGAACCGGTTAATGTAGCGATAGTACTATGTATTCATTTTCTTATATTTTGTTTTTAGGGTTCTTTACTGGAAATATAACACATAGTATTCCTGCCATAAAAATATGCCTCCTTACTGTGTTTGTAAAAATAATAGGCTGTGGAAGAGATGCTGGCCCTCGGTAATGACACCTTTGACAAATTTAAGACCCTATGGCTTATTTGGATAGACTATTCTACCTGAGACTCCCTTAAAATGTTATTGATGCCCCTGGGTCAACCCAGCCGTACACCTCGATTGCATAATGCAGGTTTGATATACCGAAGTCTGCTCTGCCCCCCTCTACCCCGGTCTTCTCTCTCTCTCCCGCTTCCTCCCTCTTTTCTCATCCTCTTTCCCCCTATCGGTCTTCTTTCTTTCTATTTTATCTCAGTCAGATATCGTCCTACACAATAGTATGGGCTCTCACCGTTCCTTGTAAAGAGTATCATCGTCTCTTCTAGAAGACGGCGGTGTGTTAGTGCCTACAACGGAAATGTTTCCAATGATAATACGACTTGCACTGTATTACCCTATGTTGTGGTCATCGGAAAGATATTTGTGTTGTATTATTTTATTTTGTTAACAATAAAACATATTTGACTCTAAAAATAATAGGCTGAATTATTTATTTTTACAGAATGTACAGAAGGACATCAAATATGGTTGGACTCAGCTATCCACCTGCTGTTATTGCTGTTTTAAAGGTAATATTTAAAACCAAGTATATATAACTAGACACATTATTAGTCATTAACATAGGTGTGCACAGCCTATTGCATTAGGGTGTGCACCCCAAAGCTCAAATACACATGCCTTTCTTTGCAGCCTCAGCTGCACTGGACAGTGAATGAATGGGATTGGCTCTGTGCTGAGTGGCTTCCTGTTCATTCACAAACTGAAGAATAGTAATCAATAGTGTATTATGCTTCAGTTATGAATGGACACAGTGAGCGAGTGTGTTCAATGTATTCATTTAGAAAATAAACTATTTACTAGCCATTTCCCCCGCTCTCCATCCTAAAATATTCCCCCGCTGCAGCCGAAGAGAGAGGAGGGAAGCCAGCAACACTGCAGGGCGGGGGCGAGAAGCTCAGGAAGTAGGGGGAATTGGTAATGAACCTAGTGATTAGGGTGTGCCCAGGCACACCTGGCGCAAGCCCATGGTCATTAGTTATTAGTCATTATCCATGGTGCTATGTTTATATATTAAAATAAGTCGATTAAAACCACTACATAGTAAAACAATGGGCTTGATTTACTTACAAAGTAGTTCACTTAGCAGCAACACTGCAGGGCGGGGACGAGAAGCTCAGGAAATAGGGGGAATTGGTAATGCACCTAGTGATTAGGGTGTGCCCAGGCACACCTGGCGCAAGCCCATGGTCATTAGTTATTATCCATGGTGCTATGTTTATACATTAAAATAAGTCAATTAAAACCACTGCATAGTAAAACAATGGGCTTGATTTACTTACAAAGTAGTTCACTTAGCAAAGTAAAAGTTACAGGAGAAACAAGTTTGGGAAACAACAACAAAAACATACATACTCACCTTTATGGCTGAAGCTTGGGTGTGATGTTGCAGCTGTCCCCCGCTGGCTCTAAGCTTGAGAACTGAGGGATCACATGAACGCTGATCGCTCAGTTCTCGGGTCCACTCTGATCAGAGAGTGGTGACCATCAGTCACCTCACTGTTCTCTGCCCCTCCAGTGCTCACTGGAGCTTTATTGAGAACTTCAGACCTGAGCAAAATCAATCTAAGATCTAGTACATACTGATCTATAGCTAAAGAAACCTGTAAAATAGCTACATGTTGCAACAGTTCAGGGTGAGATTACAAGATGCAGATAAAACAATTTTTTCACCAGGTCTGTACAATATCAAGGAATGTCTCCTAGTCCCCAAGCAGTAGAATCACAATTGTATGAGCACAAATTCGTATAACTACTGTACAGTGCAGCTATTTTAATGCTTTAGGACAAATTATACTATTCTAGCTTCCGTTTGTATTCAGAATGTCTTACACATACTGTACTCCTGCAGTTCCAAAGTCAAAATAAATAAAAGTGTCATATTCCTGTATTCGAAGGTAAATACTACTTTTCTGTATACTTGGGTTAAATGTCAGCATCTGATCTGAGCGTGCAATTATTCTTTATGAAACTTTTATGACAGCCATCATATTGCTTGAGCTAGGTTCCATAAGCCATTTGTCAGCAATGAGTCACTCGCACACTTACAGGAAAAACCGCAACATTTTTCTTTCTGTTCATTGAAGTGACTACTGGGAATCGGGACATAACCCTTGACAGATATTGAGCATAAAACAAAATTTCCAATTTAAAAATTTAAATCTTTAATGCACAGTCAGAACAATGACATAGAGCTTTGTGAGACCGTATACAGACTACACCATCATTTGTAGAAAGAAAATAATTATTCCTAGCTAGAGGCCATAGCCTGCTACTTAGTTGCACATCAATTCCAAAAGAAAATATGCTTTTAACCTTTTCAGCCAAACGGAATCTACACCAGCAACACTGTTTAAGCACTTTCAGACCGGACGATTTTGCTCGCTTAGGACCAGACCACTTTTTGCGATTCGGCACTGCGTCACTTTAACTGACAATTGCGCGGTCGTGCGACGTAGCTCCCAAAGAAAATTGATATCCTTTTTTTCCCCACAAATAGAGCTTTCTTTTGGTGGTATTTCATCACCCCTATGGTTTTTATTTTTGCGCTATAAAAACAAAAAAAGAGCCACAATTTAAAAAAAACGCATTATTTTTTACTTTTTGCTATAATAAATATCCCCAAAAAATATATTAAAAAAAATGTTTTTTTCCTTGGTTTAGGCTGATAAGTATTCTTCTACATATTTTTGGTAAAAAAATATAAAAAAATTGCAATAAGCGACTATTGATTGGTTTGCGCAAAATTTATAGCGTTTACAAAATAGGAGATAGTTTTATGGCATTTTTATTCATAATTTTTTTTTTTACTAGTAATGGCGGCGATCAGCAATTTTTATTGTGACTGCGACATTATGGCGGAAACATCGGACATTTGACACATTTTTGGGACCATTATCATTTATACAGCAATCGGTGCTAAACAAATGCACTGATTCCTGTGTAAATGACACTGGCAGTGAAGGGGTTAACCAGGGGATGGCAGTGTATGGGGTTAAGTGTGTCCTAGGGGCGTGTTACTAAATGTGGGGGGCTAGGCTGTGTGTTGGTGAACACTGATCTCTTCTCCAATCACAGGGAGAAGAGATCAGTGTAGCTTGTTGCTAGGCAGAATGGGGAGATGCTGTTTACGGGCATCTCCCCATTCAGCCTCCCCGTGAGACAATCGCGGGTATCCTCACAGCGATCGTGGCCGGACTTACAGGGGTCCCGACCAGCACGTGCGCGGCAGGGTGGCAATTTCAAATGGACGTACCCGTACGACAATTTGCCTGCCCGTGCCATTCTGCCGACGTACATCGTCGTTTGCCGGTCGGGAAGTGGTTAAAGTGTATGTAATCCCTAACAAACTTTCCTTAAGTGCTCCCTTTTGTTTGTGCTGGTGTATACCAGGAATCGCATAAGAACACACGGCATGTTCCTGTGCGATTCACATACAGTGCAGAGATGTGTGATTTGAGACCATTATATTTGAATGGGCTGAATCGCACTGGACCACACCAAAAGCAGTGCATGGCACTACTTTAAAAAAAAACACATTACAACTGAATTGCATGAAACATCTGTACCATGAGATCTGGTGCAGTCAACTGCAAACATACTGCATTTACGATCTGCATTTGGGGTGTTGTTAACTTAAAATTCATACCCGCTGCAACTGCAGTGCATTTTGATTGCCATGTGGGAAACATGCATGGAACATGGATTTCCCACACTACGTTCTTGTGTGAAAGGGCACTTAACTCAGAATTCAATATAAAAATTGTTAACTCTGGTGCCGCGTACACACGACTGGACTTTACCACAGAAAAGGTCAGACGGAATCATTTCATCGGATATTCCGATCGTGTGTGGGCTTCAGTGGACTTTAAAAAAAAAAAAAGTCAGACGGACCTAGAAATAGAACACGTTTTAAATCTTTTTGATGGAATCAATTCCTATCTGGAAAACCGTTCTTCTGCATGCTATTCCAGACCAAATATGATGCAAGGGCAGCTATTGGCTACTGGCTATTTAACTTCTTTTTCTAGTCCCGTCATATGGCATTGCGTTCGAAACGCACAGACTTTGGTGTGATCGTGTGTAGGCAAGTCCGTTTGGTCGGAACTCCATCGGAAAGACCGTCAGAGTTTATTCTGATGGAAGGTCCAGTCGTGTGTATGCGGCATAAGTGTTACCATTGAAAGTGCTTTGTTATATCTGTGCAAAAAAATGACTGGTTTATTCTGCCAAAAACCTTGTGGGCTCCTAACTTTCTGTACGGAGCTGAAACACTGTTGTCAGCCTTCCGTGGGTTATCTCTGTAAACTAAATCCCACCTCACCCTAAGTTAGGGAAATGAGAAAAGGGGAGGTGTTCTGCAGTCATAACATACTTCCTATTCTAGGGTGACAACAATGGTCCTACATAGATACAGTACAGTGAGTAAGCTTTGTCACTCTAGAATAGGAGGTGTGTTACTGGCAAGATCATCAGGCGAAAAGTAAAAAAGCTGTGGAAAAGAAAGCCAATGCAGCCATTTCATCTAAGGAGCAGAGAACTGCCAAATATGAAATTGTTGTTCTTAGGTTTAAATATACAGTACTTGAATATGACTGCTTCTGCGGACCGTGATGCCAATTTTTGTTTTGAGGGGGCTACACTATGTTAACATTTTGCACACTAGGCCATATAATCTAAGACAATTTTTCTTTTACTTCTCTTTATGACCAATAAGAATAAAAAAAAAAAAAAAAAAAAAAAAAAAAAAAAAAAAAAAAAGATAAAAACTAAAGAAAGACAAATAAATGCCCATTTATACAATTAAAGGAAAGTGCAAAATCATGCTCACTTCTGAGCTTCCAGGTTTTATTACCAAAGCTTAATTGAACAAGCTGAAGTTAGAAGCTCACTAGTTTCTATGCAGAAGTGATCCTGATTTTACACTTTCCAGCTTTAGTAAATAAACCCCATTGTGTACTTAAAAGTGGGGTATGCCTCTATTACTGAATAGGCAATACTTGTGTAGCGCTACCCCAGCAGGAGCTGCTAGTGAATGTTGGTTATCTCCCACCCTGCACAGCCAGGCACATACATTTCTCAACCACTCCTGAGACAAGAAGCAGTCCTTGCAGCTTTGTTTTTTTTTATTTTTTTATTTAGGGGAATTTAACTTGGATGGGAAAGGGTTATTATGGGATGCCGATTTGATCAGTGGAAACTCTTTGGGGACACAACTATATACATTCGGTATATACACACTCCTCTTCTACTTCCAGCACACACTTGCTTGTAGAACTACAACACCCAAGACTAGCCAGCACAGTTGGTTGGATCCAGCAAAATCTCAGTTAGATCCTTGGGAATGTCCTCTGCAGGTAGGGACTGCAGGCCCCTTTTGGTGTAGCAAAAATAGAGGTCTAATGCACTGTACACACGGTCGGAAATTCAGACGGAAAAGGTCCGATCAGATTATATTGTTGGAAAATCCGATTGTGTGTGGGCTCTATTGGACATTTTCCATCAGAAAAAATTTGAGAGCAGGATCTAAAAAGAGCAGGATCAAAAAAATCCGATCAGACTATTTCCGATCGTTTGTAGAGAATTTTGACGGACAAATCGCCACGCATGCTCAGATCAAATTACGAGACCAAATCTATTGGCTACTAGCCTCTACGTAGTCCTGTCGTACGCAACAAACATCACCACGTTCCGAATGATCGGATTTTCTGACAACTTTGTCTGACCGTGTGTATGCAACACCAGTTTCGGACAAAATCTGTCGGAAAAAAGCAAAAGGATTTTGTGGTCGGAATGTCCGACAGTGTGTACAAGGCATAAGACAAACATCCTACTCTAGCATTCTAGCAACACTAGGGGAAGCTGCACTTGAAATTGTGATTACTGGTAACAAAATAGAGGTCCTTTCTAAAACATAAATAGCAAAACAAACTAAAATTATTCTATTTTCACTTACAGAGGCCTCCAATTACAGGTAAATAATGTACCATTTCTCATCCAAGTATATCAAATCTGCATTCATCTTACCCAAACCTATCAGTAAAAGAATATGTCATACTGAAAACTACTGATCAAACTGTGGGGTTTATTTACTAAAACCGGAGAGTGCAAAATCTGGTGCGGCTTTGCATGGTAGCCAATCCACTTAGAAATTCAGCTTGTTCAATTAAGCTTTAAAAAAAACCAAAAAAAAAAAAACCTGGAAGCTGATTGGTTTCTGTGCACAGATGTACCACATGTTTCACTCTCCAGTTTTAGTAAATAAACCCCACAGTTTGATCAGTAGTTTTCAGTATGGCAGATAATCTTTTACTGATAGGTTTGGGTAAGATGAATGTAGGTTTGATGATATACTTGGATGAGAAATGGTAAAAAAATGTTTACCTATAATTGAATTATTTTCACTTAGAGGCCTCCAATTATAGGTAAAGAATGTACCATTTCTCATCCAAGTACATCATCAAACCTACATTCATCTTACCCAAACCTATCAGTAAAAGAATATCTGCCATACTGAAAACTACTGATCAAACTGTGGGGTGTATTAACTAAAACCGGAGAGTGCAAAATATGGTGCATCTGTGCACAGAAACCAATCAGCTTCCAGTTTTTTGTTTTTTTTGTCAAAGCTTAATTGAACAAGCTGAAGCTAGAAGCTGATTGGCTACCATGTACTAGACATGTGCATTCGTTTTCGTCCAAATACATTTTTGTCCAACTTTCGGGTATTTTTGTTATCGTTTTAACAAACAATAACGAACGTGCAGAATCCAAAAACCGAAAGAGCCGACAAACAAATGCTTTATTTTCGTTTTCATTGTGACAACAGTTCGATATAGATAGGAGATTTGACATGACGCTGACAATAGCAATCTGTGTCCATCAATCCTGTGGTCGAATGTGCCTAACCTAACTCTATTAGTCCAAGATTATTCGACATAGAGAGAAAAGATTTGGCATGAAGATTAGACTAAGCAGTTGCCGCAAGCGGACATTTATGGTCAAATGCTCCGCCCATAGGCTATAGAAAAATATTGGTTGACTAGTAATAATAATTAATAAATATAATTATTACTAGTGTCATACTACATTAGAATTCTACTATTGCTTGTAGGTGTAACATTAGAGGCTGCTCCGTCGAATCTTCTTAGGACATTCGACAGACACCATAAGCGTGCAATGACAGATTTGACCTTAATTATTTTGGATTTTCGGACGAATGCATTTAACGAAACAAAATAAATAAAAACTAATTTTGGGAGTAACTAAATACATTTATTTATTATCTGGTTTTAGTAAGTCAACCCCATTGAGACATAATTGGTCAGGGTCATGTACAATAAACAAGACAAAGCCCAAAAAAGCTATGTCAGATCCCTAAAAGATGGATTCTGATTGAACGTGATGGCTATTCCCCTTTTCTCTTAGTGCTTTTTTTTTCTTGCATTCCCTTATTGATCTGAAAATTATTGGTCATAGTATATCCATGTAGATCTAAAGTAGACAAAATGCACCATATTATAAAAATTGTTCAGTAGTTTATGTGGCCCTGCAATCATTTCTGCTGTCCTCTCCAAAATCCAGAGGTTTAACGACTACCCCCCCAGGACATAAGACCCACCCCAGCAACAATAGATCCTCCACGAGCTACAGAAGAACTCCCCAGAAACAATATACCCCTTCCTTCACAAAATAGACCCCCTCCCGCAACAATAGATCCCCCAACAGCCAGCATCAATAGACCCCCCAGCACCTCTTGCCATTCCATACATTCAGTTCTGGAGGTGCCTGAACTGTGTTCCCGTTGAAAAAAAGCCCTGACAATAGTACCCCTGTTCCAGTTTCAGTTTTCTTTGCATTCATGGCACAGAAACTGAAGAGAAGTCTCCCTGGTGGAACACAGATCTCAAAATAAATTACATTCCCTACTGTATCACATTAATAAAAAAGACACTCCTTTTCTGTTTCCAGCAGTCTTTTTGTAAGTGCTCATGGTTGTTATCTGATGTTAAAGCCTAATGCCCCGTACACACGGTCGGATTTTCTGACGGAAAATGTTTGATGGGAGTTTTTTTGCAGACATTTCGACCGTATGTATTCTCCATTGGACATTTTCCATCTGAATTTGTCATACAAAATTTGAGATCTGGTTCTCAAATTTTCAGACAACAAAATCCGTTGTTGGAAATTCCGATCACGTGTACACAATTCCCACACACAAAGTTCCACGCATGCTCGGAATCAAGCTGAAGAAGAGTAGCACTGGTTATTGTACGTCACCACGTTCTTGATGTTCGCAATTTCCCACCAACTTTGTGTGATCATGTGTATGCAAGACAAGTTTGAGCCAACATCCGTCAGAAAAAAATACATGGATTTTGTTGTCGGAATGCCTGATCAATGTCCGATCGTATGTTTGTGGCAAAACTGTTCCCATTTGCAGGCAACATGCTAAATCACAAACACTAGGAAAGCAGTCTGGCTGTATTGGGCTTCTTCGGCTCTCAATTCTTTAGCAGTTCCAGGGCCACCTGCTGTCTTCCCTCTCAAGTTGCTAGTAGCTAGGGTCCCTGAGAGGTCCTAAAACAACTAAAATGTTTGCGATGCCCACACTAATTCCAAACACTCTGTACCCCGATTGCAAAACTACTGATAAGCTGTTTACACCTCACAAATGTTTTGTGGTCAAATAACCATATAAGGATGCATTTATTGAGAAGTGAACTGTTCCTATAGTTGATCCAGCAGATTCCCTCCTCATAATGCTCTCAGGATCCCTGTAGAGGATTGCCCAGTGGTTTGGAAATGTATAGATACATATCTGGAGTCACTCTCCAAAACCATATGACCATGTTAGGTCAATGATGTCACAAGCATTATCAATAGTGTGTCTTGACAAGAAAGGGTGGAACATGTACCTTAAAATCATACGTTTGAATTATGATTTGTGTGAGCCACCAAGAAGTGGTGGAACAAAACATTGGTTCCCTTTTAAGAAAATCACATGATAGCAGACTGCTGACCCAACCTGCAGTGCTCATGAAATCCCCACCCTACATTTGCATGTGACAAAGGTGCAGGGAATGTCAGAGCCACAGCCATTATGTGAGTTCCCCATGGGTTCTTAGTTTAGCCTGAACCTTGTCCCAAGGACAAGATATTTTCATCCCGGGGGTCCTTGTAGGCTTACATCCACCTCCATGTCTGCCTGGGTGGATATGTGCACCCTCCAATTGGGATTGTTTTTAACAAAATATATCTGGCTGATATGAGATCACCAACATTATAGTTCTACTCCAGCCCAGGAAGAGTTATACTCCATTAAGACATTTTTTGAAACGCATCAGCGTCTCATCAATTCTGCTGTTTATGAACAAAATATTCTACATGGTGGGACGAATAAGGGTGAGCCTATGCTTGAAATAATCAAGTTGGTATTATATTGACTTATTAGAGATCAGCCAATATATATTTAAATTGCCTTATTTTAATGATGGATTATTAACCACTTCAGCCCCGAGCCTATTCTTCTAACTTGCTGTTTACAAGTTAAAATCATTTTTATTTTGCTAGAAAATTTATAACCCCCAAACATTATAGTTTTTTTGTTTTTTTTTCTAATACCCTAGAGAATAAAATGGTGGTCTTTGCAATAATTTTTGTCACACTCTATTTGCGCAGCAGTCTTCCAAGAGCACTTTTTTTTTTTAAATACACTGTTTTGAATTAAAAAATAAGACAGCAGTAAAGTTAGCCCAACGTCGGAATGTCCGACCATATGTACAGGGCTTAACAGTTCACAAGCATGGAGCATTAGGGAACGGAAGGTAGTAATTGTAGGACCTGAAGGTAATAGGGAGGAGGATCCTGTTATTCCCAGCCAAACAATTCAAGGCAAGAAAGTAATGGACTTGTTAAAATTGAGAACATCCAAGAGCAATAGTAGATAATAGGCTGGATTCACACACACATTTTTAGTGCTTTTTTTGTACTACAGAACAGAACGTGTTCCATAGGAAACAAATGTTAAATGGACTGCAGTGCAAATCTGCAAAATGCAAGAAGCACAAAAATGCATAGGTGTGAATCCAGCCTAATATTGGCTTTTGAAATTTACAAATACAGCAATTAATGCATTGGATGAAAGGTTTAGCACTGGGAAACACTTTTTGATAAGTAGTGCATTTTATATACAACTATATAGATCAGACCAAAATGAGGGACAAATGAGGAGGAAAGATGGACAGAGGGACATTGTTTCAAATCAGGGACAGTTGGGAGCTGTGCACCCCTCCATTATCCTGGGAGTGTTTGACATTGTTTAACCTCTCTTGCTACTAGTAGCTTACACAGCCCTTATATACTGCCCAGTGAGGCTGGATTCACACCTATGCAGTTTGCAGATTTGCACTACAGTCCATTTAACATTGTTTCCTATGGAACACGTTCTGTTCTGTAGTACAAATCTGCAAAATGCAAAAAACACTAAAAATGCATAGGTGTGAATCCAGCCTAATATCTACTATTGTTCTTCTTGGATGTTCTCACTTTTAACGAGTCCATTACTTTCTTAGGCTGGATTCACACCTATGCATTTTTGTGCTTCTTGCATTTTGCAGATTTGCACTACAATCCATTTAACATGGTTTTCTATATAACGCGTTCTGTAGTGCAAATCTGCAAAAAGCACTAAAATGCATAGGTGTAAATCCAGCCTGAAGAAATAGTAGTGGTAAAAAAAAAGCACTTGTGGGTTTAGCTAATCATTTTTTCTATAATTCTCCTTTACGGCTTGATTCACAACTATGCATTTTTAGTGCTTTTTGCATTTTGCAGATTTGCACTACAGTCCATTTAACATGGTTTTCAATGGGAAAAGTTCTGCAGTGCAAATCTGCAAAAATCACTAAAAATGCATAGGTGTGAATCAAGCCTAAGGGGATGTGGCAGGGTGTGTGTCCTATGCCTACATACTTTTGCTAATAGGTATCCCTCGTTCCCATCTCAAAAAGACGGGAGGGCATCCCTGGACGTCTTCCTGTTTACATCCTCCCTGCGCGCCACCGCGGGCATGCATCAGGGAAATTCTGTGTTGGCCGTGTCCCTTGGACACAGCCAATCACAGATCGTGCTAAATGGCCAATCACAGTGACCATTTAGTACTCAATCTGAGTGTCCAATGAGACATGATCTCATATAAACATATGAGATCATCTCCCATTGCCAGCTCTCCCTCCTCACAGAGACAGCGTGTGAGGAGCAGCTGCAGTGTCAGAAAAAAAGCAAAAAAAAGTGGCCACAGTGTCACCTGTCCCCAGTGCCACCTGTCATCAGTGCCACGTATTAGTGTCACGTGTAAGTGTCATGTGTCATCAGTGCCACCTGTCAGTGTCACGTGCCATCTGTCATCAGTGTCATGTGTCATTGTCCTGGTGCTCCAGGGCCTTCAAAAGTGTAATAGGTAGTCACCAAGTTAGATGTGTAATTTTTGCTCCCAGAACACCTGATGGCGCTCCTTGCATGTTGGGCCTCTCTATGTGGTTAGGCTGTGAAAAAGTCCCACACAGGTGGTATTGTAATACTCAGGAGGAGTAGCAGAATGTATTTTGTGGTATACACATGCCATGTGAGAGAAAAAATCTATTACAATGACAATTTTGTGGAAAAAAATAAAATCTTCATTTTGCAAAGAATTGTGGGAAAAAATTAAAACATCAAAAACCTCACCATGCATCTTACTAAATACCTTGGAATGTCTACTTTAAAAAAAAGGGGGTCATTTGGGGGTATTTGTACTTTCCTGGCTTGTTCGGGTCGCAAGAAATGAAATAGGCCACCAGTACATCAGGTGTGATCAATTTTTTTATGATTTGCCCCACAGCTTGTAGACTCTCTAGCGTTCACAAAGACCAAATAATATCCACTAATTTGGGTCCTTTTTACCAAAGATATGTAGCAGTATAAATTGTGGCCAAAATGTATGAAGAAAAATTAATCATTTGCAAAAGTGTATCACAGAAACTAAGAAATTGTGTTTTTTTTCAAAATGTTCAGTCTTTTTTCATTTATAGCGCAAAAAATAAAAAACCCAGAGGTGATCAAATACCACCAAAAGAAAGCTACATGACTGAGTAATTGTCATTCAAAGTGTGAGAGCACCGAAAGCTGAAAATTGGTCTGGTCATGTGGGGGGTTTAAGTGCCCAGTTGTCAAGTGGTTAATCGTGCTAGAAGTCAGCAACATGTACAGCTTTAGGTTAATGTGCTCACCATCTCACCAAGACACGCTGTGCGTTCCAAAGCACAAGAGATGAGAACCAGGAATCGGATGTGATGCCAGTAAAGGGCGGACGCTCAGCCTCTATGCATTTCGTGTTCAACATGTCATCAGGAAGCTTCCCGCTGCCATTTTCATGAAGCCTTATATACCCCACCATTTATTATCATTGGATTTATCTGCTACAGATATTCTTTTAGCCAAACACTTCTGGGAATTGCCATATTTCTAATTAAATATGTTTAGAACACTGCTGTACATATTGGTATCCCACTTTCACAAATTCATGCATAAAACATTTACTAAAAGCATACTAAAACTTAAAATTAATAATATTAAATCGATGCATTGTTTTACTGATCACATGATCGGAATTTTGGTCAGAAAAAGCTCTGATGGTTTTCCTGACGGAATTCCAATGGGATTTCGCTCAAGCTGTCTTGCATACACACGGTCACACCGACCGTCAATCACACGGTGACGTACAACGGGACTAGAAAAAGAAAGTTCTATAGCCAGTAGCTAATAGCTACTGCCTTGTAGTTGAATCTGAGCATGTGTGAGTTTTTGCGGAAATTGCATAAACATGAATGCATTTTTGAATAGCAACTTTTTCCGATCGAAAAATTGAGAACATGCTCTCAATCTTTTGCTGGCTGAAATTTGGCCAGCAAAAGTTTGATGGAGCACATACACGATTGCATTTTCCGACCAAAGGCTCTCATCGGTCTTTTGCTGGCCGAATTTCTGATCGTGTGTAAGCGTAAGTGTATGTTTTTATTTATCTGCAATAAACATATTGCGCTATGATTCTCAATATGTTTCTCCCGAGCCTTTATGTTTGACCATTGCCAAGAAGACACTTTGTGGTTTAGAGTCATCGCTTCTATATATGTTGCTGGTTGAAAGAATGCAATATTACTACAAGGTATATTTATTATAAAGCTTTAGTGAGTTTGTATTTCTTACTCAGGATTTGTGGTGGAGCACTATTTGAAGGATTAATTTGTTCCTGCACTTTTCTTTGGATCATGGTGAATGGACTGTTCTGTGAAGATTTATTGAGGATTTTTTTTTGTTGGACTATTATATATATATATATATATATATATATATATATTTTTTTTTTTTTTTTTTTTATTATGAATTTTATTACCATGGCTTGTTTCATATGAATTTGTTAAATGATTACAAGCATCACATGAGTTAGCGCCACACCTTTTTCTTTACATCATTTTCACGTATTTGGAGGGGTTTCTTCCACTTTAAAAGGGGCAGCTTCACTCACTACTACTCACAAATTTTTGGTGCTATCATTTGTCGATATATAATGTATGCCAACATGTTATATGTTATAACAGAAACAAAGAAAATGTGTTTTCATTCAAAATGTTCAGTATTTTTTTAATACATATATATATATATATATATATATATATATATATATATATATATGTGTATATGTAGCAAAATAAAAAAATACCAGTGGTAATTAACACCAAAAGAAAGCTCTACCTGTCTCAACAGTGTTGCATAACTGAGTAACTGGCATTCAAAATGTGTCCGCTCTGAAAGTTGAATATTGACCTGGGCAGGAAGGGGGTTAAAATACCTGGTACTGAGATGGTTAAAAAATGTTAAACAATTGGCTTTTGTCCAGTCTCCAAAATGATGCAGTTGGGCATGTCTGAGCCAAGAAAAAAAAAAGCTCTGCTTTCTGTGATATGTAATTTGCTTCTTTGCTCTATGTAAGCATTGCTTTTAGTCAGCACAAGAAGGGCTTGAATTTAACACAAGAAGTCACTGCTTTCTGCTCTGCCTCTCCAGCGCTCACTGGAGTGCCAAGCTGGAGAGGGGACAGGAGAAGCTGGCTCAGGCATCTAGGTGGATCCTGACACTATGGTCAGGATCCTTCCAGAGCCTGAAGCCATTCTGTGACATCAAATGTAAATGTAAAAATACAAATTTTATGTGTGACATAGTTAAAAAAAAGCCTTAAAGACTAATTCAACTTTTGTTGAGAAAAAACATACCCCTCTGGGTGCTCTATCTATATTACAAGGATTTTAACAAATGTTGCAGATTCCTACCTTTTGTTATTCTGAAGAAATCCCTGTGTGTTTGTCTGTGTCCATATCTTAAGTGAGCCTAATGGGAGTGGTTTCATAATTATCAATCAGCTGCTGCATCTGCAGGGCTCCAATGAGGGAAATTGCTGGGTCTGCATCTCTTTAGATGTGATTTGCTATTAGGAGCATCTCACCAAAACTTACATTTTTGTTGCAGGTTATGCCTGAAATCTGACTTGTATCTAAGTGTAGAAATCAGTTAGTCAATCACGCAAGCAGGAAATGCACAGAACACAGCCATATTACATTGCATTTTACAGAAAATTACAGAGGTCATATTTAATAACATTCAATTACAATATTACTTGAGTAGCAATTGTATACGATATATTAGTTTTTTTTTTAGTTTTTTTTCCCATCAAAGTAGAGTTACCCTTTTAAGCCTAACTCCAGGTATACTACGATTTTAAATAGTTTGTTTGGATCAAGCTGGTCCAAATGAACTATTTCCTTTACTATGTAGCATCGGCTAAATATGCATCAGCAGCTGTACAGAGATTTCTCATCCCTTTCCCGAACTTACATAAAATCGTGTCGAGCAATGTTCAGCCATTTACAGGAAGCCTTTCATTTGTATACTTTTATTTGGTTGAGGTGGAAAGGCAGGCAGATGACATCATGATCTCCACCTCATAATGTATGGCCTACTGCCAGGCAGATGGGGAACACCACCTCTTACTACAGGTAACATTTTAAGCCTAGAAATAGCCTTACCAATGGTCACTGTCATTTAGTATTCTGTAGCTACAGTGATACTTTCTGATAACATAGGATGGGCCTTTCTCTTAAATATGACTAACAATCTACATAGCCTTAAACCCCTCAATCTAAAATTGCTACGTATAGGCAAGAGTGTATTCCTGCAAGATTTGGAATCTTCTACGTTATCAGATAGCATTGGTGGGGCTATGTGCCAGTGAGTGAGGTGTAAGGTATCTTTTACATTACTATAATATATAATTTTAGTTTATACTTTTTAATGCTTTTCATTTGAGTACTTGCAAGACTGTAACAAGAAAGCTTTGATGCAAATACTTTTGTACACCTGTATTTGTTCACAGTATAGAGTTTTTTACGTAGTGTCTCCTTCTTGCAGAATGTTGACAAGTGGTCCTTTGATGTATTTGCACTAAATGATGCTAGTGGCGATCATGCACTTAAATTCATCTTTTATGAATTACTTACACGTTACGATTTGATCAACCGCTTCAAGGTAAGCAACTTCACAAGTTCTTTTTTTTCTGATTTCACACTGTGTTTAAAAATAAATCCACAATGCTGTCAGAAGAGAACATAGAAACCACAGTCCATTTATATTGTATGTGTTTTATATGCATTGCAATAACTGTTAATCAACATAACTGATCCCTGTTAAATAAGAATTATTTCCAGGAGTAATTATCTATTTTAAAAAGGGGTTTTTCACTTGAATCCAAAAGTGGTTATGGTCTTCAGATCTCGCCATGCATCAGTAGGGGATGCATATATACCGTATATACTCGAGTATAAGCCGAGATTTTCAGCCTCTTTTTTGAGGCTGAAAGTGCCCCCCTCGGCTTATACTCGAGTCATCGCTGTCTGCCCGCTCGATCAGCGTGTCGAGCAGACAGACAGCGGCCATTCTGATTCAAAAGCCGCGCCTCCGGCTCCCCCTTCGCCTGTGATAGGCGGAACACTGAATTTCCCAGCAGCCTGTGTTCCGCCTATCACGGACTTCGTATCATCCTCGTACTACGGACGAGGATGATACGATGTACGTGATAGGCGGAACACAGGCTGCTGGGAAATTCAGTGTTCCGCCTATCACAGGCGAAGGCGGCGGCGCAGCTTTTGAATTTTACAATGGCCGCCGACGAACGAAGAGGGCACGGGACGGAGGCAAGGCACAGGACGGCACGGCACGGGACGGGACGGGACGGGACCGGAGGCGAGGCACGGCGGCGAGGCACGGCGGCGAGGCACGGCGGCGAGGCACGGCGGCGAGGCACGGAGGCAAGGAGGCTCGGCACGGGACGGAGGCTCGGGACAAAGGCTCAGGACACAGGTAGGCTGGACACACACACACACACACACACACACACACACACACACACACACACACACACACACACACACACACACGGATACACACACACACAGGGATGGATGGATGGATGGAGACACACACACACAGGGATGGATGGACGGACACACAGGGATGGACGGACACACAGGGATGGACGGACACACAGGGATGGACGGACACACACACAGGGATGGACAGGCATGTCTTACCCTCGGCTTATACACGAGTCAATAAGTTTGCCAGTTTTTTTGGGGGTAAATTGGGGGCCTCGGCTTATATTCGGGTCGGCCTATACTCGAGTATATACGGTACACACTCTCTCTCATCCAGCCTAACACTATTGGTTAGGAATACAGTGTTAAATTTCATATCATGCTTTAGATGTGACATACTAGCAAGTAAAACCTTAATCTTCTCCTTACCCAGTAGATAAATGCAATCTGTATACTAACATTCCGAGGTATGCTTTCACATGCAGTGAATTAAATATAAAACCAATATATACTTCAGCTGTGGGCTAGGTCTCAGTATAACAACAACCAGAAACCAGTCAGCATAGTTCACAATCATGTAATCCCCATGCTGGTCAATTATTGTGATTGCTAGACGTTTGCCTACAAACAAACTTGTCCACTCAGCAGAGGACATTGTGTCCCTCTCTATCCCTGTACATTCACTGTGCACAGAGAAAGAGGTACACTGTTAAAAAGTATTGCACTATGCAAATCAAATTATAAAAAGTTTGTGAAAATAACACAAAATACAATTTTCACATTTTTACACATTTGCCAGGAGTACAGCTATCTCTATACTTCCAGTGCTCCTATGCTGGCTAGTCTAAGAAGCTGCAAAGTCCAATGCAGCCATTGTGCCCACCTCTCCCCTCCTCCTGCCTGATTACAGAGCACTTTGTATTATGTGAACTCAAGATAAAATAAAATTAGCAGCACAAGATATCTCCGTAATCATATCTTGTGTCTCCTTTTAATGCTTTTTGATTTGGAGATCATTTTAGACAAGGATTCAGAGTTGCTTCAGTTTGTTTTCTTTGTCGTTGTTCATGGCTGTTGACAAGTTTTGAGTTTGTGTACCGGTCAAATAAAGTAAAACAAATCGACAAATAAATCATCAAAATCTAAGTCTACCCAGAAGCAGTCTATGTAAAACCCCATCTATGAAAACGTGGATTCAAGGCTGTGCCAGTACAATTTGGAAGATTCAGAGGTAAAAGACTGGTGACAATGTTCTATAGTAAAGAATTCATGGTCTTGATGAAGTCAGAATGTCCCATAACTTTTCAGGTTATGACTGAATCTTTTCCTGAGTGCTCTTCATGACTTGATCTAAGAAGTTACCCGTCTACCCGTCTATCATGTGAAGGTTATTTCCTTCTCTAAGGAAGTCACAGTGTGGTAAAGAAGAGCAATAATGCAACAGGAAATACAGTCTACACTTATTGTTTCCACTGGAAGAGTGTGTGACAACATTGAAGAGCAAATGGGAAACTGACAGAACATTTTCAACATAAAACAAGTTGCTGAACAAAAACCTTCATGGCAAAAATAGCAAGAATTCGTTTTTTTTCCCTAAAAGTTGCAGATTTAACATTGAAACAATGAGAATAGATAAGAAAATTAGATCAACCTGTTACAAATTAAATTAATTTTTTTTGTGATATGGTTTGCATCTACTTTAAATATGTAAGCGTTTTCTAACCATGATCTTTCTTCAGAACATTATAAGGCTTGTCCTATTCCTATATGTATCTAGATTCTAGTCTTAGATGTGCTATCCTTGGGATAACTGGAGAAAGATGAAGTTGGACATACCAGAACACAGACAGCACTACTTTAGATGGTGATTTTTCTTTTAATAGAATTGGATTTATGTAGGAGTGCCATGGTATTCCTAAATGTTTTGTTCCTATTCAGACAGATGAGTCCATCTTTCAGGTGTGCTCTTCCTGAAATATTTCCAGAAAAATACTTTTTTTCAATTTTTGCCTTGTTGCTTGTATTTTGTCAAATCTGATTATTGCAGTTACAGTTAAGAAAAATGGCTCAGTGATTGTGAGGATAGGCAGCCTTAAGTAAATTTCCACGTGACACTGTTTAATGGGTATAAAAGTGTGTTTTCTCCTTTATATCACAAAACAAACAAATATACTAATTGATATATTCGGATTAGCATTCCTGTATTGATTTGCACAGGATATACTGTACATTTGTCTGCTCTGTCGCTCTTTATAATGGTGATACATGTTTGACCTTGTATGCTTTTCCTCAGTGATAATTGCTATTGTCTGGCTTAACTAATATTGCTGTACCTTAAGGCTCCATTCACACCATGGCTTTCAGTTTCTGTTCGGAAACTGCGCAAATTGCGGTACTTCTTTTGGGCAACGGGCGTCCCGCGATTCTGTTTGCACATTTTTACCGCAATTTGTCGGGCGAAAATCGTGGCAAAATCACGCCACAATTTGGTGCCATTCAAAAAAGCAGGAATTGCAAGGGCGACCCATGGTTTGCAGCGTTTCCAAATTGCGGCAATTCTGCCCACAAAACGGAACACCGTGGTGTGAATGTTGCCTAAAGCGGAACTAAACTCATCTTGATTTAACAGTTTCAACCTATCAAATGGTTGGTGTCATAACTGATCACATGTGTAGCATCATGGCAGTTGAGTATCAAACAAAGCCTAAGATGGCAGCTTCCTTGGCTATGTCCCTTATTTATTTATTTTTTGTGACTTTTCGTTAGGCACTATATGCATGATCATTACTATTATAAAATGTATTTTCTGCTCAATATAAAGATATGAAGTTTGGGGAAAATATAGGGTTTGAATTGCAGCTTTTTTGTTTTACAAATTGTCTAGGAGGTAAGGTTTGCCAATTCTATCAGAGAGAGGGTTAGGATTTTTTTTCCTTTAGTTACTATACGATAGTAAATGTGAAAGAGATATCAATTGTGCTGGGTGACATTTCCTTTGTAGGGTCAAATTTACAAGACAACCAGTACAGATGAGCAAAGCTGCAAGAACAGATCACACAACAGATATCAGACTTAATTGGATGATGTTTCCAGACATAACATTTCTGAATCCATTTGAATAGATTTGAAATATAATTACACTTTAACCCTTTCCCAGTTTTTCTTAAATCTTCAAACCAATTATTTCTAAGGTTTTCCTTGCTTGGCTGCCTTATGCCAAAGAGATACAACCCATAGCTCCCAAAAGGCCCGATGTAGACAGGCAGAATTAAGAAAATTTAAGTCCTATAGCAATGCTATGATATAATTGGTTGGAAGGTTTGAATCAGGAAACTGCAGAAAGAGCAAAATGATGGCAAAATCAAAGTTTTGCACATACCAAGAATTTGTCATGGGAGTACCAGGTCACATGTAATGTTCAGAGCTCTCTGGGTCAGTATGGTGGCATGCTGCATACCAGATAAGTCTCAAAAAGGCATGCTTTAGGCAGAAATTCAAATGAAAAGACTTGTGCAATGTGGTAGTGTACGGAACATATTTGATTTTAACATGACATATGTTCTAATATACATTTGTGGTAACGTTGTGAATAAACATTGACAGGACATCTTTGTTCACTTGAAATATCTCAAAGGTCTGGAAATGTATGTACTCAACATTGTAATTTTGTCTTATTTTATTATGTTCTAGTTTTTGCACTTTAGTGTACTTACATGTTTTTCTGTATTTGAACCTAACAGACCATGCCATATATTATACGATAGATGTGCATTGCTTTACAAACTAGTTGGAAGGTTAGATTTATTGGTGATATAAAGCTTTACATAAATATCAAGGGTTATTTCAATTAATATCCATGTTCACTAAATATTTATCTTACATGACAATGCAGCAGGTTTACTAAGCCACTCTGTTGCCCACAGGAGTGAGGGGTAGAAGCCCCATGTAAGCTCCAGGTTGCTAACACTGGGTGGAGGGTGCAGGACATTCACACTTGATTTCTGAGCTGTCAACTGCCATGCACCACAGCTGTCATGTGGGAGGAATAGAATTGAGTTACAGTATATACTCAGTGGTTCCTCCCATTGACCCCCTACATTACTACTACAGGTATGTCCTGTAGTGACATCATAGTCAGCAGGAGAAACCATCAAGCACAGCAGGGGAAAAAAGATTGACATTCTTGGAAGTTTTTTTTTTTTTTAAGAAACTTCAGGGGGATGGATATTCCTCTTCATCAAAGCGGTGTTCAGCAGACTGGGAGAGGTAAGATTTTACTATGTTCTTTACAGGTTCTTATTATAAGTTAAAATTTTCTGAGCGAGTCGACTTCCACAGTACAGTTTACTCTGTCTTCAGTAGATCCCTTAGGAGTTGTACATTCTATAATATATTGAACAATATATACATACAATTGGAAACTGGAACTGTGGGTTTTTGTAAGTGCCAAAAGAACTTTCACACCATATAAAACTGATTTACTTTATTATAAAGTGATATCACAGTAAAATATATCATAAAAAATAGTGGTCATATTCACTTGATTATCAATACACATAACATAAACCCATTCTTGAATCCAAATTCCATGGCCTAGAACAGTGATGGCGAAACTTGGCACCCCAAATGTTTTGGAACTATATTTCCCGTGATGCTCCTGCAGTGTGGTTGAGCATCATGGGAAATGTAGTTCCAAAACATCTGGGGTGCCAAGGTTCGCCATCACTGGCCTAGAACAAAGGGATTATCGCAAAACAATTAAAGAGGCAATATACAAACCAATAATTTTAAAAAATCTATGTGTTTGGCAAAATGTTAACATTGCCCACGGTGTTATTCAAGGGGTAACCTGATAACAACATATTTTGATGAAATGTAAAGCCATCCTGGCTATACAATAACTCATAACAAAATTCCAGACATGATGTCCATCCAGATAATGCTGGACGATTAATCCCCACCAGCCGAAACCAGAAGGAAACCTGCTGTTTGAGGCCCCCCTACACCGTGGCTTTCAAAATTAAGTCTTTCAAACCCATATTAAATATGTCCAGACCAATCTCTGACAAATGTATCGGGTCATTCCTAAACCGTCCAGGCAAAAAATCAATATGCAGAAATGACACTTCACCCAAAGAGACCAGAAAATTATGATGTAGATTCTATCTACAGTAAAGAGGTTACTGGAAGGAGACCAAAAAAGCCTGGGCACAATTTCTGAAAAGGTTAAAGTAGAAGTGGGGAAAAGGAGTTTAATAGTTAAAATGTCTCTTTTGATCTCGCAGAGAAGCTCCTATGTCTTAATCATCCCTATATCATTTGTGAATAACCAGTATATGTGGAAAAGGCCAAATGCTAGCCAAATGAATCAGGTGGTCTCTAAGGTTTTGCCATGTCAAACCCCTAATGCCTGACCAGAAAATGATAACGTCATTAATATTGAGACCTAAATTGCTTGTATAAGTCCTTGATTCGACTCGCTTCCAAGCCCAGTAAATGTAGTGACCTACTACCCAGAGTCTGCATTTGGTTGGTTTTGAAAAAGAATGTTACATAATTAATAGATCAGGCCTGACATATACTTTATACCTATCACTGATCCATCGACCCATCCATTTAAGATCATTTGGTGTAAAACCCAGAGAACTGGCAGTGGTAGCAGCCCCTGTCCTAAAGGAATGTGAAGAAAATTAAAAACCAGAAAGGTTCAGGTGCTTCAAACAGGAACAGAGGACCGCCAAATATTGGTATCTCGATACCAGGAGATAGATACTGATGATTGAAAAAGGAGTCATTAGATAAAGGCCTTGCCAATAGGTACAGTGCCTTGCAAAAGTATTCACCCCCTTGGCTGTTTACCTATTTTGTTACATTGCAGCCTTTAATTCAATGTTTTTTTTTTTTACCTGAATTATATGTGATGGATCAGGACACAATAGTCTAAGTTGGTGAAATAAAATTAGAAAAATATATACTTAAAACTATATTTCAGAAATAAAAAAATAATAATTGGCATGTGTGTATGTATTCACCCCCTTTGTTATGAGGCCCAAAAAAAGCTCTGTTGCAATCAATTACCTTCAGAAGTCACATAAATGATGTTCACCTGTGTGCAATCTAAGTGCCACGTGGTCTGTCATTACATATACACACCTTTTTGAAAGGCCCCAGAGGCTGCAACACCTAAGCAAGAGGCACCACTAAACAAACACTGCCATGAAGACCAAGGAACTCTCCAAACAAGTAAGGGACAATGTTGTTGTATGTACAATATTGTTGTTGTACAAGTCAGGGTTAGGTTAAAAAAAATATCCAAATCTTTGATGATCCCTAGGAGCACCATCAAATCTATCATATGCAAATGGAAAGAGCATGGCACAACAGCAAACCTGCCAAGAGACAGCCGCACACCAAAACTCACAGACCGGGCAAGGAGGGCATTAATCAGAGAGGCAGCACAGAGACCTAAGGTAACCCTGGAGAAGCTGCAGAGTTTCACAGCAGAGATTGGAGTATCTGTACATAGAACAACAATAAGCTGTATGCTCCATAAAGTTGGGCTTTATGGCAGAGTGGCCAGAAGAAAGCCATTACTTTCAGCAAAAAACAAAATGGCACATTTTGAGTTTGCGAAAAGGCATGTGGGAGACTCCCAAAATGTATGGAGGAAGGTGCGCTGGTCTGACGAGACAAAAATTTTACTTTTTGGCAATCAAGAAAACGCTATGTCTGGCGCAAACCCAACACATCACCCAAAGAACACCATTTCCACAGTGAAACATGGTGGTAGCAGCATCATGCTGTGGGGATGTTTTCCAGCACAGTCCCACAATTCCAGTTTCCAATGTGCATGTTTTGTATAGGGGGTGTGGTGCCAGTTGTGGTTCATCCTCCATTTCCGCCTTTATTAAATATTTACAACTTTCTGTACATATACAATTTGTCAGCTGGAAAAAAATATGATGGACAAACTATTTTGAAAATGATTTAAATGTGTGCCTCGTGATGTTTAGCTAGTATGAGGGCATTTTAGCATTGCCCACCTTTAAAGTGGTTGTAAACCATTACATGTATCCAGTGAGGTGACAAATCCCCCCTACATAAGTTATGGCTGTGTATCTTCAGCCATTTATTCTGCATATCATTCTGTAAACGCACAGAAAGAAGGATTTTTATTTAGTTCTAGGAGCAAGAATCTGAAGTCTTAACACAATCGCAGCTCCCTCCCTCATTCACTATTTTAACTCTTATGCCGCATACAGACGATGGGACATTCCGACAAAAAAAAGTGGATTTTTTTTCTGACGGGTGTTGGCTCAAACTTGTCTTGCATACACACGGTCACACAAAATGTTGTCGGAAATTCCAAACATCAAGAACGCAGTGACGTACAACATGTACAACGAGCCAAGAAAAGTTCAATAGCCAGTTCGGCTCTTCTGCTTGATTCAGAGAATGCGTGGACTTTTGTGCGTCAGAATTGTGTACACACGCTCGGAATTTCCGACAACAGATTTGTTGTCGAAAAATTTGAGAACCAGCTCTCCAACCTTTGTTGTTGTCGGAAATACACACGGTTGGAATTTCTGACAACAAGCTCACATCGAAAATTTGTTGTTGGAAATTCTGACCGTGTGTAAGGGGCATTAGTGTTGAGTAGGGATGAGCTTCAAGTTTGAGTCAAACTTATGTTCGACTTGAACATTGCCTGTTCAGCGAACAGTGAACAATTTGGGTTGTTTGCGGCAAATTCAAAAAGCCGGGAACACCCTTTACAAGTCTATGGGAGAAATCTAAAGTGCTAATTTTAAAGGCTAATATGCAAGTTATTGTCCTAAAAAGTGTTTGGGGACCGGGTCCTACCTCAGGGGACATGGATCAATGCAAAAAAAAGTTTTAAAAACTTAATATCCATACCAGACCTGAAGGGCCTGGCAATTGAATTTGGGGGAACCCCACGTTTTTTTTTTATCAATGACTTTCAATGAGTGTTCTCTGTATTACGGGAGCCAACAATTCATTATAGCCGCAAGTGATTTTAAAAGACTTTTTTTCCTGCAGAAATGACACTTTGTGCAGGGACAGTTCTAAGCACGGGAAACATGCGCCCCTTTACAGGCATACTATAGATACCCCCCAAATACGAAATTTAAAGGAATATTACACTTTTATTGTTTCACTTTAATCATTATTAAAATCACTGCTCCCGAAAAAATTGCAGTTTTTAAAACTTTTTTTTGCATTGATCCATGTCCCCTGGGGCAGGACCCAGGTCCCCAAACACTTTTTAGGATAGTAACTTGAGTCCCATAGACTTAATAGGGTTCTAAAGTTCACACAAAGTTTAGGTCTGTTTGCAGGTTCTGGTGCGAACTGAACAGGGGGGTCTTCGGCTCATCCTAATGCCGCGTACATACGACCGGACTTTCTGACAGCAAAGGTCTGATGGAACGAGCGGATAGTTCGATTGTGTGTGGGCTCCATCGGACCTTTGCTTGCCAAAAATCTGGCGGACTTTAGAAACAGAACATGTTTTAAATTTTTCCACCCGGAACTCTGCTGGAACCGAGAAATCCGTTCGTGTGTATGCTAGTCCGACGGACAAAAACTGATGCTAGGGCAGCTATTGACTACTGGCTATGAACTTCCTTATTCTAGTCCAGTTGTACGTCATCACGTTCAAATCCGTCGGACTTTGGTGTGATTGTGTGTGGCCAAGTCCGTTCATTCGGAAAGTCTGTCGTAACTCTGCCAAAACTCAGTCGGAAAGACCCCCGGACCTAGTCCCTCAAAGTCCGGTCGTGTGTACGCGGCATTAGTGTTGAGAAAGGCTGCCAGAACTGAGTCATGCTGATGACAGAGGAACTAGGCACCAGAGAGAAATGACACTCAGTGTTTTGGAGAAACACAAGCACAGAGTATAGAAAGATGTGCTTTTTTCATATTTCATATATGAGGATAACAACCCTTTTTAAGTAAAAAAGCAACAGGCCTTCAAAATGTTTGTAAACCTCAAACATGAAATCTGAACAAAAAATGCTACACAACACAAGCAGATTGGGCACTAAACAACTTTCTCCCCGCTATAGTGTCACGATAACAGCTGAAGCACAAGAGTTATGCTGCGTACACACGATTGGACTTTTTGGCGGACCAGAGTCCGTCGGACAATTCGATCGCGTGTGGGCGCCAGCGGACCTTTTCTTCCCAAAAGTCCGGCGGACCTAGAAATAAGACTGGCTTCAAAATTGTCTGCCAGATTCGGCTTTTAGCAGACAATCCGTTCGTCTGTGTGCTAGTCCAAAGGACTAAAACCGACGCTAGGGCACCTATTGGCTACTGGCTATAAACGTCATTATTCTACGTCATCACGTTCAAATCCGTTGGACTTTTGGAGTGATAGTGTGTGGCCAAGTCCGTTCGTTTGAAAGTTTGGCGGACCTCAGCTGCGGGATAAGGAATGCATAGGTGTCTGCTGATTAATGTGAACCAGTAACATAGTCTTATTTGGTCACATCTTAGTAGTATTTGTTTTATATTAATACACTTAGTTACATAGAAGTCTGCAACAATGTATAATATACTGTATTTAATAGTATTTTAATAGTAATACTAATCGATCTGATGTTGGCAACCCTTTAATTCAGCACATATATATTATCTGTAGTTAAGCATGCAAAAATCAATTTATTTGTACATAACAATGTTAGTTTGTCTGTATCCATGAAAAACAAAATAACTAGATTGTAAGCTTCGTGAGCAGGTTCTGAAAGAAGCTATTAGGAAATCTAAAAGTTTTATACAGTTTTACACAATTTTTGCTTTTTCTTTTGTATAAAGCTGAATTGCTTGCAAGAGGTAATACCTTTTACTGGATCAAAAGCAATAATTGCATGGATGCAGTTGCACATATGGTTTACAGGCATTTATTACATGTGGTTCTGATAACCTGTGTGCAACCTCATTTGTGCATTTTGTTTCATTAAAAGGCATCACATTTTGCAAATAATTTAGCCTCAAGAATCCACATCATCTCTACATTGTACTTACCGGATGCTGTAGACTATGTAGGAGAGATGCACATGTCCATTACTTCATTTGACTAGAAGAAATTCAGATCAACCACCTTCTTCCAGTCTCCGTCTCTGAAAACCTGAATTACTTAATTGAGGCTATCTGTGTAGCCTGCTCGTATGACCCGGCTACCCATGTAACCCTTTTACAGTAGTTCAGATCAGAACCCTGGACAGCGCAACTCTCATCACCAGCAGTCCCTTACAGGAATGTGTGTGTACACAGCAAAACAATTAGGTATTTTATGGCACTTCAACCAGTGATCCCCAACCAATGCTTTTTTTGAACCAGCTAGAGTTTTCATATCACTTGGAATTTGCTTACTACGGCCTTTCAGTAGGTGCTCGGTTCTTGTCTTTTTACATCACTGGTGTATTCTACACTTGTATACATATGAAACCAAGCAGAGGTTATATCATTCATTTAATTCCTATTAAAACATTTAACATTTCTATTTCAACAGTGTATAATTATGCTCAGTGTAGTCACCACCTCTTGTTATTTTTCAAAAAAATGGCTTCAGAAAAGACAAAGGTTGGAGAACTCTGGTTCAAAGATGTTTCATGACAATAAACTGTTATTCTGGTTAAATAGCTAACCTACAATTGATACTTGTTACTAAATGGACTTTAGAAATTCTAACTAAATTGAAATGAATAATGAAATCTTTTTTAAAATGTTATAACATGTCAGTATTGCTTTAGCTGATGCTCATTCTTTTGCTCAGACTTCCTTCTCTTCTATTTACAGTATTTGTATAATGCAATAAGTGTGGATGTGAAAAATATGTGAAAACTGTGGTTAAGATATGATAAGGCACGATTAATCATTAAAAAACCTTGTATGCACTTAGAATTTAATATATTTTTATTAATTTAAACACTTCAATACCCGGCAATTAAATATACAGCACCTGTTACATACTATGCAAAATTAGGCATGGGCAGCGTTCCTTAAAAAACATCGTAAAGTGATATCTTTCTTATAAATGAAATCATCTTTGTATATTCTTATTTAATGCACATTATATACAGTGCCTTGAAAAAAGTATTCATATCCCTTGAAATTTTCCACATTTTGACATGTTACCACCAAAAATTTAAATGTATTTTATTCGGATTTTATGTGATAAATCAACACAAAGTGGCCCATAATTGTGAAGTGGAATGAAAATGATAAATGGTTTTCAATTTTTTTTATAGATAAATATGTGAAAAGTGTGGTGTGCATTTGTATTCAGTCTCCCTGACTCAATACTTTGTAGAACCACCTTTCCCTCCAATTACAGCTACAAGTCTTTTTGAGTATGCCATTCTTCTTTGCAAAATAGCTCAAGCTCTGTCAGATTGGATAGAGTGTCTGTGAACAGCAATTTACAAGTCTTGTGACAGATTCTCAATTTGATTTAGGTCTGGAATTTGACTGGGCCGTTCTAAAGCCTCACACACAATGTGATTTTTGGCAGGGGATTGTCTGTTGACAGACTGTTGTCCTAAAATCTTACTGTTAGTACACTCCTTTTGACAATTGTTGTCCAACTTTCGGCCAACAAATGTTGGATGGCAGGCAAGTACATTTTCGGTGGAGAACAGTCTGTTGTCAGATTTTCGTATGGTTAGTACACAAATTCGTCACACAAAAGTCAAAAGTACAAACACACATGCTCGGAATCAATGCTCACCAAACATAGCAGAAGGAGCCCAAAGAGCTGATATTCTTTGTAGTACGTCACTACGTTTGTGTTTGTTGCATGACAATTGTGTACCGTTAGTATGCAAGACAAGATCCTGGCAAACACCCTTTTGACAAAAAGCAGATGCTTGGTTGGCCAACAATTTTACCGTGTGTACGAGGCTTAACATGAATACATGAATATGCTTTAATCCAAACTATTCCATTGTAGCTCTGGCTGTATGTTTAAGGTTGTTGCTGGAAAGTGAACTTCCACCTCAGTCTCAAGTCTTTTGCAAACTTTAACAGGTTTTCCTCTAAGATTGCCTTGTATTTGGCTCTATCCATCTTCTCATCAACTCTAACCAGCTTCCCTGTCACTGCTGAAGAAAAGCATCCACACAACATGATGCTGCCAACACCATGTTTCTCATCAGTGCAGAGAATACACTCATCCTGGTTTGCCACTGGTCGGCGTGCGTTGCACAGAGGGCAGAAGTACCGTTCAATGGTTATGAAAACCGGAAGCACATATATTTGTTTGGAGCACCCAACACTTTGAAAGAGACTGTGTTTGTTGTGTTTTTTTTTCTTTTTTTAATATGGATGTCATTTGATCATTTATCACTGCCAGTGTTCACACACTGATACATGTTTTTGAGCACTTAACCATTTGCATATGTGGGTTTGCATATTCCTGCAAGTACTGTTTATATATATATATTTATATTTGTTTTCTGAGTTTCTAGCACCTTGTGGACAGCAGCTGCAGGTTTATTTATTTTGTTATTTCATCTTTCTAGCACTTTATCACATTTAGCGCTCCATCCATCTTCCCATAAACTCTGACCAGCTTCCCTGTCCCTGCTGACGAAAGGCTTCCCCACAACATGATGCTGCCAGCACAATGTTTCACGGTGGGGATGTGTGTTCAGGGTGATGTGCAGTTTTAGTTTTCCTTCACACATAGCATTTTGCTTTTAGGCCAAAAAGTTTTATCCCACCAGAGCACCTTCTTTCACATGTTTACTATGTCCCCCACATGGCTTCTCGCAAACTGAAAACGGGACTTCTTCTTGCCCCTCTTCCATAAAGGCCAGATTTGTGAAGTGCATGACTAATAGTTGTCCTGAGGACAGATTCTCCCACCTGAGCTATGGATCTCTGTAGCTCCTCCAGAGTTATCATGGGCCTCTTGGCTGCTTTTCTGATGATTAGTTCTCTCCTTGCCCAGCCTTTCAGTTTAGGTGGACATGTCTTGGTAGGTTTGCAGTTGTGCCATATGCTTTCCATTTTCAGATGATAGATTGGACAGTGTTCCATGAGATGTTCAAAGCTTGGGATTTTTTTTATGATCTAACCCTGATTCAAACTTCTCCAAAACTTTATCCCTGACCTGTCTGGTGTATTCCTTGGCCTTCATGATGCTGTTTGTTTACTAATGTTCTCTAAAAAACCTCTGAGGGCTTCACAGAACATCTGTATTGATACTGAGATCAGATTACACACAGGTGGACTCTATTTACTAATTAGGTGACTTCTGAAGGCAATTGGTTCCACTAGACTTTAGTTAGAGGTATCAGAGTAAAGGGGCTGAATACAAATGCATGCCACACTTTTCAGATATTTATGTGTAAAAAAAAATTGAAAACAATTTATTATTTTTCTTCCACTTCACAAGTATGTGCCATTTTGTGTTGGTCTATAAAATAAAATCCCAATAAAATACATTTAAATTTTTTGTTGTAACATGACAAAATGTTGAAAATTTCAAGGGGTATGAAAACTTTTTTCAAGGCACTGTAAATACATTACAGTGATAAATGTAAAATTATTCCAATATAAAAAAAAACACTTATCCAAGTATTTAGACATCTGAGGCCCCCAGATTATTTAAATATCATTATGTATTTGGTAATTGACAACAGCCATTTACTATTCAGGCTCTCAAGTTCTGAGCAAAAGGGAGAAATAAACCTATTGCTTGAAAATCCAATTCACCTTACAAGCATGCAATTCAAAGCATCCTTTGACATACTTTGTGATTAGGTTGCTTCTTTGTTTCTATTCATTCAAAGATTGAGAGATGAGGGAACTTTCAATAAACCTCCTACCCTCCCCCATTTAAAGCATTCACATTAGTAAAATCCCGACTGAATTCCAATCCACCCAGTTTGGTTCACTCATCTTAGGCAAAGAGTAAACCAAATTCAGTTTAATGGAAAAAAAAGGTTACTGAAATAAATTTGTTGGTATGATTTTGCTTTGAATTGAACTGAAATGTGATCTCTGCATTATAACAAAAGTGGGCTTGACAAGACATGATCATATGCGAATACACTGCAAAATATATCTCTATGGGCAATACATTTAAAAGGCTAAAAAATAAAACCTATGTGGCTCATGACCAACATTAAAAAAAGCTATAAAGAATAAGAAGAGAGTTTTTAAAAAAAATATAAAAATGAAGAAATACTATCATCATTTAAGCGTTACAAAGAATATAACAGAATATGTAAAAGGGAAATCAAGGCTGCAAAACAACAGATTGCAAAAGAGAGTAGGACAACCCCACCACATTTTTTTTTTAAAAGGTCAGGTTTGAGCATGTAGGCCCTTTACAAAATAATCTGGAGTGTGTGACTGTGGACAAAAAGAAGGCAAATTTATTAAATATCTTCTTCAGCTCTGTATATTCAAAGGAGCATGGGGGAACTCAAGTTCATAATGGGTTGATATTGAAATAACCCCAAATGAATCAATATTGGACAGAATAAAAGTGAATAAAGCTCCTGGACCAGATGTCATGCATCCACATTTCCTTAAATGAATTGAGCTTTGCTATTTCAAAGCCATTGCTTCTATTTTTAGGGACTCTTTATTGACTGGCATAGTACCACTGGATTGGCATTAAGGTAGTAAACTTTGTTTTTATTTTTACGTACATGTTGGACATGTGCAATTAGTTTCAGTGCGAATACAAATTCGGCCAAATTTTTGGTTATTCTGATGCCCCATACACACAATCAGAAATGCCATCAGAAAAAACTTGGATGCTTTTTCCAACGGAATTCCACTCAAGCTTGCTTTGCATACACTCGGTCACACAAAAGTTCTCGGAACTTTCGACCATCAAGAACGCAGTGACATACAACACTACGACAAGCTGGGAAAATGAAGTGCAATGCTTCCGAGCATGCGTTGAATTGTTTCCCTGAATGCATGATTTTTTCAGCGTCCGAATCGCATACAAACGCATTTTCAGATAGGAACTTTTTCCCACTGAAAAATAGAGAACCTGCTCTCAATCTTTTGCTGGTGGAATTCTGCCAGCAAAAGTCCAATGGAGCATACACATGGTCAGAATTTCTGACCAAAAGCTCACATCTGACTTTTGCTGGCAGAATTTTTGATCGTGTGTATGGGCCATTGGGTTAGGATGTATCCAAATCTCCAAATGAAATAGTAATGAATAGTAAAGCCGCGTACACACGGGCGGACTGTATGGCCAACAGTCCGCTCGTGTGTGGGCTTCAGCGGACTTTTTCAGCGTGCAGTCTGGCGTACTAAGTATTTCGGAATTTCCGTAATACTGTCCGTCATACTTTGGTTTCAGCAGACAATTCGCTCGTGAGTAGGCTAGTTCGACGGACTAAGAATGGCGCATGCTCAGAAAGGATTTACACGGCGGAAGGTTGCATTGCTGTATATTCGACGTCCTATTTCTAGTCCCGTCGTACGTGCTGTACACGTCATCGCGCAAGCTTTCGACGGACTGTTTGTGCATCCGTGTGTGGTCAAGTCCGTTCATTCTAAAGTAGGACGGACTGCCTGTCGGATTGTATGACGGACTAAGTAGGCCATACAATCCGCCCGTGTGTACGCGGCCTAACAAATTTAGTTGAAATCCGTAAAAATTTGTTTTGTTTATTCGTTTTGTAATGAATTCCAACTTTTCAGAACAATTAGAATTTGTATCAGTTCAAAAAAACGATCGCCCAATTTGAATTCTGTGTGAAGAAATAGCTGGTTGTCAAGCAGCAGGCCGGGAACCTGGCTGCCCACATCCTTAACAACCATGAGTCATCATCTGGCAGGGGGCTTCCCTACTTACAGATGAATATAAAGACAAAGAATGATGGCAATTGCCCGGTAATAGAAAATATTTTCTAAAAAAAGGCGCCAAAATAAAAAACGGCGTGGAGCCCCCCCCCCATAATCCATACCAGACCCTTATCCGAGCATGCACCCCGTCAGGTCAGGAAGGGGGGGGCAAGTGAGCGCCCCCCCGAACCATATTAGGCTATATGGGTTCTTGTTGATGGGGACAAAGGCCTCTTACGGACAACACTGGGCTGTGGTTGTCGGGGTCCGTGGGTGGGGTGCTTATCGCGTGTGGGAAGATGTCTTATGATGTCAGAAGGGGCGGTGTCACTGAGTAATTTAGCCGAGTGGCCCCACCCCTCAATTATATAAGAGCTGTCTAAGTGAAGAGAAGGTAGATGGCAGGTAGCTTCTTAGGAGACAAAGCGTTTTTTTTTTTCAAATTTTCGGGCATTGTGATTGACGATGGATCTACATTGAGGGACAACTGTTTCCTGTGGTTTTTACTTTTTGATGCTTTTTTGGTGAATGGGTATCTCATGCCCATTCACATGGGGGAGCTGTATCTAGGGCCCCCCTTGTTAAAGGGGGCTTCCAGATTCTGATAAGCCCCCCACCCATAGACCGTGACAACCACAGCCCAGGGCTGTTGGGAAGAGGCCCTTGTCTCCATCAACATAGGGACAAGGTGCTTTGGGGGGCCTCAGAGGGGATAAGGGGCCTGGTATTGATTTTGGGGGGGACCCCACGCTATTTTTTTGGCGTGGGGTTGCCCTTGAAAGCCATACTAGACCCGAAGGTCCTGGTATGGGCTGGGGGTGGGACCCAACGCTATTTTTATTTTATTTTTACATTTTTCTATTGGTGGGCAATTGCTGTCATGCTTTATCTTTACATTCACCTGTCAGTGGGAAAGCCCGCTGACAGATAATAACTCATGGTTGTTAAGGATGCAGTTATATACAGCTATTTCTTCACACAGAATTGGAATCAGTAAACCGAGCCAAATTCTGATCATTCTGAAAGCTGGAATTTGTTAGAATATTTATAAATTAAATGAATTTTAACGAAAATGAAACCAAACGAATTCCATAATGAAACAAAATGAGTAACATAACTAATCTATCCGAAACGAATCAATACACATTTTTCCATTATGCACATGTCTATTACTTGTAAGGTTATAAATAATAAAGCTTACCTGTAGGTAAAATTAATATTTCCTAAATGATATTCTAGCGAGCAGCAGTCGGTGACATCACCAGCACATGCGCTCTGAAGGAACGGCATACTTGTGCCCTCCTTCAGAGCTGTGTGCTGCGGCCAAGATTCCCCCGAGCATGGCTCGACCAGTCAGACGTCCCGAGTCTGGAAGGAAGACCGGGTGAAGACGGAAACCTCTGCAGCGGTGACAGAACACCACTGGAGGGCTTTGTTTTTTTTAAGGAAAGTCTTTCATAATGTGCAAGTATGTGGTGCAAAGTGCCACTGGAGAGCTTTGTTTTAGTGTAAGTCTTTCATAATGAGCTTGTATGTGGTGCATACTAGCACATTATGATTATGCCTTGCAGGTGGAAACCTTTTTTTTTTCTTCATAGAGTTTATCACTACTTTAAAAAGGGATCTAAGTCTTTACCAAGTAATTATAGATCTCTGAAGGGATGGTACAGGTATACTACCCCTTCAGAGCGCATGAGCAGGTGACATCAACGGCTGCATGAAGTGTAAATATTCATAGATATTCATAGTACCTACAGGTAAGCCTTGTTATAGGCTTACCTGTAGGTACAAGGGTACAGAATGGGTTTACATCCACTTTAATGTTGATAAATATGAAGTTATGCACTTGGGGGTACAAATATGCACTTATCATATGAACAGGGGAGGGCTGACCATTCGGGCACTCGGGCACTGCCCGAGGGCCCCATGCCACGAAGGGGCCCCATCAGGGTTGCCAGCCTCAATAATATCAGGGACAGTATGTAAAAATCTGTGTTTTTTTTAAAAAAATCCCAAGATTATAGCTGCCCCGCCTCTCCAGTACCTTTTCAATGTGTGTATGTGTATTCTGTGTGTGTATACTGTGTAGCCCCATAATCTTCTATTGCCTGGGGTCCCCATAATTTCTTATTGCTCGAGGCCCCATAATCTTCTCCTATTGCCCGGGCACCCCGTGAGTTGTCAGTCCGCCTCTGCGTATGAATCAATGGTGGAGAAAGATCTGGGTGTTCTGAAAGATTATAAGATTAAAAATAGCATGCAAGGCCAAGCTACTGTTTCCAAAACAAGCAAAATACTTTCTTGTATTAAAAGAGGTATGAAATGCAGAGAGAGATAGAGAGAGATCATTCTGCCCCTGTACAAATCATTAGTAAAACCTCATCTGGACTATGCAGTTCAATTTTGGGCACCAGTTCACAAAAATGGAGAAAGTACAGAGAAGAGCAACATACTGATAAGAGGCATGGAGGAGCTCAGCTATGAGGAAAGATTATAGGAACTGAATGTTACCTTTCTTGAGTAGAGGAGATTATGGAGGATATGATCAACATGTATAAATACATAAGTGGTCTATATAGTGAATGTATTCTTTGTACGTATACGTATTCTTCTACATATTTTTGGTAAAAAAAAAAAAAAAATCACAATAAGCGTATATTGATTGGTTTGGGCAAAAGTTATAGTGTCCACAAAATTGGGGATAGTTTCTAAGCAATGCTGGGACTGTGACATCATAATGGGTGGGGAACATCACCCGGTGATGTCCCTATATAAGTCGCCGCACACCGTGTCCCTGTCATTGCGGCCAGAGAGAGCGTTGAGTCAACATCTCAAGGAAGAAGAAGAAGAAGAAGAGAAGGCGGTGGCGACAGAAGACTGGGCCACCGCTAGTAAAAGAGCTGGAAGAAGAAAGCAGAGGCCCGGCAAAAAGAACCGAAGAGGGGGACAAGACCCCCTAAGTCGGAAGAAGACCCCTAGGCAGCAACGAAGAAGAAAGCCGGGCTCCTCTGCTAGTAAAAGAGCTAGCAGAAGATAGCGGAGGAGTCCGGCAAGAAAACCCCTCAAGACGGAATAAGACCCCCCAAGACGTGCAATAAATTATTTTAAACCCTTGTGTGTTTTTTTTGTTTTTTTTTTACATTTTTTTCACCAGGTGAATGGGTAGGGGTACATTGTACCCCATACTCATTCACATAGGGTGGGGTGCCGGTATCTGGGGGCACCCTTATTAAAAGGGAGCTCCTGGATTCCGATAAGCCTCCCGCCCGCAGACCACGACAACCAACGGCCAGGGTTGTCGGAAAGAGGCCCTTGTCCTCATCAAACATGGGGACAAGGTGCTTTGGGGTGGGGGGCCGCGCAGCGATGTGTCAATCTCGCCATCGTAGGCGGCGACATTGACTTCCTTCGCTAGTCCTGGTTACCTGGAGCCGCGTTCAAAATGAATGGACTTTCCTCCGTGTGCGGGAAAGTCCGTTCACTTCAAAAGTATGGCGGACTAGCACACACATGGCCGGATTATCCGCCTGACAATATTTGAGTCAAAACTACTTTCTAAGTCCGCAAAGTTGACCTGTGGTTCTTAGCATGATGCAGAGCCAGGAATATATAGGGTATATTCACCCTTTAAGTAACGATGGTGCCTCAGTCCAGAGTCCACAGTTTATTTGATATAGAACCCCAAAGTAAGACAATTTGTTGCAGCATCTCATGTTTTATCCCTTCAATGTCCATCACATAATAGACAATGAATAGTTCATCAGGATCTAATGTGGAATGCAAAATAGGAATCACATTATACGTAAAATAATGAAAACTGACCTGTCAACAAGTTTAACGTGTAGTCAAAGTGACCCCAGAACAACATCTATACATGATGTAGAGACAGTATAGCAGTGATCCTGAATAAATCTTATAGAAATATTTTACACAAAAACTATCCAGAATCACTGCTATATGATTTTCACATCATGTATGTTAATGGTTCTAGGGTTGCTATGACTACAGTCTAAAGTTTGTTTGAAATTAGTTATTCTCCACTCTGTAGAATTTGAATGTTTGTCATCCTTAGTGCCGGCATCCCATTCTCATTCTTTTAAAAATTACTTGAAACCACATGGGACTTTAAGTTTCAGCACTTAGGATAATTACACATCACTTCAAATTATGATAACATCATTTTGTATTCCAAAAAAACACTTGTTGAAAACATATGAGAAATACATAGTTCCAATAATACAACACTTATCGGCAATGCTAACATACATATCGCCAATACTAATCATTAATATTATAATACATATCACAAATACTAATCAGCAATATTATAACACATATCGGCAATGCTATAATACATATCGACAATACTACATCACTTATCGGAAATACTAAATTACAATTGGGCAATGCTAATCACCAATATGATATTGGATATCGGCAATACTAATCATTAATATTACTAATCTACTATAATATATATTGGTGATGGTGATACTATAATACACATTGGCCAAACCTACAATACAAATCACCTAGCTAATTGGCAATACTATAACCAATATCTGCAATATTAATCTGCAATAATAAAACACATTAAGGCAATAGTAAAATACATATGCAATACTATTTGCCAATACTATACTACAAATCACCAATACTAAACTGCAATACTATAACACATATTGACAATACTAATGGTAATGCTAAAATACATATTTAACCAAGGCTATATTATATTTGGACTGATTTGAGATTTTTTGAAACACTGTTTAAATACTTTATATCCTTATATTACTGATTTAGTATATCACATTACTGTATTTTTCATGTTTTTAGCGCCACCTATGGTCTGTATGGTTAGGGTTTTTTTTTTTTGGACACATCTTGGAGCTTGGATTGGGCTGCAACAGCTGCTACATTATAATTGGCAAATTCCCATATTCGTTTTGCTCACATAGTTTCATTTGAGTTTTTGCTTTATTTAGTTTTTAACATCTTGTGCACAGTTCAATTCTATTATATCGGCAATACTAATCACCAATACTATAATACATATCTCCAATACTAATCATCAATGCTATATTACATATCGCCAAAATGAATTGCCAATATTAAAACACATACTAATTAGGTTTACTATAATACATATTGGCTATACTAATTGCCAATACTATAATACATATCTGCAATACTAAGTGCCACTCCCATAACCTGTATTGCCAATTAGTATTGGAAATATGTAACATAGTATTAGTAGAGGCAATGTCTGTTAAAGTATTGGTGATTAGTATTACAAATACGTATTATAGTATTGGCGATTAGTATTATCAATATGTGTAATAGTACTGCTGATAAGTATTGGCGATATGTAACACAAATCACCAATACCAGTTGTCAATACTATAATACATATCAGCAATACTAAACGGCAATACTATAACACATATCGGCAAAAATGATCGGCAATACTATAATACATATTTGCAGTACTAAAATACATATCAGAAATACTAATCACCATTATTATAATACATATTGGCAATACTATAACGCATATCTACAATATCATCCAATACATATTGGCAATATTAATCAGCAATAGTATAACACATATCGGCAATACTAATCGCCAATACTATTATGCATATTGTCATTACTAATCAGCAATTCTAATCACCAATACATATTGCCAAAACATATTTTCAGTACTAATCGAAAATACTATGACACATATCAGTATTACTAATCGCCAAGACTATAATTCTTATCATCAAAACTAAAAGGCAATCTATAATATATATCACCAATACTAATTGCCAGTATTGTAATTCATACAATATCTTCAATACTAATTGGCAATACTATATTACATATCAGCAATATAAATTACCAATACTATAGTACGTATTGCCAATACTAATTGCCATTTCTATAATACAAATCATCAATACTATAATACATATCAGCAGTACTAAAATACATATCGCCAACACTATTATACATATCACATATTATATAGTACTGTACATATCACCCATCACTGAAATCCACCATGTGTTCTTATCACCTATAATACATCTTTCATTTAAAATTGCCCATCACTGACAGCAGAGTCAAACTTTTTCAATCAGTGTTACTTCAGGTTTCTTCAGGGGTGCTTTGGCAAAATGCCTAAAAATTGCCCAAAAATTATATACAAGCCAGTGGGCGGTTGAGCCTGCCTTTTAGTTATGCAAAGCACAAGTTTTCATTGTGCACCATTACAACTTCTAGTCATTGATATCTCATCAACCAATGATGTCATTGGTTGATAAGGAGGGCACGGCATCCTTGTTTGCCCCACTCCATTAGCACTGGCGTCATATTAGTTGAGTGAGAGAGAGAAACCATTGGAATACTACTTAGTACCAATGTGCAAAGGTGGTTTTCCTTTGGAAGAATACATTACCCCAAACGCTGGGTGCCCTATATGTCTGGATTTTACTACATTATGTAAAAGTAGTAGTTTAGTTTTTTTTTTTACGTTTTAGAATGGAGTGCCTCGAGATTCAAAATTTTAAATGGTGGCTTGATTAAAAAAAAGGTTGATAAACACTGCTTTACACTGACTTTCCTGATATTTTTTTAGTTTTTTTAACATCTTGTGGGCATTTTTTGATCTTTACTGGAAGATTGCAACTTGTCCAAGATTAGTTAAAATATTTACAATAAAAGTCAGTTCTATTTATAGTGGCCTATATAATCAATGAATATGCATACAGAAAATCTTTGTCTGCAAAATCTCACCTTTCACCCCTCAACAAGCCAAAGCTCCATATTCCAAATTGGTCACAAATAACAAAAAGGAGCCAATACTACAATGCCCCTAAACTGGGAGAATAAAGAAAGTTGCGTTTGAAAATATTGAAACAATTACCCATTTATTGCCTGTGTATGGTTATGGTTGTCATGTCATGGCTGTATGAACTCAAACTGACCAGATGGTAAAGGTATTTGTTGCTTTTAATGAGGGAAAATCCAAGAATAAATCCTATAAGTAATGAGGACACAAAGCACATTTTCATAAGTCAGTACAATTGATATTATTTGTATTTGTAAGAGTAATTCTAGAAAACTAGACTTCAATAAACTTTGCTATTAAAGGCTTAAGCTTAATAAATATATATGCTGCAGTGCAGATTAGGGAATGAAATGCTAATATTGTGACATTGATCACAAATACAGTATTTAAAATGGGCTTATACTGTAGGTACTTATTGTGTTGAAAAGTTAGGGCAATGTCTTAGAAGAAAGTCAAGTGTAGGATTTATACTGTCAATCCACTATAGAGGTTTCTGACCACATGGGATAGAATATTGCAACAAGAGGCCCCGAATGCTTCACTCTATACTGTATCATGTTCCTAACATATAAAATGTCAAGTACATCACAAAGTGAAGCATTCGGCAGGTACACAATAACATATAAAAAGTGCAGGGATCTGGACAGTGTAATGTACAACATGACATATACAGGGGTTAAAACTATGTAACACACATACCGCATACTCTGACATGTTACATACTATGTTGTATTGAGTATGACAGTATAGGTATGGTTATGGGAGTAAAAGGTCAGAGTACGCAGCATGCTCCATAGCATATAGAATGCAGGGTTTGGGATTATATACCATACAATTCAGCATAAAGTGTGAAAATCAGGAGTGTCTAATGTACAACATAACTTATACAGTGCAATGGTCAGGGACTTTGCACAACAGCAAAACATTTTTTGTTGGTAGCCAGTGGCTATAAGTTGTCTGCCAAAGCATTGGTAGTCAGTGACAATAATGCAGCGTACACACGATCGGAATTCTCGTCGGAAAAAGCTCTGATGGTTTTCCCGACAGAATTCCGACGGGATTCGGCTCAAGCTGTCTTGCCTACACATGGTCACACCAAATTCTGATCGTTTATAACGTGGTGACGTACAACACATACGACGGGACTAGAAAAAGGAAGTTCAATAGCCAGTAGCCAATAGCTTCTGTCTCGTAGTTTAATCTGAGCATGCGTGATTTTTGGCATGCCGAAATTGCATACACACGATCGGGAATTACCGATAGAAAGTTTTTCTGTCTGGAAAATTGAGAACATGCTATCAATTTTTGGCTGGAGGAAATTTGGACAGCTAAATTCCGATGGAGCATACACATGGTCGCATTTTCTGATGAAAAGCTCTCATCAGGCTTTTTCTGGCCGAAATTGCAATCGTGTGTACGCGGCATAAGGCTACTTTCACGCTGGGGTGGGCGCCGACGGTAAAGCGGTGCTATATTTAGCGCCACTTTACCGTCGTTTTAGCAGCGTTATTAGTCTGCTAGCGGCTGATAAAAGGGTTAAAACCGCTGGCAAAGCACCGCTGTTTGCGCCGCTGCCCTTTTGTTTTCAATGGAAAGGAGCACTCTAGGAGTGGTGAATACACCGCTCCTATAGCACTGCAAAGATGTGGCTTGCAGGACCTTTTTGACCGTCCTGCAAGTGCACCGCTCCAGTGTGAAAGCCCTCAGGCTTTCACACTGGAGATACAGAAGAGACACTTTACAAGCACTATACAGGCACTATTTTTAGTGCTGTAGCGCCTGTAAAGTGCCTCAGTGTGAAAGTAGCCTAAGATCCCCCTACAGCATTATGATTAGGAGCAATATTTCTCTTAATGTCACTTATCCCTTGGACATATCCTAGATCTGCTGGATCTGATTTTTTTAAAATATCCTGTAACAGTCCAAGGGTCAAAACAATAGGGGGGGGGGGTATACACTTTGAATACCCAGTCATGTGCAATAGAAATGATAAAAAAAAATGAATTCTTACTTGTATATGTTTGGATAATTGCAGTCAACACAGCTTCACCCTATTACGCTTATTTACAAAGCTCGGTGAATATATTCACTTTCTAAAGTGAACAGTAAATCAACCCCAATGATTGTTGGAGCCAAATTTGCAGATTTTTTTTTCCTTGTACATATTGCAGAAAAAAACATCTGACTGGTATGAATGGTACAACTGCTCTTCTGTCTTTTTATAATTGTGTGCTATAGTGTTAGATATCTAAGACTTATAAAAAAAAAAAAAAAAATGCGTAAAAATATTACTATATTCAAATTTAAATTAAAGCTCACATAACTTGCAGATAATTTTATTAAAATATTCTTCTCATTCATTTTTACAGGAATTGATTATGGTTAGTGGACAGAGGTGAGATGTTGCTAACTAAAAACATGTGCCCACAATAAGCCCACAGTGCACCCACACTACTCACAGCATCCACCCAAACTATTTTTTTACCTGATGCCCACACTATTTGCACTATGAACCTGCAGTGTCTGCACCATACACCCATTATGCACACCTGCATCCACACTATCCCCCCATGCATTCATACTATTTGCACATGGCACCAACACTATCTGGACTGTGCTCTCGCATGATCTACATTATTGTAAAGGGGCCATTTTAAAGTTGTAGTAAACCACTGTAAAAAAAAAAAAAAAAAAAACTCTCCCCGACAAGACAATTGCATAATATGCTAGTATGCATAGCATACTAGCACATTATGCAAGACTTACCTTAAAACAGACCTCCAGCGGTACGCTGTCACTGCTGAGAGGGCTTCCATCTTTACCCGATCTTCCTTCTGGGTACGCAGGATCTGGCTACATGAGTGACCGGGGCCGAGATTAAGTCACTCCCGCACACGTGCGCAGGAGCCCTAATTTACGGTACCAGCACTGAAAGTCCGGCACAGTATGCCTGACCTTCAGAGCACATGCGCTGGTGACGTCACCGGCTGCATGCATGCAGAAAATCTCCTAAACAGCGCAGGTTTAGGAGATATTCACTGTACCTGCAGGTAAGCCTTATTATTATAGGCTTTCCTGTAGGTACAAGTAAAAATAATGGGTTTACTACCACTTTAAATGGCTTGTGAGCTAGGTCCTTCCCTATCCCACTTTTCTTTGCACTGTCACATCTATATATTGTATTACAAAAAAGGAAATCCCTGCACTACTAACACACCTTGGTATAGATAGTGATTAATAGTTAACCTCGTGCCACAATGGTTCAAACAGCAAGAAAGCAGCTATGGTTGCAACAAAAACACCGACAGGGGTGCAAACCCTCCCCTAGAAATGTGGTATCAGGTAAATGAATGGTGTTGCGCTCCACAAAAATAAATGAATAAATACTAATAAATAATACAAATAGCTACATATGACTATTCAAAGCTTATTACTATAAATGTGCACCTTCTAAAGTGCATTAGTGCCAACCAAACAATGTTCAATCAAATGCAATGTGGATAATCAAATACTCCAAATAAAGTGCATGCAGTGAAAATAAATTTATACTGAAAATGAAAATAAATTCAGACAGTAAAAAAATTAATAATTACTGAGAGTATAATAGAATTCTAGATCGTGTCTCAGTCCATAAAGTGCATACAGTGAATACGATAGATTAATACTAAAATTGCAATAAATTGTGTCTCAATCCATAAAGTGCATCCAATGAACAAAAATGTTGAAAAAACGTTGAAGAAAAGTCCAATCAAAATAAGAATGTCTCTTATCTATAACATCAAAGTAATGTATATCAGATCATGCAGTATGTGAATCCACACTGTGCCATAAAGTAAACTAGATAACAATGACACACCATCTACCATCATCTGCATTGGTGTCCATATGAGCAGGCATTATCCTGTACAAGCGTTGTTTGACTTACTTTTTAATTAAAGTGGTCAAACGGATCTGGTAAGCAGTTTGGACTTGTATCCTCACTACTGGTGTAGTTCTACGTTCATGGTGGAGGGAGTCGCAAGTTTTCTTCCGACGTGTTGCTAATCGTTGCTCTATCACGATTACTATTTGTTTTCCACTTTCCGGATCGGCAGAATTCGACAGAATTCATTCTTTGTAGAGACACGTTATTGGGACTTTACATTGTTAATTATTATTACTATGTATGGTGGTTCACTGATGTTCACTATTTCTCTAGTATAATTATTGTTATTATATATGTGCATATTTTTCACTTTGGTGATGTTCACATTATTTTAAGCACTTTTTTTCAGCCATTCTGATTCAGTGGTTTAGAAAAAAATTTTTTTGGCAAACTAGTGGTTTAGATTAATATTTTTACAGAGCGCCCTTAATCATTGTTATCACTTTACAGGTGTTTGTTTCACTTTTCTAGGGAGCTGCTCTTTGTGTATATTTCTTATTTGTTTTTGTTCACATGGCGCGGAATTTGAGCAGTTGAATTGCAACTGCTTTGTTCACCATAAAGTAAACTAGTTCCGTGAAAAGAAAAGATAATAATAATTCCACCAGTGATCTTGTGAATCCTCAGAGTCGGGTGTTTACACACTGAGTGCAATGGCCACCTTACCTCCCTGCTGTAAGATAAACGGCAAATAATTCCCAATTCCAGCAGTTACAATGTTGTTATCAACTGGTATAGGTACTGCAGGAAATCGCCTCTAGATTCTCAGCCATACACCACAGATCATATCCATAAAAGAGAGAAAGGGAGCTCCAATAGTGAAGTATGCACTGCCAAATATACTTTATTATAAAAAGGACAAAGTCCTGGGTACTCACATTTAATCACACAATCAAAAGCAAAATTACAGCATAGAAACGAACGAACTCCACGTTTGTACCCCGGACGTCACTTCCGGTATCCTCCTCATCCAATCCTACGCGTATCGTCACTAATCATGTGACTTCATCAGGGAATAGAATATAGGAGGGGGACAGACGCTTAAATGTCCATGATTGGTGGACATTTTCTTGTAGTCTATAATAGTAATGATAGCTATAGACCTCACTCAGCGGCCATTTTCCTATAGCCCGTAACGCAACTAGCCCTACAGCCATTATCTAATAGACATCAGCAACATAATACTAATCTCGATAGTTAATGGCCATTTTCCTATAGCCCACAGCTCGTAGTAATACTAGTGACCGTAGACCTCGCACCGCGGCCATTTTCTCGTGGTCCGTATCACAACTAACACCACAGTCATTTTCTTATAGACATTCAAGGACAAAATAGGGATAGTTGACTGAGCAGCTGCCGGCACCCATTTTGCTATAGTCAACTCCACACAGTCATTTACTGTGGGCTCCACTCACGGCCAATTTCCCGTTACTTACAGGTGTGGCTATAATCATTGCTATGGGCTGAGTCCATACCTATCTTCCTATAAATTTTTTGCCCATACACAATGGGAATAATCAGAATTCAACGCCAGGAAACTCATGAACATGTTAAAACATCAAAAAAGCTAAAAAATGTTACAGCGAGATTCTATAACATCCTATAATACCAATAGGCAACGGAGGTAAAAAAGGCAACCTTACTTAAAATAAGTAATAAAATCTCTAGCTCATACCTACATCAAAACCACAAACATATATGTCTAAAGAACAATACCTATTATAATGATATACATTATATCCACAGCCCTTCAAATAATTATAAAGCAATAATAGCCGCATGGATGACAATAAATAAGAGCCGTAACTCAGATGTTCCATATCATTATACAGTAATCTAAAAAAATGTATCCTAACAATTAGACACTGGCTACATCAGAGCCGCAGTCATATACATCTTCAAATAAATCAGTCTATTATGAATCAGTCTATTTACCTCTGTTGCCTATTGGTATTATAGGATGTTATAGAATCTCGCTGTAACATTTTTTAGCTTGCCCATAGCAATGATTATAGCCACACCTGTAAGTAATGGGAAATTGGCCGTGAGTGGAGCCCACAGTAAATGACTGTGTGGAGTTGACTACAGCAAAATGGATGCTGGCAGCTGCTCAGTCAACTATCCCTATTTTGTCCTTGAATGTCTATAAGAAAATGGCTGTGGTGTTAGTTGTGATACGGACCACGAGAAAATGGCCACAGTGCGAGGTCTACGGTCACTAGTATTACTACGAGCTGTGGGCTATAGGAAAATGGCCGTTAACTATCGAGATTAGTATTATGTTGCTGATGTCTATTAGATAATGGCTGTAGGGCTAGTTGCGTTACGTGCTATAGGAAAATGGCCGCAGAGCGAGGTCTATAGCTATCATTACTATTATAGACTACAAGAAAATGGCTGCCAATCATAGACATTATTTAAGCGTCTATCCCCCTCCTATATTCTATTCCCTGATGAAGTCACATGATTAGTGACGATACGCATAGGACTGGATGAGGAGGATACCAGAAGTGACATCCGGGGTACGAACATGGAGTTCATTCGTTTCTATGCTGTAATTTTGCTTTTGATTGTGTGATTAAATGTGAGTACCCAGGACTTTGTCCTTTTTATAATAAAGTATATTTGGCAGTCCATACTTCACTATTGGAGTTCCCTTTCTCTCTTTTTTATGGATATGATCTGTGGTGTATGGCTGAGAATCTAGAGGTGATTGCCTTTAGTACCTATACCAGTTGATAACAACATTGTAACTGCTGGAATTGGGAATTATTTGCTGTTTACCTTACAGCAGGGAGGTAAGGTAGCCATTGCACTCCGTGTGTAAACACCCGACTCTGAGGATTCACAAGATCACCGGTGGAATTATTATCTTTTCTTTTCATGGAGCTAGTTTACTTTATGGCACAGTGTGGATTCACATACTGCATGATCTGATATAGATTACTTTGATGTTATAGATAAGAGACATTCTTATTTTGATTGGACTTTTCTTCAACTTTTTTTCAACGTTTTTTCAACATTTTTGTTCATTGGATGCACTTCATGGATTGAGACACAATTTATTGCAATTTTAGTATTAATCTATCGTATTCACTGTATGCACTTTATGGACTGAGACACGATCTAGAATTCTATTATACTCTCAGTAATTATTTATTTTTTACTGTCTGAATTTATTTTTCAGTATTAATTTAATTTTCACTGCATGCACTTTATTTGGAGCATTTGATTAAACACATTGCATTTGATTGAACATTGTTTGGTTGGCACTAATGCACTTTAGAAGGTGCACATTTATAGTAATAAGCTTTGAATAGTCATATGTAGCTATTTGTATTATTTATTCGTATTTATTCATTTATTTTTTTTGATTGATTTATTCTTGTGGAGCGCAACACCATTCATTTACCTGACACCTTGGTATAGCCCACCAAGTATACAAGTGAAAAAAACTAAACTACGTAGAGAAAACATGCATTACCGTGGAGCAGCTACCACTAAATAAAATGCAGTCATTATACACTTGACATAATATTAAAAAGAAAAAGTATAGTATTAAAAAGAAAACATAGTGACATGCTCCCCACATCTATATAATTTTTATTATACACAGGGCTTCTTTTTTAGCAGGAACATGGGGGAACGCAGTTCCAGCATCTCCGGTATTGAATCTATGTAATGACAAGAGGTGCTGAGGTGTGCTAGAGGTTCTATTATTGCTGTTTTTTTGTTGCTGGTGGGTTCTTCTATTGCTGGGTAGTTAATTGTTGCAGGGAGGGATCTATTATTGCTGGAAGGTCTATTAGTGCTGGCTGCTTGGAGATCTATTGTTGGAGGGGTCTAATTTTGATGGCTGCAGGGGATCTATTTTACTACTTTTCTTGTTATTAAGAAATTCCATACAAATTACTTAGCACCACAAAATTAACCGGTTCTGTATTCTCTGAAGGGGGGGGGGGGTTGGTGTTAGCGGGTGGAGTGTAGGGGTTGTAACCATGGAACGTTACTAGGAGGTGGGTAAGGGGCAGATCAAATGACACCCCTCTCTAATGGTGTGGCATGATGGATAAATATCTGCCTGTATTTCTCAGCATTGGGGACATCATTGATCCTGACCAAATGAACCTCCGCCATGCTTCACTGTTGCCTCCAGGCACTCATTGTACCGTCCTCCAGCCCTTCATGAATAAACTGCCTTTTTTTGCTACAGTGAAAGATTTGTCCAGAACACCTGCTTCCATTTTCCTGCACCCCAGTTCCTATGTTTTCATGCATACTTGAGTCGTTTAGCCATGTTTACATGTCCTGTGATTTTTAGCCTATCTCTGTCCCCATCCATGTCTCATCCTAGTATGATACTAAGGATATTGAGGGGACTTGGGAGGGGGGGGGGGGGCACAAGATAGTTGGCTGGAGGACAAGTAGTATATATCCAACTATTCCTATCAAGCTAAGGTATAATTCTCTACATTCCCTTTCTCTATGATCCTCCTTTTACACTGTAACTCTGTTGCAATATTCTATCTAATGTGGTCTCTATAGTGGCTTGATAGTATAAATCCTTCATTTGATCTTCTTAGTAGACATGGACTTATCTTTTTAACACAATAAGTACCAATAATCTCATTATAGATATTGTATATGCATGTGATAAGTTTCACAATATCAGCATTTTTTGTTTTTAAATTTGCAGTTTATTAATTTATTAAGCATTAACCTTTAAAAGCAAAGTTTGAAGTCTAGTTTTTTTAGACTTATTATCTGAATTATTCTCCCAAGAATACAAATAATATCAATTCTAGTGACACACGAAAAAGTGATTTGTGTCCTCATTTCTTGTGGGATTTATTCTTGGATTTGCTCTTATTATAAGCAGCAAATAACTTTACCATCTGGTCACTTGGAGTTCATATTAAGGACAGGATTGCTAAGCTGTGCAACAATAAGACATATCAGATGATGGCCGGCAGCTTTTTAACACATTGCACAAATGTGAATTGACAAGTCTTCAGCTCTTTGAATTTGCTATTTGTATCCTTTTATGAAGACCATTCAAATCATTCACTGACAGGCTTCAGATAAATGTTTAGGAGACAAAACATTGTTTTTCATCAGGACATCCTCTTTTCTATTCATGACTGTTAATATCACATGACCCATACACATGCTACTTGTAGCTGCTGCCATGCGAATTACTCAAGCTTGTATACAGCATAAACACTTTCTAAATGTTAATTAAACCAAGTAAAAAAAATTATATTTTTTCAATCTCCCTGGCGGTATTCCTGAGTGTGGCTCAGTACCATTAGCGTTAACCCCAAGCCACCCTCGGGATTGCATCTCAGGATCCTCGTGCAGTGTACTTACCTTGTCCCCAGGATTCTGCGATGCCCCCCTGCTGTGACTGTGTCCTCCGCCCGATTCCTCTGTGTGCCAGGCTCCAAGTGACGCATGGGAGCAGAGCCCGGCAGCAAATTCAAAAAGTTCAAAATTCATAACACATACAGTACACTGTAACCTTACAGATTATATTACTGTATGAAATCATTTCACATCCCTTTTGTCCCTAGTGTTTTGTCCAATGCCCTGCATGCAGTTTTATATTATATATACTGTTCTTTCTGCCTGGAAACTTGAGATTGTCCATAGCAACCAAAAAGTGTCCCTTTACATCAAAAGGGGTTTGAGACCAGCTAGAAAACAGTGGCAGTAAATTAGAACACTATTATTATTTTTTATATTTATAGTTATTTATTATATTAGAATTTATGATTTAGCGTTTCAGACTTTATCATACCCGGGATTTCTACTAGACTCTTGTTTGGACAGATTTAAGTGTGTTATTACTAAGAATTACAGGCCTAAAATATAAAACGCCAAATTTCTATGTAAAACAATGTACCACTTTGAGGCTCAAAAATCTGACAAAATCATACCGCCAGGGAGGCTACACAGTAAATCTGTAAATAATATCTTGCTAATTCTGTACCTGCTGCAGATTAATTCTGGCCAGTAACTATACCCTCTTGCAAAAATAAAGGATGGATAGGGCACTTCTGCCTGAAAGTCCTCCAATAGGCTGTTATCCTAGGGTCATCATAGGGGAGACGCATAGTGGTGCTGGAATGTCACTCGAGCAGCACATCGGCGAGCAGAAGTAGACTCTGGTATAACAAGAAATATACAAGAAAGGCACTTGTAAGTGCAGAAAACCAACAATGTATTGTAGCATACGGTTAAACTGCTTTGAAAAAGTTACTTTTTCACATGTTCCGAAGCGCGCTCCTGCCCCATCTGACGTCACTTACAGTAAATGCGTTCTATGTTAAGAAGTGAAGTGACAATAGCCTGTATTGTCTATTTTGATAAGCCTACTTTACCGTATAATCCTGTAAGTATTTTTAACCATATGCTCCAATAAATTGTTGGTTTACTGCACTTAGGAGCGCCTTACTTGTATATTTCTTGTTATACCCCTCTCACGCATCTGGGTTGATTTACTTTAAGCTGAAATCCATGCACAAAAATGTTCATTTAAATATATTCCTTAACTCCCACAAAAGATGTAAATCTACTTCACGTGTATCAAATCACTGTGCAAAACCAGATATTACCTTGTAAAAGTAGCAGTTACATCATTAATTTGCTGTACATAGCCTGTGCAGAGATCAGAGCTCAGAAGCTCAACCTACTACAGGTTGCCTGCAAAAAACTAAAGAGGGGCGGGTTCCAGACCAGTCACCCAGCAGGAGGCGAACCACTTACTAAATGATACACGCTGGTCTTTTATACTGGAAGCTACTGCACAGAGGCAACATTTTATGTACAAATGATACACAGATTTGGGAATAATACATAAAGTACACCAAGAGTCAGGGAAGAATATACCCCAGATAGCAAGCAATTGTGCTACACGTTTTGAAAATGACTTGCTAAGCTATTGCTAGACTTGCCAGGCTTCACACATTTGCAGCAAATCTGCATTGCATGAATCCAGATCAATTTTCTTTGCAAACATTCTTCAAGTCTGTTGCAAGTTCTGGTTCAGTTATGTAGTGGAATAGTCATCCCACCACAGGGAGTCACTGTGACTTGCAGAGCTCTTGTTGTACACTCACCAATGCAGCTGTGCTCCTGCTAGAGATGTATCACGCAAATTTGCTACAAATTGGAAAGGTGCCAACTAGAACTTGTGCTTCAAGTGCTCTGCAAGTGTACAACTTGCCAATGAAAATGTGCGGCAAGTTAACAAGACTTATAGTTCAACACTGCCACACGTTTGTGGCAAGTTATCCTTGCTATTTGAGACATTATCCTTGTACTTAGACAGTATTTGCTTATCCTGGAGTCCAGCTTTAAGAATTGGAGGCTGCAAACCTAGCAAAGAAAATAAAGACGCAGAGTACTTTTTCACTAGAATTTTAATTCTTTTATTTTAGTTTAGTTCCATCCCTAGGGACTAGGGATGGGCTGAACAGACCGCTTATTAGTTCGCACCAGAACTTCTGAACACAGCGAAAGTTCGGACCCGAATAACATACCCCATTAAAGTCAATGGGACCCAAACGTCAAAAATAAAAAGTGCCCATTTTGAAGGCTTATATGCAAGTGATTGGGCATACAATGGTTTATGGGGGTCCAGGTCATTTTTAAATGAGCAGTGATTTTTTTTTTTTGATTTTTCAAGTGAAAGCCAAAAAATTAAAAATGCATTCCAATATAGTGCATGCTGGGGGGGGGGGGGGGGAGGGGGGGCATCCCCTTAGTGTACCTGTAAGATGTCAGATCTATATATAATGTTTAGAATCTGCTGCAACAAAAATTGCATTCATAAAGACAATGTAGTGCACTGGGAACAAGATTAGAGATTTTTTGGATACATTCTGGTGTCACTTTGACTTTGTATAGAAGTAACGGGTGCATAAAATTTGGTGTTTAGGTGTCAGTGGCGCCTTCCCACTGTAACCCCATAGAGGTACTCTTGATGAAAACAAGAATTGCCTTGCTGTAAAAAAATTGCAATGATATGCACCTGTCAAACAGGTGCTGAAAATTACTCTTTAGTTGTCGGGCACCTTCCCACTGTAACCCTATAAAGGTGCTCTTGATGAAGGAAAAGAAATTGCAATGATAAGCATATGGTTGGTGTTTTTGCCACGTTTGCTGTGCCTGAGACTAGGTTTGCAGATAGCAACAGTGCGATCTGCTGCAGGTGTGCTGAAAAAGGTCCAGACAGATGAGCTTTGGGGAGTGGGCTGGGAGATAACAGTTGCAGAATGTGATGGAATAGGGTAGTTGCTCTCTACTCTTTCTTGATGTCAGCCTCCTTGGGGTTGTGCCGCCTCATCTTCTGTTTCCTCCTCTGCTCTATCTGGTACCCAAGTCACATCAGTGACCTCATCATCATCATCATCATCATCATCATCTCCTCCATCTTCATCATTACCACTGGAGACAACTTGTCAATACGCTGCGGCTTGGGGAACATGAATGCCAATTTGTCTACCAGTGTTCCTCCCTCTCTCTAGGCTCATATTCCTGTTATCCTCAACCTCAGAACCAACAACTGAATCAAGAAATGACTGGCATCATCAAGGGGCAAGTGGCTGATGATGTGGTCAAATAACTCAGCTGACTCTTCAATAGCCATTATAGGGGCTGTGGCAGGAATAGATATGGACAAGGAGGCAGGTTTATCTCCACTCTGGCAACTGCAGGAGACTGCACACTTGTCTCTGCTTGTGTGATGGAGGATGAGGAAGGTTTAGTAAGCCAGTCCACCACCTTCTCTGTACACTGTGGCTGGATAGCATGGGCAAACTCACTAAACAGAGGAAATGGTGCCCTGCCTGAGGACTGACCAACACGTCCACCTTTGCCTGTGGACACTTTTGTTGTTGGCCCTCTCACAGTGCCAAGGGAACGTCTGCCTTCTCCTTGTTGTCCTCCCAGACCTTATTGGGAGGGAGGGGGCGGTGCCTATAAGCAAATGTAAAGAAGAAGTTGAAATCTGTATGTAGGTACACTTTAATCAATGTAAAGAGGTGTTTGGTGCACTTTATTTTGAGTACTTCCACTACACAGACACACTCCATGGATACACTAGAATATAATGTGCCAAACGTAAAGTGACGCACATAACTATATGTCGTTTAACTGGCAATAACGCACAAAACTATATGGCATTGAACTGGGAGTAATGCACACAGAACTATATGGCATTAACCCCCCTGGCGGTATTTCCGAGTCTGGCTCGGGGTGGAGATTTTGTACCAAAAGCGGTAACCCCGAGCCAGACTCGGGACCATATCGCTGAATGCAGGGAGAGGTCTACTTACCTTATCCCCTAGATCCAGCGATGTCTCCCCGCTGTACGAGTGGCTCAATGTAACACGGAGCTGATCTCCCTTCCCTGCGAGCGTTGCGACGCACGGGGACAGAGAATGGTGCCAAATTCAAAAAGTGAAACACACACATTACATACAGTATAATGTAATCTTACAGATTACATTGCTTTATGTAATTATTTCACATCCCCTTTGTCCCTAGTGTTCTGCCCAGTGTCCTGCATGCAGTTTTATCTCATAAAAACTGTTCTTTATGCCTGGAAACTGGAGATTGTCCATAGCAACCAAAACTGTCCCTTTACATCAAAAATGGTTTTAGACCAGCTAGAAAACAGCGATAATAAATTAGAATCACTCGCAGAATTGAGCGATAGCGATTTGTGGGGAGATCCGTCATCAAATACTGAAAAGTAATGACAGTCTCTGTCACAATTCTGCAACTGAGCAAATTTCTGTGTTTTTGATTTGATTACATTATTGAATAATTTTATTATTGTTATATTATTATTTGGTATAATTATTTATAGTTATTTATTATATTATAATTTATGATTTCATTTTTCAAACTTTATTATACCCGGGATGTCTGCTAGACTCTGGTTTGGACAGATTTAAGTGAGTTATTCCTAAGAATTACAGGACTACAATATAAAACACCACATTTTCATGCAAAATAAATTGTACCGCTTTCAGCACCTAAAATCTGAACTAATCATACCGCCAGGGAGGTTAAATTGACAGTAACACACACAAAGCTATATGGCGTTAAACTGGCAGTAACACAATCAAATAGATAAACGGTCACTTCACTGATGCTAGACACTAGAATATAATGAGCCAAACGTAAAGTGACACACATAACTATATGGTGTTAAACTGGCAGTAACGCACAAAACTATATGGCGTTAAACTGGCAGTAACGCACACAAAACTATATGTGTTAAACTGGCAGTAACACAATCAAATAGATAAACTGTCAATACACGGATGCTATCTAAACTGTCCATACACTAGCTATGCACTAATGTAAAGATTACTGACACGGTCTCACTAAACTACAGTGAAACTATCTGAGCTGTCCCTACTCTAGCTGCACACTATGCAAAGCTGAATGATGGTCCTCCTCACTACACTCAAACTATCCCTATACTAACACTAAACTAATATTCTACACTGACAATTGAAGCAAAATAGCACAGTATAGCACACTAACTAATAGCATTGAACAGAACCCTGCTCTATCTCTTACCACACAGAAATCACACCGAAAATGGCTGCCATTGAAAGAGTACTTTTATACTGTGGGGTGGGAATGAGTCATGATTGTCCAATCATAACTCTGATCAGTGTCCTGATTGGCTGAAGCTTTCACTGCTTCAGCCAATCAGGGATTGAAATGCACTGCTCAATGCTGCAATGCATCGTGGTCGGTTCAGGGGGGTGAACAAACAGCTGAACGACCCATTTGTTTGATTACTCGTCGAACGTCTGAACAGAAAGTTCGGCCCAAACCGATCACCCATCCCTATAAGGGACATATGCTGCCACTAAAATCGCCAAATTACCCTAAATGGAGAAGATTCAGTACCTCTCTTTCCTTTCTAAACAGTGTTCCACAACAACTGCTCAGTAATGGGGAAACTAATTATTTCTGTATTGTATCCCTGACTTATCATAAAATCATCCATTAAATTTATTGATGGTCCAGTCATAGAAGTGTTGTGTTAGAGTTACCTAGACCATTATTAACTCTAATACACTTGGAACTGGAAAGAACAGAACAGTCTAAATATATTATTAATCTAGAACAGGCTTTCTGAAGCTTTTTAATATGGAGTAACCCTTCAAATAGCTTTCCAGTCCCAGGGACCCCCTTCTAGTTAATATTTCTACAGCTCATGGTACATTAGTGTGATGGCCATTGAGAGGAGTGTTTCTTGCACTTGTGGTCATTAGGAAGAACCCCCTTACTTATAGATAGTTAGATAAGTAACCACTTACAACCATCTTTTTAAAAGACCGAAAATGCTAACTACTCAAGGAACTCCTAGGAACCCCTAGAGCCCTGGTGTCCAACCTCAGCAGTTTGTAGTGGGAAAATTGGAGATAATAGGATTGATTTTTACTAGCCTCATGTAACATGTTCCCAGTTTTGTAGTGGGAAAATTGATTAGGGTGATAGGATTGATTTCTACTAGCCTCATGTAACCTGTTTCCAGTTTTGTACTGTCCATACTCTCTGACCCTAATTTCCTCTATAAGGGCTGCAGTTTTTGAAAGTCCTCTCAAGCAATGCATATATTGAACATTATGTGCAACCATTTGTCAATATCAAGGACTTTGTTTGAGACCCCCTTTAGCTCATAAGTTGGTAAACACTGCTCTAGTCTAGAGGAACCCTAGGATTTCACCAAACCCTGATTGAGAAAGGCTCATCTAAAAACTTTCCTTGTACTTTTTCATCCTTGGCATGCACATATATAGCACTGTTGTCACCACTTGCTCTTATGTGAGCCTTCTTCTGTTAGTGTGATATCCCTACATGCCCTCACTTCTGATTATTGGGATGTTAAGAGAGAGAAAGAAGAAGAACATCGGAGCAGAAGGTGAAGTCAGTAAAAGAAAGCTGAATGAAAAATTCCTATGTGAATATTGATGGGCAATAACACAAATTGTTTCAATGATGGGGCATACTGTATGGAAGATATTGGGTACTGATAGTAATACAGTGATATAGGCATGCTAACTGGACATGATTTTAGGAAAATTGAACATGAATAATGTGAGCATGGTAAACTTAATAACATGGGTAGATTGTGAAATAATGTAAGCACAGTACTTTACATGTGCATGTTATGTGATCAGGGCATAATCTTTTCTCTATGTTATCTGTATATTCCAAGTGGCACAACATTGATCTATGCACGTTCATGCTTTTTTGATATCTTAAGAAGTCTTTTGGAATTAATGTGTTACCGTAATGAACAACAATTAGACTGAAAGAAAGAAAGGCAACAGCCACTTATAACTGGCATGTGTTTCCATGCACCCTATTCTTAGAGAAAATAACTCTTAAATTAATTATATCTTCATTAAATTGAAACACTAGAATGACAATAGGGCTCATTCACATGTGCATTTTCGTGCTTAAGTCCTATGGTTTAAGGTTTTACCAATGCACAGCTTTGGTGGGAGCAGAAATAATGACATACTGCATGGTAGCAGGGGCTATCAGCATACAGTCAAAAAATAAACTAAAAAAGGATCGAAAAAAATGCACTCATTGTATCCCTTGTAGCATGGCTTAGCACATCACGTAAAAAAAAATGCATGTGCTATGCTGTGAACAAGCCCTAACACTGTACATAACATAAACATTAATAGCATACTTGGCACTTCTATGCATACCATCTTTAGCCAATGTTTAGCAAAAGATTTTCCAGGAGATTTATATATATCAAACAAGAAAATAACACGTGTTCCCTGAAACAAATAGATGTTTAAAATCAATCATTTAAAAAAAAAAGATAAAGATATAAAAAAAAAAAGCTGTGTTGCGCATAGTCAAATATAGTTTATTGGTGAAAATGTTAAACATGCATGCTCTTGTCTACGTTGACATTTCCATCAACATAATCCATTTCTTGTTCAATCAGATCAACAAACTGAAACAGCAGTGTTTCCCTGTTTATTGACAGCAAGCATCCTCCCATTCAATTTCCAAGCATATGCATGCAAAATCAAGCAGGTAACATGTGCATGAATATTTGTGTATGCTATTACATATCCAGACATGCACTTCTGTTGATGTACATTATGGATAGAAATCCTGGCACTACATGCATGCACTAAACTTGATACAACAGCTGTGCATCTTCTACCTTTACTACTAGCACTTGGTGGCTCTAAATATGCAACTAATCTGCATTTATCCAAGTTAGGGGAGATAATCAGTTGCAAATAAAAAAGATATTTTACAGCTGCACACAGGTACAGCTTATCATCTGTGACCCTAGATTCATATATCTGCCCATCGTGAAAGTGCTACAGGATTAGTACTTGCCAGAATACAGCTATACAGACAGCATAGCAAATGGTCAGAAAACAGTTACAAAAGATATTTAGGAGACACAAACCAAAATAAATGTTTTTGTGGAATGATTGTGGGGATCCCCATGTGAATGTTCAATGTATTTTTGTCCAAATTCACAATTCTTCACAAGTTACCTAATTATAAACCGATTATCCTCCAAAAAAAAAAGGATTAATTATGTATGAAAAATGTAACCATCTTTTTAATTTGCACAAAGATGTTTCTATCGGTGTGTAATAATGTTATAAATACCTTGACTCAGATATGATTGTTTACTTGTTCAATTGTGTGAATATTTACTTAAATTATTCAATAATGCTAAAAGCAAATTCCTGTTTACTTCTAAAACCAATCATGTACAGATGCTTTTCACCTGACTGGATAATTGAAGTGAAGATTCTCAACTTTAGTAAATCAGTTTCAGTGTATAGCTTGTAATTTTATACAGTACATATACGGAATGCTATCCTTATATAAAAGATATTTGTTCATTACTTATTCTGGCTCTATATTCCGATTTGTTGATACTTTTATCTGTCAGTCTAACATACAGATAAGAGAGATTGATAACATTTTAACAGCACTGTTTTTTGGTGGTAGCTCCCTTTAGAAGTACCTGCACCTAATTAAGGCAAGCATTTGGCATTTTCTGTAGTATTACAGTCACATGAGCCGAATTCAGGTAGTTCTAACGTTCACCACTTTAAGAACCTGTCATTGTGGTAGCAACAGATTCTTAAATTGCTGCCAGTCCATAGATTAGTAAACTTGTAGTACTAAAACCAGCTCTGAGTTGGCATACAGCAATATGCCAGTGGGGGTTAGGTCCGTGCTGAAAAGCTGTCATGAATGTGTCAGCTTCCCACACATTACCTTATCCCCAGACCAGTCTCCCAGTTGCCCATCGGGCTCGCCCACCTGTAATATAAAATGTCTTAATCATGCACCCGTCAGTTTGCCAGGTGCTGTGGACAGAAAGGGAGTGTACTGAGGAAGGAGTGTCGAGTATGGGGTCTCTAAACTCGATGCCAGGCTCTGATATATTCATGTACCTGTCAGAGACAACTTGGTGCAGGGTTCAACAGAATCCTAAAGGGTGTCTACAACACCCTTTACAAATGACTTCAAGGGGCTTACTGATAAAAAAGAAAAAAAAAAACACTCTGCAGTCTCTAATGACATGTAATGCTTTGGGTGGAATGAGACCATAGAGTCTATGCTGTCTAGACTTAAAGTAATATGATGTAGCTTACAAGAAATGTTTCATTCATGGTGAGAAAAAAACAGTATTTATTTGTATTCAATAATGTTGTTCAGTAAATCTGGCATGTGCCCTATGGATTTCTGTGAATTGTTAATTTTATTTTAGGACTACTCTGTTTGTTATGTTTTCACAATTTCAATTATTTCATAGACTGACCAAAAAATAACATTTTACATGACTCTTCGATGTGTATTCTCTTTGCTTATGTTCTTCTAGCACCTGGACACAAACAAATGAGCATGTCTTTATACTTTTCTCTGGATGTTTGTTCCCCTAAAAATTATTTAGTTATGCTACCTGAAGCATAAATTATCTATCTGCTGCTTTCTTGTAAGCACGTCAACAGTGACAGGGTGTGATTGTGAAACAAAAGAGATGTGTAATTCAACAAGATATGGTAATGTTTTCGATCTCCTCTTTCATGTACCATATGTCATACATTTTAGCGTCATTGTCTCTTTCTTAGAGCATATCCTAATTTATTGTCTAAAGTTTAAATGTTCTCATTGCTGTATTGTTGGTCATTTTATTTTTCTGATGGTGTTCCATGTGTAAAACAAGATAATCATAGTTGTTTCTGTTTTAGATACCTATCTCTGCACTCGTATCATTTGTGGAGGCGCTGGAAGTTGGCTACACCAAACATAAAAATCCATATCACAATTTGATTCATGCAGCAGATGTTACACAAACTGTTCATTACTTTCTCTTTAAGTCAGGTTTAGCGGTAAGTACAATTTTTTTTCCATTTAGCCTTTTGGATTGTGGCATCTGAAACAGGATAACCTCACACAATGGCCTGACAGTTAAGGCATCTCAGGGTGAAGGCTTAAAAGAAGAAGAAACTTACTGTTTGAAGGATAATTGTAATTAATATATCAAGATGTATTTTAAAGTGTAAGTTCACATTTACTAAAAAATAAGCTGTCCCCATATACTGTGTGTGTGTATATATGTGTATATATATATATATATATATATATATATATATATATACACATACACACACACACACACACACATACACACACACACACTGTTATGTCACAGTATAGTGTTCTAAACCAACCTTCCAGGGAGGACTCTTTTTTTTTTTTTTAAATGTGGGCCTAAACAGCATTAAAAAGAAGCCATTTTAAATCTGTGGTCAACTACTATCTAAAGTGTGAAGATGCCTTTTTGCTGCCAGGTCTGTACTACGACAGCTGACGGTGAGGGGGGGGGGGGGGGGGCACACATTCACAGGGGCTAAAGCCACTGGGATTGTGTGTATAACTGACAAGCAGACTCCTGCCCATCAGGTGGCAGCTTTCGGGAGGCTGCACTGCCACTCAGGACTGACATAGTAGGCACCGCTGGGTAGAGGGGAGGGAGCAGAGTGGACACACATCCACTTTCCTCCCCTCCTTGTTGCTGACCCTAAAAGCAATGTCTTTGATGCCTCTCAAGTTAAGAAAAAATAAATAAAAATGTAAATTGTAAAAAATGTATGTTACACCCCACCCCACATATCTGTATGTATGAATGTAAATAAATGCATCAGAGGCACCTACACATGAAAAGCAGATTGCAATGTGCACATTGCCGTGCACACCAGAGTGCGAGCAATATTTCCACCAGACATCCTCTACACGCTAAACTGATGATCTATAGGGGGCTTTTAAAGTGTCGCCTATGGAAAATATAGGGTACTGAAGTCAGTTGCCATTTTACAGGCGCAATCATATTTAAGGTTAGACATGTTGGGTATCTATTTACTATTAGATTTTTACTACAGTTCATTCAATACTGTTTCCCATGGAACACGTTTTGTAGTGCAAATCAGCAAAATGCAAAAAGCACTAAAAATGCATAGGTGTAAATCAGGCCTTAGTGTTAAGTAGGTTAAGCTTGAGTGGGTTGGTGCATAGTGGTCTGTAATTCATCAGTCATGGGATCCAGACAATTCTGCCGAACAGTAGGGCACGTTTGGTGACCTACTTTTTTTTTGCAGTTAAGCAACATAGTCTGGTCACCAACCCCAGAGAACAGCAATTCTAGAAGAATATAGAAAAAGGCAAAGCATGAAGCCCTACACTAACAAAGCATACCCACTGGGACTCAGGAAGATTTCTGGCAATGAATGCACTTTGGTTTTTGGCATCCTAGAGGATATTTCTTTTTTTCAACATTTGAGAGAAGCCAATCGTTAGATGAATTTCTCTCTAGCAGGAATTGCCATAGATGGACTGAAATTAAACCAGGTCTGCTGAACCAGATGAATGTTGTTTCTGATTAAACTGTGATTAAATGGATCAAAAAACAAATGCAAGCTATATACTGTAAAGCAGAGTGTAATTGGAAACAAAGCAACAGCATGGTGTAAACAAGAACAAGACCAACACAAGATTTATACTGTACAGCGGACTTTAAACAGTTCAGCAGTGTGAAGAATAGAACATAGGGGTAGAGTTAATAGAATGATGATGCAATAAGGTGTGTGTAAAATGTCAGCTCATTATACAAAGTGGCATGGTGAGTATACAACTTAAACAGTGTATAGGGCAGAGTTGTATTGACTACTGGACACACGGCTCATTACATACAGTGGAGCTGTATGAAGTATGTACAGTTGTGCTCATAAGTTTACATACCCTGGCAGAATTTATAATTTCTTGGCCATTTTTCAGAGAATATGAATGATAACACAAAAACATTTATTTCACTCATGGTTAGTGTTTGGCTGAAGCCATTTATTATCAATCAACTGTGTTTACTCTTTTTCAATCATAATTACAGCAGAAATTACCCAAATGACCCTGATCAAAACTTTACATATCCTGGTGATTTTGGCCTGATAACATGCACACAAGTTGACACAAAGGGGTTTGAATGGCTATTAAAAGTAACCATCCTCAGCTGTAATCTGTTTGCTTGTAATTAGTGTATGTGTATAAAAGGTCAATGAGTTTCTGGACTCCTGACAGACCCTTGCATCTTTCATCCAGTGCTGCACTGACGTTTCTGGATTCTGAGTCATGGGGAAAAGCAAAAATATTGTCAAAGGATCTGCGGGAAAAGTTAGTTGAACTGTATAAAACAGGGAAGGGATATAAAAAGATATCCAAGGAATTGAGAATGCCAATCAGCAGTGTTCAAACTCTAATCAAGTAGTGAAAAATTAGTTGTTCTGTTGAAACCAAACCACAGTCAGGTCGACCAACTAAAATGTCAGCCACAACTGCCAGGAAAATTGTTTGGGATGCAAAGAAAAACACAAATAACTTCAGGCGAAATAGAGAACTCTCTGAAAACATGTGGTGTGGCTGTTTCAAGATGCAAAATAAGGAGGCACTTGAAGAAAGATAGGCTGCATGGTCGAGTATCCAGAAAAAAAGCCATTACTAAGCAAATGCCACAACGTATCCCGCTTACAATGCACCAAATAGCACAGAGACAAGCTTCAAACCATCTGGCACAAAGTCATTTGGAGTAAAGATACCAAAATTTAGCTTTTTGGCCACAACCATAAACACTACATTTGGAGAGGAGTCAACAAGCCCTATGATGAAAGATACACCATTCCTACTGTGAAACATGGAGGTGGATTGCTGATGTTTTGGAGATGTGTGAGCTACAAAAGCATGGGAAATGTGGTCAAAATTGATGGCAAGATGAATGCAGTATGTTATCAAAAAATACTGGAGGAACATTTGCATTCATCAGCCAGAAAGCTGCGCATGGGATGTACTTGGACATTCCAACATGACAATGATCCAAAACACAAGGCCAAGTTGACCTGTCATTGGCTACAGCAGAATAAAGTGAAGGTTCTGGAGTGGCCATCTCAGTCTCCTGACCTCAATATCATTGAGCCACTCTGGGGAGATCTCAAACATGCAGTTCATGCAAGACAGCCCAATAATTTAGTGGAACTGAAGGCTTTTTGCCAAGAGGAATGGGTAGCTTTACCATCTGAGAAGATATCCACAAATAGCACAAAAGACTTCAAGCTGTCATTGATGTTAAAGGGGGCAATACATGGTATTAAGAACTGGGGTATGTACATTTTTGATTGGGGTCATTTGGGTAGTTTCTGTTGTTATTATTATTTAAAAAGAGTAAACACAGTTGATTGATAATAAATGGCTTCAGCCAAACACTAACCATGAGTGAAAGGTTTTTGTGTTATCATTCATATTCTCTGAAAAATGGCCAAGAAATCATAAATTCTGCCAGGGTATGTAAACTTATGAGCATAAATGTAAAATATATAGCAGGCCCCCCAAAAAATGTCCTTTATTGTACAATCCGGACTGCTGATATGAAACACACCAAGGTCAGTTTTGCTATTTAACCTCCCTGGCGGTAATCCCAAGTGTATCTTGGAATCAAATTTCAAGAGGCCCTCCCGCTCTCCAGTAAGCCGCGATAGGAGGAAGGAGGTAAGCGGCAGGATTGCGGGGGGGGGGAAGAAGTCGGAGGTGTGAGGGGCATAGCAGGTGGAGGTCTGGCAGAACAAGTTGTGGACATAGCGATGCCTGAGAACTGGTAACAAGTGAACAAGAGGGCGTTGGCCGGGGGTGAGAAGGACTTATAGCTTTTGTTCTCTGGAACTCATTGCTTCGTTTTGTGCTTTAAGACGAACGAATGATAACCCAGGTAGTATAAGCAAAGAAGTACCTGCTGTAAAACGAACGCCTGTAAGCAGCGAACCAGGAAGTCTGTGATATTTGAATTGAGTGCTTGTGGACTGACTGGCTATAAGACAAGATCAGTATCGCATTAATTGATTGACTGAGGATGGTGGCCGCTCTAAAAATCAACTGGTTGAACAGTATTTGAACTAAGTGCGTGCAAATAAATGTCTGCTGTGAAGCATTAAAACAGGAAGTTTTGGTGATACATGAAGTGAATACTGGAGAACTGGTTATAAGATACGGCTAATACTGCACTAAGCGATCAACTGAGCGAGGGGTGGCTGGGTTAAAAAGTTAAAAATATATTAAAATACGATATATCCAGGACTGTTCTGTGGAAAGGGGCGAGAAAAGGAAAGTAAGATGCAGCACCTGCGCTCTGCAAAGGAAAGAGGGGAAAAAAGTTCGCAACAGTCTACCACAGCAGCTAAATTAGAACAATATGCTCATAACCCTGCACAGTCATCGCAGACCCCTCCAAAAAAAGGGCAGACAAAGGGGCAGCATGGAGAAATGTCTGAAAGGAAAAGCATGGGTCAGTCGAACATTAACATTAATACGCAGGCCGGAGCAGTGGCCAAATGCTCAGTTAATAAAAAAGCGGGTGCAGGGGAACAGAATATGGAGATCACAACGGGTGATTCTCCTCCGTTAGAAAAAGAGCCAACAATTAAGGACGTGTTATTAGCCGTAAACGCATGTAACATCTCACTGAAAGAACTCTGTAATCAAATGAAGGGAGTGAAGGAAGATCTAATGCTGGTAAGGCAAGACCTACAGAAAGTGGTGGAAAGGACGACAGAACTTGAGTTAAGGACTAGCAGATTAGAAGACGATACAACATTCCTAATTAAAGAAATAGAAAGCCTGAAGGAGCAGTTCGGCGGATATAGAACAAGAATGGATGAAATGGAAAATAGGCTCAGGAGGGACAATGTGCGAGTAGTGGGGCTTCCGGAAAAAAGTGAGGGTGTAAACCCTGCTGAATTTATGGAGCATCTTCTGGTTGAACTGTTTGGGAGGGATGTTTTTTCAACAGCGTTCTCAATAGAGAGGGCGCATAGGGTACCCTTTAGAGCACCATTGGAGGGGGGCCGTCCTAGGCCATTATTAATGAAATTACTGAACTATAAAGATAAAGTGGTATTATTACGGAAGGCAAGGGAAATGGGGAATGTATTGTATAAGGGTGTTAGAATTTCATTATATTCTGATTTTTCCCCAGAACTTCAGAGAAAAAGGGTAGAGTTCCTCCAGGTGAAACGCAGGTTACAGAAGCTCAGGGTGCCGTACGCTCTTCTTTATCCTGCAAAGCTACGGATTAATGCATTAGGGCATACTCAGGTTTTTTGTTCCCCAATGGAAGTGGAAAAATGGATAGAAGAAAATAAAGAAAAGTTGTAGTTGTTGGGGTTTCTAGTACTGAGTGGGATGGGAAGATAGAAAGAGAGGGGGGGATGAAGTATGTGTGTTTTTTTTTTTTTTTTTTTTTTGTGTGTGTGTGCTGTATGTGTCTGTATGGGAGGGAGGTTGGGAGGGAGGTAATACACGGCGAGCGCACTAGGAGAGGGTGGTAAATAGGTTGTGAAGAGAGTGGTATAAGGTCACTAATAGCCCCTAGGGTAACACCTAGGAAGGTGGGGGAGGGGTGGGAGGGAGGTAGAAAGGGGGGAGAGGGGGTGGGTGTAGTAGGGAAAATAGGGGGGAGGTTGAAGGGGGGAAAAAAATATATGTATGCACTAATAAATGGAGTACAGGAAATAACTCAAAGCAAAAAAGGACACAAACTGTGGGGTGGTAAAACTTGGGGTGGTAAAAAACAAGGAAAACATATTGGTCACAAGGGGGAAAATGGTAATAAACAATTATATAGAATAATTTATATTCAAAGACACATAATATACGAGTTAATGGTGACGCCTAATAAATTTGTTATTATACAAGGGAGTAATATGTGGGGAATGTGGTATAAGGTAATAAAAGAAGTTAGAGGGGAGTTGGTGGGTACTGGGAGACAAATGGTCCTCAATAGTGTCCTCAGTAGACTGGTTATTTCGCTCTCTCTCTTTCCTACCTTAGGTTTCTCTTTTTTTTTTCTTTCTCCTCTTTATTTGTTTATGGCTATGCAGGATGGTAAAATTAAGATAGGCTCCTGGAATGTGAGGGATCTGGGGACGCGGCTGAAACAAAAAGCTGTGCTATCCTTGTTGGAGGGATGTGGAGTAGAGCTGCTCTGCATACAGGAGACCCATTTAAATAGAGATACAATATACCGGTTGCAGAGCAGAAAATATCAATTTCAATATCATTCTGTTTATTCGACATATAGCAGAGGGGTGAGTGTCTTGGTAAAAACGGGGGTGAATTTTGTATGCAAACGAGTTAGCCTGGATGAAAAAGGCAGATACATTTTCTTACAGTGCCTAATTGAAAATAGAGAATGTATGCTGGCAAACATCTACATCCCTCCACCATTTAAAATGGAAGTGCTTTTTAAATTACAGGAATTTTTAGTGGGGATAGATGGTGTTCCTATAATAATAGTAGGGGATTTCAACACGGTATTGGATATTAAAATTGATAGATTCCCAGAAAAAACACTGGCGGAACCAGCTTGGCAGGGGAGGTTGGGACAGTACCTGGAAGAAGTAGGATTACGGGATTTATGGAGAACTGGGAACCCGGGAGCTCGGCAGTATAGTTGTTACTCGTCCACACATACTACGTTATCCAGGATTGATATGATACTGGGGAATGACCTGGCCTTACAAATGGTGGAAAAGGTTGAATATCAGCCCAGGGGGATTTCAGATCACTCCCCAGTGACAGCAGTATTAAAAATGAGAGAACGTAAGGTACAGAGGTTGTGGAAAGTGAACCCGCTCTGGTTAGAACTGATAAAAAAAGAGACAGAAGAACGCCCTGAGAGAATTCAGTGGGAATTAAAAGAATTTCTAAAAAATAACCGGGGTACAGTAACATCGGGGATCCTGTGGGATACTCTGAAAGCTTTTTTAAGGGGCCTTATGATCCAATCAATAGCAAAAATAAACAGAAAATCTAGGGAACAGGAGGTACAAATAGGGAGAGAAGTGTTAGAGGCTGAAAGAGATTTTATTAGCGACCCCACGCAGGGCAAAGAAAAAATCTGGTTAGATAAACAAGAAGAGCTTAGGCTATTAACCCTAAAGAAAGCAGAGATTCAGCATATGTTCCAACGCCAAGCCTCCTTCGCGGAAGGGGAAAGCGTGGGAAAAATGTTGGCACAACTGGTGAAGAATAACTCGGGTCCTTCCTCGATTTCGGCGATTAGGATATCTGAGGGAAAGGTTATAACAGAAACTGGGAGTATTTGCCAAGCATTTGAAGGGTATTATAAAAACCTATATACTGCACAGAAAGTGGGGATGGATGAGCAAATGGAAACATTTTTAGGTCAATTAGAGGTACCATGTTTGAAACAAGAAGAAAGAGAGGAACTGGAAGCCCCAATAACTTTGAAAGAACTTCAGGAAGCAGTTGCGAGTATGCCTAATCAGAAATCGCCCGGGCCGGATGGACTACCGATTGAAGTCTATAAAAATTTTGGCGAGATACTGATTCCTGAACTCCTGGAGATGTTAAGAGGAGCATATGGGGAGGGTAAATTGCCTCCATCAATGATGGAGGCGGTCATAACCCTGTTGTACAAAGAAGGGAAGGACGCCTTAGATGTTGCAGCGTATAGGCCAATCTCTCTCCTGTGTACCGATACAAAGATACTGGCCAAGGTATTAGCGACTAGGCTTAATCGAGTTATAGCAAGATTGGTCCATATGGACCAAACAGGGTTTATAGCCAACAGGTCAACGAGTATAAATAATAGAAGAGCCTTTTTGAATTTGCAGGTCCCAATGGATAACGATACTCCGGGTGCAGTGGTGGCATTGGATGTAAGGAAAGCATTTGATAGCGTAGAATGGGGATATATATGGAAAGTTTTGGAGAAATTTGGTCTGGGTCCTTCCTTTATAGGATGGATTAGGATGCTATATGACAAACCTAGTGCGAGACTAAAAATTAATAATGAGTTATCCGGGAAAATAGAGTTGGGGAGAGGGACGAGGCAGGGGTGCCCATTATCACCCCTGCTCTTTGCATTGGCTATAGAGCCCTTGGCATGTGCAATTAGAGCAAACCGGGATATTGTTGGTTTTGTAAGAAAAACTGGAGAGGAAAAAATATCACTTTATGCAGACGATATCCTATTGTTCTTAGGGGATATGAGATACTCACTACCAAGGGCAATGGGACTGGTGCAAGGGTTTGGAGGCTTCACAGGGCTGGAGATAAATTGGGAAAAATCGGAATGTCTTCCTTTGGACCCAACTGGTCAGCAAACGGCCCTGGGAACCCCCCAAATACCAATAGTGGATAAGTTGAAAAATCTGGGAGTAACCTTGTCAAGGGATCCTAAGCAATATATAAGTCATAACTTAGTCCCATTATTGGCTAAGTTTAAACAAAAAATTGCTATATGGAAGCGAATGCCTCTCTCGGTCGCTGGCAGATGCAATCTGATAAAAATGATATGGATGCCCCAACTCTTATACATATTACATAATGCCCCAATATGGATTAACAGAAGCTGGTTTAATAAAATCGAGATGTTGTTTAGGGAGCTAATATGGAGGGGAGGACAGGCCAGATTGAGATTGCGGACGCTTCAGCTACCGGGAGAGGAAGGAGGATTCGCGGTCCCTTATCCGGAGTGCTATTTTTGGGCGTCCCAATTACAACAGCTAGGGGGGATCGATGAGAAGAACGGAGGAACCCCAAATGGGAGATTAGTATTAACAGGCTCCCCACATAGTACCCTGATTGAGACCCTGGAAGCGGACTCATTCCAGTGTAAATGCCCTACAGTAAAAATGATGTTAAAGCTATGGGGTACAGTTAAAAAAAAAATGGGATACAGTGAAATAACAAAGTATACGCCACTATGGAACAATAAGAAGCTACAGGAAATATGGCGGGTTGGAAAAATTGCAGATTGGGAAAAATGTGGCATTGTAAGGCTTAGCCATCTATATGGCGGCAGGGGTATGAAATCTTTCGACCAGCTGCAAAGAGAATTTAAGATATCACAAAACTCATTTTATGCCTATATACAAGTGAGGCACGCTTTAAGGACTCAGTTTGGAAACCTGTTATTAACATGGGAGGAACTGCCCTTGCTATACCCAGTAGCACAAGCAGGACCCACTAAAGGATTAATATCTAAATTCTATGCCCAGCTGGGTGAACAGATTAATAGTGAGAGGAAAGGGAGGGTTGAGAAGGAGAAATGGGAGCAAGATCTAGGTACCGGTAATATAACACGAGTACAGTGGAAAAATATCCTAGCGGCATGCCCAAAGGTCTCGGTCTCTCCTCCTCAGAGGATTTCCCACTTGATGGTAATTAATAGAGCATACTATACTCCCCAGAAATTATTTAAATTTGGTAAGAGAACAGATGACTGTTGCCCCAGGTGTGGGGGGTCAGGGAATTTAATGCACATGCTTTGGAAATGTCCCAAATTATTTAGATACTGGGAAGGAGTGGTAAAGATAATAAGTAGGGCCTTTGGGACGGTAATAGAATTAAATCCCATAGTGTGTATTTTAGGTTATAGAGAGGAGGAAGTAGAGAGGAAGGGAACAACAACGGTAATCCTAAGATGTTTATTTCAAGCTAGAAGGATGATAGCTAGGAGATGGCAATCAAAGCTAGCCCCTACAGTAGAGGATTGGACAAGGGCGGTAAATGATTATCTATGTAAGGAGAGGGCAGTATATGCAAAACGAAATAACCTAAAAGAGTTTAATAGGAACTGGCGAGAGTGGATAGAAGTGATGCATACCCCAGTTTAAACCATGATAGGAAAGGGAAGAGGGGAGGGGGAGGGGGGATGGGTAATGGGAAGGAGTAGGGTAGGGTACATTAAAGGTACGGGAATTATTATAACACAATTATGCTATATTGTAGGATAAAAGCACTAATATATATATAGGAGGGGAGGGGAGGGGGGTGGGGTTGATAGAAAGGGTGGGAGGGAGGGGTGGGGTTATATCAGTAGGGAAAATGTAGGAATTGCAAAAATAGTGGTGGTAGGAGAAGGGGGGATATGGTATTGTTTAGATAGTGTGCTTTTTTTATTTGTTTGCTAATTATATGTGATGTATGGATGTATCTTCATGTCCCCCTTCCCTTCCTAGAACCCTAAAAACTCAGATTTCGGAATGGAAGAAAGATGTATTTGAACCCTGGCAATGTTATTTTAAAATGTGGTCTGTATAAATGTGAAAATTTAATAAAGATTAATAATAAAAAAAAGAAAAAAAAAAAAAAAGAGAAAAAAAAAAAGAGAAAAAAAAAAAAAAAAAAAAAGGAATTAAATTTCAGTACCATTAGCGGTAACCCCGAGCCACACTCGGGATTGCATTGCAGGTTACTTACCTTGTACTCAGGATCCTGCGATGTCCCCCCACTGTGATGCACAGGGGTGGAGCCTGGCAGCAAATTCAAAAATGACTACTTTTATAACACACACAGTACACTGTAATCTTACAGATTACATTACTGTATTACATCCTTTTTGCTCTTAATGTTTTGACCAGTGCCCTGCATGCAATTTTATATTATATATACTGTTCTTTCTGCCTGGAAAATTGAGATTGTCTATGGCAACCAAAAAGTGTCCTTTTACATCAAATGTGGTTTTAAACCAGCTAGAAAACCGCGATAGAAAATAAGAACACTTGCAGAATTGAGCGATAGTGAATCGTTTGGAAAATAATTTTATTATTATTATTATACTATTATTTTTTTATAATTATTTATATTATAATTTATTATTTTTGAGTTTCAAACTTTATCATACCCAGGATATCTACTAGACTCTTGTTTGGGCAGATTTAGGTGTATTATTCCTAAGAATTACAGGCCTACAATATAAAATGCCAAATTTCTGTGCAAAACAATTGTACCGTTTTGAGACGCAAAAATCTGACACAATCATACTGCCAGGGTGGTTAAAGCTTTTTGTTGAGTGGAGATTCATGAACTTAAGAGGAAAGGCATATGCCTTCCATTAGAAGTTCACACAGTAGTATCCCAATATTCTGACCCATCGACTGAAGCCTTGTCTTTCTCATGTCTGTTACACATTGGACAAAAGAGGACCAAGGCTTCTACTAGGGTTCACTAAAGAGGTCACAACACTACTCTCATACATTGTTTACTATTGTGCATATGAAGAGAAGGCTGTATCCTGCAATGTGCGCTGTGCTGCAGATAAGATAGACATGAAGTCACAGCATAAATCAATATTTATGCAGGGGAAGAAGAGCTGGGTAGAATAAAATATTCATGATTGAGGGAGTGGGGATTAGGGATGGCCGAACTGTTCGCCCGGCGGTCGTTTCGTGGCGAATTTCGGCTGTTCGCGGTCCGCCCATTTGGCGGACTATTGCCGCTGTTCGCCCGGCGGACATACGTGTTTACTGTGTAAAAGAACTTGGACCTATGATGACACATCCAATTGAGACATTACAGCACATGGACACTTGGACATTCCCCCTAACTTATAAATAGACCCGATCCGGCGGCCATTTTATGTTCTTTCTTCTGTCACTATAGGGAGAGGTTGCTGTGTGGAGCAGGGAGAGAATGCAGTGACCCAAATCGCTAGCTATTAGGTCCACAAAAGTTCTTTTAAGGACTGGTATGGTGTAGGTGTAGTTCAAGATATAGGTTTGAGGCACTGCTATTCAAGTCATGGTTGCTGCAGATTGTCTTTTGTCAGGGCTGAGAAAGGGACAGGACGTTGTGTGCAGCAGGGACAGTCAGTTTAATCATTAGCTGTTACTATTAGGTCCACAAAAGTCCTTTTCAGGACTGGTATGGTAAAGTAATACAGGATATAGTTTTGAGTGCTATTCAAGTTCTTGTTGCAGGAGCCTGTGTTTTGTCAGTTTAAATAGGGACAGGCAGTCTGTGTGTGGCAGTGAGGGACAGCCAGTTTAATCAGTAGCTGTTACTATTAGGTCCACAAAGGTTCTTTTCAGGACTGGTATGGTAATAGGCTTGTACACGTATAATATTCTTTCTTCCAAATATAGAAATAATATTGCCCTTCAGCTGCAGTAGTCCTTTATGAGTATAGGGACTGAGGTACAGTCTGCTAATCACAACCTACTATTTGCACAAAGGTCCTTCTAAGGACTGGTAAGGTATAGCGTACTACAGTATATAGGGTTTAGTGAAGTACAGTCTGCTAATCACAACCTAAAAAGCACACCGTACTATATGCCCGTACCCTCCTGTTTGAAGAGGTTGAGCGGGGTCATATTTTGGGGCCCAGCAGCAAGTTGCTGGTATCAGTGCTGCTGTTAGTGTTCTCTATCTCGGTGCAGGTGTCAGTGCTGTATATCACGGTGCTGGTGATCATTTCCTGCACCCTCTTATTTGCCTACCCTGACCTTCCCTCCCCTCCATTGTCTCAAGAGTCCTTGTCCCTGTGCTATGCTGACTTACTCCTGGGGCTGCTTACGGTGCAGGTGTCAGTGCTGTATATCACGGTGCTGGTGTCAGTGCTTTATGTCACGCTGCTGATGTCAGTGCTCTCTATCACGGTGCTGGTGTCAGATCACTCTATCATGGTGCAGGTGTCATTGCTGTAAGTCACGCTGCTGGTGATCATCTCCTACACCCTCTTCTTTGCCTACCCTGACCTTCCCTCTCCTCCATTGCCTTCATGCGCTCCACAGTCCTGAATTGTCACAACAATTTCACATATAAAAAAAGAATGCTTGTAGTTGTCGATCCCAGATTCACCTCATACATGTTTTATGTCATTGGCCATGTGGTGGGACTATGTGTGCACAGCTAGTAAGTATTTTGTGGCTGCAAATATGACCTGTAGGTTTGTAGAGTTCACCATCCCTGTGCTGTGCTGACTTCCTCCTGGGGCTGTACTTCTGTACATATTATGAGGGGCTCCCACCATCCCTGTGCTATGCTCATTATGAGGGGCTCCCACCATCCCTGTGCTATGCTCATTATGAGGGGCTCCCACCATCCCTGTGCTATGCACATTATGAGGGGCTCCCACCATCCCTGTGCTATGCCGACTTCCTCTTGGGGTTGCTCATTATGAGGGGCTCCCACCATCCCTGTGCTGTGCTGACTTCCTCCTGGGGCTGCTTATTATGAGGGGCTCCCACCATCCCGGTGCTATGCTGACTTACTCCTGGGGCTGTACCTCTGCTGTGCTTATTATGAGGGGCTCCCACCATACCTGTGCTATGCTCATTATGAGGGGCTCCCACCATCCCTGTGCTATTCTGACTTACTCCTGGGGCTGCTTACGGTGAAGGTGTCAGTGCTGTATATCACGGTGCTGGTGTCAGTGCTGTATATCACGGTGCTGGTGTCAGTGCTTTATGTCACGCTGCTGATGTCAGTGCTCTCTATCACGGTGCTGGTGTCATTGCTGTATGTCACGCTGCTAATGTCAGCAGAGTCATCTGACACCAGCACCGTGATAGAGAGCACTATCATTGTGCAGGTGTCATTGCTGTATGTCACGCTGTTGGTGATCATCTCCTGCACCCTCTTCTTTGCCTACCCTGACCTTCCCTCTCCTCCATTGCCTCCACAGTCCTGAATTGTCACAATTTCACATATAAAAAAAGAATGCTTGTAGTTGTCGATCCCAGATTCACCTCATACATGTGTTATGTCATTGGCCATGTGGTGGGACTATGTTTGCACAGCTAGTAATTATTTTGTGGCTGCAAATTTGACCTGTAGGTTTGCAAAGTTCACCTCCCATTGAAGTCAATGGGGCCCGCCCGCGAACGTTACGGTTTGCAAACTATCGACCGCGTTCGCGAAACGTCCCGTCGGAAGTTCGTCCATCACTAGTGGGGATAGTAGCAGCTTCAGCAACAGATTGATGAAGATAGAGAAACAGGAAAATGAGTTAGAAACCCATTAGGCAAATAAGAGAAATTCAGCTATGGGAAAATGCAAATGCCTTTGTTGACAATATTTTTCAATTTTTATCCTGGCAACCGGAATGATTCTCTGATGTGTCCTAGTCTGAGTGTCCACCACCACAGACTTCCTGGTTGTGGCCACATACCTTCCAGTGACATGGATCCACCTGCTTCCTTGCTGTGGCCAGGAAGAATGCTCCAACACGGATCCCATGGTCGTTATCAGTAACCTGGCTGCCAAGCATATGCTGCATGCCTGTGGTATGGGGTTTGTCATCAACTGGTAACCACCATTCATCTGTTTTTTAACTGTGTGTGGAGTAAGCCAAGACTGTCTAATGGATACACTGGGCTTCTAATATTACTGCCAGTCAGCTCTTTGAGGTCTTATCATATTGTGCATATATGACACACACATGTAATTTCAGGAGCACTTTGTCAATGTTATGTTCTCATGTACACCATGACCTCTGCCTGCCATGCAATATGAATGTCTTAGAGCCCACTAATGGCATTTTAAAGCAATTTAAAGTGGCAATAGAGCTTGTTAAGATGGGTGGCCGAATGGGTTACCTGGGAGATAGTTGTGATCTCTGCCAAATGCCCATAAATGACAGGTGAGTAAAGTGTACTGATTCATGTTTAAATCCTATTGACTCAATCAACTAGGATAATGAGCTAGCAAGATAAGAACAAAACTACAAGTCATATCAGCAAACTAGACACATTGTCCTATCTATTTATATTCACTAGTGTGGCTTTCAATTGTTTTCCAGCAACTTGATACAATTCTAAAAATGATACATTTCTAAGCAGACATTTCTCTTGATTCCCTTTTAGAACTATATAATTTCCCTCCAACTTTTTAAATTAAGATGTAATCAATTATCAATTTAACACCATGCTGCTCTAAGAACTTAGAGTAGAGAGTTGGCATAGTCAAGCCTACAAATGAAAAATAAAATGACTTTAATGAGAATCTCAAGCCTGTTTAACTGACTACAAAATAAACAGATGGTGTGTGCAGTTGCTTTGACAAGCCTCAGTAACACTAAGAGCCCATTCACACAGGGGCAACTCCTGATCCGACTGCAGGTCGCCCCTAGTCGCCTCAGGTCGCCTCAGGTCGGACAACATTTAAAAAGCAATGTAAGTGAATGAGAGCCGTGTTAATGCACGCTACTGAAGTCGCTCCGACTTCAAAAAAGGTTCCTGTACTACTTCTATCCGACTTGTAGGCGACAGGTACCCATTGATTTCAATGGAGGTCGCCTCCAAGTCGGATCTCCGTCTATACGGAGGCGACTTTGACAGAATTATCAGCTCTCAAGAGGGAACTCGACGGCAAATTTCTGAAAAAAATTTGGCGTGGGTTCCCCCTCCGAGAGCATACCAGGCCCTTAGGTCTGGTATGGATTCCAAGGGGAACCCCCTACGCCGAAAAAACGGCGTGGGGGTCCCCCCCAGATCCACACCAGACCCTTATCCGAGCACGCTACCCGGCCGGCCAGGAAGGGGGGTGGGGACGAGCGGGCGGCCCCCCCCCTCCTGAGCCGTACCAGGCCGCGTGCCCTCAACATGGGGGGGTGCCTTGGGGGAGGGGGGGCGTGCGGCCCCCCCCACCCCAAAGCACCTTGTCCCCATGTTGATGAGGACAAGGGCCTCTTCCCGACAACCCTGGCCGTTGGTTGTCGGGGTCTGCGGGCGGGGGGCTTATCGGAATCCGGGAGCCCCCTTTAATAAGGGGGCCCCCGGATACCGGCCCCCCACCCTATGTGAATGAGTATGGGGTACAATGTACCCCTACCCATTCACCTGTGAAATAAAGTACAATAAAACACACAACACAGAGAAAAAGTATTTTATTGCACAGCCGGGGGTCTTCCGTCTTCGGGGGTCTTCTCGCCGGACTCCTCCGCTATGTGTGTGTAGCTCTTTTGCCAGCGGAGGAGTCCGGCTTTCTTCCTCCCCGCCGCCGGCCTCTTCTCCCGACTTCGGGGGTCTTGTCCCCCTCTTCGGTTCTTCTGCCGGGCCACCGCGCCTTCTTATAGCTCTTTTACAGGCGGTGGCCCGGTCTTCCGTCGTCGCCGCCGCCGCCGCCGCCGCCGCCGCCTTCCGTTCTTCTCCTTCTTCTTCTCCTGGAGATGTTGACTCGACGAGCTCTCCGGCCACAATGCCAGGGACGCGCTCCGCTGCCTCTTATATAGGGACAATGGGGCGGTGTCACATGGGTTGATGTCACATGGGTTGGTCACATGGGTTGATGTCACATGGTAAGGGGGCGGGGTCACCATGTGACATCAACCCATGTGACCAACCCATGTGACATCAACCCATGTGACACCACCCCATTGTCCCTATATAAGAGGCAGCGGAGCGCGTCCCTGGCATTGTGGCCGGAGAGCTCGTCGAGTCAACATCTCCAGGAGAAGAAGAAGGAGAAGAACGGAAGGCGGCGGCGGCGGCGGCGGCGGCGGCGACGACGGAAGACCGGGCCACCGCCTGTAAAAGAGCTATAAGAAGGCGCGGTGGCCCGGCAGAAGAACCGAAGAGGGGGACAAGACCCCCGAAGTCGGGAGAAGAGGCCGGCGGCGGGGAGGAAGAAAGCCGGACTCCTCCGCTGGCAAAAGAGCTACACACACATAGCGGAGGAGTCCGGCGAGAAGACCCCCGAAGACGGAAGACCCCCGGCTGTGCAATAAAATACTTTTTCTCTGTGTTGTGTGTTTTATTGTACTTTATTTCACAGGTGAATGGGTAGGGGTACATTGTACCCCATACTCATTCACATAGGGTGGGGGGCCGGTATCCGGGGGCCCCCTTATTAAAGGGGGCTCCCGGATTCCGATAAGCCCCCCGCCCGCAGACCCCGACAACCAACGGCCAGGGTTGTCGGGAAGAGGCCCTTGTCCTCATCAACATGGGGACAAGGTGCTTTGGGGTGGGGGGGCCGCACGCCCCCCTCCCCCAAGGCACCCCCCCCATGTTGAGGGCACGCGGCCTGGTACGGCTCAGGAGGGGGGGGGCCGCCCGCTCGTCCCCACCCCCTTTCCTGGCCGGCCGGGTAGCGTGCTCGGATAAGGGTCTGGTGTGGATCTGGGGGGGACCCCCACGCCGTTTTTTCGGCGTAGGGGGTTCCCCTTGGAATCCATACCAGACCTAAGGGCCTGGTATGCTCTCGGAGGGGGAACCCACGCCAAATTTTTTTCAGAAATTTGCCGTGGAGTTTCCCCTTGAGCTCATTCTCTGCTTGGCCGCGGCAAAAGTCGCCTGGCCTGGGGCGACTTGTAAGTCGTCCCAAGTCGCGCTTGAAGTCATCACAAGTCGTTTTGAAGTCGTCCCAAGTCGCCGCTGTCAAGTCGTGTCCAAGTAGCCTGATCAAGTCGCCTACAAGTCGTGTTGCCCCTGTGTGAATGGGCTCTAACTTTGGCTCCAACATCTTTACTTTAAAATTGAAGCATTTTTTAGGCAGTAGACTCTGTGAACTCTGAAATACATTTTTAGCCAACAATACTGCTTAAGGAACCATTTTATTAAACAATAAGTAACTATGTATTTATGTTGTCTTTGGGGAAATGGTTTGTGTTGGTTCAGTATACAATAATTTCAATATAGTGTATTATGAACCTGAAAAAAAAAACTTAGCATAGCTTAGCAATAAATCTTTACTTGAGTGGAGAGACCATACTGCATAATAGCTGCACAAGCTAAGGATACCTTGTGGGAAGAAGCAGTCTTAATTTCAGTTTCAAAATATGTAAAATACAAATGAATAGTTTATGCTTTTTATGTCGCTGTAAATAAAACAAACTAACCTTTCTGTTAAAAAAAAAAAAAACAAAAAAAAAAACTGGTGTACCTTTTTACCTAAACATGAGATAAATCCCATGGAACTCATTGAGCTTATCTAGTATAACATTCAAATATCAGTTATATGCATCCCAGGGTAGTTGTGTGTTAAGGGGTTGTTAATCATACCGCCAGGAAGGTTAATTTTTTTAGATTTTAGGTGCAGAAAGCGGCACCATTATTTTGCATGGAAATTTGGCGTTTTATATTGTAGGCCTGTAATTCTTAGAAATAATTCACTTAAATCCAACAAAACAAGAGTCTAATGCCGCGTACACACGGTCGAACTGTTTGACGTACTTAGTCCGTTGAAACACATTTCAGCGGACAATCCGCTCGTGTGTGGGCTTCAGCGGACTTTTTCAGCATGCAGTCCGGAGTACTAAGATTTTCGGTTTTTCCAAAAATCTGTCCGTTGTACTTTGGTTTCAGCGGACAATACGGTCGTCAGTATGCTAGTTCGACGGACTAAGAATGGCGCATGCCCAGAAAGGATTTACACGGTGGAAGGGTGCTTTGCTGTGTCTTGGACTTCCTATTTCTAGTCCCGTCGTACGTGCTGTACACGTCATCGCGCAAGCTTTCGACGGACTGTTTGTGTATCCGTGTGTGGTCAAGTCCGTTCAGTGGAAAGTACGCCGGATTGTCCGTCGGATTGTATGACGGACTAAGTACGCCATACAATCCGCTCGTGTGTACGCGGCATAATAGACATCCCGGGTATGATAAAATTTGAAATCTGAAATCATAAAATATAATATTTTATTTATATATATATATATATATATATATATATATATATATATATATATATTTTAAAATAAATAACTATAAATAATTATAACAAATATTAATAATAATCATATTCAATAATGTAATCAAATCAAAAACACTGAAATATGCTGAGTTGCAGAATTGTCGCTGTCATTGCTTTTAGTGTTTGATGACGAATTTCCTCACAAATTACTATCGTTCAATTCTGCGAGCGATTCTAATTTATTATCTCTGTTTTCTAGCTGGTCTATAACCACTTTTGATGTAAACTGAAATGTTTTGGTTGCTATGGACAATTTCCAGTTTGCTGGCATAAAGAACAGTATAATATAAAACTGCATGCAGGACACTGGACAAACCACTAGGGACAAAGGGGATGTGCAATTATTTGATACAGTGCTGTAATCTGTAAGATTACAGTATACTGTATCTATACTGTGTTTTTTACTTTTTGAATTTGGCGCCGAACTTCGTCCCCGTGCATCGCAACGCTCACAGGGAACGGAGCTCTGCGCTGTCACAGATCAAGCGAGACACGGTGGCTTCCTGATCACAGCGGGGAGACATCCCTGGATCCAGGGGACAAGGTAAGTAACCCCCTCCATGGATCCAGCGATGCGGTCCCGAATCTGGCTCGGGAATACCGCTTATGGTAATTAAATCTCACCCCGAACCAGACTCGGGAATACCGCCAGGGAGGCTACGAATCATTTTGATTGGCAAATGAAATGCTGTCATTGCTCTGTGTTAGTAAATACCCTCACCCCAAAAGTCACATAAACAAGAGCATTTGTTAGTTCTAGACTTTCCCACTGAACATGGGAGCTCATTAATCATTGACCATTGACTGCACAATAAAAAGTGAAGCTCAACAGCTCTAAATCTCAGGTAATAGCACTGTCCCTTACAATAGTAAATTACTGCTTTTATTACTTTTTATGAAAAAAAAACAAAAACGAAAAAACATTGTGATCTTCAGAATCTTGTGCAGGAGTAAATGGGAGATTTATGAGTAAGAAGCAGCTTATAGTACCTTCTGTATTTGATACACTAGTAAAATTTGGAAGGTTTCTATACAAGAGCTTGCAACTTACATCACCATGCTTGCTTACTGTATAAAGGAGTGGGTGGGGACAAAAAAAAATCTGAGTTAGAATTTATAAATGGGCAGTGTATCCTGGGAGAATTGGCTCCTTTAAAGACTTGACAAAATGGTCTTAGTTCTTGTACATCCCATGAAACCTACAGGAAGCATCAATGGTGACTGTAGGAAGAAGTGGTTGATTTACGATTATGTTCCCTTTCAAATTCAGGGGAACTGAATTCAATGATTTTGTATAATAATGGAATTTGTGGTCAGGTACCAGCAGTTACATTTAAAATTTGTGATGCCCAAAGTGTGTCACTTTGCATTTAGCAATACTAATACCAGCATTGTTCTCTGAGTAGTGTGCCTATTCAGAGCAAACACCAATTAGTACAAGTGGCTCTCCAGATTTTTTTACAAGATGTGACAAGATGATTGTTAGCTTTCTAGTAAGAAAACTAAAAACACAAGTAACAATTTTCTAAATATACAAAAAGCTTATTAAACTTGAAGACTAGACTAGGTTTTATAAAATATACAGTGTCACTATTTTAATTAAGTTGACAGATTCCAGGCTGTTAAAATACTAAACTCAGAAGTCAGCTCTAATTAATTAAACATCCTGAAATGCCAGTGAACCCAAATGTCATATCTGCAAAAATTACTTGTAAATGCTTTTAAGGGTGTTCTTAAATATATAATCTGTGAAATAAAAACAGTGTAAACAAGCATTTTGCAAATTCCTAATTTATGTGACATGTGTTTACATACAGCGATTTCATGATTAATTGTTCATTATGCAGTTATGGTTTCAACCAGAACAATATTCTGATGATATACTGATGATAACATTTTTGGGCTGATTTACTAGCGTATTTATCGGCGTATAACACGCACCCCAAGTTTAGGAGGGAATTTTAAGGAAAAAAAACCTTACATTTAAATGCCCATCAATGCAGCCTTATCAGTGTCCATCTGAAGCCTTGTCAGTGTCATTTGCACCCTTGTCATGCAGCCTGTCCGTCATTGCAGCCTTGTCATGCAGCCTTGTCATTGCAGCCTGTCCGTCATTGCAGCCTTGTGCATCGTTGTTCCCTCAGTGAGTCCCTCAGCTTTTGTTTTTAAAAATGGCGCCGCTGAGATGTCCTGTGTATCTCGGCGGCGCCCGGAAGTTCTCGGTGGCTTTCGGCCGCCTTGGCTTCGGCCCTTCACCATGGCTTTCGGCCGCTCTCGCCCCTTCTTGGCGGCTTTCGGCCACCGAGAAGGGCCGAAGGTGGGCGTAAACCTCCGAGTATGGCCGAAAGCCGTGGTGAAGGGCCGAAGGTGGCTGAAAGCCGCCCAGAGCCCAAAAATTGCGCAATAAATTATACGTTATACGCCGATAAATATGGTAAATTGTGTAAACATTTACTTTAATTGTTCAATCAAGTGCAGATACAATAAGTAAAAACAAATGTGCCCTTCACATGATATTTGAAGGGAATATTCACCCAATTTATTATGTGAAAATCCTCTATTCCTTTAGTAAATAAACCTCAGTTAGTGTCAGCATAATGCCTCTATGGCATGCCGCAGTACAACACAAATACTCCACCACTTAACCTTACAAGCTAGTCAGGTCTGGTCTGTTACCAATTTAAATTTAAAAACAGAATTGATTTAACTATAACCTTGGGGACATGCCAATACTGGGACAGGTTAGGCTAAAAGATATAAGAGTCATGTGTATGAGATGAAAGCAATTTCCTTGCCAATCAATGTCAGTTCAAGATGGAAAATTTGACTGAATGATTATAACATCTATCTTTGTACAGGATAAATATATCACTGCTTCTATGCTCCTGCTATTTGATCCAGAAGAAAGTGTTGGGCAGAATTTCAAGTAAAATATATATGTACTAGATGCATATGTAATCAAAACATTCGAATGTAGGGCTGTGCAATACATGTGTTGTACCCAACTTGATAGCAACTTTTTTTGCTACATGAAAAATATTGTTGGCTTATGAGAACAAAAAGCTTATTGGCAACTTAACTGACTGGAATGTTAATAGTAAAAAAAAAAAAAAAAACACAAAAAAAACAAAACAAAAAAACACTCCCTTAGGTTCTTGTTTTTTTTCCTTATGCACACCTTGAAATCCAATTATAAAACAAAACCTTTCCTTTGACAATCATTTTTGAATATGAAGATGTATTTCCCCTTACTTTTTTACTACTGTGGTTGGGTTTACCTGTTTTCTAAATCCTTAGTGAAAATAAAATGATTGTATCCTGGTAATGGAATGCGACTGATGCTTGTATTTACAGTATTCAGTGGATGATTTATTACTTGTTTTTTTATTTCACATGCATTACATATACTCCACATTTGCATGCCCACCGAGCTATCCAGCAAAAATGACAGCTAATTTTTTTTGTCACATATTTTTTTTAATTAAATTTTGGGTAGAGTAGTGAGGGGTTAAAAACTGGTTGGTGTTAATGTCTCTGCTTGGGTGATTTATTGCCTCTAACTGCTAGTTAGACGATTCTTTCTCCGGGTCTCCGATGGCACGGGAGAGCCCGGAGAAGCACCGGATGGCGGCGGGAGGGGGGGGGGGGGATGTCCCCTCCCGTCACTTGTAAGAATGATCAAGCAGCGGAACTGCCGCTATAATCATTCTTATGGTGCACAGAATCGCCGGCTGAAAAAAAAGGATATCTGAATGATGCCTGTGGACGTCATATGATGGACGGGAAGTGGTTAAATGTAACCATATTGCTACACTCAGAGGCGCGGCGCTTCTCTTTTATTCTCTGTGGTTCCTGTTGGATTTTGCTTTTAAACCCCTTGGGGATGGACATTTTATGGTTACACAACCTGGTCACATTGTTATAATCTTTTTATATGGACTATAAACTGAAAGCCCTATGAATAAATGGTTGTGGAACGAATCATTGGCATGACCATTATTTCTTATAGGAAAATTCGCTTTGATATAGAGTATCTCACAAAAGTGAGTACACCCCTCACATTTTTGTAAATATGTTATTATATATTTTCTTGTGACAACACTGAAGAAATGACACTTTGCTAATGTAAAATAGTGAGTGTATACCGTATTTATCGGCGTATAACACGCGCCGGAGTATAACACGCACCCCAAGTTTAGGAGGGAAGTTTAAGGAGGCAAGTTTAAGGAAAAAACCTTACATTTTAAATGCCCATCAATGTAGCCTTCCACTGTCCCCCTGCAGCCCTACACTGTTCCCCTGCAGCCCTACACTGTCCCCCTGCAGCCTTCCACAAAATTGCAGTATGGTTAGTTTTAAATTTACCGCCGCCGCCATCTTCGGCTCCTCCCGCCGCTGGCCGAGATCTTCGGCTCCACCCGCCACCGCCGTCGAGATCTTCGGCTCCTCCCGCCGCCGACATAGACCGAGCCGAGGGTACTCGGCTACTCGTCTCTGCTCGCAGTAACGCCCCCGTCCCGCCCCTTGTCCTGGCTCCTGTGATGGACACAACACCGGGCCAATGGCAGGACGTAAAGGCTAGGAGGCGGGACTGAGAGCGGAGCCGAGTACACAGTTCACTCGGCTCAGCTCGGTAAATGTCGGCGGCGCTCCACAGAGCGCAGATCGACAGATCGGCGGGGGGATCGGCGTATAACACGCACCCATGATTTTCCCCCGATTTTAAGGGGAAAAAAGTGCGTGTTATATGCCGATAAATATGGTAGCTTGTATAACAGTGTACATTTGCTGTCCCCTCAAAATAACTCAACACACAGCCATTAATGTCTAAACGACTGGCAAAAAAGTGAGTACACCCCTAAGTGAAAAATGTCTAAACTGTGCTCAGTTAGACATTTTCCCTCCTCGGTGTCATGTGACTCGTTAGTGTTACAAGGTGTCAGGTGTGAATGAGGAGCAGGTGTGTTAAATTTGGTGTTATTGCTCTTGATCTCTCATACTGGTCACTGGAAGTTAAACATGGCATTTCAAGGCAAAGAACTCTCTGAGGATCTGAAAAAATAATTGTTGCTCTACATAAAGATGGCCTAGGCTATAAGAAGATTGTGAGAACCCTGAACCTGAGTTGCAGCACTGTGACCAAGACCATGCAGTGGTTTAACAGGACAGGTTCCACTCAGAACAGGCCTCGCCATGGTCGACCAAAGAAGTTGAGTGCATGTGCTCAGCTCATATCCAGAGGTTGTCTTTGGAAAATAGATGCATGAGTGCTGCCAGCATTGCTGCAGGGGTTTAAGGGGTTGGGGGGTCAGCCTGTCAGTGCTCAGACCATACTCCACACTGTCATCCCAGAAGGAAGCTTCTTCTAAAGATGAAGCACAAGAAAGCCTGCAAATAGTTTGCTGAAGACAAGCAGACTAAGAACATGGATTACTAGAACCATGCTCTGTGGTCTGATGAGACCAAGGTAAACTTATTTGGTTCAGATGGTGTCAGGCGTGTGTGGCAGCAACCAGGTGAGGAGTACAAAGACAAGTGTGTTTTGCCTACAGTCAAGCATTGTGGTGGGAATGTCATGGTCTGAGGCTGCATGAGTTCTGCTGGCACTGGGGAGCTACAGTTCATTGAGGGAACCATGAATGCCAACATGTACTGTCTGACATACTGAAACAAAGCATGAGCCCGTCTCCTCAGAGACTGGGCCACAGGGCAGTATTCCAACATCATAACGACCCCAAACACACCTCCAAGATGACCACTGCCTTGCTAAAGAAGCTGAGGGTAAAGGTGATAGACTGGCCAAGCATTTCTCCAGACTGGCCAAGGATTTCTCCAGATCTAAACCCTATTGAGCATCTGTGGGGCCTCCTCAAACGGAAGGTGGAGGAGCACAATGTATCTAACATCCACCAGCTCTGTAATGTCTTCATGAAGGAGTGGAAGAGGACTCCAGTGGCAAACTATGAAGCTCTGGGCCCAATTTAGACATTTTCACTCAGGGGTGTACTCACTTTTGTTACCAGCGGTTTAGAGATGAATGGCTGTGTGTTGAGTAATTTTGAAGGGACAGTTCATTTACACTGTTATACAAGCTGTACACTCACTAATTTACATTGTAGCAAAGTGTAATTTCTTCAGTGTTGTCACATGAAAACATATAATAAAATATTTACAAAAATGTGAGGGGTGTACTCACTTTTGTGAGATACTGTACTTGCTTTGGATTACAAACATGTTTCTGGAACAAATTATGCTTGCAATCCAAGGTTTTACTGTATATTAATTGCTTTGCGTAAAAGTTAGTGTCTACAAAATAGGGGATAGGGGACTTAATTTTATTTGAATGTTTTTATTTGTAATGGCGGTGATCTGTGATTTTTAGTGGGACTGCGACATTGCGGCAGACAAATCTGACCCCAAGTGGCACTTTTTGGGCACCAGCGACATTATTGATATATAAAATAAAAACTAAATAAAAACTATTACAATACTAAAACAAAAAGTACTGATCAATGTATAAATGACAATGGCAAGGAAGGGGTTCACTGTGTTCCTTGGGTGTGTTCTGTGTGGGGGCTGGGCTCACTGGGACAACATAGAGATCGCTGTTCCTGATCACTAGGAACAGCTGATCTCCATGTTGTCCCCTGTCAGATCGGGGATCTGACTAGTTTACATAGGCACATCCCCATTCTGCCTCTCTGTGCAGAGATCGTGGGTGCCCACAGTATCTATTGCATGAAATGATGTACAGGTACATCGTTTGACGCAATACAGCCACCCTGCCGCAGTATACATGTGTAAGTGGTTAAACTACTCTGTCTACATAGTGACAATGCTGCAGTGATTTCACTACAGAATGAACAGAATTGCCACCCTGTTAAAGTAAATGGAAAGTCATCAAATATTGCAAGTATCACAAAAACAAGAAACAGAGGGCACACCAACCTAGCACATTACCTTCAGGATAGCTTTATTTTTATAAAAAGACAGACATATACTCACAAATGAATCAGCAATAAGGCAAATCAAAGTTTGCAATGTACTTGAAGTGACCTGGTCACCTACACAAGATCCAAACCTTTGAAGACCTTCCAAAAGTTGGTGCGTTTCGAGGGGGGATCCCACAGCACATCAGACTTTTGGAAGGTCTTCTTATGCCCCATACACACTATCAGTTTTTCTGCTGAGTTTTTCCATCAGGTTTACCAAAACCATGTAGTACAAGGGCCTGCCTGATTGCATACAATTGGAAACTCCTCTGGTTTGACCTCATATTATATGGTTTTGGTAAATCTGAAGGAAAAACTCAGCAGAAAAACTGATAATGTGTATGGGGCTTTACACTTGGGACTTGTCTAGGTGACCGGGTAGCTTCATGTACATTGTGGACTTTGATGTGCCTCATTGCTGATGTTGTTTGTGAGAATATATCTGTCTTTTTTTTACAAATAAATCTATCACAAAAGGTAATGCGCCAGGTTGGTGCGCCCTTTGTTCCTTGTTTTTTCATTACTTCCTCTGGGTTTCCCTGACCCGCAGGGGACAGCAAAACCAGTGCAATTATTGGATCAGCTGAAGATTGTGGATTGTCTTTTGCCACTGCACATCTCTTGAGCGCAAGAAATTGGTATTTTTTTGTTGATACTTACAGGATCACCAGGTAATAAAAATTAGTTTTACAAGAGGGAGGAAGACAAAGACTTTTCTGTTAAAGCAATTGACAGACTATGAAATAAATATCATGATCGCTTATTTAATTAAAATAAAAGCAAGTGTGTTTATTACATTTAGATCAACTGATATAGTTTTTTGTGTGTGTGTGTTTTGTAGCACTTCTTAGCCCTTGTACACACGTTCGGAGATACCGACGGAATGTGTCCGATCGGACCGTATTGTCGCATAATCCGACTGTGTGTGGTCTCCATTGGACTGTTTCCGTCGGAATATCTGACTGACCAAGTTTTCCAACTTGTCTATAAAATTTTCAGACAAAATGCTCCGATCGGACATACTCCGATCATGTGTAGCCTACTCCGACGGACAAAGTGCCACGCATGCTCAGATCAAATTCCTAGACCAAAGCTATTGGCTACTAGCCTGAACGTAGTCCCGTCGTAATGAAATAACGTCATCACATTATGTACAATCGGATTTTCCGACAACTTTGTCCGTGTGTATGCAACAGTTTCGGACAAAATCCGTCTGACAAAATCCAACGGATTTGGTTGTCAGAATGTCCGACCATGTGTACAAGGGCTTAAAGAAATTGTAAAGGCAGAAGTTTTTTTTATCTTAATGCATTTTATGCATTAAGATAAAAAACCCTCTATGCATAGCACCCCCCCCCAGCACCCCCCTAATTACTTACCTGAGCCCCTTCTCTCTCCAGTGATGTCCACAAATGTCTAAGCCATCCAGGACACCACTGCTGATTGGCTGAGACACAGCAGTGGTGCTATTGGCTCCAGCAGCTGTCAAAGTCAGTCAGCCAATCAGGGGATAAAGGGGGCGGGCCAGGTCTGGGCTCCATATCTGAATGGATGTATGGAACTCTGACTTGGCTCGAGTGGCCCCATAGAAATCTGCTGGCTGCTGGGGCACTCTATAGGAGGGAGGGGCCAGGAGCAGCAAAGTGTGACCTGAGAAAATAAGGATTTGGGCTGCTCTGTGCAAAACCAACTGCACAGAGGAGGTAAGTATAACATATTTGTTATCTTATTTATTTTTTAAACAAGACTTTACAATCACTTTAAGTCGTTTGTGCTATTTTCTATACCTTACTATACATTAGATTTAAAATGTGATTTTCATTCCTAAAACACAACAGAGGGTTAAGTAATGGAGTTCCTTGATGAATAATTCCGCCACTCTTTCATTTCTCTAGCACTGGCTAACAGAACTGGAAATTTTTGCTATGATTTTCGCTGCTGCGGTTCACGATTACGAACACACGGGCACAACAAACAACTTTCACATCCAAACAAGGTAATACAATAATTGAAAAAAGTGTTTCTCTTACTGGTGTTCTTCATAGCATAAAAACGTAGGGATTCACACATTTTTAAATATGCCATATAAATAATCAAAAACTGCCTCTCACTATGTACAACTATGGAGAAGAGGAGAATTTGGCCTACTGTGTATTTGCAATGTAAAAGTATATGTAGATTGACAATTTGTCATACTTATATATGGGTTTATTTAAAGCTACCTGTATATTCTAGGAAAACAGATAAATACGAAGATAAAATACATATAGGAGAGCAAATGATTTGTGCTTCTGTTCAACCAGCTCTAAAATGTGCATGGCCCTGTCTGGCACAGGAAGGAACCAGCTCTTTCCTTGCTGAGGTTTCACTTTTAGTTACAGCTTCCCGCCCTGTGAATGAACAGTGAAAGTAGAAGCAGCACACTGTCGAGTTCATCTCTGTTACTCTTCTCCTATGATAATGCTAGCGCACTATGACATTGCAGCACACCTAATTGGCACCACGTGCTGCTTCCCATTTTCTGACCTCTGCTATACAGTAGACTGCAAGAGGCTGGTACCAATTTCACATACTTATTCTGCATGCATTTAAACAAAAAAAATACCAAGTTCACACTGTTGCATTCCAATAATATGAATGTGGTCAAAACACATGGCAACGTATGCTATGTGCATTGGTGTGCGGAAATGCCATGAATTGCACCTGTGATTCAGAACAATGCAAAGCACTGGGGGAGATTTATTGAAACTGGCAATAGCCAATAAGCTTCTAACTTCAACATGTTCATTTAAGATTTGGCAATACAACCTGGAAGCCGATTGGTTTCTATGAACAGCTGCACCAGATTTTGCACTCTACAGTTTTAGTAAATCAACCCCACTGTAACACACTACCATATGCTGTTGCATACTGCATTTGCTAAAAATACTGCATTTGGGTTTTCTTTTGTGATTCAGTGCACCAGACAGCCCAACCAATTGAATGAGCTGGCATAACGCAATGTGCATCAATGTGTAAATGGCAGGTCAACTGCAGGTCAATTACACCTGTCATTGAATTCTAAATTACCTCAGAAGCATGTCAAACTGATATAAAGCCAATGTCATTGACACAGGCCCCAAAACATTTGTATAGTGATCAGGGTTGTATTGCTATATCATGCTAAGTCCCACATGAATGATGTCCTCCTATTAAAGCCTAAGTTTAGCTAAAATAAAAAAAATAAAAATCAGCAAAAGGGACATAAGTTAAAGTTAGTATGATATGCCCCCAGTGGCGGCTCGTGCACTGTGGGCGCACGGGCGCCGCCCCCACTTCCCTGCCCCTGGGCCCTTTCAGGGCGCCGGATGCAAGGATTCCTATGGCGGGGGCGCGAGGGGTTGGTACTTTATGAAGCACCTGATTAGAGCCAGAGGCTCTAATAGGCTTCAAAATAGGGTCGGCTTGGGGCACTGAGAGTGCTGCCTGATCCCACCCTATTGTGTGATGCCAGCAAATATATTTTCGCTATTTTCACACTAACCTTCCTCCCCCCCCAATCAGGAAGCAGGGCGTCAGACCTGTTTCCTGATTGGCCAAAGCGCCAGGCCACCTTTTTGAATGCCTGGCGCTTAGGAAGAGGAGCGGAGGAGACACACGCTGGAGAGGAGGTCGCCGCCTCTCTGGTGCACGGAGCTGCTGCCTGGCAGTAAGTGTCAGGGGATGCTACCAGAGCCACGGAGAGATGGGGGGTTTGTGGTGCCAGAGCCGTGCATGCAGGGGGGTTGGTGCTGCCAGAGCCGTGCATGCGGGGGGGGGGGGGGGGTTGGGGTGCTGAGAGAGCTGCGAGTGGGGGGGGGGGCGGAATCAGTGAGCACAGTGACTGCATATGATGGGCACAAGTGGCTGAGTTTGATGGGCACAGTGGCTGAGTTTGATGGGCACAGTGGCTAAGTTTGATGGGCACAGTGGCTAAGTTTGATGGGCACAGTGGCTGAGTTTGATGGGCACAGTGGCTGAGTTTGATGGGCACAAGTGGCTGCATTTGCTGGGCACAGTGAGGCTGCAATTAATGGGGGGGGGGGCGATATTTTTCAGTTTGTTTGCACCTCCCAAAAAATTGTGAGCACCTGCCACTACAGTATGTCCCTTGTGCTGATTCTTCTTTTAGAAGAAATCCTCCACCATTCTACCCCACCCCTATCCCTGTAACCTTCCAGTGGGGGTTAATCCAACTAAAGGGCTGTCAGGAGTCCTCATCAAGAGAGCTCAACTATGACCACCCTTTCATAGTGCATGATGTTATAAGTGGATTTTTACTTTTAGTGCAAGGTCAGCTTTAAGGTCTCTTGTACACAAGCCCTCTTTAGTACCCTAACATTTTATTGATGTGTCTATTTCCAGTAACAGCAAGAAAAGATTGACAATCACCTACAAAAGATCAGTTCATATAAGAGCATTCTAGAAGGCTTAAGAATATGATAGCTGTAATACAGTTTCTATATAGGATCTTTTATGCAAGTTAAATAGTGAATAGCACAAAGGAACCCTGGTTTATCAGCATATTGTTATGTAGTTTTCCAGGAATTTGGTTAATGTGACTTTATCTCAGATAATCACACAATCCTCTTTCTTCCGTTGAAACCATATAATTAAACTGAGTAATAGCACTGTGCTCCTGCGGATTACATTATCAATATGAACAATGCAAATGTTCAATAAATGGATAACTAACTTTAAATGAATAGACATGATATATAAGATTGTTAACTTAATCAATCAAAATGAATGGACATGTTGTTCAGCTTATTATGTTTTGTAATTGTTGTTTTACATAATAAAATGCTTCTATTCATTTTTAAAAAGTTATGCCCAATCAACAAGACTGTTGAGTTTTTTCAACCATACTGTACATGTGAATGGGATTGGCTTGAAAGGATACCTTCCCCTTAACAAAAAACAGAGCTCACTTATTCCCCCCCCCCCCCCCCCAGCTAAATTCTCCCACCTTCCTGAGATGCATACTTACCTCACAATTATCCCCTCTGCCTTTTCCTCTGTTTTTACATCCTGTGGGCTGACTTAAAGAGGAAGTAAACCGTGATGAGTTTACTTCCTCTTTTTTTCCCTGCAAAGGTAAAGCATAATGGACTACTATGCATCGCATAGTAGCCCATTATGTGTCACTTACCTGACACAGGAGCCAGCGAAGTCACCGCTGTCCCCTGTAGTCCGCCGCATCCATCTTGCTTGTGGCGTCTCGCAGCTCCGCCGAATGACAGCGGCGAAGCCGCGATGACGTCACTCCCGCGCATGCGCACGGGAGTGGCGTCTCGCAGCTCCGCCGCTGTCATTCGGCAAAGCCGCGATGACGTCACTCCCGCGCATGCGCACGGGAGTCGACAAATGCGGCAGCTCCATTCTTGGAACTGCCGCGTTTAGTGCGCCTGCGCGCCGCTGTCTACGGCGCATGCGCCGTAGACAGCGGTGCCCGTTTTCGGGCAAATATCTCCTAAACCATATAGGTTTAGGAGATATTTCTTGGACCTACAGGTAAGCCTTAATCTAGGCTTACCTGTAGGTCAAAGTGGTTTGTAAGGGTTTACTTCCTCTTTAAGTGCTCTGGTCATGTCTGTGCGGTGCCATCCCTAAAGGTTCCATTGGCCACCTGAGGGATGAAATATTTGGAAGATGCTTTGGAAATCTCCAAATTAAATTTTATGTGATTTTGCATTATTTATTTTCTTTTCATCGTTCTGTAAAAAAAAAAAGTGGTTGTAAACCCTCCCCCACAACTTTGTCCCATGTAAATCAGCATAAAAAACCCTAATGAACACTGCTTGTAGAAATCTCCTTACTTGCTTAGTATTGTTGTAATCCTTTTTGTTCTATAGAATGAAGTCACTGAGCATGCCCAGATGTCCCCTGATTTACGGCACACTCTCTATGTGCTTATCTATCTGTTATCAGGACTTCCTACGGCACACCACTGAACTCCCAGGAGGCTGCTAATCACGCAGAGCTTCCTCCTACATACCATGTGACCTCACATACAGTCTAAACTTGTCCATTACTGCAGTCTTATCAGCTGAAGCTGATAAGTCTGACAAAGGCAAACATTAGACATCGGCACAAGTAAATACTATGAAATAAACAAGTAAGCTATGAACAGGGAAGGAGGGTTGCCATAGAAACTTTGGATTGAGAAGGAGGCTTGGTTAAAAGTACAGGAAGTGCTGAATGTAAGGGCGGAAATACACTCCACTGTGGACTCAGAAAACAATAAGATGGCGCTGCCTAACCCCTGGAACAAGTTTTTTAAAGTCAAGTTTAAAACAGTAAGTAATATGCGATTTGGGCAGGATTACAGTGGCTGATAATTACTTATTATAATGGACTAAATGAAAAGAAGCATCAGAGTGGGAGAGTTTACTTCCTCTTTAAATGATTTGAATTTTAAAATTGCAAACTCTAGATTGAATATATCCCCTTCGCATGAAACCCCCCTAGATATATCTTCAGATATCATATCATTAGACCAAGGAACTATCAAAACAAACATCATATCAAGATTAAATACTTTATTAAGAAATGCAAAGAATATGGCACAACCTTCATTCTGCCTAGAGCAGACTATACAGCAAAACTCAGAGACTGGGTAAGGAGGACATTAGCCAAAGAAGCAATCAAACGGCCAATGGTAATTCTGAAATAGCTGCAGAGGTTTACGGCCAGGATGGGAGAAACTGTGTATGGGACAACTGCAACTTGGATGCTCCAAAAAACTGCATTTTTTGGCTCTACATTATGAACTATTTCCAGGCAAAGTGATGTACCCAGACACAGCTGAATGTGGATCCTGATACTCGGGGCCCCGTGATCGCTATGCAATCACATGATCACAATGTCAATAAAGCTGTTTTGAATGGATATGATTCAACAGCTTTGCTTTCTTTGATAGTAAGCTGTGATTAAAAAAAAAAAAAAAAATCCTTGATTACCACCTAGAGTAGTACAATGTTCCTATGGTAATGCATTACTCAACTACTCTGATGGAAGTATTTAGAAAAAAAGTAAAAAAAAAAATTAACATTATATATTTAAAACTTGTTTTATTTATTTTTTATTTTTTTTAACCAGTGTCCCTGATCACCAGTCATATCATGACCCTGTACTGCGCTGGAAATTGTGAAAAAAATGTTTTGATTTAATTTCTTCATTTTCCAAAACATTTTTTAAAAAAATTATAAAATTTAAAAATTTGCCATGTCTCTTACTAAATTCCTATAACTTCCAATTTGCACTGTCCTGAAATGTTAAGGGTCTCAGGGAAGGATTGATAACATTTTCAAATATATATATTTTTTTTTTATATTTTGTGGATGCTATAACTTTCCTACAGACTAAATAATACATATTTTGTGATATTTTACCAACTAAACTTGATTTTATTGGATATGTTTAAGACAGAAAGTAGAAAATATTGTTGTGGTTTTTTTCCAATTTTTTTGTCTTTTTTTCCCATTTATATTGCAAAAAATAAAAAACAAAGCTGATCAAATACCACCAAAAGAAAGCTCTATATGTGTGAATTTTTTATTTTTTTTTTAAACTTTCATCTGCATACAGTATTGCATGATCATTGCCAATTAAAATAGTGCAGTGTTGAATAGCAAAAAATGCTCTGGTCATGAAGGGGGTAAAACCTTCCAGAGCTTAAGTGGGTTAGGCAAATACTTACCTGATTTATATCCTGTGCTGCTCTCTCTCCATCTCTCTAACAGGCACAGAGGCAGTAGTGGGACTCATTGGCATGAGTGCTCCCATAGAAAGCAGCTTGCTATGGGAGCACTCAGAGAGGAGGAAAGCACTGGCGCGGGACTACTGAAGTGGAGGTTCAGGGCCGCTCTGTGCAAAACCATTGCATAGAGCAAGTAAGTACTGTATAACATGTTGATTGTTTTAATAAACATATATACCTTTACAACAACTTTAATCATGTCAAATCCTATACTTCCTTCACAAAGTAAAGTAGTGAATCAGTCAACAGGAATTTGGCCAGTTGTGGACATTGGGCATGCTAAATACTTTGGTCATTTGTGGTACACTTAACCCCTCCTCTCCTCTTACACAGAAGTAGTGATGGCTGAACTTCCGAAGGGACGTTTCGCGAATGGGGACCGCGAATGCGGCCGATAGTTCGCGAACCGGAACGTTCGCGGCGGGCTCCATTGACTTCAATGGGAGGCGAACTTTGCAAACCTACAGGTCAAATTTGCAGCCACAAAATAATTACTAGCTGTGCAAACATAGTCCCACCACATGGCCAATGACATAACACATGCATGAGGTGAATCTGGGATCGACAACTACAAGCATTCTTTTTTTATATGGGAAATTGTTGTGACAATTCAGGACTGTGGAACCCATGAAGGCAAGGAGGAGAGGGAAGGTCAGGGACCAGGGTAGGCAAAGAAGAGGGTGCAGGAGATGATCACCAGCAGCGTGACATACAGCAATGACACCTGCACCGTGATAGAGTCATCTGACACCAGCACCGTGATAGAGAGCACTGACATCAGCAGCATGACATAAAGCACTAACACCAGCACCGTGATAGAGAGCACTGACATCAGCAGCGTGACATAAAGCAATGACACCTGCACCGTGATAGAGTGATCTGACACCAGCACCATGATAGAGAGCACTGACATCAGCACCGTGATATACAGCACTGACACCTGCACCGTAAGCAGCCCCAGGAGGAAGTCAGCATAGCACAGGGATGGTGGGAGCCCCTCATAATGAGCATAGCACAGGGATGGTGGGAGCCCCTCATAATATGCACAGCAGAGGTACAGCCCCAGGAGGAAGTCAGCACAGCACAGGGATGGTGGGAGCCCCTCATAATAAGCATCCCCAGGAGGAAGTCAGCACAGCACAGGGATGGTGGGAGCCCCTCATAATAAGCATAGCACAGGGATGGTGAGAGCCCCTCATAATAAGCCGCCGCAGGAGGAAGTCAGCACAGCACAGGGATGGTGGGAGCCCCTCATAATAAGCAGCCCCAGGAGGAAGTCAACACGGCACAGGGATGGTGGGAGCCCCTCATAATAAGCAGTTCCAGTAGAAATGACACCGATCAACCTCTTCAAAGAGGAGGGTACGGGCATATAGTACGGTGTGCTTTTTTTGGACAAGGAAGTGAGCCAAATGAAGAAAGAAGGTCTGTGTGCGCGATTAAAAAAATTGTTTATAGACATATACATGGTCTACTGGACACATGTGTTGAATTCCTCCGAGATCCATGCCTCATTCCTTTTTAGAAATGTGAGGTAGTTAACACTGTAGTGAGCTAGGCAAGTACGCTTATAGGTCACGATCCCCCCTGCTGTGCTGAACGTCCTTTCGGACAGGACACTGGACGAGGGGAAAGCCAACAGTTCGATTGCAAATTGGGCAAGCTCTGGCCAGAGGTCAAGCCTGCCCACCCAGTAGTCCAGGGGTTCATCACTCCTCAGAGCGTCCACATCGGCCGTCAACCCGATGTAGTCGGACACCTGACGGTCTAGGCGTTCCCTGATGCTGGATCCGGATGACACCTGTCGATGGGTCGGCTGAAAGAATTAACTCATATCCGAAGTCACCAACACATCTTCAAACCGGCCTCTTCTTGCAGGCGCTGTTGGATTGGTACCCGCAACTCCTTCTCTGGGAGTGGGAATTGCTCCTCTGCCAGCGCACGCAAAAGCAGAATGCAGCATTTCTCGAAGCAAGGCCTGGAAGTGCTCCATTCTGACAGCCCTCTGTGACGGCGGTAGCATTTCCGCCATTTTGTGTACGTTGCCACCCAGTACTGGTCCTTGACCCTTATGCTTTTTATACGGGGGTCCCTATTAAAACACTGGAGCATGAAGGCCCCCATTTGCACTAAACTGGAAGCGGTGTGGTGGCCTGGCTCCTGCTCATCATCCAGGATAACGTTGTCCTCTTCATTCTCCTCTCCCCATCCACGCACAACAACAGGGCTCCCAGAAAGGTTTAAAGCATGCTCTTCTTGCTCCTCCTTATCCGCCCCAGCACCATCCTCCTCTGACTCCTCTTCAGACTCCTGTTGTTGACTTGTCTCAGATAGAGTAGCCCCCCCTGGGAATTCATCCAGCATTGCGACTTCCTCATCTTCCCACTCCTGCTCCTCCACAGCTTGATCAATGACACGACGCAATGCACGCTCCATAAAGAAGGCATAAGGTACCATGTCACTGATGGCGCCATGGCTGCGACTGACCAGTTTGGTGATCTCCTCAAATGGCCGCAGAAGTCTGCATGCGTCGCGCATAAGCAGCCACTGGCGCAGTGAAAAAAAACCCAGCTCCCTAGAACCTGTTCTGCTGCAGAGTTCATACAGGTAGACGTTAACTTCACGTTTCTGCTGGAGCAGCCTATCAAGCATATAGAAGGTTGAGTTCCATCGCGTCGGGCAATCGCAAATAAGACGTCTGACTGGCAGATTGTGTCGCCGCTGAATGTCAGCAAAGCGAGCCATGGCCGTGTAAGATCTTCTGAAATGGGCCGAGATTTTCCTTGCCTGCCACAAGATGTCCTGGACCCCAGGGTATTTGACAACGAATCGCTGCATGACCAAGTTTAAGACATGTGCCATGCATGGCACGTGCGTGATTTTGCCCTGTTTCAATGCGCAAAGCAGATTGGCACCGTTGTCACACACCACTTTACCAACTGTCAAATTGAGCAGTTTTAGCCACTGATCTGCCTGTGAAAGCAAAGCTGAAAGGAGTGCCGGGCCAGTGTGGCTCTTGGCTTCCAGGCACAACAGCAGCACGGCATTGCAACGTCTCACCTGGCATGTCGAATAGGTTCTGGGGAGCTTGGGCGGCGCAGCGGAAGAGATGCTAGCAGCGGAAAAGGAGGAGTCAGCCGAGGAGGAGAATGGAGTAGGAGGAGGAGGAGGAGGAGGAGGAGGAGGAGGAGGAGGAGAAGAAGATCCAGGCCTGCATGCAATCCGTGGCGGTAAAACCAAATCTACACGGGTGCCATGGGTTACATGCTTGACGGCCGTCAGAAGGTTCACCTAGTGGGCAGTAAAAGTGATATACCTTCCCTGCCCGTGTTTGCTAGACCACGTGTCTGTGGTCAGATGTATCTTGGAACCGACACTGTGTGCCAGAGATACATTCACTTGCCGCTGAACATGGCCATATAGCTCTGGGATGCCCTTCTGTGAGAAATACTTCCTTCCTGGGACCTTCCATTGTGGTGTTCCAATGGCCACAAATTTACGAAAGGCCTACGAGTCCACCAGTTTATATGGCAATAGTTGGCGGGCTATCAGTTCTGACAAGCCAGCCGTCAACCGTTGGGCAAGAGGGTTATCCGGCGTCATCATTTTTTTACGCTCGAACATTAGGCCCACAGAAGCCTGCCTTTTTGCAGAAAAACTTGAGCTTGGCGTGATGGAAGGTGGAGTGGAGGACAATTGTGAGGAGAGAGGAGAAGGAGAAGTAGAAGATGAGGCTGGACGGTGAGAGCCTGAGTGTGGCTTTGTGTGTTCCGTTGCACCCACTGGGCTCGGTGATGGCTGCTCATGTTCCTTCTTAAGGCGGTCGTCCCTAGGTGAGTGTTGGGCTTACCGCGACTAATGCGTTGACTGCAAAGATTGCAGATGGCAAAGCTATTGTCAGCAGCGGACACGTTAAAAAAAGCCCACACTGCGGAGCCATGTGCCGGCATCGTGAGAGCGCCAGATGTGACCGTACATGGTTGATGCCTTGCTCCTGATACATTAGCAGTCTGCTTTGTCCCTCCTGTGCAATCTATGTTCCGCCTGCTTCTTCTCCCTATCTGCTGGTCCATATCTCCCTCTGAACTCCCCTCCTCTTCCTCTCTTGTGGGCACCCACGTGACATCACTAGACATGTCATCATCGACGTCACCTTCCCCACCGCTATAAGTAGAGATCTCGGAGTAGGCAGCAACACCAGGGACCAACCTCCTCCTTGGGCTGATCTGGGTACTGTCAGACTGCTGAGTGGCGCTTGTTGCTACCACCTCTTCCTGATCCAATACCAAGAGTGGCTGCGCATCAGAAATGTCTTGATATGGATCGGAAAATAATTCCTGTGACTCAAGCGGAAGGTATGTGGTGGTGGTGGTGTTGTTGGTGGTAGTGTCTTTGGGGGTGCACATAGCAGAGTGAAGAAGAGGGTGCAGATCGAGAGGATGAGGAGGGTGCAGAAGAGTAAGGCTGAGTGAGCCACTCAACCAAGTCTGGTGCGTCCTTTAAAGTAATTGAACGCACCTTCTGCAACTTCCCACTTTGGCTCAAGCCTGTTGCTCCTGCCCTACCCCTACCACCCCTGCGGAAGGGCCTGCCTCTTCCTCTGCCTGTCATTTTTTAAATGACCGTGTGACAAAACTCTCAGTCCCTATACTGATGAAGGACTGCTGCAGTATAGGGCAGCAGTCAGCAGTAGTGCACCTCAACCCTATGTATTGTGGACCTATACCAGTCCTTATAGAATAGCAGACTGTACCTCACTCAACCCTATGTACTGTAGCAAGCTACACCAGGTTACCAGTCCTTATAAGGACCTTTGTGGAACAAGTAGGTTGTGTGTGAGTGATTAGCAGACTGTACGTCAGTCCCTATACCGATGAAGGACTGCTGCAGTATAGGGCAGCGGTCAGCAGTAGTGCACCTCAACCCTATGTATTGTGGACCTATACCAGTCCTTATAGAATGGCAGACTGTACCTCACTCAACCCTATGTACTGTAGTACCCTATACCTTACCAGTCCTTATAAGGACCTTTGTGGAACAAGTAGGTTGTGACTGATTAGCAGACTGCAGCAGAAGGGCAGCAGTCAAGTATAATATTCTTTCTATATTTGGAAGAAAGAATATTATACGTGTACAAGCCTATTACCATACCACTGATACCAGTCCTGAAAAGAACCTTTGTGGACCTAATATAGTAACAGCTACTGACCCTCACTGCCTCACACACTGCTTCCTGCCTGTCCCTATATAAACTGACAAAACAGAGGCTGCTGGAACAATAACTGGTTACTGGAATAGCACTTTTGTGGACCTGATAGTAACAGCTACTGATTAAACTGACCCTCACTGCCTCACACACTGCTTCCTGCCTGTCCCTATATAAACTGACAAAACAGAGGCTGCTGGAACAATAACTGGTTACTGGAATAGCACTTTTGTGGACCTGATAGTAACAGCTAATGATTAAACTGACTCTCCCTGCAGCACACACCGTCCTGTCCCTTTCTCTAAACTGACAAAAGACACTCAGGTGTATATAGGTTTGCTGTGCTACTGATTGTTGCAGCAGCCTAACACCTATACACCTTTACCAGTCCTGAAAAGAACTTTTGTGAACTTTTGTGTACCCCGCCGGATCGGGTGTATTTATAAGTTAGGGGGAATGTCCAAGTGTCCATGTGCTGTAATGTCTCAATTGGCTGTCCTGTACCCCATGATGGATGGGTCATCATAGGTCAAAGTTCTTTTTCACAGAAAACACGGAAGTCCGCCAGGCGAACGGCGGCAATAGTCCGCCGATCGGGCGAATCGCGAGCAGCCAAAATTCGCCACAAAACGACCGCCGGGCGAACCGTTCGGCCATCACTACACAGAAGCATATCTTTCTGCTCCTATGTAAACTGATACTCACAGAACAGTGGCAATAAGTATTACAATGTAGTAATATGTCAGGTAAAGCAACCTTTGAAGGATAAAAGTACTATTTAACCTTTTAGCTATTTACCTCGTAGTAACTCTCCTCCCCTTCGCTCGTTAGCTATTATTTTGCTGCTATTTTTTTATATTTAATTTCTATTTTTTACTATTTAAACGTTTAAGAGCTGCATTTAAAAAAATATTTATAAATAATTTTTTGTGTGGTTTGCTATACTTTCTAAAGGAAAAAAAAAATGTCAGTGTCATTATATGCTGGAAAAATGATAGCGAGAATTTTTTTATCGACAGGGACACTTTTTTGGTTTAAAATACTGGTTAAGCTAGAAAAGAGAGCATTTTGTTTATACAGTGGTGTGAAAAAGTGTTTGCCCCCTTCCTCATTTCCTGTTCCTTTGCATGTTTGTCACACTTAAGTGTTTCGGAACATCAAACCAATTTAAACAATAGTCAAGGACAACACAAGTAAACACAAAATGCAATTTGTAAATGAAGGTGTTTATTATTAAAGGTGAAAAAAAATCCAAACCATCATGGCCCTGTGTGAAAAAGTGATTGGGCAAACACTTTTTCACACCACTGTATGTTGTTGATATCTATCTTTTGTTGATGATTTTATTGTATGTATTTGAAATCTATTTTTTCAAACTATATTGACAAGGGATAGCATTGTTTCTACTGAAAAAAAACTAGGTGTATTAGGTCCGGGTCACAATGATGTGACCTAGGACCCGACTTGGGAGACCCCAAGTTGGATGACATGTGAAATTCAGTGTTTCCCTATTGTTTAAGTGCTTGTAAAGGCAGAAGGTGTCTTTTTTTATCTTAATGCATTCTAAGCATTAAGATAAAAAGTCTTCTTTGTGCAGTAGCTCCCCTCAGCCTCCCTAATACTTACCTGAGCCAAATCTATATCCAGCGATGTTGCAGGAGTGTCTAGGCTGCTCAGGACTCCCCTCCTCATTGACTGAGACAGCAGCGTGGCACCATTGGCTCCCATTGCTGTCAAGGTCAGTCAATAAGGAGAGAAAGTGGGTGGGGCCGGGCTGCAGCTCTATGTCTGTAAGGGCACGCAAAGCAGTGGCTTGGCTTGAGTGCCCCCATAGCAAGCTGCTTGCTGTGGGGGCACTCAACAGGAGGGACAGAGCAGGTAAGTATGACATGACTTTTTTTTTTTTGTTAAAATTAACAAACAACAAGACTTTTGTATTACTTTACTGATACTACACAAGTCTGTCAGACTTTAAAAACAAGGTTCTTGCACTACTTTGTGGTATTGAAGTCATATCAAAGTCGGACCAGAGTGTAAAAAGTTACACCAAAGTCGTATCAAAGTTGGACTCAAAAGTTGCATTAAAAGTCCCGCAATTTTGGAGTCGGGGCTAGTGTGAACCAAGCCTTACTTTGTTTTTTTTTAAGTTGAACTAAAGGCAACACGTTTTGAATAGTTAGCACCCCGGTCAATTTTTTGCCATTCCTGTGACATAGCCAAAACTGGAAGTAAGAAGAAATCCGTAGTTGTCACCAGAACTAGTGCCCTATTTGCAGGGCAGGACCTACGGTGGTGGGCGCCCCTGGGCTTGAGTCACTTTCGGGCACTACCTTCTATACATTACCGTATTTATCTGCGTATAACACGCGCCGGCGTATAACATCACACACTCCGAGTTTAGGAGGGAATTTTAAGGAAAGAAAACGACATTTAAATGCCCACCAATGCAGCCTTATCAGTGTCCATCTGCAGCCTTGTCCAATGTCATTGCAGCCTTGTCAGCATAGCCTTGTCATTTGCAGCCTTATCATTGCATTCTTGAAGTTTAAAAATGGTGCCACCAAGATACAAAGTCCTGTGTAACGACATATTCGGTGATCCATCGCAGTTTGCTATGGAAGTGACGTTCTGTCACCGCCATCTTGGTACACCCCACACTCGCCCACAGTAAGGATACACATAGAAGGGATAAAGCGGACATGTTGTTACACCCACCGGAGTTTTGCATTTTACACATATTTATAACAGTAAAGTTAGTTTATATAGTGAAATACAGGACTTAGAACTCCGTCTGACTACTTAGATCTTGAATTTTAAAAGCAGCAGCAGCAACCCTGCTCATCTCACTGGTTTGCTAATCTGTCAGAAGGTCGCTGCTTTTAAAATTCAACATCTAAGTAGTCAGATGGAGTTGTAAGTACTGTATTTCACTATATACTAACTTTAATGTTATAAATACGTCTAAAATGCAAAACTCCGGTGGGTGTAACAACATGTCCGCTTTACTCCTTCTTCGTGTATCCTTACTGTGGACGAGTGTGTGGTGTAGCAAGATTGCGGCGACGGAACGTCACACCCGTAGCAAACTGCGCTGGGTCATCGAATATGCCGTTACAGCAGCTCTCGCATCCTCTCGCAGTCCCGAGCATAGCCGAGAGTACTCATAGGGCGGGACTGGGTCTGACTGTGAGCGGAGCCGAGTACACTCGGCTATGTATCTCGGCAGGGCCCGCGGGGCCCAAAGGCTGGAGCCCAGTCAAGCCCAATGGTAAGTCCGGCCCTGCCTATATGATAATTTCCCTTCCCTTCACCTCTACAGTTATGGTGACAACTGGTAAAGAGAGTATTTCACTGGGTTTAAAATATTTCCTCTAACATTTTGTGTATCAATAGAATTCTCTTAATAGGACACAGATTGAAAAAAAAAAAAAAATCAGGTTTAACCATTCCCTGCTAGATCCATTCTTCTAAAGCAGAGCTAAACCTGGGATCTGATTTAAGCGAAAGTGTATCAGTAGACACATAAAATTGTAGCATTTAAATAATCTATCCATCACTACCAAGCCAATACACCTTTTTGCACTGCACAGTAGGGTGACAGGAGGCAGCAACACCAACAATACCCAAAATGTCTCTTTAATTTTGTAATGCCAACATACAGGTGACAACAGATGTAGCTGTGACAAAGCTGGCCTTACACTATACAAATTTCATCAGGAACTGGACAGAATTCACTTTGTGGGTGAGCCTGCCTATTCAACAGAACAGTGGCTGCATCCAATCAGTTGCAGCTGTGGTTTGGGTACTCTGGCAGCCACTAGCATTGGCTGTCAGAATACAATAGCCAGCATTTTAGATTTGTCCATCCATGCTGTATAGCGTGGCTGGAGGCATCTGTTAGGTACTATCCTATCGGTGTATGTACAGCTTACGGATATTACTCTAATGCCCTGTATACACGGTTGGAAATTTCCGACAGAAAAGGTCCGATCGGATTATATCATCTGAAAATCCAATCATGTGTGGGCACTATTGGACTTTTTCCGTCGGAATTTCCAACCGTGTGTACAGGGCATTACAGTAATATCTGTAAGCTGTACATACACCGAAAAATTTGAGAGCAGGATCGAAAATTTTGTGACAAAAAATCTGATTGGACTTTTTACGATCGTTGTAGAGAATTACAACGGACAAAGTGCCACGCATGCTCGGATCAAATTATGAGACCAAAGCTATTGGCTACTAGCCTCTACGTAGTCTCGACGTACGCAACAAACGTCACCACGTTCTGAACGATCGGATTTTCCGACAACTTTGTCCAACCGTGTGTATGCAACACCAGTTTTGGAAAAAATCTGACGGATTTTGTGTTAGGAATGTCTGACTGTGTGTACAAGGCATAAGTCAGAAGCATATCCGATGGTATTGTCAGTTGTATGATGCAATTACAAATAAAGTAGTATTTTGGAAAGTAGAAATGCTGCTATGCAGGATAATGTTTTATGAAGCTTCATAAGCATGTGTGTGAATGTGCCTCTTTTATATTTATGAAGAAATATTATTGGATCAAAGATAACATATTCAGAGAACAAACATTTTTTTGACCACAGCAACCAATGAGAGTCAACCTGTCACTTTTCTAGTGACATCTAATGAGGCAATACTGTAATGGCATTCTCTTTTTTTTTTTTTTCTTTCAGACCTGTCCCACTCATTGTTGAATTAATTTTGACATTACACTCATATGGAGACATGGGCTACACACGTGTATATGCACACACACAGGCACACAGCAGTACCTCTCTAAGAATAGGAGAACTGGCTGTGATTAATTTAATGGATTTCTAAAACACTGCCTTAAAACTGCATCTATAATTTAATCCTTTTACAAGATTTGCAACATGCCTTCCATTTGATTGGTATTTTCATTACAAACGTTCATGCTGATGATACAGCAATAATAACAGTAATTTGGTTCCTCTGAATTTAAAATGCTTAGAAATATAAATAGCGCCAATAATCAAAGTGCATATGAAAAAGCTGTCTTAGGTAAAATTAACTTGACATGACTATCAGAACAGACTTCAGTTATGAAATATGAAGTCACCTAAACATGGCAACATACTTTTATGTACTAATTAATTCCTTTCTAAACTAAACAGTCAGTGTAAAGTGCACACGAACCCTAACAATTTACTTTTCTTATTGGCTCTTTGTTGGACTTTTATATACACTATACAGTTGAATGTGTTTTGTTATATCTGTTAGAAAATGTAAAAAAACAAACAAAAACCTGATGATCTTGCCAGAAATCTCTTGAGTTGATAACCCCTTGTGCTTATTGTTACCCAGGGATCAAGATTCCACCCCCCACCTCAAAAATAAATGTATCCCCCAGAATTATCTACATCCCTTTCCACAATGTATCCCCGCCCAGCATCATCCACCCCTCTCTACAATGTATCCCCATCCCCGTCCAGAATCCTGGAGAGGGATGGATGATGCTGGGTGGGGATGGGGATACAATGTGGAGAGGGATGGATGATTCTGGGTGGGGATGAGAGTTACATTGCACTTTATGTTTGGACATTTAAAACGTATTTTTACACTATAAAGAGACTATTTTCTGCACTTTATCAGATTTTGCTATTGATTTAACGCTGTACTAATTGTTTTTGGATTTGTATTGTCAATTATCAGGAAGTGTGGCGAGTGTTGGCAGCTTTATTTATTATACAGTATCTAGCAGCTCACAAGGTTTTACACATATCCTCATAGGAAGCTGCTGTCTGTGGGGGTACTCGATAGGAGGGAGGGGCCAGGAGCAGCAAAGAGGGACCCGAGAACAGGAGGATCCAGGCTGCTCTGAGCAAAACCAACTGCACAGAGCAGGTAGTATATAACATGTTTGTTTTCTTTTTTGTTTTTTTAACCACTTCCAATCCACTGCACGCCATTGTACGGAAGAGGGCCCCCCTACCGCCTCGATCCGGTGCCCTCTGCTGCTTACCGGAGCCATCACCAGTGGCGGAGGCAATCGGATCCTTCCCGTGGCTGTGCATGGAGACAAGTGAGGGGAAGATGGCCCCCACCTGTCTCCATGACACTGCAGGGTGGAAGCGACATCAAAACGTCACTTCCACCCATAGTTCTTAAAGGGCCTTTTTTTTTAAATGACAAAACTATGAGATCTGAGGTATTTTTGATCCCCGGTTCTCATATTTAAGAGGTTCTGTCATGCTTTTTTTCTATTACAGGGAATGTTTACATTCCTTGTAATAGGAATAAAAGTGACAAATTTTTTTTTCAAACAGTGTAAAAATAAAACGTAAAATAAATAAGAAAAAAAACATTTTTAAACGCTCCCCATCCCGCTGAGCTCGCGTTCAGAAGCAAACGCATCCGTGAGTAGAGCCCACATATGAAAACTGTGTTCAAACCACATATGTGAGGTATCGCCTCGATTGGTAGAGAGAGAACAATGATTCTAGCCCTAGACATCCTCTGTAATGCAAAGCATGCAACCTGTAGAATGTTTTAAATGTCACCTATGGAAATTTTTAAGGGTAAAAGTTTGACCCTATTCCACGAGCAGGCGCAATTTTGAAGCGTGACATGTTGGGTATCAATTTACTCAGCGTAACATTATCTTTCACAATATAAAATTGGGCTAACTTTACTGTTGTCTTATTTTGTCATTCAAGAAAGTGTATTTTTTCAAAAAAGAATGCGCTTGTAAGACCGCTGCGCAAACACGGTGTGACAGAAAGTATTACATCTAGGGTGTTCAAAAAAAAAAAAATGTATAACGTTTGGGGGTTCTAAGGAATTTTCTGGCAAAAAAAAACTTGTATTTAACTTGTAAACAATACATCTAAAAAAAGAGGCATGGTCCTTAAGTGGTTAAAACTAGACTACAATCACTTTAAGTAAATTAATTCACGGCGATCGGCCATCACGGCGATCTGCCCCCCAATGAAGTTTACCCTTGCCACGACATCTCGCCATCTAGTGATGTTTCCTTGTGGCACTCCTATCACTAATTGACAGATCTTCGGCATTGCTGTAATGTAAATACAGTGCCAGGGATCCTGGGTTCTGTCACTTGTCTTAGATCACTGGATTACATGATTGCTGTTGGATTTACTTCAGGGAACATCAGGATCGAATTAGAAAAAATGGAGAGTGCAAAATCTGGTGCAGCTGTGCATGGTAGCCAATCACCTTCTAACTTCAGCTTGTTCAATTAAGCTTTGACAAAAAAAAAAAAACATGGAAGCCGATTGTTTTTTATGCAGCGCTGCACCAGATTTTGCACTTTCTAGTTTAAGTAAATCAGCCCCATTTTAGGATTTTTTTTTTGTAATTTAATAAGACTTTTTCTGGTGTGTATGTTTATTGATTTCCCTTTTTTGGGCATAAGTAATGAGGGGTGCCAACTCACCTGTACCTATTATTATCCTGGGAGTGGAAAGCCATCTGGGGCTCCCCTTATTAAAAGGGGGCTTCCAAATTCCTAAAAGTTTCCTCACCAACTCCTATCTCCTTTTTTGGGGACAGGATTTGGGAAGAGGCATGTGGTTTGGCATGGTACGGGAAGAGAGGGGAACATGTTTGCTGCCACCCCTTTCTTGGCCACCAAGTTGCATGCCTGGAAAAAAAAATTTGTTAGCTTATTGAGGGGACCACTGTGCTGCTTTTTTCCCTTTTTTATGTAAAGTATTAAATTGTACTGTTCTGCATCTCCCTAGGCAACTTTAAGGCATCCCCCAAGCTTGTAATTTAACCGCTTGCCGACCAGTTGCCGCAGTTATTCTGCGGCAGGTTGGCTCGGCTGCACAAATCACCGTAGGTGTACATTGGGCTCCTACACTGCGATCTGCGTGCACCGATTGGCCAGTAAGGGAGCCAATTAGCAGGTCCGGTGGTTATCACTTGATAACCACTGGCTGCCCTCGATCGTTACCCGCAGTGATAGAACGGGGACCTGCCATAGTAAACGAGGCAGATCTCCGTTCTGATAGGGGACCACACATAGATCCTGTCTTTTTGCTATGCAGGAAGACAGATTTGTGTGTTGTCCCAGGCAGCCTATCCCCCCACACAGTTAGAAACATACTGAGGGAACACATTTTACCCCTTGATTGCCCCTCTTAACTCCTTCCCTGCCAGTGTCATTTGTACAATAGCAATGCATATTTTCAGCACCGATCACTACAATAATGTCACTAGTTCCCAAAAAAGTGTCAAAAATGTCAGCTAGGTGGCCAATCTGTCTGCTGCAATGTCGCAGTCCCGCTAATCACCACCATTACTAGTAAAAAAACAAAACAAATAAAAAATGTCATAAATCTATCCACTATTTTGTAGACACTATAACTTTTGTGCAAACCAATCAATATACACTTATTGGATTTTTTTTTTTACCAAAAATATGTAGCAGAATACATATTGGTCCAAATTTATGAGGAAATTAGATTTTTAGATAGATTTTTTTATTGGGTATGTTTTATAGCAGAAAGTAAAAAATTGTGTTTTTTCAAAATTTCGCTCTTTTTTTGTTTATAGTGACAATAAAAACCATAGAGGTGATCAAATACCACCAAAAGAAAGCCCTATTTGTGGGGAAAAAAGGACATACATTTTATTTGGTACAGCATCGCACGCCCGTGCAATTGTCAGTTAAAATAACGCAGTGCTGCATTGCAAAAAATGGTCTGGTCAGGAAGTGGGTAAATCCTTCTGGGGCTCAAGTTGTTAAAGGAATTGTGCATTTTCAAAGTTGCCTTTTAAGCACCATAAAAAGACCTTCTTTTACATACTTAAATCTCAGAAACAGATAAAAAAAATAATGGTTTGCAAATTAAACTTTATTTTTATTAACACAATTTTATTAAATCACTAGAGGGGTTATGGGAGTTTCTATCAATCTCTCATTAAATAAAAAAAAAAAAGATTTGCACAAGTATAAAATATTTATGAAATTCTCCAAGGAACCATTTGTCCCTATTTAAGCCCTGGTTTACATTGCACTGATTTGGCACACAACTTGACATGTCATATTGGCGATTATTGCCAGCAATGGATCCGTCCGAATCGGTGCGATGGCGTGCCGATATCCAAAAGTCGTTTTTGTACTACTTTTGGCAACTTCAGGGTGCGATTTCAATAGACATCTGTGCAGAAACCCACACAGATGTCTCTAAAATTACCCCTGAAGTCGGGACTGACATGCGTGAACTCGCACCATTTCATTCCCGCTGTCAGTGTGAACCTAGGCTCAAGGTGTTCTGTGGTTCCTGACTAGCATTCCTGGATAGCTGGCCACTCATGCCTTCCATTGCTAACCAACACTGGATGAAGGAGATGACCGTTCTGAATAACGGCTCAGAGGTGAAAGAACATGATGGAGCGTTTAAAGCCCCCTATCCCCACTCCTCTGTAGGCTGCCAGGTTTCCTTCTGTAGCACCCTCTTAAGGCCCGTACACACGATCTGACTTTTTGACAACAAACATGCAAATGAGCTGTTTTGAGGCAACACCTGACCGTGTGTACGCTCCATCGGACAAACTTTTTCGGTTTTCATCGGACTTTTGTTGGCTGTGCAAATGGACAAACTTTTTGATAACATAAGTCAGATGGAGCAAAGTCCGATCGTGTGTATACAAAACCATCGGACTTTTGTAAAAAGTACAAACACGCATGCTCAGAACCAATGCAAAAGATCAGACCACAATATAGAAGTTGACCAAAGGTGGCGCTGGAGTAATTGAACATCCTCTTTAGAAGTGTCGTCACTACGTTTGTGTTTGTTGCCTAAAAAGTCAGATCGTGTGTATGCAATACAAACTTACGGCCAACACCCTTTGTACAAAAGTCCACAGGAAAGTTTGTACAAGGTCCAATCGTGTGTATGGGGCTTTAGACAGATTGTTAGGCTGGTTAAGTAAATAGATTTTTTGGTTCCTCTGTAATCAGTGGAGCAACTTGTGATTGCTCTGAGCTACACTGGTTGTAGGCTTGTTTGCTTCCCCTTGCCTTCCAGAGGATACTAGAGTGCAGTGGGCTGGAAAGGCAAATTGGCAACCTGAAAAAATGTGCTGTCCTAGCCAATCCCTGGGGGAGGGTGCTCAGAAGGTGGCTGTGGGTTGCATAAAACAGTCTGGTGTCTGGAACTGCCCTGTTGTTGTTCAGGAGGAGAAGTTCCCAGTCTGAAGGGCTGCTGCACTTCTAGGCAGCCGAGCTGAAATTCTACCTATGCTCATTAAGGTCCCAATTACACTAAACCTGTGGGGGCCTGCTTGCTGAAAGTTTTTGGAATTAATCAAGGTATTTTACTGAGCATGGAGTACTAATGGAGTATCACACAGCTCCCCTTTCCATATCCAAGTTTGTTCAACAATACATTTAAAAAAAGGCAACCCCTAGATTGTACATTGACCCAGAAGAATGACTGTTGCTTTGTGCCTGGCTGCTGTTACACTAATCTGGGAAAGGAACTTGTGGCAAATCAGTGGTCCCTGCGGGAGTGAGTGCTACACTTTTAATTGTGCAGCCCTATCTGTGCCTCCTTCCATTTCCTTTTATTTACTTAAAACACTAGCTTGACTAACCCAGACTCTCCTGCTATTTCAAAGGAGATAGATTATCAGGCTGTCAGCTTTTGTTTTATTGTGAATGCTGCAGCTGTTGTAATTTTACAAGAAAACGAGCCAAGGATACAGCAGTATATGATTTTAGCTATAGCAATAGAGGGTCGTTGAATGTGAGTGATATAATGTGAGGTGTTTTAGATGCACACTGTTTCTCCACTTAGTGTTTTGGGTCACATATTGGAGGGTAGGTGGTACAATCAGGATGCATAAAGTTTACTAACAAAGAAAAATAAAGCAGGATGAACAAATTACAACAGTCTATTTTATCACAGTGAGGTCAGTAAGAGATATTTTAACTGGTTTTATGGAACTTCAAGACATTGAATTCAGGTATTTGCATAGATGTACTCATTAAGTACAATTTTAATGCCATGTATCAGTCATTTAATCCTTTCTGTGGAGAAAAATTATCAATTAGTGGTTCCCAGGTAATTCTGCTCTAACACATAAAAACAGTACTTCAGTACTAAAGTAATTTAGATTTTATTTAGGCCTCTTTCACATGACCAATCCGTTCATGTCCGTCTGTCAGTTTTTTAGGCGGACCTGAACGGATGCTCCATAGAGGTCTATGGAGCGTCGGGTGTCAGCGGCGACATGTCCGCTGACATCCGACCCGCTCCGATCTGAAAAAGTGTGACATCTGAAGGGCGGGAAACCAAATTTCCGTTGGGGTTTATATGTGTGGGGGTGTTGTATAGATTGATTGAGTTTTTTTGCAAACATGGCTGAGGCCGAGTTACTGTGTAGCAGGAACTTAGCTCTTGACCATCTCAAGGATTTTTCAGTATGTTCTGAATGGATCTTATCTAATTCTAATCTGTTAGTGTTGATTTGCTGTAGTAGGTCTGGGGAGTGATTTTGGGTATGCAGGTGGTATAGTTTATTTAGGTCCGTAGTGAGTCTGGCGGTATCAGCAAGTCTCTTTCTTCCTAGCCGCTGCTAGGTGGATCAGGTGTCCTCTAAATTACCGCAGTGTCATTAGTGGCAAAGTATTCTTCTATATGTTTAGAAATTTGGGATACCAGGGCTGGGTCCATGAGGAGGGACTCATTAAGTCTCCAACCTGCGATGGAAGGTGAAGACCTATGTGCATGATGTCTAGGGAGACTACCTGGTGGTCTGACCAAGGGCAAGAATGTATAGCTGCTGTGGTAGAGTTTGTGAGGAGTATAGGGGGTACAGAACAGGTAATCCAGTCTGGAATAGCTGTCGTGGGGGGTGTGAATATAAAGTATGCTCCTGGGCTCCCACATTATGTGTCCGCCAAGCGTCTACCAATTGGTGTGAGTGTAGCAGAGTTTTCAGGGTAGCATTGGTGATACTACCAAGTCCACTTCTATCAAGAGCTGAGTGTGCCACCAAATTAAAACCAACCCCAAGCAGTTAATACGGGGAGGAATATTTGTCTAGGACAAAAGATTTAAAGAAGGTTGCTTGCGAATCATTAGGGGCTTACACATTGGTTATAGTAACCTTCTTCCCTTGTAGGGAACCTTGAAGGATAATAAACCTGCTTGCTGGATCCTTGCATATATGTTCAACATCAAACATAATGTTATTTCTGAAATGTCTGAAATAAAGATCCCCACTCCTCAGGACCTGGACCCAAAAGTATTAAAATGCCCGAGGCCATAGGATCTATCATAGTAGGTTTGGTGATTAGCTTCAGAGAAATGGGTCTTCTGTAGGAGAAAGATGTCAGCTTTTAGGTGTTTGTATATGCTATTGTAATACCCCTGAGAGGGCTGCCTATAGGCGAAGCCAGTAGGATGACAGTACCCAGAACTGCAAAGTAGGTTCTACCATAATAAAGAGTCCCGTAAACCAGAAAGACATAAACATAGGACAAAACCATAAACTCACAAACCAATGGGGTCAGGAGGGTATAAGCCTTCCCGACAATGAGATGATGTAATAAATTGTCGGGTATGGATTTCCTGAACAATAGGACAATAGTGTCCAACACTCTTGTCAACCTGCTAGGGAAAAAAAAAAAGTTATAATGGGAAAAAAAAGGCACTGGGAAAAAAATAATTGTTCCTTTTTTTTTTACAATTAACAGTTTTTTATTGATCATAAAAGCAGATAGATTGAAAGGACATTGGTACTGTAACATACAAACTTCAGTGCATCTGCAACATAACCAATGGGGCTTTTTTCTTTTTTAATGTGAGACAGTGGGGAGGTCTGGAACCTACCACCCCAAACCTGAGGCAAGTCAACACTGCGGTGAGTTTATTATTTAAGCTTACATATTTCCACATCTTAATGGAAATGTACTACAGAATTTGTATTTTTTTTCCTCAAAGAGAAGTACAGGCACAGCCTTTTCTGGTTATACTTCGATCCCGGGTCACAGGAGTGCACTTACTTTTTCACTCCTGTGAACCAGAATCAACCGATATTGGGCTAAAGCCTACTGTCGGCTGATGTCACGGAGGTGCTCCAGGCTCTGGAAGGATCATAACCATATGTAGCGCTACCCCCTTGAGGTCTGCTTGGTTAAAAGGGTTTCCATTCACTCTTGAGGCCCCAACTTTTCCACTGACCCCACCAAACACGTACACACTGCCGCTGACTCTGAACAGACTATGTGGTTTTATGAACCAAGCAAGATCTTTATAGAGAAAGCAAGGTTTTGAAACATTTTGACATTACGCTGTGATGAGCATAACATGAGCAGAATTTACTTAAGCAGTACTCTATGCTATAAGCGTTTGACTCCAATGGTAATTCTAGTAAACCCGAGCTTAGAATAAGACAGGAACTCTTTTCCTTTTAATTAGTCCTACAGCACAGAAATTTATAAACGCTCAGCCCCAGTTCTGGTTATGGAATAGGCCGGCCCTGAGTTCAGAAGCAGAGAAATAATATTGAAACTAAATCTCATGGATGTCCTGAGCCAAAGACTAAGGTTTTTGACATTAACCTAAAAGTAAAAAGTAACAAATATTATTGGCCAAACGTCAGTGCTGTTTTGATGATGCACATTGGAGTCTTTAATGTCTTTCTTTTCTGTGAAACTACTAGCAAGTGAGAAGACAAAGAGAAAAGTTGCATAAACTTTGGAATTTCCCTTTAATAATCTCCCTGTTCAGCGTAGCAGCTATTGGTATTAAGAGGTATGAGTTTAATCTGAATAAAAGCATAATTATTCCTGTGTGAGAAATCCCCAGCTGCAGCTGTTTATATGTAGGGCAGGTAAGGAACTTGCAGAATGTCTCCTACTTTAAGTACAGCAGCTATTTTGTAATCCAAAACTGAGTGCAGAAACTGGTAACATAAGACCAATGGTTCTGTTAGGAGAATACCTGTAATGAGTGGAGACCAATGGCCAACGTCAGACAAGCTCAGTTCTCAGGCCTGCGAGAGAGAGGAAAGTCTTAATAGCTAGACCTATGATCAGTGTTGGGGTCACAAGCCAAGGTATGTGCAGGAGAGAGTTTTGCAATCAAGGTCACATGCCAAGGTCAATACAGGAGGAGATTTTCGTAGTTGGGGTCACAAGCCACAGTAGTTTCCAAACAGCAATAGAAATAGCTCAAGTAGTACGCAGGATCAGACCACAATAATCTGACAGCAGGAAGTGCAGAGGCAAGGATTATATAGGAAGTTCATGGGAGGAGCAAGGAGTTCAAGGTTCAACAGTAATCATTACACAAGGCAGGGTTTTCCAATGGATTAGGCAGGGAGCTGTCCAGCATCACAGATAGCTGAGCGAGAATAATCAATGCCAGACACAGAAGAGGTCCTGGGTTTGAGCCCATGTCCTCTGAATGTCTTACGACTAGGTTTTTGAGTGAAATTCTTTTATTAATCACATGCCGACCGCTCACTGTCTGCCGGCAGAATGGCTCCCCTGCACGAAAAAATTTGTTTACAAATAAAAATAAAAAATTGGGATATTTATTATAGCAAAAAGTAAAAAATGTTGTGTTTTTTTTTAAATGTTTATCACAAAAAATAAAAACCGGAGAGATGATCAAATACCACCAAAAGAAAGCTGTATTTGTGGCAAAAAAAGACATCGATTTTGTTTGAGTACAACATCGCACGCATCAGGCCTTTAAAAAAGGATGACTGTGGCACATGGGCATTGCTGACAGGTCTGCAGCTTCCCATTTCCTGTTCCTGTGTTTGCTGCCGTTTCTGATCACCTGCTACAGACCCGGCTTGCCCTTGCATACCTTTTGTCGCTCTCCCAGCTCTGACCTCGGATTGCTCAGGGGGCTAAGTCAACCCCCCACACTATATATATATATATATATATATATATATATATATATATATATATATATATATATATATATATATATATATATATAATATCTGCTTACACAGCAGCCATGTGTAATGTGATAACGTGGAGAGATTGAGAGAACTAGAGCTAGTGAGTGTGGGTGCGTGTTCTACATTTATGCCTATTTTTATTTTAAGGTACCCATATAGCGCTGTCAATTTACACAGCACTCCACATATACATCGCACACTCACATTGGTCCTTACCCTCAAGGAGCCCACAATCCAAGGTCCCTAACTCACATTCATATACTAGGGCCAATTTTGGACAGAAGCCAATTAACCTACCAGCATGTGTTTGGCGTGTGGGAGGAAACCCACGCAGCCACAGGGAGAACATGCAAACTCCAGGCAGATAGTGTGGTGTTTGGGATTCAAACCAGCGGCCCATTTTACTGCTAGGCGAAAGTGCTACCCACTACACCACTGACACACACACGCACGTTGTGCCCCTAAGTTTACATACCCTGGCAGAATTTGATTTATTTTTTCAGAGAATTTGAATGATAACACAAAAACATTTTTTCCCTCATGGTTAGTGTTTGGCTGAAGCCATTTATTATCAATCAACTGTGTTTCCTCTTTTTAAATCATGATGACAACAGAAACTACCCAAATGACCCTGATCAAAAGTTTATATACCGTGGTGATTTTGACCCGATAACATGCCCACAAGTTGACACAAAGGGGCTTGAATGGCTATTAAAAGGTAACCATTTTCACCTGTGATTTGTTTGCTGTAATTAGTGTGTGTGTGTGTGTGTGTGTGTGTGTGTGTGTGTGTGTGTGTGTGTGTGTATATAAAAGGTCAATGAGTTCTGGACTCCTGACAGACCCTTGCATCTTTACTCCAGTGTTGCACTGATGTTTCTGGACGTTGTAATTGGCAGAAGGTTAAGTCAAGTTCCGAGCCAGAGCTGATTCAGGCACCTGCAGTTGTTTTCGGGATCATTAGCCAAGAAATTACAGATTCCACTGAGACCTTAGAGACCGAGTCTTACTATTCACCTGGCAGATGGCACCATTCCCAAGTCGAGGCCCAGTGCTCAAGAGACTGAACCAATTCTAACGATAATTCACTCTGGACATCAAGAATTCCTGTGTTTCAATGTCCTCTATATACAGTGTTTCCAGTAATACTGAGTATTCCTTGGTTGCGGGCCCATAATCCCAAGATGGACTGCTCTAAAGGGGCTATCATGTTCTCTCTAGTCTACTGTTGGCAACACTGTTTTGTTCCTGGACCCATGAACTCTCCCAGTTGCCTGACTTTTTAGTCGGTTTCAGTTAGCAGTCAGTATATACTGTAAAGTTTGGGGATACTAGCTCCGTGGGACCAAGTGCATAAACCGGTAAAAGGTGAAATCAAAATACTTTTATTTATAATTAAATCAAAAATAAGGCTTTTCTTCAGCACAAATAATAAGGAAAGAAAGCACCTACAGTTTTCAGAGTCCTTACAGAGCCTCCAAAACAGCAAGACAGCTCCTCAGACAGATGTTAGTCTCCTATTCCTCCTCACCACCACCTCTCTACTACTTCCTGTCTTATGGGCTGTCTTCTTGGAGGCCTTTAATCCTCTGTGTGCCGAATCCCTGTGGTCAGGGAGGGAGGCTCTTTCCCACCCAAATGTCACTTCAGAGCCCCCCAAATTCCGGGTCCCAATTATCTCTCTTAATATAGAGAGGACCGTGAGTCAGTCCTCTCCTAAAAATTATCCCCGGAATTTGTCACCCATTTTTGGGTGACCCCCTGAGGCCTACCAGGATTCCCTTAAAGGGACCACAACCCGAATATAGGTGTTACATAGCACCCGTCCAGGACCCAACCTTGGCGTCCTGTACAATACCTACCAGCTACCATGACTTCCTGGATGTGTTCATTAGGAAGAAAACCGATGTGTTGCCACCCCATCAAACCTATAATTTCCCTATAGAACTGCTTCAGGGGCAGAAATCCTATTTTCCAGATAATGGAAAAACCTTACCAAAGAGCTGGAGGCTTTATGACGTTACATAGATGAAAATCTGGAAGAGATTTATCCATCCATCCTCTTCCCCTGCAGCAGCAGGAATCTCCTTTGTTGAGAAGGACCATACTCTCAAACCCTATGTAGATTACAGGGAGTTAAACAAAATTAGTATTAAAAACCGCTACCCATTACCTCTCTGTCATGGTTATGCAATAGAGTTTGTCTGCTTACCTGTCTCCATGTGTTCATCTCTAGAGACCAGCCGACCCTCACCTGTCTGCCTTTGTAATCCATCCTCTGGCATGGCTCCACCCTAGCTCCTATCGGACAACTCTATATTAACTTGTGCACTGCAGGCCAACCCTGCTGGTCAACCTTTGTATGTTAGCTTCCTGTTACCTGCAGTGTGCTCTGCTGTTATTCTGTTACCGACTTTGGCGTGTCCTTGCCTATCCCTGTTTGCCTGTGATCCTGACCTTTTGGCGTGTCCCTGACTATTCCTGTCTGCTTGTGGCCCCGACCTTGGCTTTGTCCCTCACCATCACTATCCTCCTGTTGCTTACTGTGGGCGTGAGCTGGGGGACCCTGGGGGACGCGACCTGGAGCCGGGTGCAGCCAAGTCCATTCTCACCACTAGAGGCTCTGGTGAACACCTGCTGGCTCTTAGACTCCGCACCCCAGGGAATCTTACGCTCTAACCCCGGTGGGATCCATCTTGGTGTTCTGGAGGCCCTGCCTTCCTATCACCTTGACCCCCGTCCGCAGCAGTCAGCCGTAGGGTCCACAACCTTGCGGTGCACTCCTAATCCCTACGGTGTGCATCTGTCACCTGGCCTCAAGGTGACCTGACAGTTTGATCAGCCATGGACCCGGCTGACGTGCCGCTTCCTGCAGTCGATCCTTTGCAGGGTATAGTTCGGAGACTCAAGACCCAGGAATCTAATCAGACTCAGGTGATGCAATTCCTTCAAGATCTAGCTTCCCGCTTCGAGCAGCTACAGGCTTCCTTGGGAACCCCGAACCTGCAGCCTCAAGTACAGTCTGCAACTGCACCTATCGCACCAGTCGCATCCACGCATTCATTATTACTGCCAGCTCCGTCCCGTTTCTCTGGGGACTCCAAGGCCTGCAGGGGCTTCCTCAGCCAATGCACCATTCATTTTGAGCTCCAGCCTCAAAACTTTGTCTGATCGGGCAAAGGTAGCCTATATCATTTCCCTCCTCTCCGGTGAAGCTTTGGCCTGGGCTGCTCCCCTGTGGGAGAAAAATGATCCGGTGGTTTCCAGCCTGTGCAACTTCTTGAAGCTCTTTCGTAATATCTTTGAGGAGCCAGCTCGGGTTTTCTCTGCGGCTAGTGCCCTTTTACGCCTTCGCCAAGAATCTTGTTCAGTGGGACAATATGCACTTCAGTTCCGTATCCTCACAGCTGAATTGCGCTGGAACAATGAGGCCCTGGTCGCAACCTTTTTACATGGCCTCTCTGACCGAGTGAAGGACGAATTAGCAGGAAGAACTATCCCCACCCGTCTGCATAAGGAAATTACATCGTCCAATCAGATTTACATTCGTTTTCAGGAAAGGTCCTTAGAAAAAAGACGCCAGCACCCCCTAGGTCCTAGTCAGCCTGAACTTTTTTCCCGTCGCCCTGTGGAGCATCCTCTGTCTGCTGAGGAACCCATGCAGCTGGGCCGGACCAGACTAACCCCGGAAGAACGTGCTAGATGCAGAACTCTGGGCTTGTGTCTTTATTGTGGGTGCAAGGGTCATTTTCGTGACTCCTGCTCGCTTCGTCCGGGAAACGCCTCGGGTCTAATACATTTGGAAGGTGGAGTATTGGACCCAGAAACATCACCTTCTCGTCTTCTTCTTCCGGTGTTCCTCCATGTAGGCACTTCTCCCCAATCGATCCTAGCATATCTGGACTCTGGGGCTGCCGACAATTTTATGGTCTGGAGAACTGCTTCTTCTATGAAGCTTACCCTTTCTCCCCTCGCTTCTCCACTGGTAGTCTTGGCAATTGATGGCACTGTGCTCCCAGGGGGCCCTATCCGTTTCCAGACACTACCTATTAGGATGTCGGTAGGGATACTCCACCAGGAGTGGATCTCCTTCCTCATCCTACCCAAGGCCTCTACCCCCATTGTATTGGGCCTTCCTTGGCTACAGCTCCACTCGCCACATGTGGACTGGGTCTCTGGGCAGATCCTGGCTTGGGGTCCTCCGTGTTTCATCGTCCTGTCTTCTCAAGGTGACCCCCAAGGGGAAACTTCCCATTGCTACCACATCCATATCGTCTGATCTTCCTGCGGCATACAGCGATTTCCGGGATGTGTTCTGTAAGAAGTCTGCTGAGGTGCTTCCTCCCCACAGATCTTTTGACTGTGCTATTGACCTTGTCCCTGGAGAAACCCTGCCCAGGGGTCGTACCTACCCTCTGTCCATTCCAGAGACCCAGGCCATGTCTGAGTATGTCACCGAGAATCTGGAGATAGGTTTTATCCGGAAATCCTCATCGCCTGCAGGAGCAGGGTTCTTTTTCGTTGCCAAAAAGGATGGTACCCTCAGACCCTGCATCGACTATAGAGGTTTAAACGCAGTGACTATCAAAAACCGATATCCCTTACCCCTAATATCTGAGCTATTCGACAGGTTGAAGGGGGCTTCCATTTTCACTAAGTTGGATCTCAGAGGTGCATACAATCTCATTCGAATACAGGAAGGTGACGAATGGAAGACCGCGTTTAACACTAGGGACGGGCATTACGAATACCTGGTTATGCCTTTTGGTTTGTGTAACGCTCCAGCTGTGTTCCAGAACTTTGTCAATGAGATATTCAGGGATTGTGTCCCTGACTATTCCTGTCTGCTTGTGGCCCCGACCTTGGCTTTGTCCCTCACCATCCCTATCCTCCTGTTTCCTACTGTGGGTGTGAGCTGGGGGACCCTGGGGGTCGCGACCTGGAGCCAGTTGCAGCCAAGTCCATCCTCACCACTGGTGGCTCTGGTCAACACCTGCTGGCTCTTAGACTCCACGCCCCAGGGAATCTTACGCTCTAACCCCGGTGGGATCCATCTTGGTGTTCTGGCGGCCCTGCCTTCCTATCACCTTGACCCCCAGCCGTAGGGTCCACAACCTTGCGGTGCACTCCTAATCCCTACTGTGTGCATCTGTCACCTGGCCTCAAGGTGACCTGACACTCTCGTACCCAAACTTTTTCAAAGATTTCGAGCAGCTCAAGTGATCACTAAACTAAATCTCCAGGGTGCCTACAACTTAGTCTGAATTAGAGAGGGAGACGAGTGGAAAACGGTTTTCTGAACCTGTTTGAGACATTTTGAAAACCTTGTAATGCCTTTCAGGCTTTGCAATGCCCCAGCTAATTTCCAACACAATTACATCTTTAGAGAATTTCTGGATCACTTCCTTATTGTCTATCTTGATGATATTCTCATTTTCTCAGCATCTGTCGAGGCTCATGCTTTTATCAAAGAAATAGTTTGACGTTTTATGGCCTGCCCAAAAGCATTCTGTCAATCAGAGGTGTGCACTTCACCTCCAAATTTCGGAAAACCCTTTGCAAAGCCTTAAATATTGATGTCTGCTTGTCCTCAGCTTACCACCCACAAAGCAATGGTCAGACAGAGAGAACAAACCAGACCTTGGAGCAATATCTTCGTTGTATCTCTGCTCCCCTGTGCTGAATTTGCCTACAACAATTCAGTGCATGCAGCCACTAACCAAACCCTATTTTTGGGCTAACTATTACTTTCACCCATGCTTGTTCCCGGATCCCCTGCCAGAAACCGCTGTACCCGTGGTGCAAGACAGGCTAAACTCTATATCCACAAACTACCCAAGAAGACTACAAGAGATACTATGATAACAACAAAAGGAAGAACTCAACTTCATGGTTGGTGACAAAGTCTGTCTCTCTACGGCCAACTTAAAAATCCCCTGTCCTTGTAAGCTGGGGCCGAAGTTCATCAGACCATTTGTAATTAGAAAAATTATCAATCCTGTGGCTTTTATTTCAATAGATTTTTATTGAAAGTTTTAAAAACAATAACAACTTATAATTTAATACAGTGCACTCTTGTATTAAAACAGTCAAAAGAGAACCGAATCGACAGAAAATAAACCCTGATAGTGATTGATCGAGACAGAGCAATAAAAATTATCTGTTAAGAATCAAGCAAAACTTGGAATAGACACAGAGTTTTTCCATAGCAACATTTTCCTAGCATTAGAGCCCATGGTTCCAGAGAACCCATAAATGAAATTTAAGAACGAGTCTCGTGGATCCAACACCCCAAATGGGAACACTGCTGTGTCGGGACCCCCGAGACCCCACCCAACCCAGGCTCTGGGATCCATGAAACCTCCTACTGTAAAAGAAGAATCGGAAAATAAATGTTCCGAAATTGAGGACAATGAATAAAAATAATCTAAAGATAACTAATCCCAGTGAACCAGATATGATAATAAAAATCAAGAAACATAACTGAAGCTAGCGGTTTATGATCTTATTGAGGGTTTAAACCTCTTGATGTACGTATACTAGTCCTGATAAGAGGCACTAAATCATAGGTAAAATATAACCCAAAGAAAGAAAAGAGAAAGAGAAGAATAAAAGAAAGGAAAAGAAAAGGAGACAGGAAAAAGATAGTAAAAAAAAAAAAAAAAAAAGGGAAGCGGGTCTCTCTCTCCCTACAGCAACCTGTAGTCCCTGGTCAAGATAGACACTTGGAGGTATAATTTATCCAAGGATCCCATATCGCTGTATGTTTGTCCACCGTATCTAGGAATATGCTTACTGTTTTTTCTTGTACCATGATCCAAGAAATTTTCCTTTTGACCATTCTCAGGGAAACCGACGTGTTTTTCCAAGCCCTGGCAATCGTGATTTTAGTTCCGACCAGAATAAATCTAATGAGTTGTTGAGTTAATTTCGGGACCCCATGCAAGGGGAAATTGAGTAAAGCTATTTGAGGTGTTTGAAGAACTGGGAAGGTCGTGATCTTCCGTATGATTTGGAAAACCTTGTTCCATGTATGCCTAATTTTCGGACAATCCCACCAGATATGTAACATAGAGCCTATATGGCCACAATTTCTGAAACAAAGGGGAGAGGCATTCGGATAGATTGTGGCTAGTCTCAAAGGCACCATATACCATCTCATAAGAACCTTCAAGTTAGCTTCCATGAGAGTTACATTCAGAAAGCCTTTGGAGGCCATAAGAGACGCCGAATGCCACTCCTCTAAGGACCATTGTTGTTGTAGATCTGTTTCCCATGCCCGCATGAAAAGTGTTTTACCTTCCGCCCTGGCAAGAGCACGATAGATCACCGATATCCCTCCCTTCTGCTCCATGGCTTGTCCACACCAAAGTTCGTATTCAGTGATAGAAAGAGGGGGGTCAGATGAAGACCGTAACGACTTTAGAAAATGGTAAATTTGATTGAATCGGAATCTTTCAGTAACGGGCAGGTGATGCTTTTTAATATAGTGATTCAAAGAGAAAGGACCAGAGGGAGAAATAAAGTGGCCAATCCTATATAAACCTTTATCTAGCCACCAACGGAAGGCCCTAATATCCTGCCCCGGAAGGAAGAGTGGATTCCTAAAAATGTGGGAGAGTGGTTTCCAGTGTGAAGTGATATTATGATTATATTTCAAAGAGTCCCAAAGTGCTATGGAGTGGGAAAGGGTAGGTGCCATCACTGCTGGTCTGGACTTAGGTGTGCTCCAGAGGAGGTAATCTAAAGTATGATTAGGAACCGCCTGTCTCTCCATGTGTACCCAATCTGGCACAGAAGTTTTAAAGTAAATAGTAGATAATTGTGAAAGCTGCGCCGCTTGATAGTATGCGAGGATGTTTGGGACCCCTAGACCCCCTTGTTTTTTATGGCGGAAAAGCGTATTTTTTGAGATTCTGTGACCCTTGGATCCCCAAATAAATTTCAGGATTCTAGACTGAAAACTACGAATGCGATCCTTAGGGACAGGGATAGGTAACGACCGAAAGAGATACAATATCCTTGGAAGAAGCGTCATTTTAACTGAATTGACTCTTCCCAGCCAGGATAACTTAAGGGTATCCCAGAAGGCCAGATCTTCCTCCAACTTTCGGAATGTCTGTGGAAAATTAGCTGAGTACAATTTGTCAATGGAAGCTGTAAGGTATATCCCTAAATAAGGGAGGTTCGATTCCGACCAATCAAAGCGGAAAGAATGTTTAAGGTGAGAAACTAGAGTAGGTGGTAGGTTGACATTAAGCACTAAGGACTTGGCATAGTTGACCCTTAACCCAGAGATATCGCCAAAATCTTTAAGGAGTTTGCATATCACAGGGAGCGAGGTGGTCGGAGAGGAAATGAATAGTAAAACATCATCAGCAAATAAAGCACACTTGTGAGTTTTTGGTCCACAGCTTATACCCTTAATATCAGGGTTCGCTCTAATTGATATGGCTAATGTTTCAATGATCATGGCGAAAATCAATGGAGACAAGGGGCATCCCTGTCTTGTGCCCCTGAGGATCGAGAAGGGGTTCGAGAAATATCCCTGCATCTTTATTCGAGCCTCTGGAGTCGAGTAAAGTGCGTGGATGATGTTCAAAAAAGAATGTCCAAAACCCCACTTTTCAAGAGTGGGGAACAGGAACGACCAGGAAACTGAGTCAAACGCCTTCATTAGATCCAGTGATAGGAGACAACCCTGTTGAGAAGGACCCCCGTCCCACTGGGACTGCATCAATGAGATTATGTCCACGGCCCTCCTTATTTGATCTGGGCCTTGTCTCCCCGGGATAAAGCCCACTTGGTCAGCATGTATATAAAGGCTAATGAATTTAGAGAGACGATTCGCCAAGAGCTTAGTTAAGATTTTAAGATCGTTGTTGATCAAAGATATGGGTCTATAATTAGAAACGCAACTGGGGTCCTTCCCAGGTTTGGGAATAACCGTGACAAAAGCTGAATTTAGGGCTTTATCCAAGGGAGAGCCAGATCTGAGGTGATTAAAGAAGCGTGCTAGATATGGGGCAAGGGTTTGCGAGAAGTGTTTATAGTAAGGCACCGAGAATCCGTCTGGCCCTGGTGCCGAAGTTGACTTAAGGTCCTTAATGACCCCTTCTATTTCTTCTGCAGAAATTGGAGCTTCCAAATCGTCCCTGTGGTGATCCTTCAATGTGGGGATTTGAATAGACTGTAAGAAAGAATGAATGGCGTCGGAATGCGAGCCACTATCTGCCTTGCCATAGAGGGATAGATAAAAATCATGAAATGCATCCAAAATTTTAGGGGGATTCTGGGTTAGTGAACCATCCTTCATTCGGATTTTGGGAAGTGAAAACATTTTGGTTTTAGGGGTAAGACGTTTAGCCAGACGGGTACCAATACTATTATTATGTTGGTAATGGCGACCTCCCTCCCATCTGAGTTCTTTTTCAGCCACCGCAGTAAGTGCAAGATTTAAAGCGTTACGGGCTACTTCCATCCTATTTAACGAGAGTTGTGTTGGGTTAGCTTTATGACTTCTGCTAAGGGAAGAAAATTCCCTTTCAAGATTGTGAATTTCTGTTTTACGAGCCTTGCGTAACCTAGAAGAAATTTGGATGAGGACTCCCCTTATGGTGGCCTTATGAGCTGCCCATAGCATTGAGGGGGAAATGTCTGCCACATCATTTAGACGGAAGTAGTCTTGGATATGTTGTTCTATTTCCGTAACATGTACAGGGTTGCTGAGAATGGAGGCATTTAGGCGCCAATGAAACTCTGAACGAGGGATCGAGCCTCCCTGAATGGAGAGCAGGACCATGGAATGGTCCGAGTAAGCAGAGTCCCTGATGTAAGACCGACTCACTAGTGGGATATGTTGTTGGAGGATAAAGAAATGATCAATTCTTGCAAAAGTTTGGTGAGGACTAGAGTAGTGAGTATAATCCCGAACCTTGGGATTAAGCTCCCTCCAGGCATCGATCAGACCATAGTGATATAATTGTCTGGCTACCTTAAGGCTCTGCTTAGTCGGACGAACCCTATCCCTTCCGTGGGGTCGTGATTTGTCCACCCCAGAGTCAAAGGCTAAATTAGAATCACCACCGAAAACAACTATTCCTTCCGTTAGTGGAGATAAGGTGCTAAGCATGGATTGGAAAAACTTTGCTTGCCCCTTGTTGGGAGCATAGTATGAAATAAGAGAGTAAATTTGATCATCGATAACAATTTTAAGAAGAAGAAATCTACCCTCTGGGTCTTTAAATTCGGAAATTAGAGAAAATTGTACCCTTCCGGAAAAGAAGAGGCCAACTCCCTTGGTTTTGTTGTCAGAATTAGCTAAGTAAAATTTGGGGAATTTTGCGTGAATGAAAGAGGGTTGATAAGATATCGGGAAATGTGTTTCTTGAAGAAAGAGGATATCAATTTTTAGGGAGTGACAATGCTGGAAAATCTTTTTACGTTTGATTGGTGAATTAAGACCTTGCACATTGTGGGAGGCTAGTCGCAATATTGGTTTGTGGTGGGGAATGTTAGCCATGGAGCAGAAAGGTATAGAAGGTAGGGATACCCAAATGACCTACCTTCTCGCTTGTTACCAGCTGCAGACTGCGAGACGCCGGGGACAACCACCATGCTTTCCTAGGAACCATAAGGGAAAGAGAGACCGCTTCAGGGGCTATTTCATGGAGAGAAAGAAGGAAAAAGAAGAAAATGAAACAGACAATAAAAAAAAAATAAACAGACACAATTTTCCCTGGTGGGGGATAATATCGGCTCCTCCCACCGAAGGAAGTTGTCATTTCTATCCTCGCAACGGAGGAGACGTCCAGACTAGATGCAACAGGCCCCTCAGGGACTGTCCCACCCAGAAAGGAAAGAGTGCGCAGTAGGAACGTCCCAGCCCCCACAACACCCTTTGAAAAACAATCAGTACAAAATCAGCAAAAAAAACTGAACACCTGTAGCAAAGCATAACTAAAGACTGTGATGTATGACTTGGACACCACTGAGGCGTTGTAAAGGTTGGAAAACGATATAAAACAATAAACTGAAGGTCCAGCAACCAAAGAACCTAACAAGGTTCAGACTCCATAAAAAGAGATGAAAAAACCACATGGAGTCCCATATAAAAAGAAAATTTTTGAGCCAAAAATAGGACTATGTCCTTATCAAGGAGGAAGACCGTCTTTCGCTTTCTTGTGTTTGGGGGAGATCCAGAGAGAGGTGAGAGGGCTGGAGGGTGGCGGGCGTTTGGCCATCCCAGAAGAGGCAGTCTGCATGGGGGACGGTGGATCCACCTGGAGGAGGCCTAGCTTGCGGAGCAGCAGTTCTCCTTCATGGAATGAGGTGAAGCGGTGAGGTTTTCCGTTAAAATCAAATTTCAAGCCGAATGGGAATAACCACCAGTACTTAATGTTCTTCTGAGTCAGGATCGTCAGCAATGGTTTGAGTGATCGCCTTTTTTGGATAGTAAAGGGAGAAATGTCAGCATATAATTGAATTTGGTGACCCAGAATTTGTAGTTGGGGTGATGACCGAGCTCTCTTCATAACCTCTTCCTTGACGCTGTAGTAGTGCGGTTTAACCACTATATCCCGGGGGAGCCCATCTTGGCGAGTGGGGCCCAATGCTCTATGAGCGCGATCCAGCTCTAATCGGTGTGATCTGATATCAGGGATTAGGGTCTTAATGAGTGAATGAACAGCTTCTTGTACGTCTGTTACCGATTCAGGGAGCCCCCTGATGCGGAAATTAAGTCTGCGGGATCTATTTTCCAAATCGTCGATTTTGGCGTAAGCCCCCTCAAGTTGATCGTGAAGTTCCTGGAAACGATCGGAATTCTGGTTCACTCGATCGATCGTGGCATCCATCTTAAGTTCAATACTTTCAATGCGGGAGCCTAGCATGTGGAGATCAGATTTAATATCAGAGGTAATTCTTGAAGCCGTTTGCGCTAGTCCCTTATCAAGTAGCTCTGCAAATTTGGAGAACATAGCAGCCATGTCCTGTGACTGAGGGGACTGGGATGGCTGAGGTATGAGCTGTGCTGCATTTAAAAAACCATCTGTATGTGGTGATCTGTGTTCCCCTTCAGAAGCTAGGATAGGAAAGTCTTCTAGTGTGTGCTGGATGAGCGATATTGTGGAGGCAGGGGACTGTGGACAACCCTGGGGCTGTTGTGGGAGGCCCCCTCCACATACCTCTGCATGAAGTATGTCCCTCCAGGGAGAAGAGCCTGTCACTCCAGTGAGGGCCTCGTGAGGCGGCTGCTCCGCCGCCATCTTAGATATTTCGGCCGCTCCGGGGAGGACAGCGAGACGGGTGTTCAGCCCTCTCCTCGCTTTCCCTTTAGGCATCCGCTAGTACCCTGGTGTCGGTGGGAACCTCCGCCGTTCGTTTCGCCGCGTTATTCGGCGGCGTTCAGCTGCTGGGCGAGCGGAAGGGCTGGGACGTTGCGGAGCCCTGTGTTCAGGCGGCCATCACAGGGCGCCGCGCATGCGCACTCCTCATCCTGTGGCTTTTAAACGTACTCCTCCCCAATCTTACAAGATCCACCGGCTCTTTCATGTGTCTCTTCTTAAACCTGTTATTTCAGATCATTTTCCAGGAAAGGAAGACCCACCGCCACCTCCAGTAACTGTTGACGAGGAAGTCGAATTTGAGGTGGAAGAAATTCTAGACTTCAGAAAACGAGGGAGACATATTCAGTATTTTGTTAAGTGGAAGGGATGCCCACTTGAAGAAAATTTGTGAGAGCCTGAGGAAAATATTCATGCCCCAAGGTTACTCCAAGAATTCAATAGGAACCCTGACAAAGTGTCACATTTGGGCATCCAGAGGCTGTCTGCAAGGGGGGCACTTTCAGGGAACAAGTCTGAGGATAGTTATCCCCAGACCTGGCACAGTAGCCAATTCTCAATATGGCCGCACCCACACAAATATGTGTACATGTATTGCAAACACACTTTTGCCATGGCGAACACGTGTGTGTCAGCGTACACAATTTACACCAGATTCTGGCGCCCTAAGGCCCTTAAAAGGATGACTGTGGCACATGGATACAACTGACTGGTCTTCAGCTTCCTGTTTCCTGTTCCTGTGTTTGCTGCTGTTTCTGATCACCTGTTACCGACCCGGCTTCCCATTGAATAACTTCCCAGGTCTGACCTCAGATTGCCCACTGATCTTCTCTTGTCTCCTGTTGTCAGGTCTGGGCTCAGCCCTTCCTTCTCTGAGCTGGCCGCATTAGTTGTCAGCTAATTGCCAGCTCGTATGTCTCCACAGTTACGCACCTGTTGATGACATCCTGCTCGTCAGTCCTGCCTACTTAAGCCATCCAGCCCAGAGGATCTCTGCTTTCGCCTTGGTCAACATCACAGAGACTATCTCCTGCATTCCTTTTAAAGACTTGCCTGGCTGACATCTCTTCTGGCTCCAGATCCTGCTTGCTGTTCCACTACACTGATCCCTGACTTTCTGGCTTGGATGACTATCCGTTTCGGTTACCGAACTTTGGCTATGTTTTCACTAAGTTTGTTCTATTTACTTTAATTATTAAACAAGTGTGATTTAGCTGTACTTCTGTCTCGGACTGATTCATGGTTTCTGACATCTGTCCTGTGTATGACCCCGGCTTGCCGAAACACGATTCTGATACCTGATCTGCTGAAAACTGGCTTCTGACCTCTGCTATTGTCCCCGACTACACCTTCTGCTGTGATCCACCTTGGTACCCACCTGCTGTACCTATCTACAGTATTCACTTATTGTTCCAGCCTGCAGCACTTACTATTGCAACCTGGTTCCTGGTGTGTACAGTCTGCACCACCTACAGATCTCCTGGGTCCTACTGCACACCTCATCTGGGATTTACGTGCAGAGAAAATTTCCACACCACCATCTCTCATCTGTTGCACAGCTGGCAACCCCTGCTTCTTTGGGCTTCGTGTCCCCTGTTATCACTTTCAGGGGCACTGAGCACTCAGCCGCAAGGAGAACCCTCTCTGCATTTTGGTTTTAGGACCAGGTATGTGACAATATGCTTGCTTTTTATAAACCCCAAACTTCTTTTTTAACAAACACAAACATTTTTGTATTTAGCAGTTAATAAGTTCCATATTTGCTATTTTATAAGGACTTCTCCATGATTGTATATATATTTGTCTAGCGATATGCAAACATTTACTGACAATATCAAATGGTGTTGTGGGTTTTTGAGATCTCCTTATTTTTGCCAGAAGTCATAGTTTTATTAGTTAGCAGTTTTTATTCCATTAGATATATTTGTTTTGTGTATTCAATTATAAAAAGTACTGGTGTAGTGGTGTAGCAGCAGAGGTGTGACAAGGTCATTCAGTGACCAGACCCAAAAAGCTTAACTGTACCCCCTCTCCCTTTCAGTATCTGGGATACCACTCCTAGCTACCCCCACACTTGCCTCAGGATCACTGTCTAGACCCAGAAGGTGTGCAGTAATGTCATGAGACCTCTGCCAGTCTCCTTGTGCTGATGGTAAAATGCCAACCAGATACTAAAAACAAGCCAGGGCACAAAGGGTATTGCTAGTAAGGTCTGTGGCACCCCTAAGTATTGCAACTAAAAGCAAGATGTAATGTAAGTAGCATGCCATGGTGAACAGAGAGTGTGGCCACACTTTTCTTAAAAGCAAGGGCTTAAAGGGTATAGTTAAATAGGACCTAAGCTTACATGCTGTATACACAGCACACTTATGAAAATTGTGTGGATACAAGGGCTGTAGCATATAAGAGACCTCTAATTTATCATCATCAGTGTGAAACTTTGCAGGAAAAAAAAGAGAGAGATGCCTCTGCTCCAACACTGTAACTACATTTCTCATCTCTGTAATTCCAGATGCTAACCAAAGTAAGCTCAACCATGCTTTATGAACTCAATAGAAAAGAAGGATGTCTTACAACAATTACATCAGATCACATCCAACTTTATTAAACCAGGATTAAGAAAATGGCAGCCCCATCTAGGGTCAACCTACTCTAACATTTCATCCAACATTTTTATTCGATATGGGCTTGCTCACATAGATAAGGAGATCAGGGAAGAAAAGCTCCTTTATACAGAATGCAATCAATGGGTTGATTTACTAAAGATGGAGCACTCAGCATCTGGTGCAGCTGGTAGCCAATCAGCTTCTAACCTCAGCTGGTTCAGTTAGGATTTGGCAATAAAAACTTGAAAGCTGATTGTTTTCTATGCAGAAGTGAGTCTGATTTTGCACTCTCCAACTTTAGTAAATAAACCTCAGTGTGTCTGGGGAATACAATAGAGGATTGAGTCCGCCCGTCTTTGAATGCCTTTGAATTCTCGGAAAGCTTTGAGTCCCTTGAAAGTCTTTATTAACGGGGGGGGGTTTCCTTGTGGTTTTGTTTGTTGGGGGTTTAGATTATGAGTCGGGTTATTGGGAATATAAAGATAAAATAGAGGGGAGGATTAGGATACATTTGGTCTTATGGAAAGGGAGGATAAGAACTTAAATAGATAGAGGTGAAAAGTGATCGACAAGCCGGGTTGATAAGAAGTAAATGTATAGAAAATGAAGGTTATAATTGGAGGAGAAACAAACCTGTTTAATTTTTAACATTATAAGAAAAAGAATGGTGTATGTCATTTTGGATACAGGATGTAATGTCTATCTCTTTTTGTTTTTGTGGGTCTACTTTCTCTGTGAATATTGTTCTCTTCCTTTTCTTATTGGTATAAATGAAGAAAAAAATAAAAAATAAAAATATTTCTGAAAGCATTCTACAGCATTTTTTCCACACCTGCCTAAAACGTTTGCAAGGTTGTGTATGTGTAGTATACATGTATATATATATATATATATATATATATTTATATATATACACACACATCACTGTACTCTGCATACTATTATACCCCCTTATAAATCCAATATCAATAATGGAAACCAACTTCTTGCAATTTACACAAACCCATATCTATTCATAATTAAAGTACATATGAATTGTGAGATAACAGGATACTTTTTTTATTATTATTTTGGTAAACAAAATATACTGTTGTGTAAAAATACTTTAATTATATTGTACAAACAAAAATTTAAATTGTAGAGCAAACAAATGCCAATGCACCATCCATATGAGTGATCCTCTACCCCCTATATACCCTTGTGTAGCATAGGTGGCTCATAAAATGTTTATAAGGGGTTAAAAAAAATCCCATAGTAGGAAGGGTGCTGTAATTCACTAGGCAACTCCACCTTCATTAATGGGTTTATTACAATTTAAAAAGCCAAGTTTAAACTCACAGAAATATAAAATAAAAGCATATCTATGTTATTTTGTAAAATTCTAAGTATTTCCATGTAAAATATTGCTATATAATTGTTTATATTTTTCTCTTAAAAAAGAATAACTGCACATTTTGACATAATAGTTTTACAGATGGTGTCCTTAAATTTATTATTTTCCCTGTATTCTTTAAATGTCAGTAAGCAATTTCCAGTCTGGGTGAAACCAACCATTCAGAAAAGGCCTGCCTTTTGTCATCAGTCTCTCGGTGCACTATAAATAAATCCTAGAATAAGCTTAGAATTAATGAAAAATCATATAATGTTGGAGAATCCTTAGCAGTGAAAGTGACTCTGTATTGCTGCCATTTATATTTAATGCTATTAATATTTAAGATATCAGGTGCAGTGTGATTTAACCCAAGCTGCACTTGCATGCCTTTGACAGATACTATTCAGGTCCCACAATTACAGTTTCAAAATGTTACATGCAAATGCTTTTTGTTCACTAGGATGTTTATAGAATTGTAATGCTGAACTGTTTTGATGGACTTTCTTTTTACTGTGTAAGTACTATTATATTCGTGGCAAAGCAGTGATTTTTTTAAGGTTGGCATCTCGGCACTGGGACTTTTTGGGCTTGCAGATTATGATTGTTGCAGAGTCTTGCTATCGTTCATTTGACAGAGAATTATTGGCCTAAAATTTTACCAGAAATCTATTTTTGGGACTAGAACAATATTTTATATATATCACACATTTTCTGCATAAGATCAAGTATGTGCTGCACCAACACTGAACCTATAGTTGATCTGACAGCCATTGCCCTGTACTAAACTCAGAAGCTGATTTCTTCAGCTACTGAGTTGCTAGTTGTGCAATATGGAGTTTATTGTGATCATGTTATAGCACCAAGAATTGTGATGGCAGAAACGAAGGGCTTGATTTACTAAAGCTAAATAGATTGTTCACTTTGTGAGAGAAGTCTTACTTTGCAAGGGAATTTTCCCTGTGCTTAGTGAATATGGTGAACACTCATTTTGCAAAGAATTCCCATTCCAAGAAAAAAACATTATTTTTGATTGCATATGATTGGGTGATGGATGTCAGCAGAGCTTCACCACAAATACTAAGCCAAGAAAAAAATTTCACTGCAAAGTGAACACTTATGTTGTCCCCAAGTCTTCACATTTAGAGAACTGGTTACACACAACGATCTCTATTGAGTTTCACAACTAGCACCAGTGGTTCTGAGCAAAGCAGCAAAAAAAGTAGTAAAATTGGTATGGGTTTAGAATCTCTGCCAAGTTATCTTCGCTATCTAGATAGTTAAAAAAAAAAAAAAAACAAGCGCTACTTTTACCATGAATTACAATGTGCTCAATAGTGACTATACACATTAAGTCTAAACAATTAATATACAAGTGCAAAAAAAATATTATTTACAGTGCTTGTGCAATTAATCTTAATAAACACAGTTCATTGTGCAATCCAACAGTGTCCATGCAGATGAGTCTTTATAAAGTGCAATTTTTCTATTCCGTGCTCCCCTCCTGTACTCCCCACTCACCGACCCTCAGAGTCAAAAGGGCAGTATCCTGATGTAATGGTTTGCATGAAGCAGGGACAGACAAGTGATGTGATTCCGGTGTTTAGAACACATGCCAAGATGGCGAGCAAGTTTTTTTTTTTTTTTTTTTTTTACCCATGCCTGTTATTTCAACTGTAAATGTGAGTGTAATAACTTGTATTAATCTTTATTAATTTAGTCCAAATGTTATCACACCATGGAGATCTCTTTATAATCTTTTATGAAACACTGCAATTGCATTTGAACAAGTTACTGGAGGAAATAGGAGAGATGAGATGCCAACCATTACATCAGGATACTGCCATTGAGATGACCTTTTGACTCAGAGTCGGGGAGTGCAGGAGGGGAGCACAGAGGATAAAATTGCACTTTATAATTTATATAGTCACTATTGAGCACATTGTAATTCAGGGTAAGAGCAGCACTTGTTTTTTTTACTATATGGCTAATTAAGGTTAATTAACCCAATACCATAGCAGCAGCTCTAACATTGTATAAATTATAGTGATTTAAATATCAAATAGTATTTCATTTATTTATTATTTAGTGTATTACCATAACGTGGGAATTCCATCTTAAGTTTATCTTTGCTATCTGTTTTTCCAGTGTCATGGAGAGCAGTAAAAACTTAACAAACTAAACAGTATACTCCTTACAAGTACAATGTGTGCACAATTATTAGGCAATTTATAATTTTTTTTGAAAATGAATTTCATTATTGAACAACTGCAGTGTTCACGGTCAATATAAAATGTTAATAAACCTCAAACCTGAATAATAAACCAGAAAGTAAGAGTGAGGTTTTAACTATCTTAGAAGAATATCTATGTGTGCACAATTATCGGGCAACTAATAGTATTATATAACTAAGGGTCGGGTCACACTTCTGCGATCACAGACATCGCATATGACTCACACCGCACTGCTGTGCAGATCACATGGGATATCTGTGCAATGCAAATTTGTCCATACAGATTGTATGGCTGAATTTGCATCACATTTGGACCAAAATTGTGCAGGACCCTTTTTTTTTTGTCCGCACTAGAATCGATCCATGGCTGTACACACCCATGAGTTCTGATTCCTGTCCAAATTCACAGTTCGCACTGTGATATGCTAACCCATCTGTGGGTGTCAGTAACTTTGTATTGGCACCCACAGCGGTTTGCATGTGAACTGCCTGCGAGTTGTATGCAACGTGGTAACCGCCACTTGAATCGCGCTGGTTCCTGCATCACATAAGTATGAACTGGCACTGAATAACAAAAATGTTGCCATCTCACTTGTTTGTTTCTTTTTCTCACTTAAACAGATGAAATAAACTATAAAAAATTGACAAATAAACATTTCTGACATAAAAATAAATAAAAATAAATCAGTGACCAAAATATCCACCCTTCTTTTCAATAACATTCATAAGCCTTCCATTCATGGAGTCTGTCAGTTAATTGATCTGTTGACAATCAGCTTTTTGTGCAGCAGCAACTAAAGCCTCCCAGACACTGTTATGGGAAGTGTACTGTTTTCCTTCACTGTAAATCTCCTGTTTAGGAACGGCCCAAAAATTCTCAATATGGTTTAGGTCAGGTGAGGAAAGGGGCCATATCATTATTCTTTCATCTTTAAGGACTTTACTGGCTAGCCACACAGTTGGGTACTTCGATGTGTGCCATGGAGCATTGTCCTGCATAACTATCATGGTCTTCTTGAAAGATGCAGAACTATTTCCTGTACCACTGCTTGAAGAAAGTGTCTTCTAACTAGCAGTAGGTTTGGGAGTTGATTTTGAGTCCATCTACAACCTGAAAATGTCCAACTAGCTCATGTTTAATAATAGCAGCCCGTACCAGTAACCCACTTCCACCTTTCTTGCATCCAAGTCTAATGCCACGTACAAACGATCGGACTTTCCAACAAACTTGGTCTGGCGGACCGGAATCCGTTGGACAATTTGATAGTGTGTGTGTGGGCTCCAGCGGACTTTTTTTTCCCCAAAAGTCTAATAGACCTAGAAATAAAACATGTTTCAAATCTATCCGACAGACTCAAGTCTGACAGATTAAAATTGGGAAAACTGTTCATTTGTGTGCTAGTCCGATGGACCAAATACGACGCAAGGGCAACTATTGGCTACTGGCTATTGAACTTCCTTGTTCAGTCCCGTTTACGTCATCACATTTAAAATGAACGGACTTAGTCCGGTCATGTGTAGCCAAGTCCATTTCATTAAGAAAGTATGTCGGACCTCCGCCAAAAGTCCGTTGGGAAGACCTTCGGACCTAGTCCGTCAAAGTCTGTTTGTGTGTATGCGGCATTAGTGGAGCTCTGTGCCCCTTACTGATCCAGCCACAGGCCCATCCATCTGGTCCATCAATGAAACGAGTCACTCTCATCTCATCAGTCCATAAAACCTTTAAAAAAAAAATCTGTCTTCAGATATTTCTTGGCCCAGTCTTGACATTTTATCCTATGTGTCTTGTTCAGTGGTGTTCAGATTTCAGCCTTCCTTACCTTGGCCATGTCTCTGAGCATTGAGCACTTTGTACTTCTGGGCACTCCTGGTAGGTTGTAGTTATGCAATATGACAGCACTGGAAGATATAGGGTTCCTGGTAGCTTCAGATTTGATTCTTCTCAAATGTTTGGCATTCATTTACATCTTTTTTTCTCAACCCGTTTCTTGCGACCCTGTTGATTATATGTAACAAAATGTTTGGTTCTGTGATCAAGCCCAGACATCTTAGCAATTTCAAGAGTGCTGCATCCCTCTAACTGACTGAAAACTCAAAGATTGTAAAAAGTCTTCCAAATCTCTGTGTTGGCCCATTTGTCCTGAGGAAAAGAAGCTGGCTAATAATTAGGCACACCTTGAAATAGGGTGTTGATCTCCTTAGGCCACACCCTCCTTCATTACATAAATACACATTGCCTTATATGTTTAAATCCAATAAGCAGTCAGGTTTATACAGCTTGAAGTTGGACAATATGCATAAAGATGATGATTTGGTCAAAATACTCACTTGCCAAATAATTTTTCACACAGTAAATAAATTAACCGATTGCCGACCGCTGCACGAAGATGTATGTCGGTAGAATGCAACGGCTGCACAAATGGGCATACCCATACGTGCCTCCATCGCAGGCCAGCGCACCCACCACGTGGCCATGGGAGCGTGCCCGTGGGTCTAAACTGAGGAAGAAATTATTTTTTTATAGATTTTTTTTTATCAGTCTTTTTGTAGAGATGATCAAATACCACCAAAAGAAAGCTCTATTTGTGGGAAAAAGAGGATGTCAATTTTGTTTTGGTACGACGTACCAAAAATGGCCTTCCTGGGCTGAAGTGATAATGCAATATATAAAAGGAGCTTCAATCAGAAAAAAGTTAATAAATATAAGTGCTTGTGTGAAGGAAAATAGAATCCAATATATCCAGATCATATACAACTTCCACCATCCGTAGTGCGCCAGTAATTTACCCCAGCCTCTCACCTCAGGTAAAGACCCCTACAGGTCTAGTTGGGCTTGTATGCAATATGTGTCTCCAGGAACCAAACACTGAATTCCTACTCCTGGGACCGCCAGACAGATTTCCACAGATACCAACGATATCTTTAGACAGGTCCTCACTTCCCTCCATATACCGTTCACATGCAACATATAGGAATCTCCATGATGTAGTAGTCCAATAAATTGTTTATTAAAAAAATGTTTAAAATCAGGACAAACTGCTTCACATATAGTACTTCCGGTCTCAACTGCAATGTCACCTGCCTCCTCCCAACGTGTTTCGCCACAAATCACGCGACTTCATCAAGGGTATGGAGTCAGGTGAACGATGTAGGTTTTTATACACAGCTCCACTGAACCCCTTTTTATGTTGGCAGCTACTCAGCTTTATTTATATCTATTAGTTATTTGGTTTGTGTATTAGTATATTTACTTGTAATAACAGAGTACTGCCTGGTTTACATACGGTACCTCTTGAAATCTTCCACATTTTCTCATGTTACAACCAAAAATGTAAATTTTATGTGATAGACCAACATAAAGTGGCACATAATTGTGAAGTGGAAGGAAAATGATAAATGTTTTAAATTGTTTTTTACAAATATATATCTGAAAGGTGTGGCATGCATTTGTCCCCCTGAGTCAATACTTTGTAGAACCACACAGTTTTTTTAGGTGTGTCTCTAGCAGCTTTGTACATCTTGAGAGTGACATTTTTGCTCACTCTTCTATGCAAAATAGCTCAAGCTCTGTCAGATTGGAAGTAAAGCATCTGTAAACAGAAATCTTCAAGTCTTGCCCCAGATTCTGAATTTGATTTAGGCCTGGATTTTGACTGGGCCATTCTAACACATGAATATGCTTTGTAATAGTAATGACTACGCACTAACATTTGCGCAAAACGTTTTTGTCCCTGCTGCAATCGTCAACCGCTTTTCCCATTTTTTCGTACAGCTTTGTGTCTATACCTATATAAACTTCCATCGGAAGGACCAGATTGTTTGATCTTCCCCCACTGGGCCAGAAATACTCCAGGTGTGCAGGTTGAATTAAAACCTCCATACGTGCCATCCACTTACACTACCATTTTTTTACTCTTGCTGCAATATTACTATTTTTTGTTTTGATTACGGTGTCATTCACCTAGTTTAGGTAGGTTGTCTTCTCTTTTCCCTCTGGGCCCCTCTCCTTCCTCTCTACCCTTCCCCTACCTCTGCCTCTGTTGAATTGAGTTGCACTATGCTCATCATGCCTGTTTAAATTGTGGTCTTGCATCATAAACTATATCGTACCTTTTCTGTTTATCAGAATATAAATCCTCCTATATAATATAAAATTACCCATGATGAAAGGATTTTGAACCTGAGACATGTTGGGTACTGCTAGGACTTATCCTGGATGTTGGACACCAGAAAGGATGCTACATATACAAAGCAGTTTCACTCCAATGTCCGATAAAATTATATCTTGCAAATGAAATAGTACTATGTGTAATTGGGCTATTGTCAGTGTTTGTTTTATCATAGTCTTTCTGTATTTTTTAACCAATTTCCATTGTAGCTCTGGCTGTATGTTTAGGGTGCTTGTCCTGCTTGGAGGTGAACCTCCGCCCCAGTCTCAAATTTTTTGCAGACTTCAACAGGTTTTCTTCTATGATTTTCCCTGTATTTAGCTCCATCCATCTTCCCATCAACTCTGACCAGCTTCCCTGTCCTTTCTGAAGAAAAGCATCTCCACAACATGATGCTGCTACCGCCATGTTTCACGGTGGTGTGTTCAAGGTAGTGTGGTTTTATGCCACACATAGCATTTTGCTCTTAGGCCAAAAAGTTCTGTTTTGGTCTCATCTGACCAGAGCACCTTCTTCCACATGTTTGATGTGTCCCCCACATGGCTTCTCACAAACAGAAAGCCATAAGAAGTCCCGTTTTCATTCAACATTGGCTTTCTTCTTGCCATTCTTCCAGGCAGCTTTGTGGAGTGCACCACTAATAGTCGTCCTGTGGACAGATTCTCCCACCTAAGCTGTGGGTCTCTGTAGCTCCTCCAGAGTTACTATGGACCTCTTGGCTGCTTCTCTGATTAATGCTCTCCTTGACTGGCCTGTCAATTTAGGTGGACGTCCATGTTTTGGTAGTTTCACAGTTGTGCCATACGCTTTCAATTTTCAGATGATGGATTTAACAATGCTCTGTGAGATTTTCAAAGCTCAGGATTTTTTGTATAAAACTTAACCCAGCTTTAAACTTCTTAATAACCTTATCCCTGATCTGCCTGTTTGTTCCTTGGCCTTCATGATGCTGTTTGTTCATTAATCTTCTCTAACAAACCTCTGAGGGCTTCACAGAACAGCTGTATTTGTTCTGAGATTAAATTATACACAGGTGGACTCTATTTACCAATTAGGTGACTTTTGAAGGCAATTGGTTCCACTAGATTTTAGTTATGGGTTTCATAGTAAAGAAAGCTAAATACAAATGCACACCACACCTTTTCAGATATTTATTTGTAAAAAACATTTATCATTTTCATGCCTTTTCACAATTATGTGCCATTTTGTGTTGGTCTATCACGTAAAATGAACAGAGTTTTTAAGTGGTCCCACACAAATGGCTGTAGGTAGTAAATTGAACTGCTGCCCCTACAAATACAGCCACCCAAGTGCAGTGTATGGTGAATAATGAGTTAAAATAGTAGGTGTGGTGCTGTTCTTAGGAGTAAATTAAACCTTAAGATAGAAGTCTATGTGCTCTAATATTGGTATCAATGACTCAAAGCCCAATTGTGGTATGCTTAGTAAAGGTTAATATGGACTTTCTTTAATAAAGCTAAAATAAAGTGACTGGTGCTTTAACTATGGCTAGTATGTTTTAGCTAGCAATTCACAACATATATACTGTACACTAAGAATATGGTGAAAATTGGTGTGCAATCTTATATAAAGTGACTAGTGCTCCAATGAATTAATGATAAAAATTATGAAAAAATTTTTGAATGCACGGTTCTTTTAAATCCACAGCAAAGTCTTTTGTAAAGTGGCAAAGTGCTCACCAATCGTGGGTTTCTTTAACTTTAAACCCGTGCTGGTGCTTCTTATAGTGCCCCCCTTAAGGTGTTGCACTCACCCCTCCAAGGGGTATTCCACATTCACAGTGTATGCTACCACGCCTGTGTGTACCTCTCCTCTCTTTGATCCTTTAAAGGTTCAGCCCCTCTTTCTCTTCCACATGTAGAGAAAAAGTTTGCTCCCATAGCATAATACCGTTTTCAAAAGTGTTTATTGGATATATTAACAGTTGTGAACAGACTCCTGGCTATACTGAGTCTAAGGCCGCGTACACACGGGCGGACTGTTCGCCCAACCTTGTTCGGCAAACAGTTTCATCAAACAGTCCGCTCAAAATTTGCATGAGCGGACTTGCCCACACACGAGCGGACTGTTTGACGAACAAGGTTGGGCAAACAGTTCGCTCAACTTTTGAAATGAACGGACTCGCCCACGTAAGGCGGAGGCAAATCCGCCCATTTCGAGCGCGTGTACAGGTAGGCGGGGCCCGCGAAGGAGACGTCGCGGGCTCCGCCGCCTGGAATGGGCTTAAAGGGGAACCCCAACGCCGAAAAAAATCGGCGTGGGGGTTCCCCCCAAGTCCACACCAGACCCTTGTCCGAGCACGCTACCCGGCCGGCCAGGAAAGGGGGGCGAGCGAGCGCGCCCCCCCTCCTGAGCCGTACCAGGCCGCGTGCCCTCAACATGGGGGGTGCCTTGGGGAAGGGGGGGCCGCGCGGCCCCCCCACCCCAAAGCACCTTGTCCCCATGTTGATGAGGACAAGGGCCTCTTCCCGACAACCCTGGCCGTTGGTTGTCGGGGTCTGCGGGCGGGGGGCTTATCGGAATCCGGGAGCCCCCTTTAAGAAGGGGGCCCCGGATACCGGCCCCCCACCCTATGTGAATGAGTATGGGGTACAATGTACCCCTACCCATTCACCTGTGAACTAAAGTACAATAAAAAACACAACACAGAGAAAAAATATTTTATTGCACAGCTCCGGGGGTCTTCTCGCCGGACTCCTCCGCTATGTGTGTGTAGCTCTTTTGCTAGCGGAGGAGTCCGGCTTTCTTCCTCCCCGCCGCCGGCCTCTTCTCCCGACTTCGGGGGTCTTGTCCCCCTCTTCGGTTCTTCTGCCGGGCCACCGCGCCTGGTCCGGTGGCCCGGTCTTCTGTCGCCGTCTTCCGTTCTTCTGTCGCCGCCTTCGGTTCTTCTGCCGGGCCACCGCGCCTTCTTGTAGCTCTTTTACAGGCGGTGGCCCGGTCTTCTGTCGCCGCTGTCGCCGCCGCCGCCTTCCGTTCTTGTTCTTCTTCTTGTTCTTCTTCTTCTCCTGGAGATGTTGACTCGACGAGCTCTCCGGCCGGAATGCCAGAGCCGCGCTGTGCGGTCACTTATATAGTGACAATGGGGCGGTGTCACATGGTATATGTCACATGGGTTGGTCACATGGTGACCCCGCCCCCTTACGATGTCATAGTCCCCATGTGACATCAACCCATGTGACCAACCCATGTGACATATACCATGTGACACCGCCCCATTGTCACTATATAAGTGGCAGCGGAGCGTGTCCCTGGCATTCCGGCCGGAGAGCTCGTCGAGTCAACATCTCCAGGAGAAGAAGAAGAACAAGAAGAAGAACAAGAACGGAAGGCGGCGGCGACGACAGCGGCGACAGAAGACCGGGCCACCGCCTGTAAAAGAGCTACAAGAAGGCGCGGTGGCCCGGCAGAAGAACCGAAGGCGGCGACAGAAGAACGGAAGACGGCGACAGAAGACCGGGCCACCGGACCAGGCGCGGTGGCCCGGCAGAAGAACCGAAGAGGGGGACAAGACCCCCGAAGTCGGGAGAAGAGGCCGGCGGCGGGGAGGAAGAAAGCCGGACTCCTCCGCTAGCAAAAGAGCTACACACACATAGCGGAGGAGTCCGGCGAGAAGACCCCCGAAGACCCCCGGAGCTGTGCAATAAAATATTTTTTCTCTGTGTTGTGTTTTTTATTGTACTTTAGTTCACAGGTGAATGGGTAGGGGTACATTGTACCCCATACTCATTCACATAGGGTGGGGGGCCGGTATCCGGGGCCCCCTTCTTAAAGGGGGCTCCCGGATTCCTATAAGCCCCCCGCCCGCAGACCCCGACAACCAACGGCCAGGGTTGTCGGGAAGAGGCCCTTGTCCTCATCAACATGGGGACAAGGTGCTTTGGGGTGGGGGGGCCGCGCGGCCCCCCTTCCCCAAGGCACCCCCCATGTTGAGGGCACGCGGCCTGGTACGGCTCAGGAGGGGGGGCGCGCTCGCTCGCCCCCCTTTCCTGGCCGGCCGGGTAGCGTGCTCGGACAAGGGTCTGGTGTGGACTTGGGGGGAACCCCCACGCCGATTTTTTTCGGCGTTGGGGTTCCCCTTTAAGCCCATTCCAGGCGGCGGAGCCCGCGACGTCTCCTTCGCGGGCCCCGCCTACCTGTACACGCGCTCGAAATGGGCGGACTTTCCGAGCGGGAACAGTCCGCTCATTTCGAAAGTACAGGACAAGCCCACACACGGGCGGACTGTTCGCTCAAACACAGTTTCAGCGGACAGTTTTTCGGAATTTCCGAAAGACTTTGTCCGTCCAACTGTCCGCTGAAACTGTCCGCTGAAAGCCCACACACGAGCGGACTGTCCGCCCAAACACTGTTCAGCGGACAAGGTTGGGCGAACAGTCCGCCCGTGTGTACGCGGCCTAAGTATAGCCATGGCGCCCCCAACCCGGGAGTGCTGGATCAAGTACTAGGTACACAATCCAACGCAGGAGAGCTGCTCTGCTGCCATACTACGTGAGGCAGTTGGCAAGCGGTTAAAAACTATTTTAAGGGGAAAATAATTGGAAAATGTCAACTGGTTTGAGTTTCATATTTCTTTGCTTTACAAAACAAGGAAAATCTTCATATTCATTAAAAAATGTATCTGTGAAATTTAAAGTAAATTTGTGTCAATCTGTTTAGAGATAGAAGTGCAAACCACTGGCAAATAACCTTCTGTCCAGTCTATTTATTGTCCCCTCTTTTTTTTTTCAGATCGGATTCTGCCATTTTGTATAATGATCGATCTGTACTTGAAAATCATCATGTAAGTGCAGCATATCGCTTACTGCAGGATGATGAAGAAATGAATATTCTCTATAACCTGTCCAAGGATGACTGGAGGTGAGATGTGTAAGCAATATATATTGTGTAAGCTTGTCTATGAATACAATACCATTGTGAAGACATAAGTGTATTGTCTACATTTGTGGTCCTTATAGCATAGTCAATGATTACATACATTTTTTCATAATTTTGATAACCTTGTGCTGATTATCCGGCCAATCTTGACCATATAGAGATTTGTAGATGAGCCCCTAGAGAGAGCTGTGACTCAGACTTAGTGCCCGTTCACACAGGGGCGACGCGACTTGCAGCGCGACACACAGACGCGACCTGCACACGACTTCAGCGGCGACTTGCAAAATGACTTCTGTATAGAAGTCAATGCAAGTCGCCTGAAGTCGTCCAAAATATAGTACAGGAACCTTTTTCCAAGTCGGAGCGACTTGAGTCGCTCCGACTTAGAATGGTTCCATAGTACAGGACGGAGCGCGACTTGTCAGGCGGCTAAGTCGCCTGACAAGTCGCGGTAGTGTGAACAGGCACTTAAATTCCTTGCTTGAGATGAAACTTTAAGTTTATGTTTGACATTGGGGGGAGGAAAATATGGGTGGTTAAGCCACGTTTTAACCCCCAACCATTCCAACTTAAGCTGCAAGGGCAGCAGATGGGATGTGGCCATGATGCTTTGCGTTGTGGCATGACAAAAATCCCCCCCCCCCCCCAACCCTGTCACATTCAGCAGGCAATACCACAGTGGTGCAGACTTTAGGGGTTAAAACAGATGATGAGGAGGGCAATATGTCACTCTTGAGCTCTAATTGTTTCTGGCCAAGTTTTTTCAGATGATTCTCAGTGCCTACTTGTTAACAATGAGACAGTAGGCATACTGGCTCTCATTGAAATCTCCAATGGAAGCAGATAGGGGGGGTTATGTGAGTTACTGTTCTGAAACAAATTTTCACCTTTAAATTCTCAGCCCTATAAACGAAACAAGGGGAAGAAAGGAGGAGAAAGGATGATGGTGTGGTAAAGGGCTGCTGTGATTGGCCCTTTACCTCAATCACATGCAGGATGTGTGCTGCAGCGGGCATGGTTCTGGGAGGACGTCAATAGATGCCCTCCCAGAACTGTATGACTACGCTGTAGCTGCCATACGGCTATAGCACAGTCAGCAAGTGATTAAATTCATTTTTTTTATTGTTTTATTTTTTATTTTTATTCTATGTTGATAGTTTGGGGTGCTCAAAGTTGACCATATGTTTTTTGAACCTACCTTGTGTTCACAGCTTGCTGCTGTATCTCACAATCTATTTACCTCACCCCCCATCCCCATAAATACAGGTTGAGCCTACTATCCCTAATAAAAACTGTCCTACTGCTGGCCAATTTTACACTGCTTTATCCTAATTTTTATCTTTGATTCCAGTAAATTTTGGTCTAGTCCTTGTATTTTTTTTCCTGTGAATTAAACATATTCTCTGATTGGATGAAACATAGGTAGAGAGGTGTAGCTGTGATGTTACAATCTGTCTAATATTTAAAAAAAAAAATGGTTTGGATTATTACATATCCCAAAAGCAGTGACCATCGGTTTTTTAGTTTGTAAATTAGCGTTAAAAATTGATAGAATTTAATATCAAGATCCACACCACAAACTTCAGTGGGACTTGCAGAACTTCAAACAAGATCCATGAAACCATACGGCAAATCAAAACTGGGTAGATTTTTCCATCACTAATGCCTGTACAAAGCTCTTGCAATATTTTTGGAAGGTGACTGTAATAATATTATCGCACAATTTTTTATTTTTTTGCAGTAACAGTTACATTTTCAGGACAAGCTTTAGGGATCTACTCCCTTTTTAGGTATAAAAAAATTCTAAAAGCAATCTGCTAATATGTTCTCTGGGAAAAAAAACAAAACATGCAAAGGGTAAAACAAATTGAGAAGGTTGTCCAATAAGGAGTAGTGATGTGGGCTATAGAATGGGAGAAGAGGCACAGAGGTGGGTCATAAAACTATCTGATAGTAATCAGAGGCGTTTTGTTTATTTTTTATTTTTATACTATATTTATTTGTATTTTTTTTGTTTACAATTACACCATTGGCGGGTGAAATATCAGGGAGCTAAGCAGGTCCAGGCCCTCTCCATCTCTGCAGCTTCAGCTACACAGAATGAATGGACAGGAAAAGCTCTGTAAACAGTTTACTATGCTTCAGATATGGATGGACATAGTCAGTGATTGGTGCCTATCACTGACTTTGTCCATTCAGAAAAGAGGCCAGTAAATTACATATTTAACAGCCCCTTCCCTGCTCTCCATCCTGACACATTCCCCACAGCAGCCGGTGAGGGAGGGGAGGGGGGGATGAGTGAGGGCCAAGGGGCAGCAGTGAAAAGAGAAAGCTGGATAGGAGGGGTATGGGGCAGCATATTGCAAAACCTTTCTTCATTTTCCTCCTGCAGCTGCTGAATGCCTGTGAGAAGGAGAGGAAAAAAAAGCAGGCTTTCAGCAGCTGAAAGAGAAAAATTGAAGGAATTGGTTCCTCTATATGCCACCCCCTTATCCAGATGTACAGGGGAGACGCAAGGGCCCCCTGTTGCATGGGGCTTGGTCACAATTGTTATACCTATGATCTCTGTAGTTACTCCCCTGATAGTGATTTAGAAAGCTGAGGTTCACATTCAGTCCATTTCTCTTATGTTAAATAGAATTATAATTTGTGGTTCAAAGGCTTTCCTTTCCTGAGGATTTTAAGGGTTAATTTTAGGATCCAAAAATATATGTATTCCATAAAGTGGTTTGGTTATAAGAAATTATGTCCCAGAAGTGGGATGTAGTCACCTCCCTTTTGTTCTTTTATGGTATGTATTTCAATTCATACTTTTTTCTAATTTCTGTCATGGTTCACCAAAGTAGCATCCTTGGTTCCTCCAGTAATGTGCTTTACCACAACCCATGCAAGAAGAGATGTTATATTTCTGTTTGACACAATAGATAATGGCTAACATGTAGAACTTAGCTTTATACATAACCATCAAACAGTATTAAGTATAGGCCAGGAGCCGTAGTGCAGCGTAGGTGGAGGGCCTACATGATGGGGTTTGGACAGCAGCGGGGGAGAAGAAGCATTGTCGAGCGGCGGCTGGGAGTGACGTCACCGGCCGGAGGATGTCGCCGGGATCGTGCTGTGCACAGGGCACACTCACTGACCCGGGGAACTTTTCTGAGGTGGAGCTCTCTTCATCGGAGGAAGACACACACAGCCTGGCAGCGTGGAGAGGCATCCTGGCTCTGGATCTGCGGAGGAGGGGCAGCCTGGTGAGTGTTCATCTCCTGTGTCTCTGTTTAATGTGCAGTCTTCATTGTCAGTGCAGGGAAAGGGGGATCAGTCTATGCTGGGTTGCTCACAGGTCTTGGTTTAAGCTGGGGGGTACCGGGGGGCTTGGTGTCAGAGGTTGGTTTAAGGGGGGTTACCCAGCAGGCAGTACCGGTGGCGGCTGCTGCGGGTGGAGGTGTGGCTGGCTTCCTTCAAGCCTTTTTGGCCGGGTTCATCGAGGCGCTGGCCCGGTGTGAGGTGGGTACAGGTCCCGCAGGGGGAGCTTCCCCCGCAAGGGCTTGGGGGTGGCACCTATGGCCGCTCCGCGGGGGTTGGGGACTGCGATGCTAGGTACAGCATCTGCTGCAGGTCAAGGGGAGGGGGCGGGTGTGTCCCCGCCTCCCCCGCCAGGAGTAGTGCAGCTGCGGGGTGATAGTGGGATTAACGGGGGTGCAGGGCAGGCCCCGGACAAGGTGCAGGAGTCGAGCAACGCGGATGGCATGCATTTGGCGGATGCGGCCAAATGTGAAGTGTATGTATGCTTCAAGGGCCCGCTGGGAGCCCACCTCAAGCCGGAAGTGAAGGAGCACATTTGGAAGGGTGAGTATGTTTTCCCTCTTGCCCTTGGAAAAGTTTAATCTGGATAAGGTTAAACCCGATGAGAGCAAGAAAGAGGAAGAAGAGAAACGGCGGTACAGGCTTATTCCCAGGATGTTTGGAAATTGGCTCCAAGCGTTTAATATTTTGGGGAGTGCTATCTGGGAAAAGGCTCCGGAGCAATGCTCGGCGCTTTTTTGTTATGCCGACGCGATTGGTGAGGCGCAGCGCGTTTATGGTGGGTTGTCTTGGTTGCGCTATGATGAGCAATTTAGGCAGCGTAAGGCGGTTAGGCCTTCCATCCGGTGGGACCACATGGATTTTAGCTTGTGGATGCGTTTGATGACTCAGGCGCGGACATCCGGCCCTCCCTTTCAAGGGGGGGCTGGTTGCGGTGCGGGAACCTTGTCGTCATCGGCCGGAAAGCGGAAAGGTTTCTGCTGGCAGTTATGAGGGGAACTGCAAGTTTGGAGGCACATGACGTTTCCGGCATGAGAGGGTCTCATCCGCTCTCAAAGTGTTTTAAACAGAACAAAGGCAAGTCTGGTGAGTCTGGAAAGAGGGAGGACGCCAGTGAAAGGGGAAAGATTGGCTCCCTTCCTAAGTAGGTATCATGATAGGGCGGCGGCGAATCTTTTGTTGCGCGGGTTTTCAGTAGGTTTCGTTATTTAGAGCGCGTTGGCTGCGGTTCCGCTGGTTCCTCGGAATTTGATTTCCACGCGGCAACACCCGGAGGTGGTGTCGGCTAAGCTGGCCAAGGAAGCGGCTTTGGGTAGGATGGCTGGTCCATTTGGGGTGCCGCCCCTGGTGGACTTGGTTGTTTCTCCAATGGGGGTGGTTCCTAAGAAGGAACCTAATTCCTTCAGGTTGATCCACCATCTTTCTTACCCAAAAGGCTCGTCGGTCAATGATGCCATTGACCGGGAGTTCTGTGCGGTTTCATATGCTTCCTTTGACAGGGCGGTGTCGTGGGTCCGCAGGTTTGGCAAAGGGGCCCTTTTGGCAAAAACCGACATTGAGTCAGCTTTCCGCCTCCTTCCGGTGCATCCCAGCAGCTGGAGGCTGCTGGGATGCATGTGGAAAGGTCAGTATTTTGTTGATTTATGCTTACCAATGGGCTGTTCGGTTTCGTGCTCTTTCTTTGAGTCTTTTAGCTCCATTCCTGGAATGGGTGGTCAAAGACGTGTCCGGGTTGCACTCCATAATTCATTATCTTGATGATTTTTTGTTGATCGGCCTGGCTGGGAGCAGGGTCTTGTCAGACTCTATTGGCTTCGTTGCAGTGCATTTTTCATTAGTTTGGAGTGCAGCTTGCGAAGGACAAGATGGAAGGCCCGGTTACGACGATCAAATTCCTGGGAATCGTGATTGACACGATCCGGATGGAATGCCGGTTGCCCCCAGACAAGGTGGAGGACCTGCAGACTTCTGTAGCAGCGGCTCTCGGTGGACACAAGCTTCAACTGCGCGCCCTTCAGTCACTGTTGGGCAAACTGAATTTTGCCTGCCGCATTATGTCAATGGGCAGGATTTTTTGTAGGCGTCTGGCAGCGGCCACATCCGGGATTCGGGCGCCGCATCATTTTGTGCGGCTGTCTAAGGATCATAAGGCTGACCTGCAGGTGTGGCTGTTGTTCCTGGAACAGTTTAATGGGGTGCCGGTAGTTGGCCTGATTCGTGGAGGGAGGCGGAGTTGTTGGGTAACCTGGTGCTTTTGGAACTGTTCCTGATTGTCTTGGCTGTCAAGCTTTGGCAACAGGATTTCAGGAACAAACGGGTGCGTTTTCATTGCGACAATCTGGGGGTGGTTCAGGCGGTCAACAAAAGTATCGGCTTCGTCTCCTCCGGTCGTCCAGTTACTTAGGCATTTGGTGTTACAGTGTTTGTGTTATAACTGTTATGTTTGTGCTGTGCATGTGCCGGGTGTAAATAATAACGTGGCTGATGCGTTGTCTCGTCAACAGTGGGACAAATTTCGTGTGTTGGCACCGGAAGCGGAGTGGCACGGAATTCCTTGCCCAGCGTACTTGTGGGACATCGTTTTCAAACAGTAGTGGGTTTGCTTCGGAATTCGGTATGCACAGCTACTTTATCTGCGTACGAGATGGTATGGTCTGAATGGCGTGCTATGGAGTCGGAGAAGGGTGGGTGTTCTTCAGACGAAGAACGTTTGGGTTTGTTATTGGATTTCATTGAGAAAAATGTGGAAGATGGGGTTTCTTTGGCTAAACTGGGGAGAAAAATGGCAGGCTTGACCTTTTTGTTTCAGGTGTCGGGGGTCGAGGACGTTACCAAACGAGCATTGGTGAGGAGGGTCTTACGGGGCTACCGTAGCGGTAAGGTGGTACAGGACCGGCGCCGCCCGGTGTCCTTCCAGTTACTGGGTACTATTGCGAACGCCCTAGAAGGAGTTTTCTCTTCAGTTATGAGGCCGCTCTTTTTAGGACGACATTTCTTTTGGAATTTTTCGGGGCGTTTCACATCAGTGAATTGGTGTGCGTGTCCAAACAAAAGGGGGGGTTGTTTTCATGGATTTGGAAAATGTGCGTATTGGGGGGAGGTCCTCTCTATGCATATTGGGCATTCCAAGACGGATCAGGCTGGAAAAAAAAGTGGGTGGTTTTGGCTTCAGTCCCGGGCTCGCGGGTGTCCAGTTCAGGTGGTGCGCCATTGGTTCATGGTTATGGGGTCGGCGCCGGGGCCATTGGTTCATCAAGATGGGTCATTGTTGTCTCGATTCCAGTTCGGGGCCGTATTTCATAAGTGCTTGCGAGCTGCTGGTGTGGAGGTGAAGGACTACTCTTCTCACTCATTCCGGATTGGTGAGGCCACTGAGGCGGTTCGCTGGGGTGTGGAGGAGGAGCTGGTGAAACGCATAGGGCGATGGTAGTCACCTCGTTTTAAGTCGTATGTGTGGCCTCATTTGTTGTAAGGAGGGTGGTCCATGGTTTTGAGTCAGGTTGCTCTGGGTGGGTTAGCAGTAGGTTTTGATCATGTGTTGTATGTGTTTTTTCGTTTCTCGTGTTGGTGTTTTGTGGTTTTGTTCATGTCAGGGCCTTTCGGGGTTCTGGACTGTCATTTTCTTTTACAGGTGCAGAATGTGTGGTGTGGATCCTGGGCCACTCTTGCGTGTTCTGGGGAGCAAAGAGGGTGGAAGTTAGGCCGGACAGGTGCCAATTGGGCTTCCCGAGGGACCAGGTGAAGGTTTGCTGGATCGGGGTTCCTGGGATGCTGTGGTCGCGGGTGCTCCCTGAGGTTGATCATTTTGCTAGGTTGGATAGGCCCCCCGATGTCCTGGTGGTGCATGTAAGGGGTAATGACCTTGGGCTGCGAGCATCTAGGGAATTGTGCAGGGACATTAAATTTGATTTGCTGTGTTTGCGGACCATGTTCCCTGACACTATCCTGGTATGGTCTGACATGGTGGCCAGAGCGTTCTGGAGGCTAGCGGTGTCGGTGTAACGGGTGAACGGGGCCCGCATAAAAGTTAATAAAGCTGTGGCAAAGTTCTTCGTTCGCAACGGTGGTCTAGCTGTTATGCACCGGGATTTGGAGAAGGAGCCTTGGCTGTTTTTGAGGGGGGGGGGGGGGGGGGGTGGGGTACATTTGAATGCGGTTGGTATTGACATGTGGTTTTTGGGGCTGCAGGAGGGGAATCAGAGGGCCATAGCAATGTGGCGGGCCGGCCAGGTGTAAGGTGGTGGTCGTAGGGTTTTTGAAGGCTGGGGATGGTAAAGTTATTTGGAGAACGATGGGCTGGGCCCATTACAGAAACGAGTGGACCTGTCCTAATGAGGGCCGAAGTAAGAGGTGGCTGTACCGGCTGGTTGATTTTGCCAAATTAATGTCCCTGTGCTGGCGTAAGTCACGGCTAGGGGCCGGGTAAGAGGTAAGGTGGTGCCCGATACAGTGAGTAATGTCAATGGTGCCTTCAAAAACCCTCGGCAGTTTATGTTTAATGATTTAAAAAGTGTTTTTTGCTGTTATGTTTTTTGGTTAATAAAAGGCTGCTATGGCCATTTAAACCCAAGAGCAAGGTGTCTGGTATTATTACAGATGGGTTATAGGTAACATGAATTTGGTTTAGCCTGAAGTTTGGACAATACCCCATACATAACTATTCTAACCTCTGTGGCTCCCGCATCCCTCTCTTTCCACAGTCCATAGATCTCTACCCCTTATCTTACTAACTTTCTCACTTTTATTTATCTAATGTTATTTTTTTGCTCCTAGAGATTTTTTCTTAACATTTTGCCATACATTTGTGTATCAGTAATGCTTGTTCTAAGAAGAAGTGGGTGTACACCTGAAAGCTTCTCCTTAGGCCTCATACACATGGTATGAAAATCAGAAGGGAAAAGTCTGAAGACGAGCTGTCTGAGGATTTTCGGATCGTTAGTACGGTGCATTCGACAGACGATATGACTTTTACATCAGACAGAAGCTGGATGTGCAGGCTATAAAATTTTTGTCGGATGTGAACTCAACATCCGATTTTTAGATGGTCAGTACAGAAATCCATCACACAAAAGTCGAAAGTACAAACATGCATGCTCAGAATCAAGAAACTGGGAAAAGTTTGGTCCTGTAAACTACTGTTCGTAATCTAGATATAACATTCGTGACGGGGCAATTGATGAAATGTCAAAATTCTCATCTTCTTTAATGGGATAATAAAGAAGCTGCTTTGCATGTAGTTATGCCAAATGTATTTTAAAAGGCATTTGTTTTGTACGATCTGAAAATTGTGAATCAACGTTCACGAAACTTCTATCAACATGAAATTAGCAGAAAGGGCCCAAAGGGTGGCGCTTGAGAAATTAACTTCCTCTTTATACTCTTATAGTACGTCACTATGTTTGTATTTGTCAAACGACAATTTGCGGATAGTATGCTAGACAAAATCCTGCACACGCACTTTGCACTAACATTTAATCCTCATACACATGGTCTGATTTTTGTTCAAATTAAAAAATATCAGACAGTACACAACTGTGTTAATACTTGAGGAACAACTTGGAGAAAGAAACACCCTGAGTTAAAAAAAAAAAAGTTCATGCTTTCTGAAGTTGTTCAACTATTTCAGAGAAGGACTCTAGTCTAAGTTGTTTGGACCCAGACAGCATTTCCAACATCCAAACAGCAGTTTAAATTTAAACTGGCCACAGCAATCTTTATTGTGTTTCCAATATTAAAACCACACACACGGTCTATACAAAATCCCCAAATGACCGTGGAAGCAAGTTAGCTATCAACACACAACATAAACACTTTATGCCCTTGTACACACGGTCAGAGATTCTGACAACCAAATCCGTCGGATTCTGTCTGTCGGATCTTGTCCGAAACTGTTGCATACACACGGTTGGACGAAGTTGTCGGAAAATCCGATCGTTCAGAACGTGATGACGTTATTTCGTTACAACGGGACTAATGTTCAGGCTAGTAGCCAAAAGCTTTGATGTAGGAATTTGATCTGAGCATGCGTGGCACTTTGTCCGATCGGAATTCTCTACACATGATCGGAGTATGTCCGATCGGAGCATATTGTTGGAAAATTTGGTCCGACGGATATTCCGACGGAAACAGTCCGATGCAGACCACACACAGTCGGAATATCCGACAAAACGCTCCGATCTGACACATTCCATTGGAATCTCCGATCGTGTGTACAAGGGCTATGTAGCACAGTAAGAGAGGAAAGTTTATATTGCTCAAACCCTTTTACCATGAATATGTAAAATCACACTACATAGAGTGTTAGATTTGATGATATATAGATGGTTTTCTTTGGGTGGAGTGAGTGGGTTAAAGTGATCGTAAACAATCACCTTGTAAAACAACCCATTCAGTTTAAAATAGAAATGAAAGGCAAAACATTTTTGTATAGATATCAAAATACATTATAGATATCTTATTTTCCCTTTTTTATAAGTGATCACATTCCCTCCGTTCTCAGCTGTCAACTGTATAGCAGTGGGGGGCAGCAGTACGCTGAGATTCCCAGTAAACCAATGAATGGCTGTGCAGTGGGGGGTGTCAGGACAAGTCTGCTCATTGGAGGAGAACAGAAGGAGTTCCCAAAAGAGCTAGGAAACTGACCACAGTGTTATCTACCACTTGCTGGCTTGCATGTGTGGTCAGTTATTTTATAGGAAAGCAGGAACACCAGGGATTACACATAAAGGAAGCATATGAAGAGTACAAGATACTTTGTCATACAAGTACATGGTACAGGAGGCACATTTGGGTTAACAAATGCTTTAACACACCCATAATCTGTAACATTTTCAGGCAGGGTTCCTTGTTTCAGGAGTATGTTAATCTACAGGTATATTCTAATTTAGGACAGACAACCACTGGTTTAAAATTAGAATTGGTTTCCAATCAGGTTATGAGCACATAGGTTTATTTACAAACAAACCTGTTGGCTTTATCCACCACTGCACCTCACACAAAGAGAGGCACATTGCCAGTTTATGCCAGAGAGCTGCAGGTGTCACAGTGCAATAATGTGTATAAAATAATGAACTGATATGTGGAAAAAAAAATGTATGTTTAAAATCAATATATGTAAAAAACAAAAAGATATTACAGTTGGATATAAAGTATGAGAGCAGTTTTACCAAAACTACAGTAAACCAAATAAAAATAGTATGTAGGCCAATTTGTTATACTGTTATTGTCAAGTCTACTGATTCATACTAGTGCTGCAAAGTTTGGGTATCTAGTCTTTAATTCTTTCATAAGCAGAGGTCATTGAAGTGATTTTAAAATCTCGTTTTTTTTGTTTTTTAACAATGTCACACTTACCTGATTTATGCAGTGGATTTGCACAGGGCAGCCCAGACCCTTCTCTTCTTGGGTCCCTCTTCAGCTCTTCTGGGCCCTCTGGACAAGTGCCCCCACAGCAAACAGCATGCTATGGAGGCACCCGAGCTACAGCTCCGTGTATCTATTCAGACACAGAGCTGCGGCCTGCCCCCACCCCCTTTCTCTTCTTATTGGCTGACTGATTTTGACTGACAGCAGCAGGAGCCAATGGCACCATGCTGCTGTTTCAGCCAATGAGGAAGGTAGACCCGGTCAGCTGAGACAATCCTACAACATTGCTGGATAGAGATTGGGCTCAGGTAAGTATTTAGGAGGCTGAGGGGGACTGCTGCACACAGAAGGCTTTTTATATCTTAATGCATAGTATGCATTAAGATAAAAATAAATAAAAAAACTTCTGACTTTACAACCCCTTTACAACCTTCTCATTGGGGCCAGTAATCATCTACTACGTTTGATTAAAATATAGCTGAAATGTAAAATTGTGCACATCTCACAGTATATTGCTATACAGAATTGATGATATCAGAGCATAGGCAGAAAACTGCTGAGTTATAATTTGTGATTTGCTATTGTGTGACATCAGGCTGCCTATATTACTGCAGAAATAGTCACACTTGTCATTCTGTGGTCAGAATCAAGAGTATGCACTGTACAGTATGTTACAGCAGGCCCCCAGAGTCCAACAGGTCCTTTATACAGTTTTTCTGCTGCTAACAACGTCAGCACATAGGATTAGGATGGAATGTTCATGCACTCTTTAATTCTCATGTATAATTCATAGGTGCCTGGCAGAAGGTTAACATACAGCGTGCATGATCCTATGCGTGAGTCTATACAGCTATATCTGACAGCATATTTTTATTTATAAGTTGTCCATTCAACTGTAACAGTCCATTGCACAATATAAAAATAGCACAATGTAAATTAAATAATAAATTATTATTTGTTTAAATCCTTAATAAATAGATAAAGAAGGAATAAACCAGGATTATATCAATATCAGGTCAATTCACCTGATGCAGATATCCACAAACTTTGTATTGGAAGAACTTGTGCCATTTCTGGTTATTAGTGACCCTTGGCAGGCTTCTTCATGCTGCATTTCATGCCCTTCTATTCTTTCTTGTCCTAGCATTTCCTTTCCAACATTGTGTCATCAGAAACAGCCTGTAATAGCCATCTAAAGGAAGCGTATGAGCACAACAGTGATAATTTTCTTGCAATTTTCTTTACAGTGCTACTCAATACCATAATTTGTCACAACAGGGGGTGCTGTATTTTCACACAGTATTGTAATCTTTTTTTTATCTTTTTTATCATTAAAGCGGTAGTAAATCGTAAAAAAAAAAAAAAAAATTCTCCCTGAAAGTTAAATGTCATAATGTGCTAGTATGCATTGTATATTAGCACATTATGAAAGACTTAATTGAAAATGAAGCCCTCCAGAGGTACGCTTTCACCGCTGACAGGGCTTCCATCTTCACCAGGTCTTCCTTCTGGGTTCACAGGCTGCGGTCATCTGCGACTGAGGCGTAATGTTGTCACTACTGTGCATGCAATGGGAGTCACAGCCGTGGCACAGCTCCCTCAATGGATGGTATGCTGTCCATTGAGAGAGCAGTGCACATTCACCAGAGCTGCTTAAAAGCAGTTGTATAGTTACATTTTTAACTTTGACCTACAGGTAAGCCTATAATAAGGCTTTTTATAATATAAAAAAATAGAAAGTATATAATATAATTGTATATATATATATATATATATATATATATATATATATATATATATCCCAAATAACAAAACCACTTATATTACATTGTAGCTGTTGCAGATTGGATTGAGGATCAACGATGTAGTGTTGATCTGTAATTTGCAGAGATCCCCAGTAAACAATTTTATAAGGGCTATATTAAATTATCTATATTATGGACATGCTCATTTTATCAATATGAACTGTTTACAGAAAATAATTCTTCTGTTTAGTTATATCTTAAAGTAATAAACAAACATGTCACTCCACTGTGCAGTTTGTTTTGCACAGAGTGGCCCCGATCCTCGACTTCTGGGGTCCCCGACGGCGCTGGTAGATCCTTCCAGCATCGTATAACCTACTAGGAGAAGCGCTCTCCCAGGGGGTTACCTTGCTGGCACACTCCCAAGTCTAGCATTTGGCGTCCATAGATGCCGAATGTAGAACTCGTCCCTGTCCCCCAGGTCTTTGGATTTGATCGACAGCAACAGGAGCCAATGGCTGCGCTGCTATCAATCTATTCAATCAAGAGCCGAGAACCCTGGGCAGAGAGGAAGAGTACCATCTCCGACGGGGGAATACGGGACTCAAGTGAGTGAAACAGGGGGAGGGCTGGGGGACAGTCAGTGACAGAAGGTTTTTCATCTTAATGCAGAGGATGCATTAAGGTGAAAAATCATGACGGTTTACAACCCCTTTAAATTGACTGAAAATGTCCCTGTAATGTTAAGGATTGTTGACTCTGGCCATTGTTTCCAAAGGCATGTTTTCATTTTACTGAAATGTTGGTAAAGGTTCACACATTGTGGCAAAGTATACTATTTTGGTAAAATGCATTGAAGTCAAAGAAGAAGTTGAAATGAAGGCTTTTGTTGATTTTTAAGCTGCAATGGGCTTTGAGAGTTTAACTCGTTCCCCTTTTTTAATGTTCAAATATATTACAATTTTGTTTTATTTTATTGAATTTTTTACAACATTTAAGAAAATTAAAGTACACACCACATACAATTCTAAAGAATTACAGTGGTAGATTTTCTGATAACAATAAGGCAATCACATCTGTTTACAAATAGTTAGGGTTAGCATTGTTGGTGTTAGGTGGTTAAGCATTTAAAGTGGTTGTATACCTCTGAAATAAAAAAATTACAAAGCATATGTTCATACAGTATGCACTTACCGCAGTCCATAGCACTCAGTGTCACTTCCACGCATAAGGCAATCCTTGGAGATACCCCTCCCCCCAGTACACAGCATGACCTCAAATGTGCATGTTTCCCAGTAAGGCTGTGAACAGAGGGGTGTGTCCTTTCCCTTCACTTAGGTCTCAAATTACACTCAGCTCTAAGCTGTAGAGTGTGCAAGATTAGATTCCCACCCCTGCAAGCTGGGAATTACCATCTAATGCCACGTACACACAACCGTTTTTTCCGTCAGAATAAACTCCAACGTTTTTTCCGACGGAATAGAGCCATCTGATTTTTTTTTTTTCCAAGAAAATTAAATCAAAGTGGTAATTTTCGTGAAAAATCATTTTCAGTGAACATCTGCTCAAACCAGAGAAGTTTCCAAAACACTTGCACAGTTTATTCACTGAGAGAAACATTAAAAGGATGAAGGCACTTCTGAACTTAGTGACATCTATTATTCATTCACAGATGAGTCCTAAATATACATTTGTATTTCTCAGAACTGCAGGGACTCAAGCAGTTCCTGATTAGAAAACTATATGGATTCTCCCTCAATTCACTAAAATTGCTATTTGATTTGCACACCTCTCTCCCTATGTTTTTCAACAGTAAGTAAAATATTTTGCAGTTTTAGTGTATGCAACAAATCTAAATGTATAGCAGAACATCTCAGGTTTTAAAAAAAAAAAAAAAAACTTTGAGGTTTTTGTTTTTAAAGCAAATCATATTATCCTTTATTTTATAAAATCTACATTTATTAAAAAGACAAGTGCCTCTTCTTCACTTGCATTAATTTTAGCCAGAGTTATTCTTCTGACTAACTTGCTCACACTAAATTTGATATTAAAAAAGAATGAGCTTACCTCCCTTGGAATAAAGATATCTGCAAGGAGTTTGTGTCTCATATGGTTTGCAGTCAAAATGTCACAAACAATTAGCATATGCACAAGAAAAACTAATGTTTTACACGTTCTTTTACTTTCTGCCTTATGACAACCCTGAAGGGAATTCCGCGCTTTGGTGATTGAGATGGTGTTGGCTACAGATATGTCCTGTCATTTCCAACAAATCAAAGCAATGAAGAATGCTTTGCCGCAACCAGAAGGGTGAGTAACCTTGTTTTGATGTCCTGCAGTAAAAGGTCACAGCAGATATGTATAGTTTATTTTCTTGTACCTCAAAGGCAACCTGCAAAAGCTGTTAGAAAGTGCTAACTTCAGAATTCCTATTTTAAAGGAGGTTCAAAGATGTAAGGATCACAATTTATATCCCTTTTTCTATGCTAATTGTAACATTCTCTAAATATAATGATATATATATATATATATATATATATATATATATATATATATATATATATATATATATATTTTAATTTTTAAATAAGCCAGGAAATGTAACATCCTTTTTTATAAGATACTTTGAAGGGATTTATTAATAGACACCCTGAGCCATACCATTGTGATCAAATGGTTAAGTGGGAAAATCTGCATGGGTCCATTTTGTATGTTTTCGAGCCTTCCAGTTTCCACGGGGTAGGCCATTTGTATACATTGGAAATCCCACTGCAGGCCAACTGGATGTGTCAAGATTGTGACATATGGAGCAAAGGGTATTGCCTGCATGTTTCATATTATCCTTGCCTATGAGCTTTGCAGGTTGCAGAACAGTCAGTATATGAATAAAACATCACTTATGGGGGAATTCAGTTAAATGTCGCTATGGCCATTTAACATGGTCTGTGTCAGATTTAAAAAAAAAAATCCTATTGCCTGTTTTGATAAATTTATGTGTGGCAGATTCAGGTAGTTCTTAATAGTGGCACTATTAAAAAAAAAAATACCTCCAGTTTGTAATTAATGAAGCTGGAGGTAATCAAGACCTACTCTAACTTGGCTCACAGAGACAGGCAGAGTGCCTGTCCCCGTACATAGTGTATCACAGTGGCATATTTGCTGCCACTATCCACTCCATGTCATTGATAGTTAAGGATGCTGTTGGCTTTACAGTCAACAGCCTCCTAGCAACAAGGACATTGCATTTGGTGAAGCTGAGACGCTAGTTCCCAATCAGGTTTGCTCTTGTCGTATAATTGACAGTAGGTGGATTCTAAAGCCAATAGCAGGCTGGCTATTGGCTAAGGATCCACCCCCTGTCTGATGTGAATCAAAAGGGGAGCAGAACTGACTGTGAACCCCCATCAGGATCTGCCTCCCTAGGTACAAAACTTCTCTCCACTGCACTGTCAGACAGGTGCAGCAGTGGGGAGGAAGCTCAGTTGCACTGTTGGTGATCTGACCGTATGGACAGTCCTGTCTCAGTGCCCCAGTGTCTACAACAGGTACATGAATCTGTTGTCTACACTGACATTTGTCGTGTGGAGTTCTAAAGAGTGTCTTATGCCCCGTACACACGAGCGGACTTTTCAACATCCAAAGTCCGTCAGACCGAGTCCGTCAGACTATCCGATCGTGTGTGGGCTGCAACGGACTTTAGCTTCGCAAAAGTCTGACGGACTTTAGAAATGAAGCATGCTTCAAATTTTCCCGACGGAACTCCGCCGGACCCGGTCCCCTTCGAAAAATCCGCTCGTGTGTATGCTACTCCGACAGACTAAAACCGACGCTAGGGCAGCTATTGGCTACTGGCTATGAACTTCCTTATTCGAGTCGGGTCGTACGTCATCACGTTCGAATCCGTCGGAGTTTAGTGTGATCGTGTGTGGCCAAGTCCGTTCGGCCGAAAAGTCTGTCAGAACTCCGGCGGAATTCCGGCGGAACTCCTTTGGAAGTCTGTCGGACATAAGTCCTCTCGTGTGTACGGGGCATTAGGCACGCTTTATAAATCCCCCTGATTATAGTTCTGTAAATTAAATAGTTACTACTACAGTTTCAGTTGAGTTAATTTAGTAAAACTTTATTAACTTCCAGATAGAGGGAAAATAAGTGTAGAACGTGACAATCTCTCTTGAAAAAAATATTAACCGAGGCAGCAGGACAGGTACCAGGTACTACACTGAGGAGATCTCATAAATAGAGAAATTTAGTGGATACACAGTTTTAAGTATTCTAAATATTATTATTGTTTTCCTTTCTATGTCGGACAATTGGTAAATGGGAAGTACCAATAGTCTAATAAATTATAACAATGTGAGAAATGTCTACTTCTAATAGAAAAAGCTTATAAATGTTCCCTAGGAAGTGTCTTGTGTTTGGAGTGTAACCGCATGTGTTTGGAGTGTGGAAGGAAACTGGAATATCCAGAAGAAACCCATGCAGGCACAGAGAGAACATTCAAATTCCAGGCATTTATCCTAGGATGACACTGCTCCCTATGCATATGAGCAAAACTTTGTGGTTAAATGCTTGGTCAGCTGAACCTGCTTGCAAAAGACATCTTTTACACATGCCTTTCAATGATGAACATCTATTTGGTGAATCACTTGATAAATATATCAAGAAAAGAGGGAAAAGCGCTTATACACCATAAAAACAGCCTAAGCCTTCTACTTCTATGTATACTACCTCTTTTCATTGAAAGGGGTCCTTTCGTTACACCCAGGCATTTTCCTGTCAAAAGTAGGTCCATCCTTTTTTCACACGCCTTGGACCCCAAAACCCTCAGAACCTACTCACAAGCCCTCTTTGCAATGAAGTATCTTCACTCTTCAGGGTGGAGTAACATGTTTTGGCATTTGAGTCAATCTGGATCCGAGGTGTCCAAGACCTCTGGGTCCAATCTGAAGTTTCGAGGAGCTACGAAATAGAAGTTATATCCCTGACACTCCTCATTTCCTAACCACCAAGCTGCCAGTTTCACACCGCAGACAGGTAGACTTTTAAGCTGCCTGGAGGCAACTTCAGAGACAAGGAGTGGTAATCCCTATTCCTGCAAAGGAAAGGTTCAAAGGATTTTACTCAAACCTTTTTACTATTGCAAAAAAGAACAAAGGAATTCACTCCATTTTGGAAGTAAAATCACATTTTAATTGTCCTGGATTGCCCACTACTGCTGTCCAGTCAAGCAAAATCTTCATGGCATGTTGGATTTCCAACTTAGCCCTAGAATCATGGAAATACCACATTCCCTCTCCCTGAATTATGTTATTGATGGACATAAGCCTGATGGGCAGGGGTGGGGTCTACAATTTGCAGACTGTCCAGGGAAGCTGATCTCCATAGGAGTCAATGCTCCCCATCTACATTCTGATCAACAGACTGACTCTCCTTCAGTGGACTCCTCTCCTACATGTTCACCCTGTCAGGGTCCAGTCAGGCAAGCCACAGTTGTGGCATACATAAACTACCAAGGGGTATCAGAAGTTGGGTAACCCTGAAGGAACCAACCCTGATTTTCTCCCCAGTGATGTACCACATTCCAACTCTTTCTGCTATGTATATACTAAGATTGGAAATTTGCATGTGGAATTTCTGAGTTGCTAACATCTGGACTCAGATCTTCCTGATCCTCTGATAGAAATAGGAAACACCAGGTGTGTACATAAAAAAAAAAAACTATACAGGTTTGTGGCCAGGTCTGGGATCCCATAGCTCTTGAGGTGGATGCAATGGTGATGACATTCAGACTGGTGTATATTGCTTCCATTGAGGACTCTTCTTCGACTCCTCTGCAAGATATTGATGGATTCCAGTTACCCTCCTTGCACCAGGCTGGCTTAGGAGAAGTTAGTACATAGACATTCATAGGCAGACAAGCCTTGGTCTTTTCCAAACAGGGGCCTCTGTTTTGTCCCGCTGGCTTTTATCACAACATGGCTCTGAGTCATAAAGGTAGTGGCATTTTTGACTTGGACATTTCCCCCTTACTCAAGGTGAGAAAGACTACATCTCATAGGATCCACCATCGGACCTGGAAGGCATACTTTTTCTGGTGCTATTTCTTAACCCCAAGATATGCCATTTCCAATTTGGTGACACGTGCGTGTGATGGCGGGATTACAGTAAAGTGTGGAATTTCTGCTATTTTGGGTAGATCATCTTTTTCCTCTTGAAAGAAGTCAAGTGTACTCAACGATTGACAGACACGGATAGCTTTATAAGATGGTGACATTGATCATTCTATGCAGTTAGTGGTAACTGCACATTTTTTTTAGTATTTTGACTGGGCTGCAGGTCTTCATTGCTTTGAAGATGTCCCTTTATTTTGTAGTATACAATTACATCTATTGTCATTAAACGTTGTGGATCTTGATGAAGCTGTTCCTCTTTGACAAAACATGTTTGATCCATGACGCTATCTTGAGCTTAATTGATGACATCTATCTGAGATTTTGTATCTTCCAGTTATGATGCAATATGTGTCACTGTTTTGGCGCAAAGTTGGCATTGATGGATCCTCATTAGCTTCTGTTATGATCTTAAATTTTTTATAAAAGTTACTGGTCTTGTGGTTATCCGGAAATATACAGTTGAGTCAACTCCAAGATATATTCTATTCCTTGCATCCTAGTGGGGCCTGGATCAGCATCTGGCTTTTAGTACACTAAAGGGACAGGTTTCTGCCTTATTCATCCTATTCCAGAAAGCTTTGGCTTCAAATTCTCTTGGGAAGACCTTTTTGAAGGGAAATATTATTATTGTTATGCAGAATTTATATAGCACCCAGTTTGTACAGCGCTCTTACAATATAAAGTGAGCCAGTACAGGTATACTGCAGCTCAATAAAGGAGGATTAGCAGGGCCCTGATTCTCATGTTGCTTGTGTCAATCTTCAACTTCAACCTCCCATGTCTCCCCGGAATCTGGTACTTTTGATTCTTCAAAGACCTGCCTTTGGGGGATCTCACCAGTAAGGTGATCATTAACTCTGTCAGGCGTGTCTCTAAGTTGATGTTTATTACCTGTAAGGAGCCTTTTCTTATCTTACATAGAGACAAGTTGGCCCTGAGACCCAGATCCTTTCTTCCCCAACGTGACCTTTTCTTTTCACCTCAACAAGTATAATATCCTCACTCCCTTATGTCCTGCCCCAAAGCAAGTCAAGAAGATTTCTCTACTCCACTGCCTGGATGGGGTTAGAGCAGTTTGGGTCTACTTAGCTGCAACATCTTCTGTCAGAAAAACTAGAGTCTCTCTTTGCCCCCCCTAAAGGTCCCAAAAAGGGGAATCCTGCTTCCTCTTCCACCATTGCTAGGTGGCAGTTATTTACTGGACTTATGCCCTCATGGAAAAGGTTCCTCCCTTCCATATCAGGGCCTTTTCTACCAGAAGTGTCTGGGTCTCTTGGACTTGTCAGCATGAAGCACATGTTTCTCATATTTGCAAGGGTGTCACCTAGTCTTCCTCAAAGTTTTACCAAGTGAGTTATCAGGCCTCAGCCGCTACATCCTTCAGGCACAATATGTTTCAAACTGTCATCTGAGTGTTTCAAGACTGTAGACCCTTTTTTGTGGGCCTGTTTGCTATGTTGTTGCACATCCCTCTGTGTATTAGTTGGGGATGTACAATGTACAAAACACTCACAGGTTGTCATTTTAATTTTATAAAGTTTTAGGAAATCACAACAGCTACTAATAACTGAAATGAAAAGGTAAGTCTCACAATCTACAAAATGCGTTGTGCAACTATGTATAACTATGTAATATAAAGTTTATTGGGAGCTTTTAACATAACTTTAAATGAACACAACAAAATCTTTTCTTGCTTTCCAGACTGCTGTAATTAACTTGTTCACTTATTTCAATTCACAGGATTGATAAGCCGAAAGCCTTATCATTGTTGTTGCATACAGCAGATATTAGCCATCCTGCAAAAAACTGGGACCTCCATCATAGGTGGACTATGTCCTTGTTAGAAGAATTCTTTAGACAGGTATTTACTATCTACTTACTGCTTATTTTACATAAAGTTATAAGAAAAAAAACCTTGTTTAAAACAAGTCTGGAATAAAGCTTAATGGTGCATTAAATATTAAATAAAATATCTGCAGCTGGTTTAAAAAAAAAAAAAAAAGCGAAATAACGGTCTTGAGTTTTGATGAACACTCATTTTTCTGTAATTTCTAGAAGTCATAAATGGAAACATGACAGTGACAGTTTTCATAAAGGCATCATTATAACTAATAACACTGAGGATTGCATGTTGGTGGAATTTTCAGAAGGTTAACAATGGCAGCCCCTTTAATTACCATATTACAGGTTTAACTTAACACTTTAATCAAGCTAGCAATAAAGAGTACAACAAACTGTGAAATGAAAAGTGAGAGGGGTACGTGTACACAATGGAACAGTCTAAAATAAATGGCAAAATAAACATAAATGTTGTCTAATTATAAAACATACTTTTCATATATTAATACTGTATAAACTGGCCTCCCTATTTACTTCAGCGCAAGGTCAAGAACAAATGGCATACTGATGAATGTTGTCTTTGTAAATAAGAGTGACTAAGGTGTAATACTGGCAGAAGTGGTAAGGGAGATTTTTACAACAATAAGATTACTGTGTCCTAGCAGGCATGGGATCATAAGTCATACACAGTGTGTCCTAATTCAAGGTGTTTTGGGGGTTTGTGGTACTTATTCCAATAATGTCAGCATTTACTCATCATAGGATCACTGATGAAAATCAGTGACATAATCATACTCATATCAGCCCATGTGGCTGGTATGAGGGGTGAGAGGCAACAGAAATATGAACATACACATTGTGTACATGAGATGATAATAAAGATCAAGTACTGTGTCAAAAGTGGTTAGAAGGCTTAAAGCTGATCCTCACTTCCTGTGAATCTCCAATTAAAAATGAGCTGATGTCAAGTTCTCCCTTGGATCCAGCGATGTCCCCCCACTGTACGAGCGGCTCGTCCTCCGCTCTATTCATCATGGAGCCGATCTCCGTTCCCTGCGAGTGTTGTGACGCATGGGGACGGAGATCGGTGCAAAATTCAAAAAGTGAAACACACACATTACATACAGTATAATGTAATCTTACAGATTACATTGCTGTATGTAATTATTTCACATCCCCTTTGTCCCTAGTGGTCTGCCCAGTGTCCTGCATGCAGTTTTATATTATAAAAACTGTTCTTTATGCCTGAAAACTGGAGATTGTCCATAGCAATCAAAACTGTCCCTTTACATCAAAAATGATTTTAGACCAGCTAGAAAACAGCGATAATAAATTGGAATCACTCGCAGAATTGAGCAATAATGATTTGTGGGGAGATCTGTCATCAAATATTGAAAAGTAATGACAGTGACAGTTCTGCAACTGAGCAAATTTCAGTGTTTTTGATTTGATTACATTATTGAATAATTTTTATTATTGTTATAATATTATTTGTTATAATTATTTATTATTATATTATAATTTATGATTTAATTTTTCAAACTTAATCATACCCGGGACGTCTGCTAGACTCTGGTTTGGACAGATTTAAGTGAGTTATTCCTAAGAAATACAGGACTACAATATAAAACACCAAATTTTCATACAAAATAATTGTACCGCTTTCAGCACCTAAAATCTGAAATAATCATACCGCCAGGGAGGTTAATGTTAAATACAGGTCTTCTAAAAGGTTTTACTAACTTGTGGGTTAGGTGCAGCATTGTGTGACGGGCAGGAAACACACACACAGTCTGATTTCAGCAGTAACATTGTGTTGTAGAACAGTTTGGCAAAACAGTCCCAGCGGGGAGCACACCCAACTGGTGCCACTTACAACTGAGACAGTGGTGGACCACAAGATGTGGAATAGAAGATACCGATGGCGTCTGTCACAGAGAGGCGTTATGAGGCCTGGTGGGTCTCCACCCAAAAGGGAAGGCTTCCTGGAAGGTAGACATAGTCCCTTCACTGTCCCTATCTATAGCACTGTCCCTGGCAGACAGAGCTATTTTCCCTACGCTAGCCACTTGTAAAAAGCATGCCAAGACGAGGAGCCGGAGTCTTAAATAGACTCTGCCTGATTCAAGATGGCTGCCAGAGTCACATGGGACATCAGCATCCAATTGGATAGCTGCCCCTCCGTGACTGAGGAAATTTCAGGGGAACCAAGTTCCTCTCCACTTCCTCCCAATACTTGCATAGCCACTGCGATTGAGCACCACCTGCAGTGGAGAATACAGACTGCACCTGCCTACAAACTGACAGTAGCATTTGGCAGTAAACCACTTTACTGCCATTACAAATAAGTGTGGCTTTATAATTACATGTCTTGTAAACCACAGGTTCTCATCTAGTAATACGTTTCACCCTGGGGGTGCTTCTGCTGTCTGAAGTGAGTTCATTACATCAGTATAAAACTTTAGGGTATGATATATGAAATATGTGTATATTTTTGGTTAACTAAACTAAAGGCCATGCTTGGAAATTTGTATTTGGAAGTAGCAAAGGTAGCACTAAACCCTATATGCAGTATTTTGAAAGAGTGTTGGGGTCTGGAGCACAAAGATACATATTTTCTATTTGCAGGGACTAAGGCCTCATGTACACTCTGCTGCTAAACGGAGGTTAGGAGCAGTTGGGAGTTTTTTTTCCAACTGCCCCTGAACTCTCCTCTATGTTATCTTATCTGTCCATGTACACAGGGTCGTTTACAGTAGTTTCTAGGCAGTTGAGTTTAGAGGCATTTTTTGGAACGAAAAAAATGTATTCAGAAGCTGAGTTTACAGGCATTTCAAGCGTCAAATGCTTCTAAACGCGGCTAAATGTGGTAACTTGCATTTAGCCGCATTTAATTTACAGGCGTTTTTCATTTTTGGCTATTTAAAAAGTTTTTTTTTTTTTTAAACGCTTCTAAATGCGAATGCAGCATGTAAACGTGGCAAATCTGACGTTTTTAAAACGTGGGTTACTATCTGTCAAGTTAAATCGTTCAGGAGAGGTTGTAAAAAGGTCCCGCGTACATGAAGCCTAAAAGTTTAAGGCAACAACCTCCTACAACTACAAATAAGACTTGGGATATTTATAAATCAATCAATCGGACATTGATCAAACATTCACTACAGGTGATTCTTTAAGGTGCATGTTTTTAAATTACAGGGATTAACCACTAGTGAAGGTCACATTCACTAACTTAACCTCCCTAGTGATATTCCCAAGTGTGGCTCGGGGTTAATCTTTAGTGCCAAAGGCGGTAACCTCGAGCCACACTTGTGATTGCATCACAGGATCCAGGGAAAGTAACCTTGTCCCCAGGATCCTGCAATGTCTCCCCGCTGTGCCCGTATGGTCTGTGTCCTCTGCCCAAAGTGTTCCGGTCTCCATCCCCTGTGAGTGTTGCGACGCATGGGGACAGTGCTGGCGGGAATTTCAAAAAGTGAAAAACACAGAATGCATACAGTACACTGTAATCTGTAAGACTGCATTACTGTATCAAATCATTTCACCTCATTTTTGTCCCTAGTGCTTTGTCCAGTGCCCTGCTAGCACATATATATATTCTGCCTGGAAACTTAAGAATGTCCATGGCATTCAAACAGTGAGCCTTTAGGTCAAAAGTGGTTTTAGACCAGCTAGAAAACAGCGATAGTAAATTAGAATCACTTAATTGAGCTGAGGGTAAAGGTGATGGACAGACAGAATTGAGTGATAGTGATTTTTGGGAAATTCGTCATCAGACACTAAAAGTAATGACAGCAATGTTTTTTATTTATTACATTATCGAATGTCACAAATATTACCGCCAGGGAGGTTAAAAATGTGCCCTTTAGTGAATTTGTGAGGGCCATGGCAAAACTTATTTCTCATGTGCAGAATAAATGCTGTAGGATTTATAGTACAGTTCTGGATGACTGGAAATTTAGATGATATGTACCTATTTTACTTAGTCTCTTGGGTGTTATCTGGGAAGGGTAAACTGCTTTGGCAAAGATAGTGAATGCTGACAATAACGAGTGAATGATGATATGTAAACAGTAAATCAGTACCTTAAGTCAAACAAAGACAACACTATAACACATAAGATAAACAAACAATACCGGCAAAAACATTACTGTTATCAAGGTCAGAGTAGACTGAAAGAACAAAGTTTGAAATCCTAAACTTCAAAAAAATTTGTTGCGCTGTTGTATTGTTCATTAATTGCAGATGTGTTAATGATTTTCATTATACAAATACATGTTTATTTCTAAATAATTCTTATGTCATTGCTTGACCTTACATTGTAAATGATGATATTAACATATTCATTACCTACCAGCAAAACTCAATATCTGTTTGAAAAAACAATACTTCATGCAATAAGTAACATAAATGAGATGTAAATGCAAAAAATATTGTGTTTTCATTCTGAGCATGTATTAAGATAGTTTAGCACAGATGGAAACATTAACAGATCATAAAAGTAGAATATGCTGGAGCATTGCTGCAGTCTTTTGACCATAGAAATTGTGTTCATTGAGGTTTAGAAGTACACCTAAATACCCATCACTGGGCTCTGTGCACCCCACTTCCTAAATCAACCTTCTCTCCCCCTTGTTGCCCCACTGGGCCATTTTAATACTTGCCTTTTCTGGTAATTATTACATGCATCCCTAGTGGAGTGTAATTACTTTGAGAATGGGTAGATCCTATTAATACCCTACAGCAGGTTTCTCAACCAGGGATCCGTGGAACCCTGGGGTTCCTTCATAGGTTGCTAGGGGTTCCTTGCGGAACAAGAAATGTCTGCCTCTCAGATAAGTTCCCACTGACGCCATTGATCCTTTTAGCTATTTGTAGGAGAGTAATGTTTCCCAATGACCACAAGCGTAAGGAGCATTCTTCCTCCTGGCCATCACACTAATGTATTATGAGTTCTAGATGTAGTAAATTTTAGCAAGGGTCCCCGAAGATTTGAAAGTTATTTCAAGGGTTCCTCGGTTTTGAAAAGGTTGAGAAAGACTGCCCTATGGAATCTGCTTGCACAGGGCTTTTCTACTTGCACCTGCTTGGAGTACAGTATTTTCTTTTTTTAATCTAATCTTTATATAATGTAATTATTACTTCAAGCTCAGTATACTACTGTTTTCAGGGTGATAAAGAAGCAGAACTTGGCCTTCCATTTTCTCCACTGTGCGATCGCAATTCAACAATGGTTGCCCAATCCCAAATAGGTAAGAATATAAAAAAAGCTTTTTACTCTATTTAAATGTTAGCATATTATAAAGTGTTTTTTATATATATATATATATATATATATATATATATATATATATATAAATATAAAACGTTTGTGTATTTGGTCTCAGAATATCTTCTTATAGTCAAAAATAAGGTGCGTCAAGAAAATCATGAGAATTTAGACATAATAATAAAAAAAAAATTTTCATCTGTGTGCCTGTTCAAAAAAGCACAATGACTTTTAATGGTTTGGCAGTAAATACAATTAATTTTCTTAATGTGCCATACAAAACTTTTATGGGATTATTGATTTATTCATGATTGTTTTATTTTTCTCCAGACAATATTACTTAATCATACTAAAGGTAAAGCACACACCAACCAATGGATGTACATACCTTTAAATACTTTCTGGAGCACCCCAGAGAATGGGTGGGATACTCTGATACTGAAATGCTGACATTTCCTACAGTAGTTGTCCATCCTCTTCCACCCTCTCATTAACTATTAGTTACTAAAGCCTGCTCATCATGCTTAGCCACTTCAGCCCCGGAAGAATTTATCCCCTTCCTGACCAGAGCACGTTTTGCGATTCGGCACTGCGTCACTTTAACTGACAATTGCGCGGTCATATGATGTGGCCCCCAAACAAAATGTATGTCCTTTTTTCCCCACAAATAGAGCTTTCTTTTGGTGGCAGTTGATCACATAAACAAAAAAAGAGCAATAATTTTGAAAAACGCATTACTTTTTACTTTTTGCTATAATAAATATCCCCCAAAAATATATAAAAAAAGATTTTTTTCCTCAGTTTAGGCCGATACGTATTCTTCTACATATTTTTGGTAAAAAAAAAATTACAATAAGCGATTGATTGGTTTGCGCATTCTTATTAATATATATATTTTTTTAAATGGCGGCGATCTGCGATTTTTATCATGACTGCAACATTATGGCAGACACATCGGATATTTTTTACACATTTTTGGGACCATTGTCATTTATACAGCAATCAGTCCTATACAAATGCACTGATTCCTGTGTAAATGACACTGGCAGTGAAGGGGTTAACCACTAGGTGGAGTGTAGGGGTTAAATGTGTCCTGGGGCATGTTGCTAACTGTGGGGGGGCGTGGCTGTGTTTTACAGATCACTGGTCTCTGCTCCGATCACAGGGAGCAGAGATCAGTGTCACTGTTGCTAGGCATAACAGGGAGATGCTTGTTTACTTTAGAATCTCCCCGTTCTTCCTCTCCGTGAGGTGATCGCGGGTATCCCCATGGTGATCAAGTCCGTTGGACCCGCGACCGGACTCACGGAGCATCCTGCGAGCGCACACCCCCACCGCCTTTTAAAGAGCAGCGTACAGGTACGTGGTTCTGCCTGTGCCTGCCCTTCTGCGGCGTATATCGGCGTGAGGCGGTCGGGAAGCGGTTAAAACAAAGCAACAGATTTATTTAATTGTCCTTTCCAAAACAACTTTCAGGACAGCCACCCGAGAGATCATGGCTCCACCTCCCACAGGAAACACCTCCTCCATCAGAGCTTTTTTAGGGAAGTCTCCTCAGTTTCTTGTGTTTCCTCCAACCTGGAGGAACACCTCCGGTGGAAGCTATGATCTCTGGGGTGGTCCTGGAGGTCTTTCTCTCACCTAGGTTTTTCTTTTTAGGAGCTGGTCCTCCTATTTGCCTCCCAGTGTGGATGGTCCCATGGGCTCTCTTTCCCCCTTCCATGCTCGGGGAGAGCCAGTATGTCGGAAGTCCTGTTCCCTGGCATCAGAGTGGAGGCTGCACCATGTTTCAATCAAGCGGTCGTCTTCGGAAATGGGGGCGAGACTTCCGGCAGCGCGCCACGTCATTTCCTGGCACTGGAACGCAGGGGGAGAGAGGAGGATCAACTGGCGCCTTATTTCCGGTTCTGGTCAGGTGCAGCGGCGTTTTTGAATCTGGGACCTGCGGTGCTGGTTCTGTGTGCGATGGAGAGTGATACAGACAAGTGGGCAAGCCAAGGCGCCAGCAAGGTGAAGGTAGGAGCAGTGCTTTGATGGCTGGATCCTATGCTCCTGTGTGGGGGGGGGGGGTGATCACCCTTCCCCCCCTCACTTCCCCGCAACCCCCACCCTTGGTATGTGTTGCAATGGTGGAAGTTCCGGGGGTGTTGGCTTGCTGGGGCACTGGGAATGGTTTGTTTCTCCCTTAGCTGCACCTGGGTGATATTTGCATTTTTTTTTGTTTGCAAAAAAAAAACAGCTTGGGTTGTTTCCTTGTCTCTTTCTGTTTGTTTAGGCGAAGAGTTCTGCCCAACCAGTTAAGAGAACATGTCCTGTCTGCAAGGAAAAACTTAGCAAAACCTGGGCCAAGATGCTTTGTGCGTCTTGTATTGCAAGCCTAGTCAGGGAGGAGTCCCTGTCATTGTGTGGTGACTTAGTGTTAACCATTAAGGATGAGCTTAAAGCTACCTTTCAGGCTTTCAGATCTAAGTTGTCAGAGGAGCCTGGAACATCAGGCTAGTCTAGAGCCCAGCAGTCTTCCCAGGAGGTTGTCAGTTGCTGACGGGGGGAGGTTTGTCCCAGGACACCTCACAGGATTCCTTTTCTCTGGCCTTAGAGGAGTCGGACTCTGAGGAAGAGGATGCAGCTTCCAAATACAAGTTGTCATTGGAAGAAGTGGGAGGCCTCCTTAAAGTGATATATGCCACTTAGGTATTGAAGAGGAAAAGAAGGAGCTCTCCTTGCACGATCGAATGTATGCAGGGTTAGGAGATTCCAGATCTTGCACCTTCCCTGTGCATTCCCTGGTATCTGACATGATTAAAAAAGAATGGTTGGAGCCAGAGAAAAAAAACTTTTTTTCCAGAGCACACAGGAAGAGGTTTCCTTTTGAAGATAACCCAGACCTAGTTTGGAACAAGGTCCCAAAGCTAGACTCAGCCTTTTCTCAGGTTTTCGAAATCAACGTATCTAGCTTTTGAAGATATGGGCACACTGAAGGAACCTATGGATAAGAAGATGGATCTGCTTCTAAAAAGGTCCTGGCAGTCAGTGATGATGAATTTGAAACCGTCCATGACAACAACCTGTGTGGCAAGAAATCTGGACCATTGGGTTAACCAGTTAAAATCTCACATTTTGGCTGATTCCCCTAAGCAGGAGATTCTGGATTCCTTTGCTATTCTGTCTGCGGCAATTGCATACATTGCTGATGCCTCGGCGGAGTCTGTCCGTATGACAGCCAGGTCAGCCGCCCTGACCAACTTGGTTAGAAGGGCGTTGTGGCGGAAGACTTGGCCAGGGGATGCGGCCTCGAAAAATAGGTTATGTGGCTTCCCTTTTGCAGGGGATTTGTTGTTTGGTTCTGAGTTAGATTCTATTCTGGATCGAACGGCGGATAGGAAAAAGTCCTTTCCGGTAAAGAAAAAGCCAGCGCAAACACGAAAACTTTTTTTTCGGGGGGCCCAGGGGACAGGCCGAGGATAGGACACAAAACAGGAGGAAGTCTTGGGCGCAGAAGCCCAAGGGTAAAGGAGTGCTCCTCAATCCTCCTGCATCTTCCACCAAGCCACAATGACTCTCTAGTCAGGGTAGGGGGGAGACTTCAGGGGATTCTCCCTCAGTGGGAGGCCATTACTCAGAATCAGTTTATTTTGACAATGGTCTCCCGGGGTTACAAAATCAAATTTACAGAGTTTCCCCCTCAAAGATTCCTGGTCACCAATGTAACCAGGGACCCGGCCAAGGCCCTTGCTATGAAGTCCTTAATTCAGGACCTGATGTTTCAGGGGGTCGTTTGGCCAGTCCCAGCAGAGGAACTAGGCCAGGGATTTTACTCCCATGTATTCCTGGTCAGAAAGCCTTCGGGAAAGTTCCATCTCATTTTGAACCTCAAGGGTCTAAACACATCAGTGTGGTACGAGAGGTTTCCAATGGATTCTATTTTTTCTGTAAGAAACCTCCTGAACCTGGGGTGCTATATGGCATCCATAGATTTACAGGATACGTATCTCCGTGTCCTGATTTAGAGCAGATCTCAGAGATACTTGTGGTTGGCACTAAAGGAAGGGAGCAAGGTAATTTACCTTCAGTTCAAAGCCCTCCCTTTCGGTCTGTCATCGTCCCCGAGGGTATTCGCCAAGATGATGGCGGAAGCATTAGCTCCCCTTCGCCTGGAGGGAATCTCAGTGATTCCCTATCTGGACGATTTGTTATTTTTTGCCCAGACCAAGGAGGGGTTGCAGAGGGACCTCGACAGAGCTTGCATCCACCTAAGGGAGTTGGGTTGGATCATAAACCTTCAGAAATCAAATTTGGTGCCCGCTCAGGAAGTGACATTCCTGGGGTTTCGAATCAGTTCCATAGACTAAAAGATCTTCCTGCCAGAAGAAAAGAAGGAGAAACTGGTACAGGGGGTAGCCCATCTACAATGCATACAGCCCCGATCCATCAGGAGGGTTATGTCAGTTCTGGGGACTTTGACTTCCTCCATTCCGGTGGTCCAATGTGCAAGGCATCACTTCAGGCCTTCCTACTAAGGGTCTGGGATCGTCAACAGAGTTCTCTAGACGATCGATCTGGTAAGGATTCCCACCTCGGTAAGAAGAAGTCTGTGGTGGTGGAGAGTCCAAGGGGTGCTTTTGGAAGGCCTGTTGTGGTCCTTCCCGGTCCAGGTGCGTCTGACAACCGATGCCAGCGCCTGGGGTTGGGGGGCCCATGTGGACACCCAGTGGGTCCAGGGTGCATGGTCCATAGAAGAGGCGGAGAGGTCCTCAAATTGGAGGGAGCTGAAGGCAGTAGAAAGGACAATGTTGGCCTTCTCAGAGATTGTTCAGAAACAACACGTCCAGATCCTATCGGACAATGCCACGGCGGTGGCATACTTGAACAGACAGGGAGGAACCAGAAGCAGGGCACTTCAGGATCTAGCAAGAAGTATCCTGGGCTGGACATAGCATCGATCCTTGTCAGCGATCCACCTAAAAGGGTCCTAAAGCGAAAAAGCAGACTTCCTCAGCAGGAACCAGGTCCTAGGGGCAGAGTGGCAGTTGAATCCGGAGGTCTTCAGACTGATCGGGGAGAGATGGGGTCAGCCAGAGGTAGATCTCTTTGCCACCCGGGAAAATGCCCAGGTCCCTCTTATATTTTTTTTCCTGAACAGGCACGAGAGGTCGTTGAGAGTGGATGCCTTAACACACAGCTGGAATTTTCGCCTATGCTTTGCCTTTCCCTCGTTTAAGTTGATTCCCCAGGTGTTAGGCAAAATCAGAAGAGAAGAAGCAGGGGTAATTCTGATCACCCCTTTTGGCCCAAAAGACCGTGGTTCTCGGCCCTTCTGCAGATGCAGCAAAGACCGTTCTGGCATCTCCCCCTAAGAGAAGATCTCCTTCGACAGGGCCCTCTAATCCATCAAGATCTAGCAAAGCTAAGGCTTACGGCTAGGTTTCTGAAGAGCAGCTCTTGAATAAGGGGCTCACAGATAAGTTGGTTGCTACCCTGTTGTCCAGTAGGAAAAAGGTCACCAGGGCAATCTACTTCAAATACTGGAAAGTGTTTAACTCCTGGTGCAGGACTTCAGCTAGGTCACCAAGACAGATTGCTCCAGTTTTGGAGTTCCTACAGGAAGGAGCAGATAATAAATTAGCAATCAGCACCCTAAAAAGTACAGGTAGGGGGTCTTTTTGTGGATGATACCAGTGGTCTGTGGCCCTTCTTTCCAACTGGCATAGAATTGTATTCTCATAATAAATCACAAGCAGATGTCCAGAGCAACCCCCCCCCCCCCCCCCATACCAGATGTAAAGAATGTAAAGAGCCACCCCCAATGCCTCTAACATCATTGTGCCCCTCCTTACCTTCTGCTGCTAATGGGAAGAAGCTGGAGATATAACTTGGAAGCAGGGGAAGACCAAAGAAGGGCTGGAGTCAACTGCCAGAGTATGCTGAATGCTGAGACCAGGGGAGGCAGAGACAGGTGCTGCAGCTTCATGGAGAAGTCCTCTTCTCTGCTGCCAACTGCTGTTACAAGGTGGGGCAGAAACTGGGTGGGGGGTGCTGCAGCTTCAGGAGAGGTCCAAGGGCAACATGAAATGGTCATTCAGGCCTTCTGCACTGACAAGTGATCTAAAGCAACTTGGATTGGAAAGAAACAGCCCTTCGTCAGATCTAAGGTTTCTGATCGGAGGGAAAGGAGAGTATGTGCAGCTTGGAGGGGATTAAAGTGAACTTGTTGTTTTGCCCATAAAATTATGTTGACCAGTAGCTATAGGCAGTAAATGGTGGGCTGGCTTTTGCCTTCAGAATGTATAGCATATGATTGCATATCCGAGTGCTCCTGATTAATGAGGTCCTATCAGTAATGTGTGTATTCGAAGCCGAACATCCATTTAGATACTTGCAGTAATATTTGAGCCACAGTGCAAGAAATACACAAAAAATAGGGGTATATATTCAGAAGGAGAAGAGGGAAGTTTTTCCTCTGAGAACACCTGATCTATGATCTGGTGAGATATCTGTGTGATTACAGGAGCAGCTGAGTTTTTTAAAAGTAAAACCAAAGTTAAAAAGACTGTGTCATTACATGACAATAATAAGCACTGATCACTGGCACTTTTTTTTTTATACACATTTTGGCACATTCTTTAAATGTTTATTTTTTGGCCCCTTTTTATTGCGCATTTTGCAGTTTTTCAACATGCAGTATTTTTTAAACGTGCATCTGCCCATGGATCTTCTTATTGTGCATTTTAGCACTTTTTTTAAATACAGCACACATTTTGGCACAGGTTATTTTAACAGGCATTTTGGTGTGGTTTGTACCACACATTTTGGCGCTTCTTTTAGCAAGTAGCATGGCACTTTTTTAACATGTATTTAGATTTGTTTTTTATGTGTATTTTGGTAAACAGCACATTTGCTAGCCATTAAAAATGATAGGCACCACAGGCATATCATGCATTTTGTATGTTTTTCCAGAAAGCACACAAAAATAAAGGTAAAAAAAATAGTCAAAATACATGTTAAAAAAGGACCAAAATGCACATAAAAATGTGGTAAAATGCATTTTAAAAAACACGCCAAAATGTGCGTTGAAAAAAGCAGCAAAAGGTGCATTACAAACTGTACCGATATGCGCACAAATAAGGCCCAAAAAGCAAAATTGAACATTTTTTGGGCATGGAGTATTGTGTGCTTTTTCAAAGCACGTTTTAGAACAATGGTAGTGTATTTGTCAAATGAAAATGTGTGACAAAATGCATGTCTAACTGCATTTGTGGTGTCATTAACAATGAATGGCATTTAAAAGCGCATTGCGTATTTTGAGACAATTTTACAGCAGTATGGAATCGTGACAAGAATTGCGCAATTCTGCCTTGCTCAGATGTGAATGGGTCCTAAAAGAGAATACATTATAACTATACAGTATGTGTATATATATATATATATATATATATATATATATATATATTGTATGTATAAGACACAGATAAACATATATAGTTATTGTTTGTATTGATCATTAAGCTTGCTGTTGCTGATATTAGGAAGAAAGAAGCCTCCTTCCTCACATCATAGCAGCTTCTCACCCATATTCTCCACATCTGAGCTGGAGATTCTGGGACAGAGATATTTTACAGAGATGGCCAGTGAGATCTTCAGATCCCATCTTCATAAACCGGCCATCTGTGTAAAATTGAAGGACAAAAGGGTGTGTCCTGTGATGAGAAGTGAAGAACATGTTCTCCACTCCTCATCTCAGCTTCATAAACTGGCACACCTGAGAGATCAGCTGTGATCATCAGGATCTTGGCTCTTCTCTGTTTCATAAATGGACACCTCTGTACAGTTAGCAGATATGCCAGTGCAGAAATATTGAACATTATTAAAAACCTTAATGTTAGAGATTTTGGTGTTGCTTGCTGTATATGACCTCAAGTCCAGGAAAAACAGGCATGCAATGCCTGCACAGGTAATTTTCAGAGTTGGTCGCAAGTTCAGGACTTGCCTACTTCAGTAGTTCATTCTCACATTGCAGAACCAGCGATTGCTCATATTATATTAACATTTATCGGTGGGAGTGTCCCGGAAATTAGGTCGTTCTGGAACAGGATCTTTTTCCTTGATCCAAAAAGTGACAAGTTACAGGCTACCAAGAACACAAGCCATTGCTCTCCTTAACTCGAACCTTCCTAGAACATCCAAAGCCAACCGTAAATCGATCCATTTTATGTTGCTACGGACCAAGTTGACCATAGCCAAAGCTTGGAAACAACCCAGGGTCTCCTTCTTAGCTGCCAAATGAAAGATCTTGAGCGTTATGTCCCGGGAGAGGTTGACTAGCATCTTAGCCGATACAACCTCTACATTTGAAAATATCTGGGAACCTTGGGCCCTTGCATGTGGGCATGTCTTTCATACTTAGAATACAGGTCTAACAAATAGTCGCTATCACTTAGCGAATACCTCCCTTCCTGTTGATTGGCTCTTCCTCCTCTTTTCTCTTCTCATGACCATCCACTTTCTTCTATTCTCTCCCTTTTCTCCCACACTATGGTCCATTGTAACATTCAAAATGAACCCACAGGTCAGTTACCTTAATGACAGTTTGACAAATGGTCCTTTTCCCTAGGCGTGAAGGTTTGGTTTAGTGCATTTCTATCCTCTGCAAGGCTCATTGCTTCCTCATGGATTATTGGGGTGGTCCTCCGGGCACAGTGTGATCTTATAAGGGGTGCCAGGAGTGCTTCCCCCAAGGATCCTGCTACACAAGCCAAAATGCGAGAGGGCCTCGCAAGGATTACAAAGCCAAATCATGGTTCACTGTCTTACTCTTCTTTGATCGCAGGTTTTACATGTAATCACAACAGTTTTTCATTGCCTCATTGGAAATTGTGTATTTCATGTATTTTTGTATTAAATAAACATCTTTGAAAGTATATTAACATCCATCATCTTTTGTACAATCGCTTTCAGTAGATTGGTAGCTTTTATCTTGCAGGAATAAAAACCTCACTATTTATACTTTGGCTCCATCTAGAGGAGAGTTTGAATATATCAATGTTGTATAAAAACATTTTGGTTACCAATGGGCAATAAAAATAATTTCTGTAAGTTTGTTTGGTTCAGTCATAAGGAAAAGAATTGGACACTGACATTGGCTTATTATTTCATTGCAATTTTAGGATTTATAGACTTCATCGTGGAGCCAACATTTACTGTGTTGACAGACATGACAGAGAAGATTGTAATTCCGCTCATTGATGAAGCCTCACGGTCTGGGCTCACAGGATTTAGGCGATCTAGGTAAAGATTTATTACACAGAGACAGTTTGCACATATTATCAATGAATGCGGAGAGGTGCAGAAACTATGTAGGAAGAAAATCAAATATTAACCCCTTCCCACTGACTTTACACATATTTGCGGCTTCACAGATGTGAGTTTTTATCCATGGGGCCATTTATATGCGTACTTATGCTGGTAGTGGCCACACAGTGCATAAGAGACCAGGCTCTCACTGAGAGGCCTGGTTCCCAATTTCCTGATCCCTGTGACAACCTCTGACTGGCTATCACAGTGATCAGACACTGTTTAGTCCACCCCTGTTTTTTGTTTTCTCCTCTTGAATTGAAAAAAGGAGTGGAAACATAAAGAACTGTGTGTAAAAATAAATGACTAAATTAAGAAAAAAATTTCTAGACCAGGGTCTGATCTAGGTCACAGACGGGACCAGGGTTAAAGTCATGATCAGGGTCAAAGGTCAGGGTCAGTGCATTTTAGGCAGGATTAAAATTTAATTAAATTATTATCAGTGTGTTTTATGTAGGATTAAAAAAAAAACAAAAAAAAACTGCACAATATTGTTACTGGGTCTTACTAGAGGTACATATATAACACACAATATACATATATGTGGTATTGCCAGTTTTCCTTTAATAATCAAAAAAATAGGAAATATCTGTTGCCATTTACCACCAAATGAAAGCACAATTGGTCCTCGACACAAATTCACCTGGATACACCAATTACCGTAGTTGATATGTACAGTTTTCCAAAATTGCAAAACTATGTTCAGGCTTTAAGATTTGTTGTACCTCGATCATGAAGGGGTTAAACATTTATTTTGGTCTTTTTTGCAAATAATAGGTAATTTGGTCATTGTAAAGGATATTATTTCATAGATGTAGCACCCTGGAGTTTAGACAGAGTTGCTCCTCACAAATGTACTTGCCAGGAGTAGTTATCCTGGTTCATTGCTAGAGATCTATTGATTTCTCCCCAAGTTTGGTCTTGTTGCACTTTTATTTTCTACCACTAGGTGGCCAGGTACTTGGTGATACTAGATACGAGAAGGGCAATGCAAGGTCAGGTTATGGGTATATGGAATATCTCAGTCACTGGGCATGGGTTTTCTTGAATCCATTGGCCTGCTGGGAGAGCCTATATATCCGGGGAGGTCAGGTGCTCTGTGCCACCTGGACAGCTGTCTGGGTGGACGTGTGACATGTTGCTCCGGGCTGCTAGGCCAGAGATTGGGCCTATCCCAGGGGCACCTGGCTGCTAGGCTATCTGAGGGTCTATACAGAAGCAAGAGTCAGCACAGGGTTGGGATTGCGGCTTGCAGTCCAACCAGAAGTGATGGTTTTGCTGGCCGGAGAACCTATCAGTAGTTGGAGGTAGAGGAGAAGCTGTCACCAAGGAACTATCCACGTTATTACCAGGGACCACAGTGAGTAACTGAAGCAAGTACCAGAGCAGTATTCTTTCTGAATGGCACGTGGAGAATCGGGAAACTTCAGGCAGTGATCAAGTCAAGGACCCAGCCAGTGGAGGTGATGCTTGCAGAGCAGCCTTGTGTGTCAAACTAGGGACCGAACAGGCTTGAGAAGTATTGGGGTGCTAAGATAGGGACCCAGCAGAGAGCGGGGGTGACGCTTGAGGAAGATACCACTGTGAATATTGGAGGAACTGAAGGATTCAGTGGCAGTGAATCAGTGGGTCTAGTGAGAAACCGGAAGCTCAGTGTATTGAAGAACTTCAAGGAGTGATTGTAGTGAAAGTGAAGGAACTGTTAAGCCTTGTGTTTGGAACTGCTCCCACTTTAAAGGCATTATAAAGCTTCCTACCTGCACCTTATGTTTTCTCCTGCATTGGATGTGCGTTAATCGTGTCGTTTCATGGTATCAACGTTTTAAAGTCTTCATAGGGATGAAAGGGTTACATGGTCTTCCCAGTTTTTACTGGTGCCAAAGTTATGGCTGAGGAGACTTTTCTGTACTTTTGTGTGCTCGCTAGAACAGGAAGTGGGCGTGGAGAATTTTAGAATAGAGCAAAAACAGAAAAAAAAGCTATTTGTGGAACAAATGTAGAAGGACTAGAACCTCTGACAGATTTCCATTGCAGTCTGTGTGCAACAAGTTCATGTATGTTTATACCATGTAAATGTTCACCAAGACAAGCTTTTAGATGCAAGCACCAGGGGCAAATCAATAGAAAAAACGGCAGAGCTTCCAACTCTTACAACTAAAATAAAACTTTGCTTGTATTCCCCATTGAAGTGTAGTGCTGCATACACACGATTGGATTTTCCGACAGGAAATGTTGGATGTGAGCTTGTTGGTGGTAAGTCCGACCATGTGTATGCTCCATCAGACATTTGTTGTCGGACTTTCCACCAACAAATGTTGGCTAGCAGGTTCTCAAATTTCTGCCAACAAATGTTTGTTGTCGGACTTTCCAATAATGTGTACACAAGTCCGTTGCACAAAAGTACATACATGCTTGGAATCAAGGATGAGCCAGAAGCGCTCAGTCAAACTAGCTTACATAATGGAGTTATCTTGTACGTTTTATATGTCACTATGTTCGTAATTGTTGGCCAACATTTGTGTGACCGTGTGTATGCAAGACAAGTTGGAGCCAATACCCTTCGAACAAAAATCCACCGTTTTGTTGTCAGAAAGCCCGATCGTGTGTACAAGGCATTAAGAGTACTCCTGTTGGTAAGCGACTGAAAGTCTGGCAAATTTTTTAGCGGAATTGCCATTGAAATTGACTTTTCTAGCAGAGGCAGTAGATAACGTTGTCTTATTTGTATTACCTGTAGTGCCTGTCACCTTTATTTATTTTCGACCTAGACTGTTGCGTCTACAGTATACAGTTTTCTTGTAAATGAAGACCAACTGAAAACAAACTGAGTAAATGATTGAGTCAAAGTAATAAAAAATAAATGCAAGGTGCAATAAGTGAGGGAATATTTGAAAAATCTAGAAATCCCAGAGGAAAACAGGTACCAATACAGAGATATGGCTCCAAAAACCCAGCACCCATTCCCTGACTCTTGTGTTTTCACTAAATTGACACAAAATGTGTAGTAGTTCTATGTAAATAAAAAAAAAATAAAAAAAAATAAAAAACACACACAAAAGTTGGAAGTAGAATATGATATTTTACCTTATGTTTACTCATTTATTACAAAGCAAGCTTAGGAAAATAACCCTTTTGATCTTTCTATGTGTAATCACTTTTCTAACAAATGAATTGCATTCATTAATTTTTCAGTTTAAACAGCATAACTCCCTCAGACATTAAACGATCGAGTGTGAAAAGCACTGGATCAGAAGGAAGTGCCTCTTTGAATTGTTCAATCCTCACTGTGGACTTCAAAAGTTTTAAAAGTACATGGTATGACGTTGTACTACAGAATAGAGAAAAGTGGAAGACGCAAGCAGCCAAAGGTGAGTCATATGCAGAATTAATAAGTCTTTATAAAAGTAATACATGTTATTATTTTACCCTAAGGTGGCTTCAGTAGATGTTCAAGAATAAATTACATTTAAAATATATATTGTAGCCATATAGATGTTTTAAACTGCATAAGAAAATTTCATGCACACAATTGTTAGCCAGCAGTTAGTCTGATAAACTTGTAAAAGGCAGTCTAGTTTTCTAATTCACCTGCTTTACTAAAAAATTCTAGTGTAACTATCCTCAAAACTTTTTTTTACATTTTGGATAGGGTAGAGTGGGATTTGATGTTTGTTGTTTTCAGTGCCCCCATCAGGGAGATTCATCCTCTCTATTTCTTCTATTTACCATTATCATTGAAAGAGAAAGTAAAATCTCAAATTTTGGGCTGTCGCCCAAAAAAGTAATAGAGGGGAAATCTTCCAATGAGGACACTAGTTCTGGTGACCTAGGGGCCCCAAGGGATTGCCTTAATTATCAGGAATTTTCTCTCTGTTCCAGTTTTGGCTATGGGACAGGAAATTAAGCTACATCTCTTCAATGGCACACAGATGGTAGAAATAAAAACTGACAGTAGTTATAACCCTCTCTTCCTCTATCCAAAATAATAATAATAATAATAAAAAAAAAAGTTTTGCCTATAATTCTACTTTCAAGCTTAGATGACCCCCTCTGTCCAAGTTTTTCTGTGCTCTGTACATTAAAGATTTAATCAAAAGATGACAGTTTTAAAAGAAACAGATGCTGCTGTGATTTCTTTTTAGAAAACCCAGAATGCCCTGTCGCACCAGAGTAATAGATTTATTGTATTAAATATTAACATTAAGTAAAATAAATTGTACACACATTTTACACAAATAATAGAAATATTTAAAACCGTTGAATTAAAAAATAAATACATAAAACAACCTAACAACAAATCGGGTTTACCATTTTTCATTATGCAGTTAGTTGACATTTAGTTGTAATTCTAGACTTATGCTGGCCATGCACTATGCGAAAAATAGGCCAAACCTAATTTTTCGAAAAACATACGGCCCTGAGCTCAAACGATAGTGCCATCATTTAGACATAAATGAATGCATTTTCCTGGTGCCTCCATGGCAGCATACATAGATAGAGCTCCGCCGTCAGGACTAATGAATAGCATAAATTAAAGGACATTGTCCCTCCCCCAACATTCTTCTTTTTTTTTTCCTCATACCTCTTGACTGGTGAAGAGTAGCAGTATGTCCATACCTCTGCAGTCGGCAGTGTCTGCCGGGTTAAGCATCTCCCATGCGCAGTCCCTGTTTTTGGGGCGCTATTAGCGCTAAGACTGGGAACCCCATCTGAGGATCTTTTGGGGTCTTGCAGCGTTTCCTCACAGCAATCTGCTGATAAATTCAACAACGAACAAATGTTGGTGGAGACAGCAGGAGGATTAGCTTTCTTTCTCGTTCCTTGGGTCAGGTTAGATTTTGTTCCTTTTAAGTAAGAGCGGCAGGGTTTAATTGTTAGTAACAAGTATTTTTTTCTTTAAGAAAAATAAATAGGAGAAAAATGTGTGAGGTGTTCAGACCAAAGTAAAGTTTGTCCCCTTTAAGACTTTTATTCCCAGTCCACCCAACCCAGTAGTTGTTGCCAGTAAGGGCTAAATTTAATTGATTTCAGGTTTTAATTTATTTAATTAATTAATGGAGTGTTCCCACCCTCTCTCCGTATAAAAGTTAGTGCCTTAGTGAGTTCAGGGCTGCGCCTCGTAACCAGTGTGTGCCCTGCAGCTCAAAAGCGTTTCAACAAACAGGTATGTCTCACCTTTAAATCTCACTGCCATTATGATTTTTTTTTTAGGTATTTCTTTGGGGTTCTATTTTTTTTATTTTTTCCGTATTTCCTCAGCTGATCCTCCTGCCCATAATTCACCATGAGCCATTTGTCTCATAGCCAAGATCCCCTTGTATCCAATAGGTATGTGGACCACCTGTATGAGTATTTAAAAAAAAAAAAAAAAAAAAAAAAAAAAGAGTGCACCACTGATAAACAAACTTGGTTTGTTTCAGACCTCTTCCTTCAAAAGCGGTCCAGAAAATCCTCAAGGCGCCATGACAATGACGATAGTCCTGAGCGGAGGTCACGCTCTTCTTACCATAAATCTTCCAGAAGATCAGGATCTTATAGACGTCGTCATTCGCCTCCACGGTGGGCGTCAAGGAAATGCTGGGCCTGTGGCGCAGTTCCACTCCCTGATAAACTTGTCTGCAGGGACTGTCTCAGGGATTACGCAGCTAACCGGGAATTAGAAGGCCAACAGGTGGTTGACCCACTTAAGCAAACCCTGAGAGACTCTATTTCTGAATTGACGGCCATGATTCCTGCTCATCCGGTTTCACAAGCTGCACAAATATTGGATGTAGACCCCGTCATACCGGGTCCATCAGCTGTTAGTACTCCTTTGTCTCCATCAGGGAAAACCGCTAAACAAACTACACTGGTAGATTCATCAGAGGAGTCCTCAGATGATACTGAACTATCTGGTTTCAATTTATCCCTGGTTCTAACCCTTTGTACAAGCAGTGAGGAGCACCATTGCCTGGGAAGACCCGAAAGAACCTCCTCAAAAATCAAAAACCTATTTCCCATTCCTCAAGAGAAAGCAGATCTTCTTCCCATTAATGGGGGAGATCAGGGAGATTATAGAGGATGAGTGGAACAAAACTGACAAGAATTTTTCTCTAGCCCATTTAACCAAACTGTATCCTTTGGCAGATTTGGATACTCAGTCCTTGAGCTCAATGCCAGTGGTTGATGCAGCAGTAGCGCGTCTGGCAAAAAATGTAACACTGCCAATGGAGGATTCAACATCCTTCAAGGATCCTCTAGACGTATGGACCTAGACCTCAAGTGGAGCTATCTAGCGGCAGGGGCAGCTTGCAGACCAGCCATTGCGCTGACATCCGTTTCCAATGCCATCAGGTCTTGGACGGAAAATGTTGAGAAAGCCCTGCACCAAGATGTTCCCAAAGATTACATAATTAAAGCTCTGGAGGAGCTTAAGTTGGCGGTGGATTTCTTGGGAGAAGCTGCAATTGACACAATCCGGTGTTGAGCCAATTCAATGCTGCACTCTGTTATGGCAAAGTGGGCCTTATGGGTAAAGCCTTGGACAGCCGATCTAGCATCAAAGCAGAATTGGTGTAAGATTCCCTTTGATGGAAAATCCTTGTTTGGCGAGAAACTCGAAAAAGCAATCTCCAGAGTAACAGGGGGAAAATCTGGCTTACTTCCTCAGGACAGGAAGGTCCGGAGAACAAAGGCCTATGTATCATGATTCCAGCAATCAAATTCTAGAGACTTCAGGCAGTCTCGCCCCTTTAGGGACAACATCAGTTAATCAAATCATGGAGAGGCACCCAGACTTTTTTTGGGAGCCAGAAAGAACAAGTCCCTCACCGCTCCCAAGGAGGTTACAAAGTCTTTTTGACGTCAGAGGGGCGAAGAGGCCTCCAGTGGGAGCCCGGTTAAAAAACTTTCCCCCCATCTGGGCATCCAAGTGTCAAGACCCATGGGTCCTATCAACGATCCGGTATGGTCACTTCTGGACTTTCTCTCAGCAGCCTCCTAACATGTCCTTCAAAGAGTCAGTTACCAGCCTCTCCACAGAAAGACCTAGCCTTAAACCAATTTTTGGAGTCCCTGCAGCGCCAAGGGGCAGCAATACCTGCCCCCCCCCCCCCATCGGAGCGATTTAAAGGTTTTTACTCCACCCTTTTCCTGGTGCAGAAAAAGACAGGCGACTGGAGACCTGTAATAGATCTGAAAAAGCTAAATCAATATATCCATTTCGAAAGCTTCAAGATAGAATCGCTCCAAACAATCATCCCAACTATACAACCAGGAGATTGGTTAATCTCAATTGACCTGCAGGATGCTTACCTCCACGTCCCTATTCTACCATCCTTCCAAAAATATTTAAGGTTCACAGTGGGTCATGTCCACCTGCAATTTCAAGCTTTCAAGCAGCATTTCTAGCCTTAACCTCTTTTGCATCTCAGGTCAAGGGACAGAGTACTTTTACATTTGGACAACAAGGCGGCGGTCTCGTATCTTCAGAAACAAGGGGGCACCCACAGCAAGACTCTTCTGAGGGAGTTGGAAGCTGTGATGCTCTGGGCAGAGAGGAACCTGGTAGACCTCAGGGCAATGTATCTCCCAGGCAAGATGAACATGGAGGCAGATGTCTTATCGAGAAGGTTTGGGGACAATGACGAGTGGTCTCTCCATCCCCATGTGTTCAACCAAATCTCCAATCTATGGCAGACCCCACAGGTGGATCTTTTTTGCTAAGCAGGAGAATTTCAAAATCAGGAGATTTTTCTCTTGCCTTCCACATCCACAGGCGGAAGGGGTACATGCGCTATCTTGTCCCTGGACCTTCAAGACCGCTTACGCCTTTCCTCCTCGCCCACTCATTTAGAGGTTTCTCCTCAGACTCCTGAACGAACCAGTCCAAGTGCTAGCAGTGCTACCCTATTGGCCGAAGAGACCGTGGTTTCCACTAGCCATGCACCTCAGTGTAGGTCCTCCGATCAGACTTCCTCCCTTCCCACGGTTGTTGACCCAGGGGCAGGCTGGCCCATCCAGACCCACAGAAGCTGGATCTTCGTGTATAGAAGTTGAAAGGAGGAGGTTTGAATCGTTAGGCTGTTCCCAAGAGGTCATATCCACCCTATTGAAAGCTAGAAAGCCTACAATCAACACAATCTATGCAAGAATTTGGGACAGGATCAAATCCTTTCCCTGTGGCATAGGATAAGAACTTCTCTCCTTCCACTGCTGATGTGCTAAGTTTCCTGCAAACTGGTCTTGATTTGGGGCTCAGCCAGAGTTTCCTCAAGGTACAAGTGTCTGCAATTTCTGCAGCAACCAACACCAAGTGGACAGAAGACCCTCTAGTGGTTACGTTCCTCAGGGGAGTATTGAAGATGTGGGATCTTCCTTTAGTACTGCAAGTTCTATCTACTCATCCGTTTGTGCCAGTTGAAGAAGTTTCAATTTGGAATTTAACTTTAAAAACAACTTTTCTATTGGCTATTACATCTGGCAGGAGGATTTCGGAGCTCCACTCCCTGGGCATTGGGGATGAACATGTATCATTTTTTCCAGATAGGGTAGAACTTCGCCCTCTCAGAGGGTTTATGCCTAAGGTCACCTGTCAGAGCCATGGGCATTACCAGTTTTCAAGGACTAAGAATCAAACTCCTGTCACGAGTTGGACATATCCAAAGTCCTCAGGGCCTACTTGGAAGCCACAGCAAGTTTCAGGAATTCTGAAAGATTACTCATCATCCCATGGGGCAAAAATAGAGGGAAGGAAGCTTCTACCATAACCTTGGCATTCTGGGTTGTCAAGCTAATTCAGAAGGCATACAGGGTGAGTTAATTGGAACCTCTGGCTCAGGTGAATGCTCACTCAACAAGAGCGGTATCAGCTTCTTGGGCAGCGAGGGCTAATGTTTCTTTGGAAACAGTATGCAGGGCTACCACTTGGTTTTCTCGACACACGTTCCTTAAACATTATAGTGTTGATCCCGCAGCTCTTATGACCGTAGCGTTCGGGAGAAGAGCACTTCATGCTGCTATGTCTGTATCTGATTAAAAGATTTTTTTTTTTTGTTAAAGCATTAAACCCACCCGTGTGAGATAGTTATTTATCACATGTATGCTGCCATGGAGGCACCAGGAAAATGGAAAATTGTATCATACTTACGGTAATTTTCGTTTTCTGGCGCCAATCCATGGCAGCATATGTTCCCACCCTCGGTATTCTATATTACGAAGAATGTTGGGGGAGGGACAATGTCCTTTAATTTATGTTATTCACTAGTCCTGAAGTCTGAGTAGAGGCGGAGCTCTATCACATGTATGCTGTCATGGATTGGCACCAGGAAAGGAAAATTACAGCGAGTATGATACAATTTTCCGTTTTTTTTACATATACCAAGTGCAGACAGTTCGGACGGGAAACACATTAACCTATTAATTTATTGTTTGGCAGAAAATTTCCAAACATGTTCTTCATTTTTTTCGGCTTAAAAACATCCCAATGATTATCAATTTTGAGCCTATTAACTGGCCGAAAACGAACTGTCTAAATGACCGAATTTCGGACGATTTTTCGTATAGTGTATAGCCAGCATAAGTAAAAGGATATACTGGATCATAATACCCTTTGCTCACAAAACAAGTTACTGTTTGAAATCACATTCCCTTGAGAATTGGTAGTAAAATCATACTGCCTGCCAGTTTTCATTTTTAAAATATTTAACATGATTTGATATCACATTTACATGGACCCATCACTGGAGATAATTAAAGCTAAATCATTTTAAAGCATTCCTTTGTCACCAGCACAGAAAGCCAGTAAATATTTTATATCTCCCTTCACTAATAAATACTGTATTCCAACACAAGTGCAGGAATATGCATGGCATCACATTTTACAGTGTGTAGAATATACAGGAAAGTTCATCACATCTATCTGATGCTTACTTTCAGTTTTCAAAATTAAGTAGGAGTACAGGCACCTGGACAGTCAAAGGAAATGGAGCAGACTTTCCTATTTTATGTATTAAGCAGCCCTTATTAAGTAAGCACATTGTTAGACAATGAAACTCATTTATTAAACCAAATAAACAGGATCAGAGATAAATCACTAAAAATACATTGTTAGTGTGCACAGCAAATGTGATCCCTGAACTTATCTAGCTGATCGTGCACTTGTTGAATGAATACAATATGCTCTTGAACATGCAGATAAGTCTGCCTCCATTCCTTCTGTTCCTCTAAAGTGCAATAATGCATGCATGTTAATATTAACTTGAAAAACAAAAAACAAAAGTGACCTACTCATTCAACATTTAAATGTACACGTGCCAAGCAAAATAGATTTTTGTTGCTACCTTTATTGTCAGTACGCACATTTTATGGTTTTGTTACATGAGATTGCATGTACAATCAATAACTGTGATGGGATAGACCCAAAAACATGAGCGAAAATCACATTTTTATTTTTGACAAGCTACAGCTTAATATAAAATGTCCAGAAGCTGAAGAACAAACTATACTTGTAAATTCAGTATATGCATGCTTAAGTAAAGTCTATGCAGATAAAATTGGAAAATCTCAAAACAATTGGATTCACACAAATCCTTTCTTAAATCAGGCCCATAATGCTCTGTTTTCGTTTTTCTTTATTGACTTTTGAAGACAGTACAGAACGAATGAGTCGTGCATTCGTACCGCAAACATACATAGTTGTTACTCAACATTAACAGAAAAAAAAAAGAAAAAAGGTAAACTCAAGAACTCAAGGAGTCAGAATATCACACACATAAATCCGTGGGGTTGATTTAATAAAACTGGAGAGTGCAAAATCGGGTGCAACTCTACATAGAAACCAATCGGCTTCCATTTTTTTTTTGTCAAAGCTTAATTGAACAAGCTGAAGTTAAAAGCTGATTGGCTACCTTGCACAGCTGCACCAGATTTTGCACTCTCCAGTTTTAGTCAATCAACCCTACTGTGTCAAATATAGGTTTGCAAGTAGCCTTAATCAGATTGCATTGTTATCATTATGGTTTGACTTTGGTATAAGGGTGCAAGGTATATCTAAAGAGCCCAATGGCTGCCACAAAGAACATACATGGACAAAAGTCCAGATAGTAGCAGCAAATGTTGTTTCATAAGCGTAATATAAGTTGCTTGTTCTGATCGCTTCATATATATGTCCGGGGGAGCTGATGTCTTTTAGCTTCTCACTAGTGTCAATCTAGCTGCTAATAGTGCGTTCATCCACACTATATGCAAAGATGAGGGGATAGCATCAATACCTAAATTAAAAATAGCTAGGTCTGGAGAAATAGGAAGTAGAAAGGCAATCACTTTAGACATACAGGCATACCCCACTTTTAAGTACACAATGGGGTTTATTCACTAAAGCTGGAAACTCAGGCTCACTTCTGAGTAGAAACCAATGAGCTTCCAAGTTTTTTATTACCAAAGCTTAATTGAACAAGCCGGGGTTAGAAGCTCATTGGTTTCTATGCAGAAGTGAGTCTGATTTTGCACTTTCCAGCTTTAGTAAATAAACCCCATTGGGTACTTAAAAGTGGGGTATGCCTGTAATGTGAAAAAAGAAAGTTACAAAGCTTAGCTATACATCTGCAGGACCAGAAAAAGATGATATAGGGTACCTATTTGCCTACAGCCTCTCCAACAGAGATTAGAAGTTTGAGGACTATATTTAGAAATGTGATGTGGGGTAAGATGCCAGCGTAATGTTGTTTTTTGCATAGTAATTCATAAGTTGACATTTTCTATTGGCTATATATGTGGCTTGTAATGTCTGTTCCCATTGTACTTTGGTAAATGAAACTCTAGTAAAAGGTGGAGATTCAGCAAGAAAGGTATTCGTACATTGTATTAATGAATAAAAGATAGAGATACCATGCTTAAATTTGTCGCAATTTTCATAAAAATTTGCTATTTTGGTTGGTAAGAGGCATGCCTTCATAGTATTTTGACAGAGAAGAAAGGCAAATTGTAAGTAGACATATTTGTCCTTGCTCACTAATTTAAATTCTGTTTGGAGGCAAGGCCGTTTTTAAGGCAGGCAAAAGGGGCAGCTGCCCTGGGCCCTGTCATTGTTGTGGGGCCCAAAGCAGCTGCCCCATACTTGCCAACTATCCTGGTTTAAATTCCCTCGTCCCTTAAGGTTTTAGTCCCATGCTGTATCCCAATATCTCAGTGTGAAGTTCTGCTACTAATGCTGCCCAGCTCTGCCCTATTGTTGTGTACAGATGACTCAACTCCGACCCCTTTTTTTACATGTAAATTACTGGCATTCATATGTAAATAGCAGTGGCATTCATAGGTAAATAAAGGTGGCATTTATACATAAATAGCAGCGCCCAGTGGCATTGATATGTATACCATGCCCCCCTGATGTCATATTCACAGTAATCTCTAGCAACCAGTCAACAAGAAGAAATCATGTGCTGTAACCTCTAGCAACTAATTGGTGAGCCATAATATGTGCTTTAACCTCTAACAACCAGTTAATGAGCGGTAATTATACATTGTAAGCTCTGGCAACCAATCGCAATAGCTGTCTGATCTGATTCAGTAAACTGATTTTGAGTCTAGCTGCTATTTATTGTATGTCTTAGAGCAGGTGGAGAGCGAAACTGCATGAGGGGGCCCCAATAAAAATTTTGCCCAGGGTCCAATCAATATTAAAGACAGCCATGTTTGGAGGTACTAATTAATCAATGAAACATTTGTGATAACCAATGTGCAAGCAGATAATGGAATGGGTAGAGTGGTCACTCAATTGATCTTTGGAAGAGCATGGACTGTCCCAACCATGATAATTCATGTTTTGTGATTTGGGTTAGAGACATGTGTTTTTTTTTTTTAGGAATGATAAGTAATATAATAATCTGTTTTAGTAAGGAACTACATAAAACATTATACAGAAACTTTATTAAATGTTCTTTCTGTCCACATAGAATAATGACCTTTTTAATATTTTACTCTTAATACAATGGCAGTTACTGCTGATGCTTTAGGCCTTATGGCCGTACAAGTAGCTTGACATGTTCATTAAAGAACTCAGAGAGCTAAATAAATAATTGCTAAGGTCTTATCTTTGTATTACATTGTACATGTAAGTATAATTTATCACTTTGAAAAGCCAGTTTCTTATTCTAGTTGATTCAGTAACCTAATGACACATTCTAAATGATAGAAATACTAACTGATTGTGCTTGAAATTACATTTCTATTTCTATTAACATTACAATTAATTTAATCTGTACACTAACAAAAGTGTACCTATTTATTGAACAGGAAGAAATCAGAATTCTCAGTGGTACTAATTACTACAGTCTATTTATATGACAATACTGTAATGATTGTGTTATATACTCCATACCAATAAAGTCCAATGTACAGAGTGGAAATGGTGTACAGTATGTAACCTAATGCACAGAATGGGCAGAACTGGAAAAAAAAATGAAAATACAATTTTTATTTTATTTTTTTATTATCTTCTCTACTTTTTTTTTTTTGTGAGGCTTTGGTGAAATATCAGGAGTCTAAACAGAGAGAACTGAGAACAGAGCTTTTCCAGCCCCTTTCTTTGCAGTTTCAGTTGCACTGGATAGTGAACGAATGGGAAGTGATCTTTGCAGAGCTGCTGCCCTTTCATTCACAAACTGAAGCCTAGTAAACATAGTTTACTAGGCTTCAGTTAATAATGAATGCAGGACTGATCGGTACAGATAACTCACTGTGTTCATATATCCATCCTGAAACATCCCCCACAGCAGCCAGTGGGATAGAAGGAAAGCTGGCAGCGCTGCAAGGGAGAGACAGAGGATGCCAGGAAGCAGGGGGAATCCACACTGCACAGGGTGATTAGGTTGTGCCCAGGCACACCTAGCACACCATGCGTGCACGCCTATGACAGAGTATGTCACTTACAGCACAGAGCAATACAGTCACAATAGGCACACTTTTGCTAGTAATACAAGTAACAGTGAGCTCCCTATATGCCTCACACATCGTTTGACATAGGCTGGCAAAATGCACATAGCAAAAATTATTTTCATGTGCATTGCCCACATAATTTTGCAAATAAATGCCCTGCTAACTGGAGAATGAAGACGTGCATGTGAAATAAAAGGCCAAGCCACAGGGGTCCAGATCCAGATATCATTTTTAATAGTCAGTTTAAGAGTTAATCAAGAGTTGAAAGACAACACCTCTTAGCCCTTGTACACACGGTCGGATAATCCGTTGGAATGTGTCCTATCGGACCGTGTCGTCGGATAATCCGACTGTGTGTGGTATGCATCGGACTGATTCCGTCGGACCCAATTTTCCAACATGTTGGAAATATTTCCCGACCAACTGGGCCGATCGGACATACTCCGATCATGTGTAGAGAATTTTGACCAAGTGCCACGCATGCTCAGATCAAATTCCTACATCAAAGCTATTGGCTACTAGCCTGAATGTAGTCCCATCGTAACGAAATTACATCATCACGTTCTGAAAGATCAGATTTTTTCACCAACTTTGTCCGACCGTGTGTATGCAACAGTTTCGGACAAGATCCGACGGGCAAAATCCGACGGATTTGGTTGTGGAAATCTCCGACCGTGTGTACAGGGGCTTAGGGGATATAGACAAATTTCCCTTCATCAGAGCTTAGGTTTGTTACGTTGGAGAAATCTGGACCAGTGATTAATACTTGAAATTCTTTTTATTGTGTACTTTGAAAGTTTGCAGGAGAAGACACCCAGATAACAATTTTGAAAAAAGAGATTATGACACATGCATTATTATTAGGTGTAGGTGCTTTTGTTCTTACTAGACCTAAAACATTTTGGTAAAAGAGTAGAGCTAGCATGGGCGCATGTGGGCACCTAATGTGTATGGGCACTCAGTCTCAGATCAAGCATAGACCCTAATTGCATGCATGCTTTGGGTGCAGTGCAAATGCAGTGTGTGTGGTATGTGTGTTACATTGTTTGTTTTAGATCCTTTTAATGGAACTTTATGTAACCTGCATTTAGCAGAAATCTCATCTTGGATGTGGCAAACTGAACTATTTCCAAAGCACTGCACTGAAATTGTACCTAAAATGCACAGATGTGATTAGGCCATTACACAGTGATTATGAGGTTCATTAGTATATAGACTGGGCACAAGGAATGGGACTATGGGGTCTTTTTTTATAAACGACCCTAGTGGTCATATTGCAGTATTTTCCTGAAACACTGCAACCAAGAAAATCATGTATTATGACCAATAGATGGAGCTGGCAATCATTGGAAATGCATACACTCACCTGCCACTTTATTAGGTACACCTGTTCAATTGCTTGGTAACACAAATTGCTAATCAGCCAATCAGGTGGCAGCATTTAGGCATCTAGATGTGGTGAAGATAACTTGCTGAAGTTCAAACTGTGCATCAAAATGGGAAAGAAAGGGGATTTAAGTGACTTTAAATGTGGCATGAGAAATGGAAATGCCCTACCAGCAATAACATATCCCAAACCACATACCAGAAAAATAGAAAAAACGAAGGAAAAGAGGCACCAGGGATAAAACGGGTAAGGGTTTTTGTGAGTATCAATGCAGTAAAGAAGTATAGAAAATGTAAGAAAAATAACATAATTTATTTTATATTACATTTTCTATACTTCTTTATGTTATTTTTCTTACATTTTCTATACTTCTTTACTGCATTGATACTCACAAAAGTCCTTACCCGTTCTATCCCTGGGGCCTCTGTTGCTTTGTTTTTAATGTGGCATGGTTGTTGGTGCCAGACAGGCTGGTCTGAGTAATTCAATAACTGCTGATGTACTGGAATTTTCACACACAACCATTTCTAGGGTTTACAAAGAATGATCTGAACAAGAGAAAATATCCAGTAAGCGGCAGTTGTGTGGACAAAAATGCCTTGTTGATGTTAGAGGAGAATGGGCAGACTGGTTTGAGATGATAGAAAGGCAATAGTACCTGAAAATAACGCTCATTACAACCAAGGTATGCAGAATGCCTGCTCTAAATGCACAACACAAATGCACAAACCTTGAAGCAGGTGGGCTACAGCAGCAAAAGACCACACCAAGTGCCAGTCTTGTCAGCTAAGAACAGAAAACAGGCTACAATTCGCACAGGCTCACCAAAATTGGACAACAGAAGATTGGAAAAACTGGTCTGATGACTCAATTTCAGCAGCAACATTCAGAGGGTAGGGTCAAAATTTGGCGTAAACAACATGAAAGCATGGATCCATCCTGCATTGTATCAATGGTTCAGGCTGGTGGTGTAATGGTGTGGGGGATTTTTTTTGGCACACTTCGGGCCCCTTAGTACCAATTGAGCATCGTTTAAATGGCACGGCCTACCAGAGTATTGTTGCTGACTATCTCCATCCCTTTCTGACTTATCCATGTCTATCTTCTCATGGCTATTTCCAGCAGGATAATATACGATGTCACAAAGCTCAAAATCATTGCAAACTATTTTCTTGAACAATGAGTTTGTTGTACTCCAGTGGCCTCCACTGTCAACAGATCTCAATCCAATGGAGTACCTTTGGGCTGTGGTGAAATGGGAGATGCGCATTATGGATGTGCAGCCGACAAATCTGCAACAACTGCGTGATGCTATCATGTCAATATGTTTCCAACACCTTGTTGAATCTATGCCATGAAAAAAATAAGACAGTTCTGAAGGCAAAAGGAGGTCAAACCCAGTACTAGCAAAGTGTACATAAAAAAGTGGCCAGTGAGTATATATTAGACATAAGGATGAGCCGAACACTCCCCGGTTCGGTATGCACCAGAACATGCAAACAGGGGAAAAATTCAGACGAACACCAATAAAGTCTATGAGACACTAACATAAAAAATCAAAAGTGCTAATTTTAAAGGCTTATATGCAAGTTATTGCCATAGAAAGTGTTTGGGGACTCGGGTCCTGCCCCTGGGGACATGTATCAATGCAAAATTTTTTTCTAAAAATGGCCATTTTTTCGGGAGCAGTAATTTTAATAATGCTTAAAGTGAAACAATAAAATGAAATATTCCTATAAATATTGTGCCTGGGGAGTGTCTATAGCAGTGATGGCGAACCTTGGCACCCCAGATGTTTTGGAACTACATTTCCCATGATGCTCCACTACACTGCAGAGTGCATGAGCATCATGGAAAAATGTAGTTCCAAAACATCTGGGGTTCCAAGGTTCGCCATCACTGGTCTATAGTATACTTGTAAAATGGCACAGATTTCCCGTGTTTAGAACAGTACCACAGCAAAATGAGATCTTTAAAAGGAAAAAAAAGTCATTTAAAACGGATTGCGGCTGTAATGAATTGTCGGGTCTTGGCAACATAGATAAAACTCATTGGAAAAAAACAGCATGGGTCCCCACCCCTCAGGCCCTTTGGGTCTGGTATGAATATTAAGGGGAACCCCCGAACCAAATATATAAAAAAATGTTTTTTATTAAAATTAAAGAAAAAATGGCGTAGGGGTTCCCCCCAAAATCCATACCAGGCCCTTCAGGTCTAGTATGGATTTTAAGGAGAACCCTACGCCAAAATAAAAATGGCGTAGGGGTCCCCCAAAATCCATACCAGACCCTTATCCGAGCACGCAACCTGACAGGTCGCGGGAAAAGTAGGGGGAGAGAGAGTGCTCCCCCTCCTGAACTGTACCAGGCCACATGCCCTCAACATGAGCAGGGTGCTATAGAGTAGCCCCCAAAGCACCTTGTCCCCATGTTGACTCACCCCCCCCCAACCCTTGCCCAGTGGTTATGGGGGTCTGCGGGCAGGGGGCTTATTGAAATCTGGAAGCCCCCTTTATCAAGGGGCCCCCAGATCCTGGCCTCCCCCCCATGTGAATTGGTAAGGGGTACATTGTACCCTTACCATTTCACAAAAAAAAGTATAAAAAAAGACAGGAGAAACTTTGGGACAAGTCCTTTATTAAAAGATAAAAAAATAAAAATGTCCCACGATGTAGGTCCATCTCACGCCACCCGACGAGCCGAAAAAAGAAAAAAAAAGCCGCAACAACTTCCGCCTCCATGGGAGACCACCGCCGAGCGATGCTTCTTCTCAGTGACAGCTGTTATATAGCTGACGGCGGGTCCACTCAGTGACATAAACGGACGACCCCACCTTCCTCTGATGTCACATTTTTATAATTATTTATTATATTATAATTTATGATTTAGTGTTTCAAACTTTATCATACCCGGGATGTCTACTAGACTCTTGTTTGTACATATTTAAGTGTGTTATTACTAAGAATTGTAGGCCTAAAATGTAAAACTCCAAATTGCTATGCAAAACAATGTACCACTTTGAGACCAAAAAAAAAAATCTGACAATCATACCGCCAGGGTGGCTACACAATGATTTAGAGGAGATGGTTTAACCAATTGCTGCCCGCCCACTGTCAAATGAGGGAGGGGCGGTGTGGCTCTCGATCTGGGACGACATCATACAACGTCGTCCCAGAATGGCCAATCTCACGCATCTGTGGGGGCTGCACAGTGTTGCTAGGACCCGGTGCGACCCCAATCTCTGCAAAGACCAACGGCCACGGCTCTTTGACATGTTTACATGTGACTGGCTGTGATTGGACACAGGCGATCACTTTGTTAGAGTGTGTGGCGAGGAGTAACGATCAGCGGCATCTCCTCGCAGGGGCCATCCAGACATGTGATCAGGGCACTGATTATCAGTGCCCTGATTACAATAACACGCCATAAGTGCCGCCAGTCAGTGCTGCCCATCAGTGCCGCCTCATCGGCATACATCAGTAAAGGAGAAAAATTACTTATTTACTGACAAACTAAGAAAAAAAAACTTGTAAAAAAATAAAAAACCCAACAGTGCATGTTAGTACATTTTTCATAGGTGACCCAAGACTTTTACAATCCTAGCAAAGCCCCTGACTTTGTGACAACAACAATCAGTAGCCAATACTGCTGTAGGTAATGATATGGAAAAAAAATAAATAAAAACTCTGCAAATGCAAATGCTAAACCAGAACAGCCCTATTTGTCTGAAGAAAGTGATAACAATTTCACATGGTTAGAGTGTACCATGTTGGCGCAATTGTCATTCACAGTGTGAGTGCTAAAAATTGGCATGGGCAGGAAGGGGGTGAAATTGCCCAGTAGGCAAGTGGTTAATAAAGGAGTAGATGCTTTTAATTTTACAAAATAAAAGTTCACTATGCAAAGTGAATGTTCCCAGAGCTTAGTACATAAGGTGAAGCTTTATTAATTGTGAATACCCAAAGCAAGGAAAAATTACTGGGTGACACAGCTTCACCTTATTCATTAAGTTCAGGAAAAAAATTCACTTTGATAAAAGAAAAACGTTTACACCTTTAGAAAATCAACCGTAAATGTATAGATGGAAAGCCATGGTTCTTCTATATTAGAAGCAGAATTTAAAGCATACCACCTCTGAAAAAATACCAAAGAAAGCTGTTAACAATCCACCACGTTTCAATTCATTTTCTTAATACTTTCTAAACAGATGCAGAGGAGAGAGCGAAGAAAGAAGCAGAAGAAACGACTTTGAAAGACAAAGATGACAAAAGAGACGATGACAAAGAAGATAGAAATGACAATGAAAAATCTTTACCGCCTAAACCAGAGACAAACAAAGAAACAAACTCAAGTGATGGCAAAGTCACGGAATCTAGTCAGGGAAATATTAATGGGACTCGTTTGCCAAATGTAAACAGACGAGACGATTCCTCAGGACAAAGTCAAAGCAAGCAAGAAAAAAGTGGGGACAGTGAAGGCAAACAGCAAGTGCAGAATGGTAGGTCAATCTACATAATATCTACAACTGAATGTCATAATTTTGTATCTTGTGCTTCTTTAAAAATGATTATTTCCAGACTAAATTAGGTGGGATAAAAAGGAAAAACAGTGGGGTTGATTTACTAATGGGCCGTACACACGGTACGAAAATCGTATGAAAAATAGCGCTTTCAAAGTGATGGTTTGATGGTTAATTCACTTCCACAGGCGGTGGTCTCAGTGGGGGGCATTGATAGTTTCAAGAAACTATTAGATAAGCACCTGAACGACCACAACATACAGGGATATACAATGTAATACTGACATATAATCACACACATAGGTTGGACTTGATGGACTTTTTGAGAGTGCTATTGATGGAGCTATTGAGAGACGATCACGACAGTTCATATATTATCCGATGGGACAAGCTCAAAAAATGTTCTCGTACGATTTCCGTTTAATCAGTACAGTTGTTGTCCAAATATACAATAGAAATACACTACAGCACTATACATTACTTACAAATTTTTATTCTGTCGTGCAAGAATTTTCGGAACTTTAGTAACCCATTAAATTTCTACTTGCGACTAGCAAGTGAGTAAGACGATCTGTGGTCCGATTTTTGAATTGTGTGTACAGGGCATGAAACCGGAGAGTGCAAAATCTGGTACAGCTCTACATGGTAGCCAATCAGCTTCTAATTTCAGCTTGTTCAAGTAAGCTTTGACAAATAACCTGGAAACGGATTTGTTTCTATGCAGAGCAGCACCAGATTTTGGGCTCTCCATTAGGGGCTATATGTCCATTACAGGGGCCCAGGCCCCGCCCTCTTTCTCCAGGCCACCCCCTATATGCATAGCATGAATCTATCCATGGTCGAAGCGGCCACCCCTATTCATGCATCCGGCCCCTCTCAGGGCAGCGGGCCCGATTTTTTTTTTTTTAAGCACCTGATTAATATGCTTCAAAATAAGCTGGGCTCGGGAAGCAGAGAGTGCGATCGGAGCCCACCCAGGTGTGTTGCAACAGTCAATGAATATTTGCTGTTGCAACAATGATCCTCCTCCCAGCCAATTGGGAAGTGGGTCTGATACCCTTGGCTGAAAGGAAAGGGCAAGTAAAAGAATTTTCACTACTGAAAAACTTGGGCCAGGTGGCATATCTATGGCATCTAGTAGCTAATTACATTAAAACCTAATCTAAATCCAAGAACAAAAAAAAATTCTAGTATTGCAGCTTTCTAGTTTTTAGATGTGGTGACTGCAGTCTTTTTTTTTTTTTCTAGGCTTTTTTTTTTTAATTCATTTTCATCTGGTTATTCAGCTAGTAAAACAGTTCCTGTCTAAGGGTGGCTCCATTTTTCTGGAAGAGCAACAGAGATGCATTTGGTCAGCAGCATTGTCAATCTGGGGGGAGGGTAGTGTCAGAAGAAATAGCAGATTTAGCAGGACTTGAATACCAAATTGAAGCTGAGCCACAGCTAAGACATTTTAGCCACTTCAGCCCCGGAAGTATTCACCCCTTTCCTGACCAGAGCAATTTTTGCGATTCTGTACTGCGTCACTTTAGCTGACAATTACGCAGTCGTGCGGCGTTGTACCCAAACAAAATTTCCCCACAAATAGTGCTTTTGTTTGGTGGTATTTGATCACCTCTGTGTTTTTTATTTTTATAAACAAAAAAAGAGCGACAATTTTGAAAACTTTGGACCACCAGGATGCCGCCAGGACCATCAGGGAAGCCCCCAACATGTGAATGACCAGGTACTTACCCCATGGCCATCCACATATACAAATATGCCAATCAGTGCCCACAGATGGGCATTGACTGGCAACATTATGCAGCAGATCAGACCAGTGATGCACAGCAATGCCATCCCATCAGTGCCACATCTCAGTGCCCATCCTGCCATCCCTAAGTACCCAGAGCAGCCTATGAGTGCCCATCAGTGCCGCCTATGAGTGCCCATCAGTGCCGCCTTATCAGTGCCCCTCAGTGAAGCCATATCAGTGCCTGTCATTGAAGGAGAAAACTTACTGTATTTACAATTTTTTTTGTTTTAACAGAAACAAAGAAAAACTTTATTTTTTTCAAAATTTTCTGTCTTTTTTTATTTTGCCAAAAATTCAAATCACAGAGGTGATCAAATACCACCAAAAGAAAGCTCTATTTGTGGGAACAAAATGATAAAAAATTGTTTGGGTACAATGTAGCATGACCGCACAATTATTCAATAGCTTGGACAAGAAGGTGTATAAGTACCTGGTATTGAAGGGGTTTGGCTGCCTGTGCCATTCTGCCGACGTATATGTATGTGTGGCAGTCGGCAAGTGGTTAAGCAGTTGCAGCAACAGTTTTCCTTTTTGGGACACGTCCGTATTAAATGGTTTGTTTCAACCTCTAACTGACACTTTTGCTGGACAACTTGGTCTGAAAGTAAAGGGGAAAAAAAAACTTAAAAAATAAAACAAATGCAGCAACCACATCCTAAGAGCTAGTAAGCTGAAACATAATACATTTTTGGATTTGGGTTTATTACCGCGTTAAATCTTGGAATGTTCTTCAAAAATCTAAGATTACTATTGTATCTCATTAAAATACCCTAGTAGTGTGTGCTTGGACAACCAGAATAGAGTACTTCTATAGAGAAAACATCCAGTTGATCCTTTTTACTGTAAATGTCACTGCACAGTGTTGTTTAAAGGGGAACTTCACTTACTACTGGAATGTCCATTGAGTGTAATAATGCAATATTTGTAGCTACTGACTTTTAATTAATTTTTATTTATTTTTGAAATGAAGTTTATCTTTCATTAAATTTTTATATATGTTCTTGGGGCATGTAAAGAAAATTAAAAGAAAATGTGTAGCAAAGTGGGCGTGGGGTGCCCTAGCCTATTCTTAATAGATTAGTGTACTATAAGGATTTTGTCTGCAATTAACACTGAAGAGATTTTATACAATGAATGTTCATATTATAGTTTTACACAAACTACAAATAAATGTGCAAAAATATCAGCATTAAAGAGGTTATTCATGGTGGCCAATATAAGAGCCAGAAAGAGTCACATTAATGGCCAATCTACACTCTTGTACACACGGTCGGAGATTCCGACAACCTTGTCCGAAACTGTTGCATACACACGGTCGGACAAAGTTGGCAGAAAATCCGACTGTTCAGAAAGTGATGACGTAATTTCGTTACGATGGGACTACTTTCAGGCTAGTAGCCAATAGCTTTGATGTAGGAATTTGATCTAAGCATGCGTGGCACTTGGTCCGATCGGAATTCTCTACACATGATCAGAGTATGTCTGATCGGACCAGTTTGTCGGAAAATATTTCCAGCAAGTTGGAAAATTTGGTCCGACGGATATTCTGACGGAAACAGTCCGATGCATACCACACACAGTCGGATTATCTGAAAAACGGTCTGATAGGACACATTCCGACGAATTCTCCGACCGTGTGTACAAGGGCATAGTCCTACAAACACTAGTAAGCCGGTGAAGACTTTGGTCTTGCCTGGCATTCGGTGTTCAATGGTATACTTTATAAAACTGTAAGCTTTTATGATTTGTTAAAGTTTTATATGCATCCACATACTAAAAGCAGATGTGCTATATTTTAACTCTGCCTTCAACTTTCTTTTATTCAATCGTGCTAACTACTAGCAATAGTAGGAGTAGTTTTCTGGTTTTGATAAAAAAAAAATATTTGGGTATGTTACCTTGATCTTTTTATGTGCTTAGAAAGTTAGTTGAGAATTGTTGCCAAAAAAATGGCCAGTGACTGGCCAGCACTAGAGTCCCGATATATACAGTATCATATTTCTTTTCAAGCAAAATAATAAAATATTAAAACACCATTTAAGATGAATATTTTCTCTGGCTGCACATTACAGTATTAAAATCACAAAGCCAGTATCTACACCAAGGAATATTACAATTCATTCGTTCATACTAAGCTGCGTATATATTAACCACTCCATGATATAGACACTCACTACCACAAACTGCATATACAGTATCTCACAAAAGTGAGTACACCCCTTCCATTTTTAGAAATATTTTTATTATATCTTTTCATGTGACAGCACGGAAGAAATTACACTTTGCTAAAAAGTAAAGTAGTGAGTGTACAGCTTGTAAAACAGTGTAAATTTGCTGTCCCCTCAAAATAACTCAACACACAGCCATTAACATCCAAACCAATGGCAACAAAAGTGAGTACACCCCTAAGTGAAAATGTCCAAATTGGGACCTAAGTGTCAGTATTTTGTGTGGGCACCATTATTTTTCAGCACTGCCTCAACCCTCTTGGGCATGGAGTTCACCAGAGCTTCACAGGTTGCAACTGGAGATTTCTCCCACACCTCTATGATGACATCACAGAGATGGTGGATGTTAGAGACGTTGCACTCCTCCACCTTCCATTTGAGGATGCCCCACAGATGCTTATAGGATATAGGTCTAGAAACATGCTTGGCCAATCCATCGGCTTCTTTAGCAAGGCAGTGGTAATCTTGGAGGTGTGTTTAGGGTCTTTATCATGTTGGAATACAGCCCTGTGGCCCGGTCTCCGATGGGATTGGATCATGCTCTGCTTCAGTATGTTACAGTTCATGTTGGCATTCATGGTTCCCTCAATGAACTGTAGCTCCCCAGTGCCGGCAGACTCGCGCATCCCCAGACCATGACACTCCCACCACCATGCTTGACTGTAGGCACCCTTGTCTTTGTACTCCTCACCTGGTTGCCACCACACACGCTTTATACCATTTGAACCAACTAAGATTATCTTGGTCTCATCAGACCACAGGACATGGTTCCAGTAGTCCATGTCCTTAGTCTGCTTGTCTTCAGCAAACTGTTTGTGGGCTTTCTTGTGCATCATATTTAGAAGAGGCTTCCTTCTGGGATGACAGTCATACAGACCAATTTGATGCAGTGTGTGGTGTATGGTCTGAGCACTGACAGGCTGACCCCCCCACCCCTTCAAACTCTGCAGCAATGCTGGCATCACTCATACGTCTATTTCCCAAAGACAACTTCTGGATATGACGCAGAGCACGTGCACTCAACTTCTTTGGTCGAGCCATGGCGAGGCCTGTTCTGAGTGGAACCTGTCCTGTTAAACTGCTGGATGGTCTGGGCCACCGTGTTGAAGCTCAGTTTCAGGGACTTTGCAATCTTCTTATAGCCTAGGCCAGCGATGGCGAACCTTGGCACTCCTGATGTTTTGGAACTACATTTCCCATGATGCTCATGCACTCTGCAGTGTAGTTGAGCATCATGGGAAATGTAGTTCCAATACATCTGGGGTGCCAAGGTTCGCCATCTTTATGTAGAGCAACAATTCTTTTTTTCAGATCCTCAGAGAGTTCTTTCCCATGAGGTGCCATGTTGAACTTCCAGTGACCAGTATGAGAGAGTGAGAGCGATAACACAATTTAAAACACCTGCTCTCCATTCACACCTGAAACCTTGTAATACGAACCAGTCACATGACACCGTGGAGGGAAAATGGCTAATTGGGCCCAATTTGGACATTTTCACTTAGGGGTGTACTCCCTTTTGTTGCCAGCAGTTTAGACATTAATGGCTGTGTGTTGAGTTATTTTGAGGGGAAAGCAAATTACACTGTTATACAAGCTGTACACTCACTACTTTACATTGGAGCAAAGTGGCATTACTTCAGTGTTGTCACATGAAAAGATATAATAAAATATATTTTTTTTTTCAGCCGGAACGCAGTGGAATTCTGATCCACCTCCTTCGGCGCTGACCTGTGTTTTTTGCTCACTACTGTAATTTCTAAACACAGAAGCAGAAGCCTGGCTGCAGTGACTGCACTCCTGCCTGGACCACTACACTGAACCCTCCCTGGGTGAAACTTATGTACAGAGGGGGCACCAATGTCATCATTACTGCTGGCCATCCAGTACAGTATACAGCATAGCACCTAAAGGCTAGCTCCCCCCTTTGTGCCAAGTAGACCCCCCACCCAAGTGCACAGGGGTTCTTCTCCCCCACAGTTGTTACTGCGCAAACAGGCTTGTAGTTCTTAATGGAACATAAATGCAGTGATCACCGCACTTATAGAACATTGCTACTTTTTCCAGTTCTATAACTGAAAATCTGTACATTGGTATGGAGAGGAAGGTTGTGCCTGTTCATGTACGGAGAGCTTGTGCATTGCACTCTCAATCCACTCTAATTGCGGTTGAAATGCTTTGCATGCTCATTTGCAATTTTCTTTTCTTTTTTTTTTTTGCAATAAATGCACATTATATGAAAATATATTTGCATTTATTTTTTGTTGCAAAAGATGGACTAGAAGCTGCAATACATGGATCAGGTTTTTTTTTTTTTTTTTTTTTTTTTATTCAACCAGCGGTTTTAATGAAGGCAACTGACCCAAATCTACCATCCACACATTCAATGTGAATGCAAGGAATCTCCCCACTGTGTATTTGAATTCTGACAGTGGGGAGACACCCCTGCTGTCAGAATACACAGATCAGGACCGCAGCCTATTGCCATACGCTCTGCTTTAGTGAGAATATGCAGAGAGGATGATTAGCCCGACCAGCCACAGAGAGCCAGAACGGGGATCTGTGTATGTTAACAAGCAGATCCCCATTCTGACAGGGGAGTAGAGAGAGATCTGCTGTTTCTAGTGATCAGGAACAGTGATCTCTCTCCTCCCCCAGTCAATACACTCCCCCCACAGTTAGACACCTCCCTAGGGAACACTTAACCTCTTGATCGCCCCCTAGTGTCAACCCCTTCCCTGCCAGTGACATTTATACAGTAATCAGTGGCTATCTGTAGCTCCGATCGCTGTACAAATGTTACTGGTCCCAGAAAAAGTGTCTGCCAGCTTTAGCCTTTGACAAAAAAGAAAAAATTACATGAAACCAGCTGAAAATTAAGCTTTTTATAAATTTAACACATTCATATCTTTAGTCTCGTGCCTCATTTTGGTACTACTGCTACGGCGTAATCATGATATTATTATGACTTTTTGATACCGTACGATGCAAACTTGCTACATAAACATAGCTTTATATTATTATTATTATTATTATTATAAACATAGCTTTTTTATGTTATGATATTGTCTATTGTTGTTTTCAGTTGATTTTGTTATATAAGGAACTCCCACCATGTAGGGACAAGCTTAATGTTGTCTGTTCTTGAATACATCTTATATATGAGGTAGTGACGTCACGGGTGTGTGGCCTGCATTCGATTACACCCTTGGTATCAGGAGCGTAGACAGGCACCTTTGCTTGCACGTGTCCCCCGTGGACGAGTCCATTAGGTCTGGATCGCCTTACCGGATTCTTTGTTTCATTGTCCACAGAATAAATAACTAAAAAAATGTCATTGTTGCCCATGCTGGTTCTTTTATTTATTTTTTCCCATTAATAGACTCCTCTATGTAGAATGGCTTGAAGAATCTTCTGCTTATATTGGAGTTCTGGAATTAACAGAGGTCCTAATATAAAGCAAATACGTACAACATCTGAGATTCCCTCTGCAGGCACAGATGTGATCATAACTTGAGCCATATTAATCTCCAGAGTCAAATGCAGCTGCTCCCTGTAATTAAAGTGTATGTTTAGACAGTTTTTTGTTTTTGTCCTAATTTTGGATAGAATGAGGGAGGATTAGAAGTGCTATCCAGGGCTCATTAAAAAAAAAAAATGCCCTCTCTTCCTGACCCCCTGACAACATTTTATCAGATAGGGAGCTCAATTCACTGAAGAGTATCACATGAGATAATGGAATTACATGATCCGTTTTTTCCTTTTATATGATGAGATAATGAAAATGTCTATTCAATATCACTTTATGGGGTATTTACCGCAGAAACACTTGGTAAATACTTCATAAAACAGACCATGTTAAAGTCAATTCACTAAAGGAAATAAATGCACAAGTTAAATAAGTAATGGTCCAGGCATGAGGTTTTTAAGGAATGTAAAAATATAATAGCCAATTTGGAGTAGTCTCTACCATTTGGTCTCTCAACAGTAATGCATAGAGTGGAGATGGAATAGAACACTTGTTAGTTTGTATTGCTGTCTGTGCCTCTGTTAAGGTGATCCCCCCTCTCTATTTGTCCTGTTTACCATTATTAAAAATGAAAATCACAAATTTTGGGTTGCCCACAGAAACTTAATAGAGGGGAAATATTCCAATGGGGACACTGGTTCTGGTGACCTGGGGGAACCCCAAAGCAGTAGCGTTGGAGGGGGTGACTGGGGCTGGAGCCTGGAGTGTGCCCCAAAAAGCCTCGGGTCTCGATATTGCTAAATGCATTAATAGCTTTGAGCTGTTTACACAGGCAACGGGGAACGATTTCCCGCTTATCCAGCATGTTCCGAGTGACATACAAAAAGTTCCGCCTCCAGGACCCGACTCCTATGATGGTCCAATGCCGAGACCGCGGGATGTGTGACTTCCATCATAGGCGCTGCCGGGTCCAGGAGGAGGCAGGAATGACACTGCAGCCACACTGGGAGATCCCCGCTCACTCTGTGTAAATGGGCGGGCAGCCGAACGGCTCCTATCCTGGCTCTCTCTCCCTGGTGCGTGGAGCCTGCTGTCAAGAGGTCACTTGCCACGGGGGGAGGGTTAGTGTAGGTGTGGGGGGGTCAGTGTATGTGTCAGGGAAATCAATGTAGGTGTCAGGGGGGTCAGTTTAGTCATCAGCATGGATGAGCACTGGTGAACCAGGCAGCAACCAGCTAATGAGCCTACAATTGACAAGTTGTGGTGGGGGAAGCCATCCTCGTTGGGAGAAGACAGGGATTATCACTAGCTTCTATAGCATCCGCTAGTGATGATCGCAAGAGAATCGAGCAGACTGGTTGTACCCAAGTTGATCAAATCAATGAACTTGGTACATTCAGCCTGCCCATTAATGGTTCGAATCTCGGGCAGTTCCTGCTGAACCGGCTGAGATTTGAACCATGTATGGCCATGTTTGACTACTAAAAAAAAGTGTTTATATTTTTGAGTATGCTGATTTTTCTGGGAGGAAAAAAAACTTTTTTTCAGGACAGAAAGTGGGGTAAAATTTCTCTACTGGAGTGCCAGATAGCAATACAACCAAATGGGTTCTAACACTTTGTCACTTTATCCATTACTAAAACAGAAGATTTAATATGGACTTATATTTTAAGGCATAATAATAAAGCAGTAAGCGTGACATTCACCAAACAGTCAAAGGTGGTTAATCATTCTCTATAATTGAAAAAAGATGCACCAGAATGGATTGTGGACAGTGATTGTTTGGGGAATGTCACATTCGCTGCTATATGACTCTCTAGCATTGTTAATATCAATCATACAGTTTTTAATATTATATGATGATATTTATTTCTAATTATATTTACTACAATAGGTTTTGTGTACAAAATCACTTTATTCAAAAAAATTTTTTTCCCATTTATCATTCTAAATGACCTTTCCTTTTAAAACAGCATAGGTAACCATGACAGTATTTCTTGACTAATTCATTTACCCTATGCTAAATTTAATGATCCTTACATTCTTAGGGGGAGTTACGCACTAGAACACTGTTAGATGCTTGCCTTGTACCTTGTCAGTATTACTATACACCACCAGTATTATTATTCTGCTTTTGTTACAGGACAGAGAAGAAGAAACTGTACATTTTTAATCATTTCAACTTTTATTTTCCTTGCAGATTTAAGCTATTTAAACATTTTTGTAGGTACCTGAAAGTTTACTAGCTATGTCTGTAGGTTTACTGGCAGAGATGCCAGCTGTTTAAATATTTACAGACAATCCTGAAAAGACCCGGGTAATAAAAGGGAAACCTTAATTAAGCTAATATAATTTCATCACACATTCTTTAAAATATAGATAGTTTTAATATGTTGAAAAACTGTATAAATGATTGAGATCAATCTTTAGGCTCCATGCACACTGGACATTAAAATAATGTTATACAAATGCCTGTAACTTTGCAGTGAGCCTTTCAACGTTTTTGCAATAGCGTTCATTAGCGTTTTTCCGCATTTTTTTTTCAAAGTATCAAAAAACGTTAAATGCTGGTGAGCCATGTTTTTGAGAGTTTATCAACATATATCAGCGTTTATGAGTGTTTGGCGTTTTTTTGTGGTCAGAAAAACTACTCCTGAACACGATATTATGGCGTTTAGAAAACAGCCCATAAACTTCACTGCCGATAAAAGTTCAAAAACATCCATGTGTGCATGGACACATAGGATAACATAGAGGGGAGTTTATGGGCTGTTAAAAAACACCCAAACTCCAAAAATGGCCGTTTATGAGCTCCGGTGTGCATGGAACCTTAAAGAACAAGTTTACTGTCAAGTAAAAATCCACCAGCCCACAATATAGTAAACTGAAATTCTACCACCCAGGTGCATACTTACATCCTCCAATAGTGCTGCCTCCTACATGGTTTACATCTCGGCCAACAAAATCTAGTGTGGCATTACATGCACTTGCGCAGTAAGGCCCCATAGACTTGGGACATTGCTCATACAATATGGATAATTCCCATTCAGGTCTATGTAAGCACCAGGGTGGGGACTGGGATGATTTCGCTTGGAATAGTTTAGGGACTAAAAAAAATAAAAATAAAAATGGGGCTGGGAAAGAGGTTTACATAAAAGATAACCTGTCCTTATAATGCTTTGCTTAATTTTTTGCACTTTGCTAGTGGTAAGATGATGCATTTCAGTTACTAAAGCAACATTCAAGAGAAATGCACAACAGATTTAACACCTGACAAATATTACTTATACAATCCATACCTTTGGCAAATCAGTATGAATTGCACAGAAACTAGAAGATTTAGCACACAGTATTTCTTGTATGAGCTTGGAGATAGTATGTTAACATAATCATTTAAAATATAGATATAAAAATGACTATCAGTTGCTTTGAATAAATATCTTACAATTATTAAACTTATTACTAAGGTTTCACCCTATAATAATAAAAAAAAACTTTATAACAACTTATAAACCCAATTAAAGTTGACATCACAGTAATTTTTCAACAGCTTAGAGGGTTATTTGCTTACATATCTTTTATTAGCACCATAGGGAAACTTCTTGTATTTTAAAATTTTTACACCCCTTGATGCGTAACCAGCTGACAAATGCAACAAGTGTGAAATGCCGGTCCGATGCTCTAAAATTTTTATATATACTAGCAAAGTGTGCTTGTTTCATAAAGGAACTCCATGTCTATAGATTGGAGCAGAATATATTATTCAGGTGATGGGAAACAAAAGGCAGCAGAGGAGTGGTTTTGCAGTGATGAAGTGGAATAGGTAGTTATGAAAGGTTATGGCAGAGTGGGGACTGTAACCTGGGAGGGATTACCTGTGCTCAGGAACAGATGGGCAAAGGGGTGAAATGGGAGGGAGGCTCTATAAGTGGGGAGTGACATGGGTGGGAGGAAGCCACTGTGGGTAGGGGGCGTTATGAATGGTATAGAGGGATTGTTATCTGGGGCATTAATATACAGCAGGGATATGCAATTAGCTGACCTCCAGCTGTTGCAGCACTACAATTCCCATGAGGCATAGCAAGACTCGTAGAGCCACAAGCATGACAGCTAGAGGAAGAGGCATGATGGGACTTGTAGTTTACAACAGCTGGAGGTCCGCTGATTGCATATCAATGATATAGAGGGTGGGCAGAGTAGTGAAGGGGAGAGGTGGATAGTTGCACGATGCTCTGACAATCTGACTAGAGGGGATGAGGTGGGTAGGAGCTTCTGTTACCAGGGGGTGTGAAATGGGTGGGAGGAGCCATTGCTTGGGGGGGCTGAGGTAGGCGGGAGGTGTCATGACTCAGGCTGGTGCTGTAACTAAGGGGTGAGGTGGGTGAAGAGCTACTGTGGCTAAGGTAGGGGTGAGGTTTGTAGTAGGTGAGGAGGCCAGTGCTTGTCATGTATGAGGGAAGCTGTGATTAAAAAAAGGGGGGGGCAGAGGTTCTTTGGCCAGGGAAGAGGTTAGGTGTGTGGGAAGTGCTGTCACTGGGATGGGGGCTGAGGTAGGCGGGAGGTTTCATGACCCAGGGTGGTGCTGTAACTAAGGGGTGAGGTAGGTGAAGAGCTACTGTGGCTAAGGTAGGGGCGGGGTGTGTAGTAGGTGATGAGGCCAGTGTTTGTTGTATGTGAGGGAAGCTGTGATTAAAAAAAGGGGGGGGGAGACAGGAGGTTCTGTTGCCAGGGAAGAGGTCAGTTATGTGGGAAGTGCTGTGACTAGGATGGGTGGGGCAGGGTGAGATGAGGTGGGTGGAGAGGCACCATGGGGGTAGTAGGGTGGGTGAGTTGCTGTAGGTGGAGGGGATGGGGTGTTAGGTGCTTTGACTGGGAGAGGCGATACAGATGGAGTTGGAGCATAGTGTGCTACTTTCTTCAATCTACAAGAACAGAGGCGTGCTGACATGATGAAAGACCTGTCAGCCCACATCTGTTTAGGAAACTTCCAAGCAGTAACCCAACGTTACTGCTTCCAGCAACTATGTCGAGCATGTAGAACTCCTATCCTACAGTTTAGCAATACAGTTCAGGGAGTAATCAGTGCACATAGCCAGCAGCTTGCTGCAGGATGGGCCCTAAACAGTACTCATCTCTGGCTCACCTTTCACTCATCAGATCCCGAGACCTCAGCTACAGCCTGTGAGAGGGGCATCTGCAAGACGTGCTGCAGTAAAGGTCCTGGCTCTGCTCTGGGTAGAGGAAGGTGAGCCCAGGACCATTGCAGACTATGGTGCTACAGTGTGTGTGTTCATAGGAAGGAGCCACTGGCAATTTATGGAGGCGCAACTATGTTGTGTACTGTATGTGTTTAAACTTTATGTGCAACCTGGAAGCAGCAAAAAAGCTAAACATAATGTCTATTAAAAGGTATTTCTTATTCTGCAATTGAGTTTTTTTAGGATTTCTTTTCCCTATTTTCATCTGGTGAGTCACCTAGTAAGTCTGTTTTTCAAAAGAACAAGCTGTCCTGCAAATGTAGCAGTTAGATGGATGAGACAAACAATTTACCACCGACAGAGAGGTGCTTACAATGATCAACTTTTATTAATTTATGGAAAACGTTTACACTAAAAGAAAAACACTTTTTGCTGTAACTGCTTATAAAGTGTTAGTTGGAGTTTGGGCTAAATCAGCTAGAACATAGGACACTCCCCTCCCCCAGACCGACAATGCTGCTGCCCAAATGTGCCCTCCTGTGCTCCTCCATCCAGAGTGGGGGCATTCTAATACAAGAGGTGTGTTACTGGACAAATCACTAGGTAAAAGCAGAGTGAAAAAACTAAAAAAAATAAAAAAAAAATAAAAAACGAATGCAGCCACCACATCTAATGATTGGTAAGATGCAATGTGTTACATTTTTTGTTTTGGGTTTAATGCTAATAACTAAATATCAATTCCACCCTTGTCTACAGTACATAGTCCAGTGTTATTATTTAAAGCTCTGAAATACAGTTTTTCCCACAGCAGCCAGTCATATGATTAAATGCTTAGCAATGGGAGGCGTGGCCTGGACATAGCGATAGCTGGTTGTACCTAGAGAACTCTCCACTCCTATGTTTTCTGCTGTCCACTAATACTCTGAATCTGAGTCCAGGCTCTCCACAATGGCCAAGAAAAGTTACAAACCTAATATAACAAAAGCACCCAGTTCAAGCACTATGTCATGCTACACTGTCCTTGGAATCCCCGCTGCAGTTTCAAGGTCCTGCTGGCAACAGTTTAGGCCTGTTCAGACATGTCAATTTGCACTCTGGCCCAGAGGCTTGCAACCAAATCTGATCTGCAGTCTAGCCTCCAACATTTCCTGAAATCTGAGATGTCCGCTATACATTCTGAACTATTCCAAACACTAAGACAGGAGACTTTGTAGTCTTACATCAAAGCCATTACTGAACTCCAAGACAAAAATTATTCCATATGGCTTATCACCAGATCTGCCCTATATGAAATTGAAGACCAAAAAATAAAACCAACAAAATAACCCTAACATAAGTAGGTTACCATACGCTTCTCATGACCCTGATCTTAAAGGCATTGGCAGAGGGCCCCTGCCTCATCCTTAGAATTTACTAGTTCAATGTGAATGAATGCCATGACGTGCAATGAGTGATATCCAGAAAGATGTAGTGATCAGACTGCATTACTATGAGGAAAAAGCTTTACTGATGAAAAAAACAGGATATTTTAATGATGCAAAGCTGCAAATATTTCCACATCTGGTGACAGAAGCTTTGGTCCAAAGTTATGCTCTAAAACCTCTTATTGGAGCTTATAAAAGACAAAAATATCCACTAATGGTAGTGTTTTACAATAGCTGTCCTACAGTTCCCCAAGGTCTTATCAGATTGCACATCACTCCTCCTGCACTGGTTGGTCAAATCAAATTCCTAGCTAGGAAGATTTTACTACATCAAAAGTAGCAAAAAGTGAGCCCAACCCTTAACACACACCCAGACTCCAATCATGGCAACCTTCACCAACACAGAGATAAGTCTGGATCAATGAAACTTGTTCTGTGGAACCACATCTGATACTATTTTTGTTATGATCCCTTCAGGTCAATTAGAAGCCTACCCTCTTATGTTAACGTGTTCATTACATGCGGTTCAGAAAATACACTTTTTTTTCTCCATACTGCATGTTGTACTCTAGAACCGATGTGATATATCTTGATCATCATATATTGGTGTAACGATCACCATCAAAAGGACCCGCTAAGTGGTCCCAAATTATTATTTTTTTCCCCAAACTAGTGCATCAGCAGCCAGACACACAGCTTCAATCACTCTTCTGTCTCAATGAACATTGTGGTATCCTTTTTTGACGCTTAACTACTATCTGAACTTTGACAGGGTATGGGATACTTCAGTAACATAGGGACACTTCTCATTTTCTTAGGGCTTCTTAGAACAGTCCCTAATAGAACACCATAATAAATGTCCAAACTTGAGCATAGTCTGGCACTAATGCACATGGAATAGTAGCAGCACTCAGTCACTAGGATCTTGCAGACAGGCCTGTACTTACAAATGTCGCTGGATACTTGGGTTCCTCCATTCAATATCAATATCAGCCAGACATTCCTCCCATGAATGCTGCAGACCAGATCCTCAGTAAAATCCCATAATCAGTTCCAGCAAGGACATGTAGAATAGTCCCCACAGCTTAGACACAGCTGGGACCTCAATGGGAAAATGCAGAACAGCAGCTGGACTGCCCAAAAGGGCAGCAGTCCCTTAGGCTGGGAACTTCTCCACCTGGGCAAGAACCAAGCTGCCTCGGCTCTTAGACTTTTTATGCACCCTCTAGCCACCACCCAGGGCACCCTTCCGCAGGGATTGAATGGAACTACATAAATATTCAGGCTGTAAATCTGATTCTCCCAGCCCACTATTTGAGAAGCAGGGGGGAGTAGTCAAACCACTGCTCCATTGATTACAGAGGAACCTAAAGAACTAAATTCACCTAATCTAACTAGCAACCTATCTAGAAGGATACTACACTGGCTTCTCAAAATGATCCCTTTATGATATCTGATCATGCCTCTGTTACAATTACTAACTCCACATCCAATTTACCACATAAAGGATACGTGTGGAAGCTGAATGAATTGCTTTCCCCAGCATTAAAGCTAAATAAATATTAGTTCATCTCAATAATTTACTTTGCTGAGATGTCCCGCATCTCAGTCTAGGATGCCCAAAAGGCTGTGTTAAGAACCCTGAGATTGCTTCCATGCATAAGAAGGAACATTTAATAGCAGATTCAGGATTTCCTAATCAAACTCGGTAGATCTGAGACTTTTCAGGAAACCACTGGAATCCCACTCCACCTATGAGAGTTAAATAAAATTCAGGATCATTTATTCTTTTAGAATTACATTGTCATGAATACAGAAATAGCAAAAGGTGTTTAACCACCTCCCGTCCAGCCTATGCTAAAAAAAAAACAGCCAGGTAGGAGCACAGCTATTCCAGGTGAACATCACATGACATCCTCCCAGTGGTGCCAACAGTGTGATCTCTGACCCACTGTAACATCATATAACCCACTCTAATATCATGATCATCACAGTAATAAGCAATCATAGTGTAAAAAAAAGTCCTGATCGCCTCCCCAGAGCAGTACAATGTCACTGTGGTGTGTGTGACAGTATGTAAAAATAAACTTGGGTGTATTTGTACTGTCCTGGCATCAGGACTGATTAATTTTCAAAATATATATACCATATTTTCTAAACTCTATAACTTTCACACAGACTAAATAATATATACTGATTTTTTTTTTTTTACCAAAGAATTGTAGCTGAATACATTTGACCTAAATTTTTTATGATGAAAGACTATTTATTTGCTACATTTTATAACAGAAACAAAGAAAAGTGAGTTTTTTTCCCCAAAATGTTCAGTATTTTTTTATTTATATAGCAAAAAATAAAAATCTGGTGTTGGTAAAATAGAACCCATAGGAAAGCTCTATCTGTTAGAAAAAAAAACGACAAAAAAATGTATTTTGGTACAGTTTTGCATGACGGAGTAATTGTCAAAGTATGACAGCGCTGGAAACTGAAAATTGCCCTGAGCAGGAAGGGGGTGAAGTGTCCAATATTGCAGTGGTTAACCACTTGCTTACTGGGCACTTAAACCCCCCTCAGTCCCAGACCAATTTTCAGCTTTCAGCGCTGATGCACTTTGAATGACAATTGCGCGGGCATACAACACTGTACCCAAATGAAATTTTTATCATTTTTTTCCCACAAATAGAGCTTTCTTTTGGTGGTATTTAGTTACAGCTCGGAGTTTTATTTTTTGCTAAACAAACAAAAAAAGATGCAAAAAAAAAAAAAAAATCATGTTTTAATAGTTTGTTATAAAATTTTGCAAACGGGTCATTTTTCTCCTTCATTGAAGTGCGCTGATAAGGCGGCACTGATAGGCTGCATTGGTGGGCACTGATGGGCTGCATTGGTGGGCACTGATAGGCATAGTTAAGGCGGCACTAATAGGCACAGATAAGGCGGCACCGATGGGCACAGATAAGGCGGCACTGATGGGCAAAGATGGGCACAGATAAGATGGCACGGATGGGTGGCACGGATAAGTGGCACGGATGGGCACTGTTAGGTACCACAGATAGATGGGACTGATGGGCACTGATAGGTGGCACTGATAGGTGGCTCTGATAGGTGGCACTGCTGGGCACTGATGGGCGGCACTGCTGGGCGGCACTGCTGGGCACTGATGGGCGGCACTGGGGTGCAGCACCTTTGAGGCACTGTGGGTGGCACTGTGGGGTGGCACTGTGGGTGGCACTGTGGGTGGCACTGTGGGCACTATGGGCACAGACGGGGGGCACTTACTTTTACTTTTAGTTATACTTCAGGATGGCACTGCGGGAGGCAGGTGGGCACTGGCAGGTGGCATGTGGTGCCTTGCATTGATGGCCGTGATCGGGACTGATGTCCCGATCACGGCCGCCGGTGATCGTCTTTTTTTTTTTCTCCTCGCGCTGTCAGCGCGAGGAGGAATAATAGCCGATTACCGGCTCCGTTCTATCACATGATCAGCTGTCATTGGCTGACAGCTGATCACGTGATAAGGGGTCGGGATCGACCCCTTGCACGGATCGGTGATCAGGCGAGTCTCATAGACTCGCCGATCACAGAGCGCGCCGTGCGCGCCCCTCAGGGGGCGCGCAGGCCGCTCGTAACCGGGACGACGTCAATAGACGTCGTCCCGGAAATCTAGGTCCGCGCTAATGCCGTCATTCGGCAATAGCGCGGTACCCAAGTGGTTAAGGAGTTCTATCAAGGATTATACTAGGTTGGAGATTCTGCAAGCGAATTAGACAAACTTAAAGCAGAACTTTACCTATGACAACTTGATAAAAATTAGTGTTCTTTAGCAAGGAACATGCATTTAACGCTAATATGCCACAAACAATAGTGTGTGCTGTAAATTGCCTCTAGACTCTAGATCGGCCTCTAGTTGCTCTGATGTTTTGCATAATATGAAATATGGAGAGCAACTGAGCATGTGCAGAGCAGGGTGAGACAGTGTATTACTGGAACAGTATAGATCAGTGATGGCGAACCTTGGCACCCCAGATGTTTTGGAACTACATTTCCCATGATGCTCCACTACACTGCAGAGTGCATGAGCATCATGTCATGGGAAATGTAGTTCCAAAACATCTGAGGTGCCAAGGTTCGCCATCACTGGTATAGATACTACTTTATTTTAAAGGAGATCCATGCATTAAGATAAAAAGCCTTCTGTGTGGAGCAGCCCCCCCCCCCCCCACAGCCCCGCTAACACTTAACTGAGTTCTCTCTCTGTCCAGCGATGTCCACTAATCCCTCGACTGTCTGAGATTCTCGTTCCCATTTGGCTGAGACACAGCAGCACCATTGGCTTTCGCTGCTGTCAAAGTCAGCTAGCCAATCAGGGGAGAGATGGGTCGGAGGTCTGTGTCTGACTGGACCCAGGGAGCTTTCACTCAGCTCGGGTGCCCCCATAGCAAACTGCTTGCTGTGGGGGCACTGAACCAGAGGGAGGGGTCAGGATCACGGAAGAGGGAATTGAGAAAAGGAGGACCCAGCTGCTCTGTGTAAATCCACTGCAACAGAGAAGGTAAGTATAACATGTTTATTATTTTTATAGGAAAAAAAAACAAGCCTTTACAATCATTTTAATGTTTTACATAACTATACCTGCAAGATGGGTCAGCCTGAAATAGTCTAGCATGACATAATTTTCTGAATAAAGTTTTACTTTAAAGCGGAGGTCCACCCTAAAGTGGACCTTCCGCTCATTGGAACCCTCCCCCCTCCGGCGCCCCAATTGGCACCTTTCAGGGGGAGGGGGGTGCAGGTACCTGTACAGTACAGGTATCTGCACCCACTTCCGGCGTAGATTCTGCAGAAGGTACGCCCCTTTCCGCAAAATCGACACCCCTTTCCGAAGGTCCCCCGCTGCCTGCCACGCATCCCAGAGACAGCGGGGACCATCCTTATTGTGCAGCGTGACTCGCGCATGCGCAGTAGGGAACCGGGAAATGAAGCCGAAAGGCTCCACTTCCTGATTCCCATACCCAAGATGGCGGCGGCAGCACCCGAGAGACGATCGAGAGATCGGCTTCGGGTGCCGACATCGCGGGCGCGCTGGGCGGGTAAGTGTCATTATTTTAAAAGTCAGCAGCTGCAGTATTTGTAGCTGCTGGCTTTAAAAAAAAAAAACAACAGCGGACTCCCGCTTGAAACTTGATAAAATGAGTAGAGTTGGGCAAACATTGGCTGCCCACTGAACAACCACAATGCACTGTTAGAACCATGATTGGACACTGTCATGGTGACTCTTTCCAATCATGGCTCATTGATCCTAGTCCCATCCCACATTTTTAGTGTGATATTGAAGTGAAGAAAGATAGAACAGGGCTCTGTTCAGTGCTGCTAGCGAGTTAGTGTGCTATAGTGTATTATTTGGATTCTATTGTGAGTGTAAGGTATCAGTTTAGTGTGAATCTAGTGATAGTACGCGTGTTGGTGCACGTTTAATGTGGTAAATTTCAGTGCGTTAGTGCAGGTTAACCACAGTATTTTTCCATGCGTTAGTGCACGGTTAATGCAGTATATTTCAGCGTGTTACTGCACGTTCAATGCAGTGTATTTCAGTGCGTTATTGCAGGTTAGCTGCAGCATGTTGCAGTGCATTGGTGCAAATTTAACGCAGTATATTTCAGTGCGTTATTAAAGGTTTCTCGCAGTATATTGCAGTGTGTTAGTGCATGTTTAACACAGTACATTTCAGTGCATAATTGGACGTTTACCACAGTATATTTGAGGGCATTATTGCATGTATCCTGCAGTATATTGCAGTGCGTTATTACACGTTTAACGCAATATATTTCAGTGCATTATTACAGGTTTGCCGCAGTATATTGCAGTGCATCATTGCAGTGTGTTAGTTGCACGTTTAATGCAGTATATTTAAGTGCATGTTTAGCACAGTATATTTTAATGTGTTATTTCATGTTTCCTGCAGTATATTTTAGTGCATTAGTGCACTAAAATATACTCCAATATATTTCAGTGCAGTGGTGCACGTTTACTGCAGTATATTTCAGTGTATTAGTGCATGTTTAAAGAGGAAGTAAACTCTCCCACTCTGATGCTTCTTTTCATTTAGTCCATTATAATAAGTAATTATCAAACTATAGCAACTGTAATCCAGCCCAAATGGCATATTACTTACTGTTTAAAGAAACTTTAAAAAACTTGTTTCCAGGGGTTAGGCAGAGCCATCTTATTGTTTTCTGAGTCCACAGTCGAGTGTATTTCCGCCCTTACATTGAGCACTTCCTGTACTGTTAACCAAGCCTCCTTCTCAGTCCAACGTTTCTATGGCAAACCTGCTTCCCTGCTCATAGCTGACTTGTTTTATTTCATAGTACTTACTTGTGCTGATTATCTAGAGTTTGCTTTTGTCAGTCTTATCAGCTTCAGGTGCTTAGATTGCAGTAATGCTGTCCCATGCCCTGCTTTACACTGCATGTGCTGTCACATGGGGTGTAGGAGGAAGCTCTGAATGATTCTGCAGTCTCCTGGGATTTCAGTGTTGTGTGCTGTAGGAAGTCCTGATAATAGATAGACAAAGTACACAAGGTGTGCTGTAAATCAGGGGAGATCTGGGCATGCTCAGGGACGTCATTCTAAAGGACAAAAAGAATAACAACAATACTAAGCAAGTAAGGAGATATCTACAAGCAGTGTTCAGTAGAGTTTTTTTATGCTGATTTACATGGGACAAAGTTGTGGGGGAGAGTTTACAAACACTTTAATGCAGTATATTTCAATGCATTATTGCATGTTTCCTGCAGTATATTGCAGTGTATTATTGAACATTTAACGCAGTATATTTCAGTGCATTGGTGCACGTTTACCGCACATTTCCCCGCAGTATATTGCAGTGTTACTGCAATTTAACACAGTATATTTCAGTGCATTATTGCAAGTTTAACCAAGTGTATTGCAGTGTGTTAGTGCACGTTTAACACAGTATACAGCCAGGTCCATAAATATTAGGACATCAACACAATTCTAATCTTTTCCCAAGTCCATCTTTCAGGACAGCCACCGTAGAGAGACCCTGGCCCCTCCCCTCTTAGGAAACACCGCCTTCAATTTCACAATTTAAGTCTCATCCTCCCTCCGTCCCCTCAGTTATGGTGTTTCCTCCGGTGGGGAGACACCGCTAAGGAACCTTAGCTAAACAGTCGGCGAGACTGAGGCTATGTTATCTTGAGTGGAGGAGACAGGGGTCTCTCTGGCTCCGCTCAGCAGTCCGATCGTCTATTGGACTACATTCGGCAGTCTGGTCGGCTGGGGAGCTGGACTTTCGTACTGACCGTCTTCCACGTACTCCAAACTTCGCTTAGGGAAAGCAAGAAGTTTGGGGAGGTCCATCCGTTCGTTCAGTGGGGCACTGCAGCAGGATGTTCTAGGTCCCCCTGTGTTTGGAGCTGGAGGCCGGACCGGATGACGGGCAACGTCAGTTCCGGTGGGGGCGGACATCTTCGTTGGATCCACGTCTTCCGGTTCCGGACGCGGTTCATGAAAGGGGACCAAGCGTTCGGCTGGTGCAGCCTCTCTTTCTAAGCTGTACAGGCAGCTGTCGGAGGCACGTTCGTACCACTCTTCCTCAACAAGAGAATGTCCGAAGCAGAGGCTTCAAGAGCTCCTGGGGATAACAGCACCAGCCACTCAAAGGTTAGGGGAACCCTGGGGAGGTGTTCCCTTACTCTGTAACCAGTAGCTCCACTGGTGTTTTTCCTCCTTGGTGGTCAAGGGGAAGGGGAGTGTGTCTGGGATCCTGGTGGTGGTTGATCCTAGGGGGGGCACTCTTGGTGGTCCTCTAAGTAGCGCTGGTGTTTCTTTTTAAACGTATGCTGCCCTCTCTTTTACTGTTTTTCTGTATTTCAGAAAGCCATGAGCAAGTCCCCCCATGGTTCTAGGAAGAAGTGTCCTTCATGTAGAACCTCTATGGAGGATTCCTGGACCAAGGCACTTTGTAAAGAGTGTATTGAGGGGTTGGTTAGGGAGCAGGCAGCAGAACAGGGTGCAGACCTGGCGGCTTCTGTGAAGGAACTCTCTAGTACTTTCCAGTCCTTCAAAACGCTCTTCTCTAGTTTCCAGTGGCCTCAGCCCCAGAGCACTCCTGCAGCAGAGTGTACCACCTAGCTCAGTGGATGTTCCTTCTGTGGATGGGGAGAATCCAGGGGGTTCCAGAGAGGAAGTTGAGGAAGAAGTTGACAGTGCCGCTTTCATCTGATTGTGAGGGATTGGATGGGGAATCCAAAAGAACCTCACGGTATAAACTTTCCCTGGAAGAAGTGGAGGAGCTCTTAGGAGCTTTTCATACCACTTTAGGTATACATGAGGAAAGGAAAGCATTGTCACTCCACGATCAGATGTACAAGGGCCTGGGGGAACAGAAAAAGGGGGTGTTCCCGGTTCATGATGTCTTGATCGATGCCATCAAGAAGGAATGGCAGGATCCCGAAAGAAAACCTTTCTTTTCTGGTGTGTTGAAATGAAGGTCTCCTTTTGCGGTAGAGGAGGCTCTTGTCTGGAATAAATCTCCCAGGTTAGATGCTGCCTTTTCCAAGGTCTCCAGACATACTGATCTGGCCTTTGAGGACATGGGGGTACTTTCAGACCCTATGGATTGAAGGATGGATTCACTTCTGAAAAAAACCTGGGATTCATCACAGGGAAATCTTAAGCCTGCCATGGCAGCCACAGTGGTGGCTCGTAATATGGAGTATTGGCTTACCCAGATTAAGGCACACATTGAAGCAGGGACGGCAAAGGAGACTATTCTATCCTTCTTTCCCATGTTGCTTAAGGGGGTGGCATACATTTCTGATGCTTCGGCTGAATCAGTGCGAATGTCTGCAAGGTCTACGGCTCTGACCAACTCAGCCAGGAGGGCCTTATGGCTGAAGACATGGCAGGGGGACAATGCGTCCAAAACAAAGCTCTGTGGGATCCCTTTTACAGGGGCTTGCTGTTTGGGCCAGGTCTTGAAGCAGTGCTAGATTGCACGGCTAATAAGAAAAAGGCCTTTCCCATTAAGAGGAAGTATGGGGAGCAGTAAAAAGAAAGACTCGTCCTCAAAAAAAAGTTTGAAGCCCCTAGAACTGATCGGCAGAAGAAAAGTTGGGGGCTGAAGGGCAAAGGGCGTGGGGGAGCGATTTTTCGCCCTCCTGAACAGCCCAAAAAGTCTCAATGACAGGGTCATGGTGGGAGGAAGGTTGGGGGCCTTTCTCCCACAGTGGGAGATGATCACCTCCAATCAGTTTGTGTTGGGGATCATCAGAAGAGGTTACCGATTGGAGTTTTCAGAGCCCCCCCCCCCCCCCCGAGACTCCTTGTCATTGAGCTGCCAAAGTGTGCAGAAAAATCGTCTGCCCTTCTTTCCTCTCTTCAGGAGTTAAAGGAACAGGAGGTGGTGGTACGGGTCCCAGCAGGAGAGACAGGCAAAGGCTTCTATTCTCACATTTTTGTGGTTCGCAAGCCTTCGGGAAAGTTCAGGCTCATCCTGGACCTGAAGCCTCTGAATGTCTCAGTCACCTACAGAAGGTTTCGGATGGATTCAGTTTACTCGGTGAAGGCACTTCTTCCACCAAACTGTTTCATGGCATCGATAGATTTAAAAGATGCATACCTGCATATTCCCATCGCAGAGAGCCACCAGCGTTTCCTCAGGCTGGCAATGAAAACCTCAGTAGGGGTGCTACACCTCCAGTTCAAAGCACTTCCCTTTGGGCTATCCTCTTCCCCCGTATCTTCACCAAAGTGATGGCAGAAGTTCTGGCATTCCTGCGTCTCAGGGGAATCTCGGTGATCGCGTATCTCGACAATCTTCTCCTGTTCGCCCCTTCTCCGACGCAGTTGATGTGGGATCTACAGGTAGCAAAAGACCTGTTAATGAGCCTGGGTTGGCTTCTGAACCTAGAGAAGTCCAACTTAATTCCTTCCCAAAGGGTCACTTTCCTGGGGTATGTGTTGGACTCAACAAAACAAAAAGGTAGACAAAGCATTGTTGTTTCTCCAGGGTAGCTGTCAGATCTCAGTGAGGAAGGTCATGTCGGCCTTGGGCTTGCTAACATCCACGCTCCTAGCAGTTCAGTGGGCGGGGTTACATTACCGTCCTCTGCAACTATTCATCTTGAAGGTTTGGGACCACAGCCAGGGGTCTCTGGACTCTCTGGTTTCAGTTCCAACTCAGGTAAAGAGGTCCCTTTGGTGGTGGAGAAAGGGAGCAAATTTGTCGCAAGGTCTAGAATGGATTTTACCAGTATCCAGGGTGGTTACAACCGATGCGAGCGGCTCAGGTTGGGGTGCGCACCTAGACTCCCGTTTGGTACAGGGTACCTGGGAGAGGAGGGAGTCAAAGAGATCCTTAAATTGGAGGGAGCTGTGAGCAGTAGATCTGGCACTCAGGACCCTTCAGAGGGAACTTTGGGGACATCATGTAAGAGTCAGGTCGGATAATTCCTCGGTAGTGGCTTACGTCAACAGGCAGGGGGGCACCAGGAGCGGATCCTTATGGGCCCTAGCAAAAGCCATCCTCAGGTGGGCCAAAGCAAATGTCCTGTCCCTTTCAGCGATACATTTGAAGGGAGAGCAAAATCAGGTAGCAGATTTCCTCAGCAGGAGAACACTGAGAGAAGGCAACTGGGTTCTCAAGCAAGAGGTTTTCGAAATGATCACCCAAAGGTGGGGGAGATTCCTTCGATAGACCTCTTTGCCTCGAGGGAAAAGCAAAAGGTAGCCATATTCTTTTCCATAAACAGGGGGGACGGGTCGTTGGGAGTGGACGCACTACCACAGAGTTGGGGATTCTCCAGGTGCTATGCTTTCCCCCCTCCCGTTCTGATCCCTGCAGTGTTAAGGAAGTTTCAGGCAGAGACCACTACCCTTATTCTAATCACGCCACACTGGCCCAGGAGGCCGTGGTTCTCCGTTCTGAAGGGCCTGTCTGTGGAAACCCCCTGGATTCTCCCAGTCCGGGAGGATCTTCTTTCTCAGGGTCCAATCTGCTGTCCTCAGGTGGAGCGGTGGAACCTTGCAGCTTGGCTACTGAGGAGGAATTGCTGAGGGGCAAAGGGTTCTCAGATCGTTTAGTAGCCACTCTCCTAAGTTGCAGGAAAAAGAAAACTTAGACCATTTACTTGAAGGTATGGAGGCGGTTCAATAGCTGGTGCTCAGAGACCTCCTTCGATGTGCGCAGCTCGGTAGCCGTTCTAGAGTTCCTGCAGGCAGGGGCAGATAAAGGTTTAGCCCTTGGAACCTTGAAGGGTCAGGTATCCGCTTTAAGCGTATTTCTGGAAAGGCATCTAGCATCAGACCCTTGGATAGTGAGGCTCTTTAGAACCTTAAGTAGGCAGAGACCCGTTACAAATTCCCCCTTCCCAGTTTGGGATCTTTCATTAGTTTTACAGGTTCTCACAGGAGAACCTTTTGAGCCATTGGAATCTTGCTCGTTAAGATTGATCACTCTCAAAACAGTGTTTTTGGTGGCGATCACTACGGCAAGGAGAGTGAGTGAACTCGAAGCCCTTTCTGTTAGGGTACCTTTTTTTTTCAGGTTTTTCCGGACCGTTTGATTTTTAAGATGGATCCAGCCTTTTTACTTAAGGTAGCCTCTAGTTTTCATAGAGTCCAGGAGATTGTGCTGCCTACTTTCTGTTCAAATCCGGTGAGAGAACAGGAACACATTTTTCATAGATTGGATGTTTCCTTCATTATTTAGATTACACAAGTCAGTTCAGGAAGTCTGATTCACTTTTTGTGTTATTTTCAGGGGCTAGGAAGGGTTCCAGAGCCTCTAAACGTACAATAGCCAGATGGTCAAGGTCAGCCATTGGGCAGGCTTACGTGACAGGGGGGTTAGAACCCCCAGTTGGGATCAGAGCACACTCAACCAGGGCAGTGGCAACATCTCAGGCAGAGTGGACTGGTGCTTCTCCTGAACAGATCTGTAGAGCTGCAACGTGGTCCAGTTTTTCTACGTTCGTGAAGCATTATAGATTGGATCTTCTGTCAACCAAAGACCAAGCCTTTGGTCGTAAAGTGCTGCAAGCAGTGGTCCCACCCTAAGGTAAGGTGCTCGCTTATCCTCTCTACGGTGGCTGTCCTGAAAGACGGACTTGGGAAAAACTGAGTTATTTACCGGTAACATCCTTTTCCGGGAGTCTTTCAGGACAGCACCGGTTCCCACCCAGGTTTTTGGATATCTTTGGGAACTCATCACATGAGACCGTCAGGTAAGATTAAAAGTTTGTTTGACATGTTCTTGCGTCTCCCCAGTTGGCCGGAGGTACTCTGGAAGAACTGAGGGGACGGAGGGAGGATGAGACTTAAATTGTGAAATTGAAGGCGGTTTTTCCTAAGAGGGGAGGAGCCAGGGTCTCTCTACGGTGGCTGTCCTGAAAGACTCCCGGAAAAGGATGTTACCGGTAAGTAACTCCGTTTTTTGGCTCTATACACCACCACAATGTATTTGAAATGAAACAAACAAGATGTGCTTTAACCCTTTGAGGACCAAGGGACTTATTTGTCCCATGTTTTTAATTGCCTGTATCATCTGATTAAGAACTTAAAATAGTTTTTTTGGGTTTGAGTCAAAATATCAGTTCTTATCAACAAATGGATCAAACTTTTTGCCAGTTATTTCATGAAATGGCTTAGTTACAGCAACTGACGTGTACAAACTTAAAAAAAAAAATGACGGTAATCTTATGGTCCTCCAAGGGTTAACTGCAGACTTTCAGCTTTAATTTAAGGGTATTTACATCCAAATCAGGTGACCGGTGTAGGAATTAAAACAGTTTGTATATGTGCCTCCCACTTTTTAAAGGGACCAAAAGTAATGGGACAGAAACAATCATCCATCAAACTTTCACTTTTTAATACTTGGTTGCAAATCCTTTGCAGTCAATTACAGCCTGATGTCTGGAACGCATAGACATCACCAGACGTTGGGTTTCATCCCTGGTGATGCTCTGCCAGGCCTCTACTGTAACTGTCTTCAGTTCCTGCTTGCTTGTTCTTGGGGCATTTTCCCTTTAGTTTTGTCTTCAGCAAGTGAAATGCATGCTCAATCGCATTCAGGTCAGGTGATTGACATGGCCATTGTATAACATTCCACTTCTTTCCCTTAAAAAACTCTGGCTGCTTTCGCAGTATGTTTTGTGTCATTGTCCATCTGCACTGTGAAGCACCGTCCAATGAGTTCTGAAGTATTTTGCTGAATATGAGCAGATAATATTGCCCGAAACACTGAATTCATCCTGCTGCTTTTGTCAGCAGTTACATCATAAATTAATATAAGAGAACCAGTTCCATTGGCAGCCATACATGCCCATGCCATGACACTACCACCACCATGTTTCACTGATGAGGTGGTATGCTTTGGATCATGAGCAGTTCCTTTCATTCTCCATACTCTTCTCTTCCCATCACTCTGATACAAGTTGATCTTGGTCTCATCTGTCCATAGGATATTGTTCCCGAACCGTGAAGGCTTTTTTAGATGTTGTTTGGCAAACTCTAATCTGGCCTTCCTGTTTGAGGCTCACCAATGGTTTACATCTTGTGGTGAACCCTCTGTATTCACTCTGGTGAAGTCTTCTCTTGATTGTTGACTTTGACACACATACACCTACCTTCTGGAGAGTGTTCTTTATCTAGCCAACTGTTGTAAAGGGTGTTTTCTTCACCAGGGAAAGAATTCCTCGGTCATCCACCACTGTTGTTTTCCATGGTCTTCCGGGTCTTTTGGTGTTGCTGAGCTCACCGGTGCATTCTTTTTAAGGATGTTCCAGTTGATTTGGCCAAACCTAATGTTTTTGCTATCTCTCTGATGGTTTTTTTTTTTTTTTTCAGCCTAATGATGGCTTACTTCACTGCTAGTGAATACATATAATTGGATAACACCTCAAATTTATTGGGATTTTTAAGGCAATATAGAAAAAAATACTAAAATGTAATAAAAATTTATATATTTTTTCATATATAACTATCAAAAGATATTACAAAACCACAATGATCCATAAAATAACAGTGTTGTGCTAACATATGTGTATGGCATAGAATGTTACTACATGCGTAGACTCTATCCAGCAAAACAGGCAGCTCTTTTCATACGCGTTTCGAAAAATGTGCATTAACAATTTCTTCTTCAGGGAAGCCACTGTCTGCAAGCACACAACAAGCAATAAATATTACAGAAATTACATATATACAAATGACATGATACATTGGAACCCAATACTTGAATACTCACATGCTATTTCTGTACCAAAAGTAGGCACTATCTCCTCTTTAGGCGACCGTTCCAGAAATGGAAAGACAGGCCAAGAGAGGAGGGGATTGAGCCACAAACGTGGAGATGGTAAGGATAATATGGATCTGTTTGCAAGGTCACCGCATTCAAAGCCCTGGAGTCCAAATGAACTCAACAAAGGATGGGAATAAAAGATTCCTTTGCACAAATGTCCAATGGCCCATCAAATAGGAAGATGTAGGTCTTTTAGACAAGATTGAGGTTTATATAACATAACAACAAAAAGAACCAAGAAACATTTTAGTCTACTCCCTAGCCTTACATCTAACATAGGACAGAGATTCCCAAAGTGTAGCTTACCGCCATAACGAGGTTCAATCGTTTCCTAGTTTTATACGAATATCACCGAATCTGGGGCATCCAAAAGGACATAGGAGAAATTCCCACCTACTTAGAGCTTCTGGCGTCTGCCTTAAATAGCCCTTATTGAGTGGATTGGCGCCAAAAAACTTCCTCCAATCAACACAGAGGCTCCTCCCATCTCTCTAACCACTTCATTCTGATTGGAGGTTCTCCGAAGAGCTCCTCCTCTTTTCAACAATAACTTTTTTTCATTGGAGATCACCTAGGTGATTGCTCCAGGTATATAGATTCTTATTGGTCAAAATTGCGGCGTTTTTCCCGCCGTTTACATCACTTCCGGTATGGCCACTTCCGCCGGAACCGGAAGTGACGTCACTTCCGCCCGGAACCGGAAGTGACACAAAAAAAAAACTTTTGTACTTCCTGGAGAAAACAACTTGCAGTCATTGCTTACAGTCATTGCCCAGTAAGATATTATAAGAATGCATGGGAGGAAATAAACACTACAAAATGAATCGCTAAATCTATTGCAATCCATTTGAAAGGGGGCTCATCCTAATAGACTCAAATTAATGGGCATGTGGAAATTAATCCACAAAAGTGACCATAACTAATACAGATACACCAATTAGGATTTGTCACCTGCAGTGTGTCACTAAGGCAAGAGCTAAAACCACCGACACAGGAATAAACTGGATAAACCTCCAGATGCCACACACAGTGGCTATTAGGAACTAAAACCAATGCCCAAATTAGTGGCAAAAAAAGGGGAGCAAAGAAAGGGGTAAGAATAACCCCAACCACAGTGCCCTCCCGACAAAACCACCCCGATGGGCTTACCTGTGCCGGGAATGCGGTGACCACAGATCCCACCAAACCTATTATAAATCACTTAAAAACATGTTAAAGACATCAAGTATTGTTCACATAAAGAAAATTGTGTATAAAGATACAAATGTATTTTATTTTTATATTGTTAAGAAAGGAAAAAAAAAAAAAGAAGAGAAACAGAATCACATCTGGGTAAGGAGCCCAATTGTCCACCAACCAGCTAATCATTCAGTTTTACCTGAAACATAGCCCTCCAGGAATGGCCTGAAGCTCTCTGTTTCATTAAGCCCTGGATAAATTGTAGCTTCCAAGAATTTGATCCAACGCATTTCACGTTGCAAGAGTGTCTTGTTCCAATCCCCCCCTCTGATAGGTATATGTACCCGGTCTATCACAGTAAAGTTTACAACCGGCATCCTATATGCATAAGCGTCCGCAATATGTCTCCCCAAAGGGAGATAGAGGTTGCAGATCCTCATGGCAGACAAGTGTTTACTAATACGTTGGCCTAATTCTTGTTTGGTCTTTCCAATGTAGAAAGCCCCGCACTCACATTGAAACAGGTAAACAACGCCTTTAGTTTTGCAATTAGCGAAGTGTTTTAGTCGAAAACTCTCACCGTTAGGTAACTTGAAAGTAGTCTGTTGTTTTATGTATTCACAGCAGGAACAAGACCCACATGGGTATGTTCCCCAAGTTTTGCACGGATCTAGGCGTTGGTTACCCTTATATTCACTTTGTACCAATGAATCCCCAAGAGAGCCGGCCTTACGAAAGGTGATTTGAGGTTTTGGGGTAACAACCGTCGATAATATTGGATCCTCTGTTAATATTGACCAATATTTTGTAAGAACATTTTTTATTTTGTCATGCTCGTTTGAAAACCGTAATATTAATCTAGTTGTATTCTCGTTCTTCTTAGACAAACTTTGCTATTTGGTAAAAGTAAACCTATCTTGATTTTTAACACAGTTAAAGGCCTTTTTCAGGCAGGTTTTTGTATATCCCCGTAGCAATAATCTTTTGCTCAATTCATCCGCCTCTTTTTGAAAGGCTTCATTGGTTGTACAGTTGCGTTTAATTCGCAACATTTGACTATATGGAATGGATTTTTTCAGAGATTCCGGATGGAAACTGCTGGCATGCAAAAGCGTGTTGCCGGCAGTTTCCTTCCTGAATAATTTTGTAGTGAGTTGCCCCACTGCATCTTTCATGATGGTAATGTCTAAGAAATCAATTTGGGTCCGATTATAGGACATAGTGAAAAAAAGATTCAGATTATTTTGATTCATCACTTCAAGACAAGTTTTTAATATTTCCTCCGGGCCATTCCAAACCATAAATACATCGTCAATATAACGTTGCCACAGTACGATGTACTTACTGTATGTGGCCCATGCCTCATCAGACAAAAAGGTTGTGGTAGTGAAAGCTCTTTGGATCTCATATTGAGAGTTGACAGAAACAGATTCCAAATGCAAATAGCCCACTTGAAATGAACTCTGGACCCTTTATCTGCTCCTTGTAAATGGGATAATGATGGAATAATACACACCTGGCCATGGAACAGCTGAGCAGCCAATTGTCCCATTACTTTTGGTCCCTTAAAAAGTGGGAGGCACATATACAAAGTGTTGTAATTCCTACACTGTTCACCTGATTTGGATGTAAATACCCTCAAATTAAAGCCGCAAGTCTGCAGTTAAAGCACATCTTGTTCATTTCAAATCCATTGTGGTGGTGTATAGAGCCAAAAATATTAGAATTGTGTTGATGTCCCAATATTTATGGACCTGACTGTATTTCAGTACATTGGTGCATATTTAACACGGTATATTATAGTGCACCAGTACAGTTTTATTGCATAAATAAAGTGATCTTGTGCAATTCCTCTAATGTCACTCTGTGCATATCGTAATCCAAAACAGTATATAAAAATCAATCAGTATCATAAATAATTGTGAGCTAAATCAAATATTGAAACAGAAATGATCAGTACAAGTATCAGTCAACAAATAAACTGAATAAAGATCTTCTTAATTGTACTTTGACCAATAGTTCTCAGAACTCTCACCTCAATAATGTGACTAGAAAGCGTTATGGACAAATATATGGGCTGGTGGTCCTTCCTTGGTATATTTTTCTCCTTATCACATCTATATGGAATCCAGGCTCCAGAATCTTGAAGTATCACTAGTAACTCCAAACCACATGTGGGAATTAAATATATAGAATGCCTCCCATAGCGTAAAATAGTTTAAAATATGCAGTTTATCAAAAGACAAATGGGTGCTTACGTCAATGTACGTTTAAAGCGCATGAATGTAAAAATAATGGAGTAAGATAGCCTCTCACGTCACTTCCGGTCCACTATTCATGTCGGCCATGCCCTATGTATTACATCACATCACGTGACCTCATCAGTTTTACTGCAGTATATTGTGGAGTGTGTCTGTGTAGTGAGTATTCAAGTTAAAGTGCACCAAACACCATTTTCCATTAAATAAAGTGCATTCACGTACACATTTTCCCATCTATTACATCTTGTTAATTTTTTTTTTTTTTGAGTTTTTACATTTCTGTCCAAGTCAGTCCTCAATTTAAAGTGCACCAAATGCCACTTTTTCATTCAATAATGTGCTAATCATACATTTCCACTTTCTATTAAATTTGGGTAATATGCCATCATGTCTGGGAGTCCAACAAGGAGAGGCAGATGTTCAGGCGGCACTGTGAAGGGGCAGCAGCCTCTGTGTCCACAGGCAAAGGTAGATGTGGTCCATCCTCATTTCCTCTGTTTACTGATGTTGTCCATGCTATCCAGCTCCAGCATGCAGAGGAGGTGGTGGACTGGTTTACTAAACCATCTGCATCCTCTTCATGGCTAGAGACTAGTGTGAAGTCCACTATAGCTGCCAGAGTGGCGTATTTTGCCTCGTTGTCCAGAGCTAATCCTGCCATAGCCCCAGCATCGGGCATGGAGGAGTTAGCGGAGTTATTTGAAAACAGCATCAGCCACTTGCTCCTTGACTATACACAGCCATTACTTGGTTCACATCCTGGTTCTTAGGTTGTGGAAGGTAGGAGCATGAGCCTACAGAGAGGGGAAAAAACTGGTTAACAAATTGTCATTCATGTTCCCTCAGCCACAGCGTATTGCCAAGTTGGCTCCAGTGATAAGGAGGATGGAAGGGATGATGATGATGAGGGACTTTTGTGGCAGATAGAACAGAGGAGGAAAGTGAGGATGAGGCACAACCCCCAAAAAGGCAGCCATCATGGAGGAGTAGAGAGCAGCCACCCTTTTCCACCAGATTATGGAGCTGTTATCTCCCGGCCCATTTCCCACAGCTCAGCGGTCTGGGCCTTTTTTAGCACATGTGCAGCTGATCGCACTGCCGCAATTTGGAAACGTTGCCTGAAGCAGATTAAGCATGGCAAAAACACCAGCCATTTGGTTACAACATGCTTGAGAGGGCATTTAATCTACCATCACTCAACCTGTTGGCAAGAGCACCTGAAACAAAAGGGACACAATTCTGCTCCTCCTCACTCCTCAACTTTCTGGTCTACCCCCACTACACCTCTCTCGCTCAGCACCTCCAATGACAGGGATGATGGTATAGCGAAGGATGTCAAAGGTCCTTGTAGCACGTCTAACCAGTAGCACACCACCAGCTGTAGACAATAGTAGAAAAATGTCTCTGTCCTATCTGCTGCAGCGAAAAAAAAAAATGCAGTCACTGCCATCCACATACCCAGAGTCTAAATTCAAGCTTGTCAAAGCTGCTGGTTTTACAACTTCTGCCTTTCTGTCTGGTGGATTCTGCCCCCTTCCGTGATTTCATAGAATGTGCTGTACCTGTCAGGGCTGGTCTCAGCCCTTACTTCTCAAAGCTGGTTTCTCAGCTGTCGGCTAATTGCCAGCTCCTATCTCTCCACAGTGTTTTTCTGCCACTTCCCCATACAGCTACTGGTGATGATGCAAGACTTGTCAGCTCCACCCCCTCCTCCTCCTCCATGCACTCCTCTGCTGGATCATCCTAAGAACCACCAGTACCTCTTATGCCTTCAAGGGGTTATTCCATCAGTTAGGCTAAAAGGTGCCATGCAGTGCTTCAGCTGGTCTATGTAGGGGACATGAGCCACACTGTAGCGGAGATCCCTGCAGTTCTGCAGGGGTAGGCCCAGAGGTGGTTTACACCACAGCTTGAGCCAGGAAGGATGGTGTGCGATAATGGCCACCCTTACACAGTTCAATTTGGTGGTGCATTGTTTCTTTAGCAGGTACCCAGGTTTGGCACAATGACAGGCTCAGGCGGGGAAGGAGGAGGAGGAGAATAGGATTCTTGCAGTTTAGGAGGCACTGAAGCAGGGGAAGACATACATCAACTCTAACCAGGTGGTTTTCCATCCCCAGAACCCTTGGCTGTAGTACGTGGCTGGGAGGAGGCAGTTCCAGATACTGTAATCCTCAGTGACCCAGAGGAGTCTGCTTCTCATGCCTCTGCAAACTTGCAGTGCATGGGTTCCCTCATTCTTCAAAGCTTGCGAAAGAATACGTGGCATCACGGAGAAGGATCACTATTGGTTGGCAACCCTCCTTGACCACCTTTTATAACGGGAAAGTCTTTAACTCATCCCATCCCCACAGAGGGAGCAGAAGGTGAAATCTCTTGAAGACACCTTAAAGAGGCGTTTATACAATGCCTTTTCAGAATCTGGTAGGTTACAGTCCTTAGGGAAATGTAGTTTTGAGGCTTTTGTCGGACAAGAGAGGAGAAGTGGAGAAGGGGTGATGCTTTTCAAAAAATGTTAGTCCTCGGCGCGCAGGGCCAGGGTTTTTAAACCCTATAAATAAATGGTTAGAACAACAAAAAAAAGGAGATCCCCTATATGGTGGACTTTAAAGGCACGAGATATTTATTTCGAAAAAAATAAGTCATCCTCTCCACTTGCTGGAAAGATGATGAGACGAGAGGCCACATAAGGAACTCTGCTATTTAAAGAGCTGCGACCATGTAGAACCCAAGGTCCTCAGGGCAGGCAGTAGGTCAATCCTTACAGGGCTCTCTTTTTTGTTTCTTACCCCAGTGTGCCCTTTGGCTCTCCCCGCCTTTCGCGGTATACATGCAACCCTCCCTATAGTGGAGGAGGGGGATTTATCACCTAAACACTTAGAAGCCCGTCAGCTGACAGAGGAACTGCAATCTATGCATGCTCTCTGGGGACTCCTAGAGTGAAGATCCAGGAACTTTTCTGTCCTAGCACATGGTTTTAAATCATTGAAGTGTTTCTGCACATACTCTCCCTACCGCCGAACGCTATAAAGCGACTGTGTGAACGAGAAAACTATTGGATTTATACATTAGACACACTATTGCCAGGAGGCCTAAATGAGGGCATCAAAGTGAAAGTTCCGCTATAATATAATTTTATATAATTATATATAGTCCCTCACATCTTACACATTCCCATTTGTTTAATTCCCTCTTTAAAATAATGATTATATAATTTAACTTAAGTGCAATGCACATTTCGTCAGCCGGTGCAGATTATAGGTCTTGTTTGTTTTCCATTTGCCAATTTGTACACGTTTTGGTTCTTGTATACGTTCTAGTATTTCTCATTACATGCTCTAGCATTCGCCTAAGAATTTATCTAGGTACATGTTATTATATATTTCAACTGTTTCTATAGTTGTATAGAATCTTGTTCCCATAATGTCACCAAGGTTTACATAAGCCCGCCAAGTCCATCCGGCTTCCATCCCCCATCCCTTTCCCACGCAGGGGTACATGCACTATTATGGGTGCATATAGTCAATTACATACATAATCATACATATAAATCAGTCTCCCCATCCGTCCATCCCACGATCATATATATATATATTTTTTTTTCATATACATAATTTTTTATACATGCTTTTATCATTTATTTTATTCATAATGAGTCTTTTTTTAAAAAATATAATGGGAAATTAACAGGATGATAATCCATGGATTATTAGAAAATATATTTCAATATTTATTATTTGCAACATCCCATAAGCAGTCCCATGCTCAGTGTCCATAAAAATCAATAACTAAAAATTAAAATGAATATGTACCTCACATACCTTTTCTAAGTATCCATTTCTCAGTAGCTACATATCCTTGAGCACCATGTATCTAATTGCAAGTATATCAATATTATTACTGTCCTTTTCAAGCCCCTCCCCTTCCCCCCAATCTTAGCCACACAGACCTAGTTCCCCATTTGATGTTTACACAATTTCCATGGTTACAAAACGTTCTGCCCAATCACTATCTAGCCCCAAGTATATATTCCCACTTCCAATATGGCCACCAGCCAAGCCTGACGAAGGAGCACGCATGCTTCAAACGTGAGCACCACCTGCCTGTATCGCTCCCGGAAGTGAGGTCAACAACGCTGTGCCGTGAATCACGGAGTGTCCCTCTCCTGCGCTCCAACTATCTGGAAGTGCTGAACACCTGTAGCATAGCACCACCGGACGAACACGAGGACACAGGATCTATAACAGAGGACTAAGACCTCCAGTCCACGACCTCCCTTTACACCCAGGAAAGCGCGGATGACAGAACATTATTACTGATATGCTGGCCTAATTCTACTCAAATGTTTTTAAACCCTATAAATAAATGGTTTTACCGTATACGCTGCACTTAGAGGGCGCCATCCTTTCTTTGTTCTTGTCCTTGTTGCAGAGCTCCTTCTAGCTTTTTTTTTTGGACTGGCAGACCTCTATGGCATCAGCATCCGATATCCTCACACTACATTTAAAGGGCGTTTTAATTTTTATGGTTTCACGTTAAACATCAGTAAATCACTGCTCATTTAAAAATTATGTTTTTTACATTGATACATGTTCCCCAGAGCAGTACCTGGACCCTCATACCCTTTGTATGCCCAATTACTAGCATATAAGCCTTCAAAATTGGCACTTGATTTTTTCCGGTTCGAGTCCCATAGCATTCAATAGGGGTTGTTATTCGCCTACAAACTTTTGCGATGTATGAAAATTCGGCCACAAACCGAACCGGGGATTGTTCGGGCCACGCCTAAAAATTAGTACTTAAAAAATCTGCTAAAGTCCCCACACTTCCATAGGATATATTACAGAATGTTAAAGCAGACATTACACTACAAGAAATCAATCAAGCTATTAAAATTATTTTCCTGGGGAATAGTCCAGGATTTGATGGCTTCACTCTTCTTTATTATAAGGGATTCCAAGAATCACTAATGCCGCGTACACACGTATCAGACTATCTGGCGGACTTAATCTGGTGGACTGTCCGCCGGACTTTCCGAACGAGCTACCTGCCCACATACGGTACTTTTGCGGCGGACTAGGTCTGGCGGACTTAGTCCGCCGGACTATCCGCCGTACTTTTGAAATGAACGGACTCGCCCACACACACGGAGGAAAGCTGGGACCAGCGAAGGAAGCGTCGCTGGCCCTGTCACCTGGTATGGACTTAAAGGGGAATCCCCATGCCGAAATAACGACGTGGGGGTCCACTCTAGGTCCATATCAGACCCTTATCCAAGCACACTACCCGGCCAGTCAGGAAAGGGGGTGGGGACAAGCGAGCGCCCCCCCCTCCTGAGCCGTACCAGGCCACGTGCTCTCAACATGGGGGGGTGCTTTGGGGTGGGGGGCGCGCCCCCCACCCCAAAGCACCTTGTCCCCATGTTGATGAGGACAAGGGCATCTTCCCTACAACCCTGGCCGTTGGTTGTCGGGGGTCTGCGGGCGGGGGCCTTATCGGAATCCGGGAGCCCCCTTTAATAAGGGGGCCCCAGATTCCGGCCCCCCACCCTATGTGAATAAGTATGGGGTACAATGAACCGCTACCCATTCACCTGTGAAGAAAATGTAAAAAAAAAAAAAAACACAACACACAAGGTTTAAAATTTATTTATTGCACTGCTCCGGGGGTCTTCCGTCTTGGGGGTCTTATCGCCGGACTCCTCCGCTATCTTCCGCTAGCTCTAGCGGAGGAGCCCAGCTTTCTTCTTCGTCTCCGCCCGGGAGTCTTCGCCCTTGTACACACTTGAAGACACAAATCCGTCGTATTTTGTCCGACGGATCTTGTCCGAAACTGTTGCATACACACGGTCCGACAAAGCTGTCAGAAAATCCGATCTTTCAGAACGTGAGGACGTAATTTCGTTACGATGGGACTACGTTCAGGCTAGTAGCCAATAGCTTTGATGTAGGAATTTCATCTGAGCATGTGTGGCACTTTGTCCAATCGGAATACTCTACACATGATCGGAGTATGTCCGATCAGAGCATTTTTGTCGGAAAATATTTCCGGCAAGTTGGAAAAGTTGGTCCAACGGATATTCCGATGGAAACAGTCCGATGCAGACCACACACAGTCGAAATATCCAACAAAACGCTCCGATTGGACACATTCCGTCGGAATCTCCGATCGTGTGTACAAGGGCTTCTTCCGACTTTGGGGGTTCCTGTCCCCCTCTTCGGGGGTCTTGTTCCCCTCTTCGGTTCCTCTTGCCTGGCCTCCGCGCCTTCTTCTAGCTCTTTTAAAAGCAGTGGCCTGGTCTTCTGTTGCCGTCTTCTGTTCTTCTGTTCTTGAGCCGTTGCCTCGTCGCTGTCTCTGGCCACAATGACAGGCGTGCAGCGACTTATATAGGGACATCGCCGGATGATGTCCCCGCCCATTATGATGTCACAGTCCCATCCTCTGGGACTGGGACATCATAATGGGCGGGGGCATCATCCGGCGATGCCCCTATATAAGTCGTTGCAGGCCGCGTGCCTGTCATTGTGGCCAGAGACAGAGACGAGGCAACAGCTCAAGAAGAGAAGAACAGAAGAAGAGAAAACGGCAACAGAAGACCAAGCCACTGCTTGTAAAAGAGCTAGAAGAAGGCGCGGAGGCCAGGCAAGAAGAACCGAAGAGGGGGACAAGACCCCCAAAGTCAGAAGAAGAGGGCGGCGGCGAAGAAGAAAGCCGGGCTCCTCCGCTAGTAAAAGAGCTAGCAGAAGATAGTGGAGGAGTCCGGCGAGAAGACCCCCGAAGACGGAAGAAGACCCCCGGAGCAGTGCAATAAATTATTTTAACCCTTGTGTGTTGTGTTTTTTTTCACAGGTGAATGGGTAGGAGTACATTGTACCCGATACTCATTCACATAGGTTGGGGGCCCGGGATCCGGGGGCCCCTTATTAAAGGGGCTCATGGATTCCGATAAGCCCCCCACCCGCAGACCCCAACAACCAACAGCCAGGGTTGTCGGGAAGAGGCCCTTGTCCTCATCAACATGGGGACAAAGCACCCCCCATGTTGAGGGCACACAGCCTTGTACGGCTCAGGAAGAGGGGGGGCGCTCGCTCGTCCCCACCCCCTTCCCTGGCAGGCCGGGTAGCGTGCTCGGATAAGGGTCTGATATGGACCTAGAGGGGGACCCCCACGCCGTTTTTTCGGTGTAGGGCTTCCCCTTTAACTCCATACCAGGTGACTGGGCCAGCGACGCCTCCTTCGCTGGTCCCGGTTACCTGGAGCCGTGCTCAAAATGAGCGGACTTTTCTCCAGGCGGGAAAAGTCCGTTCATTTCAAAAGTACGGCGGACTAGCACACACATGGCCGTATTGTCCGCCGAAATGCGAGTCCGGCAGACATACTTATGTGCAAAACTACTTTTAGTCCGCCGAACTTTTGGGTAAAAAAAAAGTCCACCGGAGCCCACACACGGGCGGATTGTCCGCCGGACTTTTCCACCGGATTGTATGATCGTGTGTACACGGCTTTACTCTGTATTATTGTGGACATTTCAACTCTTTGGGCTCTTCTCCTCACGAGACATAAATTACTTAGCACATAGCTGTCTTAGCAAAATCAGGTAAAGATCCCTGATGTTGCACTAGTTATCGACTGATATATTTAGTAAATGTCAATACCAAATTGTGGCTTTGTGCCAAGCAGAGAAACGAGGGATAATGTGTTTAAAACCCCTTTTCCCCATTCATGTAGCCAATAACCTGAAATCTCAACTACTACTCTTGTTGGCTGACACCCAAAAAATTTTTGACCGTACATTGAGATTTCGAGTGAATTACCAAGAGTCTAGGGGTGGGCCATAAAATGATATTGGCTTCTATGGCACTAGTCTAGGACATGTAAAATGGAAGCTTTCTGCAGCACTTCAATTATACAATGGCACGCACCAAGGATGTTCATAAGCTCCACTTTTATTTATCCTCTCACTAGAATCTGTCCTGGTGACAATCCACATTATGCTAATATCCAGAGAATTCCAACCAAGAATAGAAACCAAAAAATTGCAGTTTGCGCTAATGCTTTGCTTATTTTACACAAGATCCCCCATTTCTTTACCTAAGGCAACTTCACACTTGGTGATGTCTCAAACTTTACAATAAACTTGCCCACATCCTAAATAATTGACATTATGGCACCTAGACTAGAGTAGGAGCGCATCTGTCCCAAGTTACTGTTCTAATTGCAAGCTCAGGCGCTTCGATACCTAGACGTCTTACTAACGCTTTTGATAGGCCTATAATTCCATTTTATACACTATGTAGTTTAAAAGCAGCAGGAGGGTTCTCTCTCCTAGATTTCTGACTATATTATCTAGCAGCCTCCCTTATGCAATTTTCAGACTCGACCTACAGTGCCTCGCAAAAGAGCTGGGTAAGCATAGGAAGGGGTCTAAGGGACAAACATTTGGAGCATATTATTTTGCACTGACCTCATCTATTACCATATATACTGATCTCTCACCTATTACTGTTCTCTTGCCTTTGATTGGGACTATTTTCCCCCATGGGAAAAGATGATCCAGCATATCTCACCCATTTTAAACCTACAGAACAAAACTACTAAAGCATTTTTCATTTTTATTTACTCTAGAATGGCATTGCTTCCCACCACACCTTAAAAAAAAAAGAGAGCAAGATCTCATTAGAATTTTTCAACTTAGATGAACCTTCTATCTTGATACCACTACATTGGAAATAATAAAAAATTCTGGAGCGATCTTCAGTGCTAATACTAGGTGTCTCATTTAGCTTACATAGTAAATTGGAACCTACACCAGAAGGTTAAAGACTGGGTTACCCTAGCACATTTTATAATTCCTCAATGCTTGAGAACGCTTCATGGATATACCCTCCCCATATTTCAACTTGGTCTAATACCCATCCCTTAAACAACCAGACATTGGAGGTTTTCCTTCAGATGGCTAAGGCGTCTTTTTCAGCCCCTTTGCTTAGCCCAGTGTTTCTCATCTCCGGTCCTCAAGGCACCCCAACAGGTCATATTTTCAGAATTTCCCTCAGATGAAATGGCTGTGGTAATTACTAGGGCAGTGAAACTGATCAAATCATCTGTGCAAAATAATGGAAATCCTGAAAACATGACCTGTTGGGGCGCCTTGAGGACTGGAGTTGAGAAACACTGGCTTAGCCTATTGACTCCGCTTTGCTCTAATATGGATTCCAGGCATAAAAGATAACTTTCTGTTACCGATCTGGCCTCGTAAAGCACTGTGTAAATGGGTGGCATTATAGAAGTACCTGTAATAAAATAGTCTTAGCTTCTCACCTTTTTGGAGGGGCACACTATTATTTCTGGAAACTCTCAATGCATATCTTGCCCCCACTCACTCTTCCATACTGGACATACTTATAGATAAAGCATTTTCTAACCAGAAGTGAAACATTAACATTCAGGCACAAGACCTCTAAGCCCTTGTACACACGGTCGGAGATTCCAATGGAATGTGTCTGATCGGACCGTATTGTCGGATAATCCGACTGTGTATGGTCTCCATCCGACAGACCAAGTTTTCCAACTTGTCTATAAAATTTTCCGACAACATGATCCGATCGGACTTTGTCCGATCATGTGTAGAGAATTCTGATCGGACAAAGTGCCACGCATGCTCAGATCAAATTCCTAAACCAAAGCTATTGGCTACTAGTATGAACGTAGTCCCGTCCTAACGAAATAACGTCATCACGTTAAGTACGATCAAATTTTCTGACAACTTTGTCCGACTGTGTGTATGCAACAGTTTCGGACAAAATCCGACGGATTTGGTTGTCGGAATGTCCGACCATGTGTACAAGGGCTTACAGTTCTAGAATCTCTTTGTTGCAGAAAAAACCCTCAGTGACATCTAATCTCAACACTATACTCATCATTTAGGGATTTTTCAGCTAATCAAGTACCATGGTAGCTCTCAGATTCTGAATAGGAATCCATTTGTACTTTTATACATAAAGGTTCCTTGAACCTTGCAACCCAGAAAGGTGGGTATAAAGGGACCAAAATGGTACAGCAGTGTTTCTCAACCTTTTTACGGCAAAGTACCCCTGCGAGTCTAAAAAAAAAAAAAAATCCTAAGTACTCGTCTCGAGAAAGTGATGGGCACCGATAGGCGGCACTCATAGGAGGCACTGATGGCTGCACTGATGGCTGGGCATGCTGACATGTGTAGTTCTATAGGCAGTAGTGATGGCCGAACGGTTCGCCCGGCGGTCGTTTCGCGGCGAATTTCCGACTTTCGCCGTCCGCGGGTTCGAACGCCTTTTTCCGTCGTTCGCCCCGGCGGACTTACGTGTTTAATGTATACAAGAACTTTAACCTTTCGTGACACGTTTATCATGTGTTACAGGACAACCAATTGAGACATGACAGCTCATGGACACTTGGACATTCCCCCTAACCTATAAATACACCCGATCCGGTGGCCATTTTACATTCTTTCTTCTGTCACTGTAGGGAAAGGATCCTGTGTGGAGTAGGGACAGAGAAAACGCTAGCTATTTGGTACACAAAAGTTCTTTTCAGGACTGGTATAGGTGTTAGGTCAGCAGCCTGAGTTTCTTTTGTCAGTTTAGATAAAGGGACAGAGCGCTGTATGCTGCTATTTTAGGGACAGCTCAGCCAGATTAGTCTTTCTTCATCATCATCATCATCATCATCATTAGCTGTTACTATCAGGTCCACAAAAGAGCTGTTCCAGCTAATCGTTCCAGCCTACTCTTTTTTGCCAATTTGTATAGGGACAGGCAGGAAGCAGTGTGTCAGGCAGTGAGGATAATTTTAAAGACTTGCTGTTACTATTAGTTCCACAAAGGTTCTTTTCAGGACTGGTATCAGTGGTACGGTAATAGGCTTGTACACGTATAATATTCTTTCTTCCAAATATAGAAAGAATATTATACTTGACTGCTGCCCTTCTGCTGCAGTCTGCTAATCATTCACAACTCACTTGTTCCACAAAGCTCTTTATCAGGACTGGTAACTTGGTCTGTCTAGGGTGCTACGGTACATAGGCTTGGGTGCGGTACAGTCTGCTGTTCTGTAAGGACCGCTATCGGTCCACAATACATAGGGTTGCCGTGCACTACTGCTGACCGCTGCCCTATACTGCAGCAGTCCTTCAGCGGTATAGGGACTGACGCACAGTCTGCTAAACACTAATACACAACCTGCTTGGTCCACAAAAGTTCTTATAAGGACTGGTAACTTGGTATAGGGTGCTACGGTACATAGGCCTGAGTGCAGTACAGTCTGCTGTTCTGTAAGGACCGCTATCGGTCCACAATACATAGGGTTGCCGTGCACTACTGCTGACCGCTGCCCTATACTGCAGCAGTCCTTCATTGGTATAGGGACTGACGTACAGTCTGCTAATCACTAACACACAACCTGCTTGGTCCACAAAAGTTCTTATAAGGACTGGTAACTTGGTATAGGGTGCTACGGTACATAGGCCTGAGTGCAGTACAGTCTGCTGTTCTGTAAGGACCGCTATCGGTCCACAATACATAGGGTTGCCGTGCACTACTGCTGACCGCTGCCCTATACTGCAGCAGTCCTTCATTGGTATAGGGACTGACGTACAGTCTGCTAATCACTAACACACAACCTGCTTGGTCCACAAAAGTTCTTATAAGGACTGGTAACTTGGTATAGGGTGCTACGGTACATAGGCCTGAGTGCGTTACAGTCTGCTGTTCTGTAAGGACCGCTATCGGTCCACAATACATAGGGTTGCCGTGCACTACTGCTGACCGCTGCCCTATACTGCAGCAGTCCTTCAGCGGTATAGGGACTGACGCACAGTCTGCTAAACACTAACACACAACCTGCTTGGTCCACAAAAGTTTTTATAAGGACTGGTAACTTGGTATAGGGTGCTACGGTACATAGGCCTGAGTGCAGTACAGTCTGCTGTTCTGTAAGGACCGCTATCGGTCCACAATACATAGGGTTGCCGTGCACTACTGCTGACCGCTGCCCTATACTGCAGCAGTCCTTCATTGGTATAGGGACTGACGTACAGTCTGCTAATCACTAACACACAACCTGCTTGGTCCACAAAAGTTCTTATAAGGACTGGTAACTTGGTATAGGGTGCTACGGTACATAGGCCTGAGTGCGTTACAGTCTGCTGTTCTGTAAGGACCGCTATCGGTCCACAATACATAGGGTTGCCGTGCACTACTGCTGACCGCTGCCCTATACTGCAGCAGTCCTTCATTGGTATAGGGACTGACGTACAGTCTGCTAATCACTAACACACAACCTGCTTGGTCCACAAAAGTTCTTATAAGGACTGGTAACTTGGTATAGGGTGCTACGGTACATAGGCCTGAGTGCGTTACAGTCTGCTGTTCTGTAAGGACCGCTATCGGTCCACAATACATAGGGTTGCCGTGCACTACTGCTGACCGCTGCCCTATACTGCAGCAGTCCTTCATTGGTATAGGGACTGACGTACAGTCTGCTAATCACTAACACACAACCTGCTTGGTCCACAAAAGTTCTTATAAGGACTGGTAACTTGGTATAGGGTGCTACGGTACATAGGCCTGAGTGCGTTACAGTCTGCTGTTCTGTAAGGACCGCTATCGGTCCACAATACATAGGGTTGCCGTGCACTACTGCTGACCGCTGCCCTATACTGCAGCAGTCCTTCAGCGGTATAGGGACTGACGCACAGTCTGCTAAACACTAATACACAACCTGCTTGGTCCACAAAAGTTCTTATAAGGACTGGTAACTTGGTATAGGGTGCTACGGTACATAGGCCTGAGTGCAGTACAGTCTGCTGTTCTGTAAGGACCGCTATCGGTCCACAATACATAGGGTTGCCGTGCACTACTGCTGACCGCTGCCCTATACTGCAGCAGTCCTTCATTGGTATAGGGACTGACGTACAGTCTGCTAATCACTAACACACAACCTGCTTGGTCCACAAAAGTTCTTATAAGGACTGGTAACTTGGTATAGGGTGCTACGGTACATAGGCCTGAGTGCGTTACAGTCTGCTGTTCTGTAAGGACCGCTATCGGTCCACAATACATAGGGTTGCCGTGCACTACTGCTGACCGCTGCCCTATACTGCAGCAGTCCTTCATTGGTATAGGGACTGACGTACAGTCTGCTAATCACTAACACACAACCTGCTTGGTCCACAAAAGTTCTTATAAGGACTGGTAACTTGGTATAGGGTGCTACGGTACATAGGCCTGAGTGCGTTACAGTCTGCTGTTCTGTAAGGACCGCTATCGGTCCACAATACATAGGGTTGCCGTGCACTACTGCTGACCGCTGCCCTATACTGCAGCAGTCCTTCATTGGTATAGGGACTGACGTACAGTCTGCTAATCACTAACACACAACCTGCTTGTTCCACAAAAGTTCTTATAAGGACTGGTAACTTGGTATAGGGTGCTACGGTACATAGGCTTGAGTGCGGTACAGTCTGCTGTTCTGTAAGGACCGCTATCGGTCCACAATAGATAGGGTTGACGTGCACCACTGCTGACCGCTGCCCTATACTGCAGCAGTCCTTCAGCGGTATAGGGACTGACGTACAGTCTGCTAAACACTAATACACAACCTGCTTGGTCCACAAAAGTTCTTATAAGGACTGGTAACTTGGTATAGGGTGCTACGGTACATAGGCTTGAGTGCGGTACAGTCTGCTGTTCTGTAAGGACCGCTATCGGTCCACAATAGATAGGGTTGACGTGCACCACTGCTGACCGCTGCCCTATACTGCAGCAGTCCTTCAGCGGTATAGGGACTGACGTACAGTCTGCTAAACACTAATACACAACCTGCTTGGTCCACAAAAGTTCTTATAAGGACTGGTAACTTGGTATAGGGTGCTACGGTACATAGGCTTGAGTGCGGTACAGTCTGCTGTTCTGTAAGGACCGCTATCGGTCCACAATAGATAGGGTTGACGTGCACCACTGCTGACCGCTGCCCTATACTGCAGCAGTCCTTCAGCGGTATAGGGACTGACGTACAGTCTGCTAAACACTAATACACAACCTGCTTGGTCCACAAAAGTTCTTATAAGGACTGGTAACTTGGTATAGGGTGCTACGGTACATAGGCTTGAGTGCGGTACAGTCTGCTGTTCTGTAAGGACCGCTATCGGTCCACAATAGATAGGGTTGACGTGCACCACTGCTGACCGCTCACCTATACTGCAGCAGTCCTTCAGCGGTATAGGGACTGACGTACAGTCTGCTAATCACTAACACACAACCTGCTTGTTCCACAAAAGTTCTTATAAGGACTGGTAACTTGGTATAGGGTGCTACGGTACATAGGCTTGAGTGCGGTACAGTCTGCTGTTCTGTAAGGACCGCTATCGGTCCACAATAGATAGGGTTGACGTGCACCACTGCTGACCGCTGCCCTATACTGCAGCAGTCCTTCAGCGGTATAGGGACTGACGTACAGTCTGCTAAACACTAATACACAACCTGCTTGGTCCACAAAAGTTCTTATAAGGACTGGTAACTTGGTATAGGGTGCTACGGTACATAGGCTTGAGTGCGGTACAGTCTGCTGTTCTGTAAGGACCGCTATAGGTCCACAATAGATAGGGTTGACGTGCACCACTGCTGACCGCTCACCTATACTGCAGCAGTCCTTCAGCGGTATAGGGACTAAGAGTTTTGTCACAGGGTCATTTAAAAAATGACATGCAGAGGAAGAGGCAGGCCCTTCCGCAGGGGTGGTAGGGGTAGGGCAGGAGCAACAGGCTTGAGCCAAAGTGGGAAGTTGCAGAAGGTGCGTTCAATTACTTTAAAGGATGCACCAGACTTGGTTGAGTGGCTCGCTCAGCCTTACTCTTCTGCACCCTCCTCATCCTCTCGATCTGCACCCTCTTCTTCACTCTCTGCTATGTGCACCCCCAAAGACACTACCACCAACAACACGACCACCACCACCACCACCACATACCTTCCGCTTGAGTCACTGGAATTATTTTCCGATCCATATCAAGAGGACATTTCTGATGCGCAGCCACTCTTGGTATTGGATCAGGAAGAGGAGGTAGCAACAAGCGCTACTCAGCAGTCTGACGCCAGTACCCAGATCAGCCCAAGGAGGAGGTTGGTCCCCGGTGTTGCTGCCTACTCTACTTATAGCGGTGGGGAAGGTGACGTTGATGATGACGTGTCTAGTGATGTCACGTGGGTGCCCACAAGAGAGGAAGAGGAGGGGAGTTCAGAGGGAGATATGGACCAGCAGATAGGGAGGAGAAGCAGCAATGACTTACATTGCACAGCAGGGACAAAGCAGACTGCAAATGTATCAGGAGCGAGTCATCGACCATGTACGGTCACATCTGGCGCTCCCAGGACACCGGCACATGGCTCCGCAGTGTGGGCTTTTTTTAACGTGTCCGCTGCTGACAATAGCGTTGCCATCTGCAATCTTTGCAGTCAACGCGTTAGTCGCGGTAAGCCCAATACTCACCTAGGGACGACCGCCTTAAGAAGGCACATGAGCAGCCATCACCGAGCCCAGTGGGAGCAACGGAACACACAAAGCCACACTGCAGGCTCTCACCGTCCAGCCTCGTCTTCTACTTCTCCTTCTCCTCTCTCCTCACAATTGTCCTCCACTCCACCTTCCATCACGCCAAGCTCACATTTTTCTGCAAAAAGGCAGGCTTCCGTGGGCCTAATGTTTGAGCGTAAAAAAATGATGACGCCGGATAACCCTCTTGCCCAACGGTTGGCGGCTGGCTTGTCAGAACTCATAGCCCGCCAACTACTGCCATATAAACTGGTGGACTCGGAGGCCTTTCGCAAATTTGTGGCCATTGGAACACCACAATGGAAGGTCCCAGGAAGGAAGTATTTCTCAGAGAAGGGCATCCCAGAGCTATATGGCCATGTTCAGCGGCAAGTGAATGTATCTCTGGCACACAGTGTCGGTGCCAAGATACATCTGACCACAGACACGTGGTCTAGCAAACACGGGCAGGGAAGGTATATCAGTTTTACTGCCCACTGGGTGAACCTTCTGACGGCCGTCAAGCATGTAACCCGTGGCACCCGTGTAGATTTGGTTTTACCGCCACGGATTGCATGCAGGCCTGACTCTTCTTCTCCTCCTCCTACTCCATCCTCCTCCCTCTCCTCCTCAGCTGCCTCCTCCTTTTCCGCTGCTAGCGTCTCTTCCACTGCACCGCCCAAGCTCCCCAGAACCTATTCCACATGCCAGGTGAGACGTTGCCATGCCGTGCTGCGTCTGTTGTGCCTGGAAGCAAAGAGCCACACTGGCCCGGCACTCCTTTCAGCTTTGCGTTCACAGGCAGATGAGTGGCTAACACCGCTCAATTTGACAGTTGGTAAAGTGGTGTGTGACAACGGTGCCAATCTGCTTAGCGCATTGAAACAGGGCAAAATCACGCACGTGCCGTGCATGGCACACGTCTTAAACTTGGTCGTGCAGCGATTCCTTGTCAAATACCCTGGGGTCCAGGACATCTTGCGGCAGGCAAGGAAAATCTCGGCCCATTTCAGAAGATCTTACACGGCCATGGCTCGCCTTGCTGACATTCAGCGGCGACACCATCTGCCGGTCAGACGTCTTATTTGCGATTGCCCGACGCGATGGAACTCAACCTTCTATATGCTTGATAGGCTGCTCCAGCAGAAACGTGCAGTTAACGTCTACCTGTATGAACTCTGCGAAAGAAACGGTTCTGGGGAGCTGGGTTTTTTTTCACCGCGCCAGTGGCTGCTCATGCGCGACACATGCAGACTTCTGCGGCCATTTGAGGAGATCACCAAACTGGTCAGTCGCAGCCATGGCGCCATCAGTGACATGGTACCTTATGCCTTCTTTCTGGAGCGTGCATTGCGTCGTGTCATTGATCAGGCTGTGGAGGAGCAGGAGCGGGAAGATGAGGAAGTCGCAATGCTGGATGAATTCCCAGGGGGGGCTACTCTATCTGAGACAAGTCAACAACAGGAGTCTGATGAGGAGTCAGAGGAGGATGGTGCCGGGGCGGATGAGCAGGAGCAAGAAGAGCATGCTTTAAACCTTTCTGGGATCCCTGTTGTGCGAGGATGGGGAGAGGAGAATGAAGAGGACGACATTATCCTGGATGATGAGCAGGAGCCAGGCCACCACACCGCTTCCACTTTAGTGCAAATGGGGGCCTTCATGCTCCAGTGTTTTAATAGGGACCCCCGTATAAAAAGCATGAGGGTCAAGGACCAGTACTGGGTGGCAACGTACTTAGACCCCCGGTACAAACACAAAATGGCGGAAATGTTACCGCCGTCGCAGAGGGCTGTCAGAATGCAGCACTTCCAGGCCTTGCTTCGAGAAATGCTGCATTCTGCTTTTGCGTGCGCTGGCAGAGGAGCAATTCCCACTCCCAGAGAAGGATTTGCGGGTACCAATCCAACAGCGCCTGCAAGAAGAGGCCGGTTTGAAGATGTGTTGGTGACTTCGGATATGAGGTCATTCTTTCAGCCGACCCATCGACAGGTGTCATCCGGATCCAGCATCAGGGAACGCCTAGACCGTCAGGTGTCCGACTACATTGGGTTAACGGCCGATGTGGACGCTCTGAGGAGTGATGAACCCCTAGACTACTGGGTGGGCAGGCTTGACCTCTGGCCAGAGCTTGCCCAATTTGCAATCGAACTGTTGGCTTGCCCCTCATCCAGTGTCCTGTCCGAAAGGACGTTCAGCGCAGCAGGGGGGATTGTGACCGATAAGCGTACTCGCCTAGCTCACCACAGTGTTAACTACCTCACATTTCTAAAAATGAATGAGGCATGGATCTCGGAGGAATTCAACACATGTGATCAGTAGACCATGTATATGTCTATAAACAATTTTTGGAATCAAGCACACAGACCTTCTTAATTCATTTGGCTCACTTCCCTGACCCAAAAAAGCACACCGTACTATATGCCCCTACCCTCCTCTTTGAAGAGGTTGAGCGGTGTCATATTTCTACTGGGGCTGCTTATTATGAGGGGTTCCCACCATCCCTGTGCTGTGCTGACTTCCTCCTGGGTGTTCTTATTATGAGGGGCTCCCACCATCCCTGTGCTGTGCTGACTTCCTCCTGGGGGTTCTTATTATGAGGGGATCACACCATCCCTGTGCTGTGCTGACTTCCTCCTGGGGCTGCTTACGGTGCTGCTGTCAGCGCTGTATGTCACGGAGCTGCTGTCAGCGCTGTATGTCACGGAGCTGCTGTCAGCGCTGTATGTCACGGAGCTGCTGTCAGCGCTGTATGTCACGGAGCTGCTGTCAGCGCTGTATGTCACGGAGCTGCTGTCAGCGCTGTATGTCACGGAGCTGCTGTCAGCGCTGTATGTCACGGAGCTGCTGTCAGCGCTGTATGTCACGGAGCTGCTGTCAGCGCTGTATGTCACGGAGCTGCTGTCAGCGCTGTATGTCACGGTGCTGCTGTCAGCGCTGTATGTCACGGAGCTGCTGTCAGCGCTGTATGTCACGGAGCTGCTGTCAGTGCTGTATGTCACGGAGCTGCTGTCAGCGCTGTATGTCACGGAGCTGCTGTCAGCGCTGTATGTCACGGAGCTGCTGTCAGCGCTGTATGTCACGGTGCTGCTGTCAGCGCTGTATGTCACGGAGCTGCTGTCAGCGCTGTATGTCACGGAGCTGCTGTCAGCGCTGTATGTCACGGAGCTGCTGTCAGCGCTGTATGTCACGGAGCTGCTGTCAGCGCTGTATGTCACGGAGCTGCTGTCAGCGCTGTATGTCACGGTGCTGATGTCAGTGCTCTGTATTACGGTGCTGCTGTCAGTGCTCTGTATCTCCTGCACCCTCTTGTTTGCCTACCCTGGTCCCTGACCTTCCCTCTCCTCCATTGCCTTCATTAGCTCCATAGTCCTGAATTGTCAGAACAATTTCCCAAATAAAAAAAAAATGCTTGTAGTTATCGATCCCAAATTCACCTCATACATGTATTATGCTATTGTCCAGGTGGTGGGACTACGTGCTACCCCCTAATAATTACCCCGTGGCCGCAAATTCGACCTAAAGGTTTGCGAAATTCGCCTCCCATTGAAGTCAATGGAGCCCGCGGCGAACGGTCGTTTTCGCGAACGTTTGTGTCCGTTCGCGTTTCGCGTTCGCGAAACGTCCCGTCGGAAGTTCGTCCATCACTAATAGGCAGGCAGGACTCACCTCTTTTTCAGGGAGCCACAACAGGCATCTACACACATGGCAGGCAGGACATCAGAAGGCGCGCAAGAGGGGGAGGAGCTGGGAGGAGATGGGGCCATCCTGGTCGGTCAGCCCTGGCAGGGGAAACATCTTTCGGGCAGCACACGATGGGGGCATTCCATTGACAGGACCCTTGACAGCTGCCGGACCTGACACAACCCCCACTGCACATGGGGCGGACTGCTTCCCCGTTGGTAGCACAGTCCCATGCAACAGGCTTCAGCAAGCCGCCGGGGACTGTGTGTGTGTGCAAGACTCGGGGGGACAGAGAAATCTGCGTACCCCCTGGTTGAGAAACCAAGTGGTATAGGACCCCTGCTTCCCTACACAAAATTTTGACTCCTGCACCATGATTCCCAATAATTATTGGCTATGTAGTGAAGATGAAGGGACGATGTATGGTGGATGTGCTCCAAAATCCAACCATTCTGGAAGACAGTATGTGAGAATATTTTAGCAGTTACTTTGGAAGATATCAAATTTTCCCCTCGGCAATACCTTCTCTATAACCCCTCCATTCCTAAGATATGCTACCTTAAATCCCTGGCAAAGTTTATGATCAATGCTGCCCTGTCACTGTCGTTTGACTACGGTTCCAAAAGAGAGGAATGGTTTCATAGACTCAATAAAATGGAGGAAATATAAACTCTGGAGCTAAAAACAAGAAGTCCAGATTACCTACACCTGAGTCCTTGGAAAACTTAGCTCAGTTATAGCCAAGCCACTGTTTATAGTTTTTAAAGGCACCTTACTGACTGGAAAGCTACCAACTGATTGGCATATGCTGGATCACTTCCATCTGAAAGCCAACAATTAGCTTGTAATATTTACATGAATTCCAGACTGCTGCAGCAGCCTGGAGTGTGTGTAAAACCCCCTGCAGCTCCCAGCATAGGTCTTATGTCAAAGGCAGTGAAAGTGTTAAACCTATTCCGTTTGGAAAAGAACATAGTGTATTTAAACCGAAACATAGACATGGTGGCTGCATTTGTTATCTTTTTTCACCTGGTAATGCTGCTGGCAACACATTTCCTGGCCTTGGGTGACAATGCTCACACATTGTGTATATAGAGGAGTTTAGTTATTACCCTAGAACAGCATGTGTCTCAGAACTAAATCCCATCTACCCATCTGAACAATTTCATAACATATGATGCTCTTTAGTTCATAGAGGTGACCTTTGCAGGGCTAATAGAATTGCTTGAGATAAATAAAAATTCTCGTTCAAATATTTTATTGAAAAGTTCAACAGATAGCATAACAGATGATATATAAAGAAATGCCATTGTGTTGAGTTAGGTATATTACAGATAAGGAAAATTGAGATAACATTTTTAACAGAATCAACACATATTTTTTGCACTTATCCCGTTTGATCCCTTTTGGTCTGTTAAATATATTACTTGAAGCATTTTCTTTACATCTGATGGATAAGTTAATTTTTAGGGCTTACATACAGTTTAATTAAGCCAAGCATTCATGTGTTAAGCTCCGCTCTTAAATGGACCTCCAGAACATTAATTTCAAAAAGAATTCTCCCTTAAATTTTATTTGCATTTAAGCTGAACCCCAGAAATGGGTGGGGAGGCAACATCACAATCTCCCCATCATCCAATCAGAAAAGGCCAATTACAAACAAACAACAATAAAAAAAAAAACTTGACAATTTTAATCAATCATTGCTCTATCCAAATTAAAAATGTTTAATTTAGCAGAAGTTGCTATTGTGTTAACAGAACAATTGATAAAATGAACTGGATTTATGAATCTTTATTCACATTTCTATCAAGTATCTGCCTGTTTTGCTGGGACTGTACATGACAATATATATTTTTTTGTAATTTCACTTTTACAGAAAGCAGATTGGTGACAACAGGGTTGCGCAGCTCTCCATGCCCTTCATCACCAATAGCAATTGGCCACCATAAAAAAGGTAGGCTTTGCGGTTGCTGAAAATTGATACATACACAAATAAATAAATATATATTTACACAAAGAATAGCGAAAGGTATGCAAGAGTATAAGCATAGCCCCATGTGATTTAGTAATGCCTCCTTTTACTTAAAATTATCCTGTTGCTAGGGAAAAAAAAACTAGTAAAAGAACAAGAGCAATACTTGCCTTCCATTTTTTTAGTGTTTCCACCTGCTGCCAGTATCCAACATTTTTTGGCGTGTTGAATGCTGCATTCCTCTTGCAGTATGTGGTTGCACCCAATAGTGGGGCCACTTTGGTGGAACAACAGTGCACAGCAGGAACTACAGCATTCTCATTAGTGTAGCATACCAGCTACACCCGTGGCTCTGCAACAGGGCAAAAACTGCAGTCGGTAAGTCTTCTTCTTTTCAGCAGGTTTGGGGGATGCATTAAAGCTTTATGTAGTGTTATGGAACACATGCCCTACCTTCAGCCTGTGTGGCCCTTCCACCACTATCTTTTGCAGGTCCTGCTTGCCCCCACTACTCTCACCCAGAAAATACAAACCATGCAAAATAAAAGCCCACACTATTCTATTTTATGTTAACATAAGCAGAAAGTAAAATAGCAAAAGGCTAAAGAAAAAAAAAGACCCTAATAAAACTCAAAGTAAAGAAAAAAAAGGATGCAAAGGATGGGCACAGAGGCTCAAAAAGGGACAGTTAGGTCTATGGAACTGTAACAGGGGTGCACACAAGGGTATGTACCCCACCCAACACACTATAATCCACAGTATACCATTGGAGTTGATTTACTAAAACTGGAGTGTGCAAAATCTGGTGCAGCTATGTATAAAAACCAATCAGGTTTTTTTTTGTCAAAGCTTAATTGAACAAGCTGAAGTTTGAAGCTACCAGATTGGCTACCATGCACAGCTGCACCAGATTTTGCACTCCCTGGTTTTTGGAAATCAGCTCTATCACATCTCCCTCCCACACAGAGTGGTAAAATTTCCCAACCAGCTCCAGCACACACACAGACATTATAGCTGCTGGGAATCAACCTTTTTAAAGTGAGGGTGCTGACTTGTCCATTACTTCAGATTATTGGTTGTTAGAGACTCATCTGGATTCTGGAGCAAATTTTAGGTCATAAATTCAGAATTTCACTGAACCATAGAATCTTCCTTAAACAGAAGCGAGGTCTGAAACTCATTCCTAATCACCTTTTATTGGCAGAGTTTTTAGAAGAACATGGTGGTCAAATAGTGGAATAGTTTGCTTTGGGCCAAATAAATGTGATGTTGGCTTACGATCAAACTACTGTAACTTTGATGCAGCCATACTGTTATATTGTCACCCCCATCTTTCCAAAGTGTTACTAAAAACATTGTTTCCACTGAAGTATCCAAGTCAAGTACCCAAGCTACATATAATTAATGATACTTACTCCTCATGCACACAGATGGTGAGAGGCTGAAAATATTCTGGGTGTTTTTCCACACCCAGGAATCTACAGTTGCTACATACCATAACTTTAAATTGCTGTATGCAGCATACTCTTAAGCGATGCTTCTTTGCATCAGGCTTTACCCACACAAATGTATTTGCAACATTTTTCCCATGAAAGAAATAAGTTGTACCTGCATACCTGGGTAGATATCGATGCTTCTGGGCATCCATGTTTGCCATCATGCCTCTCTGTATACATTTATATATTTTTTTATTTTTTTTTAAGCAAAAAAAAAAGTTTTGTGACTGTTGCAAAGTTTTTTCCCTGGAGGTCCTTCCAAGAAAAGAAATGTATGTTTAAAGTGATTGTAAAGTCTTATTTACAATCACTTACACTCCTGCAACATCGCTGGATCTAGAGGGTCATCGGGTAAGTTTCAGGGGCCTGAGGGGGGTCTGCTGCATAGAATGCATTAAGATAAAAAAACCTTCTGTCTTTACAACTGCTTTAAGGCTGAAAACTTGCAGCTGAAGAATTTGATGACTTAAGTGAATGTAGCTTTACGTTATTAATTTGTAACAAAACAATCTCCCTTATATTGTAAAATGATGCGTAAACTGTTATTATACAGGATTTATATAGTGCCAATAATACTCCCTTAGTAAATCTACCTCTGTATCTCTTATACAACTTTCCATCCAGTATTGCCAGCTTAAATTATTTAACTGTGTTACATATACCAAATATAACATTCCTCTAGCCCTTAAAATGGAATTCCAGGCAGATGTATACGACACAAATTATAGCAGCACTTTATTCAGTAATACATCCCTAAACCCATCTTTAATGCAAGCAGTGAGAATACCTGAATTTTGCTTGGTATCAGCCAGTTGCTGCCCCTCTACGGCAGTGCTTAGATTGGGATAACGTGAAGCAACACAAGAAGCCTATCAGCTGTGCTGCAGTGCAAGGACAATGCTGATAGGAGGAGAGGGCAGAGCGATACAAGAGCTCACTGGTCTGCTATTTCTCCTCTCACATTTATAGGCTAAGGAAGAGACAAAGCCTTAACTGTCCCTGACAAAGCTGTGCCTTTGACATGTTACAAAAAAATCTTACTTATATGTATGTATTAAGTATCTGTGTTTTAAACTGTTTGCATGGGGAATTGCTTTATGAAACCATTATCAGTATTACATATAGTCCTATACTTTAACACACGTCTTATGGTTTTTCATACACCTACCTCAGTTTCCTTCCCCGACAGATTTTTTTGTTTTTTGCAGAAGGACAACCAACGGAGCTAATAACTCAAAAGTGACCCTTGCTTTTTTTTTCTTTTTATTTTCCAGATAAAGAAGAGTAAAAGAGCCAATAAATGTCATCATTTTAGCTGCGCTTCTTCATTCTGTTCCTACTTCCACAAAGACAAGTCTCTTGGGAACAAAAGGCATTAGCTTTATAAGCAAAGGCATCCACTGATTACTTTACAGAGAAAGACTAGTTTTTTGTTTTTTTTTCCCCTTCTTCGTGGAATAAAATGACTTGGCTTTTTACACTGCAGGCAAAATATTTGGGGAACTTAAAGTAATTGCTAATTACAATATTAGGTCTGGGATTAGAAAACCTTCAGTGAACAAAATTTACTCACATGGAATTTATTTTGAAACCTACACTACAGAAATCATTTTGGAAAGTTAATTTAAAGTGTCCCAGAAGCTAAAACATATGTTTACGCATGAGGTTGCTGAAGCCAAGCCAGAGGATTTTCATCCTGCACTTAAACAGAAATGCACAGTTTCAAGTTCTTCACTATGGCTTGGCACACTGCACAGGGTTAAAACACTGTCTGTTCTAGTATTTTGTTATGTTCTACAAATATGTTAGAGTTCATTTTATTGCCGAAGGCTTATATTTTATTTTTTCATGATACACCTTTAGTAAAAAAAAAAAAGGAAAAACAAAAATCACGTAATGTCTAATTTAATGTAGAAACTTGTTCTAGGCTCATTTACTGGTTATCATTTCAAGGTCTTCCATAAATATTGGTTTCTAATGACACAGCATGCTGGAAACAAAATCTTTCCTGCATCTCACCTTTATACTTCTGCCAATGCACTGTAGTGAATGAAGACAAAGATGATAAAATGGACATAATGACTGAAGTTAGTTTCAGGTTCTGTTAGTTTTATATATATTTTTTTCCTTTTAAATGTTTATCAAAATTGCTGTAATTTTTATTTTATTTTTTACAAAAAGGGAATTTAAGTTCTACCGAATCATTAATTTAAAATATGACTGCCCATAGTAAACAAAAACAATGAAGCCATGTTGCACGTGCTTTGGGAGAGCTTTTGCTTGAGGACAACTCATGGGCATTGCTGCATGTAGTACAGCTTCTGGTGTTCTCTGACATTCATTGGGGCCTGTCATCAAATGTTTTAGAAGAAGTAAAAATTTTTGCAGAGAAGACAGTACTTAATTCACCGACTCCTACAAAACAGTAATTTACGATACAGCACTCAAGGTTTCTTTCCCCTATTATATAGCTTATGCTACTAAGTATATGAGATAGCTTTTTATATATATATATATATATATATATATATATATTGCATCGTCAATGTATCTATATACACATATGACAAGATAACCCCATTTTAAAGGCTAAGTTGACATTTGAAAAAAATAAATGCACTCTTTTTACCTGCACAAATACAGTATGTATTTGTGCAGGTAAAAAGAGTGCATTTATTTTTTGTTTCTGGAAGACAGTAGATCACTGTGAATAAAGTGACATGACTGTGTGAGTGGAGCCCCACACAGCCATGATCTGTTAAAATTATGACAGTTGGTACAGGGAGAAAATCCTCCATCCATTGCCACAGTGGGGGATTAGAGAGGTGCAGGACGGTGTAACACGTAACATACTACCAAAGGTGAATGTATCCTTTCATGGATTCCAGAAAAGAAAAAAAAAAAAAAAAAAAATCAAATAATGGAAATCATTAGAAAAAAAATAATGATGACAGAAATTATATAGAAAACATAGGCCAAATGTCAATGATGTGTACCATGCCACGTTTATTGAGACACTTTCACACACCCAAATAAAAATGCAGAATTTTCCATTAAACTTTCAGTACCTTACTGGCCGGACCAGTGAGAACTTGCTTCTTTGACAGTGAGCTGGATTCTACCAAATTTTGGACCAGTGAGCATGGAATAAATCCATTAGAGGAGGTGGTGTCCCCACTTTGCTGTTTCTGCCATCTGGCATGGCCCTAAAAGAGCGCTGCATGTGCCTTGGTCTGTATATCCTCTTAGCAGATCATGGCCTATGTAGTTGTGCTTTTTTTGGGCTCTTTGTATAGTTTGATCACTGAAAAGTTGAGTATAGTCCTAAACAATATTTACAGTAATATAGAACAGTAAAATAACAGTGATGTAATTAGATAAATATGTAAAGTATATATTTTAAACAGAAAATTTATAGAAAATGATTTATATTACAGGTTAAGGCACTGCTTTTCTCTATTAGCTCTAATATTTCAGAGTATACAGTGTTTCAGGAACACACATTTCTCATTTGTTGATGGATATATATTCAGACACAATTTGTACTGATAAAATCGCATATTAAAAAAAATTCCATTAAAGACGCATTCAGACCTGTCTGTTCATGTGCATTCAGTCATGCATTAATGGGTGTTGGGATATGGCAGCCCTTTCATTTTTAATGTGATACCAACTCACAAGAACAAATAAAAAAATGGACATGTAGCATTTTTTCCAATAAAGCGCACCCAATTACGTGGTAGTTCATTATCGTGTTTTGTGGTGCACTGAAAGCATGTGTGTCAGAACTGCATTTACTTGGGGTATCATTTAAAATGACATTGCAGTATGGTAACTCCTGCAACATACATTACCACAATGTACCACATCACAAAAGTCTTTTTTGGACTCCATCGTTCAAAAAATACTAGAAGTTATAAGTAAAGATGCTGCAGCCTTATATATTGGGATGCACAAACGTGGCCGATGCAAACATAAGATTACCCCAGTAAAACATTTAAAAAAATAACGAAAAACAAAAAGGAAATACTTCTTTTTGTCTGACCTCTTTCAGTTGCAGTAATTTTGTGCCCATGTGTACATGACAACTGTAGCTTGGAGGTTGCTGGATTTTTACCCCGTTGCCCTACTGCACTTTTTACAAACTTTTGTCAAACTTGTAAAGAGTACACAAAAATAGAGAGACTGACCCAAAGCATTTTTAGTCAAGCTGACTGTTGTCGGTTTATTTTACAACAAAAAATAGCCATAGATGTTACATAGCACTTATTCATTAGAGTGGTTCTAAAGCCAGAATGTTTATTTTACCTGAATACATTAAGGAAAAAAAAAAGTTTAGCTGTTTCTCTCTCTTTACCTGAGACCAGTATGGATCCAGTGCTGTGCCCTTCTTCAGCAGCGCTGTTCTTTCGCTTTGGTCTCACAGGACAGGTAATGGCAAAATTGACATCACACTTTTTCAGCCATAGTATGGACGAGCCCCCAATGGAATGTTAAGGAAAAAAAAGGGGGAAATAAAAATAAAATAAAAATCTTTCTATTGTCCTGGTTTCTCGTTTGAACGTACAGACTCCGCTGAATGTCAGAACAACTACACTTACCATTTACAATTCTACACATAATTTTTCTTCTAGCTGGCTGTCTTAACTAAACCTATTATAATATTATCAAAGATATAAATGTTGGAACACAGAATAAAAGCTAAAATAGTGATGTAAGCCGGGTTCACATAATGTTTATCTGTTTATAGACAAAAATATTTTTTTTTAGCGATAACATGCAGGATGTTGATTGGCATTGTTTGGCACTATTATATTTTTCACTTTGAAATATAATTTGTTTTTAATAGACACCATGTTGTACGTTATGTGCTTATTTTGTGCTTTTTGTTGTTTTCTTTATACATCTGAACTTAGATCTCAGTAAAAGAGCCCGTTCACACCAGAATGTATTGCGGGAAATCTACAATTCCTGCAACGCTTTCAAAAATAACTCTAGTTGCAATCTGTAGCAGGTGTCATAATTAAAGTGATTGTACAGTCACTTTTTTTTTTTAGTTAAAAATAACAAACATGTTATACTTACCTGCCCTGTGCAGTGGTTTTGCAAAGAGCAGCCCGAATCCTCCTCTGCTTGGGTCCCTTTTCAACTCTCCTGGCTCTTCCCTCTGGACGAGTGCCGCTACAGCAAGAGACTTGCTATGGGGCACCTGATCCCAAGCCACAGCTCCCTGTGTCCATTTAGACACAGAGCTGCGGACCCCGCCCTGCCCCTTTTCTCTTTTAATTGGCTGAGGATGGGGGTCCCGGGCAGCTGAGACAATCCTACAACATCGCTGGATCTACATGGATCTCAGGTAAGTATTAGGGAGGCTAAAGGGGGCTGCTGTACACAAACGTTTTTTTTTATCTTAATGCATAAAATCCATTAAGATGAAAAAACTTCTGTCTTTACAATCACTTTAAGTTAATGGAAACCCCAAAACACAGGTCATGAATGCAATGTGTTTGCTCCCACCACCAGCTTCATTTTGCTGTGTGTTTGCTACCTGTAAAATCTGCAGTTGAACAGCCATAACTTCCCTTTGCAATCAGTTTGAATCCAATTTAAATTGAGTCTAAATTGAGTTGAGCGGCCAGGGCAGAAAACTATCAATCATTTTGCACTAATACACAAAGATACTTTGTTTATTAATGCAATCATATTTTGATCAGATAATGACATTACATTGTGGAACCAGAAAACATGATCAATAACTTATGATTCCAACTATTGGTCAAAATCCACTTCCCCGAATGACATATCAGTTGAATTGGTTTCGACTATATATATCAGTTGCTCCTATCTAAAGAGATTGTTGGAAAAAATATATAATTTATTGAAGCATGCATAGCCACTTTAGCCCTGTTTATGCTCTAAGTCAGAATATGTACTGGATGCCTGAGTGGCAAATTGCCAAGCACGATCACATCTGAGGAAGGGGAATGAGACACATACTTTCCCTCATAACTGAACTACCAACTATATTATTCATTGCCAGCTACAAGACAGAGCTGTTGGGGAGAGATGAAAAAGATTGCTGATGAGGAGTCTGCCATGAAACTGAACCTGTGCTTTCTCCAGCAGGGGGAAAGCACAGGTTAACTTTAAAGCCGCGTACACACGGGCGGACTGTATGTCCAACTTAGTCCGTCAGACAATCCGACGGACAGTCCGTGCTACTTTCGAATGAACGGACTTGACCACACACGGATGCACAAACAGTCCGTCGAAAGTTTGCGCGATGACGTGTACAGCACGTACGACGGGACTAGAAATAGGAAGTCCAATACACAGCAATGCAACCTTTCGCCCTGTAAATCCTTTCTGAGCATGCGCCATACTTAGTCCGTCGAACTAGCCTACTCACGAGCGGATTGTCCGCTGAAACCAAAGTACGACGGACAATATTACGGAAATTCCGAAATACTTAGTTTGCCAGACTGCACGCTGAAAAAGTCCGCTGAAGCCCACACACGAGCGGACTGTCCGCTGAAATGTGTTTAGACGGACTAAGTTGGCCAGACAGTCCGCCCGTGTGTACGCGGCTTAAGTCTAGTAAAATGTTTGCTGTGTAGTATCAGCAGTAACTGATTGCTTTCACTTACCCATTGTAAAAGTATTAGCAAAATCAAAAGAAACAGAATGGTTTTCATATGTGCCTACCAAATGTTCTGTCTTTGCGGCATATACAGTGGTGTGAAAAAGTGTTTGCCCCCTTCCTCATTTCCTGTTCCTTTGCATGTTTGTCACACTTAAGTGTTTCGGAACATCAAACCAATTTAAACAATAGTCAAGGACAACACAAGTAAACACAAAATGCAATTTGTGAATCAAGGTGTTTATTATTAAAGGTGAAAAAAAATCCAAACCATCATGGCCCTGTGTGAAAAAGTGATTGCCCCCTAAACCTAATAACTGGTTGGGCCACCCTTAGCAGCAACAACTGCAACCAAGCGTTTGCGATAACGTGCAATGAGGCTTTTACCGCGTCCTGGAGGAATTTTGGCCCACTCATCTTTGCAGAATTGTCCTAATTCAGTTACATTAGAGGGTTTTCGAGCATGAACGGCCTTTTTAAGGTCATACCACAACATCTCAATTAGATTCAGGTCAGGACTTTGGCTAGGCCACTCCAAAGTCTTCATTTTGTTTTTCTTCAGCCATTCGGTGGTGGACTTGCTGGTGTGTTTAGGATCATTGTCCTGCTGCAGAACCCAAGTTCGTTTCAGCTTGAGTACACGAACAGATGGTCGGACATTCTCCTTCAGGATCTCTTGGTAGACAGCAGAATTCATAGTTCCTTTTATCACGGCAAGTCTTCCAGGTCCTGAAGCAGCAAAACAGCCCCAGACCATCACACTACCACCACCATATTTTACTGTTGGTATAATGTTCTTTTTATGAAATGCAGTGTTCCTTCTACGCCAGATATACTTGGACACACACCTTCCAAAGAGTTCCACTTTTGTCTCATCGGTCCACAGAATGTTGTCCCAAAAGTCTTGGGGATCATCAAGATGTGTTGTGGAGAAATTGAGACGAGCTTTGATGTTCTTTTTGCTCAGCAGTGGTTTTCTCCTTGGAACTCTGCCATGCAGGCCATTTTTGCCCAGTCTTTTCCTGATGGTGGAGGCATGAACGCTGACCTTAACTGAGGCAAGTGAGGCCTGCAGTTCCTTGGACGTTGTTGTGGGGTCTTTTGTGACCTCTTGGATGAGTCGTCGCTGCGCTCTTGGGGTAATTTTGGGCGGCCGGCCACTCCTGGGAAGGTTCACCACTGTTCCATGTCTTCGCCATTTGTGGATAATGGCTCTCACTGTGGTTCGCTGGATTCCCAAAGCTTTGGAAATGGCTTTATAACCCTTTCCAGACTGATAGATCTCAATTACTTTCTTTCTCAATTGTTCCTGAATTTCTTTGGGTCTCGGCATGATGTGTAGCTTTTAAGGATCTTCTGGTGGACCTTACTGTGTCAAGCAGCTCCTATTTAAGTGATGCCTTGATTGTGAACAGGTGTGGCAATAATCAGGCCTGGGTGTGGCTAGAGAAATTGAACTCAGGTGTGGACAACCACAGTTATAGTATGTTTTAACAAGGGGGGCAATCACTTTTTCACACAGGGCCATGATGGTTTGGATTTTTTTTTCACCTTTAATAATAAACACCTTCATTTACAAATTGCATTTTGTGTTTACTTGTGTTGTCCTTGACTATTGTTTAAATTGTTTTGATGTTCCGAAACACTTAAGTGTGACAAACAAGCAAAGGAACAGGAAATGAGGAAGGGGGCAAACACTTTTTCACACCACTGTATTCTTCAATGAGCAAGACTGTATACACAAGTCTGAAGAATTGATGAACAAAGTGGTGAAACTAAGGATCAAAACGAAAAAGGCATGGAATGAGAATAAAGAATTAAGATAGTAAACACCACAATATAATGCAGCACCCCGCAAAAAGTATCCAAAATACAAACATGATAAACACTCCTGTGTGTCTGAACAGTTAATAAATACACTTTGAGAATGCAGCAGTGATGTCAAGTCTCCTGGGAAATTCAGGGGTCTCCCAAAGTTTCAAGGTTCTCTTCCAGTCTCCTGAGCATAGCTCCCAATTGTCTCCGATTTTGGGGGACTGTACCTCATTTGGAGCAAAGTCCCTCTTTCCTTCTCATTTGTCCCTCATTTTGGTCTGATCTATATAGTTGTATATAGAATTCACTATAGAACTATTTTTGATTCACCATCAAAAATAGTTTTACAGTGCTAAATCTTTCATCCAATTTCTAAATTGCTGCATATGTAAATTCCAAAAGCCAGTAGAGTATAAAGGAATATTAGTGGTAAAAAAAGCATGTGTGGTTTTAACTAATCCTTCTTTTAACACAATTCTTAAGGGGGTGTGGCAGGGGTGTCCTATAAATACATACTTTTGCTAATAGGTGTCCCGTATTCCCATCTCAGAAAGTTGGGAGGCATGGCTATGTTTTATGAAATCTGAAGTTTCGAAGAATCCCCTAATAAAGACATAGTATAATCACACTAACAAACCTAAGGCTGTCCATACATTATACAATTTTCTACTACCACTTTCCTTTAGATTTACGAAAACCATATACCGTATATACTCGAGTATAGGCCGACCCGAATATAAGCCGAGGCCCCCAATTTACCCCCCAAAAAACTGGCAAACTTATTGACTCGTGTATAAGCCGAGGGTGAGACATGCCTGTCCATCCCTGTGTGTGTGTCCGTCCCTGTGTGTCCGTCCATCCCTGTGTGTGTGTGTGTCCATCCATCCATCCATCCCTGTGTGTGTGTGTGTCCATCCATCCATCCATCCCTGTGTGTGTGTCCATCCATCCATCCATCCCTGTGTGTGTGTGTGTCTCCATCCATCCATCCCTGTGTGTGTGTGTCTCCATCCATCCATCCATCCCTGTGTGTGTGTGTCTCCATCCATCCATCCATCCCTGTGTGTGTGTGTCCATGTGTGTGTGTCTGTGTGTGTGTGTGTGTGTGTGTGTGTGTCCAGCCTACCTGTGTCCCGAGCCTCCGTCCCGTGCCTTGCCTCCTTGCCTCCGTCCCGTGCTGTGCCGTGCCTCCTTGCCTCCGTCCCGTGCCGTGCCTTGCCTCCTTGCCTCCGTCCCGTGTCGTGTCGTGCCTTGCCTCCGTCCCGTGCCTTGCCAGGATCGCCTCGGCGGCCATTCTAAAATTCAAAAGCCCCGCCTCCGCCTGTGATAGGCGGAACACTGAATTTCCCAGCAGCCTGTGTTCCGCCTATCACCGATATCGTCTCATCCTCGTACTACGGACGAGGATGAGACGATGTCCGTGATAGGCGGAACACAGGCTGCTGGGAAATTCAGTGTTCCGCCTATCACAGGCGGAGGCGGAGAAGGAGGCGCGGCTTTCAAATTGTAGTATGTCCGCCGTCTGTCTGCTCGATACGCTGATCGAGCAGTCAGACGGCGATGACTCGAGTATAAGCCGAGGGGGGCACTTTCAGCCTCAAAAAAGAGGCTGAAAATCTCGGCTTATACTCGAGTATATACGGTAAGAGGTCAAACCTAAACACTTTCAATTTGTATGCAATCAGGCAGGTCCTTGTACTACGTATTGAAAGGGGAATCCAAAGGAAATCGAACAAGAAAATTGTATGTCTGGCTGAGCCTTGGCCTGGGCAAACAATCTATGGGAGAGGAAAAACTGCTGTCTTGAGTTACCCTGAGTTTGCGGCTTCTTTTAAAAGGGTATTTGACATTCCTGCACGCTCCACTTCTGCTGCCAAGTGCATTATGTCCATCAAACAGAGTACGAGAACCTTTGCAGATTAAGTCATTGAATTCCGTACTCTGGCAGCAAAGGTTGCATGGAACAATGAGGCCCTCATGGCTGCTTTTTCTCATAGTCTCTCGGATACCATCAAGGATGAGAGATAGCAGCCCGAGATATACCCACTGAGCTGGAGAGGTTGAAAGACTCTTTTAAGGAGTGCTTGCAGAAGCCTCCTGTACATTTGTCTTCAAGCTTTGCAGTCCCATCCTTGCCTCCCATGCCTCCTGGTACAGAGTCGGTCCGTGAACATGAACTCATGCACTTCACTTGTGTCTCTGCGGATGAGAGAGCCCTTAGGAGGAGGAAGAAATTGTGCCTTTATTGTGGCCAGGCTGGTCAGTTTTTGAAGTGTTGTCCTACCCGTCCAGGTTATGCCCGAAAGCTTGAGGTCCTGTCACGGACAGACCTTAGGTGGCATGGTTTCATCCCGTTATCCTGAAGGATAAGCCCCTGGCTTAGTTTACCCTTTCTTGGGCTGAGTAGTCCGTTGAGATACAGGCTCTAATTGACTCTGGGTGTTCATTGATGCTGCCTTTGTATTGAAGCACTGGATTCCGCTGAAGCTGCGTGACACTCCACTTGCCATTGAGGCTCGACAGGAGACCTCTACAGCCTGCCCATGTGACTCATGAGACTTTTTCGTTGTCCATGGCCCTAGGGGCTCTTCACCATGAGATAATCCATTCCAATTTATTTCCTCACCTAAGTTTCTGCTGGTTATTGGTTATCCTTGGTTACAGAGGCACAACCCCTCTTTTGATTGACTCCATGCTGAAGTTTTCTCCTGGTTGCCACAATACAGCAAGAGATGCTTCCAGAAGGTAGCCAAGGTCCTGTGCTCCTCTTCACCCTCCTCATTGCCAGAGGAGTACCGTCATTTTAGCAATGTCTTTGACAAATTTAAAGCCGGTAGTTTGCCTCCACACCAGTCGTATGTTTGCGCAATTGACCTTCAACCTGGTGCCATACCCTCTCGTGATCGGGTTTACCCTTTGACGGTCTTGGAGGCTAAGGCCATGGAGGAGTATGTTGCAGATGCACTTTCCTGAGCTTTCATCCGCAAATCCTCATCTTGTGCTGGTTTCTTCTTTGTAAAGAAGAGTGGTGAACTGAGGCCTTGTATTGATTATAGGGGGTCTCAATTGTTTCACGATTAAGAATGCCTATCTGATTCCATTAATTACGGAGTTACTTGACCGCCTCAAGGGAGCAACGGTTTTCACGAAGCTTTGAGATTTGAGAGGGGCATATAATCTCCTGAGCATTAAGGAGGGCGATGAGTGGAAAACTGTGTTTAATACCAGAACAGGCCACTAGGAGTACCTCGTAATGACTTTTGGCCTTGGTAACGCCCCGGCAGTTTTCCAGGAATTTATTAACAATGTCCTCTGGGATTTGTTACAGTTATGTGTGGTGATTTATCGCCACACTATCCTCATATTTTCCTAGTCCCTGGAGTGCCACCACACAGATGTCTGTCGTGTGCTTCAGAAACTGAGAGAGCAATCTCTATTGTAAATTGGAGAAGTGTGAATTCCATCGTGAACAGGTTAAATTCCTGGGTTAATTTCCACTTTCTTGTCTAGTTTCAATTACAATGTCTCATTCTTACCCAGTACTAAGAATGTAATGGCTGACTCTTTGTCATGACAATTTTCCTCCACTTCCAAGATGGAGACGATTCTGGTTCCTGCGATTCCTCCTAAACATATTCTGGCTAGGGTTCGCACCAGTCTCACCACTTCTTTGGGTGACAAAATTCTTGCTGCTCAGGTCCATGATCCTCCTGAGAAACCTTGTGACCACTTCTTTGTCCCAGAGAGTCTCCGTACTACCGTGCTACAGATTTGCCATTCTCTCAAGGCTGCTGGCTACCCTGGGAGGACTGAGGTTGGCCAGACTGAGACAGAAGTACAGTTAAATCACACTTGTTTAATAATTAAAAAAAAAGGTAAACAGAGTAAACACATTCAAATCATAGCCAGAGTTCAGGAACCGGAACGGATAGTCAGACAAGCCAAAATGTCAGGGAGCCAGAGATGAGCATAGTAGAACAGCAAGCAGGATCTGGAGCCATAAGGAATGTCAGCCAAGCAAGTCTTTAACAGGAATAAGGATGAGCCGAACACCCCCCGGTTCGGTTTGCATCAGAACCTGCAAACAGACCTAAACTTCGTGTGAACTTTAAAGACTATGGGACTCAAACGTTCAAAATCAAAAGTGCTAATTTTAAAGGCTAATATGCAAGTTATTTTCCTGAAAAGTGTTTGGGGACCTGGGTCCTGCCCCAGGGGACATGTATCAATCCAAAAAAAGTTTTAAAAAAACTGGCATTTTTTGGGGAACAGTGATTTTAATAATGCTTAAAGTGAAACAATAAAAGTGTAATATTCCTTTAAATTTCATACCTGGGGGGGTGTCTATAGTATGCCTGTAAAGGGGCGCATGTTTCCCGTGCTTAGAACTGTCCCTGCACAAAGTGTAATTTCTGCAGGAAAAAAGTAATCTAAAATCACTTGCGGCTATAATGAATTGCCGGCTCCCCGTAATACAGAGAACAGTCATTGAAAGTCATTGATAAAATAAAAAAAGCATAGGGTTCCAACAAATTCAATTACCAGGCCCTTCAGGTCTGGTATGGATATTAAGGGGAACCCTGCGTCAAATAAAAAAAAATAATACGCTGGGTTTCCCCCAAATATCCATACCAGACACTTCAGGTCTGGTATGGATTTTAAGGGGAAATCCATGCCAAATAAAAAAAAAATAGTATGGAATTCCCCATAAAAATCCATACCAGACCCTTTATCCGAGCATGCAACCTGGCAGGCCGCATGAACCGTACCAGGCCACATGCCCTCAACATTGGGAGGATGCTTTAGGGGTCTGTGACCTTTCAAAGCACCTTGTCCCCATGTTGATGAGGACAAGGGCCTCATCCCCACAACCCTGGCCGGTGGTTGTGGGGGTCTGCGGGCAGGGGGCTTATCAGAATCTGGAAGCCCCCTTTAACAAGGGGACCCCCAGATTCCACCCCCCCATTTCAAATGGTAAAGGCCTACCATTTCACAAAGAAAGTGTAAAAGAATGTTAAAAAATACACACACACCATTGCAAAAGTCCTTTATTAAAAAAAAAAAAAAAGATTCCAGTGGTGGTAAACCACTCTTGCTATCCATCGACGGATGATCATCTCTCGGGGGTCCATCGATGGCTGATCTGATCCAACGATGGGTGATCTCTCCCTCCAGCACAGCACATCCATCCTCTGTCTCCAATGACGGAGACACTGCGGGGATCTCGGCAGCCTGACATTTCTTATATGAGGAGGGCGAGGCCACCCGTCACCTGACCCCGACCCCCGCTGACGCAAGTGGGAAAGCCTGGCTTCCCCAATGACGTGTGGGTGACCCCGCCCCCCTCTGATGTAACGGAAGCCTGCGTTACAGGGACGCGGGGTTCCCCTTAACCACTTAAGGACTGCCGCATGGCAATGTACGTCGACAGAATGGCACCGACAGGCACAAGCATGTACATGTACGTGCTTGCCTTCCAGCATGTGGGGGTCCGATCAGACCCCCTCACACTGGTTGCGGCGGTCTGATTTGCTTCAGGAGCGATCCGGGATGAGGGGATGGCCGTTGGTTTCTGGCGAATGAGAAGCTTCCCCCGCCTGTGTAGTGTAAACACAGGCAGGGAGGAAGTGATGTCACTCTCCTCGGGGCGGTCTTTTTGACCGGACTGCGAGGAGAACATAATAGTAAGTGCACCAACACTACACTGACATGTAGGTACACATAGGCACACGAATCCCCCCCCCGATCCCTCCCCCCAGTCACAGTGTCACTGATTGCAGTGATCATTTATTTACTGATCACTGCATTTAGTGTCAGTTGTGACAGTAAAAACTGTCAGGGCAATTAGTGTTAAGTCCAGGGTAGCCCCCTACCCCCCCAATAAAGGTTTAACCCCCCTGATTGCCCCTAGAGTTAACCCTTTCACCCCCTTTTGCCAGTGTCACTAAGTGATCGTTTTTCGGATCACTGCATTAGTGTCACTGGTGCCGCTAGGTAGCTAGTTATTTTTTTAGGTTCACCGCCAGGTTTTTATAGCACTAGGTACCCCCATATACTACCCAACAATGGTTTTAACCCCCTGATTGCCCCTAGTTAACCCTTTCACCAGCGATCACCGCATAAGAGCCACTGTTGAAGCTGGTTAGCCAGTTAGTTATTTAGGTTCCCCGTCAGGTTTTTATATAGCGTCAGGGACCCCCATATACTACCTAATAAAGATTTTAACCCCCTGATTGCCCCTAGTTAACCCTTTCACCAGTGATCACTGTATAAGTGTTACGGGTGACTCTGGTTAGTTAGTTAGTTTGCTTTTTATAGCATCAGGGCACCCACCATTTATTACCCAATAAAGGTTTAACCCCCTGATCACCCGGCGGGTGATATCAATTAGGTTTTAGGGTCAGGGTCTGCGTCGCCCCAGGCAGCGCTAGGTTAGTGCCAGTACCGCTAACACCCACGCGCAAAGCATACACCTCCCGTAGTGGTATAGTATCTGAACAGATCAATATCTGATCTGATCAGATCTATACTAGCGTCCCCAGCAGTTTAGGGTTCCAAAAAAATGCATTGTTAGCGGGATCAGCCCAGATACCTGCTAGTACCTGCGTTTTGCCCCTCCACCCAAGTGCAGTATCGATCGATCACTGTCACTTACAAAACACTAAACACATAACTGCAGCGTTCGCAGAGTCAGGCCTGATCCCTGCGATCGCTAACAGTTTTATTTTGGTAGCGTTTTATATTTAAATCCTGAAGGCAGTGCTTGGTTTTCGGGGTCCCGTACGTGGCTAGGCTCCCAAAAAGTCCCCCACGTGTGGTATCCCCATACTCAGGAGAAGCAGCAGAATTTATTTTGGGGTGTAATTTCACTTATGCCCATAGCATGTGTGAGCAATATATCATTTAGTGACAACTTTGTGCAAAAAAAATAAAAAATTTATATTCCTGCAACTTGTGGCAAAATATAAAATATTTCATGGACTCAACATGCCTCTCAGTAAATATCTTGGGGTGTCTACTTTCCAAAATGGGGTCATTTGGGGGGGGGGTTGTGCTATTTTGGCATTTTATGGCCTTTGAAACTGTGATAGGTAGTGAGGAGTGAAATCAAAAATTTGCACCCTTAGAAATCCTGAAGGCAGTGATTGGATTTCGGGGTGCCGTACGCGGCTAGACTCCCAAAAAGTCCCACATATGTGGTATCTCCGTACTCAGGAGAAGGAGCAGAATATATTTTGGGGTGCAATTCCACATATAACTATGGCATGTGTGAGCAATATATCATTTAGTGACAACTTTTTGTAAACTTTTTTTTTTTGGGGTCATTATTCAATCACTTGGGACAAAAAAAATTAAAATATTCAATGGGCTCAACATGCCCCTCAGCAATTTCCTTGGGGTGTCTACTTCCCAAAATGGGGTCATTTGGGGGGGGGGGGGTTGTACTGCCCTGCCATTTTAGCACCTCAAGAAATGAGATAGGCAGTCATAAATTAAAAGCTGTGTAAATTCCAGAAAATGTACTCTAGTTTGTAGACGCTATAACTTTTGCGCAAACCAATAAATATATGCTTATTGACATTTTTTTTTACTAAAGACATGTGGCTGAATAAATTTTGGCCTAAATATATGACTAAAATTTAGTTCATTCGATTTTTCTCATAACAAAAAGTAGAAAATATCTTTTTTTTTTGAATTTTCAGTCTTTTTCCTTTTATATCGTAAAAAATAAATATCGCAGAGGCAATCAAATACCATCAAAAGAAAGCTCTATTTGTGGGAAGAAAAGGAAGCAAATTTTGTTTGAGTACAACATTGCATGACCGTGCAATTACCAGTTAAAGGAGCGCAGTGCGAAATTTTAAAAAGACCTCTGGTCCTTAGGCTGACAATTGGTCCGGGGCTGAAGTGGTTAATATCCATACCAGACTTGAGGGGCCTGGTAATACAATTTGGGGGAACCCCCGCGCTTTTTAAAAAAAAATGTATTTAATCAATTACTTTCAATAACTGTTCTCTGTATTACGGGGAGACGACAATTCATTATAGCTGCGAGTGATTTAAATGACTTTTTTTCCTGCAGAAATGACACAGGGACAGTTATAAGCACGGGAAACATGCGCCCCTTTAGAGGCATACTATAGACACCCTCCAGGTACAAAATTTAAAGGAATATTACACTTTTATTGTTTCAATTTAAGCATTATTAAAATCACTGCTCCCGAAAAACTGCCGTTTTTAAAACTTTTTTTGCATTGATACATGTCCCCTGGGGCAGGACCCAGGTCCCCAAATACTTTTTATGACAATAACTTGCATATAAGCCTTTAAAATTAGCACTTTAGATTTCCCCATAGACTTTTACAGTGTTCTGCTGCTTTTCGAATTTGCCGCGAACACCCCAAATTGTTCACTGTTCGCCGAACAGGCAATGTTCGAGTCGAACATGAGTTCGACTCAAACTCGAAACTCATCCCTAAACAGGAACACAGGAGAACGTCTCTATAGATCTATAGATGTGACCAAGGCGTAGGTAGAGATTAGGGATGAGCTTCGAGTTCGAGTCAAACTCATTTTCAACTCGAACATTGCCTGTTCCCCGAACAATTTGGGGAATTGATTTGGGGAATCCATCTGGGGGAAGAACCTGGGAAATTGCCCAGGTTCTTCCCCAGATTGCCCTGCAGCCAGGTACACAATCTTAGCCACACTTCTCCTCAATAGTCAGTCTACTGGTTCTGTTTTTATTTTTGGAGAACTTGGATAGGGTTCAGGGAAATGAGTGGGATACTCCAAAAACAAAAACTATAGAGATTGAGGACAATAAACTCCTTTCTGGATAAGCTGAAGCAGAAGTCATTGCTTGTAGCAAACTGTTAACTTGGCTTTGTAATAGAAGCAGTCAAAAGCAGACTTTTTTCTTTAGAGCACCAAGAGCAGAGTCCCTTCACAGAGAACTAAATACACTGAGCTCTTCAGAACACCAGCCTATGTTCCCTTTAGACAAACATACACATCACAAGAGAGGTGGCAACAACCTAAAAGCCTCTAAGATCTCTCACAGCAGTCTGTACTAACAAAAGGTCCAGGAAAGTCAGTTGCCTCCTTCTAACTTCCAAGTGACACCTTTCTCCAGGGATACCAGACAGCCAGCTTTCTGTAGCTTTAGCATCCAGGCTTCTAGGTCACCTACCTGAGGCCTCACGAACAGCAAACACATGGCAGCATCACTCTGAAGGGCAGCAGCCCTCCAGGCTGGACTGATCTTCTACAGGAAAAGACTGAGAAGTTCAGTCTCTCAGAGTATTTATGCAGTTTCTCAGCAGCCTTCAGGGCCCAGCTCCCTGAATTAGGGCAGAGCTGCATAAATATTCAAACTGCCATCTGCACTGCTCCACACCTACAGTATGTTCCAGAAAATTCTCCCAGCTCTCTGGAAAGCAGAGGGGTCTATCAGACTGGCATATAAATATCTCAGTACAGCGCAAATACATAAAACTCTTTACAGTGAAATACTAAATGCATAAATAAAAGTCCATATAGTGAATGATACAATATACAGTGATCAAGAAAGATCAAAAAGAGTCCACTTGTGCAGTGTGTCTTTAATCAATATATCCAGTGACGATGTGATCCCTTCACCAATGAACTAGTTGGACTCTCACCTCATCGAATGGACCCCTGATAAATCAGATAGGTCAAAAACACATGTTCCCATCAAGGGTGAAGTATAAGGCTACAGCAAACCAAACGGAAGCATTTCCAGATAGAATCTCCTCAATGTCATCAGATCAGGATAATGTCATATATGAAAAAGAACAAGCAAATCTAGTGCTCTCCGTTTGATAACAATTTATTAAAACAAATGAATAAAAACAAATTTCCACTCACATTTCTAAGCACTGATCTCCAGTGCCGAGTGCAAAGCAGGAAATAACATGCATGGATCAGTGTGTCAGCTGGCGGATGACGTCACGACGCGAGTCACGTGGTCCGTACGCGTTGCGTCCCAGGGAAAGGGCGGGACTTCATCAGCGGTGACGGAATGACGTCGGACGGCCGCTTTATACTAACACACTAAATTTAAACCAATAAACAGCGGAGTTATGCGCAAGGCAAATGCCGCTACTAGCGTGACACCGGAACATACATCTGTGATCACTCCATACACAGAGGGAAAGGAGAGGGCATATAGAAAACTTTATGAGCGCCAAAAAATATTTAAAACAAAATTAAAATCAACACCAGAGAGAAGCGTACGTCAAGTCCGCTAATTAGGCAACAAAATATCACCCACTAATAGTTCTCGCATAAAATATGCAGAGAAACGAACGAGACGTTGCCCAAACGGACAATACAAAGCTTTAAACGAATCTCCCGGTAGGTCGCATGACCAATGATAAGAACTAACGAATATACCCGCAAATGCCGCTGACGTCATCAGAAAGCTACACTGATCCGTACATGAAGAAAAAACAAACAAACATACCTATAATTAAACACATACCATACAGGTAAAAAAGAAATCAAAAAATATATACAAAAAGTAAATATAAAAATAAAAATAAAAATATCACAATAAATATAAAAAAGAATCAGATACTATAGAATAAAACAATTATCTGTCCGAAATGAAACAATTTAAATCAAATTCCACATTTAAACCTCCCGGGGCAAGAACCCGTGTTTCATGGATCCAATAGGATTCACGTTTGCTTAATTGGCGTATGAAGTTACCTCCACGCCAATGCTTGGTGACCTTCTCAATCCCCCAAAAGCTCAAACTCCTGGGATTCTGGGAATGCACCAATTTAAAATGGCGAGACACATTATGAGTCTTCAGGCCCTTTTTAATATTATTTACGTGTTCACCCAACCTCACATGTAGAGGTCTGGAGGTTCTACCGATATATTGGAGACCACATCCACATTGTAACATATATACCACCCCTATGGTGGAACAAGTGATGAGTTTATCGATCTTGTATTCCTTATTATTACTAGTGGCTATGAAGGATTTTCTCCTTTTCATATTGCATCTAGAGTGCCTGCATGCCGTACATCTACCACACGCATAAAAGCCGGATAGAAAAGAGAAAAGCCTGCTTTCAGTTTGTACAGGGGGATCAATAACACTCGGTGCTATTTGGTCACGCAATGATGGAGCCTTTTTATATATGAAAGAGGGCCGTGCGGGTAACAATGGACCCAACACTCGGTCTTGTTTCAGTATAAACCAGTTTTTGGCCACAACTTTTTCAAATTTTTTATACTGTACGTTATAATCAAGGACCATTCGGAAATTAACCCCTTCCACACCTGATTCTTTTGCCTTATCTTTAATCAGAAGGGACCTATCCATCTGCTGAACCCTAGATATTTCATGTTCAAGAGCAGATGGATCATAACCCTTTTCCCGAAACCTAGAGGACAATGTGTGGGCTTGATTCACAAAGTCATCCATGTAAGAACAATTCCGCCTTAGTCTAACGTACTGTCCCCTGGGGATATTGCATAACCAAGACTTATGGTGGCAACTCCCCAGGGGAATGTACGAATTCCGATCAGTTGGCTTAAAGTGGTTTTTCAATACTAGCCCATCATTTGCTTTGGTGATCTCTAGGTCAAGAAACACCAACCGTTCTTGGCTGATATTCCACGATAACTGGATGTTTTTGAGAAGGTCACCAAGCATTGGCGTGGAGGTAACTTCATACGCCAATTAAGCAAACGTGAATCCTATTGGATCCATGAAACACGGGTTCTTGCCCCGGGAGGTTTAAATGTGGAATTTGATTTAAATTGTTTCATTTCGGACAGATAATTGTTTTATTCTATAGTATCTGATTCTTTTTTATATTTATTGTGATATTTTTATTTTTATTTTTATATTTACTTTTTGTATATATTTTTTGATTTCTTTTTTACCTGTATGGTATGTGTTTAATTATAGGTATGTTTGTTTGTTTTTTCTTCATGTACGGATCAGTGTAGCTTTCTGATGACGTCAGCGGCATTTGCGGGTATATTCGTTAGTTCTTATCATTGGTCATGCGACCTACCGGGAGATTCGTTTAAAGCTTTGTATTGTCCGTTTGGGCAACGTCTCGTTCGTTTCTCTGCATATTTTATGCGAGAACTATTAGTGGGTGATATTTTGTTGCCTAATTAGCGGACTTGACGTACGCTTCTCTCTGGTGTTGATTTTAATTTTGTTTTAAATATTTTTTGGCGCTCATAAAGTTTTCTATATGCCCTCTCCTTTCCCTCTGTGTATGGAGTGATCACAGATGTATGTTCCGGTGTCACGCTAGTAGCGGCATTTGCCTTGCGCATAACTCCGCTGTTTATTGGTTTAAATTTAGTGTGTTAGTATAAAGCGGCCGTCCGACGTCATTCCGTCACCGCTGATGAAGTCCCGCCCTTTCCCTGGGACGCAACGCGTACGGACCACGTGACTCGCGTCGTGACGTCATCCGCCAGCTGACACACTGATCCATGCATGTTATTTCCTGCTTTGCACTCGGCACTGGAGATCAGTGCTTAGAAATGTGAGTGGAAATTTGTTTTTATTCATTTGTTTTAATAAATTGTTATCAAACGGAGAGCACTAGATTTGCTTGTTCTTTTTCATATATGACATTATCCTGATCTGATGACATTGAGGAGATTCTATCTGGAAATGCTTCCGTTTGGTTTGCTGTAGCCTTATACTTCACCCTTGATGGGAACATGTGTTTTTGACCTATCTGATTTATCAGGGGTCCATTCGATGAGGTGAGAGTCCAACTAGTTCATTGGTGAAGGGATCACATCGTCACTGGATATATTGATTAAAGACACACTGCACAAGTGGACTCTTTTTGATCTTTCTTGATCACTGTATATTGTATCATTCACTATATGGACTTTTATTTATGCATTTAGTATTTCACTGTAAAGAGTTTTATGTATTTGCGCTGTACTGAGATATTTATATTTTGAAATGTGGGATTTGGTAATTTGACCTACAGTATTCTAGCTGCATTTTTTCTTTATATATATATATATATTTTTTATTTTTTACTGTTTCAGTTTTTTTAGCGCTGGTTGACTTTCTCACTATCAGACTGGCAGCAGCCGAGAACATTGAACTGAGCTAATCCATCAGTTGTACTGGTTACAGGGAGAACAACTACTTTTAACTAACACAATAATTACAGCCACACTAGTTACAGTGAGGCAATCTAAAGTTACTTAACAAAACTGAACACAATGAGCCTACACTAAATCTAACTAATCCTAGCACCTATCTAGGAGGGTGCTACATACTGCTTTGAGTATCCGGCCATAGTCTTGGCTACGGCTCTGTCCAAGGTCATTCTTCCCCCCAGAACAAGCTCCTGTCACTCCTCTCACATGTTTGGACCTTTTAGTCAAACAGCTGTCCCTCTATTCATCTTCGCATTAGGGTTGTGGTTGTGATGGTAGCCTCATGTAAGGCAATGCCATACACCCAGTTTCATCCAAGACCATTAAAAGCTTAACATTCTTGCTATGTGGGACACATGGACTCAGTCTCTGGATCTTCCCATGCACCTGACTAGCAATGCTTGGTTCTCTCTGGCATGACAATTTTACAATTTAGCACTGAAATCAGGGACACCTTTCTACCATAGGCTTAACGGGTACTCACAACCATTGCCAGCCTGTTGGGCTGGGGAGGAGTCCTGGATGCCCTCTCAGTACAGGAACTTGGTCATTGACCCTGCTTCCAAACATTCCAATAACATGTCTTTTCACTGTCTAGATGTCCCCAGCATTTTATTTGGTGGCTGTTGTCCTATTTTCCTCCCTTCAAGCTGCACCACGCACAAGCTGCTTTTGTATTATTGAAATGAGAGCCGGGTCAGAGCAATGCAATTTCATCCTTGGCTTCGGATTGACAACCCCCTATGGCTAAACAGTCTTTCAGAAGCCAGAGGCAGATAACACTTCTGCTGCAGCACAACAGCAGCTGGAGTATGGTGCAGCAGGACAGGGAGTAAGATTAAACGAATATCAGTCACTCAGCAATAGGCAGTTGCACATGCCCGGAATCAGCACTTAGCATAGCCCATCAAGCATAAAAAGCTGGGAAGATAATCCCAGAATAATCAGAACTGTCATCCTTAACTTTAATGGAGCTCCCATGACCAAATGTCTTGGGTTCTGGGTATAAATGCAAACTGCCAGGGACCAGTGCTGCCATGTTATGCCATGCTTCCCCATAACTGAAGTTCTTAAGGCTTGCCTATACAATTTTTTTTATTAGAGAATAAACTACGTTTATCTGAATTTCATATTGGTAAAACGTAGAGAAGACAGAACAATTGGTAGATATTTATGACCAAAAATCTAGAGTTCTGATAAGAACATAGCTCTGCAATTTTACCAGAAAAGTACACATTTCGGCTGTAGCATTACTCTTTATTTACAGCATGGCATGTAAACATATACTCTATGGGAAGTAATATCAACTGACCACTAGATGGTGTTCAAACACTTATCAATGCAAACAGTAGAAAGTTGAAAGGTTGCTAAAAAGCATGTTATAATATTTTAAGTGGTATTAAACTCAACAACATATTATTGTGCAGCTCAAGAAATTTTGGATGCATTTGCTGCATTTTATTTTTGTTTTTGGTCAGCTTTTATTCATTTATATAAAACCTTTATCTCAAAAATATATATATTTTTTTACTGTAACTGCCTTAAAAGTGTTAGTTTGACTGCTAGCAGGTTTAGAAGGACTTGACTGGTCAACAAATAAAGCTGAAATCAAGCTAACAGTACCCTCTCCCCATATTTATAATGCTGCTGTCCAAAGGAGTCTCTGTTGCTCCTTCATTAAGGCCCCTTTCACACTGGGGCGGTTTTCAGGCGTTACAGCGCTAAAAATAGCGCCTGTGTAGCGCCTGAAAAAAACCGGCCCCTTTCACTCCAGTGTGAAAGCCGGAGGGCTTTCACACTGGAGCGGTGTGCTGGCAGGACAGTGAAAAAAGTCCTGCTAGCCGCATCTTTGGAGCGGTGAAGGAGCGGTGTATTCACCGCTCCTACCCATTAAAATCAATGGTACAGCGTGGTAATACCGCCGGCAAAGCGCCGCTGCAGCGGCGCTTTGCGGGCGGTTTTAACCCTTTTTCGGCCGCTAGCGGGGGTTAAAACCACCCCGCTAGCGCCCGCAGACCGCCGCTAAAACGACGGTAAATCGCCGCTAAAAATAGCGGCGCTTTACCGCCGACACCCGCACCGCCCCAGTGTGAAAGGGGCCTAAGAGAAGAGACACACCAGGGGCTCATTTACACAGGAGGTTGGATGGCAGTAAAAACATGCAGCTGAGCTGTCGAAGTCAGAAACGGGTGTATACATGCAATGGCACTACCAACATCGTACATGACCCAATCAAGTGAATAGACACTGGTGGTCCAAAGGTCTTCAGACAGGAAGTGATCCCCTATATAACCCTTCCCATACAGGAAGTACTTCAGTGTTGTAGCAAGCACTATATCCTCAAAAAAGAGGGGAGGGATTTCTGTGTCCCATGATGTACTCAAAGAAAAGGATTGTACAGGTAAGTATGATGAAAAAATCCCATTTTCTTTTTCATACATCATGGGACACAGAGGGGGTTATTTACGAAAGGCAAATCCACTTTGCACTACAAGTTGTCTACCGGACAAGTTAGGTTCTTGTTTAAGGAAGAGACTGCTACATCTATGGCTGGCATGCTCCATTTAACAAACTTTTCATCCATGGGATATAAAACCTGTCAGGAAGTTCCCAATCAGCGCACACCACCTGTCCCAACAGGGGGTGTAGAGGGAAAGTCTGTGCAACCTGAAGAGGCCTCAGAGATCCCAAAGGGGACCAGGGGGGCCCAGTCACCTCTGCAAGAGGCAACTTAAATGCATTTCGGTCAGCCACGGTCCTGGTGAACGGGCTTGACTGTATTCGTGTACGATGCCAAACTTTGTGTGCCAAGATAAAGGCTACGGTGCATGTGTGACGAAGCCACATGCACCATGGCCGCCAAACAAACTGCTGAGCCCAGCAGCACTCTTGAAAACACACGTGCTCCATGGCGAACCAAGGCAAAATGGTGCACCGTTGTGCGCCATCATACAGATAAAAAACAGCCAGACACAAGCAAAAAAGGTACACTTTGCAAACACCCACAGCTAGCCCAAAACTTCCCTGTATGGTCACTGCACACAGGTGTCCAGCTTTTAGCTAGCTTGACTGATTGTTACAATCACTGGGACACCCTACAATAATAAAATAAAGGGGTTTCACTTACCCGTCCAGGCTCAGGGCCACTTAGAAACTAAGGGCCCTATATTTACCCTTCACGGCGGGTTCTTGTCACCTGGACCTTCAAGGACTGGGTACCCATTTCATGTTTAGGGTCCACTCCCTTGGACCTGTACAGCACCCTGCAGGAAATGCCTTAACGCTGTAGTGTCAAAGATTTCCACTCCGCAGGGTCCAGCGCCTGGAAGCCACATAACAGGCAAAACCTCACAGGACCTCAAGTCTTTTTTGTGAGGCTCGGGTACCATTTATCTAAGCATAAAAGCCTGTGTCAAATGGATCCAATCGGTCAATCCCTTGATTTATTTTTGGAACCTTTTGTGGGACTAGTGACCTGGAGCTCAGAGAGCTCAAACAAACCGTGCCATCCACCTTGCAGACACTGGTACAAAACTAAAGTACTTCCTGTATGGGAGGGGTTATATAGGGGATCATTTCCTGTCTTAAAACCTTTGGTCTACCATTGTCCATTCAACTGATGAAGTATAACCCAGCAGGTAATGAATATTAGCCTGGCTCATGATGTATGAAAAAGAAAAGAGAATTATTACATGGAAAAACACACAAAATATATGATAATATACAGTATATTCAAATTGTACAGTAGGGTAAATGTAGCCTCAATATAATAAAAAATGCTACATGCTTTCATATAAGCATACATTCATCTAAAGTTGTAAAACAAAAGTAACACATAAACGGGTAAAGAAATAATGAGAATGATCTATTTAGCACAGGGGAAGATAAAAAAAGTGAATATAGGCCTTAAGATTTTGCGGGACTGTGAACTCGACATGGATCTGTCCACATGCTCTAAGTGGACAGACACTGGGATTGGTTACAAAACATCACTTTTTAGCATGGCTACAACTTTGGCAATGTGAGACAAAGGATACCTACAGTGGAATGTCAGGATTTGGTTCTGCATACTGGACTGCCCTGTAAAACATAGGATTCTTGCCTCAGTGACAAAGCTCCAACATGTCCAAAGACTGCACACAAGGTAATATATGTGCACCTGGAAGAAACTAACGTGATGAAGAGGGAACATACAACCTCCATGCACACATGGTGCAATGTTTGGCTCTTCCCAAAATGAGCAAGTAGTTACCTCAGTCCTGGAAGAATGCTCACCAGAATCCTCGTAGTTCATTGATAGACTACAAGTACTGACATCCTTTGTAATTGACGGCTTGTAGTTGTTTATTCACAGAACTCTGTAAGTTAATGATGCGGCTGTGTGGGCGGAGCTCTGCAGGGTCACACTCTTTCCAAAGGTGATAGCGGGTGTAGGGAGAAGATCCCTGGCTCCTTGTGACGGGGGGCGGGGGATGCAGAAGCGAAAACATGTTACATGTTTCACCCTGAAAACGGATTGTAATATGTAACATGTTCTGGAAGGTGAACTTTAAAATAATGATTTAGGCCTGAAAATTAGGTAAAACCACAAACAGTATTTACTGCACAAACAAACAAAATATACTACCCAATTTGTGTTAAAATCTAAAACATGAGGTTGTGCTGAGTAGATAGATACCCAACCTGTGAAGACTTTGGGTGTGTCCATGAAATGGCAGCAGATTTCGGTATCCAAAATTTCCCATAGGTGACCCTTTAAAAGCTCTTACAGGTTATCAGTTTAGAGTTAATCGTGAATTATGGCCCTAGAATTCTTGCTCTCACTTTGGCATGCACAGCGATATGTAAACATGCATAGCACAATTGGCGTTTTTACATGAAGGCAACACATGCTGCGACCACAGCACCATGAGCCTAAATGCAGGGCTTGCAGTTGTGGAGCGGTTCTACAATTTAAAATTTGTTTGGCAGCTAACTAAAGTAAAAAAAAAAAAAAGAAGCATCTGGACATGGCAGTAGAGCCGTCTGAACGCCTGTTAGCCACTATTATATTGCCCTCTGAAAAGCTACCCACCGTGGATCGAGGGTTGTACGTTTATTGCCCGTCTGAAAGGACCCTCACTTAGAGTTTGGCTTTGTAATGGATGAAATATAAATTCTGGTGCACTACCAGTACATTCTCCGTAATGTAGAATAAATAACTAGAGATCCTGACTAAAATGGATAGACACTTTTATTAAACTGAGCACACAGTAAAAAATGTTAAACTGCCAGATTAATGGTTCCCTTCCAAAGCTAAGATGTATTTTTTGGCCACAGCTGAAAAAAAAAAAATCTGTTTTAACAGATATGCATTTCAAATATTACTCAGAGTAATACTTCTGTACTGTATGTGTTTATGTTGTAATCAATTCTTTGCTAATAAAATGTCACTTGATTCTTTTCCATTTCTAGATGTAGTATGCAAGAGTAATGATCCATCCTGCACAGTTGAATCTCCATACCTGCTCAAATTGCCTGGTAAGACAGTTTGTTTTAATTTGATGTATTACAGTGTTAACTAGATCAGACTAGGATGTACTGTATTTAACACTATGCCACTCAGCTAATAGAAGCCTATATAGACCAGTGACTTACATGCCTACTATCTAAAGTAAAACTAAAGGCTAAAACTTTTTTTAAGTTTTGGACAGAGTGGAGATAGATTAGAACACCTACTAGGTTTTTATTGCTGTATGTGCCGCTGTTAGACACAGTCACAATCTCTATCATTCTCGTTGAAAGTAAATGCAAAAAAAAAATCCCACATTTTGGGTTGTCCCAAGCAGGGCCGTTGATAAGGGGGGGGGGGGGGGGGGGGTGCGCAACAGCTGGATCTGTCAATCTCAGCGGGAGGGGGGGGCGGAAGTAGAGTGGGTGGAGACTCCCAAATCTTGTCCACCAATAAGTTCACCCCCCCTCCGCTGCGCAGCTATTTAGAAAACAAACGTCTTTTTTCAGTGGGGGCCAGGGAACAGTAAGCAGACTATTTCTTAATGTCCGGGTTTAGGCAGATTAATCCACCAATGCGCGCTACACAGTTGAAGCCTGTCCTCTTCAATATGAATACACTGCCACTGGCCTAAACCCGAAAGTGATGAAATAGTCCTCTTAATGTCCCCCATCTCCCACTGAACACAGGGGGGCCCGGAAAAGTTTGTTTTCTAAATAGCTGCACAGTGGGGGATTAGCTTACTGGTGGAAGGGATTTGGGAGTCCCCACCCACCCTACCTTGCCCCCCCCCACTCCCTACAGCCCTAGTTGCCCAGCTGTGTGGTGCCCAAGAGAAAGTGAGGACTAGAGGTATCAGCAGTGCTCTGCTGGTCCCAAGCCCCCTGCTCCAGGAGGAACCACCTGCAAGAGAAGCACTGCACCTGGGCACCAGATAGAAGAAGCTGAACAGACCAGGTACTGGGGGGGGGGGGAGACTACCAGTGCTGCATTTGAACTCTTGGGTAATACCAAGCACCTTTGGAGTGACACATCTGAGGGTCATTGCTGTAGATTAGGGTACACTAGTGTTGCCCTCTGAAGAGTGAACCACAGTAGAACACTTTTCAGAGGGTGTTTGACACGTGGCAAGGAAGCATTATATTGCCTCCTCACCATCTGATTTAATCCCTAAAAACCTTCAGCACCTTACTGCAACCATGTGCATTGTACATGGTTGTGAGGTGTCCCCATTCAGTGGAGTGGGATGCATTTGGCCACTGAACAGGATGAGGGGGATATTTTTGTATACCCCCATTTGCTGCCATTGCCATTACCCCTTCCTAACCACTGTATTCTGTACATTGCATATCCCAGACCCCTGCATTCAAACACTTCTGACCCCTACACTATGTACATACCCCAGACTCTTGCAAACAGTACAGTATATACGGCTGAAACTACACTGTGTAAGTTAGATAGTACTGGCCCCTGCACTCTGTACACTACATATTCTCGACACCTGTATTTTGTAAATTATATACATACACCTGATACCAGCCCTCCCACTGTTAGTGCAGTTTTGCCACATCCTTATTTCTCCAAGGCACACAGTGCACGCTGTCTCCTTTTTCTCTGCTTGCTGCCTGCAGGCTAGGGGGAGTGGTGGTCAGGCTCAGGCCCGAGGCCCTGTCAGGTGGGGGCGTAATTTCTAACAGCAGTCCTGGTCCCAAGTAAAGTAATAAAGGGGAAAACATCCAATATGGATACTCGTTCTGGTGACTTAGGGGGCCCAAAGGGATTTCCTTAATATGTAGGGATTTCTTCTCACTTCCTGTTTTGGCTATGGGACAGAAAATCAAGGTAAATATCCCTAATGGGACACAGATGGCAAAAAGACTGACAGGGGTTATAACCCTCCCGTACTCTATCCAAAAAGAAAAGGTTTTGCCTATAGTTCTACTTTAACCCTCACATGGGTGCTATTCCCCTCCAAAGTAAATGCCTTCTGCTTGCCAGAGAGCTTAGGGAAGCCAAGGTAGGGTTCAGGAGGGGGGATGCTCACTCGTCCCCTCCCTTTCCTAACTTGCCGGGCGGCATGCTCAGATAAGGGTCTGGTATGGATTTTAGGGGGCCCCACGCCATTTCTTTTTTTTTTTTCCTTTTGGTGTTCCCTCCCAATCCATACTAGGCCTGAAAGCATGGTATGGACCTGGGGGAACCCCACGTCATTTTTTATTGACTGACAGCTGATGACTCTTCGGTTGCTAAGGATGCAGTGTCTGGCAACCAGCTATATACAGTGCGTTTTACAATGGGTTTAAAGAAAAAAAAGTAAACCGCAAAAAATTGCATGCAAAACTCATATAAAAAGCTGGTATAAAAATCCAAAATGCACTGAAAAACGTGCCTGAAAAGTGCATCAAGCGCAGCTGCATAGATGTGATTCTATACTAAGTCTATGCCAAGCTGAAATAGACTGTGGCTGTATGGGGCTAAACACTCTACCAAGTGGTATCTAGGGGGGAAAAAAAAAAGCTTTGTAATGCATGCAATATGTTTCCTATATACACCTGGGCTGAATAAAATACCATGTTTCTATTTCAGTACTGAAGCCACAGCTGCGGTATTTCAAAAGACCTACCTTTTGTACAACACCACGTTTACCCAGCTATCACAAGAAGACAGAGGAAAACGCAGCAGGACATGCAGCACAGAAGTACAGACCATTTGATCAAAGAGGAAGAATGAAGAAAATACAACATATTTCCTTACATTGGAATAAAAATAATTTGGAATGAAAAATATTCAGCTGAATTATATAAAAGAAGTCCTTTATGATTTTTCTTGTATAAAAAATAATATTCTTTACTGTATAAATAATGCTAATATTTTTGCCATTTTAGATAATGTTGTAAGTAGGTCAGTAATTTAGTAGTCTTTGATATATAATACTTACAGCTAAAGGTGAGCATTCGGAACAAGGTTACAAAAATCCCAATGTTACAATTCATTTTTTCGGTTTTACATGGATTTTTAACCATTTGCTGACCGGCGCACGACGATGTACATTGGCACGGCTGCACAAATGGGAATACCTGTGCGTCCCCTTTAAGAAGCGCCATTTTGGCACGCGCATGCCACCGCATACTCTGTGAGCATGCAATCGTGACATGGAGCAGCAGAACGGGGAGATGCCTATGTAAAAAAGGCATTTCCCTGTTCTGCCTAGCAACATGACAGGGATCTACTGCTCCCTGTCATCTGGAGCAGTGATCTGTCATGTTGTAGTGAGACCACCCCCCCCCCAGTTAGAATCACTCCCTAGGACACACTTAACCCCTCGATCACCCCCTAGTGTTTAACCTCTTCTCTGCCAGTGTCATTTACACAGTAATCAGTGCATTTTTTATAGCATCAATTGCTGTATAAATTTCACTGGTCTCAAAATAGTGTCAAAAGTGTCCGCAGTCACGATAAATTGCAGATTGCCACCGTTACTAATAAAAAAAAAATGTATAATAAAAATGCCATAAATCTATCCCCTATTTTTCAGACGCTATAACTTTTGCGCAAACCAATCAATATACACTTATTGCCATTTTTTTTACCAAAAATATGTAGAATACATATCGGGAATAAACGCTGAAGGTTTTTCCGACGGAGTTCCGTCTGTGTTCCACTGAAACTGTCTTGCGTACACATGATCACACCAAAGTCCGATCGTCAAGAACGCGGTGACGTACAACGGGACTAGAAGAGGAAAGTCTAATAACCAGTAGCCAATCTCCTCCGTCTCGTACTTGCTTCAGAGCATGCGTCGTTTTTGGTCCGTCTGAATTTTCTCTATAGGAATTGGTCCCGTTGGAAATATTTAAAACATGTTCTATTTCTAGGTCCGATAGAATTTTAGAAAAAATAAATAAGTCAGATGAGGCATACACACGATCGGAATATAGGATGAAAAGCTTCCATCTGACTTTTTCTGTTGGACATTCTGCTCGTGTGTACGCGGCATAACTCCACTGAACTTATTTACTAGACCGCATGCCACATTTGAGATGCTATTGTGCAATTTTAATTCTGCTGCTAGGTGTGAAGTGATCACTCCCCAGTTGTCAGAATAGTTTTCTTCTCTCCACTCTTTCTTGCTTTGCCCTTTTATCCCTCCCTCCCTATTCTAATCCTTTCCTTCTTACGTCTAGCTTTTCTTTTTCTTACTCCTGAATATGCCTTCCTTACATACTGTTTATGCAGTACATACTGGTGGCTTGGCATCCCCGCCTTCCAAAGGTCTACAAATGCAGGTACAAAGTGTCCTTATGTAGTGTTGTCACTAGAGCTGGTGTCTCCTGCTGTGGTAAAACATGGTGTCTTCCCCCATTAGCCTGTCAGAGTGTTCTGCCCTGCCACTGCAGAATGACAGCAGGACAGGCAGAGTAGGGCACTGAGCAGGCTTGTGCATCGGCCTGATTCTCCCCCATAGCCTGCCACAGTGCTACTTGTTGATGTCACCCGGGTGTAGTCAACGCTACTGTACTTATGAGTACATCACAAAAATACAGAAAATCTTCTCAGGCAAAAAAATCCAGACTTGTTCTCTGTTAGTTGTAATATTGCAATAAATAATAAAGAAAAATACTAAGTGTATAAATATGGTAACATGCCTTATTGTCATAAAATAGTTGACACAATACTCTATATGACAGACAACTTGATTCATAATCTGTTTTCACAATATCATGTTACCTTTGTTTGATCAATGTTACCCTTTTCTACATTGTTTTGTACATTACTTATAACTAATAAAAAATTATTACACATACAAAACCTTGCAAAGAGAACATTAAATACTTACCTGCCCCAATGCTGCTGATCTTCATAGTTTAGTGCAGAATCATCAGCATTTGACACCTATGAAATCAGCAGATGTCTGGTCATTTTCCACATTATGTGGTTTCTTCTACCCAGATAGTAAGGATAACTTGCCACACATTTTCTGGCAGTATTGAATTGTTAGTCTTGTAAATTGCTGCACATTTTCACTTGCAAGTTGCACTTGAAGCACAAGTTCTAGTTGACACTTTTCCAACTTGTAGCAAATTTGCATGGCAAGTCTCTAGTAAGAGCAATGTTGCAGCGGTGAGTCTACAGGAAGAGCTCTGCAAGCCACCTGTGGTGCGATGACTATTGAACAACATGCAGCAGACTTGCAGAATGTTTGCAAAAAACGTTGACCTGGAGTCATGCAATGCAGACTTGCTGCAGTTATGCAACAAACTTGCGAACCTGGCAAGTCTAGGAATAGCTTAGCAAGTAATTTTCAAACTTGCAGCTCAATTGGTTGCTATCTGGCAACTGGCTCCTTCATTTCTATGGGACACAGTAGTGATATTGCTGTAAGTGTAAGCACACAGACAGGGGCCAGGCAGCCAAAACACCTGAAATTGTGAAATTCTTAGGATTCTTTAGCAAGTATGTTTTCTTTTCAAAGGAGATCTGCAACACAGGTGGCAGGACTGGTAAGTATTACATTTTTTTAAAACAGTGGCAGCTGGTAGGTTTTTCTTTTGGGGGGCCAGCAAACAACCGCCCCCCCCCCCCCCGGGCAGCTGGGGCCCGGCACTGCACTGCTAGAACCCCCCCGAGCATGGCACTACCACTCCCCATCACCCGGGTGGCCAGTGGTCCAGCACTTACCTGATCTATGCAGCGGGCTGTGGTAGCACGGTCCTTGCAGGGGGTGGGGTGCAGGCAGCAGCTCCAGCGCCCGCTCCTCCAGCAACTTCCTCTGCCGTGTGTCTCCTCTCTCTGCCACCTAAATGCTAGGCATCCAATAGGATCGCCTGACACTTCGACCAATTGGGAAACAGGTCTAGCAAAACTTAAGTCGATATCATCAAACAACTGGGTATGCTCAGAGCGCAATGCTCTGCTCTCTGAGCCCACCCTTTTTTGAAGCCTATTAGAGCCTCTTTCTCTCTAATCAGGTGCTTCAAAAAAAGCACCCACCCTGCATAGGAATCCATGGTCTGGCACCCTAATATGTAGATCAGGGGGCCGGATGCATGGATAGGGGAGGCGGTGCACGTGCGCCCTCTATGGACGGGCCGCCACTGGTATAAAACCTCCTAAAATGTATCTTAAACCAAACATTCTTTTTGGTATTTGAGTAAGGAATTGCAATAACCTCAGTCAGGTTTTTTTTTCTGTTTGTGTTTCCCTGAGAGGTATTACCAACTCTGTTTGTCCTCCTGGTGACCAAATACAAATGGAACAAGAATAGAGAACTCTTTCAGTAGAGACATTACATAGTTGGGTAGAAAAAAAAGTCTATGCACTAGTCTTCTACCACAAAATGCCCCTACTGAGCTGCTTCGCTTATAGTGTTGGACCGGTCTCTGAGTGCTGGGATGACATCCTCCTGTGCATGTCAATGAAGAATCCCAAAGACTGGCACTCAGAAGATGCCGGCGTCAGTGCAGGACTGTTGGACAGGTGAGTATTAAGCTTTTAGTACTGATTTAAATCAAATTAATGCATTATTATATTAATGAATTAGTTAAAAACCTGTGTTCCTAGGAGTCTAAAACTACAGTTGGTCCAGAGGAAGGCAAACAAGTCTGAAGATTTGTAGGAGGAGTTTGAGGGGGTATATATCCCTCCTCCTTCCTGCAAGTCCCTCGTTGGCTCTGGTTCGTTTCCATGGTAGCAGCTGACGCTCGTCACTTCCGGGTTGCTCTGACGTCATTTATGCGCGCTATTCAACTGGTGTGGATCGCCGGAGGAAATCTCCTTCTCTCGGTCACCTCATATTATTCACAGGTGTTTTTTCTCGGTATCCCAGCGGTGGGGTGGGGGGGCTCATTGTTGTGGCGCAGGCTACCGCGGGGGATCCCGTGGTGGCCTCGGTTGGGGGGCAGATGTGTGCTGGTCATGGGGCATGTCTGTCTTGGAGAACTGACTGTCTATAATAGCAGAGCACTCTCAGTTAATCATTACAATGGGGCTTTAACAGGAGATACTCTGTATAAATGTACCTGTGTAACTTAGAGTGTTTAGTACTATAGCTTCTAAGGCTTTGTGCACTCTATAGCTAAAAAAATACCAGTTTTACAGGTATTTGACTAGTAAGAAAATGGTCATGTGTGTATTTTATTAAGCTCCTTGGGGGTATTGTTTTAATGTAGGCTCATGAGGGCGTATGTGCATGTCTGGGGCTATGTGTGAGCAGATAGGTGTGGGAAGCCTGTCGGGGGACAGCGGCGGCAGCATCTATCGCATGGGGTCTTGCAGCAGGTGTGTTAACATTTTAATGGGTAGAAAAGTACAGCTGCTGGCACCTTCTAGCTCTCATTTCACCTAAAACCCACAAGATGAATAGGTGGGTTATTTTGCAAATGTATTTTTGAAGATGTTAATACACTAGTTTCCTCAATGGTGTCTGCTGTGCTGAGGATTTGGATTAAAAAAAAAAAGAAGAGAAATGTTATTTATTTTATAAATGTGTGTTTAGAAGCTGCTGTTTTCTATGCACTATGCTGGTTACACCTTTATAAATAAACCGCGTACGGGAGGTTTCGTTAGTTGAAGGGAGGCATTGACTTGGTGAACCTGGATGTTGCGTAGCATTCGGTCCAAGTTAATCGTGGCTACAGGCGCAAGTTCTGAGGGTGGTTTAGATAAGGGGTTCTCGGTTTGGGTTAGGGTGGATGTGGGGTCCCCCAGGGTTTTGTTCAGGGACCAATCCCATTCGGATTACTGCTGGTGTTATTCGTAGTTTTAGGTGGGCGGTAGTATGATCGTGCAGTCGATCGTGTGTTCTGTTTTTGTATGTCAGTTTTTTGTGTGCATGCGTGGTCATGTTGTCTGTTGTTTTTTCTCTGTCACATAGGGTCTTTTTCTGTTCTGGCTTCGCAGGCCAGGGGAGGTTTTCTTGGGTGGGGGGGTCAGTAACCAGCTGGACAGGAGCCTCGCTGGCTTTCATGGGTGGTATGGCCATGCTCATTTGTGTTTTCTGGTGTTTTCATCATTGGGGTTACGACTGTTTCATTTCATTTTACGCTTATGTCTGTCATGTTTTGTTACGTCCGATGGGTTCATTGCAGGTGTTGTCATTATTTCAGGTCTGGATTTTCTGCTTATTACAACAGGAAGGTGCGTGTTGTTTTGTTTTCCACAGGTGCTAGGCAGTTATAGGTACATTTTCAAGGTCTGTCACGTCTACAGACCCGTACAGGCTGAGGTTTCATTTTTTAAGTGATTGTTGGACCACAATCGTCTCGCCTGTACAACATACGTCGCACTTTCACTTCATTTCATATCATATCTACCTACCACGGTCTGTGGGTTGCAAAGCCTTGAGTGTTCGTTGTTAATTGCCTGTATTGCGCTACAGGTTTGCTCGGGCTTATTCATTTCATTTATCTCAAGATGATGGGTCACTCGTCTAGTTTCATGCGCTGATGGCCTGTCACCTTTTTCACACACGTTGGGTTTAGCTAGGCACTGGGGTGCCGAGGGGGTGGGGGGGTGCTTTGGGGTATTGTTTCGTTCTTATTTTTTCTCAGTTAATTTCTTCGTAGATATCAGCATGTCTCACATGTCAGAAAGTGTCGAATTCGAGTTCATCCCACCTACCCCTCGTAGGGGTTCGGAACATGGCAGTTCTCCATCATTGAGGAGTTGGACGGTACCCAGGCTGATGGCTGAGCTTCGTCAGAAGGGTATTCCTTTCCCTGCCACTGCTAGGAAGGCGGAACTCTTCAGGTTGCTGTTTTCATCTCCGTCTCAAGCGCTGGCATCCACCAGCGCGGAACATGCGTCGGTGCATATCTCTTTGACGCAGATACATGCGGTTTTAAATACTCTCTCTGCCTCCATGCTGCAGTTGCAGGACAGGATGGAGGTGATGGAAGCCCATTCAGTCAGTGCGGCAGTGACGGCCAGTACTGGGGGTGTCCACTGCACCCCCAGCTCAGGTCCTGCCTAGCCCAGTTACAAGTAATGCACTGTCTTTACCTTTGGCAGTCCCTTCTCCATTGGCAGTATTGCCTTTGGTGTCTCCTGCCCATTTCATTCCTGCCAATATCAAGAAAGACATTTTGGAAGGAAAAGATGTAAATTTAGCTTCGCTGCTAATAGCAGCTCAGGATGTTTCAGAGAACAAGTCTTTTGCTTGCGGGGAGGTGTCGGTGGTGCTCAAGTCCAAGGATCCCAGACTTAGTCGCAAACTTAGTGTGGCGGAATTTGTTCTGGCTTTTGGCATCTTCAGAGACATTATCTGTTCGGTCAGTCCAGGGAGGAGGGAGGAGTTGGACTTATATCTTCATAAGGTGGTGGATTTGGCTCACAAGTACGGGGGTTTCACGTTTTACGATTACCATCGTTCCTTTGCAGCAAAGGTGGTGGCTACTTGGGCCCAGTTTCAGGTGGTACGTGTTGGGGCAACGTCGACATGGAACTGTTTTGTAGGCATTTCGCTAATCAGAAGTTCCCTGTATGTGCCAACTGCCAGTCTTCTGCTCACACCACAGCTTGGTGTCCAAACTGTGAGGCCTCCAGTCTACCAGGGTCCTCCAAACAGGTGGGGCGGGTGGTTCTTCCAGTAATTCTGGTCAGGTGGACAAGATGGGTAGACCTATCCGTTTTCTAGGCAAAGCTCAGTTGTGCAATAATTACAATTACACTGGGTGCAACTATAATCAATGCAGGTTGTTGCACATTTGTGCTAATTGTTTCAGAGCCCACCCCAAGTCCGCCTGCCATGTTAAGCCTTTCAGCACGTCATGACTATGCCAGGTCAATATCTCCTTGCTGGGGGTTTACTTAGAGGGCCACCCATCCCCTGGTTTTGGGCAATTTTTGCTGGAGGGTTTTGCTTCAGGTTTTCACACTGGACTCATTACTCTTCCAACCGAGTCATTTGAATGCAATAATTTAACGTCAGTTGAGAATCACCCTGCCATTGTAGACGAGTTGCTTCAGGTCGAAGTTTCCAAGGGGTTCCTGATTGGAGCTTTCCCATCTTCACCATTTGGTATGTGGAGGGTCAGTCCCATTGAGGTGGTCTGTGGAAAATTTTCGAATAAATTTCGCTTGATTTATGACTTGTCCGCGCCTCATTCATCTCATGTCCTTAGTCTTAATTCACTCATCCCATCTGAAGAGTTTTCATTTAAGTATTCTTCTGTGGATTTGGCCATTCAGCATATGGTGCAGTTAGGCAGGGGTGTTTGGTTGTCCAAAGCGGATATTACTGATGCGTTTAAGTTACTTCCCATCCGTCCTGCTCTCTGGCAATGGCATGGTGTCAAGTGGCGCGGTCAGTATTATTTCGCTACCAGATTAATGTTTGGGTCTAAGAGCAGCCCTCAGTTGTTTGATACCTTTGCCCAGGCCCTTCACTGGATATTGGAGAATTGCAAAGGTTGTCAGAAGGTAATCCACTATCTGGATGATTTTTTACTTTTGGAGAAACCAGAGGTACCACCCAGGGATCTGCATGCGCTTACAGGGCTGTTTTCAGATTTGAATGTCCCTTTAGCTGCTCACAAGGTGGAGGGTCCGTCTAAAGTCATCACCTTTTTGGGGATTACGCTTGATGCCAATCTCATGGTGGCTAGCCTGCCGTTGGAGAAGCTAGTTAGAATTAGGCAGACCATTCATCTGTTGGTCCGGTCACCTGTATGCTCTAAGAAGGAATTGCAGTCTTTGTTGGGGGTGTTAAATTTTGCGATGAGAATCATCCCGCAGGGTAGGGCGTTTGTGTCCAGACTGCTGGCTCTTCTTCCGCTTTATCATGATTCTGACGCGGTGGTTAAGTTTCCAGCTGATGCCTTAGCGGATCTCGTCATGTGGGATTGGTTCCTGTGTGACTGGAATGGCGTCTCCATGTTCATTCCCCAGCCATCAGGTAATTCCCCCAGGATTTTTTCAGACGCCGCCGCGTCAGTCGGTTTTTCGGCCATTTTTTGTCATCAGTGGTTGGCCAGCCGCTGGCCCCCTGAGGTTTTCCTCCTGCCAAAGTTTACTCTGACCTCAGCTTTGTTTGAAATTTATCCGGTTCTGGCAGCAGCAGTCACTTGGGGTCTGGTTTGGTCGGGTCATTCAGTCATCTTCTTTACGGATAATTTGGCTGCAGCCAGAATTATCAATAAAGGCAGATCGGGGTCCCTTCTGATCATGTCATTCATGCGTAGGTTGACTTGGCTGGGCTTGATGTACAGGTTTCATTTTCGGGGTGAATTCATCTGTGGGAGTCTCAATGGTGCGGCTGATGCGTTCTCCCGTCTTGATATGCCTCGTTTTTTCTTGCAGCATCCAGAGGCAGATCAGACGGGCCGTCCTGTCACCCCATACTCGCTGTTGGTCATGGACTTAACACTTTCCGGGTTCAGGCGATCGACCTGGCTAATAAGTCTTTGTCCAGGAACACACTGAGGGCGTACACGACGGGTTGGAAGACTTTCCTCAGGTTTACGGATTTATACCCTTCCGATGGCTCTGAGGACATCTTCCATGTCATGTCTTTTGCCGCGTATTGCCACAGTGAGCTGACATTGGCTGCCAGTACTATTAAGATTTATTTGTCAGGAATTCAACATTTCAGATCCCTGCAGGCGCCTGACAGTGTGTCAATTTTTGCTGCTCACCCTCTGAAAGCCATGCTCAGGGGTATTCTAAAGACCCAGGGGAGGGTTCAGTTGTATCGACAACCTATCACTGGTCAGATTTTCCGGGGTTTGTCAGACCTACTGTCTTCTTCTCCGTTCGGGGTAGGTCCTACTTTAGTGCTCAAGGTGGCCATTTATCTAAGTTTTTTCGGGTTCCTCCGACCCGGGGAGGTGTCTCAAGCCAGCTGTCATACTCCGGTTCTGCTCAAAGGTAGTCTCACCAGATTCCCTGAGTGCTATGAGTTACAGCTGCCCAACAATAAGAATAGACAAACTGGCCAGGGGTTTGTGGTTACTGTACAAATAGCGCTTGGTGCCCGGTAGAAGTTCTCGACCCACTTTGCAATCTATTTGTAGCAACTCTTGTTCATGGGCCTCTACTCCCGTTTCCCACGAATCCCATTACTTCTAAACAGTTCATTTCCTATGTAAGGATTTTACTTGCCAGGTTAGATGTAGACCCAAGGTGTTTTTCTGGGCATTCTTTTAGGATCGGGGCAGCGTCTGCGGCTTCTAAACAGGGGGTCCCGTCTTACATCATTAAGCATATGGGTCGTTGGAGGTCATCCTGCTATAGCAGGTACATTCCCGAACCTCACACGGAGGTTAGTAGGGCGTTTGTTACGTTGTTGGATTGATTATTATTTGAATCATTAAAGCTTCATACTTTACCTATCTTGTGTCTTTTGCCCTCTTTTAGGCTTACCGTTCAGCGAGACCGAGGCACACCACAGGTCTTGGTAGTTAGGGTTTACGGTATTTCGCAACTGAAGACTCAGACTACAAGTCTGAAGGCTGACCGGAGGCCAGCCTGGATTTGTAGGAGGAGTTTGAGGGGGTATATATCCCTCCTCCTTCCTGCAAGTCCCTCGTCGGCTCGGCTCTGGTTTCCCACCCTCCCATTCCCCTTTTTTCCTTTTCATTTCATTCACAACACATATCTTTTTACTCTTATTGGGGGTATGCCCTCTTTTAGGCATACTGTTCAGCGAGACCGAGGCACACCACAGGTCTTGGTAGTTAGGGTTTACGGTATTTCGCAACTGAAGACTACAAACTCTTATAAACAATGGTTCAAAGTGTTCCATCACAGAAAAAAAAAACGTTCTAATCCCCTAATGCCGCGTACACACGATCAAACTATCCGGCGGACCAGAGTCCGCTGGACAATCTGCCCGTGTGTAGTGGACTTAGAAAGTAGTTTTGACTCAAACTGTCTGCCGGACTCGCATTCCGTGGGACAATAAGGCCATGTGTGTGCTAGTCCGCCGTACTTTTGAAATTAACAGATTTTCCCGCGCAGAGAAAAGTCCGTTAATTTTGAGCCCGGCTCCAGGTAGACGGGACTAGCGAAGGAAGTCAATGTCGCCGCCTTGGGCGGCAAGAATGACAAGTCACTGGCCACGTCACCTGGTATGGACTTAAAGAGGAAGCCCTATGCCGAAAAAATCCTGAGTATCGCCGCTGATCACAGGTCATTAACAGTTTATGAAACTGAGGTAATCAACAGAGAACATGTTCTCCACTGATCATCACTGCACACAGATAATCTGTAAGTTACTGTCACAAAAACGGCCAGTTCATGAAGGTGCAATCTCGGCACCTCACTGGCGATCAATTCTGTGACAGAATTCTCCCTCTCTGATTCACCAGCTCAGAGGTGGAGAATAGGAGAGAGAAGCGCAAAGATGGCCGAGAATTCTGGAGGAAGCCTTCTTTCACCCACAAGCGGCCGTACAATCAGAGCACATCTTCCCCACTATTACACACCCCAAAACGAGCAGGTTAGGAATTTCTAGTGTATGTATATATATATACCCTGTTTCCCCTAAAATAAGACCTAGCGTGATTGTCGGTGTTGGCTGCAATATAAGCCCTACCACCCAAATAAGCCCTACCCTGAAAAGAAGACCTACAAGGACTTTAACTAGGGCTTATTTGGGGGGTAGGGCTTTAATTGCAGCTATCACCGACAATCACACTAGGTCTTATTTTAGGGGAAACAGGGTATATATATATATATATGTGTGTGTGTGTGTTTATTTCAATGTGTATATGTTTTTTTCAAAGTTAACTTTCCTGAAACCTGAAACCACAGGTTTTGGGGCTAATTTTCTGGTTTCAGTGCCAGTCTAGCTGGGTTGCACTGGATTCTCCTTGACCGCAGGTGTCGCTGTCACCGCCGGCAAGGTTGAGAATGCAGTCCAGCTGGGTGTATTGAATGCCACTGTTCTTTCAGAACCAGCCCAGTGGGAGTCTTCTCCCGCTGTGCATTCTGGGAGGTGGCATTTAAAGGTACTGACATCACGTGCGCAAGGCTGGCTTCTCTGAAGGAGGCTGGAGGCTTAGTTGAAAGACACTACATGGATCTACACTCACATGGTATCGCCGGATCGGCTGAGAGATACTGTTACTGTATGATAGCGCTTTAACCGCTTAAGGACCGCCTCCTGAACATTTACGTCGGCAGAATGGCACGGCTGGGCACAATCACGTACCTGTATGTGGCTCTTTAAGTGCCCAGCCGTGGGTTATGTGCACTGCTGGCGGCACGCTCGAGACCCTGTCCTGAGCTCCGTGACCGTGGGACCCGTGGACTGAAGAACGAGGAGTGGTATGTGTAAACAAACCTCTCCTCGTGCTTCCTAGTGTGGCTGTCACCGATCGTCTGTTCCCTGTTATAGGGAAAGACGATCAGTGATGTCACATGCCAAGCCACGCCCCCAAAGGTAAAAAAAACACACACGTCACACTTAACCCCTCCCCGCCCCCTAGTGGTTAACTCCTTCACTGCCAGTGTCATTTACACAGGAATCAGTGCATTTAAATAGCACTGATTGCTGCATAAATGACAATGGACCAAAAAATGTGTCAAACAATGTGTCTGCCATAATGTGGCAGTCACAATAAAAATCACCGATTGCTGCCATTACTAGTAAAAAAAAATATTAATAAAAATGCTATAAAACTATGCCCTATTTTGTAAACACTATAACTTTTGCGTAAACCAATTAATCGCTAATTGCGATTTTTTTTTTACCAAAAATATGCAGAAGAATACGTATCAACCTAAACTAAGGAAAAAAATGTTGTTTATATATTTTTGGGGGATATTTATTATAGCAAAATGTAAAAAATATTGATTTTTTTTCAAAATCGTTGCACTATTTTTCTTTAGGCTGGGTTCACACTGCTGCGGGGGGAGATCCGGATGTGATTCACACCGCAAATCACATCCGATCTCCGTAGCGATGCGAGTTCAGCCATACAGATAGTATGGCTGAATTCGCATCGCTCCCGCAGCAAACTCGCACGGGACCCTTTTTTTGGTCCGCAACAGAATCGGATCGCATGGGGGTTCACACCATGCGATCCGATTCCTGTGGGAGTCGGCAGATCGCACTGCGATATGCGGACGGATCTGGGGGTGTCATTAACATATCATTGACACTCCCAGCCGTCCGCATAGGGCAGTGTGAACTGCCGGCGGGAGTCATGCGATGCGGGAAAACGCCGCGAATTCGCGGCGTTCCCGCATCGCAGCGGTGTGAACCCGGCCTTATAGTGCAAAAAATAAAAACCGTAGAGGTGATCAAATACCACCAAAGGAAAGCTCTATTTGTGGGAAAAAAAGGACGCCAATTTTGTTTGGGAGCCATGTCGCAATTTCAGTTAAAGCAACGCAGTGCCGAATAGCAAATTGGTCCGGGGCTTAAGTGGTTAAATGTCCCTCAGTAACGCTCAAGTCTGTGGCAGAGACTTTGCTTAACACCCTACTGGCTGCTAGGCCTAGTGAGAGGAGTTCTATCCGGGGGTTGTAAAATCCAGCTGTGAAACGGTTGCTATTCTCAGGATTTTTCCTGTAAGAGACTGTGTGTGTGTGTGTGTGTGTGTGTGTGTGTGTGTGTGTGTGTGTGTGTGTGTGTGTGTGTGTGTGTGTGTGTGTGTGTGTGTGTGTGTGTGTATTAAGGCCAGTATGGTGGCCTGAATTTCTGGGAGGAGTCCGGAGGGGTATTTAACCAGCCCGTTTGGCTGTGCTCTTCATCGGTTCCTGTATGTCACTAGGCCGACTATTCCAGACAAGCGTTTGAGAGATCCCGCGTGCGTCAGTCCCATCTTTGCAGTTTTGTTTTCAATCCGGTGTCTCCATGAGCTTTGCAACCGTAAGCTTCCGCGTTCCTAAGTTGCCAGCTTACGAGGTTTTCATAGCAGTCATTGTCGGGTTGCAGTCGTCGTACAACGTTTCTGGTTCGGCTGTCGCAGGTAGGCATTCGGCTCACGTTTTTTCATTTCACGCTTCGTTAATTACCATGTCACTAAACTGTGATATCTGTGCAACATATTACTCACAACATTTTGCATAATCTGTACGTACATTTCCTTTCACACTGTCGTATTTGGCATGTTCAAAAATGTTCTTGTCATGCATCACAAACTATTCACTTGCTTGTGACACTTCGGTCGATGCCACATCAGGCATTTCGTTGCATACGTTTCTGTCATTTCAATCATTTCAGTTGTTTTATCGTTATGACAGTTTCAAAACATTTTGAATCATTTCATTCATTTCTGTCACATACTGTGCTCCAATTCAAATCCAGTCGAATCTTGGATTCACCGATTCGTTCCGGTGTTCCCCAGTGGATCTCGGCCTCATTTCAATACATGCTCCAGAGACAGATTCATTTTTCAGTCGTAGGTTTGCTTGTTGATTCTTGTCTTTGTCATGGTTTATCATTGCTTGTCACTTATTACGCTCCGATACGAATCTAGTCGCATTTAAAGATGCACCGATTCGCTCCGGTGTGCCCAGTTGTTTGGCCTCATTTCAGTACATTCTCCAGAGACGGATTCACTTTTCAGTCGTAGGCTCGGTCACCGATTCTTGTCTTTGTCATGGTATATCATTTCTTTGTCACCTATCACGCTCCGACATGAATATAGTCACATCTAGGCACTAAATTTGTCTCGGCGTGCCCCAGGACAAACCACATTTCAGTACATGCTCCAGAGTCCGTTTTTTGCTCAGTCGCAAACTGCGGCATGGCGATCCGGGCCTCTGTCATGGCAGAACTACACATTTCATTGTCACGTGCCGCGCCCCGGTTCAAATCCAATTGTATTTTGCAATGTTCCGATTCATCCCGGGGAGCCTTAGTTGTTGGCCTCATTTCAGTACATGCTCCAGAGTCCGGTTCGTTGTCAGTCACATCTGCGGCATGACGAAGTCGTGCCTCTGTCATTGCAGATATTCATTTCATTCAAGGCAACATTTCATTTATTTTGTTCATTTCATTTCATTTCAACTCACTGCCGCCCGTTGAAGTCACCATTTTAGTCATTTGTCTAAGACAGGTATTAAAAACTTACAACAAGTTTTCACCCCTCATATTTTCAGGTCAGTCGGGTTCAGTAGGTCCACCCTGCACCTGCTTGGACCGTGCTTCCCTAGGTAAGGAAAAAAAAAGGGGGAAAGAAAAAGGGGGAAAATAAAATTTGCATAAGGAGAGGTATACAATGCGCTTAGGTATGTATGTCGTTAGGGAGCACTAGCGAGACTTGTAATTTACTGACCGGAACCTAATGAGGGTGACATAAAGACTCAACCCCGAGGACAAGTCAGCACACCCGGGCTTAGGACAACCGAACCATGTCCCAAGCCAGCAGTGAAAATCCCACGGCCCCTTTGTCCCCCTCTCCGGGCTCAGAAAGTGGCAGCATATAGTCGGAAACCTGTAACAACGCACTGGACCAGATCGCACAAAAAACTGTACTCCGAAGCCTTCAAAACCACTCTGTCCAAAAAAATATCTACAATAACCTTAAACCACTCTACGGAGGAAACACTCAATTCCCTGAACAAGGCATTACTGCAATCAGCAGACTCGGTAGCACCAAAACGCAGGGCTCTCATCAGGAAGAAAAATGCTGGATGGTTTAATAGCTCCCTCTCCGTACTAAAGCAAGAACGCAGAAGAGCGGAAAGAACATGGAGAAGAAATCCCACCGAGGAAAACCTATTTAACTACAAAGGTCTGACAGAGAATTATCGGAAAGCAATCTTCAAAGCCAAAAAGGACCACTTCTCATATACAATCTCAACGGCCGCAAACCAACCACGGGAACTGTTTAAACTGGTTAATCAATCAATGAATCCGGTGTGCCTAGAACCCCCAGAAAGCGAATCCCAGGATTACTGTGACAAACTGTTGGATTTTTTCATCGATAAAGTCAAAACCATCAGGGAAACAATTTGGCAGAAGAAAACATCCAACCTCAGCCAGCAAATACATAAAGAGGATGTCCGCACCAACATACCGCAACCGCCAACATTTTCACTATCCCCAATTACCGTAGACACCGCAAAAAACATCATTAATAAACTGCGTGACAGTACCTCACCTATTGACATCATCCCCACAAAACTACTGAAAGAATGTTCCGACATCGTGGCTCCAACCATAACCCACCTCATAAACCGATCATTCCACGAAGGGATTGTTCCCAGCATCCTCAAACAAGGCATCGTCAAACCTCTACTCAAGAAACCAAACCTGGACCCTCAGGATCCAAACAACCGTAGGCCGATTACAAGCCTCAACACCATTTCTAAGATCATGGAGAAAGCTGTAGTACATTAGCTACAACTTCACCTGGATAATCACAAACTCCTGGACCCGCTGCAATCAGGCTTCCGCCCGGGTCATGGATCAGAAACAACTCTCCTCAAGATTTGGGATGACGCCCTCGAAGCAGCAGATGATGGAGAGCCGTGTCTCCTCGTACTGCTAGACCTAAGTGCAGCGTTTGATACAGTAGATCACAATACTCTACTCGTCCGCCTCACAGAAGTAGCCGGAGTCCAAGACATAGATCTCCATTGGTTCGCGTCCTTCCTAGGAAATCGGTCACAGACAGTGAAACTAGGAAAATTCCTCTCTGAAACTCGGGCAGTCACCTGCGGAGTCCCTCAAGGCTCTCCGTTGTCACCCGTTCTCTTCAACATTTACATTCGCCCACTCCTTCAAATCATCAGATGCTCAGATCTCTGCTTCTACTCTTACGCTGACGACACGCAACTTTATTTCCGGATCAATGGAAAAAAAGATCACCAACAACAACTTGAAAACTGCCTCAAATCAATAGAGGACTGGATGACCACCAACTCCCTCCAGCTGAACCAATCAAAGACAGAGCTTCTTATCTTACACCCAAATCATAAGCCCGCAACCAAAACCTCCTGGTCTCCACCAACCGTCTTTGGGCAGACTATCTCCCCAAAGACCAAAGCGAAGAGTCTCGGGGTTATTTTAGACGCACAAATGTCAATGGATGCGCAAATAGGATCTGTAGTCAGTCGATCTCACCATCTGCTGCGCATGCTTCGCAGACTCATCCCTTTTATCCCAAAGAATGACAAAGCAGTGGTAGTTGGAACAATCATTAATTCACGACTGGACTACGCAAACTCGCTTTACATAGGATTACCACAATATCAACTTGCGCGATTACAACTGATCCAAAACACGGCGGCAAGGCTGATAACAGGAAAAAAACCCTGGGAATCCATTTCTCCTTCACTGAGGAGCTTACATTGGCTAACCGTAAAAAATCGGATCACGTTCAAGACCCTTTGCCTCACCCACAAATGCGTGCATAGAGAAGCTCCGCAATACCTAATGGAGAAAATAAATCATTACACACCAAACCGCAGTCTTCGATCAGCTAACAAAAACCTCCTCCTCGTGCCCAAAGCCCGGTATAAATCCAAGGGTGATCGGAGATTCGCTGTCCAAGGGCCTCGGCTATGGAATGCTCTACCAATCAACATCCGCCTGGAAGAAAATCACCTGGCTTTTAGGAAAAAACTCAAGACCTTCCTCTTTTAGCAGATGATCAAAGCTCGCCACAGCGCCTAGAGGCGATTCAGTTTGCATTGTGCGCTATATAAGTATTTCATTCATTCATTCATTCAGTCGCTTAGGGGATGGACCATCCCGAAGTTAACCTCTGAGCTGAGGCGTAGATGCATGCCCTTTCCCGCTACAGCCAGGAAAGCGGAGCTCTTCAGGCTTCTCTTCCCTCCACCAAACATGGCAGGATCCAGCGCCCAGCATCCCTGGATTCTATCTCGTCTGCCATAGCACAAATCCATACCTTCTCTGATCACGTCAGTTTCCGAGGTTCAGAACAGAGTGGCACTCCTGGAGACCCACCCTCCCGTTTCTGCCCCTGACCCTGCGGTAGTCCAGGTGGTTACAACTCCTTCTGCAGGTACCACATGGTGGAGTTCCATAGTGTACCCTCCCCACTTGGTCTCAACCAATATCAGGAAGAACATCCTGGAAGGCAGGGACGTCAACCTCGCCTGTCTGCTTATCTCCTTTCATGACCTGGCGGAGAATAAGGCATATTCTTGGGGGGATGTATCAGTAGTCCTTAAGGCTAAAGACTCCAGGCTGAATAGCAAACTGTCAGTGTCGGAGTTCGCGTTGGCCTTCGGTATGATCAGGGATTTAATATGCTCAGCCTCTCCCAACAGAAGAGAAGAGCTGGATCTGTATCTTCATACTGTGGTAGACCTGGGCTACAAGTATGGGGGTTTCAGGTTTTATGATTACCACTGCTCCTTCTCCGCCAAAGTGGCTGCCAGGTTCTTGCAGTTTTAGACGCCCACAGATTGGAGTGTCATGGACACGGAGCTCTTTTGTCGCCACTTTGCTGGCCTTCGATCACCACTGTGCGCAGTCGGCTACCCACACTGCCACTTGGTGCGCCAACCAGTCACCCCTTTGAAGGTCCCTCTACCTCCGGTGCAGTTCAGGGCCAGCAGGCCCCTGCACGTGTGCCTCAGATGGATACATTTGGACGCCCAGTCTGGACCGTGGGAGGAGCAGCTATTTGCAATAACTTTAATTATGGTTCCTGTCATTTCAGCCAGTGTCGTCTGCTTCACATCTGTACCCTTTGTAAGAGGGCTCATCCTAGGCTCCTGTGCGAGGTCAAGCAACTAAAGAAGGCATGACTAAGCCAGGTCAATGTCACGTAGCTTGGCTTCTATCTTTCCGCACACCCCACTCCCTCCCTGGCCACCTACCTTATCCAAGGTTATACGGAAGGCTTCCACACTGGCCTAATTTCTCTGCCTCACACTACCCATGAGTGCCGGAACCTACGTTCAGTGGCCACCGATGAGCAGGCCATAGACCAGCTCCTGCAGACCAAGATAGATCGGGATTCATGATAGGCCCTTTCACTCAGCCCCGCTTCAACACATGGAGAGTCAGCCCTATTGGGCTTGTCAAGGGCAAGTTCTCCAATAAACTACATCTTGTGTATGATTTCTCAGCGCCTCATTCTTCCACCATCCCCAGTCTGAATTCCCTTATCCCCTCTGAAGAGTTTTCACTCAAATACGCCTCTGTGGATATGGCCATCCAGGCTATACTCAAAAAACGGGCACTGGCACCTGGCTCTCCAAAGCCGATTTCTTGGACGCCTTTAAACTCCTTCCCATCCACCCGTCCCTTTGGTGTTGGCATGGCATCAAATGGAGGGAGGTGTATTACTTTGCCACCAAATTGGCCTTCGGGTCAAAAAGCAGCCCCTGGCTTGTTCGACACAATCGCTCACATGGATCCTCTTACACAAAGCACAGTGCCTAAGAGGTCATCCATTATCTGGACGATTTCTTATTGATAGAGCCGCACGGCTCACCCCCCGGGGACCTTGACAAGCTGAGGGTTGTGTTTAGAAATCTCAACGTTCCCATTGCTGAACACAAGTCGATGGTCCAGCTCAGTCCATCACGTTCCTCTGTGTTAACCTGGACACCTGCGCTATGCAGGCCAGCCTCCCCCCTGACAAACTGGCCCGCATCAGAGCGGTTCTTCGAGACTTCACCTGCTCCAGAGGATGCACCAAAAAACAACTGCAATCCCATCTTGGGATGCTCAATTTCGCCATGCGCATCATCCCACAGGTCGCTCCTTTGTGTCTCGCCTACTAGTGTACCTGTCCTATACGCAAGATCCCGATCAAGTCCTCAGTCTCGACTCCGCAGCAGTTCCTCCATGTTGGAGGAGTTCCTTTCCTCCTGGAACGGTATATTGTTATTCATTCCCACCTTGTCTTCCCTGTCACCCCATGTAGTGACAGACGCAGCTGCGTCCACAGTCTTCGCGGCAGTTTTTGGCCATCTTTGGTTCGCAGCTCCCTGGCTGCCACAGATACTAGCTATACCGGGGTTCACCAACACGTCTTCCCTCTTTTGAGGTTTCCCCTATAGTGGCAGCCGCACACCTCTGGGGCCATAGCTGGACCGGACAAACAGTGGCCTTCAATACGGATAACCTTGTCACAGCAGAAATTATAAACAAAGGCAGGTCCAAATCCCTTGCAGCCATGTCCTTCCTGCATAGGCTGGTACAGCTGTCATTACAGTTTCAGTTCAATGTTTAGTGTTCATTTGTTTCGGGCAAGCGCAATCTTGCAGCAGAGGCTCTCCCGTTTTAATTACACATCATTTTTTGAACAGATGCCCGGAGCCGAATCGATATCAGCCGCTCTCCCGGCCTGGTCTCAGCTGACCCTGGACTAGCTCAACATCTGCAGTCAGCAACTCAGCTTATCAACTCCTCACTCTCCTGCAACACCCTCAAGGCCTACCAGACAGCCTGGGGGGCCTTCAACAAGTTCCTTACTCATCACGGCATACTCAGCTTGCACTATCTTACAACACTGTCATACTCAGCTTGCGCTATCCCACAACACCATTCGGCTGTACCTAGCCGGTGTCCAGCATTTCTTGTCTCTTCAGGACCCCACAAAACCCTCTTTGTTTACGTCTCATGCTGTACGGGCCATTCTACGTAGCATTCAGAAGCTCCAACCAGTGGTCAGCGCCAAACGCCTACCCATAATGGGAGACATCTTTAGGGGTATGTCAACCATCCTGGCTACGTCACCATTCGGTCTCCTCCCTAGTGTAGTCCTGCAAGCGGCCATGTATCTGGCCTTCTACGGGTTCTTACGACCTGGAGAATTCACCTGTAGCAGCCCTGCAGGCCAAATGCTACGCAAACGCCACTTGGTCCGCTGCAAAGACCATTTCATTCTGCATCTAGCAGTCTCTAAAACCCAGCAAGTAGGCTCAGGTACAGATATCCATTTCTACAGAACAATAACAACTGGTGCCACACCATTGCTTCAGGGGGCGGAGCACCATGAGGTAGACGCGCTCTGAGCGTCTCCATCCCTCCCCACCCTCAGGAATCCCCACGCAATACCTCTCCCATCCCCGCTGTGAGGTGATGCAGAGCGGAAAACGAACAGGAATCCCTTCCCAAACCACGCGGGGGGAGCCTATCTTTGAGTGTAGTACGCACTGCAGCTCCACAGCCTGCCGTTCAGCCTGGGAGTGAGGAGGAGACTCGCGCTGGGACGGACGGAAGGAAGCCACCCCTCGCCTCTGCACTGGAAGCCGGACGCTGACCCAGGACTCCAGGAGACCAGGCGCCGAGCAGCGCGCGTCCCCCTGTGTACTCGGTGCAAAGAGAGGGCTGGAAACAGAGACAAACCAGGACGCAGGGCAGCTGTAACCCTTAAACAAGGATGAACAACTCGCCGGTCCTACACAGCAAGGTGAGAGACCGGCATACCTGGTAAGGGAGGCAAGGACGGGACACTTGAAGTGACTGACTATCTGACCGGGCCCCGGTAATCAACGAAAACGTGAGTTAAAGCTTTGAGCTAGGAATGCTTAACCAGGGAGAGGTACAGCAGAGTTGTGGGAACTATACCTGCAGTGAACTGTGATACTTGGGGAGGTGCTCAGCAACTATAATATAGACTTTTTTTTGTTGTTTGCATCCTCTTGTCTGTTTTCCCACTCCTGTTGGTTAAGCATAAGGACTTTTTAAGCGAGGAAAAGCAGACAAAGCAACACTATAAGGCCTTTGAGAGAGCGTCAAAACCCTCCTTCTCCCTAAGGTCTGGCACGGGCTAAGGCAGCATATAGTAGTATCAATAGAGGGGGAACTGCCTGTTAGCAATACAGACCTCTGGAGAATGGACTGTTAAGTGTCCGGACAGAAATCTGTGTGCTCCCTGAACAGTGAATGGTGATCTACGTAGAGAAAAGCTCTGTAAGAAGACAGACATCTCCCTAAGTCAATTTAATGAACTGTGTCAATGCCTCATAAAAATCTAATAGGATCAGCAGAAATGATGGCAATTTTTTTTTAAACTTTTCTCCTCTTAAAGACTCTGTGGGAATTATTGAGACTATAAGACTAGTAAGGTCTACAGCCCTGATTCGAGGACCATTGAGGTGGTCACTATCCTGGAGAGGTCCTGGAGTGGAGGAGGCGGGCTAGAGGAGTACTGAAGGAAATGTGTGTATCAGTAAGGTGATTGGTACGATCACGTTGATCTCGTGCTGTATAACACAGAAAAGGAGAGGAGGCTGTTGCGGTAACAGACGGGAAGTTGCCACCTCCAAAGACAGAAGAAGACAAAAGACTATCCTGGGATAGAAGAAAAATAGACTAAGACACAGTTGAACAACTGAGGGAACCTACAGCCTGAATATAGTTAGAACATCCCCTGATATATGTTTACTTTACACATGGTTTAAAGAGGGGGTGCCCTACACTGAAGTGAAAGGACCTGGGAAGAGGGCGTAGGAAGAAGAGAAGCGGGCAGCCTTGAACCTGAGAGAAGCATACTAATTTAGCAGGACATTCCTTGTTCCCTGGCCTCGCTCTATTCCCTCCTTTCTCCCGGTTGTCAACGTGTGAAGGGACAAGAACAGAAGGGAGGGAAGGCCGAGGAAATAAGTAGGGCCCTGTGAGGTAGTGAACCGAGTGAGGGTCATACCGGTGTCCCCAAGCCCCTCGCTGGTGTCCCGAAAGTGCACTAACCCACTCTGTAGATTGGAGAGAGAGAGTCTCTGGTGGGATAAAGTAAGAGGATAGGGTCCCCACCGGAAAAATAGGAAAAGGTGTGAGGGCGGAGGAGGAGATGGGGGGAGAGACGTTGGGGGTAAGGAGTGGGAAAAGAACGGGACGGATTTGAAGGGAAGAATGAGAGGGAAAGCAAAAAAAGGTAAAAAAGCGCCTCTGGCCCCTAGTCCAGGGGGAATCCAGCGATATATGGCAAGTAACTCTAGTGTAATGGAGGAAGGCGCTAGCAGTCCTAAATTAGGAACAATGCGGAGATCCGGCCCAAATAGGCAGAAGATGTCAGAAGAAAGTAAAAGGGGAAAAGAAAATGGAGCCAACACGGAAGGTCTGAGGGAAGCAAATGACCCAGTACATAGCAACCTTAAACCCCCCCCCCCCCCCGGAAAGGGAAGAAATTAGAGGGGAAGAGGAAAACATAAGCGGAGGAGGCAATGGGCAAGTTACATCCCAGGGAGGGGAAGTCCCCCTAATTAAGGATATGTTAGCGGAGATGTTTGCTAAAATGGAGGAATCCTTAAAAACAGAAATAGCAGGAGTAAGGGCAGATATAGGTTTGGTCCTCGGGAGGGTGGAAGAGATAGAGGAAAGACTAGACAATCAGGATTCAAGAATAGATGAGATAACGGAACAAATCACATCCCTGCAGTTAGTGAATAGAAACCTCTAATATAAATTGGAGGACCAAGAAAACCGGGGAAGAAGGAAGAATCTACGCATCAAAGGCCTCCCAGAGAAATATAGCAGTGGGGATTTGGGAAGTATAGTACAGCAGATATTTAACCCGTTACTGGGTAGAGAGCCCAGGGACACCCTCAAGATAGATAGAGCCCATAGGATTGTAAGGCGGAGGGTAGCAAGGGAGGAGTCCCCTAGAGATGTGATAGTGAGGTTTCATTATGTAGAGGAGAGAGGTTTGATTATGGAGAAATTGAGGACATCAGTAGGGTTGACCTTTGAGGGGGCAGAACTGCAGGTCTTCCCGGACCTAGCCACAGAAACTCTGGTGAGGAGGAGGCTATTGAAGCCCCTTACTCAACAGATGATGGCAGCAGGAATATCCTATCAATGGGGATTCCCAGCTTGCTTAAAAGGGAAAAAAGACGGACGCTCTGCAGTTCTGCGGTTCCCCGAAGATCTGCAAGGGTTTTGTGAAAGGCTGGATATACCGCCTCCCCGGTTGCCGGGAAGAAGATAAGGAAACTAGTCCCACGTCAAGGAAGTTAAGATGGAGGGGAGCAGAGAAGCGGCGCTTATAGCAGAGTAGGAACCCCGAAGATATGGCGAAGAAAGACCCAGAAGGAGAAGGAGAGAAGGGAAAAAAAGAAAAACAAGAGATAGGAGGGTAGATGGGTGGACGAGTCGTAAGGCTAACAGGGATAGGATTGGGAGAGTACGGGGGAAGCGCGGAGGAGGGGGGAGGGGGAGGCCCTCGGAGAGTCATCGGTGTGAGCCCCGGGGTAAATATGGGCAGTAGAGGTCACCAACTGGAAAGGTGCCTAACCCATATGAGCAACAAAGACGGGGGGACTCCGACCACCCATTTTAGGGGTATTGTTGCGGAGTGGGGGAGGGAAAGGATGGGAGGGGGGGTCATCAAAATTTGGAGGGAGGGCTGGGTGGGTGGGGTGGTGTACCCCCGTTATTTTTTTTCTTCCTCTCTCTCACCCGTGTTTATGCACCCTCTCGCTCTCCATCCCCATCCCAAAGGGGGTACGCCTCTGGGTCAGCCCACGGGAGGCTCCCTCCCTGTTAAAAGCAATTGATGGTTGTAATTAATGTAATATCATATAATGTGAGGGGATTAAATACGAAGGAAAAAAGGTATAAAATAAAGAACTCCAATTTTTGGGGGGGAGCGTAGTATGCCTCCAGGAGACATATATTACTAACGAATGCACGGTAAAACGAACATCATCCCAATTCCCATTATGGTTTTATGGGGATACGCCATCAGTCAAGAGGAGTGGCTACGGGGTTTGATAGATCAACCAGATTTGAAATAGAGGAGCGTGTGGCTGACCCGGAAGGCAGATACCTATTCTTAAGGGGTAAACTGTTTGACATGAAATGTACAATAGTGAATGTATATGCTCCTAACAGAAATCCAGACAAAATCATAAAGAAGGTATTAGAGAAGCTGGAGGGATTTAGAGCCGGTAAATTGATTATAGCAGGAGACCTGAACTGGACCCTAAACCCCAAATTGGATAACTCGGGGGGCTGTGGTAGGGTGTCAGAGGGCAGATACAGAGCACTAAAGAGAATTTTAGCCAATGCGCAGCTATTAGACGCATGGAGAATCTCCCACTTAAAAGAGAGGGATTACACCCATTTTTCAGGCCTGCACAATTCCTTTGCAAGATTGGATTATATTTTGGTTGAACACCAACTAGTGACAGATCTTAAAAAAGCAGAAATCAAACCAATCACTCTATCTGACCATGCCCCAGTAGTAATACAGCTCGAGATACAGGGATAAAGGGGAACTGGGAGGACATGGAAACTGAATAACTCACTTTTACAGGATCAGGAAGTTATCGGTAAGATTGAACAGGAATTGACTAGTTTCTTTGTGATAAACGGCACACCAGATATCTCCAGAGCTACTTTGTGGGAAACACACAAAGTGGTAATAAGGGGGGTTCTGATCGGGACTGGAGCGGGGAAAAAGAAAGAGAGGGAGAAACAAAAAGCCCAATTATACAGGGAAATTTAAGAGTTAGAACAGGAAACGAGACTAAAGGGCGTACGGGAAAGTCAGGAGTAGGGATGAGCTTCGTGTTCGAGTCGAACGCATGTTCGACTCGAACATCGGTCGTTCGTGCGTTCGCCGAATTCCGAACGTTTGGGCCGTTCGCGGCAAAATTCGTGTGGCCCACAATGCACTGCGATGGCGCAATGCATTGCTGTCTCACGATTGGCCAAGCATGCACTGTGACCCCGCATGCTTGGCCAATCGCAGCGCCAGTAGCGGGAAGAGCAATGGTTGGCCACAGGCATCCTGCCTGTGGCCAATCATAGCTCAGACTGTGTAGTGCACGCCCCACACTATATAAAGCTGCCTTTCAGGCGGCCTCGTGTAGTGTTTGTTAGCATCTGAAGCAGTGGGTGTTCTGTGTACCTTCAACACAGTTACACACCAATCGTTTTTGGCTGATTTACTATTTTGCTCTTGTGTAGTGGTTACTGTCTGTGCCCTGACCGCAGTATACACCACTATATTCACCTCACCTATATAGCTAGTGATCTAGCTTTAATAATAGAGCTTGCAGTCAGTAGTGTTAGTGCGTGCTGTCTGCGTGCTCTGTACCCAGTACATACCACTATATACACCTACATAGCTGTTCTCTATTTGAGCCCGATTGTCATTTGCTGGAGTTATTGGAAGTTGTGTGTGCTTCCAGCACAGCACAGTATACATCTGTATATACCCCTTTAACTCTGCTGTTTTCTGGTTATTGTCTGCGTGCCCTGACCGCAGTATACACTGTGATATTCACCTCACCTATATAGCTAGTGGTCCATCTTTAACAATAGAGCTTGCAGTCAGCAGTGTCACTCAGGAGATAGTGCGTGCTGTGTGCCTGCTCTGTACCCAGTACATACCGCTATTATCCACCTACATAGCTGTTCTCTATTTGGGCCCGATTGACATCTGCTGGAGTTATTGGAAGTTGTGTGTGCTTCCAGCACAGCACAGTATACATCTGTATATACCCCTTTAACTCTGCTGTTTTCTTGTTATTGTCTGCGTGCCCTGACCGCAGTATACACCGTGATATTCACCTCACTTATATAGCTAGTGGTCCATCTTTAACAATAGAGCTTGCAGTCAGCAGTGTCACTCAGGAGATAGTGCGTGCTGTGTGCCTGCTCTGTACCCAGTACATACCGCTATTATCCACCTACATAGCTGTTCTCTATTTGGGCCCGATTGACATCTGCTGGAGTTATTAGAGGTTGTGTGTGCTTCCAGCACAGCACAGTATACATCTGTATATACCCCTTTAACTCTGCTGTTTTCTGGTTATTGTCTGCGTGCCCTGACCGCAGTATACACCGTGATATTCACCTCACCTATATAGCTAGTGGTCCATCTTTAACAATAGAGCTTGCAGTCAGCAGTGTCACTCAGGAGATAGTGCGTGCTGTGTGCCTGCTCTGTACCCAGTACATACCGCTATTATCCACCTACATAGCTGTTCTCTATTTGGGCCCGATTGACATCTGCTGGAGTTATTGGAAGTTGTGTGTGCTTCCAGCACAGCACAGTATACATCTGTATATACCCCTTTAACTCTGCTGTTCTATAAAAAAGGCATCTGCAGGAGTTAGTGGGTGTTGTGTGCCTCCAGCACAATATAAACTACCCAACTACTGTTTTACCCAACTCCCTTCAGGCCATTACCATGTCTGGAAGGCCAGCAAGGAGAGGCAGACAGGCGCGAGCCGATAAAAGAGGGCAAGCAGGCTCTGTGTCTAGAGACAACAGTGCTGGTCGGGGACGCGGTGCATTGTCATCAGCACGTGGCCATGGGACATGCTTGTCCTTCTTTTCTGCAGCTGGACATGTTGAACCGCAACATGCCAACGACTTGGTAGAGTGGATGACCAAGCCCTCTTCATCCTCCTCATCCTCTCTCACCCAGTCTCAGGGTAGTAGAAAAGCAGCTGCCAACACATCGTCGTCCCTCCTCTCAATGTCATCATCAGTGACTCCTTCCCTAGACCCACCACGTCCTCCTGAGGAGTCTCCTGAACTCTTTGAGCACAGTGTTGGGTACATGCTCCAGGAGGATGCCCAGTGTTTGGTGGGCTCTGATGATGACACTCAGCTAGAGGAAGGCAGTAGCGTGAGCACAGAGAGAGGGGATGCTCAAGAAGGACAGCAATCTGGCAGTCATGTTCCACAAGCTGCAGCATACTGCCAGGTTTGCTACAGCGATGAAGAGGGAGGGGATGATGAGGGCACTGACTCCACGTGGGTGCCTGGAAGGAGGGAGGAGGAGGAGGAGGAGGAGGAGGCACATGTCCAACGAGGCAGGATGCCCTCCGGGGGCCAGCTTAGGGGCAGCACACCGACTGAATCACACCGCAGAGCTCCGCCTGCGCAGAGCGCTTCCTTTGCGCAGAGCGCTTCCTCTGCGCGTTATTCTAAAAGTTCTTTGGTGTGGGCCTTTTTTGAGACGAGTGCATCAGATCGCACCGCTGCTATTTGCAACATATGTCTCAAGCGTATCTCACGTGGCCAAAACATCAGCCGCTTGGGCACCACATGCTTGACCAGACATATGTTGACCTGCCATGCAGCTCGTTGGCAAGCATACCTCAAAGACCCACACCAAAGAACAAAGCGGACCTCTCCTTGCTCCTCATCAGCTGGCATCTCCAACCCCACTAGACCTTCAGTCCTCTCTGAAACCTGCTCTGAGAGGAATGAAGGTGTCGAATTAGGTGTGTCACAGCCAAGTGCTTCCGGGAACTCTGCTAGTGGTACATCCACGTCCGATTATAGCAGACAAATGTCCCTGCCCCAGCTGCTGGACCGGCGGAAGAAATTTACTCCCAGCCATCCACATGCCCAGCGGTTGAATGCTAGCTTGGCTAAATTGCTAGCACTTCAACTGCTGCCTTTTCAGTTGGTAGACTCGGCCCCCTTCCGTGAGTTTGTACAATGTGCGGTTCCTCAGTGGCAGGTCCCCAAACGCCACTTTTTCTCACGGAAGGCAATTCCGGCTCTCTACCGGCATGTGGAAGGCAATGTCCTTGCCTCGCTGGACAGGGCGGTCAGCGGTAAGGTGCATATTACCGCTGACTCATGGTCCAGCAGGCATGGACAGGGACGTTACCTGTCTTTCACGGCCCATTGGGTCACTCTTCTGGCTGCTGGGAAGGATGCAGGACAAGGTGCAGTAGTATTGGAGGTTGTTCCGCCACCACGCCTCCAAAATGCTACTATTGGTTGTGACACACCTCTCTCCTCCACCCCCTCCTCTTCTTCTTCCTCCATGGCCTCTTCCAGTGCTCTGTCCTCAGAACCAGCGGTGCTCCGTAGGCGTTGCAGGGGCTACGCAAGTACGCAGGCAAAACGATGCCATGCCGTGCTTGCGCTGGTTTGTTTGGGGGACAGGAGCCACACTGGGGCGGATGTTTTGTCAGCTCTGCAGGGGCAGGCCGAGAGGTGGTTGACGCCAAGCCAGCTTAAGCCAGGAATGGTGGTTTGCGACAATGGCACCAACCTCCTCTCCGCCCTCCGACAGGGACAACTGACCCATGTGCCCTGTGTAGCTCACGTCCTTAACCTGGTGGTGCAGCGGTTCTTGGGCAGGTACCCCGGCTTACAGGATGTCCTGAAACAGGCCAGGAGAGTCTGTGTGCATTTCCGCCGATCATTTAATGCCTGTGCTCGGCTGGCTGAGCTCCAAAAGGAGTTGAACCTGCCCAAGAACCGCCTTATATGTGACATGCCCACCAGATGGAACTCAACATTGGCCATGCTGCAGCGGCTGCACACGCAGCAGAGGGCCATCAATGAGTACCTGTGCGACTACGGCACCAGGACAGGGTCAGGAGAGCTTGGTTTTTTCTCACCACGCCAGTGGGGCATGATCAGGGATGCATGCACTGTCCTGTCACCGTTTGAGGAGGCCACAAGGATGGTGAGCAGTGACAGTGCATGCATCAGTGACACTATACCTCTTGTCCACCTCTTGGAGCATACGCTGCGTGGAATAATGGACAGGGCACTTGAGGCAGAACAGAGGCAGGAAGAGGAGGACTTCCTTGCCTCTCAAGGCCCCCTTTATCCAGACAGTGTTCCTGCTGTGCCACCCATCACACAGGAAGAGGGTGAGGAGGAGGAAGAGGAGGAGGAGGATGATTGTGTCAGCATGGAGGTGGAGGCTGGCACTCAGCATCAGCAGCAGCAGTCTTATAGGGATGATTTACAGTCCCAAGAAACACGTGGACTTGTACGTGGCTGGGAGGAGGTAGCTGCGGATCATGTTGTCCTTAGTGACCCAGAGGACTCCGGACCGAATGCCTCAGCTAACCTACGCTGCATGGCCTCCCTGATCCTGCAAAGCCTGCGGAAGGATCCTCGTATTCTTCGGATCAAGGAGAGGGACCATTACTGGCTGGCCACTCTCCTTGATCCACGGTACAAGGGTAAGGTTGCCGACCTTATCTTGCCATCGCAGAGGGAGCAGAGGATGAGACATCTCCGGGAGGCCTTGCAGAAAGCTCTGTGCAACGCGTTCCCAGAGACTGGGAGGTCACAAACTCCTGGTCCTGGACAACGTGTTGCTGAGGCATCAGTCAGAAGGAGCGGTGGAGAAGGTGGCCGTCTGACTGATGCTTTCAGACAATTTTTTAGTCCGCAGCCCCAAGGTATGATTGGTTCCAGCACCCATCGCCAGCGTCTAATTTACATGGTGCAGGAATACCTAGGGGCAAGGACAGACTTGGACACCTTTCCCACTGAAAATCCTCTGGCTTACTGGGTCTTGAGGATGGATCACTGGCCAGAGCTTGCACAGTATGCAATTGAGCTACTGGCCTGTCCTGCATCCAGCGTTCTTTCGGAACGCACCTTCAGTGCTGCTGGTGGCTTCGTTACCGATCACAGGGTGCGCCTGTCCACCGAATCAGTTGATCGACTGACCTTCATCAAGATGAATCAGTCTTGGATCACCCACAGCTACCAAGCACCTGAAGCTGATGTAACCGAATAATTTTTTTTGAAATACCACATCCCTTCAAGACTGCCTATGCTGATGCTGAGTGACTGTCCTGTTATGTTGATTGTCTATCCTCTTCCTCCTCCGCTGATATGTTGGAAGAACATTTTTGGTTCTGGGTGATGCCAGCAGCCCAATTTTTCTGCCCCTGTTTAACAGGGGCATTTAAGTAAAATTTTTGATGCAATGCTTTGCAGCAGGGCTAATTCCTGCAAAAAAACTAGAGTATATGGCAGAGGTTGCAGTGTGATGGCACCAGTGCCTAAGGCCCAATTTTTCTGCCCCTGTTTAACAGGGGCGTTTAAGTACAATTTTTGATGCAATGCTTTGCAGCAGGGTTAATTCCTGCAATAAAACTAGAGTATATGGCAGAGGTTGCAGTGTGATGGCACCAGTGCCTAAGGCCCAATTTTTCTGCCCCTGTTTAACAGGGGCGTTTAAGTAAAATTTTTGATGCAATGCTTTGCAGCAGGGCTAATTCCTGCAAAAAAAACTAGAGTATATGGCAGAGGTTGCAGTGTGATGGCACCAGTGCCTAAGGCCCAATTTTTCTGCCCCTGTTTAACAGGGGCGTTTAAGTACAATTTTTGATGCAATGCTTTGCAGCAGGGCTAATTCCTGCAAAAAAAACTAGAGTGTATGGCAGAGGTTGCAGTGTGATGGCACCAGTGCCTAAGGCCCAATTTTTCTGCCCCTGTTTAACAGGGGCGTTTAAGTAAAATTTTTGATGCAATGCTTTGCAGCAGGGCTAATTCCTGCAAAAAAACTAGAGTGTATGGCAGAGGTTGCAGTGTGATGGCACCAGTGCCTAAGGCCCAATTTTTCTGCCCCTGTTTAACAGGGGCGTTTAAGTAAAATTTTTGATGCAATGCTTTGCAGCAGGGCTAATTCCTGCAAAAAAACTAGAGTGTATGGCAGAGGTTGCAGTGTGATGGCACCAGTGCCTAAGGCCCAATTTTTCTGCCCCTGTTTAACAGGGACATGTAATTACAATTCTTGATATAATATTTCACAGGAGGGCCCCTTCCTGTGCCCACCCAGAGTAACTGTGAGGACTTATAGTGTTGTGGCACCAGCACCACAACCACCAAAGGTCAATTTTTCTACCACTGTTCAACAATGGCATGTAATTACAATTCTTGATATAATCGTTCACAGCAGGGCGCTCCAGCGGCCACCAAGAGTCACTTTGAGGGCTTACAATGTTGTTGCAAAACCAACACCTTGTTCCGCCATTTCTGCAGAGCATATAGGGCAGGCCCCTACTTTCAAACATCCAATTTACAAACATCTCCTACTTGCAAACGGAAGGAGACAACAGCAAGTGAGATGAAAAAAGATGGACGACAAAACAAATTATACAGGGGTGATAACCCTTCCCTATGTTTTCCAAAAAGCTTAAAGATATTTTTTTTGACTGGAGCTACACTTTAAAAATGTACCGGTTGAAAATGACAAACAGATTCAACTTAACACAACAAACCTACACAGTCCCTGTCTTGTTTGCACCGCCTGTATACTGCTGTTCTGAGTATATAGGGCCTGGGGGCCACACGCATTTCCTTTTTTTTAATATGGGTACAGGGTTCCCCTTAATGTGCGTACAAGACCCAAATAGGCTGGTAATGGGCAGGGAGGGCTACCCATGCCATTTTTCTGAATGATTTTCAACCATATTGCAGGAACCAGATATAACATTAAAACCGCAAGCAGTTTTAAATGGTGTTATTTCCGTTAAATGTCATTTTGTGCAGGGACTGTTCTAAACACGGGAAACACGTGGCACTTCACAGGCATACTATAGACACCCCCCAGGCACCATATTTAAAGGAATATTTCACTTTTTTTTTTCACTTTAATCGTCATTAAAATCAGTGCTCCCGCCAAAACGGTAGTTTTTAAAACTTTTTTTTGCAGTGACCCATGTCCCCTGAGGCAGGAGGCAGATCGCCAAACCCTTTTTAGCATACTATCTTGCATATTAGCCGTTAAAATTAGCACTTTCCAATTCGAACGTTCGAGTCCCATAGACTTCAATGGGGTTCTAACGTTCGTACCGAACGCGGGGGTCGTTCGCAAGTTCTGGTGCGAACCGAACCGGGGGGTGTTCGGCTCATCCCTAGTCAGGAGCTAAAAGAGAAAAAGAGAGAACTGGAAGAAACCTTAGAACAAGAAAGGGAGTCCGCATTTCATAAAATAAATAAAGAGAGATACCAATGGGGAAATTGGTCGGGTAAATGGATGTCTAAAAGAGTCAAGGATTATAAAAACAGGACCCATATTCCAAAGATCAAGGACGGGAGAGGAGAGGTTCAGTTTTCTACACCTAAAATCGCAGAAAACTTCCATACTTATTATAGTGAGCTTTATAATATAAGGGGGAAAGGAGGTGAAAAGGGGAAGAGGAAAGGAATAATGGGAGACTATCTTCGGGACATGGACTTCCCCAGAGGAGAAAAGGAGGAGATGGAGGCTTTAGAGGCTCCTATAACAACAGAGGAAGTGGAGAGAATAATTAAGAACACAGCCCTCGGGGGTAGTCCGGGACCCGATGGATATTCTATTTTGTACTATAAAAAAATTTCACAAGTATTTAACACCGAAACTCTGCGAATACTTTAATGCAGTAGGAACAGGGGAGAGGTTCCAGGAGGAGGCCCTTTGTGCCCACATAACTCTGATTCTAAAAGAGGGTAAGGACCCTGCAGCTTTAGAGTTACCGCCCGATCTCCCTATTAAATACGGATATAAAGATCTTCGCGAAAATAATGGCAGATAGACTAAAACCCCTCCTCCCGAAATGGGTTCATCCGGATCAGGTAGGGTTCATTCAGGGGCGAGAGGGGAGAGATAATTCCTTGAAGTCCATAGCTCTGATCCAGGAAGCAACCAGGAGAGAGACCCCCACAGTACTGCTATCAGTTGACGCCGAAAAGGCCTTTGATAGAGTGGAGTGGGAGTTTATAGACGAGATATTAGAATATATGAGTCTGGGAGAGAAGATGAGAAGATGAGGAGATGGGTTAAACTCTATATTTACAACCGACAGCTAGAATCAGAGTGAATGGATCCCTATCTCGCCCCCTGGAGTTGTTCAACGGGACAAGGCAGGGATTCCCCCTCTTGCTGATCCTGTTTGTGATTTCCTTGGAAGCTCTGTTGGTGGCAATTAGGAGGAACCGGGATGTCCGGGGTATCCGGGTAGGGGGGAGGGAATATAAAGTCTCTGCATTTGCAGATGACATACTGCTGTATATAGTTAACCCGAGAACAACAATCCCAGCGTTCCTCAAGGAGTTTGAGCAGTACGGGCGATTATCCAACTTTAAAATAAACATGACCAAGTCGGAATTATTAAAACGTAAATTTAACAGAGGTGGATCAGTTAGCACTAGCCTCCCAGCTCCCATTTAAGTGGTGTAAAGGAGAACTGACTTACCTTGGTATAAAACTGACAGCACCATATAGATTGGACGTTTGTGCCAACTACCTACCTCTGTTGAATAAAATCAAGGACAACATCAATAAAATGAGATTTAAGGCCCTCACATGGATGGGGAGGATAAACGCAACTAAAATATTTATACTGCCATTGGTTATTTATACGTCCCAGTCCCCCTCCCCCAAAGTTTCCTTAGAAAGTAAAAATCGATGGTATTGTCGTTCATATGGGCGCGAAAAAATCCACGAATAGCCTATAATATCTTAGTGAAGGAGAAAGATAGAGGAGGTCTAACATTGCCAGACTTCGGAAAATACTACGAAGCGATAGTAATCTCAAGGGTAGCGGACTGGTGTCATAATAAAGCAAGAAAAGAGTTGGGTAGAGTTGGAAGTCACATTAAGCAACACGGAGTTAGCAAAAATGATATGGATACCGCCGCACTATAGGGATTTAGGGACTAGCACCTGCACTTTAACTAGGCACACGTTAAAAATTTGGGATAAAATAAACAAGAGGCACAATTGGCACCACAATTCCCCTTTAATGTCACTTTTAGACACAAATTATTTCCCACCAGGGAAAGAGGAGCGTATATACTTTAGTAGGTGTGCAATGAGAGAGGAATTAACACTGGTAGAAGTGATGAAAGGAAACAGGATAAGTACTTTTAGGGAAATTTCACAAGAATGGGGACGGAAGCCACTAGATAGATGGAGATACACGCAAATTGTGCACTTTACTCAAGGATTACCACAGCCGTTAAGAGGAAAGACACAACTTAGACCACTAGAGAAATTATTTAAAGAACCAAAATGCCTAGAGAAAAGGGTCTCCAAAATATATAAGATATTAAAGCAAGAGGTAGACTCCGAGTTTCCAGCTTACTTGGGGAAATGGGAGGAAGAGATTGGCCCATTAAGAAATGGAGGAGCACAGGGGTAAAATAATCAAAATGACCCACTCCCTGGCAAGAGACGTCCAAACGATTGAAATGTCCTTTAAATAGCAAGGTGGTACCTGACACCCCAAAGAATTCAGAGGTTTAGAGAAGAAAATCAGACTTCTTGTTGGAGGGAATGTAATGGACTAGGGACCTTTAAGCACATATGGTGGGACTGCCCTAAGATAACCCCTTTCTGGGAGAAAATAATAGGAATGATATTCTTAGTGACGGGGGAAAGAGTGGGAAATTCTCCATGGGAATGTCTGTTCTATGACACAAAGAAAGGGATCGCACAATATAAAGGTACGATGACTCCAGTTCTGTTGAATGCAGCTAAATCTTTGATCCCATGTCACTGGAAGACTACGCAAGTCCCAACAGTAACAGAATGGGTCCGGAAAGTAGAATATATAAGGGTAATTGAGGAGTCTATACAGAGAATGGAGGATACAAATCAAAAGTATCCAAGTAAATGGCAACAATGGGGCGCATTCCTGAAAAAGGAGTATTATGCAAGGGTGGAAGGGGATGGAGATGGAGAGGAATGAGGAGGAACGAGTAGGTTTAAGAGAGAGGAGCTGTGGGTGTCCAAGAGAGAAGAAAGAGGGAGAGAGAGAAAAGAAAAATTTTCTCTGTTGGCCCCCTTTTTTTTTTCAGTTCTTGTTGCTTGGGGGGAGGAGGGGGTAAAGGTTTAGATATATAAGTACGGTTAGTAATCATTTGTATAATGGATATGTGGAATTTGTATTACCGGTTTATAATGAAAATAAAGAGTATATAAAAAAAAAAACAACTGGTGTCCCGTTGCTACACTAAATCAGTTGTTGTTACTACTGCCCGAGCAACCGGACTCTAGTCCCCTTCTACCCTTTCCTGTCAAGCCCCTAAACACCGGTCAATTCATGTAGCACATGAGGATACTTCTTGGCAACCTTCACCTGAACCCTAGTCAGTACTCAGCACACTAGTTTCGTTTTAGGGCAGCCTCAACAGCGTCCCGTCAGGGGGTCCTGGACCACGTTATCAAACAACTAGGCAGGTGGAAGTCCGCCTGCTTCGCCCACTACATCCCCAATCCACAAGTGGAAATGGCCCAGGCCTTTGCCAAACTCACACAATGATTAAACTTAAATCAATAAAGAGCTATCCCTACCTGAATGTTTTTGCCCCCTTATTTTGGTATACCGTACGTTAGACCAAGGCACACTTTCAGGTCCATTTCATGGGGTAAGTTTATGTTAACCCTGTATGTCATCCTTATCGGCCATAGGGCTCTAAACCATAAATATATATATTTATATATTTAGATGTTCACATTTCTGGCTGGGTTCACGCTTGTGCAGTGGGGGAACCAGTGTGATTCCTGTGTGGGTTTCCACATCGCACCTGCATTGACATCTGCGCACCACTGCGGGTGTCAATGTAAAGTTAATGACACCCCTAGATCATTTCACAGACTGCAGTGTGAACTATAAAATGGTGCAGGAATAGGATCGCATCGGTGTGAACACCCAATGCGATCCGATTCCAGTGCAGACCAAATAAAGGGTCCTGTACCATTTTTGGTGCAAATGCAATATGATTTAAATTTACAACACACAAACATTGCATCTGACATGCACAGCAATGCATCACATGCAATATCTGTGATTACACAATTGTGATGCCAGCCTCTCTCTCAACAAAAGTGAGTACACCCCTATGTGGTAATTTCCAAATTGGTCCTAATTATCCATTTTCCATCCCCAATGTCATGCGACTCGTTATTGTTACAAGATCTCAGGGGTGAATGGGGAGCAGGTGTGTTAAATTTGGTGTTATTACTGTCACTCTCTCATACTGGTCACTGGAAGTTCTACATGGCACCTCATGGCAAAGAACTCTCTGGGGATCTGAAAAAAAGGAATTGTTGCTCTACATAAAGATGGCATAGGTTATAAGAAGATTTCCAAGACCCTTTAACTGCTGTATGGTCTTGACCACCGTGCTGCAGTTGAGTTTAACAGAACAGGTTTCAATCAGAGCAGGCCTCGATATGGTCGGTTCCATTTTTGGATACTAGGATTTACTTTGATAATAATTGGTTGGAATCAGATTTGTACATCAAGCCTACAGACAGGAACCAACTATTAGTATATGACAGCTTTCACCCCCCTTATGTTTTTCGCTCTATTATAAGAAGCCAACTGTTATGGGTCAGGAGAATAGTTGGTAATGAAACAGTGAGGAACAAAAAAAAATGAAGGAGATGTGCTCTAAATTTCAGGAAAGAGGATATCACAATTATATTATCTCACAAGAAATAAAGAATATAGAACAGGAGGAGATGGGCACAGCTTCAGTGAAACAGACAACAGATGAGACGACTACCGTTTCTGATGCAATTTCATAGTTACAGCGAGCAGGTTTTTAGACTCATCAAAAAGCACTGGCCCCTTTTTTATAATGTTCCTATCCACAGATTGAGGTCTTCCAACAAACACCATTTAAAGCCTTCAGAAGGAACAAAATGTTGCGAGATGCACTGGTGAGATCAGAATATAGACCAAGAGAACATTTCTCTAAAACTACATTTCTTGGCAAGAAAAGGAAAGAGTGCTTTCCCTGTTTGAATTGCATTCAGTGTAAACTCATTTTAAAAAGGTGACCATTATTTTCATCCTCATAATTGGGATAAGGTTGCAATAAAAGGATATTTTACATGCTAATCCTCCTATGTGTTCTATATTCTAACCTGTCTGTGCAAATTATTGTATGTCGGTGAGAATACTCAGAAAAGAAAAGACCGAATCGCACAGCACCGCAGCACCATACGATTGAAAAACCCAGGGTTGCCAGTTTCAAGACACTTTTTAGAGAAAGGACACCAGGCCTAAGGTTTATGGTGCTTGAGGAGGTTCCCCATGACACGAGAGGGGATGATAGAATTTTGAGACTCAGACAGCAAGAGGTTTGGTGGATTAGAAAAAAGAAGGAAACTGCGCTATTCTAAAACCTGCCCTCTAAGCAGCAGCTCAAATCGTTATACCTACGACAATCAAAATTGTATACAGTGGGGAGCTGCGCTAAATGTATACACGAAAGGTTTTTGTGTGACCCCAAAAACCCAAAAAGAATTTTAATTCAGCACTTACACTCAAATGGGTGAAAATGACTTAAATTTAAATAAAGTGTATGGGAAAAATCTATTCCTCATATAAATAATCATAAAGATATATAAATATAATCATAAAAAACAACAATCACAGCTAATTGATATGTGGAAGAGAACACCACAGAATGTGCTTAACACAATATTATCACAAATTAATAAGTGAATAAATGCAAATAGATAATACATATATAAGGATCAAAAAAAACTCATCAAATATATGAATACAAATGAATGAAAATAAAAGTTACATAAATAAATTTCATGCAGTGTATATAAAGCCAGAAAAACACAAAGTAGTCCACACAAGTCCCCAAAAAAATATTTTTCAGTTGATCCAATGTGCAATGGAAAGTGACACCAATAAGAAATCGTGTGACAGGGACTCCACTAAAGCACCTCCACCAATGGATAATATGAGCTGCTTACCAGAGCGTAAGATCTCAGTGTTAAGTGAGATCAAAAACGTATTTGAAGATATTCTAGACAGACAGTCCTGGGAACCACACCGAGCCTTTCTCTCCAGACACTACAACCAGTTAGAACGTTAATGCCCCAAAGCATATAAAAAAAAAGGGAACACATACATAGTGTAAAACTCTTTTAATAAGCTAATGGGTAAAAAGCAAATAAACTCACATAATCAGCATATAAATCAGCGATTTACAAAATCGAGCCGGCCGGCTCTCGGCTACCGCCCGCACTTCCGGGTCTACGTAGAATGCGGTGACGTCAGCACGCCTTTCCTCTCTACGCGTTTCGTCACTAGACCGACGTGGTCACGGGATACGGGACGGCGCCCTGACGCACCGCTTAAATAACAAACAAATATAACCACACCTCGATCTGAGTTCCATAGGCGCGTCGATCCACCATATTGTTTATGGAAAAACGGAAGCAGGAAAACAAACCAACCCAAAAAATAAATCGGATAGAGAGTCACAATATCATGGAGCCAACTAGACATTGTGGTAATAGTGCAATATGACTAATTAGCCTACTCTAGAATTTAATTACAAGCATGACTACGAAAGACTATAAAAAATATTATATAAAATATAATTCATAAAAAATTATTTTTATTCATACAGAGATTTATTCTATCCATGTAGATATTAATTGTTAGATGAAAAATATAAGATAAACTAAAAAAATAAAAATAAAAAACAATAACATAAAATATAATAAATAATAAGGAAGCTGTTATGATTTAAAAACAGCAACCAAAACCGAATTTATCTTATTAACCCCTAATGCAAAAAAAAAAAAAGGAGGGGAAATAAGTGACAAAAAATACATAAAAATAAATGGAAAGAAAATTACCTCTAGGTTAAGTGAATCGGAAAGAGACGAAAAAGGCCTCTTCCGGACGCACAAACCAAATAATCCTCAAAACCCTGTTAACTGGCCAGCGAAAATTAAGCAAGCGGGAAAAAAATAAATAAATAGAAAACATAAAAAGTTGGTAAAAATTTAAATTAAAATAGGGATCATATAGAAAGTCCTACCATCAAAAACCATGGGGGACAATGCCCCCATTTATTAGAATTACCGTATCCGTTAAACTGGCCCATGGAACCCAGATCAAGTTCACAAACTGTAACACGAATAAGATACATAAAAATCATGCATTATCGATTAAAGCATTCACATCCACCTCTACCTTTAGGCCAAAGGGGTATAACATTTCAATGTGTGTATCCAAGTCATTTCTAGTTTTGAAATACTTCTAACAAGATGAGTACCCCTCCAATTAGGCTTGAATTTATCAATCCCTAAAAAGATCATATTGGAGGGGTCTCTATTATGTGCCACAAGATAGTGCTTCGATACTGAGTGTTTGGTAAAACCCCTACGATTGTTTCCTATGTGTTTGTTAACATGTAGGGAACGTTTAGTCCAGCCCACATACTGGAGGCCACAAGGACACTCAAGTAAATACATCACCGCTTCCGTGGAACAGGTAATGAAGGGCTTAAAACTATAGACCTTGGTGGTACTAGTCGACCTGAAGGTCGTACTCCTCCTAGTCCTACATCTATTAAGGCTGCAAGCAGGACATTTTCTACATTGATAATAACCCGTAAGGTCTGAAAAAAAAGGAAGGCCTATTTACAGGGGGGTCTAGAGTGTTAGGAGCCACTCTGTCCCTCAATGTTGGTACTCCTCTATAAACCACCTGTGGCCTTTCAGGCAAGATGGTTTTGAGTATAGGATAATTTTTTAATATATGCCAGTGTTTATTAAATATGTGTTTAACACTGGAATATTGGCAAGAATAATTGGTGACAAATGGATGGCGAAATGTATCATTTCTATGACCATCCCCTTGCTCCTTCAGTAGATCTGTTCTGTCCAAGCGACCTACCTGATCGACTGTAAGGGCTAAGGATTCAGGAGTGTATCCCTTATCTATAAATCTTTGGGTCAAAACCTGAGACTGCTCCAAAAAACGTCATGATCCGTGCAATTGCGCCTAAGCCTCAAGAACTGACTCTTAGGTACCGACCTCAACCAAGCCGGGTGATGACAGCTAGAAGTCGGGATAAAAGAACTCCTGTCAGTGGCTTTGAAAAAAGTTGACGCAACAAAACGCCCTCCACTGACAGAGATAGTAATGTCGAGAAAATTTATTTTTTCAGCACTGACCTCATATGTAAGATGTATTCCTCTATTATTGTGATTAAGTTCTTCCATAAAGGAAGACAGATCCGACTTGTCTCCATCCCAAAGGACCCTTAGTGAGTGTGAAATGGGCATTCCAATAAGTAGTGTCGTTGGAGACAGAATGTTGGTTTAAAGTAAAGTACTCATCTATGGCGGATTTGACCTGTTCCCTAATGTCCTTGGTGCTGATTAGGTTGACGTTTAAACGCCACAACGTAATTGGGGTGGTAGATGGGGAGAGATTGAGGACCATTGAGATAGGAGCATGGTCTGACCATGATATTACTCCAATACTGGTGGAGGAAACTGCTTGGAGCAACACTTTGGAGGTCAGGAACAGGTCAATCCTGGAATAGATTCTCTGGGCATTGGAATAGAATGTATAATCTCTCTCAGTACCATGTTGACACCTCCAAGGGTCATAGAAGTCTTCTAAATGTATAATGGAGGAGAGGGTTGTAGACCGTCTCCTACGGGGTGTTGAGGAATCAAGCGTGTCATCTAACACCACATTGAAGTCCCCGCATAAGATGATTTGGTCTTTCGGATAGTGTTGTATTTTGGCAAGAATGGATTTAAGAAAGGGCTTTTGGTGTGAGTTAGGAGCGTATATATGTAAACAATTACCAAGGGCTTGTTATTAAAGTGTGCAGCTAGTATTAGGAATCTTCCTTCGGGGTCTTGTTCTACGTTGGAGACTGAGTGCTACAGTGGATCGTACTGCTATCAATACGCCTCTGAATTTTTTGTTTGTGCGGGAGTGGAAGATGTGTGGGTACAGCTTATTGGTACATTGTGGAGGATTCAGGGAGGACAAATGGGTCTCCTGGATGCATAAAATGTCAGATCGGGAGGCAGTTGCTTCCCTCCATAAGAGGGATCGCTTGAAAGGACTCTTTAGTCCTTTAACATTAAGGGACGTGATTGTGAGAGACATGATATGCGGAGTACAGTTATCAAGATGGTACTGAGGTTGACTGTGTCTTATGTGGAGGCAAGTAGTGGTTAGTTACACGGTATGCATATAAGAAATTGTTAACTTTAACAGCAACTAGCAGTTGTCACAAGAAAATAACAGGAAATCAAGAAGGCAAATAAACTGTGCTGAGGCTTCTATATCGCTAAGCGGGTGATATAGAGGCGTAAGTCACTCTATGGTACGGTTCCGTTAGGAACAATAGGTGAATAAAAACAATGTGCAACAGTAACTTGGATGAAAAACTATGCAGAATGCCGTGTGCTTTGCACACAGTGGCAGTCTGGTGTGGAGGGTTCAAGGTAGACGTTCATCCACACTCTCATGTTAACTGAAGACCAGCTAATGAAGAGGGCAACCGGAGAGGTTACTCCATTGTCATCGGAGAGTTAAGATTTAATTGTTGTAGCCCATTTAGTGGGGATCCTGGAGGACCTAGTATTCAGAGGTGGCCCCAGAGGTATGTTGGGTGAGATGCCCCAGTTATGCAGCTGTTTGAACCCATCCTTAGGGGTTAGGAAGGTGACTTGTTGTTGCTGGAAGCTTACAAAGGAGTTTAGTGGGGAATCCCCATTTGTATGCGATTTTGTGCTCTATGAGAATCGCAGTAATTTGTGAAAATGCTTTGCGCGCCTGTGAAGTGGTGGCCGAGATATCATTATACAGCTGAATTTTAGTGAAAGGTTCAGGAAGGTTGCATATGGATCTCGTGGCCCTCATGATCTGCTCTTTAGAGTGAAAGAAGTGTATCCTAGCCAGGATATCTCTGGGTATAGAGTCGGGCAGGTGTTGCGGCTTGTGGATCCTATGAGCTCTATCAAAGAGGAGATCCTGCGGTGTCAAGGTAGGTATAATTTTGCAAAAAAGTTGGTGCAGGTATGGAATTATTTCAGGAGATGATACAGCTTCTGGCACCCCTTGGATTTTAATATTATTCCGCCTTGAGCGGTCTTCGAGGTCTGCAACTTTAAGAGGCAGTTGGTGGATAGCTGCAGAGTGTTCATCCTGAATGTCATCCATAGTGTTATGGTAGCTGGTGGCTGCAGAGAGATGCTGCTCAATGTGGTCTATGCGATCTTCCATGTCATCTACTCTGTCCAGCAAATGGTTAATTGAGGATCTAAATTCCCTCTGCATGTCTGCTTGTAATGAGAGTAACATGGCTTTTAAGGTATGTTCAGAAGCAGGGCTGTCAGAGGTGTTGTATGCTGCCAGAGAGGTGTTGGATTCACCTGCTGCTGCTGTGGAACTACAGGTGTCAACGCCATGTTGCCGCTTCACTGGGGGAGGCTTAGAGGGAGAGTATGCTGGAGACATGGCTGATCTCTTACCTCTGTCAGCCGGTGATAGGCAGGGCGGGCGCTGCTGTTCCCCAGACTCCTCCGTGTCAGAGAGGGGGTCCTCTGGACGCCGGGGCCGCGTGTGTCTCCTGAGGCGCAGGGACTCCGTCCCGGTCGGCGCCATCTTTGGCCTGTGCACTGGCGGGCTTCATGTAAAACTCTGAGTTTTCTCGCTCCGTGAGCGGCGGATCTGCCACGGGTCATGTCCCCGGTGATGTGCGGTGGTCTCTGGCTCTCCGTGGGATGAGTAGGTCAGGCTGATGGAGCTGGATGCTGGTTGTAGCTTGGTGGATGCGCGGAGCTCTGTGTCTATGCCGCCATTCCGGTCAGCAGCCAGGCCACGCCCCCAGTTTTTTTTGTTTTGTTTTTACTATTTGCAATGTGAAGTCTTGATTAGTTAATTTTTACCTACCAATGTCAATATCAGGAATTACATGTTCACTTGTACAAAAGTAAATTCTTGATATCACTCACAGGGATTGTTGATATCTGCATCACTAGTTCACTATTTAAATATTACAAGAGCTAAGCCATAGTATAAATAGTATTTTATATTTGAAAATGTATAAAAGGAAATTGGGACTGATGCAGCTTATAAAAATGAGTTATCTATAATTTGCAGGTGCTATGCTTAAAGGGGTTGTAAAGGTAAATGTTTTTTCACCTTAATGCATTCTATGCATTAAGGTGAAAAAACATCTGACAGTGTCTGCGCCCCCAGCCCCCCGTTTTATTTACTTCACCCCTCGAAAGTCCCGTGTTCGTCCCCCGATGTCCTTTCCACCGTTCAGCCTGGCCGCTGATTGGCTGGAGTGGATGGATGGAAAGCAGCGCAGCCATTGGCTCGCGCTGCTGTCAATCACATCCACTGGCGCGGAGCGCTGTGGGCGGGGCCGTGTGATACAGCGAGCGGCTATAGCCGCCGGCTGTATCACAGAAGCGTGCCCGCAGATGCTTCTCACCATGCGAGGGAGCTCGCATGAACATGAGAAGCATCTGCGGGAGGAAGCCGAGACTGCCGCCGAGGGACCCCAGAAGAGCAGGTTCGGGGCAAAACGAGCTGCACAGTGGAGGTAAGTATAACATGTTTGTTATTTTAAATAAAATAAAAAATTCACTTTACAATCCCTTTAAGTTTGTCAGTAGAGGAGATGCTGGATCATAAGCCAGTACAAGCACAGACTCAGTTGTTACACATCCAGCCTCCGCAGCCAGTATTAGCACAGACCCAGTACAGCCAGCTTTAGCAAAAACAGCACAGCCATCTTCAGCAAGTACTAGCAACACAGACCCAGGTAAAGTACAGGCAGTCTCAGCCAGTACAGTACAGCCGTCTTCAGAAAGTAGTAGCAACACAGAAACAGGTGAAGTACAGGCATGCTCAGTCAGTACTAGCAGCACAACCAGAGGAGTACAGCCAGCAGCAGATACAAGCAGCACAGACCCAAATAGAACAGTTGCCGCTCTACCAAATGACCCAGCAGATTGGCCCCCAGTCTTAACAGACTTTATGAGGACTGAGTGCGCAGCGGTCCATTCAAACCAGGGCTGGATTTTTCTTTCCCTAAAGACATATCTAGAAGAGCTTTCCATTCAGGCATATTACAGAGACAACTCAAATTGTGATAAGATTCAAAGGAGCTTGCTTACATACTCAATCAAAAACAATGCTGTTTATTGTTTTTGCTGTAAGCTCTTTTCTACAAAAGACAACAAAATTATAAAGGAAGGTGTGAATGACTGGTGAAATATCAATGCCATTCTGAAACACCATGTGAGTAGTCCTGAACACAGAAAAAATATGATTAAGTGGAGAGAACTTGATTTGCGCCTAAGTCGGGGACAGACTCTTGACCAGATACAAATGACCATTTACAAGACTGAAAGAAAAAGATGGCGGGATGTCCTTACACGTTTAATAAGTATCACCTGGTCTCTGGCTGAACGAAACCTAGCATTCAGGGGTTTGTCAGAAAAACTCTTCCAGCCAGATAATGGAAATTTCCTAAAAGAGGTTGAATAACTGGCAAAATTTGACCCCATTATGGAAAACCATCTCAGCAAAATTAAAGATGAAGAGACACATGCTCATTACCTTGGGCAGCACACACAAAATGAGCTAATACAGATTGTGAGTGCCAAAATTCTGGAAGCAATAGTGACTCAAATAAGAGATTCAAAGTACTTCTCCATCTTGGACTGTACACCAGACATTAGTCTCCAAGAGCAAATGTCCATTATTCTGAGAAGCGTGGCTTTAAAGGGAAAGTCAGATCAAGGAGCACTTCCTCGGCTTTGTGAATGTTGAGGCTACAACAGGTTTAAATCTGTCCACTGTCATCTTAAAATAAGCTGAAGATTTCATTTGAAGATTGCAGAGGGCAAGCTTTTGATAATGGGGCCAATATGAAAGGCAAGAACCAAGGAGTACAAGCCAGACTGCTGAGAAAACCCCCCAGAGCCTTGTTTGTCCCATGTAGAGCACACACTCTAAACCTTTTAACTGCAGATGTTGCCAAATCGTCAAAAGATGCAGTAGGGTTCTTTGGACATGTGCCAAAGCTCTTCACCTTCTTTTCAGCTGGCACACAAAGATGGAATGTTTTAAAGAAACACGTGATGATAACCATGAAGTGACACAAGATGGGAGAATAGGCTCAAAAGCGTTCATGCAATAAGGCACCAGGCATCTGAGGTTCGGGAGGCATTACTGGAAGCCAGACAATCAATCAATGATCCTATGGCCAAAGTGGAGGCACAAGCACTTGCACAGGAAGTTGGGTTCTACATCTTCTTGATTTGCTGTGTCCTATGGTGTGAGATACTGACTATTACAAACATGGTAAAAAACTCCTCCAATCTGCCCCAATGCAATTGGATATAGCAGTTAATTTAATCTCGAATGCAAAGGCTTCACTCATTACATACCGGAAAACAAGATTCTCTGAGGCCCAGACAACAGCCAAAAGCATTTGCAAAGTAATGAATGTGGAGGCTGTTCTGAAAGAGAAGAGACTGAGAAACAGCAAGAGGCTTTTCAGCTATGAGGCTCCTGATGAACCAGTGACTGATGCACTGAAAAACCTTGAAGTCAACTTCTTTAACATGGTGGTCGACTCTGCTGTGACATCCATGGATGAGAGATTTGAAACACTCAACCAGGTGAAATCCAAATATGGAGTGTTGCTAAACTTCAGCACTGTCTCAAAGATGTCTAGTGAATCTTTAAAGGCTCACTGCATGGAAGTTCAAAATACCCTAACCTTCAGAGATAACTATGACATCAGTGGAATCTGTGAGAATAACCTGGAGGAACTCTATCTTAACCTTTGGATAGCACTAAGAATTACAGTCACCCTGCCTGTAACAGTAGCATCATCAGAGAGGAGTTTTTCAAAATTAAAAGCTCATCAAACGCTACCTGAAGTCTTCAATGTCACAGGAACGTTTGAGTGGATTGGCCATCATGAGCATAAATCATGATGTGGGGAAACACCTGTCCTATGATGACATCATTGATGATTTTGCCTCAAGAAAGTGCAGAAAATAAATATTTTGATGGTAAGATTTTAATTCAAATGTTTACCCATTTGTAACATGTATAGAGTAGTGTAAATGACTGCTGCCAACAGTTCTCCTCCAGGAAACACACACAGCGCAGGCCTCCAGTTTAAAGATCTGGTCTAGAGACTACCCAACCTGGTTCTATGGAGACTTCCCAACCAAACAGGCTAGGGGAGTCTCCATAGGCTTTGCGAGTATAAGGTTTGTACCCGAGGAAATAAGGGCAGACCCAGAGGGACGCCATTTGTTCCTAAGGGGTAGAATAAATGAAGTCATGTACTCAATAGCTAACATATACGGTCCTAATAGAAATCCAATAGGGTTTTTCTTGGGAGTACTGGATAAGTTTATGAAGTTTAAAAGGGGCTTGGTGTTGTTGGCCGGAGACTTTAATTTTAGTATGGACCCCGCGGCACGACTCGGACATAGCGGGCGGAAATCATTAAAAATGAAGCTGCATCAACATCAATTGATCACATCAACGGCTTGTAATGACAACTATACTATCACATTACACGGCATCTGGAATGAAGACAAATTGGCGATATGCCACTATTAATCTTCTCACAAGTAGTGGGGAAGAGGATAACTTTTTGAATAAGACAACTTTTCTTTTTACATATTGCAGATAAAGCTTGACTCTAGTACTGCTCTTTTATATGTAATGGACGCAATGTGATATCCAAGTATGTACCTAATATTGCAATACAGGCAGTTGCATCTGCCAACATCATGTTCTTGTTACTTACTTTACATATTCTTTAATAAACTTGCAATGAGAAAAAGTTTCCCAGAGGATACGGAGTTCTTTTGTAACAAATTAGACATTGCGTTAGTAGACATCCCGGGCTGGTGGGAAGTTAAAGAGAACTCGTCAAATAATGTTGCCCATCAACAATGACATTTGATCAACAGGAGGAAGAAAACCCCTAAGTAGAAATAAGACCTTGTACACACGGTCGGATAATCTGTCAGAATGTGTCCTATCGGACCGTGTTGTTGGATAATCCGACTGTGTGTGGTATGCATCGGACTGATTCCGTCGGAATATCCGTCGGACCAAATTTTCCAACATGTTGGATATATTTTCCGACAAACTGGTCCGATTGGACATACTCCGATCATGTGTAACCTACTCCGACGGACAAGGTGCCACGCATGCTCACATTCAAATTTCGACACGGAAGCGCTCGTTCAGGTAAAATTACTGCTCGTAAGCGATATAGCACATTCGTCACGCTGCAATGTTAAAAATTCTTTCATCCAGCGCATTCTCTTGTTCTTTACAATGCTGCAAGAACGAACTTCTTTTGATGCTCATAGTCACACACACTTCTCCCAAACGTATTTCATTACTCTTTTTTTAACCATTTCAGCAATACAATTTTAGTTTGCGTCACATCTACACAATTTTAGATTTGGTTTATTCTTTTTTGGATGTTTTTTTAGTTTTAATTCCTAAAAATCTCCTTTAAAGACAGTTTGCTCATTTCTCCTTTTTTTGGGGTGTTTTTTGTGTGTAAACTTACCACAACAACATTATTTTTTTTTTTTTTTTGGTTTTTCTTTTTTAATCTACAGGAGGTTGTTTAGTGTTGGTACCCCTTGTTATTCATTTCACTTTGTATTTTTGAAATGTACCTGCCTGCTCACAAATAAACTGGCCTTTTGGAAGGAAAACACACACACAAGTATTTCATCAAACAAAAAAAACCTTTATTTTGGTCGCTATAAAATAAAAATGGGAACGCAGCACTGGAGAAACTTCTTACTTTGGTGCAGCCTTTGGCCCCCAGGGCAGACATGGACAAATTAGAATAGAAAAAATCGGTGGCCTGAGGAGTACATATCTCAGGGAGAGAAGTCTGGTCCCGAAGTCCTAGAGAGCAGGAAATTCAGATGCCATTTCTGTCCCCAGGATGTGGATCTTCAAGAGGCTGCATCTTCTGGCAGACCAGACTGAACCCAAGCCATCACTCTCTCGTCTTCCTTGGGCACTTCCCACCAGGCATCCTTCCAGGCTGTGGCTCGGCTCCTGTAGTTGGGGCAGGAGGAGGAGGAGGGCATTGGTCGACCTCCTGGCTGCCACTTGCCACAGCCTCCCCCCGACTGAGGTCTTCCTGTGTATGAAAAGGGGACATAGTTTTAGTTTTTTTATCATCAATCACACCATTTTGTGCTCCTGGCTTTTGATAATTGAATGTTACCAAATAGAACAGACTATCATTCTGAGGCCAGCATTTTTCTTTCCCGTCCCAATCATTTTTGGTCACTACTGTCTATTGAGATGTAAACCACTTTGAGAAATCACAACTTACTGATCAATAAGAACATCTAGTTAACATCATTAAATGTAACACAAGAAATATGTTCAACAATGCAATACCTGTCTCAAGCTGGGCCCCACTACATGTTGCTGTCTAAAAGGCCCAGGTTGGACATCAGAAGCCTCAGCTGGGGGTGAAGGATACCTTGAAGGAAGACTGGAGAGTGGTGGCCTGAGTGGTGGCCTGGGTACCCCTTGGTCTACCAGAAAATGCAGCATGTCAAAGTGAACCATCCTGGGGTAATAAACGGCATCTGTTCCTCCTGCTCAAGGACTCCAGGTGCTTCTTTCTCTCCCTGAAATATGTCATCTGCATGGCCCCAATTTTCCTATTCAGATAGTCCATGTCTGCTGTGGGGACCATGATCAGCACCAAAGAAAGCAGTTTCTCCAGTGCTGCGGTCCTCTTTGTTCTGTCGGCATAAAACTCGTTGTGGAACTGCCACAGGCAGGGCATCTCCATGTAGAGTTTTGGAATGGATCCATATTGTCTGCAAGACACAACACAAGACAAACCCTCAAATACTAATAATGCCATTAAAAACCCTCCTAATCTTGTCCCAACATCGGCCTAGATAGAAGCAGTCTAGTCTAGTCTAGTGAAGCACAAAGTTAAAAATGTTACCTTCATTTGCACGTTCGTCGCGTCCGCTTCTCACTCTCTTCCCAGATCGTACGGACAATACACGCGTGTTGCGTTTTATATACAGTGCGCATGCGTGAAACTCCGCCCGCCCCTGACGTTCTTTCCAGACTATTCCCCGCCCCTTCACTTCTGGCGCAGTGGGGAGAGCACATGGCGGAGAGAACGCAGGTGCGCACTAATAATAGTCGGACAAAATCTGACGGATTTGGTTGGCAGAATGTCCGACCGTGTGTACAGGGGCTAAGACTAAAGCTGAGGGGAAGGAGGTGTTTTTTTTTTGGATAGAAGTATGGGGGGGACAAAAGGGTAAAAGGGGGGAACGCCGCTGGAGGGGAGGTGGAATGGGTTCGAGTACCCAATGGGGGAAGCAAAACCCTGTTGAGGGCACCATAACTAGAGCTCAACCTCGGGGGGAGGGACCCAGGGAAGGTCTAGGGCGTCCATGGATCCCAGAGCCTTTGGCAAGGCATTTTCCCCTTTTTTCAGTTTAGGGGTTAGGGTGGGGGTGGGAAATAGGGGGGATGTGGTTATTAAGAGAAGGGGGGAGGGTGGGATGGGGTGGTCTCTCCTCTATTCAGGGAAAAGGGCAACCGAGGTCCGAAGCTGGCAAGGCCGGGGAGTGGTATGAAGCCACCGGACTGGGGTACGGGTCTCTGGAATTTCGGTTGATGAAAAGAGAAGGAAGGGTTGGTGAGAGGATTTATTTTCCCAGATGGCCACACTAAAGGTAGTGTCCTATAACGTTCGGGGGCTCAATACTCAAATCAAAAGAGCTAATATTTTGAGAGAAATTAAACACTTAAATGCCAACATAGTTCTCCTCCAGGAAACACACGGAAAAGGAAATCATTAAAAATGAATCTGCATCAACATCAATTGATGAATGTGTGGAGAACACAACAACATGTAAAACTAAGAGATTATTCTTCTACTCCGCTGTGCACGGGACGTACTCGAGGATAGACTGTTTTTTAGTTGAACGTAGGATGCTAAACGCAGTGAGGAGCTCAAAGATTGAGATCGGGGTCTTCTCAGACCATGTCCCAGTATCAATAAAATTAAGGATAGAGGGGGAACGAAAGGGGGCAAATAGGTGGAGACTGAATTAAGCACTTTTGCAAGATACGGAGGTGGTAGAAAAGATTAAAACAGAACTGGAATGTTTTTTTTCAACAAATAGTGGTAGTATTACCTCAGAAGCTACGGTATGGGAGGCACATAAGGCCTATATTAGGGGGATCCTGCAAAGAAAAAGGTAAATGCAGAGATTAGGGCAGGGTTATATAAAGAAGCCAAGCACTTGAGCAGAGACACCAAAACGGTGGGGAAAAAAGGGTAGAACAGGAATTAATCACTAAGAGAGTATTTAAATGAAGTCATTGAACAAGAAAACAGAGCAATTTACTACCAGTTTCAGAAAGAGAGGTGTCAGTGGGGGGACATGTCGAGTAAATATCTTGCTAAAATGCTAAAAAAGAAAAATAATGCCAATTTTATTGAGAGTATAAATTTGACAAATACTGTTGCGCACAACCTTCGCCAGATGAACCTGATCTTAATTTTAGAAAGCTGCTCACATATAAAAGTGTTCTCTACACTCAAGAATATAGATATAAGGGGTGTTTTATGTGGCGCTACCTAAATAAGTGAATCCTAAGTGGATCCTAATAAATGTGAATTCTTAGCAAAATATATAAATTATCATAAATAAATCTAATCCATATGTAAAACCTCATACAGTGCATTAATTCTCAAAAAGATATAAAGTGCAAAGAGAATATTAACAATATCACAAACGTAAAAATTAATTGCATAAATAAATCAATACGTGCAAATGTGCAATAGTGCAAATCGCAAAGCACACAATCAAGACAAAAAAATAATTAAAATATTAAAAATAGTGTTGCTCCACAAGCTACAAAGTGCAAGTAAATCAGTCCACTCCAATATGTTCAAATTGTGCAATCAGTCCAACGGATGATGATAACCATGCAATGTGAATAAAGATGCGGATTACAACGTTCCTCCACACTTCAGTGCTTATGGTGCACCCCTTGTTTCCCCCAGCCTCTCACCTCTAATCAAGGTCCCTAGGGACCAGATCACACTTCAGGGATGGTGGGCTGGCAATCTTCCACCTCCTCTCAAATATAACCTCCGGGACACCAACTTGTAATCTCCACAATTCCCAATCCGGGTTATATAATAATGAGGAAAGAGAATAAGGGGGCCTCCAATGTGTAGTATAATTAAAAACACTTTATTCATAAAAATATCCACACTTACATATGAATCCAGTAATTCGCGAATGTAAACAATGGTACTTCCGGTCTCGGCCGTGACCGGAAGTGACGATCGACACATAGCTCCTCCCTGACGTGTTGCGTCACATACCACGTGACTTTCTCAAAGGGTAAAGGGGTCAGGTGTCGCTCTTTCTTATATATGGTCCGCCCAGCTGTCGCATTAATCATACGGCAGCGGAGCAGGCCCAATACACATGTCACATACTTTTCGGCTTCTCAATTTATCTTATATTTATAATACCCATTCAACATTAAAAAACAACTTATAATCTCATTATACTAATATTAAAATTAAAGCGAGAGTCCACCGGGACTCCGCGTTTTTTGTTTTTTTTTAAAAGCCAGCAGCTACAAATACTGCAGCTGCTGACTTTTAAAATAGTGACACTTACCTGTCCAGCGCACCCGCGATGTCGGCACCCGAAGCCGATCTCTAGATCGTCTCTCGAGTGCTGCCGCCGCCATCTTGGGTATGGGAATCAGGAAATGGAGCCTTTCGGCTTCATTTCCCGGTTCCCTACTGCGCATGTGCGAGTCGCGCTGTGCAATAAGGACGGTCCCCGCTGCCTCTGGGATCTGTGTGTTTCCCAGCAGGCAGCGGGGCACTTGCGGAAAGGGGCGGACACTTGCGGAAAGGGGCGTAATCTACGCCCCTTTCCGCAGAGAGCTATCCCGGAAGTGGGTGCAGATACCTGTACTGTACAGGTATCTGCACCCCCCTCCCCCCTGAAAGGTGCCAATTGTGGCGCCGGAGGGGGGGAGGGTTCCGATGAGCGGAAGGTCCACTTTAGGGTGGACCTCCGCTTTAACCATACTTTAAACTTAAAAAACATGACTTTATACATAAATACCCAATGTGGCCATCCTGTGGATAAAATATAGAATGCATCATAGCTATAAAAATAATAATTAGCAATCCAACTGAGTGCTCAATGTGGCCATCTTGTGGGTAAAGCATAAAATGAATTTCAATAATCTATAGTAAGAATAAAAGGACATAATAATGAGGCCATCTAGTGGACACTTAGTAAATAGGTCCATTCATCAATTTCATATAAAAAAATAAATAAATATAATCCTTGTAAAAAATGCAACGCGTGTAGGCATACAAAGGAATACAAAAAGAAGAAGTCTAATTTTTCCTCGGTAGTTACTGAAAGGAATATACAAGTAATGATTTTATCACATGTCGCAGTGAAGGTGTGGTATACCTTTTAGAGTGTCCATGCCGCATTCAATATGTGGGGAGGACTAAAAGGGAACTATGGAAGAGGCTAATGCTTTCGGACAGATCGTTCAATAATTTGATCGTTAGTACGCAGCTTTCGACAGCCGATCACGACAGTCTGTCCAACCATATCCGAAGGGACAAACAGGAAAACTTTGCTCGGACGACAGTCCATCGTACGACAATCGTATAATCAGTACAGTATGCCTCCGCGAAAAGTCGATAGACAAACACTGCGCATGATCGGAAACACGAAAATAACCCGGAAGGAGATGTGAGAATGTAAACAATGATCGTACCGCGAAAATGCTCCTATATACGAACAGAAAATCGCCTGTAGCCAATCATAATTTTCTCCAAGAATCAATCAACAGATGATAATATTGTAGTTAATTATAAAATCAGGATATTCCTTCAAAATAGGATATAATTATATTTATTATTTAAACATTCATTGCACTGTACTAATTGCTCCCCTAAAAATAAATAAAAAATAAACTAATAAGTTTGCAGAATGTTTTCAAATCAGATCATGTTTATTAAAAGCGTGTCATAAAACTGAACAAAATAAATCTCAGTGCTTCTACATGTGTCCAATATTGTATACATTTTTACAATAATAAAACATTACATTTTAAACTGGAAGTAGTTGTAATGAAACCACAAGAGATCCACATTGCTGATATCTAACAAACAATGCATTATAATAGACCTGGTGGTCAAAGAAGTCAAAACATAAATGCAACATAATGTTGATAACATCCAAAAAAAAAAAAAACACTATTTTAAACATAACACACATTAATCTGAAACTACAGTTGTGTATAATTAAAGTCTTGTGACCAAGGTGGAATTTGACGTTCATGCTGTATGTATTGCCATTGGGCACCAGGATGATTTGATCCATGAGCAACGTGTTGTGATTGTTGTGTTGATGATGGAGATGAAGCAGACTCCGTAATTATCCTTGTTCTAGTTAGCTCACCTCTAACTCCTTTATTCAGCATCTCAAGCATTAAAATTTCTGCAATTTGCCGTTGTTCCTCTGACATGCTTCTCATCTTGCCTGCTGCTATAATGCCCAAAGCGTCAAATACATCTGTTTTCTTTTGAAGAGCAGCACTTGCCTTGGTCAGAAAAGATGTAGTGGCATCCTCAAGTCTCTTCCTCTTCTGGGGCCTAGTCACAGGTGTACTCAAAGTGGTCATACTTGTGATGGATGTTGTCACCGGTGTGTTCGGAATGGACACATTCAAGTCTTCTGGTGATTCATGTGCCTGTGTTGTTGTCTATTAAAAAAAAAAAGGAAATTATAGTATTATAGTATTGCAAATAAATAACATGATGCAAACCATGATGTAAGAAAATATATGAAAAGCCAAATATTTGTTAATACCTGTGTCTGTGGTATGTCCTCTGAATCCTCAAACTGCATTTCAGGAGACATTTGTTCAAAATCCGCAGAGGTGGATGGTAGAGTACTGGAGGTTGAAGGAAGAGTAGATATTGATGATCTTGCATCTACTTGATCTGTTAGAAACCTCAGGCTTTGAAAGTACCATAGTCTGGGAACATATATATCATCGGCTCCTGCTCCAGATCTTTGAGAATCATTAATTTTATTGAGTTCCCGTTTAAAAACAGTTCTTAGGTTAGTAATTTTATTGCGAACATAGTTCAAGTCCGCATGACTACAAATTGGTTTGCACAGTTCAACAAGCTTACTCAGGGCCTCGTGCCTTTTATTACGGTTGGAGTACTCCTTTGATTTTATCTTCCACAAGCATGGCATCTGCTTGTACATATCTATGAATTGTGCCAAGAATTCTGGGCTTGTAAACCTGTCCACCATTTTTCCTGCAAAATAAAATGTAAATATTCTAAATAATACCTATCTATTACATCAGACCTACCTATACATTATGCTATCACCTCACAACTCACAATATGCACTAAATTATACCATTAAACAAGGCCTTTAATGTACACAGCACTTGAAAATAAAAAGATTTTGCAATGTAATACAGAAACAAGGATTCAAAAAACATGTTTGAAAAATACCTACGTTCGTGTGTAAATAGCGTTTGTGCGTGGTGTAAACGCGTGATCTTGTCCTGGGCTAGTGTCAACGAACGTCGCAACGTTTAATCGTTACGTTACACACTGGTCATGTGTACGTTGCCCCGCCCCTTTCTGATGTCTGAACGTGCAATATTCCCGATGCCTGCGACACAGCCACGAGTTCTCACCGGCAGCATTGAGAAAATGGGGGACGTGGAGGGCAGAAAGACACAAAACAAAAGCAACCCCAATGTCAAGAAGTGAGATGGTGGACATGGTCTATATTCTTGAGAAGAACGATTATGATGGCAAACTGGCGAACTATGAAAAGCCCAACAGGAGAAAGGACATCATGGATAAAGTGATTGCATTGCTAAAAAGGAAACATGATGTAGAAAGATCCAAGGATCAGTTGAGGAAGCGCTGGTCTGACCTAAAGCACCGTGAAAAAGACCAGTTTGAAAAAATTCATCAAACTATTAAAAAAAGTAAGTAAAAAAAAAATGATATATTGCCTTTTTCTGATGTTTTTGTGTGGCTTATGAAAATATCTAATACCCCTAAACTGAATATATTGTATGTTTTCCTTATTTCAGGGCAAAAGAAAAAAATAAGATCAAAGAAATTGCAGCGTCAAGGGCACATTAAGAAACAACTGGAAGAAATCACCTCAGATCAAATAGCACACGGAGACATCTCAGGAGCTCATGAGCAAAGAATTCAAGACGGTATGTTATATAAAAGTTTAATATTAATTAATGCAAACAGCTTTGTTCCAAATGTAAATTATAATTGTTATATTATAAATTAATAACCTGCTCCAAATTACATACATGAAAGACCATGTCATGATGTGCTAGTATGTGATAGATCACCGCTAGTGGCCTAAAAAGGTTTAAAACCGCACGCAAAGCGTCGGTGCAGCGGCGCTTTGCTGGCGGTATAGTCGCACTGCCCCATTGATTTCAATGGGTAGGAGTGGTTTAGGAGCGGTGACTTCACTGCTCCAAAGATGCTGCTAGCATAACTATTTCTGTCGTCCTGCCAGCACTCCGCTCCAGTGGAGGCACAGCAGCTGCTCTTTCAGTGCACTTTGCAGGCCCTATTAGTAGTGCTGTGGCGCCTGAAAAGCGCCTCAGTGTGAAAGGGGTCTAATGCATCATATTCATTAAGGGGAATAAACACCTTGTAGTCAACGGACCCCCAGAGCCCCTGTTTTACTTACCTGAGCCCCAAATCTCTATGTGTGATATGCCACATTGCTTTCCCCCAGCATTTCTAGGCTCTTCATTGGATGACTGATAGCACCACAGACATTGACTCCCGCTGCTGTCAATCACATCCAATTGTATGTCCAGCAGGGGTCGGAGCCGAGTCATACAAGTGGTGTCTATGGACACCGATTGTATGACACGGGGGCTCACCCGCAAGCTAACCCCCTTTTTGTAAAGTGTTCCTCAGAGGGGATTAGCTCTTGCGGGGGGGAGCCGTGAGATCCCAGAAGAGGACGATCGGGGCCACTCTGTGCAAAATGAACTGCACATAGGAGATAAGTATGACATGTTTTTTTATTTTAAGAAAATAATAACGTTACAACACCTTTAATATTACAGGCCACTTAATAGCATAAGCTTTATAGACTTCAAAAATAATTAGTGTCTTATACACCCATTGTTTTTAATGTTAAAATTTAATTTATGTAAAAAAAAATTCTCAGTATTTTTAAAATGAATATCACATCATATGTCAGGTGCTACTTATGTGTAAAATTGTGCTTTTATCACATGTCCATTCCCCACTCTGTCATTGAAAGCATTCTAGATATCCCAAGTTGCAGGGGAGGAGGCTATGTTCACGCCCACAGCTTGTAACAGCAATCCGGCAGCTAGATGCTAAAATTGCTTTTACAATACATACAAATGCTGCATCTGTTATTTTACTAGGGTACAGAAACATATTAGAACTACGATTACTGTCACATATTGGTAAAATGTAAACCTTAACAAACATAATGTACTTTATTTTTTTTTGGATAGAGAAAGAAAGTAATTTAAGTGAAATAGAGCAAGAAGATGGTGAAGAAGAAGGCATTTTGGAAAATGTAGAAGATAGAACCAATGAGCAAGCATACAGTGGTGTGAAAAAGTGTTTGCCCCCTTCCTCATTTCCTGTTCCTTTGCATGTTTGTCACACTTAAGTGTTTCGGAACATCAAACCAATTTAAACAATAGTCAAGGACAACACAAGTAAACACAAAATGCAATTTGTAAATGAAGGTGTTTATTATTAAAGGTGAAAAAAAATCCAAACCATCATGGCCCTGTGTGAAAAAGTGATTGCCCCCTAAACCTAATAACTGGTTGGGCCACCCTTAGCAGCAACAACTGCAACCAAGCGTTTGCGATAACGTGCAATGAGGCTTTTACATCGTCCTGGAGGAATTTTGGCCCACTCATCTTTGCAGAATTGTCCTAATTCAGTTACATTAGAGGGTTTTCGAGCATGAACGGCCTTTTTAAGGTCATACCACAACATCTCAATAGGATTCAGGTCAGGACTTTGGCTAGGCCACTCCAAAGTCTTCATTTTGTTTTTCTTCAGCCATTCGGTGGTGGACTTGCTGGTGTGTTTAGGATCATTGTCCTGCTGCAGAACCCAAGTTCGTTTCAGCTTGAGTACACGAACAGATGGTCGGACATTCTCCTTCAGGATCTCTTGGTAGACAGCAGAATTCATAGTTCCTTTTATCACGGCAAGTCTTCCAGGTCCTGAAGCAGCAAAACAGCCCCAGACCATCACACTACCACCACCATATTTTACTGTTGGTATAATGTTCTTTTTATGAAATGCAGTGTTCCTTCTACGCCAGATATACTTGGACACACACCTTCCAAAGAGTTCCACTTTTGTCTCATCGGTCCACAGAATGTTGTCCCAAAAGTCTTGGGGATCATCAAGATGTGTTGTGGAGAAATTGAGACGAGCTTTGATGTTCTTTTTGCTCAGCAGTGGTTTTCTCCTTGGAACTCTGCCATGCAGGCCATTTTTGCCCAGTCTTTTCCTGATGGTGGAGGCATGAACGCTGACCTTAACTGAGGCAAGTGAGGCCTGCAGTTCCTTGGACGTTGTTGTGGGGTCTTTTGTGACCTCTTGGATGAGTCGTCGCTGCGCTCTTGGGGTAATTTTTGGTGGCCGGCCACTCCTAGGAAGGTTCACCACTGTTCCATGTCTTCGTCATTTGTGGATAATGCCTCTCACTGTGGTTCGCTGGATTCCCAAAGCTTTGGAAATGGCTTTATAACCCTTTCCAGACTGATAGATCTCAATTACTTTCTTTCTCAATTGTTCCTGAATTTCTTTGGGTCTCGGCATGATGTGTAGCTTTTAAGGATCTTCTGGTGGACCTTACTGTGTCAAGCAGCTCCTATTTAAGTGATGCCTTGATTGTGAACAGGTGTGGCAATAATCAGGCCTGGGTGTGGCTAGAGAAATTGAACTCAGGTGTGGACAACCACAGTTATAGTATGTTTTAACAAGGGGGGCAATCACTTTTTCACACAGGGCCATGATGGTTTGGATTTTTTTCACCTTTAATAATAAACACCTTCATTTACAAATTGCATTTTGTGTTTACTTGTGTTGTCCTTGACTATTGTTTAAATTGGTTTGATGTTCCGAAACACTTAAGTGTGACAAACATGCAAAGGAACAGGAAATGAGGAAGGGGGCAAACACTTTTTCACACCACTGTATGTCCTAGAGGAAGATAGTGGTGTGATAATTCTTGAGGATTTGTCCTATCCTGTGGAATCTCCAAAAGGTTTGTATGTTGTTGTTTTAATGTGTTATTCTGTGTTCTCGCGTTTAATGTTCCACAGTGTTATAATGTGATTTTATTTCAGGCAATACACTTATTTTGCTGTTTTTTTAATTGTGAATAATTTCTGGTTATTATTTTTTTTGAAAGGTAATATAAGCAACCTCCAGGATTCTAGACAGGACAGCAATAGTGATCGTTGTGACCCTGAACGAACCGATCTTGTAGAAGATAATTCAAATATTCATTTTGATACAGCAGTGGAACGGAAAAGCATAGTGGATTTTGCCTCTGCCTCAGGTGAGTAGCATGCATGGATATGTACACACATGTTAATGCATTACTTGATGAATTAAATGTACTATGTATTTTTCTTCAGACTTGACTTTGGATTCTACAACATTGGGCATGATGTCCAACGAGCTGCTGCACTGTTGTGCCGAGGTGCAAAGGATTAAAGATGCTGCGTCATCCAAACTGCCCCAGATGCAGTACCTCATTGATGTGATAGCTAAAGTGCAAACACGTAATTTTTAAGTTCCTTTTTTTGATATTGAAATTTTGTTTATACCTTTGATATAGGTATGTTGATTACTGTTTTTGTCCATATATGTGGAATGTTGTCATACTTTTTTATATTTACAATGTTGTAAACTTTCTAGGGCCATTCTGCTCCCTTTTTTTTGTAAGGGCACTCTGCGGACATGCTGTCTCTCCGTAGAGACCAGCCGCGCTTGACAAGCCCCTCCCCGCTCAGTGAGCAGAGAGGAACCTGTCATCCGCCGGCTCGGCGGAGATCAATGGAGAGTTCTCCTGCTGAGCCGGCAGACAGGGGTGGACTCCATGCAAGCGGATCCACCTCATGTGAAAGGGGCCTTTAAGCAAAACAAACAGGGAATGGCATAAATACAGAAAAAGAAGTGCAATCACGGGCTCTTAAAATACATGGCTGCTATTGTTTTATGTTAGACAATTTTTTGTACACAAGAGTAAACATTTATAAACGTTTTAGAAGAAGGGGACTGTATTTTCTTCTCCTTGAACAAAGAAGTAAACAAAAAAATCATGATCCCCGAGTTCCATTGTTTATATTTTGCACTATTGTTAACACTTTACAAGGAAACTTTCTGTAACTATTTTTCAGAACACGTGACTCAGTTTTCTTCCACTTCAGCCTATGGTTCACACTGTAGCGATGTATGTGTGGGTGAGATCTCTCTAGCAGGCATTTCACTTCTGCACTTTCCGGTTCTCACTATTGTTCTGAGAAACCTGCAAATCAACTGCGGGTTTCAGTATCGCACTCGACATGCACGGCAGTTCACACTGCCATATGCGCACTGATGGGGAGTGTCATTATATGTTAACGACACCCCCATTTCAGTACGTAAATCGCACTGCGAACTGATAGTTCGGACATGAATAGGATTCTGTTCCAAGCAAAAAAAGGGGCCCTGTGCGTGTTTGCACTGAATGTTGTGCAATATCAGCCTAACTAGCAGTATGGCTGACATTGCACTGCACAGACATTGCATGTAATGTGAACAGCGGTGGTGCTGCGAATTACATGCAATGTCTGCCATCGCAATAGTGTGAACCAGCATAGTTTGTGATCAGAGATGCTACTCTGCTGGGAGAAACTGTGTATTCAAGTGTGAACCCAGCCTGAAATATAAATGTCAGACATGCCACTATAAGGCACTTTTGTTTAAAGTGTGAATGTCATTGTTTTTGCTTTGCACTATTAAACATTTTGAACAAATAGAAAGCCAGAAAAGTTTTAATATTGCTGCCGCTGAAGTTAAGAAATGATATTTCTGTGTATATTTTCTGTCAATAATTGCGCTTTATATGTTGTTGTCTGCTTTTCAATAAAGCAAAGATACTTTGTAACATATCTTGTATTTCTTGACTACAATGCATAATGGGATCAACATTATATATTAATGAATTATTTATTTCTTTGTTAAATGGCGCATGTAGTCAATGGTGGAACTATTAAACTAATTTTATTGGACATTAATACAAACAATTACAGAAAAGCAATAACACATATGTTTTTTGAAAAAATGGCTAAGTGGTGATTTTAGTTGTCATCCTGCCAGGGAACTGACCCCCTTCCAACAAAATAATCCATGTAATCCAGTCGGCATTGCCGGGCGTTTTGTGTGGGAAGCCTGGGATGTCCGCTATTCAGGGGAGTGAGTAATCCCATACGGTCATAACTGTCTTCATGAAGAATACTACCTGGCATTGCTGTTGAAGTATCTGACTCTCTTTCAAAGAGCAAAGATGTCATGTATCCATGGGAATTTCTCCGCAAGTAGTTGTGAAGGACACAACAGCACAGAACAAGGGAGTCGATTTTGTATAAAGCTAGGTTTATAGTGGTCAGGAAGATTCTAAACCGATTGGCAAGGATACCAAAGGCATTTTCAACCACCCTGCGTGCCCGGGACAACCTATAATTAAAGATCCTTTGGTCTCTTGTAAGATTTCTCATGGGGAATGGTTTCCTTATATGTTGGCTGAGTGCAAATGCATCATCTGCAATGAATACAAAGTTCATGCCTTCAACGCTTTCATCACGGGATGGTAGGTTGTGTGTCCCTTCCTTGAGACGCTTGTAGAACTCAGTTTGGTCGATGACGCTTCCATCGGAGTTCCGACCATTTTTGCCAATATCAAGGTAAAGAAACTCTTAGTTGGCGTTGACTATTGCTAACATAACAATACTGAAAACCCCCTTATAATTGTAGTAGTAAGAGCCTGAATTTGCAGGTGGTAAAATAAGAACATGTTTGCCATCAATGGCGCCACCACAATTAGGAAAGTTCTAATGTTGTTGGAAATCATTGGCAACCTCCTTCCACTCCTGTGCATTGGTGGGGAACTGAAAGGAAAAAAAAACAGGCTATAAACAAAAGTAAAATATTAAGATGGAACGCTACAGTATTAGCAAACATTTTTGCAAAATGAATTGTAAAGTTTATAGGTTTTCTAGTTTGATTCATTCCATGAATTAAAGCGGGGTTCCACCCTAAAGTGGAAATTCCGCTGATCGGAACCCTCCCCCCCCCCCCTCCGGTGTGACAATTGCCACCTTTCAGGGGGGAGGGGGGTGCAGATACCTGTCAGACAGGTATTTACACCCACTTCCGGGCATAGACTACCACGGGAGTCTATGCCGCTTCCTGTCCCTGTGCGCTGTCTGCTGGGACACACACGGGTCCCAGAGACAGCGCAAACAATTCCTATTGCGCTGCGCGACTCGCGCAGTAGGGAACCGGGAAGTGAAGCCGATTCGCTTCACTTCCTGATTCCCTCACCTAGAATGGCGGCGGCAGCAGCCGAGAGCCGAGCGATCGATCGGCCTCGGCTGCCAGCATCGCTGGACCCCGGGACAGGTGAGTGTCCATTTATTAAAAGTCAGCAGCTGCAGTATTTGTAGCTGCTGGCTTTTAATATTTTTTTCCGCAGTGCAGTCCCGATTTAAGTTAGAAAACCTTTTTGTGCTGAAGTAGCCACCAAAAGGTTGAGGAGGAGAATTCAGAAGCCCCCCAGGGACACATCATACAAGGAGGATCAGGGCCAATATGTCCAAAAACCATGCACATAGCGTATGACATGTTGGTTAGTATATAACACTTTAAAGAAAAAAAAAGCACTGTACCTTAATATATTCTTCCTTTAATGCCAGTATAATAGCCTTGCAGGTTTCTGGGATGATTTGTCCAAGTGCTTGGGGAGAAATACCGGTCGAAAATTTCAGGTCTTGAAGACTTCGCCCTGTCGCCAAATAATGGAGCGTGGTTATTAGCCGTTGTTCTGGGCTAATAGATTCTCGCATTGGTGTATCCTTTTTGATGATCAATGGTGTGACAGCTTGCAGCAGATTTTGGAAAATGTCATCATTCATCCTTAGAAAATTTCTATAATCATCTGGATTGTTCTCTTGCAACTCTTTGAGAAGAGACATATGGGAGTATTTCTGACGGTCCTGTAGCCATTGCTTGGACCATGTCCTCTTTTTTTTTTCTCATTTTCATGACATTATGGACAGCCAATATCCCCAACATTGCAATTGGAAGTGCTGGATCCTGCATTACTTCTGTCCGTTCGTTCGGAGAGATTCAGAGAGCGAGCTTGTGTAAAGAAATTTTCCGGAGAGCAAATATGCCTGTACACTACGAACGGAGAGGCGTGGCAGACACAGGGGTCACACGTATTTGATTTCATTTCCGATACGTAGCTACGCACACCGGAAGGTTTTTCCGAAATCGTACGACAAAAATCGTAACTACATAGAGCACTTTTTGCACTGTTGTATTCGATATTGTCTTCAAGTCAACAAAAGTCGTACGATCTGTCGTACAATAATCGGAACGTGTGTACGGGGCATAAGAGAACATGTCCAAAATATTAAAAAGGCTTTGATAAACATAGTCTGTCAAGACACTTTGCCAAATTTCATAAAAAAGACCCCTCCTCATTAATGATTTGTGGGATTGAAAAATATAAACCACATTGGAGGGGTGATAATAAAATTATAAAGATAAGCCAGGTGGAATCTCGATGGATCCACGAATTATGTACCTTAGCACCTTCAGGACATAACGTTGAATTTGATTTGAACTGTTTCATCTCAAATTATTAGTTAGATTAATATCACCTGATGTTCCTTGATGTTATTATAGATTACCTTCCATAGTTCTATATTATTGATGATGGTGGCTTTTAGATTTGATGTTTCTTTTTCTAAAAATGACTAATTATTTGATATCTCTTTAGTTATTTGGCTAATATTAGATGAGCCCTGTAGCCATCTGTGGGGGTATCTGTATATTTTTTTATTTTTTCTCTTTTTTGATCTATTTTTATATTTACATTTTTATTTTATATGAAATTGATGAATGGACCTATTTATTAAGTGTCCACTAGATGGCCTCATTATTATGTTCTTTTATTCTTACTATAGATTATTCATATTCATTTTATGCTTTACCCACAAGATGGCCACATTGAGCACTCAGTTGGATTGCTAATTATTATTTTTATAGCTATGATGCATTCTATATTTTATCCACAAGATGGCCACATTGGGTATTTATTTATAAAGTCATGTTTTTTAAGCTTAAAGTATGGTTAATTTTAATATTAGTATAATGAGATTATAAATTGTTTAATGTTGAATGGGTATTATAAATATAAGATAAACTGAGAAGCCGAAAAGTATGTGACATGTGTATTGGGCCTGCTCCGCTGCTGTATGATTAATGTGACAGCTGGGCGGACCATATATAAGGAAGAGCGACACCTGACCCCTTTACCCTTTGAGAAAGTCACGTGGTATGTGACGCAACGTGTCAGGGAGGAGCTAGATGTCAATCGTCACTTCCGGTCGCGGCCGAGACCGGAAGTACCATTGTTTACATTCGCGAATTACTGGATTCATATGTAAGTGTGGATATTTTTATGAATAAAGTGTTTTTAATTATACTACACATTGGAGGCCCCCTTATTCTCTTTCCTCATTATTATATAACCCGGATTGGGAATTGTGGAGATTACAAGTTGGTGTCCCGGAGGTTATATTTGAGAGGAGGTGGAAGATTGCCAGCCCACCATCCCTGAAGTGTGATCCGGTCCCTAGGGACCTTGATTAGAGGTGAGAGGCTGGGGGAAACAAGGGGTACACCATAAGCACTGAAGTGTGGAGGAATGGTGTAATCCGCACCTTTATTCACATTGCATGGTTATCATCATCCGTTGGACTGATTGCACAATTTGGACATATTGGAGTGGACTGATTTACTTGCACTTTGCAGCTTGTTTGGAGCAACACTATTTTTAATATTTAAAAAAATTTTGGGCTTGATTGTGTGCTTTGCGATTTGTACTATTGCACATTTGCACGTATTGATTTATTTATGCAATTTTTACGTTTGTGATATTTTTAATATTCTCTTTGCACTTTATATCTTTTTGAGAATTAATGCACTGTATGAGGTTTTACATATGGATTCTATTTATTGATGATAATTTATATATTTTGCTGAGAATTCACATTTATTAGGATCCACTTATTTAGGTAGCGCCACATAAAACACCCCCCCTTATATCTTTATTGAGAGTATACAAACAGGGAAAGGGGGTAAGGTTTTCTCTACTCCAGAGATCGCCCAGGCCTTCCAAGAATATTATGGGACTCTATACTCAGCAATATCTGTGGGTTCCTTTTGATATATTAACAATAGGTCAGAGAAAATGAGAGTCTTCTTTGAGGGTTGTGGCCTAAGGAAAATACATCCAGATAAAGTGGCCCCATTGGAGGACCCGATCACAGAATTAGAAATATCCAGAATGTTAAAAGACTCTGCATCAGGGAAAAGCCCAGGCCCTGATGGGTTCACGATTGCCTACTACAAAAATGTGTGTGAGATTCTGGTACCTAGATTGGTATCCTATATGAACGGGATAGGAGGAGATTGGGAGATACGACGGGAAGTGCTTGAGGCAGAAATTACGATTATCCCCAAGGAGGGGAAAGATCCCTCCCTGTGTTCTAGTTACCGGCCTATCTCATTATTAAATGCCGACGTAAATCTGTATGCAAAGACTCTAGCTAACTGAATGAACGGCAATGAATGATTTGGTTCATACGGACCAAGTGGGATTCATCCCGGGCAGGGAGAGTAGGGATAATGGTATCAGAACCATTTTGGTTATCCATGCACTGAAAGAGAGTGAATCCCCAGGGCTGCTAATGTCTATAGACGCCCAGAAAGCGTTTGACAGAGTAGACTGGGGGATTCATGCAAAACTCTCTGGGAGGTATATGGAGTTGGCCCTAAGATGTTAGCCCGGATAAATGCCTTATATAAAACAGGATTGTCCCTTATTCCCTTTATTTATTCTATCAAAGGAGCATATGCTGAGGATGTTTTGTTTTATGTTACCAGTCCCAGGACAACCCTCCCGAGCCTATTGAACATCTTAAAAATGTATGGGGAAGTTTCAAATTTTAAGATGAATCCCTCAAAATCCGAAATTTTGAACATAAATCTTGCCCCACAGGAGGTTCAAATACTTAAACAAAATTTTCCCTTTACCTGGAGGGACAAGGAAATCAAGTATCTTGGAGTTAAAAAAAAAACACCTTCACATGATATCTTATATCAACAAAATTTTATTCCGTTAATGAATGATATTAAAACAGAATTAAACATAATGGCCCTTAGACAGAGATCTTGGATCAATAGGATAAATTGCTTAAAAATGATAATACTCTCTAAAATATTATAGAAAATTCAAATGTTACCAATTCCGATCCCTGAATCATATTTTAATAAGCTAAACCAGCTATTTCGCAGGTTCATCTGGCGGCATAAAAAAACACGTATAAGCTTGGAAATACTCTCTCGAGATAGGACTCAAGGGGGTCTGGGAGTTCCGGATATTAAAACGTATTATTTTGCAATTTTAATGGCATGAGTGGTGGAATGGGTAAAGGATAATAAAAAGAGAAAAGCAGGGTTAAGCTAGAGAAAGGGATAAGCAAGGTTTCATTAGGTAAAGTGATATGGATTCCGTCACACTTAAATGATCAGATGCTCACACTCACACAATTACACAGTCCGTAATGGTAATATGCAATAGGGTTCACAAAAAACAAAAATGGGACCACAATTCCCCGTTAATTCCCTTATGTGACACTAATTATTTTCCCCCGGGGAAAGAAAGGACATTTGGAGGGTCGATTAGAAATAGGGAGGCACAAGTAAACGATATTATTAATAAAGGTAAAATTTGCACATTTCAAGAATTAAAAATGAAAAAAGAAGTGTTAGATATTAATTGGTGGAGGTACGCTCAGCTGAAACATTTTGTGGAATCCCTCCCACACCTGATTAGATCAACAGACCGCTTGCTCCCATTAGTGCAGTTATGTGTGGCAACTGAAGGAAGGCGAGGGATTGCGAAGATATATAACATTTTTTACCCTTCTATGATTTGCCCAAAATACACAAAAACCTCACATCCCCCCTCCCGGGCAGACCCATTGTGGCTGCCATGGACAGTGTTACCACCCGATTTAGTACATAGATCTATATCAGCTGCCACCCTACATTAGAGATGGCTCACATCTTTTATAACTTTTAATGCCTTATAGATGGGAACCAACTTGCATGTGGCTTTCCCTAGATGTCACCTCCCTCTATACTTCTATCCCACATCAATTTGGTTTGTTAGCCTTGGAATTTTTTCTCGCTCAAGACCCTTTTATTAACCCCAGACAAGCTGCTTTTATCCTGGAGGCTATAAATTTTTGTTTGACTCACAACTATTTCGATTTTGACTGTGATTTCTTCCTACAGGTTCAGGGAACCGCTATGGGAGCTAATTTTGCCCCTTCTTATGCCAATTTGGCAATGGGGTACTGGGAAAAGAATTTCATCTGGCATAATAATCCCTTTTCAGCTAACATTGTTTTCTTTGGACGTTATATTGACAATCTAATAGTGATCTGGGATGGCCCCTCCAATCCCATTGCTTCTTTTTTGGACCACTGTAATCATAATCCCTATGGACTAGCTTTCACCCATGTCTCTGATCCGACCAGCCTGGCCTTTCTTGATTTAGAATTAGGCAATGCAGGTGAAACCATAATATCCTTTTTACATTTTAGTAGTTGCCACTACCCTAAATGGAATCAAAACATACCCAAAGGACAGTTTTGTCGTCTGAGACAGAACTGTACGTTGCATAGTGACTATGCAACATCCAGTATTTTACTTAAAAAGAAATTTACCGACAAAGAATACCCTAAGGAACTGGTGGATGAGGTATGTGCCTTATATGCTAAAGGCAAACCTACGAAAAGAGAAAAAGGAAAAATAGATAATTCCACCAGATTTATTACTACTTTTAATTTTCAGTACAAAAAAATGGAGAACATTCTCAGTAAACATTGGGGTATCCTGCAACAAGATCCCCTTCTAAAAACCATTAATCCCATCCACACCTAGGATCACATATCGTAAAGCACCAAACTTTAAAATAAAATTGCTCCCAGCAAACTTAAAACTACCCCCATCACTGCCAATCCTTCTGTTCTCATATCCTTAGTTGGTATGTACCAGTGTAACAAAAAGTCGTAAAACCTGCTCCTTTCACTTCCAAGGGCAAGACCTATATGCTGGAACAATTTTATAATTGTTCCTCTGAATTCGTTGTCTATGGCCTTACATGCCCTTGTGGCCTGATTTATGTTGGCCGAATGATCTGCCCACTTAGGCAGTGTTTCGGCCAACACCGCAGGCTAATTGAGGGAGGTAAGGACATGCACAGCGTCCCACGGCATTTTGCCGAACATCACAAAAAATTAACTACTGGCTTAAAAGTTTGGGTAATTGAGCAAATCTCCAAATCATTTACTGCAGCAGAACGTTTTAAAAAACTGTGCGCGAGAGAGACATTCTGGATCTATAATCTTGATGTCCTCTCACCCGGTGGTATGAACGAAGGTATTGAGATTGCGACTGTACTATGATCATATTATAATTCTTTTGATATTTAAATTACTTAACTTTTAGACATAATTATCATCTTTAATGTCAGCGTGGACTAAATACATTATATATATATATATATATATTATATAGTCATTTTCACTACAGGGTTTCTTATATATATTTTCAGTATATATTAATATATGGGGATGGCAGGGTCGTCTATCAGTAAGTATTATCTTGCCCTTCCCACCCCCCCCACCTAAAAAAAAAAAAAAAATCCTCCCCCCACTTCCTTTCCTTATCCATTTTTCCCTCCCCCTACCCCCCCCCCCATCTTTTTCCTTGTCTCTTCCTATTCTCCCTAGTTCCCCCCCTCCCCTATGTTCTTTTACATAGTATAATTTTATAGTATCATGTGACTTGGACCCCGTCGATAGTCTATACACGTATGACATTTTATTTGTATGTGTGTATATATATATATATATATATATATATATATATATATATATATATATATATATATATATATAGTGTGTGTGTTATTAATAGTGCTGTAGATTTGTTATAAATGATAACTCTATACTATACTAAATAATTGATTTTCCATTTATATATTTTAAAATTTTATATAAAAAATTACAAAAAAATCTAAAAAAAATAAATAAAATGAAAAAAAATTTTTTTTTTTTTTTTACTTACCAGAAATGCCTGTTGCTAGGCACATAATCCTAATCTTCCTCTTCCTCCTCCGCGGAGATCTTCTGTCTTCTTTCCTCCGTGCGGCGTCTTCTGGGTAATGGGTCGCGCTGTGTTCTGGGAACTGTGTGTTCCAGAACACAGCGCGTCCCATTCACAAAGCGCTGCGTGACTCGTGCATGCGCAGTAGGAAACGGGAAGTGAAGCCGTAAGGCTCCACTGCCTGTTTCCCTTACAAGGAATGGCGACGCCGGGACCCGAGAGCTGAGGGACGGGTCGGCCTCGGGCAGCCGACATCGTGGGCGCCCTGGACAGGTAAGTGGGCTGATTAAGTCAGCAGCTGCAGTGTTTGCAGCTGCTGACTTTGTTTTTTTTTAAACGGCCCTCCGCGTTAATTTTTAATTCATATTAGTATCTCAGTAGTGTGCTGCTTATTTGCTAGCATTTGTATCTTTAAATGTATGTATTTGTTTATGGCCCCACCTCCTGACAGACTATAAAGACACTGCCCTGTGCACACCCATCCCATGCTTGAGAAAGGAGTTCCACTATTCTTTTCATCTATAGCGCGAATCCTCGGAAATTGATCGCATATCTGTGACGTCATAGCCCGGCGCCACGCTCCACTGTGCTTCCCAAGCCTCGTTCTGGCTGTGTTATAACAACAGCACGGAGGCCGTTCGGGCGATACCGATAACACAACACAGCTGATGACAGGTGTTGGCGCTAGACCTCCCTCACTCCGGGAACCCACACCTGGCCGCATGAATCTACTGCTGACTTCATTCTAAAACTTGGTGTGCTATCGATGGAAGGAAAAAAGGAGCAACTGCTGTGCTTTACCATCTCACTCCATCCTCATCGGATTTGATGTGCTGCCAGCTGTATATGGACCTGCTGTGACTTGTATTCCATCTCCTCCCTTCCTGCCCACAGAAGTACTTGAACGCAATGTTGCAGTCTTTCATGTGAGTGGATATTTTATTTGTAATAAATGCTATTTTGATATTTATTCAGAGGCAACCCTCTCCTTGTCTTTTCTCAGCTCTTCTGGACCTTGCTTCTGGTCTTTTCGGTTGTAGCCCTGACAGACTTATGTATCTATATCTATATATATATATATATATATATACCCACCTCTGCCCCCTTGGACTATTAGGAACGAATTAATGAAGTATTGTTGTTTTGCGCCTTTTTACTTGTTTAATGTCGTGTGGTTGTGGCACTAGAGAGCTGGAGGTATCAGTCAGCGTCAACACTGCAGGTAAGCTGGCTGAGGCAAGAGCACAGCCACATATGATTGTTGAAAAAAAAAAAAAAAAAAAAATATGTACCAACTCAAAAAAAAATTAAAAATTATGTCCCTTCTAATTCTTTTTTTTGTTAAATATATTTTGTTTGTTTGCTGCCTAGGAGGAACATACTCACATATCCATCTTCATTCTTAGTACAAAACACCTTCCCGTTACACTTTCTACCCATGCGCCATCTTGTGGAATTTTTTCAAACTGCATGTTCCCATAACATTTTAAACTGGAGTGGAGACTTGACAAAAAATTGTTCACTTCTGTGTTGCCAATACAAATTGCTGGTATTTGTATTATTGTATCCTAATATTTTATTTACTATAATATTACAGTTCTTCATAATTATAAAAAAAGATATCATTAGTCTGTGCTTTGAAAACTGTCACATGAAATAACATTTTTTATTTTTAAAAAGTATCGGTATCGGCGAGTACTTGAAAAAAGTATCGGTTGAAAAGTGCATTTTCACTTTTAAACACTAGTCCTGACTATCATCTTATTATTTAATTATAATTACCATTCATCGGCCGTTTTTGTTGCTTTCACACCCAAATATATCTCTATGCATAGGAAACAGCGTACATGAATTATTCACACAGCAAAATTGCCTCTTACACTGTTCAGTTTATTATGCCAGACACGGTGTTAAATAATAATTAAAGGTAGGTGTTACAGACCATTGTCCACCAATAAGGGGTACATATTCAAATGACACATTTTGTTTTTAACATACAATCAACCAATCACAGTCATTAACTCTTTATCTAAGCAAATCCGTTATGTCACATTATTATTATGTCACCTAGATAGATATACATGTTGATCATCTCATGACACATACATCACTTCCTTATGTCTAGTTTTGTTTTCAACATAAGACCCATCTTACACAACAATATATTTTTACTTTAATCAGTAAAAATGATAGCTCTTAAAGGAACAGATTTTTATTAGATTGCAAAAAAACAAGGGGGCTTTTTCTTGACCCTTTCATCTGTACTTTTACTCAGTCTTAAAGTGATATCAGTACAACCCTAGTTTAAATGTGTTTATAGCAAGGATGCTGTTCTTTTATATATAGTTTTGAAGTTTGCATACTGTATCCACTGTTAATTCTCAAATGGCAACATAAACTAGGAAACTGGCACTTTAAATACACCGGCCATTCACAGCATACCTTTGTTTCTTAAAGGGTTAGTCCAACCCTTGTTACAGCTGTTTTCCAAAGAATAATGCCCTATTGGGCATTATTCTTCAGCCCCCTTCCCCATAAATTGCTTTAAAAGGTGATTTATAAGTATTCACTTACCTCAATCCAGTGCTGGGCGAAGGATGTCTGAAATATAGTACTGTGTTTATTTATACCTGAAATGCTGTGTGTGGATGTGTGTGGATGTGTTTTTCAGTTGACTTGTTATTCTTTATACAGTTGATCACAATGCTATATGTTTTCCCCTTGCATTGCTTACTTTGGATAGCTGAGTCTTCCTTTGCTGACATATATAAACATATGTACAATATCTCACAAGAGGAAGTACACCCCTCACATTTTTGTAAATATTTTATTATATCTTTTCTTGTGACAACACTGAAGAAATTACACTTTGCTACAATGTAAAGCAGTGAGTGTACAGCTTGTATATAACAGTGTAAATTTGCTGTCACCTCAAAATAACTCAACACACAGCCATTAATGTCTAAATTGCTGGCAACAAAAGTGGCATCCCTAAGGGAAAATGTCAAAATTGGGACCAAAGTGTCAAGATTCTGTGTGGCCACCATTAATTTTCAGCACTGCCCTCTTGGGCATGGAGCTCACCAGAGCTTCACAGGTTGCCACTGGAGTCCTTTTACACTCCTCTATGAGGATATCACGGATCTGGTGGATGTTAAGAGACCTTGCGCTCCTCCACTTTCCATTTGAGGATGCTGCACAGATGCTCAATAGGGTTTAGGTCTGGAGACATGATTGACCAGTTCATCCCCTTTACCCTCAGCTTCTTTAGCAAAACCTCATCTTGGAGGTTAGCTTGGGGTCATTATGTTGGAATACTGCCCTGCGGCCCAGTCTCCGAAGGGAGGGGATCATTCTCTTCTTCAGTATGTCACAGTACATGTTGGCATTCATGGTTCCCTCAATGAATTGTAGCTCCTCAGTGCGGGCAGCACTCAAGCATGGTGGTGGGAGTGTCATGGTCTGAGGCTGCATGACTGTAGGCAAGACACACTTGTCTTTGTACTCCTCACCTGGTTGCCTCCACACATGCTTGACACCAAATAAGTTTATCTTGGTCTCATCAGACCACAGGACATGGTTACAGTAATCCATGCCCTTAGTCTGCTTGTCTTCAGTAAACTGTGGGCTTTCTTGTGCATCATCTTTAGAAGAGACTTCCTTCTGGGACGATAGCCATGCAGACCAATTTGATGCAGTGTGTGGCATATGGTCTGATCACTGACAAGCTGACCCCCACCCCTTCAACACCTGCAGTAATGCTGGCAGCACTCATACGTCTATTTCCCAAAGACAACCTCTGGATATGACGCTGAGCATGTGCACTCAACTTCTTTGATCGACCGTGTCGAGGCCTGTTCTGAGTGGAACCTGTCCTAGTAAACCACTGTATGGTCTTGGCCACCGTGCTGCAGCTCAGTTTCAGGGTGTTGGCAATGTTCTTATAGCCTAGGCCATGTTTATGTAGAGCAACAATTCTTTTTTTCAGATCTTCAGAGAGTTCTTTGCCATTAGTACCATGTTGAACTTTCAGTGACCAGTATGAGAGAGTGAGAGCGATAACACCACATTTAACACACCTGCTCCCCATTCATACATGAGACCTTATAACACTAACGAGCCACATGACACCGGGGAGGGAAAATAGCTAATTGGGCCCAACTTGGACATTTTTTATTTTTTATCTTTTTATTGAGTAAAAAGACATACAGTGCCTTGCGAAAGTATTCGGCCCCCTTGAACTTTTCAACCTTTTGCCACATTTCAGGCTTCAAGCATAAAGATATAAAATTTTTATTTTTTGTGAAGAATCACCAACAAGTGGGACACAATTGTGGAGTGAAACGAAATCTATTGGATTTTTGAAACTTTTTTAACTAATTAAAAAATGAAAAGTGGGGCGTGCAAAATTATTCGGCCCCCTTGCGTTAATACTTTGTAGAGCCACCTTTTGCTGCGATTACAGCTGCAATTCGCTTGGGGTATGTCTCTATCAGTTTTGCACATCAAGAGACTGAAATTCTTGCCCATTCTTCCTTGCAAAACAGCTCGAGCTCAGTGAGGTTGGATGGAGAGCGTTTGTGAACAGCGGTTTTCAGCTCTTTCCAGATTCTCGATTGGATTCAGGTCTGGACTTTGACTTGGCCATTCTAACACCTGGATACGTTTATTTGTGAACCATTCCTTTGTAGATTTTGCTGTATGTTTGGGATCATTGTCTTGTTGGAAGATAAATCTCCGTCCCAGTTTCAGGTCTTTTGCAGACTCCAACAGGTTTTCATCCAGAATGGTCCTGTATTTGGCTGCATCCATCTTCCCCTCAATTTTAACCATCTTCCCTGTCCCTGCTGAAGAAAAGCAGGCCCAAACCATGATGCTGCCACCACCATGTTTGACAGTGGGGATGGTGTGTTGAGGGTGATGAGCTGTGTTGCTTTTACGCCAAACATATCGTTTTGCATTGTGGGCAAAAAGTTGGATTTTGGTTTCATCTGACCAGAGCACCTTCTTCCACATGTTTGGTGTGTCTCCCAGGTGGCTTGTGGCAAACTTTAGACGAGACTTTTTATGGATATCTTTGAGAAATGGCTCTCTTCTTGCCACTCTTCCATAAAGGCCAGATTTGTGCAGTGTACGACTGATTGTTGTCCTATGGACAGACTCTCCCACCTCAGCTGTAGTTCTCTGCAGTTCATCCAGAGTGATCATGGGCCTCTTGGCTGCATCTCTGATCAGTCTTCTCCTTGTCTGAGCTGAAAGTTTAGAGGAGCGGCCAGGTCTTGGTAGATTTGCAGTGGTCTGATACTCCTTCCATTTCAAAATGATCGCTTGCACAGTGCTCCTTGGGATGTTTAAAGCTTGGGAAATCTTTTTGTATCCAAATCCGGCTTTAAACTTATCCACAACAGTATTACGGACCTGCCTGGTGTGTTCTTTGGTCTTCATGATGCTCTCTGCGCTTTCAACAGAACCCTGAGACTATCACAGAGCAGGTGCATTTATACAGAGACTTGATTACACACAGGTGGATTCTATTTATCACCATCAGTCATTTAGGACAACATTGGATCATTCAGAGATCCTCGCTGAACTTCTGGAGTGAGTTTGCTGCACTGAAAGTAAAGGGGCCGAATAATTTTGCACGCACCACTTTTCAGTTTTTTATTTGCTAAAAAAAAGTTTAAAATATCCAATAGATTTTGTTCCACTTCACAATTGTGTCCCACTTGTTGGTGATTCTTCACAAAAAATTTAAATTTTATATCTTTATGTTTGAAGCCTGAAATATGGCAAAAGGTTGAAAAGTTCAAGGGGGCCGAATACTTACGCAAGGCACTGTACAAACAACCCTGCCACAGCATTGAAACTAGACCCACGCAGGAGTCAGTGCCAGTCGGCCTTGTGGTCTGCTTCCATCATCAATGTCATAAAGCTGTAGCATATCAGACGAAAAAAAATCAAACGATCCTTAGCTACTTCAATTGAGCAGGGGCCAATACAGTACTAAGTTTAAGTCTATCCATCACGACCCAAAGGACAATAATAGTTATCAAATGAACCCATATCAGAAATTACAGTAAAAAATTACGTCTTATGTATCTATATCACTTTCAACCGTGGAGTGGCATTTTCTACAGGTTCAATCAGTCTGCAGTTGCCGTGGAAGCTTCAGCTAACCATTTGGCCCACACACTATCGTATTTTTTTGGGCATTCCCTATTTTGGTAGGTTTCCTTATAGAGTGGTAATACTTTATTCACATGTATTTTCCATAACAATAGTGATGGTGGAGAACGTTTTTTCCAGCAGCGAGTGATCATCTTCCTGGCATAAAAGAGCAGGAGTCCTGTCAGGGTTCTCTCTGCTATCCTGGGGGCTAATTCTTCAACTAAACTTAGTAGGCAAATCTGCAGGGTTGGGGCTATATCTGTTCCTACTACTTATTGTATCACAGAGAGCACTTGTGACCAGTAGTTTTTAATTGCTGGACAGGACCAGAAAAACGTGTATAAAATCACCTGGATCCCCAGTACATCTCTAACACTCCGAGGACAGGGAGGTTCTCATTTTATGCAATCTATACGGGGTGATATGCCCGGTGTAGAATTTTGTATTGTATAAGACGGTCTTAACGCGAGACCAGGATTTTGAAGGGAAAATCCCAAATGTCCTCCCAATCCTTGGAGTCTAGTCCCATAATATCCTGTGGCCATCGCTGACGGAGCTTAGACAGATCCGGAGAGGAGACTCCAAGGGGATGTGCATAAAGGATCGAAGTCGGTTTCCTGGTGCATTCATATCTTGTGACCCTCTCCAGATCAGATTGCACTATTTGCGTTTCACTGGGTCTTATTTGGGCTTTAAATGCATGGGACAGTTGCATATAGCAAAATAGGTGTGAGGGAGGCACATTATTGTGGGATACTAGATGATTGAAAGGGTAGTTTGGGGTCTGGTAGTGAGTAGAGATTGGGTAAGGCTGGGTTGTTCCATAGGGGGGCATGTGGGGAGACTGAATTCCATGGGAACTTCTCAAGTCCCAGTCCTGCTCTCCAGGCCTTTAGAGTCCTGTGCGTGGGGGGGGGGGGGGGGGGGTCGAATTGTATGGAGCTTTGGGACCTCAAAGGGTTAAATGTGTTAGGGCCTCCACAGAGCGCCCTCCAGAACTGCTGCGGGGTTGGACACATCCAGTACTAGCCACCAAACTGCCGTTAACAGCTGGACTGCCAGAAAATATTTCTGACAGTCCGGAAACCACCTTGTGACACCGGATACATCAGTGTGGACAGTTTAAATCTAGGGAGGAAGGAGAATATTCGGTTCAGTTTCATGAAAAATTATCCATTGTGGGGAATTACAAAATAGGTATGTAAATTTAGGTATGATTTTCATTTTAATTAGGTTAATGTGGCCTAATAGGGATAGAAGAAGGTTCTCCCAAGCTTTTAGTTTGGCCTTGACTCCATGAACCACCGATTCTAGGTTAAGAGGTATGAAGCTAGATGAGTCTCTCGAGACGCAGACCCCCAGGTACACCATTTCGTCCACCCATTTCAGTTGCAGATCTGGTGGGGCTAGTCTTTTAGCCTCGGGGTCAATAGCAAGCTACTGAGACTTCGACCAGTTCACTCATAATCCTGTTACTCTTGAGAATTCAGTCAATACTTGCAGCGGTCCTTTTAGAGAGGAGTCTGTGTCATTCAGAAAGAGTAAGAAGTCGTCCGCATACAGAGCTATCCTCTCCTCCAGCCACACCATTTTAAGTCCTTTTATATGGGGCAAGACATGAAGTGCCTCTGCCATTAGTTCCATAGCTATCACGAACAGTGCAGGAGAGAGGGGGCAGCCCTGCCTGGTACCCCTGGACAGTGGGAAGGGGGGAGAAACATTACTTCCCAGTCTTATGGCTGCCTTTGAGGACTTCTATATAGTTTTCAGTCAATTAATATAAACCAGCGGAAATCCCATCCTCCACAGAGTTTCCCAGAGAAATGGCCATTCGATCAAATTGAGCACCTTTTCGATATCGAAGGAAGCAACCATTCTAATGCCCACATTATCATGTAAGTTGGAATCTGCGGAGGTTAATATCCATTGATTTATGGGCCATGAACCCAGTCTGGTCTGTGTCCATAATAGAGGGCAAAAGTGGGTTGAGTCTAACAGTAATTAGTTTAGATAACATTTTGAAATCAATGTTAAGAAGTGCAATGGCCCTGTATCAGGCATTTGGGATCTTTGTTGGGCTTAAGGATTACAATAATGTGTTCGTCTGCCATAGAGGGTTCGGGGAGCTCCATCCTCCAGGCATTGGGTATACAGCTTGGCCAATAGAGGGGCTAGGACATCCTCATGGGACAGGTACAAGTTCACTGGTAGACCATCAGGGGCCCGGGGCCTTCCCAGTTGCCAATGTGTTAATGATAGCATGTACCTCCTCTGCAGTGATAGGCCTGACCAGATGGGACCTCTCCTCGTCTGAGAGCCACCCCAGAGCCAGTGGGTCCAGGAGAGGTGCCATCTCGCCAGGAGTCATATCCTGAGGGAGCGTGGTACAGTATAAAGTCTGATAAAAGCTTTGAAACTCTTTTAGGATATCCTCTTGGGATGTAATATATTCACCCATGGGAAAGACTAGTTCAGAGATCAGGGTTATGGGGGTGTCATGATGGGACATCATTGCCAGCAGTCTGCCATTTCTATCACCCTGCTCAAAAAAATCTTTGTTTAGTATGTAACAACTATAAACGTGTGACCTCAGTGAGATCTCTCTTTGTGGCCTGCAGCAGTTTGAAATTGGAAACCGAGGGGTCAGACCTGTAAATGGCTGATGCCATCTCAACCACATTGTGCTGTCTTGTTGATCCAATTTGGACATTTTCAGTTAGGGGTGTACTTACTTTTGTTGTCAGACATTAATGGCTGTGTGTTGAGTTATTTTGAGGGGACAGCAAATTTACACTGTTAAACAAGCTGTATACCCACCTTCTTTACATTGTAGCAAATTGTCATTTCTTCAGTGTTGTCACATGAAAAGATATAATAAAATATAAAAAAAAAGTGAGGGGTGTACTCATATTTGTGAGATACTGTATATAAAGTTCTTTTACATGATTGGATTAAAGAGTAGTCTGATGGTGAGTTCATACATATTTTTTATACCAGGCTTTAACCCTGGCAAGTTTATTTATGACTATATATCATGAATTTTTTTGGGCTGTATTGGGACATGTTTCAGTCTTGATTATTTTCACATGACCCTATCCACTCCCATAGTTTGGGCTTCTGGATAGCTTTGACCATGGTTCAGATTTATTTAATTAGTGTTTTTTTAAGCTGAATCAATGAATCAAATATAGGAAATCATTTTTTTATTTTTTTTAAGTGATTGCCATGTTTAAGAAAGATGAAGGTAGAAGAAAACCTAAAGGAGGAGCAGAAAAAGAATGTGAAAAAAAACTTAGAAAAAGCTGCAAACTACTATCAAAAAGTCAGTAGCTTGTTTAAGATAGTGACAACAAAGCATGCCTTACCGCCTGCATCTCCACATAAAGACAATGGTGCTATCTGTAGAACAGCAATGCCCAGCACTGTAAATCTGGATATGAATACTGATGCAGGTGAAGATATTTACCACCGTATCTGAGCTGCTATGAAGCATAAACTGACGAAGAGCATGAAGAAATTGTAGATGAATCATTAGGGGCAGAATAGATTCCAGACGTAGTGGGCCTTAAAGGGGTTGTAAACCACTGTGTTTTTTCACCTTAATGCATCCTATGAATATAGGTCGGGAGGCCTGGTTCCCATATCAGGCCTGCCGAAAGCTAGAGTGAGCTAACGTTTTAATGCTTCTATACGATAAGGGACAGACCGAGGATGGTACTGACCCATCCTCTACATCTTCATATGCGTCCTCGCTACCATCACGTCAATTTAAAACCAAAATCACAAAGATTCCCAGATCTGATGACTTGTCCATAGATCTGGGCATTTCTGCATCAATGCATTAAGGACCTGAAATGACAAACGTGGCCTGACTTTTCACCCAATCTAACTCCTGACCAACAATATGCCCTTAAGTGTTTAAAGCAACGGGATGATATAATAATTAAACCTTCCAATAAGGGAGGAAATATAGTAGTCATGTCCCACGACCAATATTTGGCCATGTGTCATGACATACTAAATAATACCACCCAGTGGTCATCCACCAGCAGAATGAAGTTCATTAACGAGATTGCTGAACTCTGCACAAGAGCATACTGGAAAGGGCTAATCAATCGAGACACCCTCAACTTTTTGGTTCCTAAATTTCCCCGTACCTCGACTTTCTACTCTCTACCAAAAACACATATGATTCTCACTAGACCACCAGGGAGACCCATTGTATCGGGCATAGGATCTCTGACAGATCACGCAAGTAAGTTTGTGGACAGTTACTTACTCCCACATGTCTCGAGCCTACCTTCATATATTCAGGACACATCCGATCTCCTCAGACAAATTGAGGGCATTCTGGTTCCTCCCGACTCCCTCCTTGTGGCAATTGATGTGGAGGCCCTCTATTCGAGCATCCCCCACGAGGCGAATGTTCGTAATGGAACAGGAACATACATCCTGGCCCCTCAATGAATTCATTCTTGAACTACTTACTTTTATCCTTACACGTAATATTTTCATTTTCCAAGAACAACATTATTTAAAAATCCAAGGCGTAGCGATGGGCACATCGTGTGCACCATCCTACGCCAACCTTTACCTCGGGGCTTGGGAGAGAGCTATATTTTCGGATGATGAGTACCAACCCTATTTGGAGCATATCCTGTGTTGGTATAGATTTATCGATGATTTATTTGTGGTATGGACCGGGCCGGGCTCTGTATTGGATCAATTCATTGAGCTAATTAATATGAACGATAAGAATTTACACTTTACAGTCAACACTGATCCAATACAGATCTCATTTTTAGATGTGTTGATCGGCAAGAATTCTGATGGCTCTCTCTATACCAATTTATTCCATAAACCCACGACGGGTAATACTTTATTACACGCTTCAAGTGCTCATCCCAAATCTTAAATTTTCAGTATCCCGTATGAACAATATTTGCGGCTTCGCCGCAATTGTGCACGAGATGAAGACTTCTTCGCCCAATCAATCGCCCTTCGGGAGCGACTTCTTTTGAGAGGCTACTCTAAAACCTGCTTACGTAAGGCTTTCAATAAAGCTGCAAATCGCACTAGGCCATCACTATTATATCCTAGTTCTTCAACTTCAAAAATCAGTACAGTGAAAGTTATTACCCAATACTAAGCCCATCATGATCAACTTAGAAAAGTCTTGACCAAGCATTGGCATATACTTAAAGATCATCACATCCTAACACATCATGTACGAGAGCGACCGGAAATTGTGTTCCGGAGAGCCAAATCATTAAGGGATAGCCTAACCAGCAGTCACTATAAACATACAACTGCTAATCAATCAAGAGTTAGAGGGACTTCCCCTTGTGGTCAATGTCCCATATGACCCTGGATTTTTCCAGGGGCAACGGTCAAACTCCCCAACGGGGAAATTTTTACACCCTTCTTTAGTGCCTCTTGTGACACCACTGGGGTGGTATACCTAATGCTCTGCAAATGTGGAGCGTTTTATGTGGGCAAAGCCATTCCAGAACTCAGACGGAGAGTGGATGACCATGTTTATCACTCTACCAATGGTAAACTTGCCACTGTTGGCCGACATATCGGCCTTCATAACAGGTTTTATCGCCTCGCGGTCAAGTTCTTCGTATTAGAAATGATACCACCTGATGTGAGGGGTGGTGACCGAGATAAAATTATTCTACAACGTGAAGCCCTCTGGATCGAAAAGGCTGGATGCCATGAGACCACTGGGTCTTAACGAGACAAATTATTTTAAGTCATTTTTATAGGCACTACCTTAAACCTCTCTGTCTGGGAACTCCTCTGGCTTTGCCCACAGTCCATTCATTTATACATATCTATGTCAATCGCTTCTGATCTGAACGCGCAATGATTCTGGCGTTTCTAACCTTATGTATTGACCTAGGACCCCTCCATGCCCTCACTAGAGGGGACAAAGCTTCTTTCTAATTTAATGTTTCAAATTACTCAGCTATCTGGTCTTAATGTAATGATTATGTTTGTTGAGTTACTTCTAAATTGCTGGTGGTCTCATTGTGCCATTGAGTCATACTGTGCCGCTTTGCACATCAATGTATGTCAATCTATTATTCTTGTTACATCCTTATATGTTAATGTACTATCAGGATTGTTATGCTGTCGTATTATGCTACATATATCTTTCATCACTGATTGTTATAATGGTTGCTTTCCCCCGTTAGTGTGCTCCCGCTGTACTGGGGACCCCGTGGGCTTCTTCACTCGGCGATTGGTAGGGTCCCTGGGAGTATGGGAGGCGTGCCTCATCCTAATCTTAGGGTTGGGCTTTTCTCGTGCCCCCCTTCTCTCCTTGCACACCTCCTAGCCATTCTATGGGCTATAGGAGATGTGTGCAGACGGGCGCGCTGGCATCTTGCACGTGCACTTTATACAACATCGGCACACTTGCAAGTGAGGGCACGTTCTGTGCCCTACTCACATGCGCACGCATGCACACTAGGTTCCACCAGCACACTTGCAAGTGAGGGCACGTTCTGTGCCCTACTTACGTGCCCGCGCATGCGCACTGGGTCCCTCTGCGCTTTGCCTGTGGGACCCTTGACCTTATGACGCTATGCGCCGGCGGGGTTGGGGGGTATTTAAAAGGCGGACTATTCTGCTGGACAGATAAGCCGGCCATCGACCCGGGGGGAATGTCAGATTCACGCGCTAGTCATGGTAAGTGCTGTCCTCTTGGATGATAATACTGTGGTTTTACATTATGTAACAGTTTACCTCATACTTATAGCCTGTATGTCCTTACATTACAGGTGACTACTAGTAATTAACTCACCGCAATATATAGAGTAATATACTCTGTTTATGGATGTTCATCTTGGTTTCACCCTTATAATCAAGCACTTTCATTGAAATTAGTAATTTTACTAATTTCAATGAAAGTGCTTGATTATAAGGGTGAAACCAAGATGAACATCCATAAACAGAGTATATTACTAGTAATTAACTAGTAATTTTACTAGTTTCAAGCGCTGTTGAACTGACCCCCCCCCCCTCCCCCCACCTCTAGAACTTATATGGTAGGTCAAACAGCAACTATACCACTTTCAATATCGTCTATATTACCACTCCTTTCACTCACCCACCCCATCTAATACGCACGTCAGAACTTTATATCCACTTTGATTGATTTGCACTATTGAATCATTCACCCCTCTTGTGCACCCACATTTTCTTATTGCACAGTCATTTGTTGTTTGTTGCCTTTTAATAACAGTTTTGGAATTATTATTTTTCTATCTTCTTTATTTAATTTTTATCTCTTTAATTTTGTGTAAATCATCACGACTTGTGCTCCAGTCTTACCCCCCTTACCTTGCCTCGATCTTGTTCCTATCATGTTTCTTTATTCTCCTTCATTGTGCTTTTACTTCACACTTCATCCTTTCCTTCCTTGCATTCTCCCCTTTGGCCCCACAACTTCCCTTCCCATCCCTTTTTTCCCCCCCTCCCCCCCCCCCCCTTTCCACACCCTTCCCCTTTTTCCTCCCCTCATCCCCCCTTTCTTTTCCCCCTCCTTTTCCCGCCCTTCTTGTTCTCCTCTTTCCTGTCTTTTCTGCCCCCCCCCCCACACAAATAATGGTATGAACTCATCATCAAATCTCACTCTCTTTCTCGCTGGCACTTTATTCACCATAGATCACCTTATTATTGTTTATACACTGATGAGAACTTTGTGGCTATATAGGTGGTTTGACCTCACTATCCGGTCCATTAATTTGGATTTAACTAGTCATTTTCAACATCATATTTCTTTACCCAGATATCGGCCTGTCTGTTTCTAATACCTCCTCCAGTCGCCGGGGGAGACCTTCCCGGGGCCCTTCAGTCGCTGCGGTGGTACAAAGATGGGGGTAAGAGCCATGCTTTGTGCCATTTACCCTTTCCCCTTTATACTTTTCTATATTGTATCCCAAATGATTTTTGTCTTTTTTTGTTTAATTTATTACACTTACGTTTTTTTTACAGACGTATGTATTTCCTGAAGAAGCTCATTTAGAGCGAAACTAGTAGAAATACGTCATCACCTGTACCAGTTCATATATTGTCAAATGATTTTATTACTTGAATAAACTTTGTTTGTATTTTACTCTGGTTTAAATATCTTATCAATATTTCTACATGTACCGCAATAGTCTGTTAGCTCACTCTAGTTTTCGGCAGGCCTGATATGGGAACCAGGCCTCCCGACCTATATTCATTATAATTCTGGATGATGGTACACTTCAACAATCTAGCTGATCAAAGTGACAAGGCTTTTATTTTGTTATTTGCATCCTATGCATTAAGGTGAAAAAACACCTAGCAGCGACTAGAACTTCATCTGGCGGGCATGCGCTCTTCCTCTGTCCGGGGTTCTCAGCTCTTGATTGGATAGCTTGATAGCAGGGCAGCCATTGGCTCCAGCTGCTGTCAATGAAATCCAGTGACGGAAGGGGCCGTGTCATACATTCGGTGGCTATGGACGCCGAATGATGGACTTGGGAGCGCACCCGCAAGGTAACCCCCTGGGAGAGTGCTTCTCCTAGGGGGTTATCTGATGTGGGGACGAGCCGCCAAGGAACCCCAGAAAGCTGGTGTTCGGGGCCACTCTACAAAACGAGCTGCACAGTGGAGGTAAGTATGGCTTGTTTTTTGTTTTTTTTTATAAACTAAGCTTTCCAATCACTTTAATGAGGCCATACTTGACACAGTTGAGGATAAAATGTGATTTATCAAGCCAAAATCTGAACATTTGGATTCAATCTTATGGTTTCATCCACGTCAACCAGATTTCCATTCTATTTATTAGAAAAAGTTATATGAAAGGAGGGATGGAAAGAAGTGTCACTGGTTGACCTATTCACATGGATATGATGGTTTTTTTTCTGCATGGTATTTCTTTCACAGTAGAAAGACAGACATCAGTGTTTTTGATGGTTGCTTTGATGACAAACATATGTATCAGAGAATTGAAAAGCACAAAAGAAGCAACCTCCATAATAACAGCTTTGAAACCTTCTTGATGAGATTAAAGAACATGGACATATCTAATCATTTCTTTGAGAAACAAACAGCCAGAAATGAGGAAGTGAAGAGATAACGTGCCATCCTAGAGAGAGTGACTGACACCAACAAGCTGATTGGAAAAAGAGGTCTAAGCTATAGGGCAACAGCTAAAGCAGCATATACTTTAGATGATAAAAACTTGACCCATGGAAATTTCCTTTTGATTTTGCTACTCCTAAGCAAGTTTGAACTCTTGCTGAAAAAAAAAATCACCTTGGATACAGTTATTAAAAAAAGTAAAAAAGCAGCATCAAGGTGCAACGAGTAGCAAAGGACGTGGTTACTTTGTTACACTACTTTCTAAAACTACAGAAAACAACAATATCATCTATGTAATTTCAGCCCTTTTAAAAAAAGGTATTGCTCAAGAGATCAGAGATGCTGGCGTGTTCTCAATACAGTTATATACAAACACAGGATATAAATGTCTCAGACCAGTGTTCAATAATAATTTGATATGTCACAGATGTGGCTCATGAACATCTGATCACTGTGGTAAATTGTGCATCCACGGCAGGAAAGGCTTTGTGTGAACTGGTTTGTGATGTATTGGAATCCATGGAAATTGAAGTTACAAACTGTATTGGGAACTCAACAGATGGAGCTTCTAATATCATATATAACATAATATATTTAACCCAGGTAAACCACCGTCCAGATGTCAAGACCCAAGTTACGTCCATAACATCTCAAGGGAACTCATATCTTCGCTCAATATATGAAAGAATGCCCTATAATCCAAATATAATATGGGGATCCTACAAAAAAATCTGAAAAAATATAAATTAGGCCTGACATATGACCGAAAACAATCAGATTTCCAACCACCCAGATCTTTGATAGCAGATGATGACAAACCCAACCTGGCGGCTTTGGTTGCAGCGCCAATTCAAAAAGAATGCAAAGTTATATGTAAGTGACCCAAACCAATTTGGCAAAGGCATCTCTTTAAACCCATCTTGATTTTTTTTTGGTTTATATAAATCTTTATTCATTTTCTTCACCTTTACAAAGAGTATTACACATCAAATAAAAAAATATCAGCATTAAATAATTAAAAGGACATTTCGCAGTTTTTATCGCCTTTATCCCCCTATTTGACTTACACAACCCTTTTATCCCTTCCCTCCCCCTTACATATATTTTAGGTCTTTCTTTCTCTTTCCCCTGTTTATTTATTTCTACAGAGCCTTCCATACCACTTCTTTTTATGCTTTACATAGGATATTCCATCTTCTCCAGCCAGGGTTTCCACATTTTTTTGAATTCCTTAATGTTTCTTCTCCTTGTATATACTGTTTTCTCCCCCATATTGTTTCTGCCACTATCCTGACCCAGTCTCTTAGCCCCCCGTACACACGGTCGGACATTCCGGCAACCAAATCCATCGGATAAATTCCGACAGATTTAGTCCGGAGGTGGTGTTGCATACACATGGTCGGACCCAGTTGTCAGAATTTCCGGTTGCCAAGAACGCGGTGAAGTAAGCCGTGTACAACGACACTAGAAAAGGGAACTTCAGCACCACGTCAGACACCCTTTGGGCTCCTTCTGTTGATCTCATGTTTATCGCGTGTTAGTAGAAATTTGGTGAGAGACGATTCGCGCTTTTCAGATTTGTGATTCAGTTCGTTACTGGTCTTCAGTTTGTGCTTGTCGGTGCATATCTGCTTATCAGTGCGTGTCAGTAAGCATTTGTTGCTCATTGTGGACTATATCTTGGTATAGTACGATTTGATTTGCATTGCTTATTGTCTGCTCGTTTCTGCTTTTCAGGTTGTTCTTTCAGGTACTGCTGTTTATCGGTGCTTTCTGTTGTCCGTTCTGACCAGCCGACAGTTTTAAGCCATGTTTAGTGTATGTACTCGTCATAGAGTTTGTGCTGTGCAGGGGCTTGGTGTTGAGCTTTTAGCTTTGACACAAGCCCGGTCCATGAACAGGGTGAGGAGGAGTTTGTGGACCAAGAATTGGTTGCGCCAGCGTGACCAGTTCTCACACGTGCCTTTGCTTCGTGAGATCCAGGAGAATAATCCTGATTTCAGGAATTATCTCCGGATGACGGACCCCGTTTTTCATCGTCTGCTGGCTTTTCACCGTCTGCTGTCCCCTTATATCACCAGGCAGGGTACCTGCATGTGGCAAGCCATCACTCCGGAGCAGAGGCTCATTGCCATGTTGCGCTACTTGGCGACAGGGAGAAGCCTTCAGGACCTAAAGTTCTCCACAGGCATCTTCCCCCAGGCTCTGGGAATCATTATTCCAGAGAGCTGTTCTGCCATCATTCAGGTCATGCAAAAGGACTATATGAAGGTAAGTTTTCTCCTTTAACATCACATTCTATGTATTTAATGATTGCTAATGTATTGGATTTCTTTCCTCATTCCCTAATTACCATGATTGCAATATGCTGTAATTTATATGCTGTGCCCCTTTGTCCTCATGTATGCTGGAAGCTTTTCAAGTTCCTTTTTTGTCCTTCATGCATATTTGCCTTCACTTAACTTCCCCAGCATGCTCTTCTGAGCCCATAAACCTATAGTCTAGTCACTTAGCAATGTCTTTTGTCAGCTCCATAGTATTGCTTTCCCCTAAACACCCCCTAAAATGTGTACAAATGTTATGTGTGTGCTTAAATTCATGCAGAATGCCAGATTTGTTTTTTTTGGTTGGGCCAAACTCAATAGGAACCCCCCTCCCCCCAACTGCTAGGTCAGCTGATAGCAATCCTCTATCTGCTGACTTTGCCAAACCCAATACTCACTATACCTACCTTTTTCCTGGTCAGATTTATGGACGAATTCACCAAAGCATGTAGTGCAAGGGCCTGCCTCAATACTTTCAAATGCTACAGTTTCAAGTATTTTTTCTCCTATTATCTTGATAGGTAATAGCAGAATGTCAAAATGTGCTTCCATCTGTTCCTTTATTTTGGTATTATGACACTTCTTACCTGTCTGGTGGGCTGCCAATAGTGTAAGTAAGGAGGGGCTGGCCAAAGTATCATACATTATTTCTGCATTCAGCTCTCAATGAAGTGGAGAGGGTTACCTGTCCAAAACAACCCCCCCTCATTCTTTGCAAGGGCCCATTGGATGGGGGGATGGGGGGTGATGACTCTGATAAGGGGACCTTATACTTCAGGCTTTAAATACTAATTTCCCAAAATGTTATACTGATATTGTCCAAAAATGTTTGTTATTTTGCACATCAACATTGCAAGCAGATTCGACACAATTTTTTTTCTTGTTTCACTCCACAGTTTCCTTCAACGCCACAGGAATGGCAGACTGTGGCCTCCCACTTTGCCAGCCTTTGGGACTTTCCCAATTGTGGAGATGCAATTGATGGGAAACACAACCGCATCATCCCACCCCCCAACTCGGGGTTGTACTATTATAATTACAAGGGGTTTAATAGTATCGTGATGTTGGCGGTCTTGTCAGCGACCTATGACTTCCTTTATGTGGACGTGGGGCAAAATGGCCGGATGTGGGATGGTGGAGTGTTCGCACGGACGGAGTTCTACTGGCATCTCTAGAGTGGCAGTCTGGGCTTGCCACCCCCAGAACAGAATGTAGAAGAACTCCCGTTTGTTTTTGTTGCGGATGAGGCGTTTTCTCTGGCAAACCACTTGATGCAGCCTTGCCCAATGAGGACCCTCACCCCGATTCAAAGGATCTTTAATTTCCGGCTGGCCAGAGCCAGAAGAGTTGTGGAGAACACTTTCGGAATACTGGCCAGCCAGTTCCGCCTATTTTTGACGCCAATCCACATGGCGGAATATAAACTAAATCATATAGTGCTTGCCTGCTGCGTTCTGCACAATTTTTTGAAAAAACATTCCTCAAACTATGTGGTCTCAGTTGGCCCAGATGCAGACTTGCCAGAAAATGACAACCTCACGGCCCTTGAAGCTGCTCGTCCTGGCTTGCCCCACCAAAGCGCTCGTGAGGTCAGAAACCAATACATGGAGTACTTTGTGGGTAGGGGGGCCATTGATATGCCAGACAATGTCCGACAGGCATTATTTGAATAAATTTTTCTTTGAAACTACAATAATCTTTGTTTTCATTTACTGCTTAGCTTTGTTTTAGGTGTCTCATAGGTATTTTTGATTTTTTTTTTGTGCCTTTTTTAACAACAGTGCAAACCTAAGTTCTGAGCAAGATGAGGTGACAGTCTCTTCTTCAGATAATCTAATTATGTTGTGGGTCTGCTACACACACACCTTGTTTTTGTTGATAATGTATGTAGTGCATTACTGACAAAAATATTGCTCTTTTTCAGCACCATGGCAGAAATATGTGGGGTCATGAAAATAGGATGATTGGGGAAATGTAAACATCACTGTGGGTGTTATTTACTAAAGGCACATCCACTATGCACAAGTGCACTGTAAAAGTGCATCTGAAACTGCACTTGGAGTGCAAAGTGGATTTGCCTTTAGTAAATAACACCCATTGCCACAGAAAACAACAACTTTACTCCAAATACTGCTTTTGCGCATTGAAAAAGGAAGCCACACATTGTTAATAATTTCACTTTTTAATCAAAGCACATTCACATGTGCGTTTAGAAAAGGGTTTTACAACAAACCAACATTTGGTGTATAGAAAACATTATTTTGGGTAACATTTTTATAACTTGGCGTTTTTGTGTAAACAGGCATGTATCAAAGCATAACATACAGAACACAGGAACTTACAAAGTTCAACTTTGAAAAGTGAAGACAATATCAGACATGAGTATGTACAAACTGTGCTGATATTGCCTTCATCAGATGGGGTTTCACCCCTGGAAAAGCCACATTTGGAAGATGCACACACATTGAGAATACAAAAGTGGCCATTTTCCTCCTGATCCCATGCCTAATGTCAACGTGTGCCATCTCCCATCATGGGGTATCAATGTACATGTTTTGGGGGTGCAACCCCTTCATCTCAGCCACTTTAGTAGCAAGGAAGTTGTTGCACCCACAAAAGACGTACATTGATCCCCCATTATGGGAGATACATGTTGACACACTGTGTGCATTTTCTAAATTTGGCTTTTTGAAAAATATAAAAGTTTTTCGGGAAAATAAAATATGCTAGCTAGTTTGGGGTGTCTCAGACTCTCCCCAAAGCATCAATGATGTTCTTAATTTTCTGTTGAACATCACTGATGTTTTTCTGTATAATTTCTAAATCGCGATTGCCCCCCATTATCTCCCCAATGAGGATCTGGGCACTTTCACTGGTAAAATGTGATTCTTCTTCCACATCACCTATAAAAAAAATAAACACACCATGTATTATAAATATGCAGACATACATTGATTAGCTCACCGTAAGCTGTGGTCTCCGACACTCACCTGTTGTGGTGACAATTTGTCCAACTTCAACAATCTCTCCTTGGAAGTGTCGCACAATTGTGTTTTTTGGCCGAGCTCAAAGGTGAGAACATTATTTTGCACACTTTCTAAAGCTGGAATACTTACCTGCAGTGTGAACAAATGTAGTGAAGTGTAAGTTGGGAATGTAAAGAACGATAGCAAGATAGACTCCATTTTGTTCAAGATTTTATGTTTTACTATGAAAACTCTTAAATTCAAATATGAGTTTAAGTTGAAACTCACACATGTTTAAAGTGTTATCTATAGAAATGTTCTCGTAGTTATTTTTACATATATATTAAGACTGCGGAGTTTGACCTAGCTCAGGCTTGCGTTTGTTTTAGATAAGATAACGACATCTGTTCAAGAATACATATATTTTGTAGTAAAAATGATCTGAATTTTGTCTTATGGCACCAGCTAATAAGTAAAATATTGACTGAAGCTATTTCTTCTGTATACGTGTAACACTTCAGAAACTCCTCCCTTGTTATCCCTAGACTGCATATAAGTGAAACTTTGGAATTGTTTCAGCAGATATCTATAAAGTGAATGAATGCAAACCTGTCTCGTGTCACATTATTGATATCTCCGGGCCTGGGGGTCTATGGAAGTCTTCCTGCATTACCTGAACCTATCTGGGTGGTCCTAGAAGCTGAATTTCCCTACAGGGAAAACATCGTTTCGGGAGTGGGTTAACGAAGAATGTTTATTATGAACGATTGAACCCATGAACTTGAAAGTGGCCATTTTAAAATGTACAACATTAAAATCAAAGCACATGGAGCAGTATGCAAGCAATAATAATATGAACACACGACAACTACTTACTTTTTTGAAGAACTCGCTTGATCCTTCTGTACTGATCGTGCGCCCTCAGATTCAGGTCTGACCAGCGTTTTCTCAGTTGATCCTTGGATCGTCGTACCCCAAAATTCTTCTGAAGACTCTTCACAACTTTAGTCATGATCTTGGCCTTTCTGATATTTGGGTTTGGGTAAGGTCCATACTTCCCATCATAGTCGTTCCTCTTCAATATGTCCACTATCTCTCCAAAAGACATATTTGAGGCCTTAAATATTCTCCTCCAGGATCGGGACGTTTCAGGCTCCGGGCTTTCCTCACCCCCCTCCTCGTTAGTGGAACTATTATTAGTGCGCACCTGCGTTGTCTCCACCATGTGCTCTCCCCACTGCGCTGAAAGAGAAGGGACGGAGAATAGCCTAGAAAGAACGTCAGGGGCGGGTGGAGTTTCACGCATGCGCACTGTATATAAAATGCAACACGCGTGTGTCGTATGTACGATCTGTGAGCAGAGTAAGGACGATCGTGCAAACGAAGGTACAATTTTTAACTTGGTACATCACTAGCCTATACTGCTTCTATATAGGCTTATGTTGGGACAAGATTAGGAGAGTTTAACATGGCATTATTATTGTTCGGGTTTGTCTTGTGTTGTATCTTACAGACAAAATGGATCCCTTCAAGCACTCAAATTTTATGGGGCTAGTCATTTATCTGCTCAGGGAGGAGAAGAACAACCCCTTTTATAATGACCAAAGAAAGATGAAGGCAGCGCTGGAGAAACGTCTTGCTTTGGTGAAGATCATGGTCCCCATGGCAGACATGTCCTATGTGATGTTTAAAATTGGTGCCCTGAGGAGTACATATCTCAGGGAGCGAAAGAAGCACCAGAATTTGCTGAGATCAGGAGATCCAGATGCCATTTATTACCCCAGGATGGTGTACTATGAGAGGCTGCATTTTCTGGCAGACCAGGGGGAACCCACGCCACCACTCTCCAGTCTTCCTTCAAGGCTTCCTTCACCCCCAGCTGAGGCTTCCGATGTCCAACCTGGGCCTTCCAGGCAGCAACATGTGGAGGGGCTCAGCTTGAGATAGGTATAGCATCGTTGAACATATTTCTTGTCATACATTTAATGATGTTAACTATATGTTACTATTGATCAGTAAGTTGTGATTTAACAAAGTGGTTTACATCTCAATAGACAGTAGTGACCAAAAACTGATTGGGACAAGATTGAAAAATGCTGGGCTCAGAATGATAGTCTGTTCTATTTGGTAACATTCAATTCGCAACAGTCATGAGCACAAAATTGTGGGATTGATGACCAAAAAACTAAAACTATGTCCCCTTTTCATACACAGGAAGACCTCAGTCGGGGGGAGGCTGTGGCAAGTGGCAGCCAGGAGGTCGACTATCACCCTCCTCCTGCCACAACTACAGGAGCCGAGCCACAGCCTATAAGGAAGCCTGGAGGGAAGTGCCCAAGGAAGACCAGAGAGTGATGGCCTGGGTTCAGTCTGGTCTGACAGAAGATGCAGCCTCTTGTAGGACCACAGCCTGGGGACATAGATGGCATCTGCTCTTCCTGATCTCTTGGACTTCTGGATCAGACTGCTCTCCCTGAGATCTGTACTCCTCAGGCCACCAATTTTGCATTTTATAATTAGTTCATGTCTGCCCTGGGGGCCAAAGGCTTTGCCAAATTGAGCAGTTTCTCCAGCGTTGCCTTCCTGTTTATTTGTTTGACACCTAAATAAAGGGTTTTTTTGGTTGAAGAAATACTTGCGTATGTGTTTCACTTCAAAAAGGACAGTTTATTTGTGAGTAGGCAGGTACATTTCAAAAATACAAAGTCAAATGAATAACAAGGGGCACCAACACCAAACAACCTCCTGTAGATTAAAAAAGAAAACAATAAATTAAAAAGATAATAATGGTGTTGTGGTAAGTTGACACACAAAACACACCAAAAAAAATGCAAAGATGAGCAAACTGCCAAAAAAGGAGATGTTGATTAAAAAAACCAACCACAAAATTATAAAAAAAAAAAAAAAAAAAAGATTGGGGAGATGTGACGAATTAAAATATTGTATTGCTAAAATGAGTAAAAATAATAAAGAAATAAGTTTGGGAGAAGTGTGTGTGAATTTGAGCAGCAAAACAAGTTCATTCTTGTAGCATTGTAAAGAAAAAGAGAATGCGCAGCATGAAAGAATTTTTAACACTGCAGCGTGACGAATGTGCTATATCGATTACGAGCGGTAGTTTGACCTGAGCGATCGCTTACGTCTCAGAATTTTTGTTGTGAGCAAGCGTGGCACCTTGTCCGTCGGACTAGGCTACACACGATCGGAAGTGACGCGATCGGATCATGTTGCCGGAAAATTTTATAGCCCTTCTTAAACTTGGTCCGTCGGATATTCCGATGGAGCCCACACACAGTCGGATTATCCGACAACACAGTCCTATCGGACATTGTCCATCGGAATACCCGACCGTGTGTACAAGGGCTTACCGATGGGGGCTTCTCTGCTTGCCATCTTTGTGCTATTAAATTTCTTGCTCGGAAGAGATACCTCCTCACTACTTTAGTTACACCTGCTATTCCATCTATTCCCTCCCTCAACCTCAAGATACAAAGTCTGGGATCCATCTCCAGCCTAGTATTGTATATCATGTTTATGGTTTCAAGGTTCTCTGACCAATATCGGAACAACTTAGGGTACCTCCATATCATATGCAACAGGTCCCCCGTGCCCTGACATCTAGGGCACCCAGCATCTGCTGTCCACCCGAACATTCTCTTTGGTGTGTAATATGTCCTGTGTACCAAAATCAAAAATGAGACATTCTGTGCGGGCGAGATCGACACTAGGTGTCCTCTTTCTAATATCTTCTTCCATTGCCCGTCCGATATTGTCCCTAGATTCTCCTCCCATTTTCCTCTGCTTTTAAGGGACTCCAGGCTCTCAAAACTTCCTCCACATATATCTGGATAGATTACCGATATAAATCCCTAGTCATGCCAGGGCTAACAATTTTTTCCTCAAAACTGGACATTTAAAGCATGTCTAATTTGCAAATATTTATAAAATGTATGTTTAGGTATGTTATAGTCCTCTCTCAATGTTGTGAATGTATTTAACGTTCCTCCCTCATACAACTGGGTCAATTTATCTATTCCTTTCCTTTCCCATTCTTTAATCCTCCCTATCATCTCCAGTTCCCAAAGGTTCTTATTCCCCCAAAGGATAGTGGGTTCTGTCACACCACCTTGTCCCCTAAGTGATTTAACTGCTTTCCATACTTTTATGGCTAGCCCTACTGTAGCCCTACTATTCCCTCTTAGATGTTGCAATTGGGCTGCCAAGAAGTAACTCCGTGGGTGTGGGACCGCCATAGCCCCCTCCCTTGTTGATAGGTATAGGTAGGTGTGTATATTAATCCTCTAAACAGAGTATACATTTTTTAAACAATTTCTTATGTATCCAAGTTGGGGAGTTATGCAATAGATACACTAGTTGTGGCATCCACAACATTTTAATCAAATTACACCAAATTGCATCTCCCTGCGACCGAAAATGGAAGTCTATTTTACTTTTAAACTTGGCCAAAAGGGGGGCTATGTTGTTATCTATAAACTTATTTGGATCTCTTTTTATATGTACACCCAGGTATTTCATTATCTCAACTACTTCCACTTGGGGGCTTTCTGGAGATATTTGGTTCCCAATGGGGTCCACTGGCATAAGTGCTGATTTCTCCCAATTTATAGCTAATCCAGAGAGTCTTCCAAAGTCTTTGAAGATACACATCACCTGCTTTAATGATTGCATATAATGTGATTCTCTCCTCCCCTGTCGCTCTCCTGAACCCTGCCATATTTGTATTTGATCTTATTGCAATAGCCAATGGCTCCACTGCCAGCATGAAAAGCAGCGGTGACAATGGACACCCCTGTCTTGCCCCCTCTCCAATTAGTAATATTGAGTAATCATTATTAACTCCATTTTTATTTTATTTTTATTAACTCTAATTTTAGCACTAGGTATATTATATAATATTTTTATCCACCTAATGAACGAGGGACCAAAACCAAATTCTTCCAATACTCAAACATACTCCCACTCTAGACTTTCAAAAGCCTTAACCACATCTAGGGACATTACAGCTCTTGTTCCAGTATTTTCTGTTGGTATCTGTAAATTAAGGAATACCCTCTTAATGTTCATGCTAGTTGATCTACTAGGGATGAACCCTGTTTGATCTGGGTGTATAAGTTTAGAGATTAAAGAATATTGAACAACCGGCGCACAAAGGATTACCAAATTCACTTTTCCTAGTTTGCTGCAAACTAGTGGTCACTTTGTGGACCAATCTAAATGGGATGTATATGTAGCATGGGTTGCGCTAACTCTACTTTTTATTTATTCTAAAGATACCAGACTCACTTGGGGGCTAAGAATATGCATGCATCATACACGCTAGGGGGAGTACAACTGGGGGAATCCATAGTGGAGAAGGATCTGGGGGTTTTGGTAGATCATAAGCTCAATAATAGCATGCAATGCCAAGCTGCGGTTTCCAAAGCGAGCAAAGTCCTTTCCTGTATTAAGAGAGGTATGTACTCCAGAGAGAGAGATATCATTTTGCCCCTGTTCAAATCATTAGTAAGACCTCATCTGGAATATGCTGTTCAGTTTTGGGCACCAGTTCTCAAAAAGGATATCGGGGAACTGGAGAAAGTGCAGAGAAGGGCAACCAAACTGATAAGAGGCATGGAGCAACTCAGCTACGAGGAAAGATTAGAGGAACTGAATTTATTCACTCTTGATAAGAGGAGATTAAGGGGGGATTTGATCAACATGTACAAATATATAAGGGGTCCATATAGGGAACTTGGTGTCGAGTTATTCACTTTAAAGTCAACAAAGAGGACAAGGGGGCACTCTTTACATCTAGAGGAGAAGAGATTTCATCTCCAAATACGGAAAGGTTTCTTCACAGTAAGAGCTGTGAAAATGTGGAATAGACTCCCTGCAGAGGTGGTTATGGCCAGCTCAGTGGATTGCTTTAAGAAAGGCCTGGATTATTTCCTAAGTGTACGTAATATAACTGGGTACTAAAATTTATAGGTAAAGTTTATCCGGGGTAAATCCGATTGCCTCTCGGGGGATCAGGAAGGAATTTTTTCCCCTGCTTTAGCAAATTGGATCATGCTCTGCTGGGGTTTTTTGCCTTCCTCTGGATCAACTGTGGGTATAGAATTGGGTATATGGGCTGGTATATGTATGTGTGTATATATGTGTATGTGTATGTATATGTATGTATATATATATGTGTGTATATGTATGTATATGTGTATATATGTATAGATATGTATAGTATATTTTATTTTATTTATTTATTTATTTTTTTTGGTTGAACTGGATGGACTTGTGTCTTTTTTCAACCTGACTAACTATGTAACTATGTAACTATGTAACTAGGCTATACCATCTACTTGTCTGTGAGAAGAAGAATTTTTTTTAAACAAAAAAACGCCTACCACCAAAAAATATCCAATATGAACTGAAATTATTCAAACAATATTATATTATATTAGTGTTAATGCAGGGCCAACCCATCACCTGTGTTGGCTACCCCCGCATTAACATCAAAGTGCCTAATAACACCTTACCATCCAAAAAAGTGCCTAGGTGCCAAACAATAAAAAAAACTACAAGTACCCCAAGGAAATGCTCACATAGGAACACCCCCAGAGTTATCAAATAAAGTACTTTGTGGTGCCCAACCTCACACAGTAAAAAACAAATCACAATATGAAAAACAAATCGCAATATATAAAAAAATGTAAAAAAAAAAAAAAAAAAAAAAAAGGTGTCCCAAATAAATAATTACTCCTGTGAAAAAAGTGCACAGTGTATAAAGTACCTGAGGATGCAACATCCCTATTTTGTGAAACGCGTTGTGGCTGTTAGGACCCTCGTTGACCGGGATCGGTGGAGGAGGGAGAAGGACTGGAGCGTATGTGACTTTTCACATAGTTCCTCCAACGACTGTTTGCATACATTGACCACCAATAAAACATCATTTAGTGTGGGGAGTCTCCTCTACGGGGGAGGGGGGGGGGGGCTGCTGAATTTATCATAGTCCCTTTTTCTGTTGGGGCCATGATTTTATGCCTGTATTTTTGGCTACTGCAGCTACCGTTTGGCCTTGGCTTTTCCTGCCTGTTGTTCCTTTAGCCTGGGGTTGCTGCTGTGGCTTGGCTCCCCTTCTCCTTAGACGACCGTAGTGACTGTGGTCCAACATTCTCCTGGCTGGGGTGCTCATCCCCTCTTCGCCTTGCTAATACAGCTAACTGACCCACTTTTATTTGTAAAAATGGGATGTTTTTTTTTTTAAATTACCTTAGAGATGTTTTTTTCAAGGGAGGCTTAATTATCAGAGGGGACTTCTCCAAACCCCTAACTCAGGTAACTCAAATAACAGGCAGTCAAACAGATAGCAAATAGAAAAAAAAATAAAGAGTTGTGGATAAATTGTGGGTGATGCTGAGGGAATTCACTGGAGGCTTATTCTGAGCTTGTATTTACAAGGATCAGCGAGATGTATACAACACATCCGATTTAATAAATATATTGCATTGCACTGCCGTTCTCTGTATACAAGTCTGCTAATATGCTAGTATTTCACACCACACCACACCATAGCTCTGCATAGCTCCTCTACTTTGTCCCACCCGGAGCTCAATGAGGTGTTACCCTTTTTTATTTCAGTCCATGAGCTGAGACAGTAATACAACCATGAGTTTTTCCTGAATTCAGTGTGGTGCAGTGCAATATTCTCAAATCTTCTCATACAGTCTCTAGCAGAGCATGGCATATACACAAGCATCTCAAACATCACTCACAGCTTGATCCCTCTCTTGACTCCTAGCAGTGTTGAGCATGACTCTACACAAATCTCAGCACTGTTTTCCAATGGGGTTACTCAAGTGTTGCTCAGGGTTACTCACGTGTACCGCCCCCACTAGGTTCTAGTTTTTCTTATAGGCATCCATGGGCATTTGGTGCCCTCACCCCATGTATCAGGACCGCCACTTGCTTTCCCGGGCACCTCAGTTGAACAGTCTCTCCCAGCTCTTGCGGGATTTCACCACGGCATCGCGAGATCGTATAAGCTGTTCTTCGGCTACACTATTTTCCTCGTACTTTTCCGGCAGTGTTCACAGTCACCTCTCTGCCGCTCTTCATGATCAACCAAACAAATCAGTGAGCACTCTCCCATCAAACAGTTGCTGTTTTCATGGAGGAGAGTAAGAGGGAGCCCACAGACCACCTCACTCTACTCCATACTCCCCTGTGTCTCACATCCGGTCACGCCCCCTTTAAAACCACCTTGAATTGGTATTGAGTAAGAGGGAGGCCTGGGCTATGGACCAAAAGAAGATCAGATGATAGTGGGCGGAAAGGTAAGTATCTGGATAAGAAAAAACACAGATCGGGGACCCAGGAATCTGATGAATGACAATCCTACGTCCTTTCCTTAATTGATCGGTTTTGCTAAAACGTAACATGATCTGAACACAATCAACATTCATAACGACATCTTTCTTTGGCAAGAATTTGGACATACAAAATACTCAGAAAAAAACAGAGGCAAAAAGAAACTTGAAAAAAAGAGCTTTGTTATTGAAGAAGTTGAAGAAGCAACTAAAAGGTGATATAAAATAGCAGATGTAATTGGCACCCTGTCATCAACTTGAAAATATTGTTTAAGATACCCTTTAAGGGCTTGTGTAACAGAAAATAAATTTGAGCAAGGAGGGAAACCTTTAATTTAATCCATAAGTTAAAGGCAAGGCATATGAAAACTTAACCTCTCAATGTGACTAAAACAGGTAAAGATTTATATGACATACAATTGATTGGAAAATCAACACCTTTGTTAGTGGAATGAAATAAAATACGAGAATCACAGTTGATCACCCCAAAGCTCAGGAGCTACCAAAATAGGAAACATCTCAAGTAACACAATATTTCCTTCTCTATCCAAGAAGTAAGCCAAAAATCCATGGACCAATGACCACGCCAAAAAGCACCGTAATCAATAGATCCTGCTGCATCAGTGAACAGCAAAATCGCAGAGGCATCACAGAAAGTGGTTTGCCAGAAAGAGCAACCGTTGTAAGATTTCATGCCAAACTAAAAGATCTGAAACCAGTTCAGACGTGATGCGTGTAAAATAAGGAGATGTAAAACCCGCTATAGCTTTATATAACTGTTTAGAAAAAAATAGGAATGACCCGAGTCGCAAATGCAAACCTAATAAGGATTGTAATGTTTAAACCGTCCCTTTAGGTTTAGAAAGAATAAGAGAGACTAAATCACGCAAACGGCATATTTTAACACGAGGGAGTGGACACTCCATCAAAGCCGTATCAATGGTAATGCCCAAAAATTTGAGGCAAGTAGTAGGCCAAACTGATTTGTCCTCAGCTAGGGGAATACCAAAATGTCTACAAATGACTCTAAATACACAGAATCAGCCAGACCCATAAATAATAAATCATCGAAATAGTGTATTATGTTGGTAGAATCTGCTTGAAATGACACCGTTCATTCCAGAAAGGAAGCAAAAGCTTAAAAAATATTTGCAAGATAAGGAGCAGCCCATGGGCAAGCATTTATCATAATAATAGGCTCCATTAAAATAAAAACCAGCAGAACGATGGATTGGTAACAAGCGGAAAGCTGACTTAATTTTGAAAGCAAAGCAAACCTGCCAAGCATACGGATTTTAAACTCTGCATCATCAAACCATGCATAACAAACAGAACAGGATCAATAGAATTGTTAAGAGATGAACCAGAAGGATACGACAGGTGATGTATCAAATGAAAAATTGGATTTTAGACTTACCGTAAAATCCATTTCTTTGAGTTCATCGACAGACACAGCGCTCCATTATTCAGAACCATAGGGTTATATCATGAATTAATTTACTTAAAGAATAAACATGATAAGTATCCAAAACATACAAATAAATAAATGTAAATAAAAGCCCAACTAAAGCCCAATAGTAAGAGTCAGTTCATATAGAGATAACAATCTCATAGGAGTGACTTGATAGAAGAAAAAACAGACAACACATCAATCCAAACATCGACTGTTAAATTTATTAATTGGCCACTCACCTCCAAAAACTACCCAAAAGGTCAAACAAGGCTCATTAGATAGTCAGATAAGGAATCCTGCTGATGGTGTTAAGGAATCTAATGTACATAATGATAATCAGAAAATGTCTATTTGCTTATGTGTATACATGTTTCTATGCTCCTTACTTATTATGTAGTATACAGATTGGCTCTCTGTTCAGAGTTTAAAATGGCGCCTGTACCCTACATCCCACACGTTAGAAGAATGCATTTGAGATAACAGAACCAGCTTCAACCAAACTTCAAGCATCAAGTTTCTCCATTTCTCTTGTATTTTAACCAATAAGATGTACCAATTAGACTGACATAGCAATGACGTATCTTTCTGTATAAAATATTAACACCGCCCACGAATAAATCAGAAGTTAGAAGTAGCCGAGCTGAACATGTCTCAGAGAGTGTTTACTTCTAATGTGCATGCACATTTATACTTTTTTAATTAGAAATAGCAGCAGATAACCAAACTAGTTTGTAGTTCTTATCCATTTCAATGGATCTGTAAAGACATCCAGGTCCAGACAGGTAGATACAGGGAAAACATTGATCAGGTGAGGCATTGGGGGAGAATGCATCAGTTTCAGCCATATTATCTTCAGATAAAGCAGAGTTTGAGAGCAGGGAAGGAATCACAGTAATGCCAATACCCCTTCTTTTTTTAGATGCTGGCAGTCCCCAGGATTTGATCCAGTGAACTGGCTTCTCTCTTCTCTGCTGTGGACGTCCAGGCTGTACTGCACATGCACCCGTATCGCTTACGACATCCGAACTGCGCATGACGGCCAGAAGAGGAAACGCCATGAATCAGAGGCGGGACGGAGGATTGGTCACTCGATGAAGGAGAAGCCGAATTAGGAGAAAATACAGGTTAAGTAGACACCGCTGGGACCGGAAGGCTTACAGGAGGATAGGAAGAAGCAGCGGTGACGGCAAGAGGTGCAGAACACACTGGATGGGACAAGCCAGGAACACAAGCCAACAATGTAGGAGTAAGAGGTGTCAGAGAAGCCATGGGAGGAGCGGATGTCAGGCAGAATCTCATACAAGCATCACCATCAGGAGCCCTCTCCATCAACTGATGCAAAACAAAGAATGCATGGAGAGGGAGAACAACACAGAGGATGCCTTTTAGTCTGCTGCAGCCATTGTTATGATGTATAACCGTTGGTCTGATGTCTTTTATAACCTCTTCTTTCTTTCTATAGGTTCGTTGAGTCACCTGACAAAACTGTAGAATCTTACAGAATTTAAAATATTAGCTGACAGGTAAGTAACCAATTAAAATAACTATACCTTTAAACTACCCATGTGATTTGTTCGTTATACCCATAGGTAGGGGGCACTATTGTATTGCCCCTACTTTCAATTTTGTTGGCAAGTGATCAGTTTAGGGTGGAGGTATACAATAGGATCTTAGACAAGATTATTAATAGTCTGCAGAGCCGATTTACAACACTTAGTCAGCCATTTGCAATATGGCATGTTTGGATCCCAGAAATTTTGAAGATATTTTATTACACCTCCCAACAATTCATTAGAATGACTGAGCAGCCTTGTAATTAAACTTGACTCAGTGGCAACTAAAGAGAATTTTCATCAAAGTGGCAGATTGAAAATGTCTCTTGATGAAGAATATACTCATGCTAACAATGAAGGCAAAATGAAGACGCCATCCATTCTCATCTTATCGCTGAAACTGAGGAACAACCATACTCAAAAGGTTGGTGAGTGGTGGAAAGTGCAAGACTTGTAAGAACTGTATACCATGCGTCTACAATGTTTTACTGCATTACAACTTATACAGTCTAGTTCACATTTTAATGCATACAAATTGACACTCACACTTTTCTCTTCTCAAGTAGCATGTGAAAGGTCATTTTCAAAACTTAACTATATCTTGGACAGACTTTAAAATTCATTCTCCCAACCACATTTGGAGGCCTTTATGCTCATGTCCATAGAAAAAAAGGCCTTGATTGGACTAAGCAATGAAACCATCATTGATGTTCTGGCTTCAAAAAGCAGGTTGCTACAAGTAATGTTGCACACATTATAAACATGTCTGTGGATTACAATGCTGGTTAATCCCTATTTTTTAACATTTTTAACTGGATTAGTTATTTGTTAACAATATTTACAAACATATGTTTACATATTTTATCCTCAAAAACTTTAGAAGATTGTTTGCACATTGCAACCTCCTAAAAGTTAATGAGCCCTGTTTTATCTACTGTTAAAGTCGTTTACTTGTTTTTAAAGCACTTTTTGAGTAAATGTTTTTTATTTTCTAAATTTTGACTGTAAAGCAAGATAACAATATGTTTTCAAGGTATTCAGACTTGTGGAATTTCAAAGGTTTTTGCACATTTTGTACTGTTAGAGAATTAACAGCAACATATTTACAATATTTTATTTTAGATAATAAAAAGTGCAACTGTTACAATATTTAATTATTGTTAAGTAAAACATTTTTGCCTTTTTTTCTTTTTTATGTACTAATATTTTGTGTTTTTGTGAGTAATTTATGTTAAGTTAATAAAGTTTTGAAACTGTTTGCATCTTCCATACTTTGAAGTTAAGTTCTTTGATTATTCTTTATTCTGGCAATATATCATAGCAATAAGTGGACTGTTCTTGATTGCTTCATGTTTAACTGGAATTTGCTTTTATAGTTTTATATATATATATATATATATATATATATATATATATATATATATATATATATATATCCCTATGTGCTTTCATATCGGCCTTAACCAAATATAATACACTTCAAATGTGCTTTAAAATGCATGGTTTTCCCTTTTATGAACAAGAAAAATGGACATTATGTTGTTGGGTTGGTATAATATTGCTATGGGGCTGGTATGAAATTATTTCCAGGGCTGGTCTTTATTCCCAGTCAGGCCCTGCTTTGGGAGAGTACAGCCAAACATGAGCATTGGGTAAGACAAGATTGGCCTTTGAGGGAAGATATGGTGGTTGGAGAAATAAATGTAATCAATGCACCTTTGGTAGCACAAGAAAGAAATTATTCTGCCACCATTACATATAAAGCTAGACCTGATGAAACAATTTATAAAGGCTTTGAATGAAGATGGTTTGTGCATTGAATACATAGCGCATATATATTACCTTTGAAAAATTGAAGGCAGGAATTTTCAATGGTCCACAGATCAGACAGCTTATAAATGACTCACATTTTATAGAATCAATAAATAAAATTGAATCTTGTGCCTGGCTTTCATTTTGTTCTTGTTGTGAAAAACTACCTTGGCAACAAGAAGGCATAAAACTACATAGGCTTGGCTGTAAAACGAGCAATAAAATGCATTATCTGGGAGGCGGATGCGTGGAGCCGGGAAGATGGCTGCATAGCCTCAGAGTTCCGTCCCGCTCCGGCATATCAGCGATCCTAGCAGCAGGCAGCACAGCACAAATAAACCCCAAAATAGGCACCAGAGCAATCTTTCTATGCCAATGGGGAATAAGGAAGCTCATGCAGTGATTTCTACCCAGTCTTCCTGGCAGGACCCACAACTAGTGGAGGTAGGTGGCTGCTCCCCCCACTCTACTCCATTCAGGGGCACAGCATCCTCAGAATCCAAAGAGTCCCTGATTAATCAGACCCTGGATGATCTTCTACTGTCCAATATGACCACAGCCTCTCCAAAGCCTGATGAACACTGGCATACCTCAGGACAAATCCCCTCATAGCTACAGGACTTAACATTCATCTTCACTAAATTTGCAGAGATGTTAGACAGAGGATTATCCCAAACAGCAGCCAAAATCACGTCAGACATAAAACTTGACCTCCAATCCCTTGGCTCTCGCATTGAGACCAAAATGGATGCTACGATGGCCCATTGCCAACCAAAACACTGACCGCATCCAAGACCTACACAACCAGCTGGACATTGCTATGGCCAAAATTGATGACCTTGAGAACAGGTCCAGACATTATAATTTTAGGATCAGGGGGCTCCTTGAATATATCATGGAAATTCCTGAGGCAGTCGGCTCCCTCATCAAGCAACTTATTCCAGATATACGCCCCAACAGACTGGAACTGGACCGAGCTCAGAGAGCTCTGGGTCCCCTCAAAAGGATGGCCTCCCTCGAGATGTTGTGGTTATACCACACCTTTATACTGTCAAAGTGGAGATAATGAAAAGGGCCCGTTCCGCCAAACATCTGCAACTTACGGGACACCCAATCCAGATATTCGCCACCATCTCACCCTCCATGATTCAGAAGAGAAGGGGTCTTAAACCTTTATTAACGGTGCTGACCCTGAAGAACATTAAATATTGGTGGCTCTTTCCTTTCAGTCTGAAATTTGAACTCAACAACAAGCCATTCAGATTCTCCTCCTCCGAAGGTGAACACCTCCTCCAGAAATTGGGCATAATTTCTAAGGACCCCCCTTGCCCGATGCAAGCCTCTGCTAGCTCCTCCAAGTGACTTTGTCCAGCTAGTCCACTCACTTCCATTTGGCAACAACCCAAAACCAAAAAAGCCAAAGAGGGCCATCCACCCTGAAACAGTCCTGTGCTATCCTCTCTGCCTCATCTCCTCCTCAGGATGGACCATGTTTTCTACAGGTCCCGTTATTCCTTTTCCGAATGACTCTTGTTCTACTCTTCGTTATTGAATCTCCCCCCCATTATGTGGGGAGACTACTTCCCCTGTTCCACCTTCACACGGTCCAGACACATCTGGTCACTGACTATGCATTCCAAGACACAACCTACCCAGAAACTCTCTTCAGCTTTCCTCGAATTACAAGTAAACTGCCCCCCCAGACCCCAACGTCCCACTGTATGGCTTTGCGCTACTGACTGACTGCAGCCATACACTACACCGGAGGATCCATTACCCTACCAAAGTACCTGATAGTCTCCCTGGAGTCCCCCGGAACACTCCCTTTTTGGAACAGGACTGGACTTCCACTCAGATGAAGGCTTTATCCCCATGTGCTTCTTGCCAAAACCATGCACAGTTAACTTAATCCTCTCTACACCCCTAACCCCTATGCCCTCCCCCCCTGTACCCGCCCCCACCCTGACACATTTGACACCCATATTAGTCGTCTCACCTATGCTGCATTTGTTTTCATTTATTTACAGGGGTTGGTGGTTTTGCCAAAGTTCCAGCAAGTTTCATTGTTTATTCCAAAGTGCTGCGCATGGAGCGGTGCTCTTGCACCTCCTCCTGCCCTCAGAGACGCAGATTATAACCCTCTCCTGGTCAGGATTTCCCCTCTAGCTTGAGGGAAAATGTGCTTGTATTGAAGGGTATGGCGGATTTATCCTGTCCCTTTGTGTTCTGTTTTGTTCTTCCTCTTTCTTCTCTTCCTTCTAGATCTCTTCTACTGTACTAACCTTTTATTTTTCCTAGTGACATGGGTGACCTGGCTTCCCTTCTGGACAGCTGACAACAACAGAGTGAATGGGCTCCCTATATTCCTCCTCAGACCTTGCACCAGGCTGGGGGTAAGTGAATGGTACTCACTGGCATCCTCTTTCGAGTTGTTCCATGGCTGATATGTCCCCACCAAACCCTTGCTTGTGCATTGCCTCGCACAGTGTTCAAGGAATGAACTCACCAGTGAAATGTTTGAAAATTTTCCAGTACTACTACACACAGAAAATTGACATACTATTTCTATAGGAGACACATCTTCCCCGCACTTACTCCCCCTCATATATTCACCCAAAGTTCCCCAAATTCCACCTCGCTAACGCGGACACCGAAACTAGAGGGGTGGCGATATTTTTCTCCTAGTCAAGGGACTCATAGATGGCCTAATCTACTCCTTGATTACCTATTATGCCCCAAACATGGGTCAATCTCAATTCTTCTCTTCCCTGTTTCACACCCTAAACCCGTTGACGGAAGGCGCTGTAATATATGGAGGAGACTCCAATGTAGCCTTCGATACAGGGCTAGATAAAACCCAGCCCCCAGGTGGAAACCTTATACGGCCCACCCGACAGAGCCTTAAGGTAGCTAGACAGATATTTCAACAGGGATTAGTCGGCATCTGGAGAGAGGTCAACCTGATGTTGCATGATTATACCCACTTTTCTAGCCCCTATAATTTGTAAGAATTGACCACCCGGCAATCAATATCCTATTAATGAAGATCCTACATAAAACACTTGGTCTGGTCGGATCACTTCTTACTCTTCCTGATATTGGGGAAACCGAAAGGGGGGTATCTTGGCGACATAATGCCTCAATCCTCAGTAATCCGGTCCACGAGGGCAAAATAGAAGAGAGTATTAAGGAATATTTCTTACTAATCGGTTTGACAAATGTCTCCCCAATTATGTTATAGGCAGCTCATAAGGCCACCATTAGGAGTAAACTTATCCAAATGGCGTCCATGCTACACAAGGCTAGATAGACAAACATCAAACAGTTAGAAGAGGAATTTCAGCTCCTCAACAAATGGCACAAAAGCAACCCTACATCACTACCAATTGCACGACTTGATACCACATGTACAGCCCTAAACTTAGCCCTAACCGCAAACCCCAAAAATTAGGTCACACAACTTACCCAAAATTTACCTAGGGAATGGGACTCGCTCTCAAAACCCCTAAAAAAAATTATGGAAGCTTTCCACGACTTCTACAAAAAATTATAAAAATGAGGGAAAACCGGCCCTCGATAAACGCACTAGCATCCTTTATTAACTCACTCACCAAGCTCGAAGATCACCACAGGGACAGATTAGAGGCATCGATATCTGTGGAGGAAGTCTTACAGGTTATAAAAAATGTGAAAACTCACTTGGCTCCTGGGCCGGATGGCTTTTTGACTCCCTACTATAAACACTTCGCCCCCAATTCTTGCACCCTATTTGGCTCGCTTTTTTAATGAGCTTCGTAAAGGAGCCCAATTGGACAAGTCCTTTAAACTTTGCCTTTATCTCAGTGATCCCTAAACCCGGATAAAGATCATAGCTCAGTTACCAACTACTGCCCCATATCTTTAATAAATAATGATCTTAAAATCTTAACTAAGATCCTTGCTGACCATATTGCCTTTTATTAGCCTTTATGTCCATAAGGACCAGGTCAGCTTTATTCCAGCAAAACAGGGTCCTGATCCGGAGGGCAATTGACATTATTTCCCAGGTCCAGTTGGGATGGAAGCCCCCCTCAAACAGGTTTCCTACTCTCCCTGGACCAGAAGGCATCTGATTCTGTCTCCTTGTCCTTCCTCGTCACAATCCTTCACAAATGGGGCTTTGTCCACTCCTTTATGAATGTGATTGGAGCCCTCTACTCCAACCCAGAAGCTAAAATAAAAATACAACTTAAGGGATACCACTCAGACTCCTTTCTGATTTTTAGGGGGACTAGGCAGGGATGCCCTTTATCTCCATTATTTTTTTGCTATTATAATCGAAACACTTGCTATAGCCATTAGGGATCACCCGGATATACATGGGGTCAGATGTGGGCCACATACTCACAAATGTGCACTGTTTGCAGATGACATTCTGCTCTTTATAACTTCACCATTAACCTCACTCCCCTCCGTTTGCAAATTACTGGACAAATTTGGCACAATCTCTGGCCTTACAGTGAACTATGGAAAATCACAGGCCTTAAATATAAATCTCACCGACCATTTGGTTTCCAGATTACAGGAGGAATTCTAATTCAGTTGGAGTGATATGGTAATTCCCTATTTGGGGGTCAATCTGGCAGCCTCAGTGAAGCGACTATATGCGGCCAACCTTCCCCCAATATACCGTAAATTGGAGGAAGACCTCACACGCTGGGACAAAATGGATCTCTCTTGGTTGGGCAGGGTTAATTATGTAAAAATGACTACTGCTTCTTCCGATCACTTCCTATTCCAATCTCGAAGGATCACTTATAAAAATTCCAATCGCAAAAATTGTCAAATTCATCTGGGGCACAAAAGGGCAAAAGGTTGCTAGGGAGACCCTCTATCGACCTTGGGACAAAGGGGGGAGGTGCCCTCTGAAGCTCCTTTGGTACTACCAAGCAGCACAACTGACCCAACTATCTAACATGCATTCCAAATCGGCACACCCAGACTGGGTTCACAAAGAAAGACAAGTGATACCTCACCACACACTAGACTACCTGCTCTGGTGCTCTCCTAAAGGCAGACCTGCCATTATGATGCCCACACTCACCCACTCCCTGGTGATATAGGACTCCCTTAAGAACAACCCGCACCTGATGTCTTTGTGGCATCCACTATCTCACCTCTTCCGGAATCCTCTCTTACCCTGGGCATGGACATTAGGGCCTTTAACTGGTGGCTCAACAAGGAAATGTATAGAATCTGATATTTTGTCAACTCTACAGGCCCTCTTACTGTAGCTCACTGTGTGAGCAAACTTGAAATGCTTGCCTCAGAGAGGTACCAAATCTCCCACTTCCTTAATAAATTTTGGACCTCAAAACCCAACCCACTGTCTATATATATTGATATATCAGTCATTGGCTAAAACGGACGCTAAACTCCTATATATGCGGGAATGGGAAAAGGACCTGGAGCCTAGCAGACTGGCACAGGGCCGCTACCACCTCATCTAAAGGGATCTTGAATAAGGCACTAGTAGAAGCAAATCCAAAAGTTCTCATGCAATGCTATCTTGTCCCTTTAAATTTTTCTAAACTATATCCGACGTCCTCCCCTTTGTGTTTCCGAAATTGTGGACACAATGGGCTGGGCCTGCATGAGTGCTTCCGGCACTGGGGAGCTACAGTTAATTGTGGGATCCATGAATGCCAACGTGTACTGTGACATACTGAAGCAGAGCATGATCCCCTAACTTCGGAGACAGGGCCACAGGGCAGTATTCCAACATGATAACGACCCCAAACACATCTCCAAGGCGATTGCTGCCTTGCTAAAGAATCTGAAGCTAAAAGGTGATGGACTGGCATGTCTCCAGACCTAAACCCTATTAAGCATCTGTGGGGCATCCTCAAAAGGAAGATGGAGGAGCACAAGGTCTCTAACATCCACCAGCTCCGTGATGTCGTCATGGAGAAGTGGAAGAGGACTCTAGTGACAACCTGTGAAGCTCTGGTGAACTCCATGCCCAAGAGGCTTAAGGCAGTGCTGGAAAATAATGGTGGCCACACAAAATATTGACAATTTGGCCATTTCCACTTAGGGGTGTACTCACTTTTGTTGCCAGTGGTTTAGACATTAATGGCTGTGTGTTGAGTTATTTTGAGGGGGCAGCAAACCTACACTGTTATACAAGCTGTACACTTACTACTTTACATTGTTATTAAAGTGTAATTCCTTCAGTGTTGTCACATGAAAAGATATAATAAAATATTTACAAAAATGTGAGGGGTGTACTCGGTTTTGTAAGATACTGCATATTATATGTAAAAAATCCAACAGGCTGGTTGTCGACTTCAGTATGACCAGCCTGCTCATAGATGGATCGAATCTCAGCTGGTCTATCTATGGCCAGCTTTAGTACATTAAACTTTTCTATATTGTTAACGTGTTTCTTCCATTCTACAAGCAGATTAAATAAAACACTACATTAAAATATACAGATTTTTGATGGGAGTCCAGAATGAAAAGTGATATATGGAATTTATGCTTTATATCAAAAACTACAGCCAGTAGGGAAAAATTGCCATTTTTGAAATCAGCAGGTCAAATATACCCAGAAACAGGACTAATATTTGAGACACGGAAGCTTTATTGAGTATTTTGTTTCACAGGTTAGCAAGAAAGGAGACGTTTTAGTAAAGGACTGCCAGGCACAAAGAAACAAGTAGCCTCTTGGTCTTTATATCCAATTTATTCCAAAGGACAAGAAAGTCCACAAAACAAAGAAATACGTTTCTGAACTGAACTGTTGAATTCTGAGGACTTGACGAGTGGCATCCTTTGAGAACAGACAGAAAGTGTCCAGTCTCTTTAGCATAGCTATGTGCAATTATTATGCAAGCTTGGATGCAGTTTACATCCGGGCCATGTTGATTTGTGTACATTGCCGTGGTTTGGATGTGGACTGTATCTGGTTATTTCATGCATAATAAAGTGATTTCTGTGTAGCTATCAGCAGGAATTACAACTCAGACAATGGACCATGGGGGACACAGTATTGTTATTTTTTGAGACCCAGGGGCTGACCACCTAGTGAAGTGGGCAGGATGTGTTTTGTGTGTGATTAAGCAGGTTTGGAAGTTGAACAAAGCAGAGTTCATTCTGATAAATCTTGTTGATATAGTTTTTCCTTTTTTTATCTCCTTGTTATTAATAAATACCGTATATACTCGAGTATAAGCCGAGATTTTCAGCCTCTTTTTTGAGGCTGAAAGTGCCCCCTCGGCTTATACTCGAGTCACCGCTGTCTGACTGCTCGATCAGCGTATCGAGCAGACAGACGGCGGACATTAAAATTCAAAAGCCGCGCCTCCTTCTCCGCCTCCGCCTGTGATAGGCGGAACACTGAATTTCCCAGCAGTCAGTGTTCCGCCTATCACGGACATCCGCTCATTCTCATACTACGGACGACGATGAGAGGATGTCCGTGATAGGCGGAACACAGGCTGCTGGGAAATTGAGTGTTCCGCCTATCACAGGCGGGGGCGCGGCTTTTGAATTGTAGAATGGCCGCCGAGAAGAGCGGCGATCCATCGGCACGACACGGGACAGAGGAGGCACGGGACGGAGGAGGCACGGGACGGAGGAGGCACGGGACGGAGGAGGCTCGGGACGGAGGAGGCTCGGGACGACGGCGGCTCGGGACGACGGCGGCTCGGGACACAGGTAGGCTGGACACACACACAAGGCTGCACGGACACACACACAGGGATGGATGGATGGATGGACACACACACACACACACACACACACACACACACACAGGGATGGATGGATGGATACACACACACACACACACACACACACACACACACAGGGATGGATGGATGGATGGATGGATACACACACACACACACACACAGGGATGGATGGATGGATGGACACACACACAGGGATGGATGGACGGACACACACACAGGGATGGATGGATGGATGGACACACACACAGGGATGGATGGACGGACACACACACAGGGATGGACGGACACACAGGGATGGACAGCCATGTCTCACCCTCGGCTTATACACGAGTCAATAAGTTTTCCAGTTTTTTGGGGGTAAATTGGGGGCCTCGGCTTATATTCGGGTCGGCCTATACTCGAGTATATACGGTAAGTATTTTGTTATATATGTGTTTGCATATCGTCTGCGATAACGGAAAATGGGCGAGGGTGGAGCATGTTCCCTCCCTGCTGTGTTCTACTTCTCTTATATGTAGGCTGGCACTGTTGTGCTATAGTTAGGCTCTTTTCTACTTCTTTCTTTTGAGACTAGTCAATTTCCTGGTCTTGATCTTGGTGGTCCAAAATGTCGGTTTTAATACCGTCTGCGCTCAAGCTGATCTCTTTTAATGTGAAAGGGCAGAATATACTGGAAAACCTCTCAGTAGTCATGTCGGAGGAAAAATGTATGAAAGCAAATATTAGCTTTCTTTAGGAAACACACTTTAGGGCCAATAAAGGTAAATAAACGTAACAATAATTTTCCCCCAGCTTTTTATAGCAACTCACCAGATTCTAAATTCGAAGGGAGTGAGCATTTTATTGTATAAATCCATTCAATTACAATATCGGGACTAATGGATAGTATGGTCTTGTTTCCTAAAGGGGAGAGCCATTCATGTAACTTAGTCAATGTGTATCTCCCTAATTCCAATTAGATGCAGTACATGGAACATCTTTTGTATAAATGATATGAATTTGCGGAAAGTACCCCAATTGTAAGGTAACTTTTAATATTACATTGGACCCTCTTCTGGATGCCTCCTGAGCGGTCTCCCACATCGCCTTTTCAGCTCTTAAGACTATCAAAAGGGGCTGCTTACCTTCCAACTTGAAGATGTATGGGGCCTTCTCTAGGCTAAACAAAAAGATTATACTTTCTGTTCACAATCTCTTCATTCATATTAGTGGATCAACCTCATTTTTTCATCTCATCCTTCTCTTCAAAGGGTTATCAATGCGTCTACGATGTCTGATCACGCCCCTATTACATTGAAGATTAATCTAGTATCCTCCCCGAGAAGTCTTAGCGGTGGAGGTTAAATTAAACTTTATGGCAGGACCCAGCAGCAAGTGCTTAGAATTCCTTGTAATAGTATGTATAAGAAATATCTTTTTTACTGTTTTTTGTAAAGGTGGAAAACGAAATAAAAAGAAATTGCAGGATTTGAATACCTTCTTTGAAATGAATGACTCACCGAAGTGTGATCCTGTGGTTCTATGGGAAACACATAGCTCATATATTAGAGGGACTTTCATAAAGCTATGTGCGCAATATAAAAAAATGACGAACAGAGAAGATTGACAGCCTTTTGAAGGAGATACAAAGATTTGAGATGGTTCATAAACAATCCGTCACTAGTTCAGTCTTGGCAGAATCTACTGCAAAATAGGAACATCTAAAACCGATATATCCATATAGATATGATGGGGATGATTGCTAAATATGGCAATAAATTTAATAAAATTTTAGCCAGGGCCCTTCAAACCCAAGAGGCTTGAATCATAGTGGTGCTAAAGTTTCAATTTCAGCAGAGATCGCATTTTAAAACTATTAGGCCCCTTTCACACGAACGATCCGTTCAGGCCCGCCTTTCAGTTTTTCAGGCGGACCTGAACGGATGCTCCATAGGGGTCTATGGAGCGTCGGATGTCAGCGGTGACATGTCCGCTGACATCCGACCCGCTCCGATCCGAAAAAGTGCGACGGAGGAAAAAGCTATTTTTCCATCCATCATCGGATCGGATCGGGTGAAGGCGGACACTGCGGTCCGTCGTCATCCGATCTCCCATAGGGGAGAGTGGCGCTGTGACAGGTCTATCCCTGCGCAGTGTGCAGAGACGGACCCGTCATCTTCTGCTCAGCGGAGATCGCTCCGGCGATCCGCCCGCTGTACAAGCGGACATCCACGGGGCGGATCAGCACTGATCCGCCCTGTGTGAAAGGGGCCTTATGCCTCTGTATAATATTGTCTTCTCTGCTCTTCCTAGTCAGTGTGTGGGCCTGAAGCTATCATACAGATATCTGGAAGAGGCAGAATGGCTGATTTAGACTTTCCAATTACTCCTGATGAGTTTCATATGGCCATCTCTCAGGCTCAGAGAAATATAAAGCTCCAAGGTTGGATGGCTTTACATTTTTGCATTATAAAATTTGCACCCAGGTGTTATTGCCATACTTCGTTAGAGCTTTCAACACCATTGGCTTTGTGTGTTTTTTTTCCTGACCGATATATACTTTGAGCTCATGTTTTGGTTATTTTAAAAGGAAGGGAAGGAACCTCAACCACGTCAAAAGGCCCATTTCGCTTTTGAATTTAGATCTCATATTCTTCCTTAAGATTCTGGACCACAAGACTGTTGCTTTATATCAGGCATAATGTCCATCTGGATCAGATGGACATTGTCCCCTCCAGAAAGGCCAGTGATAATACGTCCAAGGCATTGGCTCCTTTGCATGCTGTTTGTTCCAGCTCCATTCCTCTACTGCTGTTATCAACAAATGCCAAAAAAGCTTTTGATAGAGTAAATTGGAAGTTTATGGAGAGGATATTTCATTGGATTGGATTGGGGCAATATAATTTCATTCTATGGCACAGATAAAGATCAATGGACACTTATCTGCTCTATTTCAGATTAAAAATGGAACCCATCAGGGATGCCACTTGTTACCGTTGATCTTTTTTAGAACCCTTTATAAAAAAGGATCAGGGCAAACCCCAGCATTAGTGGTCCCACTATGAGGTAAAACTCCTCCTTTAAAAGCAGTGGCTTATGCCCATGACCCCCCTTTTTTTTCATAACTAGCCCATTGGTGGAGATGGAGAAATGTAATGCTCTATATAAATTATAAAAATCTGGGGCTTTGAATATTTTTCTTTGGGAAATACTAGATGACCTCTTAAGGTTGAGTTTCCATGTAAATGGACAGATATATCAATTACCGTATATACTCGAGTATAAGCCGAGATTTTCAGCCTCTTTTTTGAGGCTGAAAGTGCCCCCCTCGGCTTATACTCGAGTCATCGCTGTCTGCCCGCTCGATCAGCGTGTCGAGCAGACAGACAGCGGCCATTCTATAATTTAAAAGCCGCGCCTCCGGCTCCGCCTTCGCCTGTGATAGGCGGAACACTGAATTTCCCAGCAGCCTGTGTTCCGCCTATCACGGGCATCGTCTCATCCTCGTACTACGGACGAGGATGAGACGATGCCCGTGATAGGCGGAACACAGGCTGCTGGGAAATTGAGTGTTCCGCCTATCACGGACATCCGATAGGCGGAACAGCAGTCAGTGGGAAATTGAGTGTTCCGCCTATCACCGACGGAGGCGCGGCTTTTGAATCCTAGAATGGCCGCCGACGAAGAGCTGAAGGACGGAGGCTCGGCTCGGGACGGGACGGGCCGGGCCGGGCCGGGACGGGACGCAGGCTGGACGGGACGCAGGCTGGACGGGACGCAGGCTGGACGGACACAGGCAGGCTGGACACAGGTAGGCTGCACGGACACACACACACACACACACACACACACACACACACACACGGATGCATGGACACACACACACACACACACACACACACACACGGATGCATGGACACACACACACACACACACGGATGCATGGACACACACACAGGGATGGATGGACCCACAGGGATGGACGGACACACAGGGATGGACAGGCATGTCTCACCCTCGGCTTATACACGAGTCAATAATTTTTTCCAGTTTTTTGGGGGTAAATTGGGGGCCTCGGCTTATATTCGGGTCGGCCTATACTCGAGTATATACGGTAGATACCAATTTATTTATTTCCCTAAAGGCGTTACTTTTACATTTATGCTTAACTTCCCTCCTCTGCGCCAACAGATTAAGCAATACCTGCGTAGATGGCATGCAGGGACCTTTTCCAGGTTTGGTAGAAGTATTATATATTAAAAATGAATGTCAAGCCCCAAATACTATACCTGGTAAAAACTCGTTCATTTCATATATCCCTGTCTTTTTTTTTTTTTTTAACAGGGCTTTTGTTTATCTGTAGACAAATACAGTGTCTTGAAAAAGTATTCATACCCCTTGAAATTTTCCACATTTTGTGATGTTACAACCAAAAACTTAAATGTATTTTATTGGGATTTTATGTGATAGACCAACACAAAGTGGCAGGAAAACGAAGTGGTTTTCAATTTTTTTTACAAATAAATATATGAAAAGTGTGGCGAGCATTTGTATTCATCCCCTTTTTACTCTGATATCTTTAACTAAAATCTAGTGGAACCAATTGCCTTCAGAAGCCACCTAATTATTAAATAGAGTTGACATGTGTTTAATTTAATCTCAGTATAAATACAGCTGTTCTGTGAAGCCCTCGGGAGGTTTGTTAGAGAGCCTTAGTGAAATAACAGCATCATGAAGGCCAAGGACATACCAGACAGGTCAGGGACAAAGTTGTGGAGAAATTGAAATCAGGGTTAGGTTATAAAAAAAATAAAAAAATATTCCAAGCTTTCAACATCTCATGGAGCACTATTCAATCCATCATCAATGGCTTTTCCAGATGTCGATTTTTATCAGGAGGCATGTCACCTGACTAGGGTTTTGACTGGTTGAACCATGCCTGGGAAACTAGACCTATATACAGTATATACACTATATATTTATTGAATTATCTTTATTCAGTAGAGAAATGATTTGACAACAGGTATTTCTATGTATTGTTTCTTTTGTTATATAATATGAAAATCAATTAAAAATAAAGGATTTATTTAAAAAAAATAGACAGGGAGTGTCATGCCTATAGTCATGTTAAAGAGGTATTAAACCTAAAACCAAAAAAGTATAGGCCAGGAACCGCAGTGAAGCGTAGGTGGAGGGCTTACATGATGGGGTTTGGACAGAGAAGGCTGGCAAGAAAAGGGTTAATTAAGATAGTAAGAGCAGGGGGAGGTCAGAAAGGTGGTGTGGTCTAAAGAAAAAGGGTATTGGTGGAGGATAGGGTGTGGCAGGGTGGTCCCTAGGGGGTTGCTATGTAGGGTGTGGGGAGCCCTGGGAGTAGTTGCAGTCAAGACAGCTATCCAGGGACATTCTCATTCTCAGCCAGCAGGTAGTTTATTTGATATGGAGGATTTGGAGGCCATGCTGTCCACTTTTAGAGAGGCTGCGGTCGCCAACGGGCCGCAATGGCTGCGTGCCCAACTGGAGGGTATGTTGCCGGGGTCAGGACAGGTGGCTAATACGTCTGCCCCTGTCCGACAACGTGCTAGGAGGTCACGGCCTCCTGAGCGTCTGAGCCCACAATTGACCCCAAGGGGTTGTCGCCGCGCTGGGAGCCCTGTGCAGGACCCTTCAGCCTCCGCGCCTAAGAGAACGCCCTCGCAGGCCGGGGGGGCTGGGAGGAATCCCCATCTGAGGCGTACCCCTGGGGGCGCTGTGGGTCTTTGGCCCGCTCGTGCCCCCCCCTCTGCTGCAGTTCCGGACCATACAGCCTCTGCTGAGTCCTTGCCCGTCAGCAGAGGTGCCCAGCGGAGGAGGAGGTCACCCAGCGCCGGCCTGCTACCTGGGGCGGCCGGGGCTGGTCAGCGGAGAAGCGGAGGGGACCAGAGCCGACGATCCTAATGTGGCCCGGGACGTGCCTGCAGCTTCTGGCAGAGTGGAGCGGATGCAGAGAGCGCAGCGGGGGAGGAGAGGAAGCGCCGTGGACCGAGTGACGGCGGGGAGTGACGTCATCAGCCGAGGACGTTCGCCACGCATGCGCTGTGAGCAGGGCGCTCCAGTTGACCCGGAGAGCCGGTCGGAAGGGGAACTTTCGTCTGAAGATGACATCCAGCCCAGCGGTGCAGAGCGTCGGCCTGGCTCGGGATCTGCGGCTGCGGAGGAGGGGCAGCCTGGTGAGTGTGGTGTGTCTTATGTGTCTCTGTCGAATATGCTGCCTGTTCTGTCTGTGCAGGGGAGGGGGGAGCAGGCTGTACAGGGAGGCTCTCCAGGCTGTGTGTCAGCCGGGGGGTCACCTGGGAACGGGGGGTCCGAGGCAGCTTTCCGGGGGGGGTCACACAGCAGGCACTGCCGGGGGCAGCTGCTGCTGGAGGGAGTGTGACAGGTTTTTTGCAGGCTTTTTTGGCGGGTTTCAGCGAGGCGCTGGCCCGCTGTGAGGCGACTGGGGGTACCACGAGCGGGGTTTGCCTTGCGGGGGCCTGGGGGGTGGCGCCCACGGTTGCTCCGAGTGGCAAAGGGGCTGCGGTTTTCGGCGCCCAGTCTGCTGCGGGCCTCGGGGAAGGGGAGAGAGTTTGCCCGCTTTCCCAGGGTGGGATGGTACAGCCAGTAGTTGGTGGTGGGGTGCATGGGGGCACGGGTCGGGCCGCGGAACAGGGTCAGGAGCCAGTTGCAAGAGGGACCTGCGATGCGGAGGGCTTACGTGTGGCGGATGCGGCCAAGTGCGAAGTATATGTGTGCTTCGAGGGCCCGCTGGGTGCTCACCTGAAGCAGGACGTGAAGGAACGGATTTGGCGGGGTGAGTATGTTGAGATTTTCTCCCTCTTGCCTTTGGAAAAGTTTAACCTGGATAAGGTTAGACCTGATGAGAGCAAAAGGGAGGAAGAGGAAAAGCGGCGGTTCAGGCTGATTCCCCGGACGTTTAGGAATTGGCTACAGGCGTTTAATATTTTGTGATCGGCGAAAAAGGCGCCGGAGCAATGCTCGGCCATTTTCTGCTACGCCGATGCGATTGGGGAGGCGCAGCGTGTTTATGGTGGGTTGTCGTGGTTGCGCTACGATGAGCAGTTCCGGCAACGGAAGGCTGTGAGGCCTTCTATTCGGTGGGACCACAAGGATATTAGCTTGTGGATGCGTTTGATGACGCAGGCGCGACCGTCCGCCCCCCCCTTTTTCAGGGGGGGCTGGTGGCGGTGCAGGAACCTCGTCGTCATCGGCCAGGAAGCGGAAAGGTTACTGCTGGCAGTTCAATGACGGGACTTGCAAATTCGGAGGTACCTGCCGATTCCGGCATGAGTGCTCCGGCTGCGGGGGTTCGCACCCATTCTCCAAGTGTTTTAGCAAGCAAAAAGGAAAATCCGGTGAGTCTGGAAAGAGGGAGGACGCCAGTGAAAGTGGAAAGATTGGCCCCCTTACTAAGTAGATATCCGGATAGGGTGGCGGCGGATTTGTTGTTGCGCGGTTTTCTTTTGGTTTTGTCATCCCGAGCGAGTTAACAACGGTCCCGCCTGTTCCTAGGAACTTGATGTCTGCGCGGCAACACCCGGAGGTGGTGTCGGCGAAGCTGGCTAAAGAAGTGGCTTTGGGCAGGATGGATGGTCCGTTTGGGGAGCCCCCCCTGGTGGACCTGGTCGTTTCGCCGCTGGGGGTGGTTCCGAAGAAGGAACCTAATTCCTTCCGGTTGATTCACCATCTTTCCCATCCAAAAGGCTCATCGGTCAATGATGGCATTGACCGGGAGTTCTGTGCGGTTTCATACGCCTCTTTTGACAAGGCGGTGGCATGGGTCCGCAGGTTTGGAAAAGGGGCGCTTTTGGCGAAAACCGACATTAGGTGGGCTTTCCGCCTTCTTCCGGTGCATCCCAGCAGCTGGAGGCTGCTGGGATGCAAGTGGAAGGGCCAGTATTTTGTGGATTTGTGTTTGCCAATGGGCTGTTCCGTTTCGTGCTCTCTTTGAGTCTTTTAGCTCATTTCTGGAATGGGTGGTGAAGGACGTGTCCGGGTTGCACTCCATAATCCATTATCTTGACGATTTTTTAGTGATCGGCCCTGCGGGGAGCAGGGTTTGTCAGACCCTCTTGGCTTCTTTGCAGTGCATTTTTCGTTCTTTCGGAGTGCCGCTTGCACACGATAAAACGGAAGGCCCGGTAACGACGATCAAATTCCTGGGAATTGTTATTGACACACTCCGGATGGAGTGCAGGTTGCCCCTGGATAAGGTGGAGGAGTTGCGGGCCTCTGTGGAAATGGCTCTGAGGGGCCCCAAGATTCAATTGCACGCCCTTAAGTCTCTGTTGGGAAAATTGAATTTCGCCTGCCGCATTATGCCCATGGGCAGGGTTTTTTGTAGGCGTCTGGCAGCGGCCACGTCCGGGGTTCAGGCGCCACATCACTTTGTGCGACTCTCCAAGGAGCTCAAGGCCGACCTTCGGGTTTGGTTGTTGTTCCTGGAACAGTTTAATGGGCGGTCGGTATGGATGGATAAATGGGTCTCGGCTTGGGATTTGGAGCTTTCCACAGACGCTGCGGGGGCAGTGGGTTACGGGGCCATTATGGGTAGGCACTGGAGTGCTGCTAGTTGGCCTGATTCGTGGAGGGAGGCAGGATTGTTGGGTAACCTCGTGCTTTTGGAACTGTTCCCGATTGTTTTGGCGGTGGAGATTTGGCAAAATGAATTCAGGAACAAGTGGGTGCGTTTTCATTGCGACAATTTGGGGGTGGTGCAGGCGGTCAACAAAGTGTCGGCCTCGTCACCTCCGGTAGTCAGGCTGCTTAGGCATTTGGTGTTCCAGTGTTTGTGTTTTAATTGTTTTGTCGGTGCTGTGCATGTGCCAGGTGTCCGTAATACTGTGGCTGATGCGTTGTCTCGTCAACAGTGGGACAGATTTCGCGTGTTGGCTTATGAGAAGGTTTGGGCAGAATGGAACAATTTGAACTTGGAAAAAGGGGGTTGTTCTTCGGATGAAGAACGATTGTGTTTGTTGTTGGACTTCATTGGGAAAAATGCGGAAGCCGGAATTTCTTTATCCAAATTAGGGAAGAAAATAGCGGGTTTGGCCTTTCTCTTTCAGGTGTCGGGGTGGAGGACGTTACCAAGCGTGGTTCTGCGGGGATACCGCAGGGGCAGGGTGGTGCGGGACCGGCGCCGCCCTGTGTCCTTTCAGTTGTTGGGTACAGTTGCTAATGCCCTGGAACGGGTTTGCTCTTCTGTTTACGAGTCTACTCTTTTTCGGACAGCATTTGTTTTAGCGTTTTTTGGTGCGTTTCGCATCGGGGAATTGGTTTGTGCATCCAAAAAGGGGGGTGGGGGTATGGCTTTGGATGATGTGCGTATTAGGGAGGAGGTTTTGTCCATGCGTACCCCATTTTCCAAGACTGATCTGGCCGGGAAAGGTAAGTGGGTGGTCTTGGCGTCGGTCCCGGGGTCGCATTTGTGCCCGGTTCAAGTTTTGCGCCATTGGTTGGGCGTTAGAGGGTTGGGGCCAGGGCCGTTGTTGGTTCATCAGGATGGGTCGGCCTTGTCTCGTTTCCAATTCGGGGCGGTGTTTCACAAGTGCTTACGAGCTGCCGGTATAGATGTGCAGAACTACTCTTCACATTCCTTCCGGATTGGCGCGGCCACGGAGGCGGTCCGCTGGGGGGCGGAGGAGGAGCTGGTTAAACGCATAGGGCGTTGGGAGTCACATCATTTTCAGTCATACGTACGGCCGCAGTTGTTGCGATTATGGTGGTCGGTGTTGTCTCTGGTGTTTTAGACATGGGTTGGCTGGTGGTTGTTCTTGTTTCTATGTGTGTCTTAGCGTCTTGTGTTTGTAATGTTGTGGTCTGTTTGTGTCAGGGCCTTTCGGGGTTCTGGAATATCAATTTTCTTTTGCAGGTGCTGAATGTTTGGTATGGATCCTGGGCCACTCGTATGTGTTCTGGGGAGCCAAGAGGGCGGATGTTAGGCCGGAAGGGCGCCAGTTGGGTTTCCCGAGGGACCAGGTGAAGGTTCGCTGGATTGGGGTTCCTGGGATGCTATGGTCGCGGGTGCTCCCTGAGGTTCACCGCTATGCCAGGTTGGATAGGCCCCCAGATGTCCTGGTTCTGCATGTGGGGGGTAATGACCTTGGGCTGCGGGCATCCCGGGAGTTGTGCAGGGATATAAAATACGATTTCCTACGGTTGCGGACCATGTTCCCTGAAACGGTAGTGGTGTGGTCCGACATGATGGCAAGAGCAACTTGGCGGCTGGCGGTGTCAGTGGAAGGGGTGAATAGGGCTCGCATAAAGGTCAATAAAGCAGTTGCCAAGTTCTTTTCACGTAATGGAGGTCTGGCCGTTAGGCACCGGGACTTGGAGAAGGAGCCTTGGCTGTTCCTACGGGGGGACGGGGTACATCTGAATGCAGTGGGTATTGACATGTGGTTTTTGAGTTTGCAAGAAGGCATTCAGAGGGCCATAGCAGTGTGGCGGGCCGGCCGGCCGGGCGTAAGGTGTCACGCCTGCCGGCTTTGGCGGTGGTCGGAGTGTTTTTGAAGGCGGGGATGGTAAAAAGGTATTCGGAGGAAGATGGGCTGGGCCCATCACTGAAACAAGTGGATCTGCCCTAAGGAGGGCAGAAGTAAGAGGTGGCTGTACCGGCTGGGTGAATTTTGCCAATTATTGTCCCTGTGCTGGCGTAAGTCACGGCTAGGGGCCGGGTAAGAGGCAAAAGGGGGTGCCGGATACAGGGAATTAATGTCATTGGTGCCTTCAAAAACCCTCGGCAATATATATATATATATGGTTTCTGGTAATTGTGAGTTCTAATGTTTTAAAGTGTTTTATGTTATGTTTGGTTAATAAAAGGCTGCTATGGCCATTTAAAACCCAAGTACAGGTGTCTGGTAGTGATTATTTCAGGGGGTTATGGGTAATGGGGTTTGGTTAGGCCTAAAATTGGACAATACCCCATACAAGTATAGGCCAGGAACCACAGTGAAGCGTAGGTGGAGGGCTTACATGATGGGGTTTGGACAGAGAAGGCTGGCAAGAAAAGGGTTAATTAAGATAGTAAGAGCAGAGGGAGGTCAGAAAGGTGGTGTGGTCTAAAGAAAAAGGGTATTGGTGGAGGATAGGGTGTGGCAGGGTGGTCCCTAGGGGGTTGCTATGTGGGGTGTGGGGAGCCCTGGGAGCAGTTGCAGTCAGGACAGCTATCCAGGGACATTCTCCCGCCCGCCCGCCCTATATTTAGTGCAGTTAGTGTCTGACAGGTGGTTGTAAGGTTTTGTGTGGTTTTCTAAAGTCGTAGCAGCTGGCGGTGGTCGGAGGGTTTTTGAAGGCGGGGATGGTAAAAGGGTATTCGGAGGAAGATGGGCTGGGCCCATCACTGAAACAAGTGGATCTGCCCTAAGGAGGGCAGAAGTAAGAGTTGGCTGTACCGGCTGGGTGAATTTTGCCAATTATTGTCCCTGTGCTGGCGTAAGTCACGGCTAGGGGCCGGGTAAGAGGCAAAAGGGGGTGCCGGATACAGGGAATTAATGTCACTGGTGCCTTCAAAAACCCTCTGCAATATATATATATATATATGGTTTCTGGTAATTGTGAGTTCTAATGTTTTAAAGTAGGGATGCACCGAAATTTCGGCCGCCGAAACATATCGGCCGAAAATGCCCTTTTCGGCAATTTGCCGAAAGGAAAAAACGGCCGATAATTGAGCCGAAAATGGGGCGGGGCCTGGGCGGAACTCCGCCCCTGCCCCGCCCCTGGTGCCTCCCATGATGGGGGTGAATAGCGCAGGACTGATGCAGACAGCGATGCCCCTCTGGGGGGAGGGGATGTGTGTGACGGCGCACGACGGGGAACACACAGCTATTGAAATGAAAGCTGTGATGTTCCCGGCGCTCTATTCAACCAGACGGCTCTCTTCACTGCAGAGGGGCATCGCTGTCTGCATCACAGGGGGCAACACACACTGGCTGCATCACAGGGGGCAACACACACTGGCTGCATCACAGGGGACAACACACACTGGCTGCATCACAGGGGGCAACACTGGCTACATCACAGGGGGCAACACTGGCTGCACTTATCTCTTTTATCAGGTCGCCAGCCTCTGACCACCCCCTGTACCGTGTCGCCAGTCTCTGACCACCTCCTGTACCGTGTCGCCAGCCTCTGACCACCTCCTGTACCGTGTCGCCAGCCTCTGACCACCTCCTGTACCGTGTCGCCAGCCTCTGACCACCTCCTGTACCGTGTCGCCAGCCTCTGACCACCTCCTGTACCGTGTCGCCAGCCTCTGACCACCTCCTGTACCGTGTCGCCAGCCTCTGACCACCTCCTGTACCGTGTCGCCAGCCTCTGACCACCTCCTGTACCGTGTCGCCAGCCTCTGACCACCTCCTGTACCATGTCCCCAGCCTCTGACCCCCTCCTGTACCATGTCCCCAGCCTCTGACCACCTCCTGTACCATGTCCCCAGTCTCTGACCATCTCCTGTATAAAAATATTTTTTGAAAACAGTCATTTTCGGTATCGGTGCTGTTTCGGTATCGGTTTCGGTTTTCGGCCTAGTGTATTTTTCATTTTCGGTATCGGTTTCGGCACCAAAAAACCCATTCGGTGCATCCCTATTTTAAAGTGTTTTATGTTATGTTTGGTTAATAAAAGGCTGCTATGGCCATTTAAAACCCAAGTACAGGTGTCTGGTAGTGATTATTTCAGGGGGTTATGGGTAATGGGGTTTGGTTAGGCCTAAAATTGGACAATACCCCATACATGCATTATATTGCAGCTTACCAATCATTAGATGTGCTGGCTGCACCAGTTTTCTTCCCCTGGTGATCTGGCCAGCAACACACCTCCTGTATTATTGAGACACAACTCTGGAGAAATCAGCACGGGCGGCAGACAGCATGAGTGTAATTCCCAGGGTCAGGGTAGTGTTAAATGTAATAGCATATTTAGATACACTAATAGATGAAAATCAGACTCCAGCTCACACTTTATAAGCAGTTACAGCAAACTGTTTTTTTTTTCCTTTTGGGATAAAGGTTTTGCATGAATAAATAAAAGATGATCATTCATCACCCCACCAGTATTTGTCTGGTACATGTAAACTGATGCATTATACTGAAGAGCTTGTACTTTCGAAAAACAAAAGACTTGCTGGCTAAATCACCAGATAAAAATAGAAGAGAGAGAGCCTAAAAAAAGGAAAGACATACTGCCGTCACATCTAAGAAACCTGCCACCATTTCAGCAGATGTTGAGCCTGAAGGAACGCCTCATTTTTTTTTTTTGTGACAGCTTACTTGTACCCAGCATTTGCCATATACCTTAGTAGTAAAAAAAATAATTTTAATGTTGAGCTTGCGTTTTTAAAGTTTGTACCTTTCTATTTTGTTCCTGGTTTTGCTCACCCTGTTCTTCTCAACAAAGTATATAGATTTATTTACATCTCTGACTTTACAAGTCTGGTTTATCTGGACATAAAAGGGTTTAGGTGCATGGCAAGCTGCACACAGGACACAGGGTAATATGTAGCAGGACCGGTCAACAGGAAACCAATTGACCAGTATATAAACAACAATTAAATTACAAATTGACTTGTGAAGGTGTTAGGGTCCTTTCACACGGGGCGGATCAGTTCTGATCCGCCCCGTGGATGTCCGTTTGCTCAGCGGGGATCACTCCGCCGATCCCCGCTGAGCAGGGAGATGACAGGTCTGTCTCCGCACACTGTGCAGGGACGGACCTGTCACAGCGCCGCTCTCCCCTATGGGAGATCGGATGGCGACGGACTGCAGTGCCCGTCGTCACCCGATCCGATCCGCAGACGGATGGAAAAATAGCTTTTTCCTCCGTCACACTTTTTCGGATCGGAGCGGGTCGGATGTCAGCGGACATGTCACCGCTGACATCCGACGCTCCATAGAGCTCTATGGAGCACCCGTTCAGGTCCGCCTGAAAAACTGACAGGCGGGCCTGAACGGGACGTTAGTGTGAAAGGGGCCTAAGGCATGATTGTTCACTTTATTTTGCAGTTTATTTTGAAGCCTGCAGTATCTGTGTAGCTTTGCAACTTTAACCCTTTCGCTGCCAGAACCATTTTTTGCAATTTTTTTGCACACGTTTAAAAAATAATTTCAGCCTGAAGATTAATAAAAATGTATAAAATAAACTAAAATATTTAAAAATATATTTATAAAGCCCCGAACATATTTAGTTTCTGAAAGCAGACATTCTAGAGCAACCTTTCTCAACACAGAGGAACCCTTGAAATAGTTCTCTGGTCTCAGGGAACCCCTGCTAAAAATTGGAAATCTACAACTCATGATACATTAGTGTGCATGATCCTTACACTTGCGGTCATTGGGAAGAATTACCTCCTTACAGATAGCTAAAAAGATCAATGGTGTTGGTGGGAACTTATCCGAGAGGCAGAAATGACCCAATGCTGAAGGAACCCCTAGCACCCTCTGGAGGAACCCTAAGGTTCCATGGAACCCTGGTTGAGAATCACTGCTCTAGAGAATAAAATAGTGGTAGTTCTATCACTTGATAGTACTGCAAAATTTCTGTAGAAATCACTAAAGTGTATTTTAGGGCAAACGCACAAAATAAGCTACCCAAATTTTGGGTAAACTATAAAAGAGGTTGCAACGAGTAAATAGATACCCACAATTTGTGTGAAACTGTGAAATGGCAACAAACTTCAGTTCTCTATATTTTCTATAGGCGATGCTTCAAAAGTCCCCTATAGGTCATCTGTTTAGTGTTACGAATGAGGCCTTGTGCTAAATCTACTGCTCTCACTCGATATGTCTTTACCACGTGATCAGCCATGTCCAATCACGGCTGATCACAGTGTAAACAGGAAGAGCAGTTTATCGGCTTTTCCTCACTCGCATCTGACATATGCTAGTAGAGGAAAGCAGATCGGCGGCTCTACTCACAAGGGGGGGGGGGGCATCTGTGCTGTTTCTTTAAAAATGTTGTTTGGGTACAGTGTAGCATGACCATGCAATTGTCATTTATCCACTTCCTTCCTGTAGGACGTTCCTGAAGTCCTTGTCTTTGAAGAGGAATACCGTTGTTATGGTAGCAGCTAGCTACCGTAACTCCATATCCTCTTCAAGAGCCAGCAATTCTCTTTCAGATAAAAGTGGTCTCTGCGATGGATTCACCGCAAGATCACTTATCAGCGGCGGGAGAGGGGCCTGTCGGTTTTACACACATTTCCAGTGCCTGCAGAGAAAGGGTTAAAGGGTAAATACCAGCAATGTAGAATGGACAGATGGTTTGAAAATAAAAAGGCATTTGTACTGCTACAAAAGCACCACAAGCCAAGGTTTCAGGAACCACCTTGGTCTGTTTTAAATCTTTTTTTTCTAGAAATTAATCTGGAAACGCGTGTGGTGGCAACATCCAACCTGTCTGGTTTCTCTTTTTTAATTATGTTCTGAGGAATAGGAGGCCCTTTTGAAACCCTAGTACTTGTCTTAACACCCCCCGCTTTTCTGAGAGTGTCCTGTAGGATAAAATTGAGATGTGTATTTGCCCCTGGTTCATTTATGGTGTGCAGTAGCCACTTTTTTCTTCTCTTTGGTGTAAGCAGCTTAGTTCCTAGAGGGGTAGTGGATATAGTAGCTGGTATTCGGTCAATGTTGTGGTTGTGACTCATCGCTGCTAGCCCTGTTCTGGCTTTTAAGGCATCAATAGAAAAAGGAGTGCATTTAGTGTGAAATTTCAGAGAATTGCTATAGAAGACATCTAGCACACCTGTATGGCAATTCCACATAAGTTGATCTAGATGTTTCATAAGTCTGGAGTTGCAAATGATTTCAGAAACTTTATCGTATGCAACTGTGCCTTCTTTAAGCCATAAAATTCCAGAGTATGCTTCCTCAGATAATGCTGCATGCGCACATTTATGATAAAGCACACCATCATGCCATGTGTGGATATTCTGTATGTGCTTTAGAAGAGACAGCCATTTTTCCTTTAGTAGGGCCACATTGCCTTTACTGGTCTGAATACTCCACCAGAAATGTTTAAGAATTTTGGATATCCATGGTTTTATGTGTTTCCCACTGCATTCACGAGAGGCAATTGTTAGCATGCTTTTGAGACTTTTGATATAATGTCGAACATCATACTGATGATTAATGTTTTTGTATTTCGTTCTCATAAGCTTCTGCACACTCATGTGCCTTTCGGAAACAAAAAAAGCAATGTCCTGTCCGCTTGATGTTGCTCGGGACATGCAGATATCAAATCCTTGACTCTCCATCTCCATGGAGGAAGTGCACCGAGAGCCCTGAACTACCTCAAAATCTAAGACTTTGTCAGATATCATGTCCATAATCGTGTACACACAATATTTAGTGTTGCGATTTGTTCTGTAGCATTGCCTTTTACCACGGATGGCTACTGGTGTGTCTTGCAAATTGCTTTGCACCTCATTTTGTTGCGCCTTCCAAGAGTCATGGATTGCTGGAAATATAAAACGTCTCTGATAGTGGTGGAATTTTTTTTCCGAAATGTGGCGTACTCCAAAACATTTAAAAAATGCTTGAATTTTCTGAAAGGTTTGGCCAGTTGTTTGCAGACTTGCCGCCAGCAGAATGTTCCCTGCATAACAGCGGTTGATTTTTGGTTGACTTTCCCAGATACGAAAATAGTGTCCGTCTTCACACGTGCCACGAATGATAACTGCTGACCCATGCAATTCTTTGTTGTATTTATGAACAACTTTAGTGCAACCACTTGGATCTTGACACTTTACCTTGTGAAGTAATTTATCCAGACACTGCTCAAACACAATATATTTGGACTCGTTCACAATGTTGGTAATAGAATCTCCATTGTGTTGCTCTAAAAACGATTGCTGGAAACTTTTTTCTGAACCATAAACACTTTCCTTTAAAGGTTTGCAGTTCCCATTTTGTCTTTGATCTACAGTTTCCTCCAATTTTGATTCCCCACTTAGCATAAATGAAAGAATGCTACTATGAGTATGTTCTTCTTCAATCTGTGAAGGTGGATGTGGGACATTGAACTCAATGAATGCATTTAGTGGATCTATTACTAATGCTTTCACCATATCCTCATTTGATGATCCTTCCTCGCGTTCGACGGGCATACATACTACAGGATTAGGGCATGCTGTTTCCTGAGGCTTTGCAGTTTCCACATTTGGGGTAGCATTAGCGAAAAGGTAAATATGCTGTACTTGTGAAACTGCAGGACCCCACTCAGTTTGTGTGGACTGATCAAGCATTTTTTTACTGGATGCAACACTTGGTGACATGCCACAAAGGAAGCAAACGGAGGAACCACCCTGACCATCAGTTTGGTTTTCTCGATTTTTTAAATCAATAATGTGCAATTCTTCAATTAGTAATCTACCTTCTGGGGGCTCTGGAAATATAGTGGGTACAGCCGTGCGCTTAAGTTTTTTCCGTTTACCCGTATTAACATAGCTGTCTTCGACAAAGTGAGTGGAACACATTCGGTACAAATCACAACGCTTCCCCTCCAGGATGATGTCTGCAAGGGCATCCAAATGTTGAAATGTTTGTCCTGTCTGCAGAAGCCATTCCTTTATTCTCTCAATGGAATTAGGAAAACCATGCAAAGTTACAGTTGGAGTGGTAGGTTTTCCTCCGGTCCTGTGGGGGCATTTTGTTATTATGCACTTGGGCATGATGATGGTATCTGCAGAAAGTTGGAAATAATTGAATAGCTTTAAAAAAGGCCTAATAAAATGCAGTGAAATTAGATAGATTACAGCAACAAATAACAGGAAAAAAGATTTACATTTTTATCTTTCCAAAATGTCCCAGTATTTATGTGTAACTGACTATACTTCAGGCTTGGTTCAGGCTTGGTTCACACTTGAGTTGCACAGAATTGCATGACTATGAAAATTACATTCCCTTTCAATGGTGCCTGTTCACATCAATGCAATGCGACTTTGTGAAAGGTACCTTTGTTACTTTTTTGTGATGCAGCATAAATTTGTGCCTCATAGACTTCAATGGAGGTGTACCAAAAACGCGTACTCCAGTTTGTAAATGTTGAACACAGATCCCAATGGAGAATACTGATTGTCACTTTAAGCAGGCTGCTAGCAGAATTCAGTACTACATAAAGCTTGTTGAAAGTCTGCTAGCAGCTTGTTTAACCACCTCAATACAGGGCACTTACACCCCCTTCCTGCCAAGGCCATTTTTCAGCTTTCAGCGCTGTCACACTTTGAATGACAATTGCGCGGTCACGCTACTCTTTAACCATGTGAAATTATCATTTTCTTCACACAAATAAAGCTTTATTTTGTTGGTAAGTAATCACTCTTTTTTTTTTTTTGGGAAAAAATAAAAAATCCAAAAGACCAAAAATTTTAGAAAAAATAAAAGGTTTTTCTTAGTTTCTGTCAGTAAATTTTGTAAATAAGTAATTTTTCTCCTTCACTGATGGGCGCTGATGAGGTAGCACTGGTAAGGTGGCACTTATGGGCACTGATAGCCAGCACTGACTGGATGCACGACAAGTCACATCCTATTTGTGCCTATGGAACAGTTCAAATCGGTGCGGCTCCAACTTGAACTGATTTGAAAAATGTCCCTGCACTATTTTTAGCGATTTTGTGTGGGACCTGCATTGACATCTGTGCATGAAATCGCACAGATATTGGCGAGATGCACATGAAATCGCAATGACCAACATCTTTTAAGCCACATTCAGTATGACCCAGGGCTTACGGGTGCTGCCATCGAAGCTAAAAATACCTGAATACATAAAATCAAAAACGTATGAACTTTTTTGAAAGAAGGGTGTGCATGACGTGCAAATGAGTGAACAGTACACAGGGAAAATTAGAATGGGACGCTGCATATTAAATGTAGTTAGACATAGTCAGGTATACGTGTTATTGAGGGATAATGGTAAAAAAAAACAAAAAAAAAAACCTCCTGTGCACTGCAATGTCAGACATTCTCCCATACGCACAATCTGACACGCTTGCTACTGTCACTGCAGAATATCCCATTTTGCCGTATGTCAGAAATCCCTTGCTGGTCACACAAACTGCTGAGATCTCTCACTACAGCACAACACAGTCAAAAATCCTGGAGGGTTTTGGGGGAAAACAGTTTGCTTTACTGAGAGCTGGGATCACACATGGCTATGCATCCTATGTTTAAAGCGTATGAAAATTCTAATATTTTGCTCCCTTTTGGTCTGTTAAATGTTCAATTTAAAGCGTTTTATTATATCTGTTCTACAAGTGCAAAAAAAAAAAAAATAGCTGTTCGTTTGACCAGAAAACTTGTGAGCTTATAACTTCCTGTACTCTCTGGACAGTCATCAATTAACAATGTTCCCTGCTATCTTTGCAAACTACAAAACACCTCCCCTGTTATGGAAAAGAGAAGGTGGTGTTATTGTAGTCCTACAATAGTCCTTGGGTGACAATGCTGCTTAGTAGAGTTGTCACGCTAGCACAGGAGGTGAAATAATGGAAGGATTACCAGGTTAAAATAAAAGGGAAAAAGTGTGAAAAAAGAAAAATGAATGCCGCCATTACATCTAAGGATCAGTAAGCTGCAATGCTACCACTTTTTGGGCTAAAGCTGGCCACACACCATACAATTTTCTTATTCAATTTTCTTTAGATTTACCTTCAACTATATAGAGCAAGGGCCTGTCTGACTGTATACACATTGAAGGTGTTTAGGTTTGACCTACTATTATATGGTTTTGGTAAAAAAAGTTGTACAAGAAAATTGTATAATGTATGCCTTAGATATGTTGTAATCTGGATAGTCGACTCTCCAAGAAAAGGGCAAATGGTAGGTCGCTAGCTTCTTCCCAACCACCCTTTTAGGATTGTCCATGTAATGCTAGATTGTGTTTGCATTCGTTCAGTGGCAGAACAGCCTATGTAGTGCTAAACTTGTGTGCTTTGTGTAAAGTGTATAGAAACCCAAGAACAAATATTGATCTTATATTTGATAGCTTGTTTTTTTTTCGGTTTCCCTTTTTTTTTTTTTTAACCTAATGATCCTGCCATTAACTCACTTCCTGTCCTAGGGTGACAACAGTACTGAGCAGCATTGTCACTCTGGGACAAGGAGTGTGTTACCACTACATAACACCCCCCTCTTTTGTTGTGTTTTGTAGTCCACAGAGATACAACCAAGCATTTATTTGGTAGAACAGATATAATAAAACATTTAAAATGGTATATTCAACAGATTAGTAGAGCAAATAGGAGGCAGGAAAGAAGTCTCTTCATTTACATAAAGAGGACTTTCACCTGTCTATCTCAATGCACATCCTTGCTGGTTTGTGTTGCTAGGTAGTGAAATGTTTTCCATCTTTCACTGGCTGTACCTGTCCACAGTCTGACCTAGACACGGAGGACCTCCTTACTGCATGGTATTTGATTGACATCCATTTCAGGATGGAACCAATGGAGGGAGTAGAGGAGGGTGAGCTCCGAATGAGTGGCTTGGCACGTTTGATGTGCACAGTCAGACAAGAAGCAGACTGGGGAGAGAAGTTTTGAACTTGCATTGCAGACAGAATCCCCAGTCTTATGTAATCCTGCACTGCACTGGTCACGTCCCCTGTCTATTCTTGCTCATGTCTTCAGATCCTGCTGTTCGCTTCACAGTGATAGCATAAAGGAAGATGGAAGTAGGCAGTCCCAGCCTGTGTGTTCCATCCTGCCTACACATCCCAGAATGCTTTGCAGTTACAGGCTCAATTTATCGGTTCGGGCAGGGGTAGGCAGCCTGGGGCCCTCCAGCTGTTGTGGAACTACATTTTCCAGGAGGCATTGCAAGGCTGGCAGTTACAATTACTCCCAGAGGCATGATGGAATTTGTAGTTCTGCAACAGCTGGAGGGCCCCAGGTTATCTACCCCTGTGTTAGAGCACTGAGTACTCACAGTACTTTATGTCCACGTTGTTCTCCCTAGTTACTAAAATCTCATTTCCTTTTTTCTACTAGCTCTGACACTTCCAGGAGTGTCAAGGCTTTGTATACCAAAAAGCTTGCAGTTCCAGGAAGTGCTGTACATGCTTAAAGGGACATGCTCATCAACTTAGTTTGTAGTCTCTCTCTATATAATTTTAAAAGTTTGCATTACTCACTGTATCTCCTTTTCCTATGCCCAAAACATTCTGGTTTCTTCTTTCACCTCTGACACTTCCAGGAGTCTCAAAGCTCTGTATGTAAGAGTTCATAGTTACTCCCTGCTCCTTTCCCTTGACCATGAGTAAAGATGGGCCCCGGGCGTGTTCGAAATCCCACGTGCCTAATACTGCCATAAAAGCGACACTGCACATGGCTAATCACAGGCAGTGAGACATTTTCCGATCTATGCAGCTGCGGACCTGGGAAGGTCTCACTGCCTGTGATTAGCCGGTCTTAGTGTTGGCTTCCTGGTAGACACATGGGATTTTTAACACGCCCGAGCCCATCTCCAACTATGGGGTTTAACAACTTTATGGGCAACTGAAAGGGAAATCTCGCCCTTTGACAGGGCTGATTACAAACAAACTTTTTTCACCTATCGTTTCCTGCTCACAACCCAGACTTAGGCCGACCATACACGATTCGAACCATTAATGGGCAGACTGAATGTACCAAGTTGATCGACTGATCAACTTGGGTATAACCAATGTGCCGGATTCTCTGGTGCTCATCGATGGGGCTGCTAAACATCCCTTAATACAGTGTTTCTCAAATCCAGTCCTCAGGCCCCCCCAACAGGTCATGTTTTCAGGTTTTCCATTATTTTTCACAGGTGATTTGATCAGTTTCACTGCCTTAGCAATTACCACAGCCGATACATCTGAGGGAAATCCTGAAAACATGACCTGTTGGGGGGGCCTGAGGACTTGATTTGAGAAACACTGCCTTAATAGAAAAAAGCATGTCGGGACCTCTTAAATATAAGATCTGGAATCAAAAAGACTTCAGATCTCATATTTACACAAAGAAACACCTTTAAAGGGGTTGTAAAGGTGTAATTATTTTTATTTATTTTTAAATAACAAACATGTCATACTTACCTCCACTGCGCAGTTCATTTTGCACAGCGTGGCCCCGGTCCTCGCCTTCTGGGGTCCCTCGACGGCTGTCCCGGCTCCTCCCTGCAAGAGTTAACCCCCTTTTGGGAAGCGCTCTCCAAAGGGGGTCAGCTTGCGGGTGCGCTCCTGTCTGATACAGTCAGTGGCCATAGCTGCTGAGTGTATCACTGCGGCTCTGCCCCCTGGCACGTCGCGTCACTGATTTGATTGACAGCAGCGGGAGCCAATGGCTTTGCTGCCATCAATCATCCAATGAAGAGCCCACAAGACCTGTCATAGAATGCATTAAGGTGAAAAAGTACAAAGCTTTACAACCCCTTTAAGAGCTATGAGAGGAAGTGACGTTTGGAGTCACATCCGCCCTCCCATGCTATGGAGCCAAGCGGGGGGCCATCTCCCCCTCAGTCGCCAGCCACGGGAGAGGACGCAATAGTCTCTGCCACTACCGGCGGGTGCATTAAGTGGCGTAGACAACCGGAGCGCAGCAGGAGGGGGGTGGGCACCTCTCCTGCCACAGATAAAAGTGATCTTGCTGCGAATCTGCCACGGAGGCCACATTTATCATAAAGAGAAATGCACAGCATTGCCGAAAATACTGGGGTTATGGTACCTAGCTGCTGCCATAACCCCAGTATTTAGCGTATAAGTACTAGCGTATGGGTACATCGTTTTGCGTGAAGTGGTTAAAGCACATTAAGACCTCTGGTGTTTTGGGGCCCGATACTAAAGTCTTGTTTTTTTAGTTTAACCACTTGAGACCCGCGCTATAGCCAAATGACGGCTACAGCGCGGACTTCCTTTGCCCGGACTACGTCTATTGACGTCGTCCCGTGCACAAGCGGCATGCGCGCTCTGTGATCGGCGAGTCTTTGAGACTCGCCTGATCACCGATCCGAGCAAGGGGCCGATCCCGACCCCTTATCACGTGATCAGCTGTCAGCCAATGACAGCTGATCATGTGATACAACGGAGCCGGTAATCGGCAATTATTCCTCCTTGCGCTGACAGCGCGAGGAGAAAAAAAAAGAGCCGATCACCGGCGGCCGTGATCGGGACATCAGTCCCGATCACGGCCAGCCCTGCCAGTGCCCACCTGCCCCCTGCCAGTGCCACCCAGCAGTGCCCACAGTGCCACCCAACAGTGCCCACAATCTGCCTCAACAAAGGTGCTGCACCCCAGTGCCACATATCCGTGCCCATCAGTGTCATCTACCAGTGCCCATCAGTGCCGCCCAGCAGTGCCACCTATCAGAGCCACCTATTAGTGCCCATCAGTCCCATCTATCAGTGCCCCTTAGTGCCACCCATCCGTGCCATCTTATCTGTGCCCATCTTTGCGCCTATCAGTGCCACCTTAACTATGCCCACCAGTGCAGCCTATCAGTGCCCACCAGTGCAGCCTATCAGTGCCCACCAGTGCAGCCTATCAGTGCCGCCTCATCAGCGCACTTCAATGAAGGAGAAAAATGACCTGTTTGCAAAATTATTATTTTTTTTGCATCTTTTTTTGTTTGTTTAGCAAAAAATAAAACTCCCAGCTGTAATTAAATACCACCAAAAGAAAGCTCTATTTGTGGGAAAAAAATGATAAAAATTTCATTTGGGTACAGTGCTGTATGCCCACGCAATTGTCATTCAAAGTGCATCAGCGCTAAAAGCTGAAAATTGGTCTGGGCATGAGGGGGGTTTAAGTGCAAAGTAAGCAAGTGATTAAAAAAAACAAACGTGTTATAATTACCTGCTCTATGCAGTGGTCTTGCACAGAGCAGCCCAGATCCTCCTCTTCTTAGGTCCCTCGCCGGCGCTCCTGGCCCCTTCCTCCTGCCGAGTGTTCCCACAGCAAGCAGCTTTCTATGGGGGCACCTGAGCCAATGCTCTGTAAGTCCATTCAGACACCGAGCCATGGCTCGGCCTCTCCTCATTGGCTCACTGACTTTGATTGACAGCAATGGGAGCCAATGGCGCCCCACTGTGTTTCAGCCAGTCAGGAGGGAGAGTCCCGGACTGCTGAGTCTCTCGTGCAACATCGCTGGATCATGATGGGAATAAAATAAATATTAGGGGGCTGCTGCTCACAGAAGGATTTTTATCTTGATGCATAAAGATAAAAAAGCCTTCTGCCTTTAGAACCACTTTAAGTTGGGTACAGACAAGTAGAAATTCTTGTTGAAAGAAAGTTCATTTTCAGCCACAGTTGATGAGAAAATTCTAAGTAGCAGAATGGAAAATGTTTCATGAGGCTGCGTTCATAGTAGTGCGAATTGGATGCAGGTTTTTTTCTCTCCATCCAATTCGCATTATAGGAGATTGTGACCAGCAACACATCTCCAGAGCGGCTGTGGAGCGAATTGCACAGGAGTCCTGTGTGTCTTTGGCTCTGTTTTAGGTCTGAATTCAGGCAAAAATTTGGCCCAGATCGGTCCCTGAAATAGAGAACAGGGATGGACAGGACCCCTGCTGTCAGACGCATCTGTTTGTTTTGTGTGAACCCAGCCTGAATGTATGAATTTCTAACAGTGTATGTGGTTTTCGATCAGCAAAGTCCATTTGTTCCAAAATCAAAATTTCAAACAACTTTTGAGCAGCATTCGACTGTTCTGAGAAGTTTCATAGGAATACTTAAAGAATTTTCATTTGAATTTCTGCCAGTGTACACCCACCTATCTTGAGTGTTGTTAATGGTCACATAAAGGCCTAACTCACACGGGCACTGTCACCTAGTCACCTTGTCAACTAGAGAACATTTCTAAAAGAATGTGATGTTTTCACAATGGTACCATTGACCTGTGTTGACTTGGGGTCAGTCTAGCTGCTTTTAGAGAACATAAGAATTCTGTGCATTCAGGATATAATTAGGGAACACAGTTAAACTCCTTTGATCGCCCCTGATATTAACCACTTCCCTGCCAGTGTAATTAGTACAGTGACAGTGCATTTTTTTTTAGCATTGATCAGTGCCACTGGTCCCCAAAAAGTATAATTTAGGGTCCTTTCACACGGGGCGGATCAGTGCTGAAAAACTGACAGGCGGACCTGAACGGATCGTCCGTGTGAAAGGGGCCTTAGTGTCAAATTTATCTGCTGCAATGTTGCAGTCCTGCAAAAAAGAACAGGAGAAAAGGACATGGGGGCCAGAGGAGAACAGGGGGGAGGCGGAGAAGGACACGCAGGGTGCTGGGGGAGGAGCACACAGATAACAGCTGGGAATGATCAATGCAGCGGGGAACAGCTGTGAACTCCGATCTCCTTTGTATACGTTTTTAGCCGATAGCCATGGGAGGGTGAGAAGAAGTGCCCTACCAACACTGTCCACTGCCCCAACCCACTCCTCCCAAAAAAGCATTGTGAAAAAAAATTAAAAATAAAATGTAAAACAAAATTAAAAACAATTATAAAAAAAAAAAAAAAATACTGACACCATCCACTGCCACATACCACCAACCCCTTCCCCAGAAGCACTGTAAAAAAATATTGAAAAAGTGATTTAATCGGTTCCCGACTGGCACACGCCGATGTACATCAGCAGAATGGCACGGCTGGGCAGATGGGTGTACCTGTACGTCCCTTTGAATTTACCGCCGTGCCAACGCCTGTGCACCGCGTGGGGGTCGCGTGGACTCAATGTCCGCGGGGATACTCGCGATGTCTCACGGAGAGGCATAACGGGGAGATGCTAATGTAAACAAGCATTTCCCCATTCTGCCTAGTGACAGTGCAACTGATCATAGCTCCCTGTGATCGGGAGCAATGATCAGTGATGTGTCACACATAGCCCATCCCCCCCCCCCCCTACAATTAGAACACATCCCTAGGACACAACCCCTACAGCACCACCTAGTGTTATCCCCTTCACTGCCAGTCACATTTACACAGTAATCAATGCAATTTTAAATCGCACTGATCGCTGTATAAATGTGAATGGTCCCAAAATCGCGACAAAATTGTCTGACGTGTCCATCATAATGTCGCAGTCACGATAAAAATAGCTGACCGCCACCATTACTAGTAAAAAAAAAATATATATATATATTAATAAAAATGCCATAAAACTATCCCCTATTTTGGCGCTATAACTTTTGCGCAAACCAATCGATATACGCTTATTGTGATTTTATTTTTATACCAAGAATATGTAGAAGAATACGCATCGGCCTAAACTGAGGGAAATATATATATATATATATATATATATATATATATATATATATATATATATATATATATATTTATTTATTATGGGGGATGTTTTTTATAGCAAAAAGCAAAAAAAAATATTTTTCAAAATTGTCTCTCTTTGTTTATAGCGCAAAAAATAAAAACCAGTGATCAAATACCACCAAAAGAAAGCTCTTGTGGGGAAAAAAAGACGTCAATTTTGTTTGGGAGCCACGTCGCACAATTGTCAGTTAAAGCGACGCAGTGCCGAATCACAAAAAGTGCTCTGGTCTTTGGCCAGCCAAATGGTCCAGGGCTTAAGTGGTTAAGAAAATATTTTGCCGCGGGTGGATGGGTTGTGGGCGCGATGCACCACCGCCTTGAAATTAGTTTTTTTGGAGGTTGGGGGGTCAGTTATACATGCGTTTCTACAAGCATTTAAAGTACATGTTCTTAGATTCAGATTTTTGGATTCAGTGTTACAGGTCTGAAAGCAGCTCATATTTACGCATGGGGCCTTTGTAAATGGCCACATTGAAAACAATGCAGCTGAATTCAGATCCATATTTATAGAGAAAAAAAAAAAAAAAAGCAGCGCGGTGTGAATGAAGCCCATTGATTTAACCATTTCTTAAAACATCTACAACAAGGGTCTCAAACTAGGGTCCCTGCAGCTGTTGCGAAACTACAAGTCCCATGATGCCTCTGCCTGTGGGAGTCATGCTTTTAACAGTCAGCCTTGCAATGCTTCATGGGAGTTGTAGTTTTGCAGCTGGAGGGCTGCCAGTTTGAGACCCCTGATCTACAATCAAGGCATGCCATGAATGAGAACGGTCAGGCCATCAGATGGCTGGTGTCACAACTGATCACATGTGCAGCTACAGATCAGAGCCTAAGATAGCAGAGGTTTACCTGTAAACCACAGGAGGGCTTAGTTACACTTATAAATGAAGACAGGTTCATCTTCTGCACTATTATAGTGAACAGCCTCTACTCCTCGGAGTCCGGCTATCCAGCTACATCTTTTCTACTTCAGCCTCTACTCCTCAGTTTGCAGGCTCTAGAGATATGTGAAAAGTGTTAAATATATACTCACTGTACCTCCTTTTGTTAGGTCCACAATGCTCTCCCTGCTTACAGAAATTGCTTTATGTTTTTCCTTCCACCTCTGACTCTTCCGTGAGAGTCAGTGTCTCTACTGGCCTGAGTGCTCCCCTCCCCCTCACCCTTCCCCCCTCTCCCCCGGCCCTGACATCACAGTATTCCAGGCAGCTGCAAGAGGAAGTCTCACACTCACTGTAAGGATTGTATTGAATCTGCTATCCGGAGCACGCCTGTACTCATACAGTGACGCCGACTGAAATTCTATACAGGCAGTTAGGAAAGCTTTGCCTTATGTGACTTTTTAAACTCTGCTTGCAATTGTCATGTGCAATAAGCATGTGGTACATTGTATACTCCTTTTCTATGCAAAAAATAAATAAAAATGTGTGTGTATATATATATATATATATATATACACATACATATATACACACACACACACACAGGTCTGGGAAAAGATGTGTGGGAATTCACCCAAGATTCTCGTCCCTCACCTCAAAAATGAACAGTGTGTATGTGTATATATATATATATATATATATATATATATATATATATATATATATATATATACACACACACACACATATACACATACATACACACACACACACAGTGGGTTATTTATGAAAGGAAAATCCAATATGCACTGAAAGTGCAGTCGCTGTAGATCCGAGGGGGACATGCAAGGAAAATAAAAAACAGCATTTTAGCTTGCACATGATTGGATGATAAAATCAGCAGAGCTTCCCCTCCTTTCAGATCTACCCCTTCGATTTACAGCGACTGCACTTCCAAGTGCACTTGCAAAAGGATTTGCCTTTTGTAAATAACCCCCAATGTCCTCAGGCTACCGATTGTGCAAAGTGGGTCTCAGGCCCCCAGGCTGCTCACTCCTCAGTGCCCATCAAATGCAGCTTTGGTTCACACTATTGCGACGCGAGAACCCTGCGAATCAACTGCGGGTTCCTGCATCGCACCCGACACACACGACAGTTCACGCTGCCATATGCAAACTGCTGGGGAGTGTCATATGTTAACGACACCCCTATTTCAAATCGCACTGCGAACTGACAGGACATGAATAGGATTGTATATGTGTGAACACAAGTGCGATCCGATTCTGGTCCGAACAGAAAAAAGGGTCCTGTGTGTGTTTGGACTGAATGCAGTACGATATCAGCCACAATATCAGTGCACCACACAGACATTGCATGTAATTCACAGCGCCACTGCTGTTCAGATTACATGCAATGTCTGGCATCGCAATTGTGTGAATCGACACTTAACCACTTAAGCCCAAGACCATTTTCCAGCTAAAGGACCAAGCCCCTTTTTGCGATTCGGCACTGCGTCGCTTTAACTGACAATTGCGTGGTTGTGCGACATGGCTCTGAAACAAAATCGGCGTCCTTTTTTCCCCCCAGAAATAGAGCTTTCTTTTGGTGGTATTTGATCACTCCTGCAGTTTTCATTTTTTTGCGCTATAAAACTAAAAAAAGAGCATCAATTTTGAAAAAAACACATTTTTTACATTTTGCTATAATATCCCCCAAAAATATATAAAATATTTTTTTTTCCTCAGTTTAGGCTTTGGATTTGGGGTGTGTGGGGGAATTTCCCCTCCCCCTGTTTTTTGATTTTATTTTTTTCAAATTTATGTATAAACTTTTTTGGTCAGTATCTTATCACTAAATTTGCATTGTATAAATTGTGGTTGTTAAATATATATTTTCCTTTTTGTAATTTTTATATTTTGTACGCCAGAATTTGACTTTATTATATTGGTCTTCCTCGATTACTCATTTTCAATTTTTTTCTATTTTTGTTTCTTCAAATACCATAAGAATTTTTTTTACATTATATATATATATATATATATATATATATATATATATATATATATATATATATATAAATAAAAAAAATATAGATCCTTCTATTGAGTACTGCCTGACCTTCCCTTGATAGTTTGGTATAACTGTTCCATCTTATATTCGAGTATATTGCTGATTTCAGCAGTTGACAGCATATTTACTATCTGATTATATTATTCTTATTGTTTTTGCTGCCCCTGGCTTGTCGTCTTGTGCCTCGTTTGACGATATATCTCCCTTCGGGTGAACCAGATCGGTTTTTCGCCTCTTGGTGCCTGTATGGACGCCCCGGGCTCTGTATTGTGGAAACAGCACCCTTTACAGCATTTTCTGTGTTTATTTACACACGTTCTGTGTGAACTTTCCCACTCCCCTGCCCGGTATTTTTACTCCGGAGTATTCCATCTGAGTTTGCCCTGCTTTGTCATCGCTAGCATTTACGCCGAACACACTGTTGTGATGACGCATTGCCAGCCGCTAAGCACTCTGGGGATTGTAGGCTTAGGTTACTGAGTAAGCGGCCGCACAGAGAGTACTTGGTCCGCTCTCTATCGGCACTCACACTCGGCGCATGCGCGGTGTGACGTTGCCGGCGTCTACGCTTGAGCGCTGATAGAGTGGGGGGTATATAAGACCCTCCAGTTTGAGGCTGGTTGCTGGCTCTCTGGGGACGCCGTCCTGCACTTGGAAATAAGATTAGTCTTTGGCTGATTGTGACCCACACCTCTCTAGCCTTCCTTGCAGTTGATTCATTACATTTTTTGATTTTATATATATATTTTTTCTATTTGTAATATTAGGGGCCTTATTACTAAGCAGCTTGCTTACTGCATAGCCTTGTTTAGGCTAGGCTTTCATGTTGGATACCAACTACTGCCCCGGATTGGTGAACACACTCAAATACCTTTAATTAGGATTCAGGTGAGCTAATTTATGGATTATTTATTTAATTTCTTTGTTCCCCCACTTTTCAAGTGGTCCGCTTTTTTATGGTCATGCCTTTGAGGTACTTTATATCTTTGTGTGCATCCAGGCTGCTCGACTGTGTGCCCTCTTTACCTCAAACTTTTCTAAACTTTTGGCGTCCTCGATATGTAGTTTTCTACATTATCTTCGTTTATGGTATGTATGAGGTATATACATTTCTCCTGCATACCATCATTTTTCTTTTATATTTGGATTTCTTTATTAATAATTTATGTTGACCGGCTTCTCCTCTACCCCCTGCAGTCACCATTGGTGATACATAGGGCTGGATGTTTCATTCCTTTTTCCCCCTCTTGGGATAGTCTCATCAATTGTGGGTCTGTGGATAAGCCAGGGGTATGTATTTAATTTAATTCTAATTGATACTTTTTTACTAAATTCGAATTTACTTTTGTCTATTTCTAACATTGATTATTAGTTTATACGAATTACCTTGACTAAGGTAACAGGCGGTATTCAATTAATTATCACTTTTAAAATAATTGTTTGTTATCTATTACTATCCATAGTTGTTGTTCGTCTTCCTTTGGGTCAAAAAAATAAAAATAAAAAATGGTTCCCCTGAAGAAGCCATGGTAATGGCGAAACATGTTGGAACTTTGACCAGCGATCACATTTCAACCATATCACATTGAGTAGACGACTATTTTATTTCTTGTATTGTGGTGTGTCGTGTATTGTTTTTGATAATACATATTTTTATGAACAATTGATTTTCAAATAAAGCATTAATGTTAAATTTGTATGTTTTGTATCACACTCCATTGTCTCCAAGTATGGTAATTTATGTCATACTTTATTACTATTAGGCACCGTAATAATCCCCCTTTCCTCAGATCCACATTTTTTGTCTTGTAATTTGGGATGAGGTGCCCTATTAATTAGATCCTCTCGCCGAACTTCCCCTTTTCTGTATTCTTCTACATATTTTTTGATAAAAAAATAAAAATAAAAATCTCAATAACCGTATGATTGGTTTGCGCAAAAGTTATAGCGTCTACAAAATAGGAGATAGTTTTATGGTATTTTTATTAATAATTTTTTTTTAATAGTAATGGTGGCGATCAGCGATTTTTATTGTAACTGCGACATTATGGCGGACACGTTGGACAATTTTGACACATTTTTGGGACCATTGGCATTAATACAGCAATTAGTGCAATTAAAAATGCACTGATTACTGTAAAAATGTCACTGGCAGTGAAGGGGTTAACCACTAGGGGGCAGTGTAGGGGTTAAGTGTGTGTTTTTTTTTAACTGTAGGGGGGAAGTGGCTTGGCGTCTGACGTCACTGATAGTCTTTCCCTATAACAGTTGATCTGTTACCGGTGATCGGTGACAGGCTCAGTAGGAAGCATGAGGAGAGGTTTGTTTACACTTACCTCTCCTCGCTCTTCAGCTCTGTAACCTGATTGCGGGACACCGGTGGCGATCGGGTCCGCGGGTCCCACGGCCTTTTTCTCTTTATTAAATTTTTTTTTATAAAACTTATTTTTCCAAACAAAGGAAAAAGACATAAATCACAACAACAATTACAAATCATTTCATCAACTACGTATCTAACACAACAGGCAGAGTGACATAACATACTAGTTGCCGCTGGCCCGCCTGCCCAAATCCCCCACCCAAAACCCTTCGCTTCGAACACGTGTTGCCGACCCCAGCCAACCCAATCCTGGTTGGCTGGAAGGAGAGTGGCGGAGATCGCCAGGGACAGGAGAGAGAAAGAGAAAGAGGGTCCCATCCAGATATCGCCCCCCCTGAAGGGGGTATCAGGAAGACCCCCCCCAATCCCCTCAAGCATAGGCCAAGCGGATGAGCGTTGGATCTATCCCTCAGGGGGATAGCCGATGTCCTTCAACCAGGGATTCCATAACTCCTTAAATTTTTTTAAATTATTTTGTCTAATAAACGTCACTCGTTCACACCAAATTGTGGAATTGATAGCATTTACCCATGCTTGTAGTACTGGAGGATTTTTTGCCTGCCAGTTTATCGCGATTAACCGCCTAGCCTGGTACAGGCACCTTAATATAGATGTCCTTGTTACAGAGGGAATTCTACCCTCCTCTATAATCCCCAATAGACAAGTCTTGGCTTCTGGTTTCAAGGTGGTCTTAAAAGTCCTGTTTATTCTATGTACAATTTCTATCCAGTACCAGTACAATTTTGGGCACTTCCACACCATATGGAGAAGATCCCCTAGTGCCCCACATCTGGGGCAATCATCGTTGGGTTTTCTGCCTATTTTCCACATCTTTTTAGGAGTATGGTATGCCCTATATATAAGAAGCAGGTGGGACATGCGCTGTGATGGGGATATAGACACCAGGCTCCCCTGTGCTAGTATCTCATCCCATTGCTCCTGCGTTATAGGTCCCAGGTCTTCCGGCTATCCCCTCCTGCTCTTATCGAGTCCCTCCCCCTTCAAAATTCTGTCCTTGAGTTTTATATATAGCCTAGAGATCTGGCCTTTTGCTTGCTTTCGATCAATGAGTCCCTGAAGCAAGGGGATCTCAAGCCTCTCAATGGCAAGTGACCCATACTGCGCTTGAATCCCATGTCTCAGCTGCAAATATTTATAGAACGTCTTATTGGAAATACCAATTCCTGTCTAAGATCTTCAAAGGATTTCATAAGATTCCCCTGATATAGTTGCACTAACCTACTAATCCCCCTCCTCTCCCATTCCAGAGACCTATCTATACTATTTAGTTCAGCCAATTCTCCATAATACCATAAAGGGGTATAGTCAGTCACTCCCGCATAACCCATAAGTTTCTTGGCTATCTGCCACACTTTCCTCGCCAAAACATTAGTGGGGCATTTATGAGCAAATGAATTGGCTTCCAAAACTTCAACTAACGATTCATGATGCGCTTTATCAATCATCAATTTATGATTTGGACATCTGCCCCCTTTGAGCCCAGCCCCAGCTAAATGTTGGAGCTGGGCTGACAAGAAATATGTTCTCGGGTGTGTTATCGCTGCTCCTCCCCTCTCAGCGGGGAGCTGCAGTGTCTGTAGCCGAATCCGAGCTTGCCCCTTCTTCCAGATTAGTTCTCGAAATAACGATTCCAACCTGTTGAACCACTTCTGATTGATCCAGATTGGGGAGTTATGCAGAATATATAGAATGTGTGGCTGCCAAATCATTTTTATTAAATTGCAGCGCCCCGCCACAGAGAGGGGGAGACAACACCAATTATTAACCTTCTGCTTCAATTTCGCTAGTAGTGGTACTAGATTCTCCTCAACATACTGGTTTACTACTCTAGAGATCCAAACGCCCAAGTACTTTAACTTGGGCACCACTTCTAAACCCGAAACTATAGGCGGTGTTAAATCTCCAGGTCCAGACAGCGGCAGGAAGGCTGATTTACTCCAGTTGATCACTAAACCTGATTGTTGCCCAAACTCCATCATCTGCACTACATTATTCAAGGTAGAGCCCATATCCCCAATAAAAAACATTACATCGTCCGCGAACAGGGCAATTTTTTCCTCCTCCAGTCCGCATCGGAATCCCTGGATGTCCGGGCGCGATCTTGTCAGGACAGCCAGGGGTTCCATAGCCAACACGAACAGGAGGGGAGACAGCGGGCACCCCTGTCTCGTCCCCCTTTCCAAGTGGAATATATCAGAGAATAGAGTCCCCATTTTAATCTTTGCCCTGGGTCCATTAAAAAGTAATTTTACCCATTGAATAAATAAAGGGCCAAAACCAAAACGCTCCAATACTCCCCATAGATAGCCCCATTCCAAACTATCAAAGGCCTTGGTAGCGTCTAGAGCTAATTTAGCACCTGATCCTTCATTATCTCTAGGTATTTGTAAATTTAGAAAGACTCTCCTAATATTGGTGCTGGTTGCCCTGCCCGGGATAAACCCGGACTGGTCTGGGTGTATTAATTTGTGAATATAATTATTTAAACGGGTCGCTAGGGCCTTGGCTAGTATTTTTACATCGGAGCATAGCAAGGATATTGGCCGATATGATGAAACCTCCTGTTGGTCCTTCCCCTCCTTAAGTATTAAAGTAACATTGGCCTCCAACATTGAAGCGGGGAGCTCTCCCGCCTCCAATGCGTGATTTAACGTTTCCAGTGGTGCCGGCAGCAGCTGTTCACTATATCGTTTATAAATTTCTATTGGTAGCCCATCAGGGCCAGGAGATTTATAGTTGGGCATGCTGGTCATTGCGCTTTTTAACTCTTCTAGGGTAAGTGGTAGATCAAAGCTCAATTTTTCCTGATCTGATAAAGTTGGAATTGCTGTCTGATGCAAAAAATTTATAGCCAGGCAATCATGGTCCCGTATAGTTGATTTATATAGGTTTTTATAATAATCACCAAGTGCCTTCATAATCTTGGGAGGTCTAGACAAGATCACCATTCTGCATTTTAATTGCCTGTATTGCTGTAGAAGGGCTATTAGATTGAACCAAAAGGGAGACAGCTCGACCCACCCTCTCTCCTTCACCAAAGTAGTGTTGGTGTTGGAAAATACGTCGATTCTCCGCCTTTTTCAAAAGTGCCATTTTATATATTTGTTGGCTATCCACCCAAGCCTTCTGCTTCCCGGGCCATGGATCCTCTACGTACGCTCTCTCAGCCTGGATAACAATTTCTTATTACCCTCTTTTGCTCTCGGGTTTTCCTCCTTATTATTGCAATTTTCTGTATAAGTATTCCTCTAATAAAGGCTTTTAGGGAGTCCCAAACTATTCCAGGCGCAGCTGTCCCTCTGTTGTTTTGAAGAAATTCCGTAATCCGGCCCACCGGGGAGTTAGAGCTGCCAATCAGTTCCAACCAAGCGGGGTTTACTCTCCACTCCCCGAGGCATGCTCTCTCTCCCATGCTCACAGTAATAGATAGGGGGAATGATCTGAGATCCCCCTTACCCCATATTCTATATCTAGTACCAACCCTGATGCCTCCTTGTTCCCCAAAACCATGTCTATTCTTGATAGAGTCTGGTAGGTACTAGAGAAACAGGAGTACTGCCTATCCTGAGGATGTCGCATACGCCAGAGATCGTTCAGTCCGATTTCTGATAGAAATCCATATAATCGACTTGTTCTATTCCCAGCCGGACAAGGGAATCTGTCCAAGCACTTATCTAAAGTTTCATTAAAGTCTCCGGCTATTATCCATGGGACACCTGGTTTACCCAAGCTAAACGTAAGAAATGTGTACATAACCTCTAACTTAAAGCGGAGGTCCACCCTAAAGTGGACCTCCGCTCATCGGAACCCTCCCCCCCTCCGGTGCCACAATTGGCACCTTTCAGGGGGGAGGGGGGTGCAGATACCTGTACAGTACAGGTATTCTGCACCCACTTCCGGGATAGCTCTCTGCGGAAAGGGGCGTATATTACGCCCCTTTCCGCAAGCCCCGCCCCTTTTCGCAAGTGCCCTGCTGCCTGCTGGGAAAACACACAGATCCCAGAGGCAGCGGGGACCGTCCTTATTGCGCAGCGCGGCTCGCGCATGCGCAGTAGGGAACCGGAAAATGAAGCCGAAAGGCTCCATTTCCTGATTCCCATACCCAAGATGGCGGCGGCAGCACCCGAGAAACGATCTACAGATCGGCTTCGGGTGCCGACATCGCGGGCGCGCTGGACAGGTAAGTGTCACTATTTTAAAAGTCAGCAGCTGCAGTATTTGTAGCTGCTGGCTTTTAAAAAAAATAAAACGCGGAGTCCCGGCGGACTCCCGCTTTAAAGGGAGGGGGTATGTAAATATTGGCTAAGACGTATTCTTGCCCACCAATCAGGCAATATAGAAAAACAAACCTCCCCTCCGCATCAATGTGGGACTCTTTACATAAAAAATCTGTTCCCCTCCATACTAGCACACTCACACCCCGAGAGTACGACGAATGGAAGGCATGGTAATATGCCTGGAATTTCCGATTATTTAACTGGAGGGCCGTGATTGGAGTTAAGTGGGTCTCCTGCAAGAAAAGCAACCCAGGTCCTCTTCTCTCTGTCTCCAACATCACAGCAGCTCTTTTATTTGAATCTCCCAAGCCCCTCACATTCCATGAGGTTATATTCAACCTACTCATCAGCTCCAATAATTGCTAAACCCAGGGGAGAGAGAGGGCGGGGGGGGGGGAGGGGACGACACCCTCTCCCCCAACACCGCCCCCCGCCACCTCCCTGGTACTCACAGCATGTGTTCGAAGACCCGCCCCTCTACCCCGACCCCCCCAATCCCGCCCGTCAGAGCATCCCCTAGGGGTCTCAACGTGCCTCGTGATTACAGGGTAGGGGTTAGCTGGGATGGGTCCGCTCCACCGGACACCGCCGGGGATCTTTCGTCAGTCTGGGTCAGCAGCGGAGCCCACCCCGCTCATCCGCGTGTAACTTCGTGTACTTCCGTACACCTTCGTATTCCCGCTCGAAGTCTCGCGATGTCCCGAATCGTCTGCAGGATCTTCCTCGGGTAGTTTCGGCACTCTCCGACAGCGCCCGTTAGGATGGGCAGTGATAGGCGCTTTCCGAGTCCACGTGTTCAATGCAGAGCTACAACGAAAAAAATCAGGCAGCGGAGGTGATAGCCACCTAAAGGTTTACATTCTCCAATCGAAGAGCGGAGGCAGAGAGCTCGGGCACTCACATCTCGCTATCTCACTCCCACCTCCATCTGGCCACACCCCCCGGCCACGCTCGCCATGGGTCCCGCGGCCTTGGTCACGGAGCTCAGGACTGGGTCACGACGCACTCGCGACCCACAGCTGGGCACTTAAAGGGTAACGTACCTGTACGTGCTTGTGTCCAGCCATGCCATTCTGCTGATGTACATCAGCGTGAGGCGGTCCTTAAGCAGTTAAAGAGGAATTAAAGCTTTAATAAAAATAAAAATAGTCCCTGCAAGGCAAAAGCATAATGAGCTAGTATGCATAGCATGCTAGCTCATTATGAATAACTTACCTGAGATTGAAGCCCCCCGAAGCGAACCTTGTCGTCATCCTCCAATACCGCCATGATACCCGGAGTGACTTCCAGGTATCGCGGCTCCGGTGCTGTGACTGGCCGGAGCCGCGATGATGTCACCACCGCACATGCGCGTGGGAGCCACCGCTAATGGCATGATTGCCATTAGCAGCGGTATGCTTAGTGCGCCTGCGCGCTGCTGTCATTTTCAAATATCTCCTAAACCGTGTAGGTTTAGGAGATATTTCTTGGACCTACAGGTGAGCCTTAATCTAATCTTACCTGTAGCTTGAAGTGGTCTGTAAGGGTTTACAACCACTTTAATAATGCCTAACAAATGCAGCCAGATAAGTGCAGCAGGATCAGTGCCCCCAGAAGCAGAGGCATGCAGCCTTACCAGTGCCAACGGGGTCAGTCCGCCCCGGGTGCCACATATTGGAGAGGAGAGGTAGTGTAATTTCAGTGTGCCTGTCCTCCCCTCCAGCGTTCCCTGTAACAAAGCCCCACCTTCTATAATACACACCTGTGACACCGGATTGTTGCGCCTATCACTGGACTCTGGGAGGCAGAACCTTGTTACAGGGGCCGCTGGAGGAGGAGGATGCCACCCCCCCTTCTCCAATGCGTGGTACTCTGTGCCAACAGGGTCAGTCCGCCCCGACACCTGCCCTTCCCTTTCCCTCAGTGTCTTTCAGGACAGCCACCATGAGACACACTGGCTCCTTCCTTCCACAGGAAACACTGCAACAGCCATCTTTAAATTCACAGCTTCCCCTGCCGGCCCTTCAGTTATCAGTATTTACTCTGGCAGGAAACACTGCAGGGAACCAGGCTGGATAGCCAGGTAGGCTGAGGGAGAATAGATCCTGTAAAGAGGTTGGGGACTCCTGGGATCACATACATGTTGGGGGCACATACCTGACTGCGATTTCTCGTACACCAGCCCATCTTCCCTCGAGCGCAGGGGGCCCATTTTTCAGATCCTCAGTGGTGGTGCAGGGGAAAAAGATCCCTCTCACAAAGTGTGGCAGTGATGGAGCACGAACGGGCCGAGTGGTAGGCGACTTAATTTGTGGTGGGGGGCAGACACTACCCCTCATAATGCGGCTTTTCCAGTTCTGGCCGTGGACACTGAAAACGGACTAGGCAGCGGCAGGCTCTAGTCACCATATTGCAGGATGTCAGAGGCAAAGCGCACTGGCCACAGCGACGCCAGCTCTAGTCATTCAAAGGAAAGGAAAACCTGGGCAGTAGGGCATTTCATTTTTTCAAAGATGCGATTTTCATATGACTTTGCTAACGCCCCGAGTCTCAGTGATGTAAAAGATATATATGCCAAATTTCAAGAATATTGGATAATATTTAGGGGTTGCACATATTGATCACTTTTTATCAAAGCAAAGTCTGTGGGCTTCACTTGATAAGTCATATACAACAAAGCTGGATGAAGAAAGTCCCGTTCAAGGCTTTCTAGATGAACGAGTGAAAATGGATAACTACATCCAAAATGTCCTAAAAGACGGAAGTAATCCAAGAGAAGACTACAAAGAGTAATTACAACTGTCACTCCTGTACCTTAGAGGTTGGTCTAAAAACTACTTCAGTTTCAGGATCCCAGGGGCACTGCATCAAGCAAGGTGGATGGCAAAGGCAATATATGCACTTAAAATTGTCCTCTTCACTAAACAGTTGAATATTCCTCAATGACAATTGGAAGGAATGAAAGGGGTTGCACATTTTGTCACCATCATATATGTTCGCTTTTGGCATGAGGCAATTGTAAGTCGATGGGTTCCAAAGAATGATTTGGATATGTTACAGCTTTTGAGCATTAACCTAGATGCAGACGTCAAAAAATGTGTTCACAGTTGCTAAGAGACACCTTTGGTATCTGTCAGAAACAAATGTAGGATTGGCTTTTTTGAACGAACATATTACTCAGGCTGTTAAGGAAAATATGACTAAAAATTTAGAAACCAAACCTGCAAAGGAAAAGGAAGTAAAACGATTAGAGGGTAAAAACATGGTTTTTGAAGAAAAAGACCTGAGCCATTTCGTTGCTAATAAAACAAAGACATTCTTCGAAATGATTGGAATCCACAACGTGACAGAGTACAAGAGATTGCATCGTTCAAAGTTGATTAATATAGCACGTTTTGCCTATCATATTACCTATTAATCTTAGTGTATAGTTTTAATAGTATTTTAAGTTTGTGATTTCAAATTTTCCCAATAAAAGGAATCAAAATTGAAAATCATAATTTTTTGCCTACTTTTACAAAACAGATCAAAGTGTGCAATCACTAAATATTATCCAATCTTCTTGAAATTTAGCATATATATTAATATCTTTTAGATCACTCGGGCATAAGCAAAGTCTGCAAAAATTTTACAGTTTATTTTTTTCCATTAGAAAATGAAAACACCCTACTGGGCAGGGATTCCTCCTTACTTTACTTCTCCTCACCGAATAGCTGTTAGGGTGGGGGTTCCCTCTGGGTGGTCAGAGGAGTGGGAGACTCAGGCTCTGGGAGTAGAGCTTGCAGAGTCCCTGGGTGTGTTCCCTACACTGGCTAAGGGGGATCAGGGTCGCATCAGCTGCTAACTCAACTTCAATGTTCTTATGTATTTCAGAAAGTCCCAGAGAAATCAAAGTACCACCATAGCTCCAGAGGCAGCTCTCTAAATAGGCAAAGTAGGCAGTGGTCATCAACCCTGTCCTCAGGGCCCACTAACAGCCCAAGTTTGCAAGATAACTGAAATACATCACAGGTGATATAAATTTGCTGCTCAGTGATTGCAGTATTCTAGTCTGCATCTCCCCAAGGTAATACATAAAACCTGGCCTGTTAGTGGGCCCTGAGAACATGGTTGATGACCACTGGCCTAAGGCCTTGCACTCACAGGAGCCTCGCACCCATTTACTTTGCCTAACATATGTGAGAGACAATGTCCCTGGTCAGTGTCCCCGGGCAGGCGGGGTAAGCGGGTATAGCCATGCAGGTTCCAGCTGGGCCAGCTGTAATATCCCCCTCACACAGAGAACTGCACATGATCACTACCGTCCTCTTAGCCTTCTCTGAAAGCTGGCACCAGAGCTGGAAAGAGGGGTGGGCGGAGGCGGCACCGGATTACATAGTAGGTGAGGTAAAAAAAAGACAAGTCCATCAAGTCCAACCTATGTACGTGATTATATGTCAGTATTACATTGTATATCCCTGTATGTTGTGGTCGTTCAGATGCTTATCTAATAGTTTCTTGAAACCATCAATGCTCCCCACAGAGACCACCGGCTGTGGAAGGGAATTCCACATTCTTGCCACTGTTACAGTAAAGAACTCTCCATGTAGTTTAAGGTTAAACTTATTTTCTTCTAATTTTAATGAGTGGCCACGAGTCTTGTTAAACTCCTTCCATGAAAAAGTTTTATCCCTATTGTGGGGTCACCAATATGGTACTTGTATATTGAAATCATATCTCCTCTCAAGCGTCTCTTCTCCAGAGAGAATAAGGTCAGTGCTCACAACCTTTCCTCATAACTAATATCCTCCAGACCCTTTATTAGCTTTGTTGCCCTTCTTTTGTGGTGGAGATTTTGAATTCCATATTTATATCAAGGAGCTCCAAGGGAACCATTGCAAGGGCTCTAATTAAATTGCCATGCCCCATTGAATATTTTATATTATATATATATATATATATATATATATATATATATATATATATATATATATATATATATAAACACAAGGGATATAGAAGGCCTACCAGAAAACCCCACCTAAGCACCAAGTCTGACCTCAAACAGGTCAGCAGCAGAAATGAAACAATGACCTTTTGAGAATATACAAATATATCAAGGTAATATACAGCTGCTGTTTAAACTGTAAAAACTAAAAATCTCGAAGAGTTAGTAAAAAATTAAACGCAGTCCAAAAACAGAGTAAAATTACTAAAAACAGCACTAAAAAAAGAAATAAAAAAAATCGGAGATTAGTCCAATTGTAATAGTCTAAAATACAGTCCCATACACTTTGCACTCAAAATCACTTATATAGTAAAGTGATATATAGTTCAAATGAGGGGTAGGTAAGGGCTGAAAACCACAGGGTTCATGCTTAAGGGTGCACCTGTCAACAGATATGCAATTCACCACGTGCTGCACTCTCCCCCAGGGGGGCAAACTCACCAGAAAAACCTGGGTAGAAAGGCACTCAAACAGATCATATAGACCATTAGCCACGTCTTATTTCCTCATCCTCCTCATATATCGCCAGATTTGCAAGGGTTAAGACTTTTCTCATCAAATAGATACCAGTGTGATCCACATAAGGAAAATCCTCCTATTTCCTCCTCACCATATTTTACCGGTAATGTGGGGGTTAACATAAAAGGCAAAACAAATTCGCACAGAGTAATACCTTTTATTTAAACACAATTTCCCATGCAAATAAAATCATCCCTTAGGTAAAAGCTGCGTACATCACACAAAACAGTAACAAACATCAATGAATCAAAATATGCAGAGGGAGCTTTCGCTATACTCAGCTTTCCAGAAGCACTTTTGTCCTGCAGGAAATATCTCCCAAATGCCGGTTAGAGCTTGGAGGGCTGTGGAGCACCGCCTGAGTATCGTGTAAGCCACGCCCTGACCTAACAGTACCCAACACTAGAATACAGGGGTCCCCAAACAAGGGACCCACCATACTGGGAAAGGGAACAACCTTACTATCCAGGCCCAAGGAGGGACAGACAAGAGAGGGTGTAGAGCTGGACGAAGGATCCAGGAAAAGGAGAGAGCAGGACTAACAGGCATTTTTTAATCTAACAGACACTGTTTTAACACACAATGGCACCAATATTTTAAATTTAGGCCTTAAATGTGGCCTGAAGAGAGCTATTAATAAATTTGATGTGTTTATCGATATACACCGGTATATGAGGAAAGTCAACATGAAAAAATACTATTTAAACAAAAACTCTCAACCAGTGATGAATTTAGCCTCTGTTTCAGTTGATAGCGGATTGTGGAATAAATCCCTGTTCAATCCCTTGAATGGAGCAAATCAATACGTAGATGTGTTTAAAGGTTTGGTTTTACGAGATCTGGAGAATGTAATCCCAAAAAAAGGACGTTAATCCATGTTATATACAGGCTGGTATAGAATCACTGGAGAAGAGAAATGATATTGTGATTAGACCAGCGGATAAGGGTGGAGCAGTGGTCTTATTAACGAAAGAGTTTTATAATAACCAATTGTTGGGGATGTTGTCAGATCAGGACACTTACACAAAACTGGACAGAGATCCTACATCACAGTATGACTCTCCGTCAAAGAAAAGAGGTACCTTCTTCAGAGTTTTAGCAGGATACCCACTATGTATACGTTGCCAAAGATCCATAAGGATCTACAATCCCCTCCAGGGAGACCCATCGTGAACGGAATAGGATCCTTATCTTAAAGGATGGGACAGTATTTGGATTCATTCCTGGAGGAGAGTATAATACGGACCAAAGTATATCTGAGAGATACAAAAAGTTTATTACAAACACTACAGAGTGTGGATCTCACCTCTGTAGAGGAGGTTTATTTGGTTACAGCGGATGTTTCATCACTCTACACAGTCATTCAGCATGATGGCGCTTTCCTTGCATTGAACTGGGCTCTCAGTCTCAGAGGGATGATCTAGCATTTAGCCTGAAAGTATTCTTGAGGAATGCCTAGACTTGTTTAGGACATAATTACGTCTGGTATAATGGCTCATTCTACTCCCAAAACCGGGGTGTTGCGATGGGTGCTAAATTTGCGGCAAGTATCGCAAACCTGTTTATGGGCGAGTGGGAGGACAAAACATTTTTTTCGATGAGAAGACCACAACTGTTGATGTATAAGAGGTACATTGATGACCTCTTTTTTATATGGGCCGACACTATCACTTCACTACAGCAATTTCTGGATCTACTAAGTTTAAATACAAACAACTATTTTTAGACAGGGAAATAAACTGGCCACCTCTGTATCTTTTAAACCAACTGATGCTAATAGTTATATTCCTGTACAAAGTGGCCACCATCCTATGTGGCTAAGGAATATCCCCAAAGGACAATTTACCCGCATCAGGAGGAATTGCACAGATATTAGTGATTTCCACACACAGTCAATGGGGATTAAGAAGAGATTTACGTTAAAGGGGTACTCTAAGGATACCCTGGATGCAGCAATTGAAGAGGTGGCGAGTACAGCAAGAGAGAAACTCCTGGAGGATATCACACGGGTTGGAGATTCAAACAAGCATGAATGGAGTTTATCAGGTTTTCACGCACAATATAAAGAGGTTGAAAATATCTTTATATCACATTAGCATGTACTTCGGATGGATAAAACTCTAAATGCCAAATTGCCTGCAAAACCGGGATTTATATAATCTGCGTGCCCCCAGCTTCGCGGATAGAGTGGTAAGGAAGGTCTTAGATCCCCCGAGTAAACCTGCTTCATTTTGGATTAAGGATGGCTTCTATTCATGCAGGAAATTGCCGAGCACGTAGAAAGGTGACATCTCCTCTTAGAGCAGTTGAGAAGTTCACTTCTTCCGCTAACAATAAAGAATTTATTATAAAGGAGTTTATAACATGCAATACAATGTATGTAGTCTATGCCCTGCAATGCCCATGTGGGTTAATTTATATCGGCCGCACTAAGACTTTTGAGAATCAGAATTGCGCAACACATAGCCAATATTAAAATTGGCTATAAAGATCATAATGTCTCTACACTTTAAAACTCATCATGGCCAAGATCCCTCAGGGCTGAAATTCTGGGGAGTGGACCACCTAAAACCAAACTGGAGAGGTGCGAATTTGGTGCGAGAACTGTCGAAATGCGAAACGTATTGGATTTTTTTTAGCTGACACCTTATTCCCGAAAGGGTTGAATGTTGAGCTGGATATAAATTGCTTTATTAGAGATTTTTAACCTGATTTTGGCTCTCTTATGGCTCATTGGGGAGATACAGTGTACTGTGAGTGATAAGTGACCTATTTATTCCCCGCAAGATGTGGTCTGGACACTCAGGCAGCACATTGTTATAAGGACATGTCAATTAAAAAAATATATATATTTGAAATGCACGTATATAAATTTTGAATATACGTGTATGGGTGTCTGTGGGAATGCCCTTATAATTCTGCTCTTGTCATTATTCAGTATTTTTTTAAAATTTGTATTGCTAATTTATTCATTTATTATTTTATGAACACTCTACGCCAGGGTCACATTGTTGATCCCAGGACGTAGCTGTGGCCTGCTGGTCCTGCTCTCTCCTTAATAGCATGTTTAAGTTGTTTTATCTGCTGCTCTGTGGCATTTATCCATGCATTATCCGAATACAGGAATTGATTGCTGATGGAAGAATTGCTTTATATATGTATGATTGGAGTGGTCAGAAATATGTCTCTAGACATATATTGTTTGACAATATTGAGGCCGCTTCTGTGGATTCCACTATTGTTTTTATCCCACAGGTATGATCTGATGATGTATCAGATCCAATGTCTGGTTTCTCATTTACCTGTTTTTCTTATTTTTATCTTGTTATAGTTAATTAGTGGTTGTTTCCCCTCTTTTCCAACATTAGTATGCATGCAATTCTTTACTGATGGTTCTTTGAGCCATGACATATGCATAGACACTGAAAGCAATCCCTCTATCTTATGCAATGTCGATGAGAACTGCTTTACTATGGCTCTCTGTTATCTGCAGTTCTGCCACCTCCGAACCAATCAGGTTTAAACACCATGTAGGTGTCATTTGTTTCTAAGAAGCCCTGATTGGTTGTAATGTCCGGAGACGGCCGTTCTGTACAAATACATTAATTAGGCTGATGTTCATTATATGTTCCACCATGTTCTTTGCCTTATATGCGGTCATAAATACTGTGTAGATGGTACACTAATGCAGCCGAGGTAGATATCGGTGCTGTATATTATCTATAAATGTTACAGTATCCATTCGCCCCTGACCAATCGGGATGCTGGTACTGATGGTGTCATCGGTTGCTGGGCTCTTCTGATATGCTAATGGCAGGAGTTGAGTAGTTATATATATTTGTTGAACAGTTGTGTAGCTGCGCCCTCTGTTGAAGTCTACGTGACGAAACCGGTCAGGGCGTGGCTTACATGATACTCCTGCGATGACACTCTGCGCTCCACAGCCCTCCAAGCTCTAGCCGGCATTTGGGAGATATTTCCTGCAGGACAAAAGTGCTTCTGGAAAGCTGAGTATAGCGAAAGCTCCCTCTGCATATTTTGATTCATTGATGTTTGTTACTGTTTTGTGTGATGTACGCAGCTTTTACCTAAGGGATGATTTTATTTGCATGGGAAATTGTGTTTAAATAAAAGGTATTACTCTATGTGCGAATTTGTTTTGCCTATTATGTTAACCCCCAAGGAGGATTTTCCATATGTGGATCACACTGGTATCTATTTGACGGGACTTAACTCCTGCACATCTGGCGATATATGAGGAGAAGGAGGAAATAAGACGTGGCTAATGGTCTATATCAGTGATTCTCAACTAGGGTTTCTCCAGAGGTTGCTAGGGAGGGGTTCCTTCAGCATTGGGCCATTTCTGCCTCTCAGATAAGTTCCCACTGACACCACTGACCTTTTTAACTATCTGTAAGGAGGTAATTCTTCCCAATGACCACAAGTGTAAGGACCATTATTGCCACTGACCATCACACTAATGTATCATGAGTTGTAGAATTTTCATTTTTAGCAGGGGTTCCCCGAGATTGGAGAACTATTTCAAGGGTTCCTCTGTGTTTAAAAGATTGAGAAAGGCTGGTCTATATGATCTGTTTGAGTGCCTTTTTACCTAGGTTTATCTATCTCCCGTGTCAGCAGCCCCCCCCAGGTCTGACGTCGCCGCCGGATGCCTATGGTGCCTAGGGATCGTCAGCACTGACAAATCCTCAGCTTTCTAGATAGTACAGCTGTTTTGGATTGAACTCGTCAAGCCCGGGACGAGTCCTCCAAACAGCTGACACACACCCCAGTCCATGATTGGTCCACACCAACCTGTGAGGGTCTTAACTTATCTACTCCCCTATAAACTCTCCAACTTACTACTCAGTATTTGCTACACAGCCAGTCCACTTGTTGCCATTGTTGGGAAAAGTGCATACTATTGAACACTCGAAAGTAAGTAGATTGGAATCATTTTCATATGATTTTAATCTCTCCTTTCTTCAAATTTTATTAGATTACGCTAGCTTTTTTTTCCACATATTCCAACATTAGTCTGTTTGGGTGCTCTATATACCAGATAAATTACTTACATGCTTTAAAACACCAGAGCCAAACAAACTGCATGTAAAGTTTTTACTAATAAGACAATAGCCACACATATATATGATTAATTTAGCCTTTGCATGTATGCCTTTTTCTTTTTTTTTTTTGCAACATTTTTCCATTTCAGGTTATCATATTAAACTCCCATTACTTTTTCTTTGCTTAGGAGTGTCCCTGTGCTATTGGTATTGATCCTTGTGGACCCTGTCGCTTGACAGCGCCCCACACCGTTCGGCAAATTTGCTGCATTCTTCCAAATTTTTGAAAACATTGCCAAGGTTAAACTGTATGCCAATTTCTGGCCAAGAGTCACCATCTATGTGCTCAAAATCACTCTTTGGAGACTCCTTTCCCAAATGATCCACGCTGTGGGGCCACCTTGAGATGGAGACCAATGATCCAAGCCGGACCTTGATGTGTACTATGTTTCATTACAGATGATTATTTCGTAAGTACCACCAATTCTCATAAAATGCTTGTGCGATCTTTATTCCCACATGCATTTCTCCCAACTATATGTTTACATACATGTGTCATGTACATATACAATTTGGCTGATATTTGTATATTTTTCTTGCCATTGTATCATTAGACAATACAGCTTGAAGCAAGTGAGCCCCTGAAGAAGGAATTTAACAATTTAAATATTCCGAAACATGTTGAGAGCTCTAAACTCATGTATATTGATTGACCTCTTACCATCAGACCCATTTCATGACTCAGAATTTTTTGCTGTAAATTACCATACATTAACCACTGGTTTTGTGATTTTAATATCCTTAGAAAAATTGCATATATGTCTTATAAACTAATACATTTTGTAATACTCTTTTATATATATGCCTTCTACTTCTCTGTCTGGCTTTAACCCTCGTCCATAAAAATTCCTGGGGCACCCTCTCTATCTGTTCGTGAACCCTTTGTTCTCCAAAACATTACAGTCCACACATGAGTAGTGTGTCAAACTCTTGGGTTTAAGCCTCGACCCTCTTTTCTGTGAGTTCTGAAGTGTACTAGTCTGCACATTTATTGTTAGCCTTTTTGGGGTGTAAATCTCTCAGGCGGAGAGCTATTGTTTACACTTGGTACTGCAATACAAACTCAGTTCATCCCTAGGAGGTACCTGGGTTAACTGCATTATATCAGTTGCACTGGTCTTTTATGTGTTAATGTTCAACTACTGATTTACTGTGTTACTTTTCTACTTTGGTTTGCCAATACATATCTTCTAAAAACCAGTGTGTGCTATTCTCGTGTGACCACTGGGAGTCGTCTGAGGTATTCTGTATTCTGTATTCCAGTAAAGCCGGCCATACACGGTTCGAATTTCTAAAGAAATTTCTTTCGAAAATCGTATCTAAGAATTTTCGCATGAATTTCGCACCATTAGTGGGCTGCAGTAACAGCCGATTTTCGTGTGGAAATAAAATTTGAGGAATCGGACATGTTGGAAATTTTTGGAAAAACAAACAGTTTTCTAATCAATGATGGGAGAATCGTGCGAGAAATGTAATAAGAAAAGAAAATGTACGGAGATCAAAGAAAATTTACGGAGAGAAAAGAAGATTCCCGGTCAAGAAAATTATTTTCTGTAGCAACATGAGGTGAAATTGAAGGCTTGGTCGGCCGAATTTCGAAAATCAATGGTGGCATCATCGGATCACAAAAAAAACAAATTTTCTGATTTTGAAAAGAAAATTTGTTCGAAATTTGACCGTGTATGGCCTGCATTAGATTGAGGTTCTGGCTAGGGCCAGAGATCGAGTAGAGGACCCAATATTACCAGTGTCTCCTGCAAAGGTAGTGATACACTATAGTTATACATTAACTATTTGGAAGAAAAAATGTATTTGTTTATTGTATTTTGCATGTGTTTTGTTTAAGGCTCGGTTCACACAGTAGGCGGCACGACTTGCAGGGCCGCGACCTCAGCGGCGACTTGCAAAACGACTTCTGTATAGAAGTCAATGCAAGTCGCCCGAAGTCGCCGCAAAAGACTTGAGTCGCTCCTATTAGAACGGTTCTGTAGTACAGAACGGGGCGCGACTTGTCAGGCGGCGAAATCGCCTGCACAAGTCGCCCCTGTGTGAACCGAGCCTTACTATGGTTATTTTGCTTTATCTTCTGCAAGTTTGCATGTGAACATTTAAATTATATTTTTAGGTCTACCTGGGAATTTTTTTAGTCTATTGTACCACTAAACAAGGTGTACCAAAACTTATAACGTACCATAGATGTTTCAAAGTTAAAAATGCTTAAATGTCAACAAGTAACATCCCTTTTACACTGTGGACACACATGAAAAATATATGTAACAATAATTTGAGTACAACACATAAAAAAATAGGAATAATTCTATTAGCAACATTCATAATAAACCAAGCAAACATATTACATTCTATCATAATAAGGATAAAAAGCAAAACACAAATTGACTTAAAAGGGGAAGATATCAATAACAACAAGAACAAACTATGGATGGAAGTTGACAATCCTGCTTGACTGAAGACTGCAGTTTGCAATATTTGCTACATAGCTTTGCAATGGTGATTGTTAGCAATGTAAAATGGTCTGAAGAAAAACAAAATGTCTTTGGACTATAACAAGTCTAGGTCTGAGAAACCACCTAATTGTTCTTGGTCTGCTGTTGACCTCTTCTTTTATCTGTAAACAAATCTAGAAAACTGTGTGGCAACAACATCTGATTTTTCTGGTTTCTCTATTTTAACTATGCTTGGAGCCATCAAAGGTGCTTTTGGAACCCAAGTACTTGTTTTAGTGCCTTCCGCTATTCTGAGAGTGTCCTGTAGGATAGGGATGAGATGTTTATTTGTCATTGGCTCATTCATGGTGTGCAGTAACCATTTTTTCTTTCTCTTCGGTGTAGCCAGCTTAGTTCCTAAAGGGGTTATAGCAGAAGCAAATCGTCGAACAGCGAGTGGCATTCGATCAATGTTGTGGTTGTGACTTATTGCTGCCAGCCTTGTTCTGGCTTCCAAAGCATCAACAGAAATACGGGTGCGTTTAGAGTGAAATTTCAAAGCATTGCTTTGGAAGACCTCTAGTGCAGCTGTTTGGCAATTCCACACCAGGTGATCTAGATCCTTCATGAGCTCAGTGTTGCAAATGATTTCAGAAACTTTATCATATGCAACTGTGCCTTCTTTCAACCATAAAAGTCTGGAGTATGCTTCCTCAGATAACGCTGGATGTGCACATTTATGATAAAGCACACCATCATGCCATATGTGAATATTTTGTATATGCTTTAGAAGAGACAGCCATTTTTCCTTCAGTAGCTCTGCATTGCCCTTGCTGGTCTGAATACTCCACCAGAAATGTTTAAGAATTTTGGATATCCATGGTTTTATGTGTATCCCGCTGCGTCCACAGGAGGCAAGTGTTAATTTTCTTTTCAGATGTTTTGCATAATGCCCAACATCATACTGATGAGAAATGTTTTTGTATTTTGTCTTCATAAGCTGCTTCACACTGATATGCCTGTCAGAAGCAAAAAAAGCAATGTCCTGTCCATTTGATAGTGCTCGGGTCATGCAAATATCAAATCCATAACTCTCCATTTCAATGGAGGAATTGCATTGAGTGCTCTGCACTGTCTCAAAATCTAAGATTTTGTTAGATATCATGTCCATCATCGTGTACACACAATATTTGGTGTTGTGCCTGGGACGATCACATTGCCCCTTACCACAGATAGCTATTGGTGTGTCTTGTAACTCGTTTTGCAGCTGGTTTTGTTGCGCTTTCCAGGAGTCATGGATCGATGGAAATATAAAATGTCTCTGATAGTGGAGGAATTTTTTTCTTGAAATGTGGCGAATTCCAAAACATTTAAGAAATGTCTGAATTTTATGGAAGTTCTGGCCAGTGGTCAGCAAACTTGCTGCAAGCAGAATGTTCCCTGCATAAAAGCGGTTGATTTTGGGTTGACTTTCCCAGATGCGAAAGTAGTGTCCATCTTCACAAATCCCACGAATAACAACTGCTGACCCATGAAATTCTTTGTTGTATTTATGAACAACTTTACTGCAACCACTTGGATCTTGGCACTTCACCTTGCAAAGTAGATTATTCAAACATTGCTCAAACACAATATATTTGGATTCGTTCACCATATCTGCAATAGGATCTCCAACAGCACCAGGGCTGGCCTTGAGTTGCTCATCCTCTAAAAAAGAATGCCGGGCAGTTTTTTCTGAAACATAAGCACTTTCCTGTAATGGTTTGTAGACTTCATCTTGTCTTTGATCTACATTTTTTTCTAGTTTTGTCCCACCACCTAGTGTAAATGCAAGAATGCTACCTTGAGTATGCTGTTCTTCAACCTGTGAAGGCAGCTGTGGGATACTGAACTCAATGAATGCACTTAGAGGATCTACATACAATGCTCTAACACTATCCTCACCGGACGGTCCTTCTATGCATTCAAACGGCAATCGTGTGCCAAGATTAGGGCATGCAGTTTGCTGAGATTTTGCAGTTTCTACATTTGGGGCAGAATGAGTGACAAGGTAAATATGTTCTACTTGTGGCACTGTAGGACTCCAGATGGAAGATTCTGTTTGGGTGGACTGATCGTGCATTATTTTATTAGATGCACCACTTGGTGACATGCCACAAAGAAAGCAAATAGAGCCATCACCACCAGCTTGGTTTTCTCGATTTCTTGATTCAAGAATGTTAAATTCCTCAATCAGTGTTCTACCTTCTGCTGGTTCCGGAAAAATAGTGGGCACAGCAGTGGACTTCAGTTTCTTTCGTTTACCTGTATTAACATAGCTGTCTTCAACAAAGTGAGTGGAACACAAGCGGTACAAATCACTGCGCTTCCCCTCCAGGATGATGTCTGCGATCTCATCCAAATGTTCAAATGATTGTCCGGTCTGCAAAAGCCATTCCTTTATTCTATCGATGGAATTTGGAAAACCATGTAAAATTATACCACATGGAGTAGTACATTTTCCTCCAGTCTTGTGAGGGCACTTTGTTATTATGCACTTGGGCATGATGAATCTGCAGGATACTGAAACAATTGCATAGATTATAATTTATTATAACATTACAACTTATAAATAGTTACATTAAATTAGATGGATTACAAAAAGGAGCATATAAAAAAAAAAAAACTGATTTCCAATATTACCTTTTAAAGTAAACAGATATAGGTGTGACAAAAAATGCTTGCAAAAAATATTTATCTATAAACAAAGTAAAAATAAATGTAACCACTTTCTGCTTTCTAACAGTACATTTACTTGTAGTAGGCAGCACAATGTATGGGAACTTCCTGGTTTTCTAAAGCACGTGAGCATACGAGTTTGTCAGCAGGTTGCAACCAATGATTTTGGCTGTATACCTGCTGATTGGCTATGGTCAATCACAGCAGAGTTCTGTTTACAAATACACGGAAACAAAGAACAGCGATCTGGCTGTTTCTTCTCCCTGAAATCAATTCTGAGTTCAGGGAAAAAAAGACAGTCAGATCCTGTGATTAAAAGCAACACACACTTGTTAGGCACACAGTTAATCCATTGAATGCCCTTTTGTGCACCCCCAACACCCATTAGTGTCATTAGAACAGTGTACAGTATTATCACTGTATTAGTGATGTCAGTTAGTTTCCATATTGCCCACCATGCTATCACAGTCACGCTATAAGTCGGTGATCACGGCCATTACTGGAATTTATGCAGCTATAGATGCTATTAGTAGTGTATATATATATATATGAATGTACTAAAAATTATAAAAGCCGGCCCAAATAGCACACTGCTCCGCGCTCTTGGATGCCAATATGCAAACTTGGATACAGTATTTATGCGGTACCCCACTTGCGTAAAATACCCACTTTAAAGCTGCTGCTTTTAAAAAACACAGAAATATAAAAATACATAAAAATTGCAACTTAAATCAAAACAATCGGTGAGTGCATCCCCAAAGGGGGTCGTTTGTGTTCCACAAGTGGTGAACTGCATGGTGGAAGCTGCACCTTAAATCACAATAAGAACGGATAGAACAAGCACCTTCTTTTCTGGACACTGATCAGAACTTTGACTAACTCACTTTTTAAGAAAAATGTGCATGCGCTACTATATATGAAAAGTGGACTTTTTGATTTAAGTTGCAATTTTTATGTATTTATAATAATATATATATATATATATATATACACACATACATATACACACACATACACCATAGTTTGTCAACACTATAACTTTCACACAAATCAATGAACATACACTTATTGGGATTTTTATTTTTACCAAAGACATGTATCAGAATACATTTTGGCCTAAATTTATGAAGACAATTGATTTTCTGGATATGTTTTATAAAAGTAAGTATTCTGTCTTTTTTTTGCTTATATAATAAAAAAAACCCAGAGGTGATCAAATACCACCAAAAGAAAGCTCTATTTGTGCGTAAAAAAATATATAAATTTATTTTGCGTAGAGTGTTGCTGAACAATTGGCAGTTAAGGTAGTAAAAAATGCTCCGATTATGAAGGGAATAAAACCTTCCAGAGGAAAAGTGGTTGTCTTGATTTTTCCTTAATGCATCAAAATGTAAACAATTCAAAAATATTAACCTAAATATGCTGTGACATTAACAAAACATCCAGTTCAATCCAAACACAGGTTCAGAGAGAAGGGCAGGACTGACACATTACTTCTACTGGTCATATACCAGGATTCTCCTCCAATCTGAAGAGTTATGCAAAATATACCCCTCAAAACACCACAGGTTCCACCACACTGCATGTTATTGATAAACAGTAAAATATAGGCAAATGTTGGAGTTTTTTTTAAAAACATCCTGCAGTCTGTAGAGAGATGTCCATTCTTTGTTATAAACAGGGCCCCCAAGTGCATTGAAATTTACTGTATATTAGATAATGTACTTTTGGCAATGGCCACTAAGAGGACGACCTTGAAGAATGGCATTAATGAAGTATGTTTAAGAAAGCGCTATGGACACAAACATGCACATATTTTTAATGTTAAAAAGATGGCTACAGCGCGTACGCTAACTGCCGGGAGGACGTCCCTGGACGTCCTCCTGTTTACTTCCCCTCTGCGTGCCGCCACTGGCACATAAATCGGTGAAGTTCAGTGTTGGCCGTGTCCCCACAGATCGTGCTAAATGGCCAATCACAGCGGCCATTTAGCACTCGATCGGCCTGTAAACATATGAGATCATCTCTCATCGCCGGCTCTCCCTCCTCACACAGAGACAGCGTGAGAGGAGGGAGAGATGAATGGCTGCAGCTGCAGCGTCAGTAAGAACATACACACACATGACCACCTGTCCCCAGTGCCACCTATCAATGCCACCTGTTATCAGTGCCACATATTAGTTCCATCTGTCATCGGTGTCACGTCAGTGTCACATGTCATTGTCCTGGTGCTCCAGGGTCTTCAAAAGTGTAATAGGTAGTCAACAAGTTAGATGTGTAATTTATGCTCCTAGAACATGTAACAGTGCTCTCTGCATGTTGGGCCTCTCTAAGTGGCCAGGCTGTGAAAAAGTCCCACACACGTGGTATTGTAATACTCAGGAGGAGTAGTAGAATGTATTTTGGGGTTATTTGTGGTATACACATGCCATGTGAGAGAAATAACCTATTACAATGACAATTTTGTGGGGGGGGAATCTTCATTTTGTAAGAATTGTGGGGAAAAATGACAACACCAAAAACCTCACTATGCCTCTTACTAAATATCTTGGAATGTCTACTTTCCAAAAAGGGGTAATTTGGGGGGTATTTGTACTTTTCTGGCTTGTTCAGGTCACCCATCAGGTGTGATCAATTTTTTTATGATTTGCACCACAGCTTGTAGACTCTAACTTTCACAAATCAAATAATATCCACTAATTTGGGTTATTTTTTACCAAAGATATGTAGCAGTATAAATTGTGGCCAAAATTCTCGAAAAAAATAATAATAATTTGCAAAATTGTATCACAGAAGCAAAGAAAAATGCATATTTTTTTTCAAAATTTTCGCTGTTTTTTCATTTATAGCACAAAAAATAAAAAACCCAGAGGTGACCAAATACAACCAAATGAAAGCTCTATTTGTGGGGAAAAAAAGAAGGAAAAAATAAATAAATTTGGGTACAGTGTTACATGACTGAGTAATTGTCATTCAAAGTGTGAGAGCACCGAAAGCTGAAAATTGGTCTGGCCAGGAGGGGGGTTTAAGTGCCCAGTAGGCAAGTGGTTAAAATAATTACATTGCTTTGAAATTCCTAATAATGCTTTCAAATGATAGGTAATGCAAAAAGAGAAGATGGACATAAAATAGCAATGGATCGCATTGTCAAAGCGTTTAGTTACCTTTAGTGTAAACAGAGGAACAGAGTATTTTTCTTTTCCAATCTGGATGCAATCTCAATAATGATAGTTGACCGTGTTACCCAAAGTCACTTCAGTAACTTTAAACTTCCAATAATTCTGTAAAGACGGAATAAAGATTGGCATTAATGTATATAATTCTCAGTGTTGTTCTCCATCAAAATTCCAAATCACCACTACTATCAACATAGGGAGAAGTGATGGCATAAATTATTATTTTGTATGTTAGAAAGGACATAACTTTAAAAAATATAATAAAAAAAAAAAAAAAAAAAGAAGATGACAAATATATGTTTTATAACTCTATAGCTGTTTTCCAAAATAAAATTAGCAACTATTGGAATTAATGATACTAGACAACTTGCGTATTTTAGCCAAAACACGTATTAGAGAGATTGGCTCACAAGCTCACCACTAGATGGTATTATACTCCCACTAGATTTCATACCTTTTACCCTAATGTACCGGATATGTGTTTTAGGCTGGGTTCACACTGCTGCGGTGACCAGATCGGATGTGATTCGCACTGCAGTGCAAATCACATCCGATCTCTGTGCGATGCGAGTTCAGCCATACAGATAGTATGGCTGAATTCGCATCGCATCCGGGCGAAACTTGCACAGGAACCTTTTTTTCGGTCCGCAGCAGAATCGGATCGCATGGGTGTTCACACCATGCGATCCGATTCCTGTCCGAGTTTGCACATCGCACTGCGATATGCGAACTGATCTGGGGGTGTCATTAACGTTTCACTGACACTCCCAGCAGTTCGCATAGGGAAGTGTGAACTGCCGCCGGGAGGCATGCGATGTGAACCCAGCCTTAAAGAGGTTGTAAAGCTTAGTTTTTTTTTTTTTTAAACAAAAAATATATTTCCTCCTCTTCTTGGGTCCCCCCGCAGCACTCTGGCTTCTCCCCACATCAAGTTCCTCCTCGGAGACCCGCTTTCCATAGGGGCACCCATTGACACAGACAGTGGGACTCGGCCCCTCACCTCGCTCACATGCCACTGGATTATATTGACAGCAGCAAGGAGCCAATGTCTTCCCAGCCAGGAAGCAGGTCCTGAGATCCGATTGGCCGGGAGTGCTAAGACCCTAATGGTGACCGACGGGACTCGAGGAGATGCAGGGGGGAGTGAGGGGGCCAGGGTTGTTTGTGCGTGCACCCCCCGCACTTCTACTGTATGATAATGGGCCTCGATTACGTAACATGTGACCAAATAACATAGCTTAAAAAGATGCAAGCTCTACCAATTCTGTCACAAAGGTGTTCCATAGTTCCTTCAAATACAGAGCCAAGAGATACCAATTCTTTATTGATAGGATGACTGACAAGCTGTAGAGAAACATTCCATGTCATCCTATGACAATGAAAGCAGTAGTAGACATAGGATTAGCTTACACCAAGGCCACAAAGAAAGTATATTACAAAGAGTATATGAACCCACAATTTAGGATTTCTTGAAAGAAATGTTATAGATGTCCTCAGTGTTGGTAATATCTAATGTGCTGGAGGTGCTCTTTTTTTGATTATGATAACATGCTTTTTTAAACATACTAGGGGCCAAAATGTAAAAGTGTTTGACTTTCTGAAAGTCTTCATCAAAATCAACACTAGCAGGATGCTTTCTACTTTGAGTTGACTTTCTCCTATATTGAAGTGATGGTGGTCCCCAAACTGGCTCCTTAGGTTCCGTTCACATTGGCTCCGCTGATCCCCGATGAGCAGGAGGATGGCAGACACAGCCCCGCTCTCCTTTATGGGGAAATCAGATGGAAACAAACAGCTTACAATCTAAGGTCCCTATGGCTTGGTTCACACTTCTGCATGCAAGGAATCACTGCGATTCCCGCACTCTGAATGAAAACACACTGCTCTGTGAAAACGTATGGGCCTGCCGTTCATTCTGAATGGCACCCCCCACGCATGTGAAATCTTAGTGTGGGGTGCAAGATTTCCCTGCAGCCACATTTTCAAAAAAGGTGCATGCACTTTTTTTTTTTTTTGCAGAAACAGAGGCTCGGCAGCCCATTTATATAAATGGACTGCGGTGCCAGTGCAAGCGCGCTCGCAAAATGCATAGGTGTGAACCTACCGTCACTCACATTCATACATACATATACTAGGGCCAGTTTAGACAGGAGCCAATTAACCTACCAGCGTGTCTTTGGAGTGTGGAAGGAAACCCACACAGGCACAGGGAGAACATGCAAACTCCAGGCAGGTAGTGTCATGGTTGGGATTTGAACGGACAACCCCTAGTGCTGCCAGGTGTGCTACCCATGGATGGCCTGCCCTATGTGTGTAGTGCAAAAACCTTGCCTAACATTTTATCCATGGTTTTGTCACTTGGGCTTCAGAGGGAGATAACATGTGGCTGTTTCAACACATTTTGCAGCCATGGTCACAATCAGAAATACATGCATGCAGACATAAAGTGGCTGAAAAAAGGCTGCAGGAAATTAGCACTGAGATGCAACTAACAATTCCAAAAGAAAAAAGTAATTATGTGCTTTCATTAACCATTTCAGCTCCGGAAGATTTATACCCCTTTATGACCAGGCCATTTTTTTGTGATACAGCACTGTGTCGCTTGAATTACAATTGCGTGGTCGTGCAACGATGTACCCAAACAAGACTGATGTCCTTTTTTCCCCACAAATAGAGCTTTATTTTGATCATATTTGATTACCTTCTGCAATTTTTATTTTTTGTGCTCTAAACAAAGAGCAACAATTTTGAAAATTTTTTTTTTTACTTTTTTCTATAATAAATATCCCTCCCCCCCCCCCCAAAAAAAAAAAAAAGTAACAGTTCAGGTCCATATATAATCTTGTACATATTTTTGGTAAATAAATCGCAATGGGCATATATTGATTGGTTTGCGCAAAAGTTATCACATCTACAAACTATGGGCTAGATTTAGGGACTTTTAGTTGTTTTTGCTAGTAATGGCGTGATCTGCGGATTTTTAGCAGGACTGCGACATTGCGACAGACAAATCTGACCCCAAATTACACGTTTTGGGGGCCAGTGACATTATTACATTGATCAGTGCTGTAAAAATGGCACTGGCATTGAAGGGGTTAACACTAGGGGGTGATCAAGGGGTTAAGTGTGTTACCTGGGTGTGTTCTAACCGTGGGGGGGTGGGACATGACGGAGATCACTGTTCCTGATCACTGGGAACAGAAGCTCTCTGCCATGTCATCTAGCAGAACAGGGATCCGCGTGTTTAAACTGGCAGATCCCCGCTCTGCCTCTGTACTAGGCGACTGCGGGTTACCAGCGGACATCGAGTCCGCCCAACCCGTGGGCACGCTTTTGCAGCAGGAGCAAGAGGTACGGCAGTACGCGCAGGAGAGCCGACCTACCGCCGTATAACGACAGTGGCTGGTTGGCAAGTGGTTTACATTCACTTCAGTACAATACTGAATTTTTTTCATAGCAATATCATGTGAAATGAAGAAACAAACCCCATCAACTCATTTTATTGGCTTTAAGTGAGCAGATCAAGTTTGAACACTAGGGATGAGCCGAAACCCCCCCCCCCCCCCCCCCCGGATCGGTTCGCACCAGAACCTTCAAAACGGACCTAAAATTCGTACGAACTTTAGAACCCCATTAAAGTCTATGGGACTTGAATGTTCAAAATCAAAAGTGCTAATTTTAAAGGCTAATATGCAAGTTATTGTCCTATAAAAGGTTTGGGGACCCGGCTCCTGCCCCAGGGGACATGGATCAATGCAAACATTTTTTTAAATGGCAGTTTTTTTCAGGAGCACTGATTTTATTGACGATTAAAGTGAAAAAAAGAAAAGTGAAATATTCCTTTAACCACTTGCCGACCAGCGCACGACGATGTACGTAGACAGAATGGCACGGGCAGGCAAATGGGCGTACATGTACGTCCCTTTAAATTTGCCGCCCTGCCATCGGGAGCGCGCGGCCAGCGGCGCGCTCCCATGCTGGTCGGGACCCCCGTGAGTCCGGTCGCGGGACCCGCGGACTCGATCGCCGCGGGCATCCCCGCGATCATCTCACGGAGCGACCGAATGGAGAAGTGCCGTTGTAAACAACATTTCTCCATTCTGCCTAGCAACTAGTGACGCTGATCTCTGCTCCATGTGATTGGAGCAGAGATCAGTGTTCACTAAATGAAAGCCCAACCCCCCCACAGTTAGTAACACGCCCCTAGGAACACTTAACCCCTACACTGCCACCCACTGGTTAACCCCTTCACTGCCAGTGTCATTTACACAGGAATCACTGCATTTATATAGCAGTGATTACTGTATAAATGACAATGGTCCCAAAAATGTGTCAAAAAAATGTCTGATGGGTCCCCCACAATGTCGCAGTCACAATAAAAACCGCTGATCGGACTTCCGGTTCCGGCGCCGTATGGAGTAGCTGTCCCGCCACACAGCTCCCGCAGACCGGCCTTCAAATCTGCTCTAAATCAGGCGTTTTCGCCCGTTACACCGGCCAGCCATCCTCCCCACGATACCGGCTCCACGATGGACCGGTTCGTCGAAAAAACCGGGCCGCGTTCGTACGCGGCCGCCACCGCGCGGCAGACCGCGCCGCAAATCGAGGCTCCGGCTTCGGCCTACACCACTTCGGCCCCCGCTCCAGCCAGCACGGCCTACCCGGAGGAGCAGACACCAGCGATGGAGGTAGGAGACCCAGCGCAAGGCCAGACGGCCTCCAAGACACCCCCTCCCATGCATCCACCTGCCTCCACGCAAGTACCTGGGCCTGTAGCACCTGTGGCCATGCTACATGCTTTGCCATCCCCACAGCTGCAAGACCCACAGACTGAGCTTCTGGCACAAGCTGTTGCTGCTCTCCTCTCCCCTATGATAGCGGCCTCTGTTGTAAAAGCTGTCACCCAGGGCATGCATAAAATTCAGGCCCAACTTGGGGAACATGCATCCAGACTTAATGAGGCTGAAAGTCGCATCTCTACATTAGAGGAAGAACTATACCAAACGCAGTCCCTGGAACAAGCCCAGGACAGAACCAACAAATTTATTTTGGAAAAACTCGATGACCTCGAGAATAGGTCCAGGAGGAGCAACCTGCGTTTTGTTGGTATTCCAGAGTCGCTTCACCATTCTGCCCTATCAGACCTGTGCGCAAACCGCATCCCGGAGGCTCTGGGCCTGGGGGGACCCTTTGTCGTGGAACGAGCACATCGTGTGGGGGCGCCGAACTCGGACCGCAAGTCCCCACGCCCGATAATTGCTAAATATCTAAATTACGCAGACAAAGCCTCCATTTTGCAGCAGTATCGTCAGTTCAGATCGCTTCAAATTGATGGAGTCAAAATCCTGATTTTTGCTGACTATTCAGTGGATGTCTCTAAGAAGAGGAAGGCCTTTCAACATATCTGTACGGAACTATTCCAACGGCAGTTGAAATTCACTCTTGCATTTCCGGCAATCCTACGGATCAAAGCACCCAACGGAGAACAACTCTCCTTTCAAGACCCCGATGATGCATCGCGTTTTCTGAAATCGCTACGTTCGGGTCCTCCACTGAGCCCAGCTCCCAAGGCATCCCCTGTCAATAGAGCTCTTGACCAGAGGAGCCCACGGAAGGACTCCCCCAAGCGCTTCAGGGCCTCAGGTCCTGCCCCCCACGCTTTAAATGCACGTTGATGAACACTTGGACCGTGTTTTCTTTTTTTGTTCTCCCTTCTTTTTTAGGGACACAGCTTTACCTACCACCCGTTTCCACCTGGTAGAAGTGGCTCCTGTTTTGACTTACTCTCATCCTGGTCCACCCGCGCGCTGTGCGCACTCATAAGGTATTATTTGCCCAGGGCCGTGACTGGCTCTGGGCGCTGCACTATCTGCTCATATGTCTTCACCATGACCCATGGGCCCTTGGCTTATGGATGTTTTGTTATTGTATTATTAGAACTGCATGTATCTTATTTTATTCCTCCTCTCTCAATATTTGTGTGTATCCTCTCAATTCCCTCTTTCAGGTTACAATCACTGGTTCCCCTTGTGGGGTCTTCTGTGCGGACCATCTCATTTCGTTCTGACCCTTGCCTGGGGTGACGGCGTGTCATATTCCTTCTCTAGGGCAGCCGTAATTATATCAGTTCGATGGCCTGGTTCTGGGAGCTGGTCTACACAGTGACCCCCATGCGGAAAAAAGTGAAGTTCACAGTGAGTTGTTTTGGTTGGCCTGTTTGCCACTCCCTTCCCCGTCCCTTCCTTCCCCCTTCTTATACAGCTGCACTTGTACCTGATTTATTCCCCCTTGCTGTCATTCTACCAAGGTTCATCCTGGCCTTCTCTGGAGCGAAGCTCCTGCTGTTTTATGCCCCGGGTCCTCCCGAACACATGGTATTATTTGTTCCCGCTATCACTGCACTTAACGATTCACCATGCTACAAGTAGTATCGTGGAACGTTAAAGGGCTCCGTTCCCCCAACAAACGCATGAAGGTACTGCGTCACCTCAAGAGACTCAAGACTGACGTAGCACTGCTACAGGAAACCCATCTCTCTTCATCGGACTTTGTCCGGATGAGGAAGCTCTGGGTAGGTGAGGTGGCGGGCGCTGAAGCTGTGGGTCGAAAAGCAGGGGTTCTTATTCTTATCAATAAGAATCTCCCTTGTAAGATCCTATCTACTGACACAGATCATCAGGGCAGACTCCTCACTATCAGGGCCCTCATAGGGACCAAGGAACTTGCTATTACAAATGTCTATGCTCCTAATAGTCCCACAAAATCCTTTTTTGGCACGCTGACCAGTTGGCTTTTGCGCTTCCCACACCTCCCACATCTGGTAGGGGGTGACTTTAATTCTGTTGCTCACCTGGCAGACGACAAATCCTCCCCCCCCGCCCTATACTTTGCTCGACTGTTACCACTCACACGACCCTGGCGCTGACTATGGAATCCCTCCACCTTCATGACATCTGGCGACTACACCACCCGACCGACCGGGAATTTTCCTTTTATTCCTATCCACACAATGTCTTCTCTAGGATTGACTATTTTTTTGGTTCTGACGATTTAATCCCTTTCCTTCCGACGGCGGAAATCCATGACATAGCCATATCAGACCATGCTCCGATATCAGTGACCCTAGACACCCCCGGCATACACCCTAATCCCAGAATTTGGCGCTTCCCCTCCTTCTTACAGCACAATGCAGATTTTCAAACTTACATGTTGAAAGAGTGGGCATCATACTCGCAAACAAACGCAATACATGTCGACAACCCGCACTTGTTCTGGGATGCAGGTAAGGCGTTCCTTAAGGGACGCATTATCTCGTATGCCTCCTCTTTCAAGAAACACGCCCAGTCCCAATACAAAGCTTCCAGTTCCAGACTACATCTGGCCCAGCGGGCGCTCTCTAACTTAAACTCCCCTGAAAATCGCGAAGCTTGGCACACAGCCAAACAGTAATTCGACACTTGGGCTGAAACCTTGGAAACCACTAAAAGGGCCCACTTCGACGCCACGTTACATAAATTTGGCAACAAAGCTGGCAAGCTTCTTGCCAGATTGTGCAAGGGACCCTACCGTCCCACGGTCATATCGTCGCTACGCAACCCCGACGGCACGGTCATGTCTACTCCAAAGGGCATAAATGCGGCAATGCTCCGCTTTTATACCTCTCTGTATGCGGCGGACCCCATTGATCGACCCACTGCTCGCGATTTTCTTGACGGTACGCGCCTGACTCGAATATCTCCCTCTCAACTCGACTCGTTAAACGCCCCCATTTCCCCTTCAGAGATATCTGCCACGACCCGTAAGCTAGCCTCCTCCAAAGCCCCAGGCCCGGATGGTTTATCAGGCGAGTTCTATAAATCCTTGAATACTCTTCTAACTCCGACTCTGGCTGCTGTCTACCAACATATATGGTCTGGTGGCCCCTATCTCCCGTCAGGTAACCAAGCAATTATTAAGTTGTTAGAAAAAAAGGGTAAAGACCCGCAAGAGCCTGGGTCATATAGACCCATCTCGCTCCTTAATCTTGACGTCAAAATTCTTTCTAAAATAGTAGCCAATAGGCTGGCCGACATCATCCCCTCCCTGATTCATTCCGCCCAGTCAGGCTTTGTCAAGGGCAGAACGGCAACTATCAATATGAGGAAGGTGATGATGGCATTAGAATATGCTAGATGTCATCCAACCAGCGATTTGGCTATTATTACTCTGGACGCCGAAAAGGCATTCGATAATGTTAATTTTGAATGGCTTTCCATGGTACTGGGGGATATGGGCTTCACCGGACCTTTTCTGCACCTGATCAGCTCCATGTACACCTCCCCTGCAGCCAGACTGGTGGCCGCCGGCCTTCTGTCTGATGAGTTCCGGCTACATAAGGGGACCCGACAGGGCTGCCCCCTGTCCCCACTTCTTTTTAATCTAGCGTTAGAGCCATTATCCAGACACTTGACATATAACGCACCGCTGCACGGAATCAGAGTCGGGTCACATGAGTTACGAACCTCCCTTTTCGCCGACGACGTTTTGATATTTTCTGCCAACCCTTCCTCAGACATGCCCACGATCAAATCCATATTTGACCGATTCAGGCAGTGCTCGGGATTGCGTATTAATTACTCCAAGAGCGAAATACTCCCTTTGGGTTCCCTTCCACCTCCGACATGGGCAAATCACTCTATTTTTAAGGTAGCTAACACCCATATCACTTACTTGGGCATTAAGATAGGGAAGCTCCCCTCATCTCTTTATCACTTGAACTACCCCCCCCTCTTTACTAAACTTATGCAGGAACTGGATAACTGGATGGATCTGCCTCTTTCGCTCTTGGGAAGGTGCCACCTGGTAAAAATGGTTAGTTTTGCTCGCCTTCTGTATCCCCTTCAGACGATACCTTTACTCCTCAGGCATAAGGATGTTAAACTTTTAAACTCATCAATTTCCAAATTCCTGTGGCGAGGTAAGAGGCCCCGCATTGCCTTTTCTAAACTTCACCTTCCTAGGAGCGAAGGGGGTATTAGTCTTCCCAATCTCAGAATGTACAATTTAGCATGTCTTTTAAGGGTAGGTTTGGACTGGATATCCCAAAAATCCCGCTGCTCCAACTATTCACTGGAAGCTGAAATGACCCATCCTTACTCCCTAGCTGCACTTCTCCACTGCAAATGGAAACAACTGGATCCGTCATTGCAACACAACCTTTTACTGCGAGACACGGCCATTGCCTGGAGAGAAACACGGAAGAGCCTTAAGTTGTCTCCCTACATATCTAGGCATCTCCCGTTACAAGGCAACCCGACCTTTACCCCGGGGCTGGACCGCCAACCCTATGATACATGGCGTCAACAAGGCCTTGACTCCTTTTTCTCGTTGTGTGACCCGGACTCTGGTCGACCACTTTCCTTCCGCCAGCTAGCCGTTAAGTTTTCTTTGCCGGATTCATCTGCTTTCCACTATGGTCAATGCCTCAGTTTCATGCAGAAAACATGCAGAGCAGAGCATGCAAGATTCCAATCCTCGTTCATTGATGTACTCCTCCATAAAGACTCTTATGCCCCGTACACACGAGCGGACTTTTCGACATCCAAACTCCGACGGACTGAGTCCGGCGGACTATCCGATCGTGTGTGGGCTGCAACGGACTTTAGCGAAGCTAAAGTCTGACGGACTTTAGAAATGAAGCATGCTTTAAATTTTCCCGACGGAACTCCGCCGGACCCGGTCCCCTTTGAAAAATCCGCTCGTGTGTGTGCTACTCCGACGGACTAAAACCGACGCTAGGGCAGCTATTGGCTACTGTCTAGGAACTTCCTACGTCGAATCCAGTCGTACGTCATCACGTTCGACTCCGTCGGAGTTTGGTGTGATGGTGTGTGGTCAAGTCCGTTCGGTCGAAAAGTCCGCCAGAACTCCGTCGGAACTCCGGCGGAACTCCTTTGGAGGTCTGTCAGACTTAATCCCTCTCGTGTGTACGGGGCATTTTGGTATCTCAGATATCTACAAACCTCTATTGCTGAATACTACACCCTCTTTGGAACTTTCCTCGGTTTCTAATTGGGCTAAAGACTTTCCAAGTGTTGATACTGTGGACAAGATCCTACAAGGACTACAATCAGTCTACAAGTTGGTCCCAAATGAAACTTGGAGGGAAACCCAACTAAAAATTGTACACCGAGCGCACATACCTTTTCTATACTCCCCACCTTCAGGTCAACCTGCGGTCTCTTTGTGTCCTCTCTGCCAGCATCCGAGACCTTCCCTTACCCATCGTTACTGGTCCTGCCTGGTTATCTCCTCATTCTGGAATGAAATTTTGGCGTTTATCTTCAAGATAACACTTTTGAAAATCCCCAAGGATCCGCTACTCCTTATCTTTGGTCATTGGGACCCCAAACTGCTCCCTTGGTCGGCTACTTCCACACCTCTGGGCAAGGAATGGGCCTTGCTTTGTTTGTTACTCGCCAGAAGAAACATCCTGGCCAACTGGACTTCCACGAACAAACCATCTGTATCACAAGTGGACAGAGAACTCATGCACCTCCTCTTTCGGGACAAATTAAACACTAGTTTTCTGCACGCCAAAGCCAAACTTCGCTTCCACAATAGATGGGACTTATATGTGTCTTCAAAACTCACCCCCCAGGAACGAGCCCACCTTGAGGACCACTCCTTCATCTATAAGGGACACGCATTACCGGCGACAATCGCTGCAACCTGAAATCATACCATGCGTGTCTCTGTGCCCCTATCTATCTCCCCCTCACATGGGGCCTCATTCATGCATCGCCTTTCATGGACGGCCGGGAACTGTGCAGCACCTCCCCCCCCCCCCCCTCCCCTATGTACTGCATTGCACCTATACTCTATGTTACCTTGTAGATTGTCCCTATATTGCACACCAGGTTATCTTCTAACCACCAGATCCATCCAGGGGAGGCTTCCCCTTCTCCCTTCTTGGGGGAGTGGTGAATCCTCCTTTTTGTTATATACGAATTGCTTAGTTATTATCAAACCCTGAGCTGCCTGATTGTTTTCATTCATTTTCTGCCTTTATCTTCTTTCTGTTTCAATGAGAAAAGTATTAGCCCGCAACTTTTGTACAACTTGTTGTATGCCTTTGTTCAATAAAATTTTATATAAAAAAAATAAAAAAATAAAAAAAATAAAAAAATAAGAACTGTAAAAAAAAAAAAAAAAAAAAAAAACGCTGATCGCCGCCATTACTAGTAAAAAAAAAAAGAATAAAAAATGATTAATAAAAATGCTATAAAACTATCCCTATTTTGTAAACGCTATAACTTTTGCGCAAACCAATCAATAATCGCTTATTGCGATTTTTTTTACCAAAAATATGTAGAAGAATACGTATCGGCCTAAACTGAGGGGAAAAAATGTTTTGTTTTTTTATATATATTTTTGGGGGATAATTATTATAACAAAAAGTAAAAAATAATGCGTTTTTTTTCAAAATTGTCGCTCTATTTTTGTTTATAGCGCAAAAAATAAAAACCGCAGGGGTGATCAAATACCACCAAAAGAAAGCTCTATTTGTGGGAAAAAAAGGACGTCAATTTTGTTTGGGAGCCACGTCGCACGATCGCGCAATTGTCAGTTAAAGCGACGCAGTGCCGAATCGCAAAAAGTGGTCTGGTCTTTGACCAGCAAATTGGTCCGGTCTGAAAGTGGTTAAATATCGTGCCTGGGGGGTGTCTATAGTATGCCTGTATTACAGAAACAGAACAAAACCAGCAATAAGGGGTATCTTCAGGTGTATAATGTGCAGGAGGCACAAAACACCCACTGTAAATGCTGCAGATGCCTGTGTTACAGAAACAAAACACCACCAGCAATGAGGGGTAGAGTCGGGTTTATACTGTGCAGGAGGCACACAACACCCACTGTAACAGCGCTAGGTTCCCAAGCAAAAATACATTGTTCCTGCCTATCTTGCTCTTTCCCTGCATGCCAACACACTACACAAGGCCGCTGCGCTGGTGGCCTTATATAGTGGGGGGCATGTACTAAACCCCCCTGAGCTATAATTGGCCATAGGCATCCTGCCTGTGGCCAATTATGGCTCTCCTCACTGCCGGCGCTGTGATTGGTCAAACACGCAGGGTCACAGTGCATGCTTGGCCAATCATGAGCCAGCAATGCACTGCGATAGCATAGTGCATTGTGGGCCGTTCGTGGCACACGAATATGGTGCGAACGGTCCACAAAATTCTTAATTCGCCGAACAGGTGAACGGCCCATGTTCGAGTCAAACACTGAGCTCATCCCTAATGAACACTCGGGGAATCACAGTCATTTCATTATCATGGGAAACATCTTGTGTAATCCTGCACTACACCATCCACCTCTTTCTTCTATCATTCCTTCCTTGTATATCCAGATCCTGCTACTTGTTACAGAGTAACATCTTTCTTCCTGACTACACATCCCAGAGTGCTTTGCAGCAACAGGCTTAAAGAGACACTGACATCAAATTACAGAGGTTGTTAGAAGAGTAGAGGTTGTTTACCCAGCAAAGTCAATGTTGGTGAAGCTGTGATCGCTAATGACTATGTGCTAGGGAAATTATCTCCAGCACATGAGTGGATATTGAAAATAAAGACACATCTTTATCTTCTTACTTACAAGCACTTTGCACAATGAACATACAGCCTCTGCTCCTATAGTAAATTCAGTTTTCAAGCTCAATAGATCTAATAAAAGTATAGGCGATACTCACTGCGCCTCCTTTTGTTATGCTCCCACTGGGCTCTGTGTCTTTTCTTCCACCTCTGACACTTCTGGGAGTGTCAGAGGCTTGACATGCCTGAGAGCCCTCAGATGCTCCCCTCCCCCCTCACCCCCTCCTCCAACATCAAAAGCTCTCCAGGCAGCTGTAGATGTATTCTTGCACAAACTGAATTGTTAGCATGATTAGATATTCTCAGGCTGCTTAAGCATTTGCTGCTGCATGAGCCAACATAACATACCTTTTCTCAATTCTCATGTACAATTTTGTAGATTAGATCTAATATGTTTGTTTTATGTGCAGAAGGGTTAAGCAGTTTTAGGGTTCATTCACACAGAGTGCGGAGATTTAAATTTTTCCTCATCTGATCCATGCAGAGCTCTGCAAGGGCACAAAGAAAATAATAGTTTTTCTGTGCCTCATTCATGCGGCAGCCGAGAGGTGCAGGAAAATGCCGCAGTGTAAATTAATAGAATGGCACTTTGTGACATTTTAATAAAGTTAAAAAAAATGAAAGAAAAAATGAAGAGTGCCTTGCATTGTAAAAACACAGGGCATCAACCCCCCCCCCCCCCCCACTGCCCACACAAAATGGACACCAGCATGCGTACTGATGTGAATGACTATTAGCCCTTGTACACACGGTCGGAGATTCCATCGGAATGTGTCCAATCGGAGCGTTTTGTCGGAGTCTGTGTGTGGTATGCATCGGACTGTTTCCGTCTGAATATCCGTCGGACCAAATTTTCCAACTTGCCGGAAATATTTTCTGACATACTCCGATCATGTGTAGAGAATTCCGATCGAACAAAGTGCCACGCATGCTCAGATCAAATTCCTACATCAAAGCTATTGGCTACTAGCCTGAATGTAGTCCCATCGTAACGAAATTACGTCATCACGTTCTGAAAGATCGGATTTTCTGACAACTTTGTCCGGCCGTGTGTATGCAACAGTTTCGGACAAGATCCGTCGGACAAAATCCGACGAATTTGGTTGTCGGAATTTCCGACCGTGTGTACAAGGGCTTAGGCTAGGTTTACTGTAGCCAATGTTCTGGAAAGTGATCCACGGTGGGCAGCCGCTGTTTGTCGTTCAGGAGGCAATTGCCAAATGACAATTTACAATGGGACTAATGTACCGCCACTCATGGCTCGTGGTTGCCGCATAGACCCTTTGAGGTGAATGGCCGAGTCTGACAGGCCGTGCTACTTATCAACGCGACATGCAATACATTTGCAGCAGCCAAGATACAAAGCGTCATGGTCGCAGCATGTGCATAGCCCCCTCTGGCTGTATTTTAGAGGGGGGGGGATTGGGGATAAGTCCATAGCTTAACCACCTGTTTTTACCATCCCCTAGTGTTAGTGAGTCCTTTGAAAAGTTTATTCAGCACCCTTCTGTTTCATATTTATATGATTTTTCAGAGAGCTTTTATGAAATGTGAAGTTTTCAGGACTCACACTGTTGTGATGTGTTTATGCATTATTTTTTGTGTGTCGCCCTTGGTGCCTGCAAAATTTTTGGCAATGCAGAGCAGGGCACAGAGCTGTGGTTGTCAACTTATTAGCTAAAGGGGGACTTGAATACCGCACCTAATATTCAGTATTTGTAATACCTTTGAGCCTACAAGACATTGCGCCCCCCCCCCCCCCCGCTCGGCCAGAGGAAGGAACGTCACCACTAAAGAGCTGTAGAGCTGGGTGGAAATTTCAGGAAGTCTGGGGGCTCAACAGAAAAGGTATTCTTGTTGCCTGAATATGCTCGACAATTTTTATAGATTTCCAGTCTTGGCTTAAAGGTTCTTATTTTAGTATTGACTGTTACTAGTCGAGACACCTAGAGAGTACAGTGGAACCTAAGATTGCGAGTAACGGCGTTTACGAGCATTTCACAATACAAGCAATTTTTTTACTAAATCCTGACTCGCTTTGCAAGCGTTGTCTCGCAAGACGAGCAGGATTCAAGCCACCAGGGCGTGTGCAGTACTGCATTTGGTCAGAGGTGCGGGGGCACCAGTGAAGCTTGGATACGATCGGAAACGTTCCAATCCCGAGTGTCTCTTAATATCTCCAGCACCCCCGCACCTCTGGCCACATGCAGTACTGCATAGACAAGCAGTGGCTGTGAAACTGAGTTTCCATTATTTCCTATGGGGAAACTCGCTTTGATATATGAGTGCTTTGGATTACAAGCATTCTTCTGGAATGAATTATGTTCGTAATCCAAAGTATTACTATAATTTGTAGTTGTTTTCTAAGTATCCTGTTTACTAATTTGTTGCGCCTTAAAAGGAGAAGTTCAGGCTTAGCTCATTGGCTGGGTTTCTCCTATGGGTCACAGAAGTGCAATTCATTTTGCACTCCTGTGACCCGTTTTCAGCAGAAAGCGGACGTCACCAATATTAGTCCAGGCACCATGTCATCCCGATTCTGGATCCGCCAGATGCCTGGACTGATCGCTGTATCAGCCTCTGTGCCGGCCACTCCCCACCCCTCCATAGCTCAGCGCACCAGTGAGCATGGGGGAGCAGAGCAGAAGAGCTGCTGATTGATAGGCAGCAGCTTTTTGCTCGAGGAGCCGAGAGAAACGAGCCATCAGTGATGTTTGATGGCTTGGTTCTCAGTGCAGAGACGACGAGGGACCGATGCTGCATCCACCTAGGTAAGTAAACAAAAAAAAAATGTTTACTTCTCTTTTAAAACAGTTAACATTTCTAAATAACTGGTGCTCTATTTCTTTCAACCTACCAAGAATACCTCCCTTGAGGCTCAAGATGTCAGCCCACTGAACTACTTGGGGTTCCTCACCCACCTCCCAGGTTGTAAGTGGGCACTGCACCACAGACATCAGGAATCTTTTGAGAACTATTTTATGGGATGAAGGTTATCTCCATACTACAGGCACTTATGACTATTTGTAGGTTCATGAAAATTGTTCTATTGCTATAATAGTATCAATGACAAAATACCGTATTTATCGGCGTATAACACGCACTTTTCCCCCCTTAAAATCAGGGGAAAGTCGTGGGTGCGTGTTATACGCCGATCCCCACTGTCTGTGAGGCTAAAATACCGAGCGGCGCGGAAAAAGACCGAGCGGCACCGAAAAAGACCGAGCGGCGCCGAAAAAGACCGAGCGGCGCCGAAAAAGACCGAGCGGCGCCGAAAAAGACCGAGCGGTACCCAAAAAGACCGGGCCCGTCTGCTCAGCTCTGCTCGGTCCGTCTGTCTCGGCGGCGGTATATTTAACCACTTGACCACTGGGCACTTAAACACCCTTAATAACCAGACCAATTTTCAGCTTTCGGTGCTCTCGCATTTTGAATGACAATTACTCAGTCATGCAACACTGGACCTATATGAAATTTTTGTCCTTTTTTTCACACAAATAGAGCTTTCTTTTGGCGGTATTTAATCACCGCTCGGTTTTTTATTTTTTGTGCTATAAAAGAAAAAATACCGAAAAATTCTGTAAAAAAATGAATTTTTCTTTGTTTCTGTTAGAAAATTTAGCAGATTAGTAATTTTTTCTTCATAAATTTTGGCCAAAATGTATACCACTACATATCTTTGGTAAAAATAAGTACAAATTGGTGGATATTATTTGGTCTTTGTGAAAGTTAGAGTCCACAAGCTATGGTGCCAATATCTGAAAATTGATCACACCTGAAGTACTGACGGCCTATTTCAATTCTTGAGACCCTAACATGCCAGAAAAGTACAAATACCCCCCAAATGACCCCTTTTTGGAAAGAAGACATTCCAAGGTATTTAGTAAGAGGCATGATGAGTTTTTTGAAGTTGTCATTTTTTCCCACAATTCTTTGCAAAATCAAGATTTTTTTTAACTTTTTTTTTTTCCCACAAAATTGTCATATTATCAGGTTATTTCTCACACACAGCATATGCATACCACAAATTACACCCCAAAACACATTCTGCTATTACTCCCGAGTATGGCGATACCACATGTGTGAGACTTTTACACAGTGTGGCCACATACAGAGGCCTAACATGCATGGAGCGCCATCAGGTGTTCTGGAGCACCCAGGACAATTCTGACATTTCTCTCCTACATGTAAAAATCATCATTTATTTGCTAGAAAATTACATAGAATTCCAAAACATTATATATGTTTTTTTAGCAAACACCCTGGAGAATACAATGGTGGTCTTTGCAACTTTTTATCTCGCACGGTATTTGCGCAGTAATTTTTTTAATGCTTTTTTGGGGAAAAAAAACAGTTTTGTGCTTAAAAAAAAAAAAAAAAAAAAAAAAAAAAACACAGTAAAGTTAGCCCAATTTTTGCATAATGTGAAAGATGAAGTTACGCTGAGTAAATAGATACCTAATATGTCACTCTTCAAAATTGCACACGCTCGTGGAATGGCGCCAAACGTCGCTACTTAAAAATCCCCATAGGCGACTATTTCAAATTATTTTACTGGTTATATGTTTTGAGTTACAGAGGAGGTCTAGGGCTAGAATTATTGCTCTCGCTCTAACGTTCGCAGCGATACCTCACATGTGTGGTTTGAACACCGTTTTCATATGTGGGCGGGGCTTACGTATGCGTTCGCTTCTGCATGCGAGCACATGGGGACAGGGGCGCTTTAAAAAAAACTTTTTTTTATTGTTCATTTTACTTTATTTTAGTTTGACATTTTTTTCCACAAAAATAATTTTTTTGATCACTTTTATTCCTATTACAAGGAATGTAAACATCCCTTGTAATAGGAATATGGCATGACAGGTCCTCTTTACAGTGAGATGTGGGGTCAATAAGACCCCACATCTCACCTCTAAGCTGGGAAGCCTGAAAAAAAAAAAAATAATAAAAAAAAAAAAGATTCTGGCTTTGATCGTATTAGCGATTCGGTAGAAGCACCGGAGGGCGGCGGGAGGAGGATGTCTATGGCTGGGTATTGCAGGGTATCACCGACTATGGCTGGGTATCTTCGAGTATGGCTGGGTATCTCAGAGTATGGCGTTGCAGAGCATTGTAGGGTATTGGCGGGTGTTGCAGAGTGTTGCAGAGCATTGCAGAGCGTTGCAGGGTATTGGCGGGTGTTGCAGAGTGTTGCAGGGTATTGGCGGGTGTTGCAGAGTGTTGCAGGGCATTGCAGAGTGTTGCAGGGCATTGCAGAGTGTTGCAGGGCATTGCAGAGTGTTGGCAGGGTATTGCAGAGTGTTGGCAGGGTATTGCAGAGTGTTGGCAGGGAATTGAGGGGTTAATTTTCGGTGAGCAGCGATGTGGGCACTGCAGATGCAGCCCACATCGCTGCTGACACCGATCTCTTCCCCCTCCGCTGTACCGATCGGTACAGAGAGGGGGAGGGAGGAACCGGCGTCATAACATGACGCCGGTATGTTTACAAGTGATCACTCCGTCATTTGACGGAGCGATCACGTGGTAAACGGCCGCGATGAGCGGGCGTTTACCGTAATTCGTGATGCGCCGGGTCCATTGGACCCGGCGGTCACGGATGTTCTCGTGTGCGCGCCCCAGGGGGCGCGCGAGAGCAGAATTCTGGGAGGCCGTTAATTAACGGCCTCTCAGAGTTAAACAACCGCCCTGAAGCCGTTAATCGGCAATGGGCGGTTGTTAAGTGGTTAAACATGGGCAAGGCTGCAAACGGCGCTGGGCGAGCTGGAAATGACACTCTGCAAGGCTGCAAACAGCGGTGGGCAAGCTGCAAATGACACTGATCATTCTGCAATTATGGACAAGGCTGCAGATGCACACTGATAAGGCTGCATTGACGGGCATTTAAATGTAAGTTTTTTTTTCCTTAAAATGCCCTCCTAAACTTGGGGTGCATGTTATACCCCGATAAATACGGTACCCTCTTTTTTTCTTTTTCTTTTTTTACAGAAATCATTCAAAACGCATATCAGTTTTGCCAGATATGGTCAAATCGATGGGACACATTCTGTGCAGTGTACAATTCAATGTCAAAGATCTTCCTGCACACAAAACCTGAGAGCATGCTTGCTGCTGTCACTGAAGAATGTCTATACTGGCGTACGTTGGAAATCCCTTGCTCGTCACACAGACTGCTTAGAGTCCTCTCTCTCCCACCCTGCTCTACTGCACAACACAAAGATCCTGAAGGGTTTTCTGGGAATATGTTTTACTGTGAGCACAATGCTGAGAGCTGGCATCACACATGGCCTTGCACCCTACGTTTAGGCAAAAAACAGGCACAGTGCTACACAGAACCAGCAGCTCTGTCGCTGAACTGCAATCCAGCAATGCTTCCATGGATGACCATGAATGGGTAGTTAGGAAGAAGCTAGTGGGTTACCATTTCGCCTTTGCTGGAGAGTTGAGAATATCCAGATCAATGTCAGGAAACAAAGCCTCAAATTTTGTAAACATGACGTTGTCCGGTTTGTCTCCATGCATGCCTGAGGAAAGTCATTCGACAGCGGACATTCAATGCTTTACATGTGCATTGAATGTCTGGATCTGCCCCCGGCTGTACCTGTTTACAATCCATCCGTCCAGAACTGGTAGACCTCCTCACATGGTGCTGATTCTGCTAGTTCAGGATAGAACCAGCAGAGGGAGGAGAAGAAGAATGAGTGGCTTGGCTTATCTGACACAGCCAGCACAAGAAGCAGACAGTGGGGAGAGATACGTTTTGAGCTTGCATTGTAGACAGAAACCCCATTCTGTAATCCTAACATTGCACTGCCCATGTCATCCCCTGTCTAACCCTTGCTTGTGTCTCCATATCCTGCCGTTAGCTTCATAGTAATAGCATAAAGGAAGTGTAGCAGTAGGCAGTCCCAGCCGCCTTGTTCCATCCTGATTACACATCCCAGAGTGCTTTGCAGCTACAGGCTCAAATTATCTGTTAGAACATGCAATCAGTACTCACAGTGTTTCCTTTTGATGTCCCCACAGTTCTCCCCGATTACAAAAATGTATTATTATTTTTTCCTCCACCTCTGACACTTCCAGGAGTGTCGAGGCTTTGTATGCCCGCGATCCCGTAGCTGCTCCCCTCCCCCTAATTAGTTACAGGAAGTGCTGTACAGTCTTAAAGGGACACGATCATGAATACACAGTTTACAGACTCAATACCTCTGTTAAGGAATGCAGTGAATACTCACTGTACTTCCTTTGGTATGCCCATAGTTTCTCCCTAGTTGCAGAAATGTCTTTTTCTCCTACCGTTAATACTTCCAGTAATGTCAAGGCTTTGTTCACCTGGGAGCCTGTAGCTCTCCCCCTCCCCCTTTGCAGCTAGGAACTGCTGTACAGGTTTAAAGAGACATGGTCATCAACTCTCACTTTATCTAAAGTGCTCATTGTATGTCCCTTTCTTAGGTCTACCTTGTTCTTTCTGGTTACAAAAATCTGTTTTAATTTTTAACTCCACCAAACACTTTTAGGTATTCTGAATATTTATGACTGAGAACAGACAGATGCTCCCCTTTGCAGCTGCAGAAAATGCTAGAAACTCTGTCATACTTTCAGCTTTTAGGTTCAACCAGCTGAATTTCAATCCATGTTCTACAGAGTTGATGGCATCCCAGTGTTCTACACCAGTGGTCTACAAACTGCGGGCCTCAGCTTGCCTTTATCTGACCCTTGGGGAACCATTCCTCCCACTAGGCTTGTGCAGTACGTTTTGTAACGAATTGAAATTCTTCCAAATTTACCAACTTTCTGACATCCGTAAGCATTTTGAATTTCCAAACAAAGCAATCATGAATAAAACCTAATCTGAAATAAATTATATCGTAACTAATGCCTTTGGCATAATTCATTATTGCGCTAATGCGGCCTAATGCAACAGCAAGTCGACTTGTGATCCTGATCACATAACGAATAATTTAATTTATTTGAATCAATTTGTTTTATTCCATAGTGAGCTACTAAACAATTGGAAAGAAATTGATTCATCCAAATGTCTGCTAAATTTAATGAATAGTAAAATGAAATCATTTGTTATGCAAAACCACAAGCCGATTTGCTGTTGCATTAGGCCACGTTAAAGCATCAATTACACCAAAGCCACTCGCTATTTTCAGTATAATTTATTTCGGATTTGGTCTTATTCATAACCGCTTTGAACGGAAATATGAATGCATCCGAATGTCCAAAAGTTGCAAAATTCTGACGAATTTCGATTTAAATTTGAATTAGTTATTCCGGATATTAGAGAGTTACAGTTTTTTAGGCCAATCAGTTAATTCCTTGGGGGCTATATTACTGGCATGGAGTAATTTACTGTCCTATTAGCTGCTTTATTTTGTGCTGGAGGTTGGATTAAGGGCAAAAGTTGACTGCATTCCTGGGAGTGAGAAAGAGAGTTTGAGAAGCAGCAGAAGAGAGTCCAGTCTAGTAAAGTTGATGTCAAGATGGATTCAAGCTCTCAACATGAGGTTCCTCCTCCTGGTACCAGCAGCAGCAGTGGCACAGCAACAACAACCAGCACCTGTGAGTTTGTACCACCATTGTCTGTGACATGTATGTCAGCATCTGTATTGCCAGGCCCAGACAGTTGTACTTCTACCACCAGTACTACACAACGTTCCGGTAGTCATGTTAGGCCTCACAGGAGTGGCTTTTCAAAGGGAAGGCAAATGAAGCAGCAGGAGCAGCTTGCCTATCCTGGTTCAGGCAGATCTAGCAGCTGCAAGAGGTCAAGCTCTGATACTTTGACTAGCAGTAGTGCTATGCTAAGGCCACCCTCCAAACAGAAATGGTCAGGGAGCGAAATTGTTTGTTTAAAATCCCCTACTAGCAGGGCTGAGAGGTCCTGCTCTGAGACCAGGAAGCAGTCGGTATCTATTGCATGTCGTCGCCTTTTTCAGGATCTTCCCCCAACAACCTGCACATTTACTACTAGTGCCCGTTGTGTCACCACCTCCGCTATGGGCACTTTGAGAAATGTGGCGACACCAAGTCTTTTTTACAGGAAAGGCCTGACAGTACCTGATTCTGAACATCCATTTAAGCTGCCTAAAACTGAAATATTAGAATATGAACAAGACATTTTGCGCGCTCATAGTTTCACCCCCACCACTCCCATTGGCACCACCATCACCACTGAAAAAATTACATTTGCAAGTCATAGAAGTAATGAGTGAGATTTTTTAGTCCCATTTCCCACTAGCTACCTGAGAGAAAAGGGAATTCAGCAGGTCCCCCCAACATCTGATGGTGATAAATCCTCCTTCGCAAACATGGAAGATTCAGATTATGCCTTACCTTTTAATCTCGAGCAGGAACAAAATATTTCTGAGATAGAATATTTTATTTTTAATAAATGACTACATTTTATGTTATAAGGCGTCCGGGTAAGACTCTGCCAAAATTTGACTTGCATTGTATAATTGCTTTCCTCTCTATTTTTCTTCATGTTATTATCGTAGATTACTTCATACAGTTTTTATTGATCTAATTGTGACTTATGTATATATCTCTAGATGCTTGTATTTCCTGAAGAAGCTGAAAAGCGAAACTAGTCGAAATACTACACCTTCCCTATGAGTTATTGTTATGTTACATTGAGAAATGTTTTTATTTTTAATAAATGACTAAATTTTATGTTATATATTTCTTCTACCTTATCTTTTCAATGTATATAAATGTTTAATGTGCACCGCAATAGTCCCCTTGCTCGCATTCCCTTTTGATGTTTCTGGCCGGAGACCAGAATTTCCAAATATCTATTCCATATATAATTGGGATGATGGTGCATCAAGAAAATCAAATTCCTAACTTATTATCTTATGAGGCCATACCTAATTTTTATAATAGAATATTCCCCTTCTCATATTAAATTTTATTCCCCTGAAATAACAGCACCGGTGGCACCTGCCCCTCCTGTCCCGGTTGAGTCTCCCATAAACATTAGAGCCGCCAGCACAACTGTTAGTCAACTAACCTCCTTTACTATCCCTGACATGAGGCCATATCGTAAAAACACAGCAGCACAGTAGAGTGTACAGGCCAAGCTACCACCAAAAATGAAGCAACTTGCTCTAGCATCTGCGGCTGAAGAGGAAACTCTAAAAAAATCTTCACCACACAGTGGCAGCAGCCGTCATTCTAAAATTTGGAATTATTTTGTGACAGTTGGTGATGGCCGCACAGCTGTATGTAAACTATGCAGCAGAGAAGTCAGCGGTGGGAGACTGTTGGGTCATTTTACGAACGCTAAGGGAAGAAATGGGTGTGGCTCCCCATCTACCACAACTATTACCAGCAGCAGTGTCACAGCCACTTATGCAGCTGCAGGTCATACTAAAATGCAAAATAAATCCATACAGCCGACTATTGAACATTTTGGTGGGTTACATTACCAGGGAATGTCGAAAAAGCAGTCCCATAAAATGATGGGCCTCACTGGACAGCTTATAGCTGTTGGGGGTGCTTCTTTTAATTTTGTGGAAGGGGAGCCCTTCAAGCAACTTCTGCAGGCTGTAGCACCACAATACTAGGTCCCTTCATGCACCACATTTAGTAGAACTGTAGTACCCCCGCTATACCGTTCATGTGTTGGGGTTTTAAAATATTTTTTGGGGAAGGCTGCTGGCCAATCAGTGAACTTTACAACTGATTTATGGCATGCTCCAATTGGCCAGCATGACATTCCTGTTCTTGACTGCCCATTGGTGGCAGCCCAATGTGTCGAAGATATACATCCACCACAAACAATTACAATGAGTATGTGCGAGTGCGCACGGGTGTGCGCGGACGCGCCGTGTGACTGTGCTTGGCGCCAAAGGGGCTATTTAAAGGAACCTGTCACTATGCCTCCTTGCTGTCCAGTCTACAGAGTTCCTGAGTCCCCCTGTTTATTCTACCTGCTGATCTGATTCCGGTTACCTGGCTTGTCTCTGACCATTCCCTGTCTGCCCTATGAGGGGTTCTTGAGCCAGAGGAATACGAGAAGCCGCTCCCTGCATAAGTGGGCTCAACCACCAGGTACGTGACAATGGGATTTGTTGTTAGTGATGGTGGCGCTAACACAACAAAGGCTATCCGTGATGGAAGATTAGTTGGTGTGCGCTGTTGTGCACACATCCTGGATCTAGTCGTTGGTGTTATCACCGAGAGCAGACCTAACAGTGGAAGGTTAGCAGCACTTCTAGAGTTTTGACGCAAAATTGCTGGTCACTTACACCATAGTGTGAAGGATAGCCACCTTCTCAGGCAGGAACAAAGAAAGGCAGGCCTCGTGGAGCAAACAGGATGTTAGAACGAGGTGGAACTCCACCTTACATATGCTAGAGTGTATACTTGAACAACAGAGGGCAATTCACGCAATGGCATGCAAACATTTTATTGGTATTGCCAGACCACTAGGCAGGGAGGACTGGATCATGATTGACCAAGTTGTCACAGTGCTCAGGCCTTTTGAAGATGTCAATGACAAATTTAAGCCAAGAACGTGCTAGCCTGGCACAAGTACTTCCCCTCTTTGCACACCTTTCAAATAAAATGTATTCCTACCTTTCTAATAGGGAACGATTGCCTGGTGCCAATATACTTGCGGAGGAGGCTGAAGGAGCAACTCAGTTGGCTCATAAAAGAGCTCATCGACTCTCACCTCGAGTTCATGTTAGCCACAATTTGTGGCCCCAGAATACAAGACAAGATAGCAGTCCGCAAAAATACTATCCACCACCTGGAGGGATAGATTGATAGAGAGGGCACATGAGAAGGAAATGAAAGGAAAATGGTAATACAGTTAGAGGAGGGAGAAGAAGAGGAGCTGGAGATGTCTGATGATACTCTGTTACTTGATACTAGCAGCACTGCTGCCAGTGCTTATTCCACCAGAGCATCAGCTTTTTGGGCTGAGGCACTTGACAGTTTGGTTGGACCTACTAAACAGCCCCCTAGAAAAAAAAAAAAAAAGACTGCTGGCTTACCTAGCGGAACCTCATTTGCCCCACAGTACAATTTGGGAACCTCCTTTGCCCCCCCAGTACAGATCCCTTGAGTTTCTGGGATGAGAAGAAGGGTGTGTGACCTGCTTTGTCCTCGGTAGCCCAGGAGCGTTTTCCTGTCCCTCAACCACGGTCCAGAGTGAATGGATGTTTTCTCTAACAGGAAATATATTATGCCCTCAGCGCTCAAAATTGCTCCCTTAGCTCTTAGAGCAAATGGCTTTTTTAAAAGTCAACCTGCCAAAGCTTGGTTACCCTGCTCTTGACTTGCTGCATAACAAAAATAATACTCAATCTACATCATCCATGGTAACAATCTCCACCTGACTCAGTCCCATCTCCCCTAAGGTCATCATTCCATGCCAAGTCATCACATGTCCCATCCTGCCCATTTCCGTGAGGGCTTAAATGTCAGATATGGTAGTTACTGCATGTCTGACCTGTACCATCCTATCAAATTGAATGAAAATCTGAGATGGTTAGGGTGAAAACAAAGTTCCATTTAGTTTGTGATGATTTGGCATGGAATGATCCCCTACTAAGTGCCACCTCATACCTCCCGCCCTGCTATTTTACTGCTCAAGGATTTATCTACCAGCCTGGTAGTATAACTTAAATAGAGAGCATTCAATTTGAGAGCATAGGCCAAAGGGCCTGATATGGATTTGGCCCCATGCCGTTTTTTTGTTTGTTTTTTTTATAGAATATGGCGTGAGGTTTTATCCATACTAGATCCGAAGGCATTGGTTGGTCGAAGTATAAATCGCAATCATCTCAAAGTCAATTCAAAATGGGACCTGAAATCGTAGGCAAAGTCAGATCACAAGTCGTGTGACTTCCACGTCGGATCAGTGTGACCATAGCCTTAGGTTTCCCTTTACTTCCTGTCCCATAGCCAAGAAGAAAGTGAGAACGAATCCCTACAAAGTGAGGAAATTCCTTGTTGTCATTAGAACTAGTGTCCACATCCGAAGATTTTTTCTTCTATTTCTGTTCTTCAACTCAAAATTTGGAATTGTCTTTTGCTCTCAGTGATAAGAGTCACCAGTACAAATGAAAAGGATGAATCTCACTAATGGGGTCTCTTTTCCTAACTAATACCCTTTTGACTATCCCCTCACTTCCACCCATTATTTTTCTCTCCCTTTTCCTTTACCTGACATATTACTAAAATGTTTCCATACATTGGCTGTTACACAGTATGCAACTTGTACCTGGTCGTCTGGACTTTAATCATTGTTTCTGAGCTAAATTTGAGCTTGCTCAAACAACTATATGACTCTGGGAGCATACACGACTTACAATGTTGCTATATTGCCTAATGATATTTTTGATGCTGTACACTTTACAACGTATGTATCTTTACTTAAAAAGAATGCATCAAAACAAATTTGCATAAAATAGAAGAAATGCTACCAAATCCGGTAAAGTGCTTAAATGCCCAAAAATCGAATTATATGAAATGCTGTAGGATTCCCAAATAGTGTAAAATTAAGTTCTCAATTATACAAACGTGTTTCTAATTGCATGGATAATAATGAGAAAAGTGTTGAAAAACAGAGAAACCAGGGAAAATATATCACCAGCATGTTAACATTTTTATTTCCAAAATTGGAGGTTTAATAGTGTTGAACGTAGTAGTGCCTCTTAGGGCAGAAACCTGCACTTATCAGACCTTTGCCCAGGTGATCAAGAGTCAAGCTGTCTCCCTACAAATGAACAACACAGGACCCAGTCTTTGGTAGTTATATCTTGTGTGTGATGTCATTGAGATTTTGGGAAAATTGAAATCAATTACCCATACTTACCACAATTTTCCTTTCCTGACCTATCTCCATGGGATCACACAAACCCACCAGGAGTAGGAGTATTTAGGTATGCATTAGGTTGGGACTCAAATTTTATAAATAGGAAAAATGGACAACTGCAATAATACGTGGCCAAGAAAAAGGCAATCAGTACAATCTTCTTGAAATAAGAACAGCTCTAGGAAGTATAAACCTGTACAAGCTGTATTTCTCACTTCCTCTGTCGTCAATACTTATGCTATGTAATAACGGAGGTTTTTTTCCCTTCTGTGTCCGCCCCCCCCCCCCCCCCTCCCTTGTTTTGTACCCTTGAATTTGTTTTCTTCCTTTTTTTTTCAATAAAACATTCATGGAAAAAAAAAAAAAAAAAAAGAACAGCTCTAGGATAGTTAAACTAATCCACATCGGAACACTTCTTGTTCCATGGGACTATGGAGGCTATAAGGACATATACAAACAGTTTAATACCACACTTATTAAATGTGACGAAGAGGTTGATACCGAGACACTGGAAACAAGTCACAAGACCAACATTGGGAAAATGGAAAAAGGAGGTGGGTGAAATGAGGGAGACAGAAAAGATCTACAAGACCAGAGACAAACAGGATAAATTCGTGAAAATATGGGGAGAATGGGGAAACAATGCCCAAGAGAAAAATGGAAATCATTGCCAAAAAACATCCATTTGGCCTTTTCCGGCAGGTTGGGGTGGACCATTTGTGTGACCCCTGTTGGAGTTCATTGGCGTTCAGGGCCATAGGAATACCAGCTTGCCTGGGTCTCAAATCATCACGTTACGTGGAATATCAGACAGATTCAAATTTTATTGGTAATGTAAAAAAACTTGTATATGTCTCTCAATGCTTCTGACTATGATATATTCTGTTAAATGTAAGTACTAAGTGAATTAATACATTAATATTTATATATTTTTTTATTAGTGGGCTCTGTATAAGGTCTAGAAATGCCCTTAAGAAGGGCAGGATCTGCCTGAAACAATCATCAGGTTGAACGTGTGCTTGAGCCATTGTATGTATCATATTGTGCTGTTTGTGATGATGCATTTTTCTAAATGCTTTATATGCATATTTAAAGATAATTTTTGTATTTAATAAAATATTGCAATAATATCTGTTACTTGTGTTTTCAGTCACTTATAAAGTCCCGTTTTATTGGGGGTTTTTCTCCTTCTCTCTGTACAATCTATTTGGGATGCGATGACTGAGAACAATATTTTCTGCGATTATTGGGATTCTTTTTTCCATTGCCAAAAAACGGGATTAGACCCTAAAGAAAAATCTGATATAAAGAAAGAATAAGGAATAGAACCACAACATGAGCTTCAGTGTTTTTAATTTTATTTCCCTAGTAATATTATTAAGGTAAAGATGGGATTACATGATGTATGGCGGTGACGGAGGGAGGCTCCCCCCGCAGCAGCAGATGGCGTTATCTTTTTCTCCCCTCACGGGTTTTTTTGTTTTTGCCTTGAGAGGGAAAAGGGATCACTATCAATAACACATATGAGCACAACACGGAAGGTTTTTGCAGTGTAAAGGGAAGAGTGAGAGGGAGGGGGAGGAGGAGGGAGGAAATAATTTTTTCCTCCTTTCTCTCTTTTTTTTATTCAGGCACTTATATAAAAGACACACACACACACACACGTTATACAAACCTGTAAAGGAGAAGAGAGGGGAAGAAAAGAGGGGGAGGAGGGGAAGGGAAAGAAAGAAAGCGGGAAAGAAGGGGAAAAAAAAAGGGGGAGACTTATGAAATAACACATAAAGCACAAATAATAAATGTTATAAATTAACAGATTTATTTTGTTCACAAACACATAAAAGGAAGAAATTCATATAGGCAGCAGAATTTTTTTTTAGCCCCGGTTCACACTTGTGCGTTGCGAATTGAAGCTGCGGTTTCACTGCGCAGATAAAAAAATCAGTTGTTCAGCGGTCCCTCTGCGTTTTAGCTGCGGATCAGCTGCAAATTCAGAAGTAACCCCTGAAGTTCCTAATTAGAGCTGCGAATTTTGATCTGGCCAATCGCTTGTCATCCATTTGTGAGGCTGCTAAAAAAGATTGATTTTTGTGGACACTTCCTGGTTGTCCAGGAGTCTGTAGTGTGTTTTTGTTTGTTAGCAATATGTGTGCTGCTCTGCCCATGATAATGCCAACAGTTGTTGGTGCAACAGCAGCAATCTTGCTGGAAGTAGAGAAGAGGAGAAGGAGGAGGAGAAGAAGATACTGAGTTCATCCCAAAATTGTAATCATCCCGGCCAGAACACATGTACTCAGATATGCGGCCCCCCCAGAAAAAAGCCCAGGTATCTGGGGCCGCATATCTGCGTACGCTCGGCGGGAAAATTACACACGCATGTCAACAACTAGGTGAGTCATTTACCTGCCAAACCATTCATTTTTTTGCATGCATATTTCCATAGTAGGGGATGTTTGAAAAAGACACAAGTCCATCAAGTGTAACCGTTATTTATCAAAATATAAGACTGACATAATCACACATAAGTGTTGTTCCCCCCCCCCCCCAAAACACATTGCCCCCAAGTTGATGGGGACCAGGTGCTTTGTGGGGGGGGGGTGGGTGGGTTCCACCCTGCTTTGTGGGGGGGGGGGGGGGGGTGGGATCCCACCCTGCTTTGTTGTGCAGTTTGTGACCAGACAATTGTTATTGTTCAATCCAAATGCCAGTGGCTAGATCTATGTCCAAATTATGTCACATCTTATTTTGGATGTCACTTATTTAACCTACAATTTGATATAGATGAAGGATACAGGCCTTCTTTGAAACAATAAAGTTAAAAAATAATTTTTATTGCATAGTACAAAACAATATACATATGCACAATGATTAATAGAGATATCTCATTCCGCCCCTTTCTTGAGGGGTTTACCTCTGGGGGTCGGAGTGGGACCGTGTTGAGGCCAACATGTCACAATTTTGTTAGGCGCAGCATATGATCGTCTGAATGACGGGGCTGGTTGACCAGTTGGTTTTCTCTGTATATATCCCTTTGATAGGCTTGAGAACAGGCAGGGGTGTCTGTAACAATATGGTGGCAGTTTTTCGTTAGATATCTCCACACAACTTAATTGCATGAACTGTGTGGAAATTGATGGGTCTATGATGGTGTTATGCACTTTATGTGATGTTCCAAGTTTGACGCATTGATTTCTACTGTTTTTCATATTTATATATTGTCAGAGTTGTATTTTATGATAACATGTAATGTTAATATAAATATTTGTTTTTTTTTTATAAACAACCCCCCCCCCTTTTTTTTTTCTCTACTGCCCTGCATTGCTCCTCTCCCCCAACCCTGGTGGAATGGTCTCTGCCCTCCGGGATCTTGTTTTGCTGCCGACATGTGGACGAATGTATGGGCACTTTGATCAGCACTTCCTGGGCTGTGCTCTCGGCGCACGGGGTCACTATTTGATTTGAACCCTTGTGGCCTCCATATTTCTGATCATCCGGGCTGGAGATTTGTTATCTCCTGTTGCCTGGGTGACCGGCGCAGCGCGAGCGATAGAAGCGGACGCCAGCCACCTCTCTCCCTTAACCACGCCCCCTCCAGAGGGTTGGTGTTATGATGCCATTATTATCATCAGGCGTCTCATGGTGGGGATGCAGTTGGGGGCGGGCCTGCACGCCAAAGGCTCGAGGGGTGTGTCCCCTCCATCCCTCCCTTCTCCCAGCTGTTACTGATCTAACGATCAGCCGCTGGGCTTAAAGGGAATACACGCTTGTCCAGTCTCATGCTGGTGTGTGCATCAGATGCACAGCGTGGCTTCAGCTCTCAATATACAGGTATACAGTACACTCTCTCCTTGTGCTAGTTGCTTTGGAACTATTGGGGGGGATTTGATTATATGGTCCATATACACTGACCCTATATAAGGACATGGATATAGTGGGAAATCCCTGCAATATTATAATCATATATACCATTGTTGTACTATGATGGGGATTTTTTTTCAGGACTCTATTTTCCAATATATGTTTTTTTTTTTTATGCTTTCCCCTGCACTGACCCTATACAGGGACATGGCTATAGTGGGAAATCCCTGCAATGGCGAACCTTGGCACCCCAGATGTTTTGGAACTACATTTCCCATAATGCTCAACTATACTGCAGAGTGCAAGAGCATCATGGGAAATATAGTTCTAAAACATCTGGGGTGCCAAGGTTCGCCATCACTGTTATATACCAATGCTGTACTATGATGGGGATTTTTTCTGGACTCTATTTTCTAATATATGTCTTTTTTACGTTTTCCCTTGTTCCTTCCTCTCTCTTTATTTACTAGTTTTGTGGACAACTCTGGAGACCATTATCTCTACTTTTGGGATGGATGACTGAATCCAGCACCTTTTGTGTGAGGAATTTTGATAGCTATGGCATTCGGGTATAACCATTTATGTAGTCACATGGCTGACAAGTCTGGATTGGTAACTTTTCCAAATCAGGGTTTATGTCTCTGATGGGCTGTGTTTTGATTTTTTTCTTCTTGACCATAGAATCGCCTGGCCATACCACAATTATCTGCAGGGTGGAATTCACGCCCCTTGAGTACAGTTCGTTTTGGCTGTTTTTATTGTGCACCTCCGGCCACCATCGGTGGGTCGCGGTCTGGGTCCTGTTCGGCAGACATCTCTCCACCAGATTTTAGCAATTTGGATGCCCTATGAATAGCAACGCACAACAATATCTGGGTAGATTATGTTCTAATCGAATTTGTTTCTTTATCACAAATTGTACCTATATTAGAATAGTTTTTTTCTTTTTTGTCATGTCCATAGATGGGAATGTAATCCTTCATGAGCCCCTCTGAGGAAAAGGTTTAATACTTTTGAACAACCTTGAAATGCGTCGGGCCTTTGTTGGTTTCAGCATTGTTCTGTGATCGACAACGTGGGTGCCTTCGTCCCCATTATGCTGCTCTAGAAACACTGGAATTTGTTGTACTCTCTATCAATCGTGCATCCGCATATGTATATTGTTTTGTACTATGTAATAAAAATTCTTTAAACTTCCTTTTGCTAATCATTTTTGAGACTACTGCCTAAACTAAAGTCCCAACTGAGGAAAAAATTGGTTTTGTGTCTAATGTATTAGGGATGTGGGCAATCAGTCTCTTTCCACACAGTTTTATGCACGTCTATTTGAACACGTGCTACAGAACTAGTATCCAGCCTGCTGAAAGATTACTGATCACATTAAGGTACTTTTCTACACTAATGTCCTTTGTCATGTGAATTTTGGAGCATGAAATCTAATGTTTTTGGACAGACATCATTAATCATAGATTGTGATGGGTTTTTTTGGAAAGGGGGCTCATTGGAGTATTGACTGGCAGAAGCTGGGTAATCACTGGCAGCGCTGGGAGCAGGCCTGGCCTCACCATGTTGACTTGGCACATACATACCCTGATTTGGGAGGAGGGGGGCTGATTGAAGGAATTGGGGATGGGATAGGGAATGTTACTGTGTGGCACTTCATAGCTGGAGATTAACTTTTCAAAACTTGAAGGATAGGATGGCGGATTATAGGGGTAAGGTTGGTGTTGTTGTTCAGGGTATTGCACGTATCTGGGGTAGTTAACGGGAGGTCTTGGTGGCACATATGGCACTTTAAATGAAGCTTCCTCACATGGCTGTGAGAAGGAGTGCAGCACTTGTTCAATAGTGTTTTGCATTTCAAAGTAGCGCTCTGGCGGTACCTTTTTAATTAGAGGGGCAAAACTGAGCGCCAGTATAGTATTTGGACATAAAAAGCATCCACCTTTTCTGACATGTCTTTCAACATTTCAAGTAGGCACTCACTTATGTCAGGTTGGGATTGAGGTGCTCGTCTCCGTGGCACTTTGGCTGGCAGAACAATGTCTGCTTGAGCAGAGGAGGGCCCAGGGATAGCCTCTGCCACTGCAGATTGTTCATCTGGATTGGTTTCCCAAAGATTGGACGAGCTTTGGATTTGTGATAAATCCTCTGTGCCTTCTGGAAATTCAATGTGGCCTTGGGCCCCCGGTTGAGCCGCTGGTTGGTCCTCCATTACATCTTGTTCCTCCCAACTAGCTTCTATCCTGTTTTTCAAAGTTAAGAGGTTAACAGATACATAGATGAAAACTTACTCCCTCATCTCCACAATGGGTTGCAGAAAATCGAAGTCCCTGGCAAACATATAGGGTACCCTTGGCGCTGCCCAGAGCCACTCCTTGCTTCTTTGACGTGACGCATATATTGTCGATACGCATCACGCATGTTATGCCACCTTGTCTGTAAGTAGTGCACTGAAAAACATAAAATATAATAATTTTCTTTATGTTTGCTTTTAGGTACCTAGCAACAGGAAATTCTTTTGGAAGTTTGCACTATTTAAGGTTGGGAAGTCAATCATTAGTGGCATCGTTAATGAAACCTGCCTAGTCATATGGGAAGAACTGAAAGATTTGGTTACGAAGAAGCCAAAAAAAAAAAAACGAATGGTTGAAGATAGTGGAGCTATTCTGGGAGCGTTGCAACTTCCCCAACTGTCTGGGAGCCATAGATGGGAAGCAAATCCACATACTTAAGCCTCCAGCTAGTGGGAGCCAATATTTTAATTATAAGAATTTTTTTTTGTTGGTATTAATGGCAGACGCCAATTATAAATTTATTTATATTGATGTGGGTTCTTATGGCAGCAGCTCGGATTCTAGTGTATTTTCACATTCCTCATTTGGCCGCATGCTGTGTGAGAATACACTAGACTTGCCCAATCATTCTCCCCTGCCTGGAACAACAGAGCCTTCCCTCCCACATGTATTTGTAGAAGATGAAGCATTTGCACTTTCACAGCACATGCTCAGCTCTTTTTCAAGTCGCTCTCTGACAACAGAAAAAAAAGAGCGTTCAATGATAGGCTCAACAGGGTATGATGAGTAGTAAAATGTTCATTTGGTATACTATGCAATAAGTGGAGATTCTTGCATACTTCAATAAACCTCAGTATTGACCATGCTATCCGTGCTGTTAAAGCAGCCTGTGCACTGCACAACTATGTGCGTGAACAAGATAGCTATCTATTTGAGGATTCCCTGAGCCATAACATGGAGGTGGGCACATTGGAATGTTACTAGGGGCACCACTATTGGTACACATATTCGTGGTGAATTCCAAAAATTCTTTATGTCACCAGCTGGGGAGGTGCTTTGGCAGATGAAATCTATATAATCAGAAAAGGTGTGTATTTGTTTTCATTATATTATCAGGGCCTTTACAAAATGAAAAGTGTGCTGTAACAAAGTCTGATCAGCTCCTCACAATCCACAGATTAGTTCACCTTCAATGCCACTTTTTACCATGCTTGCTCTCTAGTCATCACCACAAAACAGACAGGGGAGGAACTGGAAGAGGGGGAGGTGTAGGAGGAGGGATGATAATTTTTGTTCACACCGCAACACAGCTGCGAATCAGATGTGTGCCCATAGAAGATAATGTGCTTGTAATGACCAGAAAACACTTTTTTTTCTGCAATGCGCAGTGCGAATGCAACGCACATATGTGAACTTGCCTCATTCAAACTAACTTATTTTAAAATGTCTTGCGAATTGGATGCGTTGTAATTCGCATAGGTGTGAACGGGGGCTTACATTTTTTAAGAGGGGGGGAGGAGTACGGACGGGCGAAGCTGGGGGAGTCATTCGCCAATCTCCAAGATTGATATATGTTAGATGACGTGTATTTTTTATTTATTTTTTTATGTATATTTATTGAAGATTTTTGCAAAACATAAGAACAACAAGTATGTTACAATAGTCGTTAATATCAACAAAGCACAGCGTTGGAATCATCTTTCAAGTTACAAAAAAGAAAAAAACATATACAAGTACCAGACGGGAGAGGGAGGAAAAAAGAAAAAAAAAAAAGAAGAGGGAGATAAACCATGTATTCATATATAATGACTACACAGTGAAAAAACATGTTATGGGAGTAAGAGATGAAGGTACTGATGCGAAATCACAGTAGGTCGCCCTAGGTGGGATTGGCAATGGAGCCAGGAGTGGATTCCGGATTGAATAAGGAGTGGTCCCAGGGATCCCATATCTTAGAAAATTGAGGTAGGGAGTCCTGAACCACTGCCCTCATATGTTCCATCCTATGCATCTGTGCAATGGTTGAGACTACTTGAGCTTGTGTTGGAGGAACAGGAGACAGCCAGTGGGTAGGTATTACTCTTTTGACAGCTAGAAGTATAAAGGCCATCAGTTTTTTGGCATATTTAGGGATACCCGGGACCGGAAGGCCCTATAAGTAGTGTGCTGGATTCAGCAGTATATCTCTCCCCAATACTGATTGGAGCAGGGATTGAACCATGGACCGCAAATGTGTGATCAATGGGCAATCCCAAAAGATATGGTAATGCGTACCCACGTCCTGTAGGCATCTCCAGCATAGTCGGGATAGTGGGGGATCATATTTATGCAAAAGTCCAGATCTCCTGCCATAGAGGAAGAGAAATAGGAGTGGGTAAAGTCTTGGCCCACTTCCGCATGTAGAGGTGAGATTCCAATGTTGGTGGCGATGAGTCATGAAGGATCCTGTATATAGAGGATATGAGACCTCTCTGGTAAGGACCATGGGTACACAGGACCTCAAAGGCATTAGGTTTTTCTAAGGCTATGGCAGGAGATATGGAGCAGAAATAATGTTTAAATTGGAGATAAGTTTAAAAAAAAAGACTGTTGTGGAATTTCGAATTTGTTTTGGAGGTCTGGGAAGGACATCAGTTTGCGGGTCACTGGGTGGACCAAATGGCAGAGTTGAAAAATGCCCGCTTGAGACCATGGAGCCATAGTCACAGAAGAAAGGCTGTCAGGTATGTCTGGATTGCAAATAAAATTTAAAAGGGGCGGGCATGGGGAAGAGAGAATGAACCTCTTGTGGCATTTCTTCCAAATGGATAAAGTAAATAGCATTGGTTCTAGGCTTATGTGATTAAGTTGTGTCATGGAAGAAGATAAGTCAGACCATAGCATAGAACAAGGATGAACAGTGCTGCTAACGCTCATCTCCAACTCCGACCATCTGCTTGTTGCAAAGCATGATGACCAGGAGATGGTCGCTGATAGGTGGACAGCATAATAATACTTTACAATATCAGGTGCTCCTAGACCTCCATGTGAGCGCGGGGCAAAAACAACTGTGTGGGCAATTCTATGTGATTTGTTTCCCCATATGAATTTAGCGAAGGCCCGTTGAATATTCAGAAGCCGAGGCATAAGGAAGTGCAATTGGCAAGGTTTAGAAAAGATACAGAAACTTTGGGAGTATAGCCATTTTGAGAATGTTTATCCTACCCAGGAGAGACAAAGGACAGTCCATCCATTTACGGAGTAGGCCGTGCGTTTCCGAGATTAAGGAGAGGAAGTTAGCTTGGTAATGATGCAGTTAAATGTATGCCTAGATATTTGAGTGACACAGGGCACCAATGATATGGGAAGTTGTTTTGTAAGGAAGCAAGAAGCATAGGAGGGATATGAATGGGGAGGGCTTCAGTCTTAGCTGTATTAACTTTATAACCCGAGAGTTTGCCGAACGTGTCTAATATGGCGTGTAGGTTGGGGAGTGAAATGTGTGATTTCGTTAGAGTGAGAAGCATGTCGTCCACGAATAGAGACAGCTTGTATTCCCTCCGTCGCAAAGAGACCCCGCTTACATCCTGGCTCTCTCAGATAACTGCAGCTAGGGGTTCAAGGCACAGAATAAATAGCAGGGGGGAAGGGGGCAGCCCTGTCTAGTGCCATTGCTGTGTGTGAATATTGGAGATATAAAGGATGCCAATTGAACTTGTGATGTGGGGTGGGAATACGAGGCTTGGAGGGCCGAAAAACCATAACGCGTAAGTGTGGCAAACATGTAGGGCCAACCGAGCCTGTCAAATGCTTTTTGTGCATCTAAGCTGAGGATAAGGGAGGAGCGAGAGGTTTTATCGAGCAGGTCAATTAAATCAAATCAATGGTACATCTGGTGTTGTCGCCAGCTCGCCTACCTAAAACAAAGCCCACCTGGTCGCTATGAACAAGGGTGGGAATCATAGGAGAGTCTGTTGGCTAAGATTTTAGTAAAGATTTTATAATCCGAATTGAGTAGGGCTATGGGTCTGTAATTGTCAGGTAAAGATGGGGGTTTGCCAGGTTTCGGAAGGACTGTGATATGGGCGTGTAGAAACTGTGGATGAGGAATAATACCCTTCTGCAGGGATGGGAAGAGATTTAGTAAATATGGACTCAAGATTGGGAGGAAAGTTTTATAATATATATAGGGCAAGCCGTCGGGGCCAGGGGATTTGTGTGAGGGCAATTCTTTCACGACTGCCACTAAATCTTCTGGTTTAACAGCTGCGTTGAGGGTAGCCACCTGAGACGATGACAATGTGGGCAGCTTTAGAGGGGACAAAAAAAAGAGTCAAATTCCTCTTGGGAGAATAGATGTTTAGGATCGGAGGCCAAACAGTTATAGAATTTATCGTAAAACGTTCCAAAAACTTTGGACATTGTTAATGGGCAATGGGTCGGGGTACCATCAACCTGAAGGAGGAACTCAGGATAAGAGTGGAATGGACATGGTTTAAGCTTGTTCACTAACATCCTGTGGGGCTTATTGGCGAACTCTTAAAATTTCTGTTTTGCCCAGATTAGGGCCTTGGAGCATTTTTGCATGTCAAGGGACTTTAACCGTTCACGTAGAGAGGTAACCTCGTGCAGACGTGTCACCGTAGAGGAGGCCAGAAATAAAGTTTCTGCTTTTCGTAGTTGCGAGAGGATATCCTGTCTCTGAGCTGCCAAGTCACGCTTCAGGCGAGAGTAGGCTGAGATACAAAGGCCTCTAAAGAACGCCTTGTGAGCCTCCCATAGGGTGGACACGTCCGCTACAGAACCCTTGTTTAGTGGGAAAACTTCCGATAAATTTCGGGACAATTGTGCCTCAACGATGGGGTTGCGGAGAAGAAAGTCATTAAGTCTCCAGTGGCAGGTTCTAGGCGTGGAGGAGGAAAGTGCAAGATCAAGTTGGACAGAAGCATGGTTCGACCACGTTATGGGGTTCAATTCCGACGCTACCGCCGATGTCATGAAGGGGGTTGTTACAAGAAGGTAATCTAGTCTGGAGTACATCTTATGCGGGGGGGGGGGAGAAAATTGCCTGTGGGTAGGGTGTTTAATTCTCCAGATATCCAACAGGTTGTGAGATCTAATGAGCTTCCGGAATGCAGTGGATTGGCGTTCTACTTTTAGGTGAGGGAGTGGAGGAGAAAAGCATTTGTCTGTCCCTTCTGGGAGACATGGTCATATTGAAATGACCCCCTATAATCATAAAGGGTTGAGCATATTTGCCCAAGTTGCCCAATGGGTCAGAGAAATTGAATTTGACCAGAGTTAGGGGCATAAACATTAACCACAGTAAGAGAGCAGGAGAGATAGTCGCAGTCCAGGAGAATGTATCTACCATGGGGGTCTATAAAAGAGGATTTTACCCTCAACGGGCATGTTTTCCTTATTGCGACCCCCCCCCCCCCCCTTTGCCAGAGGGATCGGAAGCCATGAAGGAATTTGGAAAGTGTTTATCAGAAAATTTAAGGGAACCCCCAGGACTGAAATGTGTCTCCTGGACCAGGACTACGTCCGCAGCCGAAGATTTGAACTCCTTCAAAGCTAACCAGTGCTTGTGAATAGAGTTCAAACCTTTAACATTATAGTTAACCACTACAATACAGGGCACTTTCACCCCCTTCCTTCCCAGCCCAATTTTCAGCTTTCATCGCTCTCGCGCTTTCAGTGACAATTGCGCGGTCATGCTACACTGTATCCAAATGAAATTGTTATCATTTTGTTCGCACAAATAGAGCTTTATTTTGGTGTTATTTATTCACGACTCCGTTTTTTATTTTTTGCGATATAAGCGCAAAAAAAGCGGAAATTTGGAAAAAAAACTATTTTCTTTTTTCTATTTGAAAAGAAATCCAATAAAATCAAATTTTGTCATAAATTTAAGCCAAAATGTATTCTGCTACATGTTTTTGGTAAAAAAAAATCCGTTAACTGTATAATAATTGGTTTGTGTGATCACGGACATATGTACGCAAATGATCATGTACATATGTGTGCAGGTGATCACGTACATGTGTGCAGATAATCATTGGGACATGTGATTTTAGTGGGACATATGTGGGGGACATGTTTTTATTATTAGGGACATGTGTTTTTATTATTTGGGGACATGTATGTTTTGGGGACATGTGTGGTTTGGGGACATATGTGGGGACTGTGTTTGTACTGTGTGGTGTGTTGTGTGTTGACACTAGACTGATGATCAGTGAGTAAAAAGCTGTAAAAAGCAGCCCATACTCACTGATCATCAGCCGGCTGCAGCGTTCTGCTCTCCTCTCCTCAGCGATGACTTCCGTGTGAGGAGAGGAGAGCCGATTGCCTAGCAACCGGCTGTTTGTTTACATCACATGACGGCCGTGATTGGACACGGCCGTCATGTGATCAGGAGGGCCAATCACAGAGCCCTCCTGCCGATCTCAGATGTGCCGTGTCCGGGTGACACGAGCACATCGGGATCGCGCCGCTGCGCGGGCACGCGCGCGCGCGATCCCGCTACTTCTGAATGACGTTCAGGAACGTCCTATCAGGAGTAGACGGCTCCCACCCGGCCGTATATATGCATTGGCCGGGTGGGAAGTGGTTAAGGACCCGTAAAGCCATCGTTACGGATTGGCATTAGCTTAAAGCAGTGTTTCTCAAATCTAGTCCTCAGGCCCCCCCAACAGGTCATGTTTTCAGGTTTTCCATTATTTTTCACAGGCGATTTGATCAGTTTCACTGCCTTAGCAATTACCACAGCCGTTTCATCTGAGGGAAATCCTGAAAACATGACCTGTTGGGGGGGCCTGAGGACTGGATTTGAGAAACACTGGCTTAAAGTAACCATAAGAAACACATACTGGCCATAAATACCTGTACAAATTAACTAAGCAATATGTACCATGGTCTATCCTGTGGAAGCAAAGCAAGTAAAAGAATACATCAACAATAAGAAATGAAGATATATAAAACTGAGTTAGGCAAGTCAAAAATGGAAAATAGGCCAAAAAAGAGCCTATAAAAAAGGAAAAACAAAACAAAAAATGTAGAAAAAAAGCCTGGGGGGTAAAAACCACCCAGGAGTCCACAGCCAAGGCCGTGGAACAAAAGGGAGGCACACAAGGGGTTCCAGCTCATCTGGAGCGACCCTCGCCACCTTCCATCAGCGTCTGAAGGTAACAAAAATGGGACATTCCTCTAGTCCAGAAGAATGATGAAAACCCTTAAGTATGGGTGTGAATGCCCCAAAACAGGGGAAACATGGTGACATATGGACCAAAGCCGGATCTGGCCAGGTATTGGGGTTGGGTTCCCCTCAGGGTGGGAGTCTGGGAAACAGAATGCGCTGAGGGGTGGAGAAGGTTTTCTGTGACTTTTGACGAGCAGGGGTCCAAATCTGACCTGGGATGGACGTGGGTTTAGGCGTCGTAGGAAGAGGTGTGGGGTCTTCGTTTGGTAGTGGTGGAAGGCCAAGGTTGCGGATGAATGCTTCACTTTCCTGTAGATCCCTCATGGAGTATATGATCCCGTCCTTTGTGGCCGACAGGTGGAAGGGGAACCCCCATCGATATGGGAATTGGTGATTCTGCAGATGCATGGTCACAGGGTGGAAGCTGCGACGTTTAGCAAGGGTAATTGGAGATAAGTCACTGAAGATCTGTATCTTTGCCCCCTTAAATTCTAAACGAGACTTGTTGCGAGTGGCCACAGTTAAAGCTTCTTTACTGTCGTAATAATGGAAGCGTACTATAATGTCTCTGGGATTAGCTCCTGTTGGGGGTTTTGGGGGGCCAAGGATCTGTGGGCTCTATCTAATCTCCAGTCTATGTCCGGAATCCGAGGGGCTACCACATTAAAGAGGCTGAGTAGGTACGGTCTGATCTCCCCCTCGCCGATGGTTTCAGGAACACCCCTGATACGTAAATTTTGACGGCGTTCCCTGTTTTCCAAGTCCTCCTGTTGGGACTGAAGCTGGGAAATAGATTGTTTCAGGCCGGCATTGTCTTCCTCCAAAACGTGTACTTATTGTATCAAATCATCAAAATTTAGTTTCCAGGACATCAGTACGTTCACCGATTTAGGCAAGCTCCCCCCGCAGTTCGTGTGCAAGTTTTCCCATCTCCTTAGAGACATTGCTGGTCAGGTCTTGCAGGAGGGCCCGCATTTTGTCGTCCAGGACTTCTACCGTTACAGGAGCAGCCATTATTTCTGAAGGGATGTCTGACATGGTCTTTGAGGTGTTTTGCACCGTGGCTTGGGAGGTCACCTGTGTGGACGTGGTGGCAGCCAAAGATGGGGATGGGGATGCAGGTCTACTCAGGAAGCGGTCAAGTGTCTGTGAGGGCCACAGATCAGGTGACAGAGACTGAGTAGGGTGCTTTGGCCCGTATTTCACCATGAGGTGCTGGGACTGGGTATTAGTCAGTTACGTTGCCCCCTGTTGTGAAGGTGATTGTTATGCGTTGTGAAGGGGCATAGGAAGGCGGCAAGGGTCAACGTAGTTACATGGCCCTCATTGTAGGGGGCCCGATGTGTGGCCCCAGTAGTAGAAACTGCAACATGTGGATCGTAGGACAACAAGGGGGGGTGATGTAGAATAATTAGCTGTGTAGGAGGACTCCAGGGACAGGAGCACTGCCAGGTAGGGAGGATCTGAGGAGCCAGCAGGGAGAGGAAGCAGAAAGAAGAGGGTTGTGTGGATGGGTGGAAGAAGGCCCTGGGGGTCTCAAGATGGCCGCCAGTCAGGCTGAGGCCTCAATCTTTAGGAGGAGTGGCGGCAGTAAAAAGTCATGTATCTGCCCCAGGGGTACACGCTTTCCCACCTGTGGTAGTTAGGTCCTGAGCCGCTCAAAGATAGTGGGGCTACAGAGGCTAGTGATCACCCAGGGCGGATCCTCTCAGTAGGCCTAGGGTGTAGCAATATGGCTGCCGGAGCTCACCTGTGGTCTTAGGGGTCCAGGCGCCTCCTTGCCGGCTGTAGACAGACCACGATCTCCCTGCCTCATGCGGGGGCAGCCTCCGGGTCGTACGTTGGATGGGTGATGTGGCGATGGCCGCCTAACTTGAGCCCGGAGCTTGCAGGGCTGGAGGTTGAAGGTAGGCCGCAAGATGGCGGCGACGGGTCTCCCGATGTGCGGCCGGCCACGAACCAGCCCGAATCGTGCAGAGGTGCCGCGGGAGTGCGATACCGTCCGCAATGTGTGCCGGATGTCTCCCGCGGTCAGGATGGCTACTTTTGGGGCACTTTGTGGAAGCCCCGGGCGCGGATGGAGGTGGATGGAGAGGGGTGTTCACGGAGCTCCTCTCCAGCGTGCCTTTCCTCCTCTGCTTCCGGCCACGCCCCCTAGATGATGTGTATTGATGATCTCGTCTTACGCTTTTATTATATATATTGCTTGTATGGATATATCATGCAAACGACAAATGTAATAAGGGGAAAAAATGTTTAATAAAATTTGAATTGTTAAAAAAAAAAAAAAAACTAATCCACAATACAAACGTTTACGTTTTTCTCATACCTAGAACATATTTTTATTTTTTTTTAAATTATAGGGTAAAGCAACAGCTTCATCTTCTTCACAAAGTTTTACTGTTAAGTGAACAGCTCCTTCTGCTTTAGTAAATCAATCCCACCATTTGCAGGCTTACCCACTTCAGCCCCAGAAGGATTTGCCCCCTTCCTGACCAGACCATTTTTTGCGATACAGAACTGCGTCGCTTTGCGTGGTCGTGCAAAGTTGTACCCAAACAAAATTGATGTCCTTTTTTTTTCCCCACAAATAGAGCTTTCTTTTGGTGGTGTTTAACTGCTTCGCGCCCGCCCTATAGCCGAAAGACTGCTACAGAGCGGACACCATCTGCCGGGAGGCTGTCCCTGGACGTCCTCCTGTTTACTTCAGCAATGCGCGCTCCCGGGTGCGCGCATCGGGGAAGTTCTGTGCTGGCCGTGTCCCTCGGACACAGCCAGTCACAGATCGCTGTAAACGGGCAATCACAGCGGCCGTTTACAGCGTGATCGGCCTATCCAATGAGAGATGATCTCATATGTAAACATATGAGATCATCTCTCCGCGCCACTCTCCCTCCTCACGCAGACAGCGTGTGAGAAGGGAGAGATGCAAGTAAAAGACAAGTGCCATCCGCCCCCGTGCCATCCTCCCCCAAGGCCTGGAACGCACGCTATACCAGCGATTGCGGAAGGAACACGCCGTTCGTTTGGAGTGCGAGTTTTTCTTTCAAGGGGAGCAGCTCCAGTGCCGGGTCAGGCACACAACCACGTAAGGAGCCATTTGGCTGTCTGTTTTTTTTATACTTTTATTAAAATCAGGATTACGCTATGGATCCTTTTGTATTTTTTCATATATACCGCCTGAGTCTGTGAAGGGGGACGTATTATCCATTGTTATTTCCACCAGCATCCATATGAGCAGGCATTACCTGTGCAGGCGCTGTTTGACTTACTTTTTAATTAAAGTGGTCAAACAAATCTGGTAAGCAGTTTGGACTTGTATCTTCGATTGGTGTATTGCTGTTTGCTTGGTGGAGGGAGTCGCAAGCCCTTTGGATCTGCTGCTATACCACAATTTATAATATTTGTTTCGGCACTTGGATCATTCAAGATTTTTCCATTTAGAGACACGCTTATTGGGACTTTACTATGTGATTGGTTGTTCACTAGTCCTTATTATATTTTATGTATTTTCATTATGCTTTATATGTATGGTGATTAGATCACGTTTCTAATATTTTGTACCAATGTCATTTTGGTTATTGATATAATTTAAGTTTTCACGTTCAGAATATCTAGAGCGCCCCTAAACTACTGTCACCATCCTCCCCAGTGCCATCCGCCCCAGTGCTACCTGTTAGTGCTATCTGTCCCCAGTGCCACCTGTCCCCAGTGCCACATATTAGTGCCACGTATCAGTGCCACCTGTCAGTGTCACGTGTCATCAATGCCACGTATTAGTGCCATCTGTCATCGGTGCCATGTATTAATGCCACCTGTCATCAGTGCCACCTGTCATCAGTGCCACCTGTCATTGTCCTGGTGCTCCAGGGCCTTCAAAAGTGCAATAGGTAGTGTGACAGAGCGAGGCTCTGTCCTTATGAAATTGGAGGAAAAAGAGACACAGACACAGTTTGCATATCTGCGGACTGCAAGACTACAGAGTGTAGCGTTTAAATGGAGAAAACTGCTCTGTCAGTTTTCTCCAGGATTTGCTAGCTCCAAATGGGATTCTGTAGTTTTGAGATCCCTGAGAGTCATGGGTGGGACGGGATCTCCAACCCTGTGTCCGGGTCTTGACGATAGCGAGCACGGTGTGTGCCCAGCTGTACACACCCCATATAACGAGGGGCTGTTGGGAGTAGAGTGTGGAGGATGGTGGAGTGTGAGCAGCTTGCTGCTGCTAGAAGAGTGGTCTGCCCTGTGGGAGACTGTAGTCTGTGTAAGGGACTGGGAAAGGCTGACAGCCTTGAAAGTCAGGAAGACTAATGCCCCGTACACACGAGCGGACTTAAATCCGAAGGAGTTTCCGCCGGAGTTCCGCCGGAGTTCCGACAGAGTTCCGACGCAACGGACTTGCCTACACACGATCCCACTAAAGTCCGCCCGTCTGGTACGCGGTGACGTACACCAGGTCCGACGAGACTATAAAACGGAAGTTCAATACCAAGTGCGCCACCCTTTGGGCTCCTTCTGCTAATTTCGTGTTTATCTCGTGTTAGTAGAAGTTTGGTGAGAGACGATTCGCGGTTTTCAGACTCGTATTTTTCAGAACGTTTTTCACTGCTTTTCAGTTTGTGCTTGTGAGGTTTGTATCTGTTTTTTAGTGCGTGTAGTCAGTTCGTGTCTGTATTTTGCAGTGCGATCTAACTGCACTCGCTGACTTTCAGCTCGCTCTTCACAGGCCTTGCTGTTCTTCAGTGACGTCTGTTAAGTTCGTTCTGACAATCCGACCGTTTTGAAGCCATGTTGCGTGTACGTACTCGTCGTCGAGTTCGTGCTTTGCTTGCGCTTGGTGTTGTAGTTCATTCTGCAACCCAAGAACAGTCCGTGGACGGGGTGTTGAGGAGTTCATGGACGAAGAATTGGTTGCTCCAGCGTGACCAGTTCTCGCACATGCCTTTGCTTCGTGAGATCCGGGAGAATAATCCTGATGATTTCAGGAATTATCTCCGGATGACGGACCCCGTTTTTCACCGTCTGCTGGCTTTGCTGACCCCTTATATCAGCAGGCAGGATACCTGCATGCGGCAAGCCATCACTCCGGAGCAGAGGCTCGTCGCCACGTTGCGCTACTTGGCGACAGGGAGAAGCCTTCAGGACCTGAAGTTCTCGACAGGCATCTCCCCCCAGGCTCTGGGGATCATTATCCCAGAGACCTGTTCTGCCATTATACAGGTCCTGCAGGAGGACTATATTAAGGTAAGATTTAGCATTTAACATCACATTTTATTGTCTTTAATGTTTGCTAATGCCTTGTATTTCTTTCCTCAATCTCTAATTACCATGATTGCAATATGCTGTGAATGTCCCCTTTGTCCTCATGCATGCTGCAATCTTTTAATGCTCCTTTTTTGTTTTTCATGCATATTTGCCTTCATTAAACCTCACCAACATGCTATGGTAGGCCCATATCCACCTAGTCTAGTCACTTAAAATGTCTTTTGTCAGCTCCATTCTATTGCTTTATCCTAAAACCAAACATTTTAAAGATTATTCCAAATGGTCTGTGTCCCCTTAACTGAATCCCCCCCCCCCCCCTTAATAGTATCCCAAATGGTCTGTGTGTCCTTTAACTGGATCCCCCCCCCCCCACACTTAATATAATTCCAATGAGTCTGTGTGTCCTTAAATTAATGTTGCATTATATATTGTATTTTTAACACACTTCAACCCTGGAATGATTTTCCCCCCTTCCTGACCTTCATCACTTTTTTGGGTGATTTGGCAGTGCGTTGTTTGAATTGACAATTGTGCGTCCTTGTAACATGGCTCCTCCTAGTAAATTATCTTCATTTTATTAGCACAAAGAGATTTTGTATTTGGTTGTCTTTGATCACCTCTGCTTTTTTATTTTTGGTGATTAACCACCAACAAACCCAAAATGCATTTTTCAAAATATGCATTTTTTTCTCACTTTTCGCTCTAAAGAAAGATAGGCACAAAAATATATCACCATGATTTTTTTGGACATCATTTGATGCTGATACGTATTCTTTTAGTAAACAAAAATGTGTTAAAATGAATCACAATAAGCGTTTCTTGATTGTTTTGGGCAAAAGTTCTATCGTTTCGTAAATATGGTCTATTTTGCTGGCATTTGTAAAATCTTGCCATTTTTGAAAATAGTAATGGCGTTGCTAACCGTTTTTTTTTTTTTTTTTTTTTTTCTGGTGACTGCCACATTATGGCGGACACATTGGCCAATTTCCATACATTTTTGTGACCATTGTCATTAATACAGTGATCAATGCTGTAAAAAATTGTCTTGATTACTGTAAAAATGTCACATGCAGTGAAGGTGTTTTATTAAGCACAAGGGGGCCAAGGAATGGTTTAAAGTGTGTTCTGGGTGAGTGTTTCTTAACTGTCTGGGGGATGGGCTAGCACTGACATGACCCTGATCACTGCTCCCAATGACAGGGAGCAGACGATCGGTGTCCTGTGACTAGGCAGAAGCGTGAAATAAAGTTTGTGTTGTAATGTACAATGTTTAATGTGCAAAAGTACTTATTTTGTTTTTTTCTGCTTTGCCTCCCCAGTTTCCTTCATCGCCACAGGAATGGCAGACTGTGGCATCCCATTTTGCCACCCGTTGGGACTTTCCGAACTGTGGTGGTGCGATAGATGGGAAGCACGTCCACATTGTGCCACCACCCCATTCGGGGTCATACTTTTATAATTACAAGGGGTTTCACAGTATTGTGTTAATGGCGGTGGTGTCGGCACAGTATGAATTTCTGTATGTGGACATGGGGAAGAATGGCCGGATGTCGGATGGAGGAGTCTTCGCCCAGACGGAGTTCTACCGCCGTCTACAGACAGGTGGCCTGGGATTGCCACCTGATTCGGAGAATGTGGAGGAACTACCCTTCGTGTTCATCGCTGATGAGGCTTTTGCTCTGGACGACCACATCATGAGGCCATTCCCCCAAAGAGCCCTCACCCCGGAGAGGAGGGTTTTCAACTACCGGCTGGCCAGAGCGAGAAGAGTTGTGGAAAATGCATTTGGAATAATGGCCAGCCAGTTCCGTGTTTTTCTGACTGCTATAAACCTAGCCGAATACAAACTGAACCATGTCGTACTTATGTGCTGCATTTTGCACAATTTTTTACATAAAAACTCAACAACTTATTTATCCACAATAATGCCGGAGGCTGGACTTGGTCCGGAATCACTGACAGGCCTGGATACTGGCCGTACTGGCTTGGCCCCCCAAAGTGCCCGTGAAGTTCGCCAAAGATATGTGACTTATTTTAATGGTAGGGGGGCCATTGCAATGCCACACAATATTTAATTTTTAAAAAGAGTAAAATAATAAAAGAACCTCAAATCTGAAATGTGTTTTCTTGCTTGCTTTTGGTTTGTGCTGTCTCCTATGTTATCCTAGTGCACTTGTAGTGCCAAGTGTATTTTCATTAAATTCAATAAGGCCCATTGTCACTGGATACACAAAATCACTTTTCCCAAACTGGTATTAAGCATTGAAAGAATACGCCACACATTCTTGATTCTTCAAAATTTTAATTTGGCCACATTCACATGTGCCATTGAATATTTAGTGATATCATTTTTTTTTGGGTTTATTTAACTTTCTTTGCCAAACATTTTTTAGTTTCCTTTTTTTTCCAATTTTTAAAAACATTTTTATTTTTTTTTTGTGGTTTTTATTTTTCTATAAAAAATATGAAAAATGTATAACAACAATCAGCCACAATCGTAAAAATTTGGGAACTAACAATCTTTGAACTAAAACAAGGGAAATGAAGAACATGATCGATATTATGGAGAAACGGATTATATTCTCCCCAAAATATCGATCATGTTCTTCATTTCCAGCTGCATATTGTCAATCTGAGTCTTCATGAGATCCAGGCTAGTTCGCATGTCATCTAGTTCCCCATTCCAGCCCATTATCTGGCCAATCAGCCTTTGTGCGCTGTCACTGGAAAATGGGGCCCTTTCCTCAACCATAACATCACCTACAATAGATGGGAAAAATTGGGTCAAAAATTATGCAGTCATACATGGATTTCAACAAGCTGGGGTGTCAGACACTCACCTGGTGGGGTGCCCATCTCCCCTACTTCCTCCACCTCTCCTTCCTCCACCTCTCCTTCCTCGACATCCTCGGGGGGGGCACTGGTGCTTGGAAATGTGTCGCTTTCCAGAACATCACCTAAAATAGATGTAAAAACATGTGTTTGGAAATATGCAGGTATACATCGATTACCTGAAGCTGTGTTGTCAGACACTCACCTGGTGGGGTGCCCATCTCCTCTCCTTCTTCCACCTCTCCTTCCTCCACATGCACATCCACGGGGGGGATGGGGCTAACCTCACATTCCTGCTGGCAAGGGTGGCGGTCCCTGGGATCCTGCTTTGTGAGGCTTTTCTCCCCTATGAGAAATTAACAAACAAAAAGGTATACTTTAGCACACAGATATTTAAGGCCAGAACTAGGAAGATGAAACCTTGATTAGAAGTGTTGTACAATTGTCGGTTTATGAAGAGATGCAAACTGTGAAGACATGATAAATCAATTCACTTTGCCAAAAAATTAAATAATTTGCTTTTTGTGCCAAGGTTCACACATGCCCAACCCCCCCCCCCCCCCAAAGTATACCAGGGAACCCCGTGTGGCGTGTGGTTTACCCTAATAAATGTTCTCTGGTGTCCCACACCTTTGCTCATGGGTGCAGATGTGTTTTTACCCAGCTGCCAAGTGTCCTCTCCTTCAATTACACTGAATGTTCTTTTCTAGTCATTGTATTTTGAAACACATCTAAACCACAATGTCCTAATCATTTTTTGTGTCCTAAAAATTACACAGCCAAAAAATGCTGTTTAAACCCTGTATCATAAACGAGGTTTGCCACGAACAATTTACGAGGGTTTGTTAAAACGATACGATTCTTTTACTGTATCCAACATGAAAGCAGCAATTTTTTACATTGTACAAAGGTAAAGCATATGGATCTGTATGCAATAATCATAAAATAGGAACACACGACAAGTACTTACTTTTTTTCAGAACTTTCTTGATCCTTCTGTATTGATCCGGCTCCCTCAATTTAAGGTCGGACCACCGTTTCCTCAATTGGTCTTTTGACCGTCGTACCCCAAAACGATTATGCAGGGTCTTAACTACTTTGGCCATGATTCTGGCCTTGCGCAAGTTCGGATGGGTGTATGGTCCATGCTTGCCATCATAATCCTTACTTCGCAAGATTGCCACCATCTCTTGAAATGCCATATTTGAGGCCTTAAATCTCCTCTTTCCGGATCGGGACGTTTGTGGCTCCGGGGATTCGTGACTACTGGAGTCGTTAAGATCAACCACCTGTTGTGTTTCTGCCATGTTTCTCCTACTGCGCACCGTAGAGAAAAGGGGGCGGGAAATATTCTTGGAAAAGAACGTCATGGGCGGGCAAAGCAGGCGTAGTTCTACGCGTACGCACTGGATCTTACGCCAAAATGCACATGTCGTACGTACGTTAAGTGCGCAGAAAGGGCGGGAAAACATGAACTTGACTAAAAGAACGTCAGGGGCGGGCAACGCAGGCGTAGTTCTACGCGTACGCACTGGATCTTACGCCAAAATGCACGTCGTACGTACGTTAAGTGCGCAGAAAGGGGCGGGAAAACAAGAACTTGACTAAAAGAACGTCAGGGGCGGGCAACGCAGGCGTAGTTCTACGCGTACGCACTGGATCTTACGCCAAAATGCACATGTCGTACGTACGTTAAGTGCGCAGAAAGGGGCGGGAAAACAAGAACTTGACTAAAAGAACGTCAGGGGCGGGCAACGCAGGCGTAGTTCTACGCATACGCACTGTATATAACGACAAAAATCACATGTCGTACGTACGTTAAGTGCGCAGAAAGGGGCGGGAAAACAAGAACTTGACTAAAAGAACGTCAGGGGCGGGCAACGCAGGCGTAGTTCTACGCGTACGCACTGTATATAACGACAAAAATCACATGTCGTATGTTCGTTTGCGAAAATAGGAACGGAAGTTGGGAGCAAGCAAAACGAAGGTAAGTTTAAACCATTTCCCCAAATAAGTGGCAGATCCTGGAGTCTATATTGGGCTAAGATTAGGAGAGTCTGAGCTAACATTATTGTTTTTGGCTTGTGTATTGTCTTTCAGAAAAATGAATCAGAAATTCAAGGATCCGGAATTTTTAAGTCTATTTATAGACAAATATAAAGAGATGACAAATCTGTGGCATGCCAAGCACAAGGATTATTTTAATAAACCAGTAAGGAGGGCAACACTGGAGAAATTTTTGACATTTGTGCAGACTTGGATCCCAGAGGCAGACGTGGACTTTGTGGAGAAGAAAATTCAAATATTGCGAAATATGCACCGAAAGGAAAAGAGGAAAATCGAGAAATCCCAAACATCAGGAGCAGCACCAGGTGATGTGTATGTACCCAGGCTGTGGTACTTTAACAAGCTACGGTTCCTGGACGACCAGTGTAAAGCCAGGGAGTCGCTTTCAACTCTTCCCTCCACCCTTCCCTCCACCCTTCCCTGCAGCATTCCCTCCACCTCAGCAGAGGCTGATGAGCAAGCGGAGCCTTCCATCCTGGAAGAAGCGGATGCACCCAGCTGGAGCCAGGTATTTTGTTACCAAAAATAGTGATATTCATAATATTAATGATGTTAACTAGATGTTATTAGAATTTGTACGCTATTATTGATGTTAAAAAATAGTTAAAATTTGGACATATCAATTTACAGTAGTGGCCACAAATGTTTGTCACCAGCAGAAACAAGAAATAGTGGTGTCATAATGATACTCTTTTATATGTATTAACAGAATTTTGAAGTCAGGAGCTGAAAAATGTTTAGGATTGATGAACAAAAAACTAAAACAATGTCCCTTTTTTATACACAGGATGAGCTCAGCCAGGAGGAAGGTGGGGAAAGTGGCAGGCAGGAGGAGGCTGGGCCCACTGTCAGCCAGGAGGAGGCCATGCCCTCTGTCAGCCAGGAGGTGGCCGGGCCTAGTAGAAGCCTGACAACATCACAGGTGCCTCCCCTCCGTCTTCCATCAAAAAGGGCAAAAAAAAATTCGCTAGCACAGGAGGAATCCCTGCGCCTAATTCGAGAGGCTACTAATGTCTTAAACAGCCCCCCTGACGCTGAAGAGGCCTATGGCTGCTACATCGCCAGCCGTCTCCTGCAATTAGAGATGGGCCAACGTCTGCAGTGTGAAAGGCTAATTTTCTTGGCGTTACAGAAGGGGCTGAGTGGCGAATTATCTGCCAACAGCAATATTGTGGAGCAAGTTCCTCCTGTTCCTCCTCCTCCTGCCACGAGTACACCACCAGAGACACAGCCTCCCAGGAAGGCTACAGGGAAGTCTGCAGGGAAGGGTGCAGTGAAGGGTGGAGCGAAGAGAAGAAGGTGATGACCTGGCTTCACTCTGGTCCGACCAAAAAGACGCAGCCTGTTGTACCACAGCCTGGGGACATATATACCATCTGATGCTGCTCTTGATGTCTGGGATTCTGGGACCATATTGGATTTCGTAATATTTGAATTTTCTTTTCCACAGAGTTTCACGTTTGCCCTGGGGCCAAAAGGCTACACAAATGTCACAAGTTTCTCCAGTGTTGCCTTCATTTTTTTGTTTGTTGAACCAGAATAAATGGATATTTTTGTTTGAAAATATAATTGCCTATGTGTTTTTTGGTCAAATACATTTCTATAAAAGACAATGTGAAATTAACAAGGGACACTAACCTCCTTGAGGTTACAAACAAAATAAAAATGTTATTGTGGTAACTTGTCACCAGAAAAAAAATAAAAAGGTTATTGTGGTAATGAAACAAAAAAAAAATAAAAAAAAAAGTTTTTGGTGTTAACTTGACGGAATAATTAAATATGGAGATCACAATAAAAAAAATGGTAAAGAATTCTACCAAAAATATGGAGGAAAAAAATTAGTCAACAACATTTTTATTTTTTTTATTTTTTTTGGAGTAATTTTTTCATCCATATTTTTTTTGGAATTCTTGAACATTTTTTTTTCTTGTGATCTCCATATTTAATTATTCTGTCAAGTTAACAACTTTTTTTTTTTTTTTTTTTTTTTTTTTTACTTGACAGAATAATTAAATATGGAGATCACAAGAAAAACATAGTAAAGAATTCTACCAAAAATATGGAGGAAAAAAATTACTCCAAAAAAAAAAAAATATATATTGAGATGGGGCTTTAAAATAAAAACAAGATCATTCATGAGATGAGGAGAAATAAGACAGAAATGTGTTTGGTGAGAACTCTGTGAGTGAATATGAGCAGCAAAGCAACTTCGTTCTTCTAGCATTATAAATAAAGACTTCGTTCTTCTAGCATTATAAAGAAGATGCGCTATACATTTAAACGAGCACAGAATTTGCAGCATGACGAATGTGCTACTTCCAATACGAACTGGAGTTTTACAAGACCGAGCACTTCCGTCTCGTACTTGCTTCAGAGCATGCGTCGTTTTAGGACTGTTGGAACAGCATACAGACGAGCGGACTTCTACATCGGAACTGGGTCCGGCGGAGTTCCGTCGGGAAAATTTGAAGCATGCTTCATTTCTAAAGTCCGTCAGACTTTGGCGAATCAAAAGTCCGTTGCAGCCCACACACGATCGGATAGTCTGACGGACTCGGTCCTTCGGACTTTGGATGTTGAAAAGTCCGCTCGTGTGTACGGGGCATAAGGAAGTCTGTGAGTCCAGGGGGGCTGGAAAGAATTGATAAATCTGTTGGGAGCAAGCAGAGGAACTGCTGACAATTGAGAGCCAGGTGGCTTGGTATGTTTTCATTTGTGTGCTGAATGAAGTTAAACCCCTGCATGGGATTCTTGGATGGACTATTTTGTTTTTTTCCTTTAATAAACGTGGGCTACCAGGCCCTTAACTATAAATGCCTGCCTGATGTGGACTGAAAAATGCATCTAATCACTTAAGCTAAACACCCCAATGTCACAGTAGTCAACAAGTTAGATGTGTAATTTATGCTCCTAGAACACATGATGGCGCTCCCTGCATGCTGGTCCTCTCTCTGTGGCCAGGCTGTGAAAAAGTCCCACACATGAGGTATTGTAATACTCAGGAGGAGTAGCAGAATTTTTTTGGGGGGGGGTGTCATTTGTGGTATACACATGCCATGTGAGAAAAATAACCTATTACAATGACAATTTTGTGGAAAAAAAAAAAAAAAATCTTAATTTTGCAAAGAATTGTGGGAAAAAAAGACAACATCAAAAAGCTCACTATGCCTCTTACTAAATATCTTGTAATGTCTACTTTCCAAAAAAAAGGGTAATTTGGGGGTTATTTGTACTTTCCTGACTTGTTCGGGTCGCAAGAAATGAGATAGGCCATCAGTACATCAGATGTGATAAATTTTGTATGATTCGCACCACAGTTTGTGGACTCTCTAACTTTCACAAAGACCAAATAATATCCACTAATTTGGGTTATTTTTACCAAAGACATGTAGCAGTATAAATTGTGGCCAAAATTTATGAAGAAAAAATTAATTTGCATAATTTTGTCACAGAAACAAATGTGTTTTTTTTCAAATTTTTCGGTCGTTTTTCATTTATAGCGCAAAAAAAAAAAAAAAAAAACAGAGGTGATCAAATACCACCAAAAGAAAGCTCTATTTGTGGGAAAAAAGACAAAAAATTCATTTGGGTACAATGTTGCATGACTGAGTAATTGTCATTCAAAGTGTGAGAGCACCGAAAGCTGAAAATTGGTCTGGGTAGGAAGGGTGTTTAAGTGCCCAGTAAGCAAGTGGTTAATCACCTCTGATTTTTATTTTTTGTGATATAAACAAAAAAAGAGTGACCATTTTGAAAAAAAAAAAAAAAAAAAAAAAAATTTTGCTATAATAAATATCACCCCAAAAAAATATAAAAAACAACATTTCTTCCTCAGTTTAGGCCGATGTGTATTCTTCTACATATTTTTGGTAAAAGAAAAAAAAATCTGCAAAATAGGGTATAGATTTATGGCATTTTTATTATGAATTTTTTTTTTTTTTTTTTTTTTTTTTATACTAGTAATGACAGCAATCTGATTTTTATTGGGACAGTGACATTGCGTTGGACACTTGATATTTTTTTGGAACCATTGACATTTATACAGTGATCAGAGCTAAAAATTGCCACTGATTACTGTATAAATGTCACTGGCAGTGAAGGGGTAGGGGGCGATCAAGTGGTTAAATGCGTGTCCTAGGCAGTCATTCTAACTGTGGGGGGATGGGACTGCCTGAACGAGGAGACATATCACTGTTCATACTTAGCATGAACAACAGACGTGTCGCCTCACCCCTGACAGAATGGAGATCTGTCTGTTTACATTGACAGACCTCCATTCTGTGTCTCTCAGGAGCGATTTTGGGTGTCTCAGCTCCATCGTTGCGCCAGGGGCCCCCTAGTGGTCTTAAAGCGGCCAATGTATGCTCTCACTCTTCCTCTTCCCCTTGCAGCTGCCTGGAATGCTGTGATGTCAGGGCCAGGGAAGTCTCACATTGACTTTGATGATAGTACTGAGTCTTCTATCTGGAGCATGCCTGCACTCATACAGTGACAGCCACGGAAATTCTACACAGGTAATGCCACGTACACACGAGCGGACTGAACTAAGGAGTTTCCAACGGAGTTCCGACAGAGTTCGCGGAAACGGACTTGCCTACACACGATCACAACAAAGTCCGCCCGTCTGGTACGCGGTGACGTACACCAGGTCTGAAGAGACTATAAAACGGTAGTTCAATAGTTAGTAGGTTAAAAGGTAGTTCAAGTTGCGCCACACTTTGGGCTCCTTTTGCTAATTTCGTGTGTACCTCGTGTTAGCAGAAGTTTGGTGAGAGACGATTCGCGCTTTTCAGACTCTTATTTTTCAGATCGTTTAACTGCTTTTCAATTTGTGCTTGTGAGGTTTGTATCTGTTTTTTAGTGCATATAGTCAGTCCGTCTCTGTATTTTGCAGTGCGATCTGCTGTGCTCATTGCTGACTTTCAGCTCGCTCTTCATAGGCCTTGCTGTTCTTCAGTGCCTTCTGTTAAGTTCGTTCTGACAAGCCGACCGTTTTGAAGCCATGTTACATGTACGTACTCGTCGTCGAGTTCGTGCTTTGCTTGGGCTTGGTGTTGCAGTTCATTCTTCAACCCAAGACCAGCCTGTGAACAGGGTGGGGAGGAGTTCATAGACGAAGAATTGGTTACTCCAGCATGACCAGTTCTCTCACATGCCTTTGCTTCGTGAGATCCGGGAGAATAATCCTGATGATTTCAGGAATTATCTCCGGATGACGGACCCCATTTTTCACTGTCTGCTGGCTTTGCTGACCCCTTATATCAGCAGGCAGGATACCTGCATGCGGCAAGCCATCACTCCGGAGCAGAGGCTCATCGCCACGTTGCGCTACTTGGCGACAGGGAGAAGCCTTCAGGACCTCAAGTTCTCCACAGGCATCTCCCCCCAGGCTCTGGGGATCATTATTCCAAAGACCTCTTCTGCCATCATACAGGTCCTGCAGGAGGACTATATTAAGGTAAGATTTATCATTTAACATCACATTTTATTGTCTTTAATGTTTGCTAATGTCTTGTATTTCTTTCCTCAATCTCTAATTACCATGATTGCAATATGCTGTGAATGTCCCCTTTGTCCTCATGCAGGCTGTAATCTTTTAATGCTCCTTTTTTGTCTTTCATGCATATCTGCCTTCATTAAACCTCACCAACATGCTATGGTGGGCCAATATCCACCTAGTCTAGTCACTTAAAATGTCTTTTGTCAGCTCCATTGTATTGCTTTATCCTAAAAAATACCTTTTAATAATTATTCCAAATGGTCTGTGTGTCCTTAACTGAATCCCCCCCCCTTTATTATTCCAAATAGTCTGTGTGTCCTTAAATTAATGTTGAATTATATATTGTATTTTTAACCCACTTCAACCCTGGGATGATTTACCCCCTTCCTGACCATCAGCACTTTTGGCGATTTGGCAGTGCGTTGCTTGAATTGACAATTGTGCGTCCTTGTAACATGGCTCCTCTAGTAAATTATCATAATTTTATTAGCACAAATAGAGGTTTTATTTGGTGGTCTTTGATCACCTGTCTTTTTTGTTTTGGCAATTCACCACCAACAAAACCAAACCCCATTTTTATAAATATGCATTATTTTTCAGTTTTTGCTATAAGAAATATACCCCCAAAAATATATTAACCAGAATATTTTTAACATAATTTTACGCTGATACGTATTCTTAAGCAAATTTGGTGATAAAATGAATCGCAGTAAGTGTTTATTGATTGGCTTGTGCAAAAGTTAGAGCGTATACAAAATATGGTCTAGTTTGATGACATTTTTAATATTCAGATTTTTGGAACTAGTAATGGCGGTGATCACCAAATTTTATCATGACTGCCACATTATGGCGGACACATTGGACAATTTCCATACATTTTTGGAACCATTGTCATTAATACAGCGATCAATGCTAGAAAATTGTATTGATTACTGTAAAAATGTCACATGCAGTGAAGGTGTTAACCACAAGGGGGCGGAGGAATGGTTAAGTGTGTTCTGGGGGAGTGTTTATAACTGTCTGGGGGATGGGCTAGCAGTGACATGACCCTGATCACTGCTTCCGATGACAGGGAGCAGACGATCGGCGTCCTGTCACTAGGCAGAAGCGGGAGATGCTGTTTACATCGGCATTTCCCCATTCTTCAGCTCCGTGACAACATTTGTGTGTATCCCAGTGGCAATCGAGTCCGCGTGTTCCACAGCATGGTCACGGAGCTTGCGGCAGGCGTGCGTGCATTTCAAAGTAATGTATGGGGACGTTAATTTGCAGAGACATTCTGCCAACATATATTTGCCGACAGCAATTGCCAAGTGGTTAAATAAGCTTTCATTAAAAAGGTTAGACTGATGATGTTAAAGAATGTTGTTGTAATGTACAATGTTTAATGTGCAAAAGTACTTATTTTGTTTTTTTTCTGCTTTGACTCCCCAACGCCACAGGAATGGCAGACTATGGCATCCCATTTTGCCACCCATTGGGACCTTCCCAATTGGAGGTGGGGCGATAGATGGGAAGCACGTCCACATTGTGCCACCACCCCATTCGGGGTCATACTATTACCACTATAAAGGGTTTCATAGTATTGTGTTAATGGCGGTGGTGTCGGCACAATATGAATTTATGTATGTGGATGTGGGGAAGAATTGTCGGATGGAGGAGTCTTCGCCCAGACGAAGTTCTACCAGCATCTACAGACAGGTGGCCTGGGATTGCCACCTGATACAGATAATGTGGAAGGACTCCCCTTCGTCTTCATAGCTGATGAAGCTTTCAGTCTGGGCGAGCACCTGATGAGGACATTCCCCCAAAGAACCCTCACCCCGGAGAGGAGGGTTTTAACTACCGGCTGGCCAGAGCGAGATGAGTTGTGGAAAATGCCTTTGGAATAATGGCCAGCCGGTTCCACGTTTTTCTAACTCCCATACACATGGCGGAATACAAACTTAATCATCTTGTCCTTACATGTTGCATTTTGCACAAATTTTTTTTTAAATAAGAACTCTTTGAATTATATATCTTCATTTGGGCCTGAGGCTGGACTTGTTTGCGAAAATATGACAGGCCTGGATACTGGCCGTACTGGCTTGGCCCCCCAAAGTGCCCGTGAGGTTCAGGGAAAAATGTGACTTATTTTAACGGTAGGGGGGCCATTGCGATGCCACACAATGTTTAATTTTTCCAAATAAAAATAAAAGACGATAAAATCAGGAAATGTTTTTATTGCTTGCTTTTTGTTTGGGCTGTCTCCTATGTTCTCCTAGTGCACTTGCAGTGCCAAGTGTATTTTCATTTATTAAATAAGGCCCATTGTCACTGGAAACACCAAATCACTTTTACAAAACTGGCATTGAGCATTAAAAGACGACGCCACACATTGTTGATTATTCAAATTTTTAATTTGGCCACATTCACATGTGCCTTTTAATATTTATATGTAAAATCTCTTTTTTGGTATAAAACATTTTTTTTCTTTTAAAAACATTAATAGAATTTTATTTTTTATATTTTTTAACTTTTTTTGTATTTTTAGAATTTTTTTTTTAAAATGGAACAACAATCGGCCACAATCTTTTGAAGTTTGTAAGTTCCAATCTTAATAAAAACAACGGAAATGAAGAACATGATCGATATTCTGGAGAAACGGATTATATTCTCCCCAAAATATCGATCATGTTCATTTCCTGCTGCATATTGTCAAGCCGATTCTTCATGAGATCCAGGCTAGTTCGCATGGCATCTATTTCCCCATTCCAGCCCATTATCTGGCCAATCAGCCTTTGTGCGCTGTCACTGGAAAGTGGGGCCCTTTCCACAACCAGAACATCACCTACAATAGATGATAAAAAACATGCAGTCATACATGGATTAAATCAAGCTGGGGTGTCAGACACTCACCTGGTGGGGGGCCATCTCCACTACTTCCTCCACCTCTCCTTCCTCCACATCCTGGGGGGGGGGGGGGGCACTGGTGCTTGCAAATGGGTCCCGTTCCCCAACCAGAACATCACCTAAAATAGATGTAAAAACGTGTTTAGAAATATGCAGGCATACATCGATTACCTGAAGCTGTGGTGTCAGACACTCACCTGGTGGGGTGCCCATCTCCTCTCCTTCCTCCACATGCACATCCACGGGGGGATGGGGCTAACCTCACATTCATGCTGGCAAGGCCGGCGGTCCCTGGGCTCCTGCTTTCTGAGTCTTTTCTCCCCTATGAGAATTAAACAAAACAAAGGGTATACTTGGCACACAGATATTTGAGGCCAGAACTAGGAAGATGAAACATTGATTAGAAGTGTTGAACAATTGTCTGTTTAAGAAGAGATGCAAAAGTTGAAGACATGATTATTAAATTCACTTTGCAAACAACTACAATACTTACCTTTTTGGGCCAAGTTTCAGATGCGCGCCCCCCCCAAGTATACCAAGGAACCCCTGTGTGGTTTACCCTAATAAATGTTCTCTGGTGTCCCACACTTTTGCTCATGAGTGCAGATGTGTTAACCAGCTGCCAAGTGTCCTCTCCTTCAATTCCACTGAATGTTGTTTTCTAGTCATTGTAGTTTCAAACACATCTAAACAACAATGCCCTAATCCTTTTTTTTTATTGACACAAAATAACCAAGAACAAAATTGATGTTTAAACCCTGTATCATAAACGATGTTTCACACGAACGAACGAGGGTTTGTTATGAACGATACGATTACTGTATCCACCAACATGAAAGCAGCAATTTTACATTGTACAAAGGTAAAGAAAAGCATATGGATCAGTATGCAATAATCATAATAGGAACACACGACAAGTACTTACTTTTAAGAAATTTCTATATTTTTCGGTACTGATCCGGCTCCCTCAATTTAAGGTTGGACCACCGTTTCCTCAATTGGTCTTTTGACCGTCGTACCCCAAAAAGATTGTGCAGGGTCTTTACAACTTTGGCCATGATTCTGGCCTTGCGCAAGTTCGGATGGGTGTATGGTCCATGCTTCCCATCATAATTCTTACTTTGCAAGATTGCCACCATCTCTTCAAAGGCCATATTGGAGGCCTTGAATCTCCTCTTCCCGGATCGGGACGTTTGTGGCTCTGGAGATTCCTGACTACTGGAGTCATTAATATGAAGCACCTGTTGTGTTTCCGCCATGTTTCGCCTACTGCGCACCGTAGAGAAAAAGGGGCGGGAAATTTTCGTGGAAAAGAGCGTCATTGGGTGGGCACCGCAGGTGGAGTTCACGTATGCGCAGTGCAAATAACGGCAACATGCACATGTCGAAGTTATGTGCGCAGCAAAAGGCCGGGAAAAAAGTTGACCAAAAGAACGTCATGGGCGGGCAACGCAGGCGGGGTTTTACGCGTGCGCACTGTATATAACACCAACATGCACATGTCGTACGTGCGAGGAGAAAATAGGAACGGAAGTTGTGAGCAAATAAAACGAAGGTAAGTTAAAAAAAAACTCCAAAAAACAGTGCCATATACTGCTTATAGATTGATGTCTATATTGGGCTAAGATTAGGAGAGTCTGGGCTAACATTATTGTTTTTGTCTTGTGTATTGTCTTTCAGAAAAATGAATAATAAGACATTTAAAGATCCCAAATTCTTGAGCCTATTTATAGATAAGTACAAGGAGCTTACAAATCTGTGGGAAGTAAAGCACAGTGCTTACTATAATAAACAAGTAAGGAAGGCAACGCTGGAGAGACTTCTGGCATTTGCCTCTGTGATCCAAGTCTGCACAAACTTGGACTTTCTGGAAAAGAAAATTGGCATATTGAGAAATATGTACAGAAAGAAGCATAATAAAATCATTAAATCCATGAGATCAGAAGCATCCGCAGATGCTGTATATGTACCCAGGCTGTGGTACTTTGACAAACTGCGTTTTCTTGACGACCAGAGTGAGGCCAGGGAATCGCTTTCAACCCTTCCCTGCAGCATTCCCTCCACCCTTCCCTGCAGCATCCCCTCCACCCTTCCCTCCACCCCAGCAGAGGCTGATGAGCAACCTGGGCCTTCCATCCTGGAAGAAGCGGATGCACCCAGCTTGAGCCAGGTATATTGTTACAATAAATATTTGTCATAATATAAACAATATTATTGATGTTACCAAAAAAATGAATTATACATATCAATTTACAGTAGTGGCCAAAAATGTTTGTCATCAGCAGAAACAATAAAATACTGGGGTCAGAATGATACTCTTTTATATGTATTAACAGAATTTTAAAGTCATGAGCTGAAAAATGTTTATGATTGATGAACAAAAAACTAAAACTATGTCCCTTTTTTATACACAGGATGAGCTCAGCCAGGAGGAAGTTGTGGAAAGTGGCAGGCAGGAGGAGGCTGGGCCCACTGTCAGCCAGGACGTGGCCGGGCCCAGTAGGAGCCTCACCCAGTCGCAGGTGCCTCCCCTCCGTCTTCAGGCAAAAAGGCCCAAGAAGGGGACGGTCACACAGGAGGAATCACTGCGCCTCATTAGAGAGGCTACAAATGTCCTAAGGAGTAGTGATGGCCGAACGGTTCGCCCGGCGGTCGTTTCGCGGCGAATTTCCGACATTCGCGGTCCGCACGTTCGAACGCCTTTTTCCGTCGTTCGCCGCGGCGGACTTACGTGTTTAATGTATACAAGAACTTTAACCTTTGGTGACACGTTTATCATGTGATACAGGACAGCCAATTGAGACATGACAGCACATGGACACTTGTACATTCCCCCTAACCTATAAATACACCCGATCCGGTGGCCATTTTACATTCTTTCTTCTGTTACGATAGGGACAGGTTCCTGTGTGGAGTAGGGAGAGATAAACCACTAGCTATTTGGTACACAAAAGTTCTTTTCAGGACTGGTATAGGTGTTAGGTGTTGATAGGTTTGCTGTGCTGCTGATTCTTGCAGCAGCCTGAGTGTCTTTTGTTAGTTTAGAGAAAGGGAAAGGACGGTGTATGCTACAGGGACAGCCAGATTAGTCTTTCATCATCATCATCATCATCATCATCATTAGCTGTTACTATCAAGGTCCACAAAAGAGCTGTTCCAGTAACCACTAATCGTTCTCTTTTTTTGCCAATTTGTATAGGGACAGGAAGGAAGCAGTGTTGTCAGGCAGTGAGGGTAATTTTAAAGACTTGCTGTTATTATTAGTTCCACAAAGGTTCTTTTCAGGACTGGTATCAGTGGTACAGTAATAGGCTTGTACATGTATAATATTCTTTCTTCCAAATATAGAAAGGATATTATACTTGACTGCTGCCCTTCTGCTGCAGTCTGCTAAACATTCACAACTCACTTGTTCCACAAAAGTTCTTATAAGGACTGGTAACTTGGTATAGGGTGCTACGGTACATAGGCTTGAGTGCGGTACAGTCTGCTGTTCTGTAAGGACCGCTATCGGTCCACAATAGATAGGGTTGACGTGCACCACTGCTGACCGCTGCCCTATACTGCAGCAGTCCTTCAGCGGTATAGGGACTGACGTACAGTCTGCTAATCACTAACACACAACCTGCTTGTTCCACAAAAGTTCTTATAAGGACTGGTAACTTGGTATAGGGTGCTACGGTACATAGGCTTGAGTGCGGTACAGTCTGCTGTTCTGTAAGGACCGCTATCGGTCCACAATAGATAGGGTTGACGTGCACCACTGCTGACCGCTGCCCTATACTGCAGCAGTCCTTCAGCGGTATAGGGACTGACGTACAGTCTGCTAAACACTAATACACAACCTGCTTGGTCCACAAAAGTTCTTATAAGGACTGGTAACTTGGTATAGGGTGCTACGGTACATAGGCTTGAGTGCGGTACAGTCTGCTGTTCTGTAAGGACCGCTATAGGTCCACAATAGATAGGGTTGACGTGCACCACTGCTGACCGCTCACCTATACTGCAGCAGTCCTTCAGCGGTATAGGGACTGACGTACAGTCTGCTAATCACTAACACACAACCTGCTTGTTCCACAAAAGTTCTTATAAGGACTGGTAACTTGGTATAGGGTGCTACGGTACATAGGCTTGAGTGCGGTACAGTCTGCTGTTCTGTAAGGACCGCTATCGGTCCACAATAGATAGGGTTGACGTGCACCACTGCTGACCGCTGCCCTATACTGCAGCAGTCCTTCAGCGGTATAGGGACTGACGTACAGTCTGCTAAACACTAATACACAACCTGCTTGGTCCACAAAAGTTCTTATAAGGACTGGTAACTTGGTATAGGGTGCTACGGTACATAGGCTTGAGTGCGGTACAGTCTGCTGTTCTGTAAGGACCGCTATCGGTCCACAATAGATAGGGTTGACGTGCACCACTGCTGACCGCTGCCCTATACTGCAGCAGTCCTTCAGCGGTATAGGGACTGACGTACAGTCTGCTAATCACTAACACACAACCTGCTTGTTCCACAAAAGTTCTTATAAGGACTGGTAACTTGGTATAGGGTGCTACGGTACATAGGCTTGAGTGCGGTACAGTCTGCTGTTCTGTAAGGACCGCTATCGGTCCACAATAGATAGGGTTGACGTGCACCACTGCTGACCGCTGCCCTATACTGCAGCAGTCCTTCAGCGGTATAGGGACTGACGTACAGTCTGCTAAACACTAATACACAACCTGCTTGGTCCACAAAAGTTCTTATAAGGACTGGTAACTTGGTATAGGGTGCTACGGTACATAGGCTTGAGTGCGGTACAGTCTGCTGTTCTGTAAGGACCGCTATAGGTCCACAATAGATAGGGTTGACGTGCACCACTGCTGACCGCTGCCCTATACTGCAGCAGTCCTTCAGCGGTATAGGGACTGACGTACAGTCTGCTAATCACTAACACACAACCTGCTTGTTCCACAAAAGTTCTTATAAGGACTGGTAACTTGGTATAGGGTGCTACGGTACATAGGCTTGAGTGCGGTACAGTCTGCTGTTCTGTAAGGACCGCTATCGGTCCACAATAGATAGGGTTGACGTGCACCACTGCTGACCGCTGCCCTATACTGCAGCAGTCCTTCAGCGGTATAGGGACTGACGTACAGTCTGCTAAACACTAATACACAACCTGCTTGGTCCACAAAAGTTCTTATAAGGACTGGTAACTTGGTATAGGGTGCTACGGTACATAGGCTTGAGTGCGGTACAGTCTGCTGTTCTGTAAGGACCGCTATCGGTCCACAATAGTTAGGGTTGACGTGCACCACTGCTGACCGCTGCCCTATACTGCAGCAGTCCTTCAGCGGTATAGGGACTGACGTACAGTCTGCTAATCACTAACACACAACCTGCTTGTTCCACAAAAGTTCTTATAAGGACTGGTAACTTGGTATAGGGTGCTACGGTACATAGGCTTGAGTGCGGTACAGTCTGCTGTTCTGTAAGGACCGCTATCGGTCCACAATAGATAGGGTTGACGTGCACCACTGCTGACCGCTGCCCTATACTGCAGCAGTCCTTCAGCGGTATAGGGACTGACGTACAGTCTGCTAAACACTAATACACAACCTGCTTGGTCCACAAAAGTTCTTATAAGGACTGGTAACTTGGTATAGGGTGCTACGGTACATAGGCTTGAGTGCGGTACAGTCTGCTGTTCTGTAAGGACCGCTATAGGTCCACAATAGATAGGGTTGACGTGCACCACTGCTGACCGCTCACCTATACTGCAGCAGTCCTTCAGCGGTATAGGGACTAAGAGTTTTGTCACAGGGTCATTTAAAAAATGACATGCAGAGGAAGAGGCAGGCCCTTCCGCAGGGGTGGTAGGGGTAGGGCAGGAGCAACAGGCTTGAGCCAAAGTGGGAAGTTGCAGAAGGTGCGTTCAATTACTTTAAAGGATGCACCAGACTTGGTTGAGTGGCTCGCTCAGCCTTACTCTTCTGCACCCTCCTCATCCTCTCGATCTGCACCCTCTTCTTCACTCTCTGCTATGTGCACCCCCAAAGACACTACCACCAACAACACGACCACCACCACCACCACCACATACCTTCCGCTTGAGTCACTGGAATTATTTTCCGATCCATATCAAGAGGACATTTCTGATGCGCAGCCACTCTTGGTATTGGATCAGGAAGAGGAGGTAGCAACAAGCGCTACTCAGCAGTCTGACGCCAGTACCCAGATCAGCCCAAGGAGGAGGTTGGTCCCCGGTGTTGCTGCCTACTCCGAGATCTCTACTTATAGCGGTGGGGAAGGTGACGTTGATGATGACGTGTCTAGTGATGTCACGTGGGTGCCCACAAGAGAGGAAGAGGAGGGGAGTTCAGAGGGAGATATGGACCAGCAGATAGGGAGGAGAAGCAGCAATGACTTACATTGCACAGCAGGGACAAAGCAGACTGCAAATGTATCAGGAGCGAGTCATCGACCATGTACGGTCACATCTGGCGCTCCCAGGACACCGGCACATGGCTCCGCAGTGTGGGCTTTTTTTAACGTGTCCGCTGCTGACAATAGCGTTGCCATCTGCAATCTTTGCAGTCAACGCGTTAGTCGCGGTAAGCCCAATACTCACCTAGGGACGACCGCCTTAAGAAGGCACATGAGCAGCCATCACCGAGCCCAGTGGGAGCAACGGAACACACAAAGCCACACTGCAGGCTCTCACCGTCCAGCCTCGTCTTCTACTTCTCCTTCTCCTCTCTCCTCACAATTGTCCTCCACTCCACCTTCCATCACGCCAAGCTCACATTTTTCTGCAAAAAGGCAGGCTTCCGTGGGCCTAATGTTTGAGCGTAAAAAAATGATGATGCCGGATAACCCTCTTGCCCAACGGTTGGCGGCTGGCTTGTCAGAACTCATAGCCCGCCAACTACTGCCATATAAACTGGTGGACTCGGAGGCCTTTCGCAAATTTGTGGCCATTGGAACACCACAATGGAAGGTCCCAGGAAGGAAGTATTTCTCAGAGAAGGGCATCCCAGAGCTATATGGCCATGTTCAGCGGCAAGTGAATGTATCTCTGGCACACAGTGTCGGTGCCAAGATACATCTGACCACAGACACGTGGTCTAGCAAACACGGGCAGGGAAGGTATATCAGTTTTACTGCCCACTGGGTGAACCTTCTGACGGCCGTCAAGCATGTAACCCGTGGCACCCGTGTAGATTTGGTTTTACCGCCACGGATTGCATGCAGGCCTGACTCTTCTTCTCCTCCTCCTACTCCATCCTCCTCCCTCTCCTCCTCAGCTGCCTCCTCCTTTTCCGCTGCTAGCGTCTCTTCCACTGCACCGCCCAAGCTCCCCAGAACCTATTCCACATGCCAGGTGAGACGTTGCCATGCCGTGCTGCGTCTGTTGTGCCTGGAAGCAAAGAGCCACACTGGCCCGGCACTCCTTTCAGCTTTGCGTTCACAGGCAGATGAGTGGCTAACACCGCTCAATTTGACAGTTGGTAAAGTGGTGTGTGACAACGGTGCCAATCTGCTTAGCGCATTGAAACAGGGCAAAATCACGCACGTGCCGTGCATGGCACACGTCTTAAACTTGGTCGTGCAGCGATTCCTTGTCAAATACCCTGGGGTCCAGGACATCTTGCGGCAGGCAAGGAAAATCTCGGCCCATTTCAGAAGATCTTACACGGCCATGGCTCGCCTTGCTGACATTCAGCGGCGACACCATCTGCCGGTCAGACGTCTTATTTGCGATTGCCCGACGCGATGGAACTCAACCTTCTATATGCTTGATAGGCTGCTCCAGCAGAAACGTGCAGTTAACGTCTACCTGTATGAACTCTGCGAAAGAAACGGTTCTGGGGAGCTGGGTTTTTTTTCACCGCGCCAGTGGCTGCTCATGCGCGACACATGCAGACTTCTGCGGCCATTTGAGGAGATCACCAAACTGGTCAGTCGCAGCCATGGCGCCATCAGTGACATGGTACCTTATGCCTTCTTTCTGGAGCGTGCATTGCGTCGTGTCATTGATCAGGCTGTGGAGGAGCAGGAGCGGGAAGATGAGGAAGTCGCAATGCTGGATGAATTCCCAGGGGGGGCTACTCTATCTGAGACAAGTCAACAACAGGAGTCTGATGAGGAGTCAGAGGAGGATGGTGCCGGGGCGGATGAGCAGGAGCAAGAAGAGCATGCTTTAAACCTTTCTGGGATCCCTGTTGTGCGTGGATGGGGAGAGGAGAATGAAGAGGACGACATTATCCTGGATGATGAGCAGGAGCCAGGCCACCACACCGCTTCCACTTTAGTGCAAATGGGGGCCTTCATGCTCCAGTGTTTTAATAGGGACCCCCGTATAAAAAGCATGAGGGTCAAGGACCAGTACTGGGTGGCAACGTACTTAGACCCCCGGTACAAACACAAAATGGCGGAAATGTTACCGCCGTCGCAGAGGGCTGTCAGAATGCAGCACTTCCAGGCCTTGCTTCGAGAAATGCTGCATTCTGCTTTTGCGTGCGCTGGCAGAGGAGCAATTCCCACTCCCAGAGAAGGATTTGCGGGTACCAATCCAACAGCGCCTGCAAGAAGAGGCCGGTTTGAAGATGTGTTGGTGACTTCGGATATGAGGTCATTCTTTCAGCCGACCCATCGACAGGTGTCATCCGGATCCAGCATCAGGGAACGCCTAGACCGTCAGGTGTCCGACTACATTGGGTTAACGGCCGATGTGGACGCTCTGAGGAGTGATGAACCCCTAGACTACTGGGTGGGCAGGCTTGACCTCTGGCCAGAGCTTGCCCAATTTGCAATCGAACTGTTGGCTTGCCCCTCATCCAGTGTCCTGTCCGAAAGGACGTTCAGCGCAGCAGGGGGGATTGTGACCGATAAGCGTACTCGCCTAGCTCACCACAGTGTTAACTACCTCACATTTCTAAAAATGAATGAGGCATGGATCTCGGAGGAATTCAACACATGTGACCAGTAGACCATGTATATGTCTATAAACTATTTTTTTAATCAAGCACACAGACCTTCTTAATTCATTTGGCTCACTTCCTTGACCCAAAAAAGCACACCGTACTATATGCCCCTACCCTCCTCTTTGAAGAGGTTGAGCGGTGTCATATTTCTACTGGGGCTGCTTATGATATCCCTGTGCTGTGCTGACTTCCTCCTGGGGGTTCTTATTATGAAGGGATCACACTATCCCTGTGCTGTGCTGACTTCCTCCTGGGGGTTCTTATTATGAGGGGATCACACCATCCCTGTGCTGTGCTGACTTCCTCCTGGGGCTGCTTACGGTGCTGCTGTCAGTGCTGTATGTCACGGTGCTGCTGTCAGCGCTGTATGTCACGGTGCTGCTGTCAGCGCTGTATGTCACGGTGCTGCTGTCAGCGCTGTATGTCACGGTGCTGCTGTCAGCGCTGTATGTCACGGTGCTGCTGTCAGCGCTGTATGTCACGGTGCTGCTGTCAGCGCTGTATGTCACGGTGCTGCTGTCAGCGCTGTATGTCACGGTGCTGCTGTCAGCGCTGTATGTCACGGTGCTGCTGTCAGCGCTGTATGTCACGGTGCTGCTGTCAGCGCTGTATGTCACGGTGCTGCTGTCAGCGCTGTATGTCACGGTGCTGCTGTCAGCGCTGTATGTCACGGTGCTGCTGTCAGCGCTGTATGTCACGGTGCTGCTGTCAGCGCTGTATGTCACGGTGCTGCTGTCAGCGCTGTATGTCACGGTGCTGCTGTCAGCGCTGTATGTCACGGTGCTGCTGTCAGTGCTCTGTATTACGGTGCTGCTGTCAGATGCCTCTATCACGGTGCATGTGTCATTCCGGTATGTCACGCTGCTGGTGATCATCTCCTGCACCCTCTTCTTTGCCTACCCTGGTCCCTGACCTTCCCTCTCCTCCATTGCCTTCATTAGCTCCATAGTCCTGAATTGTTAGAACAATTTCCCAAATAAAATAAAAATGCTTGTAGTTATCGATCCCAAATTCACCTCATACATGTATTATGTCATTGTCCAGATGGTGGGACTACGTTTTACCCCCTAATAATTACCACGTGGCCGCAAATTCGACATGAAGGTTTGCAAAGTTCGCCTCCCATTGAAGTCAATGGGGCCCGCGGCGAACGTTCTGTTTCGCGAACGTTTGGGTCCGTTCGCATTTCGCGTTCGCGAAACGTCCCGTCGGAAGTTCGTCCATCACTACTAAGGAGCCCCCCCCCCCCCAAGCTGAAGAGACCTATGGCTGCTATATAGCCAGCCGGTTGCAGCAATTAGAGAGGGGCCAACGCCTCCAATGTGAGCGACTCATTTTCTCGGCCTTTCAGAAGGGGCTGAGTGGCGCGTTAACTGCCACAAGCTAAATCTTGGATCAAGTTCCTCCTGTTCCTCCTCCTGCCACAAGTACACAGCCTCACAGGAAGGCTGCAGGGAAGGGTGGAGCGAAGAGAAGAAAGTGATGACCTGGCTTCAGTCTGGTCTGACCAAAGACGCAGCCTGTTGTACCACAGCCTGGGGACATATATACCATCTGCTGCTGCTCTTGATCTCTGGGATTCATGGACCAGATTGTGCTCCCCATTATATGTACTTCTCAATATCCCAATTTTCTTTTCCACAGACTTTAATGTTTGCCCTGGGGCCAAAAGGCTACACAAATTGCTCAAGTTTCTCCAGCGTTGCCTTCATCTTTATTTTGTTAACTAGAATAAATGGATATCTTATTTTGAGAATATACTTGCCTATGTGTTTTTAGTCAAATACATTCCTAAAAGACAATGAAATGTACAAGGGACACCAACCTCCTTGAGGTTCCAAAAAAAAATATGTTATTGTGGTAACTTGGCACCAGAATAAAAATAAAAAGGTTATTGTGGTAATGACACACAAAAAAATATCAAAAGAAAAAGTTTTTTTTTTGTGTTAACTTGACAGAATAAGATCATTAGAAAATAATTTTTAAATAATTATACAAAAAATATGGATGCAAGAAAAGATGGGGCTTTAAACTAAAAACAATATCATTCATGAGATCAGGAGAAATAATCCAGAAATGTGTTTGAGAACTCTGTGTGAGTGAATATGAGCAGCAAAGCAACTTCGTTCTTCTAGCATTATAAAGATGATGCGCTGCATTTAAACAAGCACAGAATTTGCAGCATGGCGAATGTGCTACTTCCAATACGAACTGAAGTATTACAAGACCGAGCACTTCCGTCTCGTACTTGCTTCAGAGCATGCGTCATTTTTGGTCTGTCGGAACGGCATACAGACGAGCGGATTTCTACATCGGAACTGGGTCCGGCGGAGTTCCGGCGGAAAAATTTGAAACATGTTCCATTTCTAAAGTCTGTTGGATTTTTGAAAATGAAAAGTCCGCTGCAGCCCACACACGATCGAATGGTCCGCAGGAATCGTTACATCGGACCTTTGATGTTAAAGTCCGCTCGTGTGTACGGGGAATTAGAAAAACTTGACCTTACATGACTTTCTAAACACTGCTTGCAATTGCCAAATTAATCACTGTACTTATTTTTTTAATTGGCATATTCATACCAGTTTTAAAAATTAAAATTAAAAATAAATACCCAAGCAATCATGAATAATTTTTAAAACTTGCACCACTGGAGTATAGATTCTGTGGGCTTTTATGGCTTGTAAAATGTTGTTATTGGTTGCATACTGGTACCATCCACAGTAAGTAATGCTGTACATACCTAATATTGCCAAATTTTTTATGCCATATGTTACAAACTGAAGATCTCTCTTCAGATCATGTTATACAAACTTTGCTATAATCTGTATGTTTAATGCTTAAAAGTTCATTAAATCCCAACTCCAGTCAAAATTTTTATTTGAATAATGCATTGTGACCTTATTTAAATGTTTGATTCCAAACACCTCTTCCTAACCCATCCTGCACTATAATGGATCCATCACAGATTGTGGGCCAAACTAATGTTTCTTATTAAAGCGGTGCTCCACCCACATTTTGAAGTTCTCTGCATCTCAAGCTGGTGTGTGTGTGTGTGTGTGTAAATTTTTATTTTGAATTTATTTATTTATTTTTTTAAATCTTCATTTCCTCCTTCCGGCCGCGGGCGAGCGCCTCATTTGTTTGAGATGTTTGTCATCAATCCCAGGAGACAATACGATAGCTTCCAGAGCATTGAGATTGGCGGCGGTGGATATGGTCGATTCGTGTGGCAGATAACAAGGAAAGCAACTATTTGAGAGTGGTAAGAACATTTGCCGATGCAGGGGGACACCATAGCATGTGCAATCATTGTAGAAAAGAGCATTGCGATGGGTGCAGTGTCTGGGCAATGTTATGAGAATGGTGGAAATGAGCTGTGCTATGCCAGAAGTAATGTGCTGTGAGCAATGTGCTGGGCGCGATGCAATGCAATGTGTTGGGGACAGCGTGATGTGCTGCTTGCAGTGTGATGGGGGCAGATAAAATCTATCTATCTTTCTATACCCCTCTCCCTCATCACCCTCATCTGCTCTCCCTTTCCCACTCACCCTCTACCTCTTATCATAGAATCATATTATAAATTCAGTCATTTTAATTTATTTTTAATTATAGAAGCTGAAGGACTGTCATAGAAATTCATCTTTACTTGGTCTACGACATTTGTAGGTAGGCAATACAAGAAATAATGCAATTGCAATTTATTTGCAAACTTTTTTTTTTTTTTTTTTTTTTTTTAGGATTTCAAAAATGTATTTTATACTTATTCATTTTCATATCATTTATGGAGTAGTATTAATAAGAAATTGTTTTGGTGTTCATTTATGGTTTGTGAATATCTCGATTATTAAATTATTGAACATTCTAATAGGGGTGAGCTTTGTGTTCGAGTCGAACATACGTTCGACTCGAACATCGGCTGTTCGTGCGTTCGGCGAATACCGAACGTTATGGGCCATTCGCGCCAAATTCGTGTGGCACTCACAGCCCACAATGCACTGCGCCATTGCAGTGCATTGCTGGTTCATGATTGGCCAAGCATGCACTGTGACCCACGCATGCTTGGCCAATCACAGCACTGGCAGCGAGGAGAGCCATGATTGGCCACAGGCAGGATGCCTATGACCAATCATAGCTCAGGCTGTGTAGTACACTCCCCACACTATATAAGGGCACCAGCGCGGTGGCCTTGTGTAGTGTGTTGGTGTCTGTAGGAGTTAGTGGGTGTTCTCTGTGTACCTTCAACGCAGTATACACCGTCCGTTATCCACCGATTTAGCGTTCTTGCTCTTCTGTAATTGAGCTTTCAGCCAGCTGCAGGAGTTTGTGGGTGTTGTCTGTGTGACCTGAGTGCAGTATACACCATTATCCACCTATATAGCTATATTGCTCTTCTGTAATTGAGCTTTCAGCCATCTTTTGGAACGCACCTTCAGTGCTGCTGGTGGCTTTGTTACCGATCACAGGGTGCGACTGTCCCCGACTTGGTTGATCGACTGACCTTCATAAAGATGAATCAGTCTTGGATCACCCACAGCTACCAAGCACCTGAAGCTGATGTAACTGAATAATTTTTTTTGAAATATCACATCCCTTCAAGACTGCCTATGCTGATGCTGAATGACTGTCCTGTTATGTTGATTGTCTATCCTCTTTCTCCTCCACTGATATCTTGGAAGAACATTTTTGGTTCTGGGTGATGCCACCAGCCCAATTTTTCTGCCCCTGTTTAACAGGGGCGTTTAATTACAATTTTTGATGCAATGCTTTGCAGCAGGGCTCATTCCTGCACTACAACTAGAGTATATGGGAGAGGTTGCAGTGTTGTGGCACCAGTGCCTAAGGCCCAATTTTTCAGCCCCTGTTTAACAGGGGCACGTAATTACAATTCTTGATATAATATTTCACAGCAGGGCCTGTTCCTGTGCCCACCGAGAGTAACTGTGAGGACTCTTATTGTTGTGGCACCAGCACCACCACCACAACCACCAAAGGCCCAATTTTTCTACCACTGTTCAACAATGGCATGTAATTACAATTCTTGATATAATTGTTCACAGCAGGACGCTCCAGCGCCCACCAAGAGTCACTTTGAGGGCTTCCAATGTTGTGGCAACACCAACACCTTGTTCCGCCATTTCTGCAAAGCATATAGGGCAGGCCCCTACTTTCAAACATCCAACTTACAAACGTCTCCTACCTGCAAACGGAAGGAGACAACAGGAAGTGAGATGAAAAAAGACGGACAGCAAAATTAATTATACAGGGGTGATAACCCTTCCCTGTTTTCCAAAAAGCTTAAAAACAGATTTTTTGACTGGAGCTACACTTTAAAAAATGTACCAGTTGAAAATTACAAACAGATTCAACTTAACACAACAAACCTACACAGTCCCTGTCTTGTTTGCACCGCCTGTACACTGCTGTTCTGAGTATATAGGGTCTGGGGTCACCAGGCCTTTCCTTTTTTTAATATGGGTACAGGGTTCCCCTTAATATCCGTACAAGACCCAAAGGGGCTGGTAATGGGCAGGGGGGGCTACCCATGTCATTTTTCTCAATGATTTTCATCCATATTGCCGGAATCAGATAATACATTAAAACCGCAAGCAGTTTAAAATGACTTTTTTTCCGTTAGATGTAATTTTGTGCAGGGACTGTTCTAAACACGGGAAACATGTGGCACTTCACAGGCATACTATAGACACCCCCCAGGCACGTTATTTAAAAGGAATATTTCACTTTTTTTTTCACTTTACTCGCCATTAAAATCAGTTCTCCTGAAAAAACTTCAGTTTTTAAAAACCTTTTAGGCATTGACCCATGTCCCCTGGGGCAGGAGCCAGGTCCCCAAACCCTTTTTAGGACAACATCTTGCATATTAGCCATTAATATTAGCACGTTCGGAGTGCGCATGCGCGGGCGCTCCGTAATGGCCGAGTAAGCCAGGAGCTCCGCATCACCCCTGCTCCGCAATAGCCCGTGGCACCACAGCGTCAGCCCGAGCAGCTCCATCTCACCTCGTCCACTTCGGTGACCCCGGAGGGAACACCCGCAGATGCCCTGGCCACGGCCAGACGTGATCTGGGACCGGATTTCAACAAAGCACGACGGAAAGGGTGTACCAAGATGGCCGCCGTCCAGAATACCTCACAGCCTCACACAGCCACGGGGGACAAGCAAACAGAACACAGGCAAGTGTTAACCCCTGCAACTTTATCATACTCACGTGGCCCAGGGTAGTCATCACTATCCCCAGACTCCGTCCCCAGCCTCCACGGAATCGCTGCTGAGCCGCCACATTGAAGATAATGCCCGGTCTCCATTAGGGCCCTTATCCCCGTGCCTCATGGCTACACCTCCCCCACCCATGCCTGCACAGGACTCTGTCTCTCCGCAGGAAGACCTTTTTATTAAACTGTCAGCCCTCCTGGAAAAGGGGTTTGGCGAACACTGCAGCACAGATCACTAATGACATGAGGTCTGATTTTGCCAACCTAGGTTCTAGAATGGAAGCAATTGAAAGCAAACTGGACATTACTGTGTCACGCACGAATCAAAATGCAGCACACATTCAAACCCTTCAGGAGAAACTGGATATGGCCCTATCTAGGATCGACGACCTCGAAAATAGGTCCAGGCGATATAATATACAGGTCTGTGGCCTTCCTGAGTCATTTTCTGATGTGTCTACAGTAGTACAGGAACTTTTTAAGGAATTGATCCCAAATATTCCCTCACATCGATTGGAACTAGAAAGGGCCCACAGAGCTCTTGGACCCCTGAGAAAAGATGGCTCCCCCAGGGACATCATAGTTAAGCCACACTTCTATGCAGTAAAGGAAGAGGTCCTAAAGCAGTCGAGACTGAGGCAACAGGTCTCCTGCCGCGGTCATCAGCTCCAAATTTTCGCTGACCTGTCCCCATCAACCATTCAGAAAAGACGAGCCCTGAAACCGATTCTTGTGGCCCTCTCTAACCAGGAGATCAAATATCGCTGGGCTTTTCCCTTCGCAGTTAAATTTACCTACCAGGAACGCACCTACTCATTTTCCAGTCTGCAGGAAGGTGAAAAGCTTCTCCTCCACCTGAAGATTATCTCCCAGGAGGCTCCCATGGAAGTGTCGGCCAACGCTGCAGCTTCAACCAAGCGTCCACAACCAACGAGCCTGGTCTCCCCCCTTTGGACATCCGCAAAGAGCAAGAAATCAAGGGATGGAAGACCCCCCTAACAAGGACTTCAGGAACCTTAAACTGGTTCTCTCTAAGTTTTGTCACTAAGTCGGGACGGGTTTCCCTCTGTTGTTGTGAGCCTCGGGCTCCTACTCTACCTTGTCCCCCTACAGGACCTTTTCTGGCACCTCCGGAATAGGTCCCCCCCCCCCCTTTTTTTTTTTTCTTTTTTTTTTTTTCTTGATGGCCATGTTGGTTGTTTTTTCTCCCCTCACAGGGGAGTTGTGGAGGACCTGTTAGCTTTACACAATCGTAATCCTCCTAGTTACCCCTTCATGGCTCCTCCACATTATCACAACCCACCGAATGGTTTCTAATTTCGAGCTGGACTGGAATGTGACAGATATATTTTGCTAGTTTTACATCTTCTATCACAAGTTGTTCATGTGTATTTTCTGTTTTATATGACCTTTCATATGTGGTGTCCTAGGCTTTTTTGTTTGGCTTTATAAATTTAATTTTCAGTTAGGGGCAGGGGTGACCCCCTTGCGCCTCCATCCTTCCCGCGAAGACAAGTTTTTGTATTTGCGGGACGGACAGCCGGCCCTCAGTTAGGGTGCAGGCTCCTTTGGCCTTTTGGTCTATGGGGGGTCATTTCCCCCAGATTTTACAGTCTTTATTTGTTGATGTTTTCTCATATATGTTTGTTTCTCTCTTTACCTTCCTCCCCTTCTTCTTTTCTCTTCGGAGCCAGCCGACAAGCCGAGCCGGGACCACAGTGCCAATATTGTACTTGTCTACCTCCTCACCTCCAGCCAGTCATCAGGGTAGGGGATCATCCTCGGGTAAGAGCAGCTTACTTACACAACTCACCATTCACAGGGTTCCATGACTGATTCCAGTAGTTCTTCGGGGGATCTCTGAATTGCCTCTCACAACACTCAGGGACTGAACTCCCCTAGAAAAAGGAGATTAGCCCTTGACCACTATCGCTCCTTCAAACTCGATATAGTTCTTCTACAAGAAACACACTTCCCAGTTCGGTACAGCCCTAAATTCCTTCATCCACACTACCCTAATTTTTACCTAGCTAATGCGGTGAACAAGACTAAAGGGGTTGCTATCCTCTTTGCCAAGACGTGCAAGTTTGAACACTCCTTTACTTATAGCGACCCTGGGGGCAGGTTCATACTGGTCAGGGGCTTGATTGAGGGCAACATGTATTCTATATCATATTATGCCCCCAATACAGGACAATTTTAATTTTTTCAAGACCTTCTCAAAACCTTACTCCCCCTGAAGGAGGGAAAGGTGCTATTCGGGGGAGATTCCAATGTTGCCTTTGATCAGGGCCTTGACAGATCCAAACCCCCTGGCTCTCAATTAACACGCCCCACCAAAATCAGCTTATTCATTGCGAGGTTCCTTCACAGTCACAGCTTGGTTGACATATGGAGGGAATTGAACCCTACCAAGCGCGATTTCACACACTACTCTCCACCACACCAATCCTACGCTAGGATAGACCATATATTGGTTCCACCGGAGTTGATCCCACCCACCCGAAAGGCTTCCATTATCGACGTTCCCTGGTCAGATCATTCGATAGTTAGCATTTCATTGAACAATGTTGTTACGAGAAGGACAGGGACACACTGGAGACTTAACAAATCTCTTCTGAACGACCCACTGGTCTCCAAAGAAAGAGAGCTCCTTGAAGGAATACTTTAGCCTTAATGAGGTGGGGGGGATCTCTCCGGAAACCCTTTGGGCAGCCCATAAAGCCGTGGTTAGAGGTAAAATTATAGGTATAGCCTCGCGCAACAAAAAAGCAAGACAGTTCGCCATACAAAACCTTGAAACTAAATTTTAAACCCTGAAGTCTCAGCATAAGAAACATCCCTCTCGGGCTCTGGCCGAGCAGGTTGATGTGGCCAGATTGGAACTAAACTTGGCCCTAACGGTTAGGACAGAGAAAGATGTCCGCTGGAGCAGCGCTAGATTTTATCACCAGAAAGATAAAATAGGGTCCATGCTAGCGACCAAATTGACCCCTAAGTCTCGCTCTCACTTTTTCCCTAAAATTAGGATAGCAGGACAAACGCTCTCGGCTAACCCTGTCAAAATACTTAAAGCCTTCCAAAACTTCTACGCCAAACTCTACAGTTCAACCCAAGCAGGCGACAGTCAAGCCTGCAATGCTCTCTTCCGAGACTTGCCCATGCCTAAACTATCGGCTGACCATAGAGAGGTAATGGAAGCGGAATTCTCCGCTGAGGAGATACGGGAGGTTGTGAAATCCCTCAAAACGGGTTCGGCTCCGGGACCTGATGGTCTCTCTGCTATATATTATAAGACATTTGTGGATCCCTTAGCACCTTATATGGCAAAATTCTTTAACTCAATCACAAAAGGGGCCCCATTAGATCCTCAGCTGAATACCGCATTCATTACGGTTATCCCAAAGCCGAATAAGAGCCCCGAAGATGTAGAGAATTATAGGCCCATATCTCTAATAAATAACGATCTTAAGATACTTACAAAGATCCTGGCCAACCGGCTAGCATCCTTTATTGGCAGGTATGTCCATAAGGACCAAGTAGGATTTATCCCTGGAAGACAAGGGCCAGATTTAACTCGCAGGGCGGTAGACATCATCTCAGTTCTTCAATCTAACTGGATAGGGGGTCCCAAACAGGAAGGTATGCTGTTGTCCATTGACCTACATAAAGCTTTTGACTCCATCGAATGGCCATATATCTTTTCGCTCATGGAACATTGGGGATTTGGCAACAGGTTTCTGAGCACCCTACATGCCCTCTACTCGAATCCGACCGCATCTTTTCGATTGTTGGGCCACTACTCCCAACCACTCACCATAGCTAGAGGCACTAGGCAGGGGTGCCCTTTATCCCCCTTAATTTTTGCCCTAGCTATCGAGACACTAGCTATTGCTATCCGCACGAATCCTGACATACAGGGGGTTTCGTGCGGCGACCAAACTCATAAATGCGGTCTGTTCGCAGACGACCTGCTGCTCTTCCTCACTTCACCAATCACCTCGCTGCCCGTCCTTTATAAAACCTTAAATATCTTTTCAGTGGCCTCTGGCCTTAAGGTCAATTTTGCCAAATCTCACGCCCTTAATATTTCACTCCCGGGGCAGACAGTTAGTAGCCTGAAAAACAACTTTGAATTCGCATGGAGGGACATGTCCCTTGATTATCTAGGGATCAAACTCACTCCCAAAATAGAACAACTATACTCGGCCAACTTTCCTCCCACCTACAAGAAGTTGGAGCTGGACTTACAAAATTGGGCAAAGCATGACCTTTCATGGTTGGGTAGGGTTCACTCCCTTAAAATGACTCTCCTTCCCAGGCTTCTTTATCTATTCAGAGCGATGCCAATTGCCATCAGGTATGACCACCTTAAATCCTTTCAGAGGAAGGTAACTCAGTTCATATGGGGGAAGAAGGGTCACAGATTGCCCTGTAACATGCTCTTTAGGCTTCGAAAACAAGGGGGGATGGGAGTCCCGCGGCTTCTTTGGTATTTCCAAGCGGCCAGACTTGCTCAATTATCTACTGTATATTCCAGGCTGGAAAAACCGGAATGGTTGCAAATAGAGCGACAGGCCGCCCCCTTACATACCTTAGATTTCCTGCTCTGGGTCCCCGCCAAAGAGAGGCCCCCCATTCTCTCACCCACCCTCTCACAATCCCTCTCCCTCTGGGATAAGCTTAAAACAAACAAATCCTTAGTGTCAGACTCTCGCCCGCTCGCTCATATTTTTAATAATCGGGACTTCCCTCCAGGAACGGATATTAAGTCTTTCAAGTGGTGGTTGGATAAGGGGCTGTACCGAATCGGTCATTTCTTCACACCCTCTGGCCCTATCTCCCTGCAATTTTGTAAAAAGAAGCTCGAACTCCCAAATACGGAATTATTTAGATTTTCTCAGATTCAACATTACCTTCATGGGATCTGGAGGGAGAAACCGGGACCTCCGTGCTTTTCCGATTATGAAGTGTGGTGTGGTCAAGCCACTGATCAGAGAGGGGGAATCTCGGTTATATACCAAGCTCTTGCCCAGAATGGCAGTAAAACACCCTTCATGCTGGCCTGGGAAAAGGATCTTCTCCTTCAATGGAAACCGGAGTCCTGGTTCTCCTCCTTCTCCAGAGCCTATAAAGGAATTAAGAATGTTTCCCTGATCGAGGCTAACATTAAAGTGATGACTAGATGGTATTTGACCCCGGTTAAATTGGCCCGGATGTTCTCCTCGACCAATCCCTTATGCTTTAGAGGATGTGACATGGCAGGGACAATGGTCCACACTTGGTGGGAATGCATCAAACTCAGACCATTCTGGAGGAAGATGTTCAACCTGATCAATCAGGTAACAAATATTCAGATCCCTAGAACACCTTCTGTGGCCCTCCTGAATGGCCCCATCCCACAAAATAGCAAGTATACTAACATTTTGATCCACTTTATGCTGCTGGGAGCCAAGATCACCATAGCCATATATTGGAAACAGCCCAGAGTCTCCCTACGGGCAGTCAAACATAAGATATCTTGGATTATGACCCAGGAGAAAATGACTAGCATTTTATTAGACTATAGGGACAAATTTGAATTAGTGTGGGAAACTTGGGCCCAGCATGTGGGCATTTCCCTCATCACTGGTATATAGCATAATGTGGCTTGTTGGGCGCTCGGGTCCCGGCGTCGGTTCTGTCGACTGGCCCCCCCCCCCTTTCTTCTTTCCTTTCCCCTACCTTCGCTTTATCCCCTCTACTAGATGATCACCCCTTCCAGTTTGATATACTATGTGATTCTTTAGTGTTATTAGCCCATCTGGTATTTATCAGATCCGTCTGGTTTCCCTTAGTTGTTCTTGCTACTCTCTATTGTGTCTCTTCACCCCACTTTTCCCCTATCTTCGTCTTCTTTCAGTCTTTTAGTATTTTAGCCTCATGATAGATTCAGAGGATAACGGTACCTTTTTTTTCTGCCTGGTCTCCAAAGTCTATTGGCCTTTCCTCTGTAGTTCTCAATCCGGTTTCATTAACCCACTGATCCCTTGGACCCTTCTGGTCTTATATTGGGTGCAGGAGGACGTGGGGGACCTAGGTTGAGCTTGCCTAGCACAGCAAGTTCCCGTAAGGGGTGCTGGGTTGGCCCCCTGGGGCCTCTGGTCCTCCTCACTTTGGTGTCGCCAGGGTCTCTTGTAGCCTTACAGCACGTTCTTTTAATGTTATGATCCCTGTTGTCATTTTCATTTATATTGATCTGAGGCCCCCAGAGGTCAAGGGATTGTTTCACTGTTCGAAATATTTGTATCACTAAAGGCTGATCAGTCTTTGTTGTCTATCTTGAGATATTGTTTGTACTTCTTACTTGATTGTATACTTTTGAAACTAATACTTTGAAAGATAAAATTAGCACGTTCGAGTCCCATAAACTTCAATGGGGTTCTAAAGTTCGCACGCATTTGCGGTCTGTTCGAAAGTTCTGGTGCAAACCGAACCGGGGGGTGTTCGGCTCATAGCCACTTGAAATTATGTCATTAACAATACTTACCTAATCGTATTAGATTATGTTCTTAGGTTTTTTTAAACTTATGAACATAATAATTAAAATTTATTTTTATCATAGATTTAATATAGAGATATATGTGAAAAAATGACACTTTTTGAGAAAGATTGCAGGTCAAGTTGGAACCTATTAAGGGTATACCTCAATTGATTAATTTTAATAACGATATAAAAAAAAAAAAGACTGGAAAAAGTAGATATGGACACTCTGAAGAAAAAACTAAAGAAATTTCAGCGTGATATAGGGGACTTTAAAAATAACACTATATATGTTTGGCAGGACGTGAATGGTGTGTCTGAGACTGTAACGGCAATGAATGATATTGTAGTGCCCACTTCTAATCCTCTCAGCAGTGGTTTCTCTGGGCCCACTGGTGCGGCACCCAAGACCGTTCCATCCGAGAAGAGAAACTTTAAACCCCCTGTGGATTCACATACTGCTGATGACAGGGGTAGGCATCGATAGGTTAGGGGACAAAAGAGAGGTTATACCCAATCAGGAGGTAGGTCTGAATATGAGTATCAGACCTCTAAACCCTATTAATACGCAGAACTGTTTCGAACCTCTAAATAATTTCAGGAATAATCATTATCCTCAGGGCCCTGATCGGCGTCCTTTTTTAGAGAGGGGTAGGAGAGGGCAACAGAGGGGTCGACCCTTTATTCCTCAAGCTCCATACAGAACTCAGGAATGGGAGATGCCACACAGTCCAAACAGACTTTTAAGGCTCTGCGAGAAGGGGCTGCAGAGCTGGCAGAAGGGTCCAGCAAAAAAAGAAGTGAGACAGAATAAGTGGTATTTACAATTTAAGTCGGGCAGTTCTATCCCAAAAGGAGACTAACATCCTTAATGCAGGTTTAAAATGTACTTTTCAGAAACCCATGAATAAATTTAATGTGTACATTGATGTACATAAATATGTAAGAAAATAAATATGAAAAAATATTTTTTATCTAACAATACCATGGTGCGAACCACCAAAGTATTGGATACCATCGGAGTAGATAGTGGACTTAGGAACAGGTCTCTGTTCAATCCCCCACAACCAACTAACCACCAGGTTGAGGTCTTCAAACAATTGGTGTTGAAGGACCTAGATTTACCTTCTAAAAAAAGCCTATGTCCGAGGTACATTAAGGAAGTTATCAAATCGCTTGAGGAAAGGGAAAATATGTCATCATCCGACCCACTGATAAGGGGGAGGGGTTGTGATTATGGATAAGGAATTTTACCACTCTCAGTTAACCTTGATGCTTGCGGATGAACAGACATATGTACAATTGGATAGGGATCCAACAGCTAGATGCAGTGCTGACCTTTTCAATTTGATTAATTATGGTTACTATATGAGGGTTCTGACCAAAAAGGAAAAACTGTATCTGATGCCAAGTTTTAATAGGATCCCGACCATATATACATTACCCAAGGTACATAAAAATCCAATAGAGCCTCCAGCGAGGCCTATTGTGAACGGAATTAATTCGGTCACCTCCAGGGTAGGGCAATATCTGGATCATTTTTTACAAATGAGTGTTATACAGACTAAAGCTTAGCTAAAAGATACCAATTTTTTACAACTATTGAAGGAAGTCACATTCCCGGAAGAGACAAATCTTTTTGGTCACAGCTGATGTATCCTCCCTCTATACGGTCATTCAGCATGATGATGCACTGTTAGCCCTTAATTGGGCATTTTGTCAGAGGGAGGACATTCCGTTTATCCAAAAAAAGTTTGAGGATGGCACTTGATTTCTGCCTATCACACAATTATTTCTGGTATGACGGAAAGTTCTATAGTCAGAAAAGGGGCGTAGTGATGGGCGCAAAATTTATTTATGAGTAAGTGCGAGGATAAGTGGATCTACAGTAATCGGAGAGAACTCATTTTTTACCAACGATACATTGACGACTTATTTTTTTTCTGGCAAGGGTCTGAGGAGTCCTTGATGGCATTTTCTGAGTTGTTAAATACCAATAAGAATAACATCAGATTGGAATTTAACTGGAGTAGTGAATTGTGGCAGCAGGCAGATGAAGTCACCTGGTTGTATCCAGGATGGTAAATATGTGTGTCCTAGATTCAGGCTTTATGCAGACTTTTACAATTAGAGGGGAAGAGTTAATGAGCCCAGCTGAAGCAAGTGGGCTCATTAAGGCCTCTACAAAAAACCCCAGCATGCATAGGGAGATGCTCCATCCTGGAACCAGTTTTGTGTTGTATAGACTGGGGAGTGTGTCACCTGTACTGTGCGGTGAGTTAACGCCTGTGTGGCAAAACCTTTACAACAAAGGCAGGGACTGGTACAGCACAAGGCCGTACCCAGTTGTTAGACAGGGAGTCTATGTGTGTAGTTAGAGGTCAAGCTGACCAGGATTTAATTTTCTTGTTTTATTTTGTTTGGCTGTTATATGTATCACTGCATGGAGCATAAATAAACCGGATCTTTTGTTTTTTGAACCTACACCGCTGTCTGCTGTGCCTGACTTTGTGTTGTGAACCCATCCAGGGGGTCACACACACCCGCTGCCGAGCTAACCCCTCACAGAATCCATACATTATTTAGATGTGCAAGTAATGAAGGGACATGGGTCTCTGTTCACTACGGCTTATTTCAAACCCACAGATAGGAACAGCTATATTCCGGTTGGGAGCAGTTATCCATCATGGTTGCAGGATATCCCTAAGTATCAATTCTTGCATATACGCAAGAATTGTTCCAGGGATTCCGATTTTGCCATTCAAACTGAACAGATTAGAAATTTGTTGAAAAGGGCTCTAACCCTGAACATCTGGATCAGGTGATCAATGAGGTAAAAGGTATTCCCCAGGATGTCTGTCTCCAACTTAAAGTGAAAATACAGGATACAAAAGCACGAATGGGGATTTATCCGTACCTTTCACTAACAGTATAAGGACGTAGAGGCTATTCTTAAGAAACATTGGGGTATTCTTAAATTAGATCGTGCACTGAAGGGAGTTATTCCAGAAACCCCTCCTTTTAATTTATAAAAGAACACCATCATTTGGTGACAGAGTAGTAAAAAAAGTGTTGGATCCCCCTTCTCGCCCTCAGATGTTTTGGAACCGTGCCGGGTTTTTTTGCATGTCGGAAATGCAAATCATGTCGGCAGGTCCATACTAACCTGAGGGGCCTTAATCATTTTAGATCAACAGTCAATGGGAGAGATTTAGAAATTAAAGAGTTAATTTTGTGTATTTCTACCCACGTGGTGTACGCACTGGAGTGCCCATGTGGGTTAATGTACATTGGTAGAACTAAAAGAACACTTATGCCGCGTACACACGAGAGGACTTATGTCCGACAGACCTCCAAAGGAGTTCCGCCGGAGTTCCGCCGGAGTTCTGGCGGAGTTCTGGCGGACTTTTCGACCGAACGGACTTGGACACACACCATCACACCAAACTCCGACGGAGTCGAACGTGATGACGTACGACTGGATTCGAATAAGGAAGTTCATAGCCAGTAGCCAATAGCTGCCCTAGCGTCGGTTTTAGTCCGTCGGAGTAGCATACACACGAGCGGATTTTTCGAAGGGGACCGGGTCCGGCGGAGTTCCGTCGGGAAAATTTGAAGCATGCTTCATTTCTAAAGTCCGTCAGACTTTGGCGAATCAAAAGTCCGTTGCAGCCCACACACGATCGAATAGTCTGACGGACTCAGTCCGTCGGAGTTTGGATGTTGAAAAGTCCGCTCGTGTGTACGGGGCATTACTAAAAGGGTTTCTGAGCATATCTATAATATCACGATAGGCTTTAAGGACCACAGCGTGTCACTTCACTTTAGAGAAAAGCATGATAGGGACCCGAGTGGCTTGAAATTTTAGGGGATTGATAAAATTCATCCTTCATGAAGGGGGAGCAATATGGTGTGAGAGCTCTCGAAAAGAGAAACGGAGTGGATATTCCTCACCGACTCTTTGAGCCCAAATGGGATGAATATAGATCTTGACTTAAATTGTTTCATCAGTGATTTATTAGAGTAACATCAATATTATCTTCCCTATTGTTGGGGAATTTTTGTGGTTGGTTAGGATACGATTCGCATTCTTTTTGATCTTTTCTGTTTCGCTTATTTGGATATACTTTCCTGATACATTGAATAGAGGTTGTGCTTTGGATTGACTGGATCAAGATGAACCAGTATGCGTGTCGCAGTGGGACACATGCATTTGTTTTTAGTGATGTGTACGCTTGCGATTCGTCTGAGTGGGATTAGATATTATCAGTTTAGAGGACTCTACAAATCATGATAGCTTCTTTATCACAATTGAGGAAGAGGGCCATATTCAGGTTCTGAGGTTTTTGGCCTATTAGTATAATGGATTCGCATCGCATGCGGGATCTGGGGGGGTATATTGATTTCGGTGAGGATTTCATTGCCCTGCACTTTTATCTTTATTTATTTTCTCTGTCTGGGGAGATATTTTGTTCTCTTCGATGCACGATTCTTGTGTAATCGCCAGTTCTTGGGGGATGAATCACATGCAGTAGTTTCTCCATTTCATGTGCTGTTGATGCTGCGTGGGTGGTGAGCGTGTGACTCCTCTGCGCGCCGGCGATACAGGATTGTGGAAAGTTTCTTTTGAAGTAAGGGTGTCCTTATCAGTGGTTTCTTGATTCACTTTGAGTGATGTGGGGAGGCGAATATAACTACCTAAGATTATTATGATTATTTTTTATGCATTGAAACCAATATAACTAATAGCGTTGTCTGTCATAACATATAGAAAAACTTGTTAGTTATAATGTATTTGCAGCATTAGCTTTGACATGTATATTCATACTAGTGCGCAGTGATTTAGACCTTTACACTGATGGTTTAACTGCAGTGCTATATAAAAACATCCTTTTTTTTCCCTGCATGGGTATTTGATTTGTTACGAGTATGCTCCACTGTATCAGCTGTGGCTGAGGGGGCGGAGCTTTGGCGGCCAAATAGGAGTCCTTCCTTACACCGCACGGGTATACTTAAAGGACAAGCTGCTTTTCATAGACACACCCGCTGAAGAAGACGTGATTGCGAAATGCATATGGTTGTGTCTATGCAGCTCTCCATTGTCTAAGTGTCAGCAGTGGTTATCCCGGGTCTCATCGGCCTCTGCCTGTCAGTTCGTGAACACTTCAGGAGGAGGGCAGTGAGAATTAACTGATCGCGGCTGGATGATAATGATGATTTAAATGCAATGACTCAAGAATGTTTAAATGTAAGCAGTTTTTATAGCGTGTGGAGTGTAGTTTTTAAATAAACAGGTTTACACTATGGATTCTCTCTCTGTTTTTTCCAATGGTTGCAGAATTGACACCTTTGATAATGGAAGACAAAAAAGAGGAGACAGATTCCGAATATGTTCTGTGCATTTCAAACCAAACAACTTTATTCAAAGCCCTTGTACACACGGTCGGACATTCCGACAAAATCCGTTGGATTTTGTCTGAAACTGTTGCATACACACAGTCGGACAAAGTTGTCGGAATGTCCAATCGTTCAGAACGTGATGACGTTATTTCGTTACGACGGGACTACATTCAGGCTAGTAGCCAATAGCTTTGGTGTAGGAATTTGATCTGAGCATGCGTGGCACTTTGTCCGATCGGAATTCTCTACACATGTTCGGACAAGGTCCTATCCGGATCATGTTGTTGGAAAGTTTTATAGCCAAGCTGGAAAATTTTGGTCCGGCGGAAACAGTCCGATGGAGCCCACACACGGACATTTTCTGTCGGAATGTCCGACCGTGTGTGCAAGGGCTTAAAGGTTCCAAAACAATTCTGAGGCCTAATGCTGTGTCAACCCTTTTTCCCCAAACAACTGGAATCCAAGTGTCGGAGGATCCATGTAAAAAAGTAATTTACAAATAGGCTAGCTTAGAGCTCATGAGTGGTGAAGCATCAACGTCCTCATCAGTCAGGACCAGTGAGTGTAGATGCGCTTGTCATCACGCCATGGCTCCCACAAAAACACACTGTGACGTAAGTACGCAAATAGTTGACTTTGGTTTTCCATCATTGAAATCCAAAGATAGTTATTTTACAGTTGCAAGTGAGGGTAGAATACAGCTTTACCATTCCCAGGAAAATCTGACACCACAACATGAGTCCACTCCTTGCAGCATACCATCAGGATCACGTTTCAGGAGAACTATTCAGTCTGAGGAAACTGAATGTTTTTGAAGACCTTCTTCTTTGCTAAACCTTAGAAATGCACCAATTCCTGTCAATGGTGAAAAACATTCAATAGATTCTCCCTCTGAAAGTGTGCTAACAGTAAGAAAATGCAAACTCTGATATGAGCGTGATTCATGTTTTCAGCCCTCTGACCGTGAAACTCCTGATAAATTTGAAACTAGTTTGGAGGACAATGAAATTGAACAAATTGAAGAATCAACATGGGAACATCCATCCCTGCTGTTCGTTAATTAAGAAGTTAGAAAAGCAATTGGTTGGAAGCATGTTAGTGGTGTTTTCCACATGCGTAGGAAAACATTGTTGTAAGCTGTGGCAAAGCCAACCTAAGATAAAACAAATTGCTGCTGGAAACATTTTAGTTGTGGGATCAGTAGTTCTCTCTGCATCTAGTCTTACAAAATTCAAAAGAGTTATGTGATCTGACAGGAATTGCAATGTTTGGAAAATCCTCTTTCCACTTGTCACAACAACGCATTATTTTCCCAGCAATCGACCTACCCTGGAGAAAAGAACAGCAAGAAGTCCGAAAAATGTTAGACGGCAAACCCTTATTTCTGGCAGGCAATGGACAATGTAACAGCCCAGGTTTCTCTGTAAAATATTGCACAGACACGTTCATGGAGCAAATTTCTAAAATAAAATTGTGGAAATGGAAGTTGTGCAGAATACTCAAAGCACTTCCTCTGTGGCTGTGGAGAAATTTGGCTTCCAAAAATGCTTAGACAGAATTTGTGATGCAAAATTGGAAATATTTTATTGGCACAGATCGCCATACAGTAATTAGAAAACCGTTGAGCAGTCCAGAATATGAACGTGTGTTAAGCACCGGGTGGAGATCGACCTGTAGACCGGGCCACCACTAGAAAAAGAGCTGGAAGAAGGAGCGGTGGCCCGGCAAGAAGAACCGAAGAGGGGGACAAGACCCCCGGGCGGCGGCGAAGAAGAAAGCCAGGCTCCTGAGCTAGTAAAAGAGCAGAAGATAGTGGAGGAGTCTGGCAAGAAGACCCCCGGAGCAGTGCAATAAATTATTTTTAAACCTTGTGTGTTGTGTTTTTTTTTTTACATTTTTTTTTTACATTTTTTTTTCCCACAGCTGTAGGGGTACATTGTACCCCATACTCATTCACATAGGGTGGGGGGCCGGGATTGTTAAAGGGGGGCTCCTGGATTCCGATAAGCCACCAGCCCGCAGACCCCGTCAACCAACGGCCAGGGTTGGAGAGGCCCTTGTCCTCATCAACATGGGGACAAGGTGCTTTGGGGTGGGGGGGCCGCAGGGCGCCCCTCTTCCCCAAAGCACCCACAACCCCATGTTAAGGGCACGCGGCCTGGAACAGCTCAGGAGGGGGGCGCTCGCTCGTCCCCACCCCCTTTCCTGACCGGCCTGGCTGTGTGCTTGTATAGGGGTCTGGTATGGATTTTGGGGGGGACCCCCACGCCATTTTTTTCGGCGTAGGGGATTCCCCTTAAAATCCCTATCGGACCCAAGAGCCTGGTATGCCCCCAAAGGCATGCAGGCTTAATTTCTCTCTCGCTCGCTACTATAGGAAAATGACATTTTCCTATTGCAGCCAGTGCGAGAACCAACGCGACGGGATTGCGCTGGTTAGAGAAGCCTGTCGCCGGTAACCAGTGCGATACTATCGTGCTGGAAACGCAATATCGGCGGCATCTACTGTACCTTCTTCCACATCTTTTCTGTGTCCCCCCACATGGCTTCTCACAAACTGCAAATGGGACTTCTTATAGCTTTTTTCAACAATGGATTACTTCTTGCCACTGTTCCATAAAGGATAGATTTGTGGAGTGCACAACTAATAGTTGTCCTATGGACAGATTCTTCCACTTGAGCTATGCATCTCTGCAACTCCTCCAAAGTTACCATGGGCTCTTGGCTGGTTCTCTGATTAATGTTCTCCTTGCCCAGCCTGTCAGTTGAGGTGGACAGCCATGTCTTGGTAGGTTTGCAGTTGTGCCATACTCTTTCCATTTTTGGATAATGGATTGAACAGTGCTCTGTAAGATGTTCAAAGCTTGGATTATTTTTTTTTTTTTTTGTAACCTAACCCTGCTTTAAACTTCTCCACAACTTTATCCCTGACCTGTCTGATTTGTTCCTTGGCCTTCATGATGCTGTTTGTTCACTAAGGTTCTATAACAAACTTCTGAGGGCTTCATAGAACAGCTGTATTTATACTAGGATGAAATTACACACAGGTGGACTCTATTTACTAATTAGGTGAGGTCCGAAGACAATTGGTTCCACTAGATTTTAGTTAAAGTAAAGAGGGCAGTATACAAATGTACACCACACTTTTCAGATATTTATTTGTAAAAGAGTTTGAAAACCATTTATCATTTTCCTTTCACTTTACAATAATGTACCACTTTGTGTTGGTCTATCACATAAAATCTCAATAAAATACATTAAAATTTTTGGTTGTAACATGACAAAATGTGGAAAATTTCAGAGGGTACGAATACCTTTTCAAGACACTGTATATGCTCTCTCCAATTATAAAGCCTGAAGATAGGCCATTTGCCAAGTGTATTGCCCTATGTTAACCTTGTCGCCCCATAAGGCCATCAGGGATAGCTTCAAAGACATGAAGGAAATCCCAGGGCAGGTTGTGGAGTCAGAGATAGACCCCATCATAAACTAGCCTCATGTTAGACTCCCTGCCTAGTCCTTTCAGCCTGATACTATAAGTTGTTTGAGCTGCAGCTGGCTTGAACCTGAGTGTGTGGTCCTGCAAAGGCGCTGGTAACTCTTTCCTATGCGTTTCATCACTGGGACGTAATCTGCAACTCCAGATGACGTCCCAGTGACAAAACGCATAGGGCGGAATTACCAGCGTCTTTGCATCACTTCTGGTTTTGAGCCGTGGAGCGCAAACCATTTTGGCTTCCTCATTTTCAAATCTCTGTATTACTGCATTATATGGGAGTACGTTTTCACTTTTATAAAATAAATTAAATTTTTTAAACTGTAATGCACTATGGAGAGGTCTCTTTTCTGCATGTGGGTTCTGTGAAGGGAAAGCTAAGGGAGTCCCATATAGCTCACATCTTATACCACAAACACGGAAACAATCAGATGACACAAGAGACGGCCTTTTGTTTGCTACACAGTGGCAGATACTTTGAAAGCGTAATACACCTACATTGGGTGAAGGGTTCCGGTGAGTGCATTACCTATAGGGCACCCATAAGAAGCACTGAGCACAGTTTATGAAGAGCACCTGTCCCTTTATTTTTGTTATGTTTTTGCATCATAACCGTTTATGGACTCTTTGCACACAGCATATAATATCTTAAATTGTCAATATATACATGGGAGTATCACCTTAGAATGCATGTATAGGGCACTAATCACTTTAAGAATATGTTCTGATATGTTTTTTTTATATTAGTACATGTACTGTGGTTCACATATTTATGTTATTACTTTTGCTTTTTGACTTTGAGCCACACTGAGGCTATTTAACCACTTGCTTACTGGGCACTTAAACCCCCCCTCAGTCCCAGACCAATTTTCAGCTTTCAGCACTGATGCACTTTGAATGACAATTGCGCGGGCATACAACACTGTACCCAAATGAAATTTTTATCATTTTTTTCCCACAAATAGAGCTTTCTTTTGGTGGTATTTAATCACAGCTAGGAGTTTTATTTTTTGCTAAACAAACAAAAAAAGATGCAAAAAAAATAAAAAATCATGTTTAATAGTTTGTTATAAAATTTTGCAAACAGGTCATTTTTCTCCTTCATTGAAGTGCGCTGATGAGGCGGCACTGATAGGCTGCATTGGTGGGCACTGATAGGCATAGTTAAGGCGGCACTAATAGGCACAGATAAGGCGGCACTGATGGGCAAAGACGGGCACAGATAAGATGGCACGGATGGGTGGCACTAAGGGGCACTGATAGGTACCACTGATAGGTGGCTCTGATAGGCGGCACTGGGGTGCAGCACTTTTGTTGAGGCAAATTGTGGGCACTGCTGGGTGGCACTATGGGCACTGCTGAGTGGCACTGACAGGGGGGACACATTTTTTATTCATGTGGAAAAGCAGGGGGCAGGTGGACACTGGCAGGGGGCAGGTGGGCACTGGCAGGGCTGATGTCCCGATCACGGCCGCCGGTGTTCGGCTTTTTTTTTGCTCCTCGCGCTGTCAGCGCGAGGAGGAATAATAGCCGATTACCGGCTCCGTTATATCACATGATTAGCTGTCATTGGCTGACAGCTGATCACGTGATAAGGGGTCGGGATCGACCCCTTGCACGAATCGGTGATCAGGCGAGTCTCGTACACTCGCCGATCACAGGGGGCACGCAGGCCGCTCGTGCACGGGACTACGTCAATAGACTTAGTCCCGGCAAAGGAGATCCGCGCTGTAGCCGTCATTCGGCTATAGCGCGGGTCTCAAGTGGTTAAATATTAAAAAGCTGCACCAAGACACAGGTCATTTGCACTTTTGGTTCACACTATATAAATTTGCCTTGGTTTTTGGTCTTAAATCAGAGACACATTTTATTTGGGATTTCCTGCAAGGCATATCGGGGTATGTGACACTACACCCCAGAACAGCACCACATCTACCCTCCATCCTATACATATCATGAGTGTTGTCAGCTGGCTGACACAGCGCTGTCACACACAGCCGCGCCACTCTGAGTCTGCACTTCATGCTTCATTGACACTGCCAGCGCCAGGAGATCAGTGTGTGTGTGAGAGAGAGTCTCCTCCCTTGCTCTGTCTATATCATAGAGTCGGAAAGAACTTTCTCACTCGATCTCCTCAGCAGGTGAGTGCAGACCATGGGGGAGGTGGGGGACTGTACTGCCCTAGCCTATCTTTTGTATACCCCCAGCCTCTCTTCTATATACCCTAGCCTCTCTGTATTTAACAATACGCATCTGGCGGAAGGTGATGCGGGAGACTCTCCGGGGACCCCGAAACGATACTATATGTTTTATTATATATATATATATACATACACACACACACACACACACACACAGATATATACATGCATATGCCCACTTAAGCATATGACTTTCTTTACTTTGCTGCTGTGGCCTCTACCCCAGACCTTTTGTAGGCCTAGCAATGCCCCTGCTGCTTATATTGGGGACAGCTTATGGGGAATCCAGATGACATTGCACTATGTTTTGTCTTGCAGGTGTCATGGCTGACAAGTTTACCTCACCTGATTTTCTGCCACATTTTATTGAGCAGTACAAATGTTTGTGGAGAATAAAAAGCAGAGAGTACTCCAATTAGCAAAAAAGAAATGTTGCATTTATTTATGCAACCCCTTTTGCAGCAACAATTATGTGCGCAACCAAATTGCAAATCTCTGCAGCACCTTTAAAAGGGAGCTCAATAAAATGAAGTCGGAATGAAATGAGTCGGAAAAGTCAAGAGCAGCAGCAGAGGATGCAAATACACATTCAATTTGCAACACACGGGAAAAAATAATATTGTGTTATTGACGGCCAAATTGAAAAGAACATTATAATAAGGTCACATTTTTATACATAGGAAAAAATGTCAATGTGGAGGCGCCAACTGGAATCATTTTGTCAAAGCAGCTGATACCCACACCACCTTCTGCCAAAAGAACACGAAAAAACAAAAACCCGGAGGATGCCGCTGCTTATTTTTTAAGCCATGCCTCTACAGCCCTCCAAAGAAACCCAGATGAGGCAGATTCTTTTGACTAACAGCCAACAAACTGTGCCAGATGTCAGAGGACCAACGACAAATGGCTGAGGTCACCCTACTACAGGTTCTAGACAAAGGGGTCAAAAGGCGAAATCCACTAACACACAGACTACGAGCCTCCACCTCCACTACCACCACAACAGCATGGCATTCAGTGGGAATATCATGCACCTGATCCCCAATCACCATGGTCTCAAGACTACCACTGTGCACATTTATAAATGCAATTCATTTAGGATGTATTTTTTTTCCCATTTTAGATTATTATGTTTTGGTTTGTAAATTCAAGCACTTTTTGTTACAGCAAGATATGTTTTGACGGCTGAAATAGAGGATCTCTATGTTAATTTATGTTCTTTTTATTTTTATCAAAAAATAAAATTATTGACCACAATATTTGGCTATCTTTTTTTTTTTTTTAAATGGCATATTTGAAGTAGGCAGCTACATAGATGTTTTAAATGTATGAGAAAAAGATTTAAAAAAAGGCAAGGGGCAACGAAATTGTTTTTGTTTTTCTATTAATAAAATCATGGATAACGGTGTTGCGGTAATTCCAAATAACCACCATGCAACATGCATAATGGCTAAATCAATCATTCGCATCGTAACAGAACACATGCCTTTTTTTTATTTATTTTTTATCAGAACGTTTTATTGTGTCATTTGTAGTAAACTGCATGTTGCATGAAAATAATAAGAAAAGGTAAGCAGTTTTCCTATCCAAAGATTATGCGGAATGCAAGTCAAGAAAATAAAACTAGGACACAACATAAAGTACAATGACCTATCTTTAAAAAGGGAAAGAAAATTTATCTGTGCCAAGTGGGCAAGGTTGAACCCTCTCACTCAACACAGCAAAACCGGGGGCCAAGGGGCCAAACAGATTGTGAGACTGATGTGATTGGCCCAGATTGCCAGCATAATTCCCAGGTTTCGTCAGTTATCTCCCCTGGGTCCCCTGTCCAGCTCCTTCTACACGGCAGGGCTGTGGGGTCCTGTGTGGATGCTGGTAAGCTTGAGTAGAAATGAGATATCAGGCCCCTTTTCTCCTGTACATAGAAAATGCCCCTCATCAAGGGAATGACTAGACAGTAGTAGTGTGGATACATGGCCCTTGGCCTGGGAGAGCATGTCTCAATTGGTGGTATTTGTAGAATTGGGGTCTGGGTAGATTAAATTCTATTTGGAGGCCCATGAAGGATTTTACTACATTTTGGTTAGTTGGGAGATATTACAAATAACAGCCAAACTCCATATTTGGAAACTTTTCAGTTTGCATATTTCCACAAGATTAGGGTTGCACCAGAGCGGGGTTTCTTCAAGAAATACCAACAGCCTCAAGCTATTCTTCACAGTAGTCCAAAGTTTTTTTAGGAGAATAAAAGTAGGCGCTGTTTGTGACGGATAAGGTAAGCCCACCTCCAAACCCGCTAAAACGGAGGTGGTGCGAGTTCCAGTCCGCAGTGGGCCATCAATCGAGTCAGACTCACCAGGTGATCCAAGACTACTCAGGTGTTGCATTTGAGAAGCATATAAATAGAGCCTAGGATTAGGCACTGCTGCTCCTCCCAATCTTTAAGGGGCCCCAGACCAATTTAATTAGGTTTATCCTTCCTATTACATCCAGGGGTGGTAATTAAAAACAAGTGTTACAGGTCATTTGGAATCTTTTGAATTGGGGTAGTAAATTGTCTTGTAAATAGGTCAGCGGGTTCACAGAAAATCACACTCCCAAGTATTTAAATGAGGAGACAACTTTGAGGGACTCTGCATCAATCAGCAGCATAATCAGTGGATCATCTAAAGGCAAAAGAATGATTTGTTCCAATTGATGGAGAATCCCGACAAGGAGCCAAAGTGCTGAATCACCACCATTGCGTTGGGGAGGGATGTGCCCGCATCCCCCAAATAGACAAGGCTGTCATCCGCGTAGAGGGAGATCTTTTCAATGCCGATACTCTGTTAAAGCCTGCAATAGTCGGAGATAACTTTATGGTAGCGGCCAATCATTCCAGGGCTAATGCAAATAACATGAGTGACAATGGGCACACCTGTCTTGTGCCCCTAAAGAGGGGAAAAGGGTCTGCGAGATCTCCATTTACATGTATCCTAGCTGTAGGGGCCTCATACAACCTCACCCAGGCAATAAAGTTATCTCTCAGTCCAAAGCGTCTCAACATCTTCCACAGGTAAGACCACTCAACACTGTCGAAGGCCTTAGCTGCATCTAATGATAGAATCGCTCTCTGGCCTGGGTTGTTGACAGGCAGCTGGAGGTTGAGAAATAATCGTCTGATGTTAAGGGCTGTGGACCTAGAGGGAATGATCCCCGATTGATCTTTATGGACAATTTTGTGGATAACTTTGGCCAGTCTAGTAGCCAGAACCTTAGCTAGCAATTTCACATTCGTTGTTAGCAATGAAATGGGCCTATAGGAATCTGGTGAGTGGGCTTCTCTACCTGGTTTTAGCAGTAGAATAATTATAGCCTCATTCGTAGACTGGGGTAAGCATCTGTTTTCTAAAGCATCTAGGAATACCTCTCTCAATTGGGGCATCAACGTCTCAGAGTATCGTTTGTACACCTCCGCCGGCAAGCCATCCACTCCTGGAGACTTGCCGGTAAAGGAAAGTGCCAGTGCCTCAAGCATCTCATCAATCGTAAGAGGAGCCTTCAGTTGCTCTGCATCCGATGCTGAGAGCTGCGGGATGTAGCTCTTGTCAAGAAAGGACCTTATTTCATTCAGAGTTGGTGAGACTTTAGAAGTCTCGAAACGTTGACAGAATGTCTGCATGAGAGCATGGGCATCCGCAAATACGGGCAAGGTGGGGCGGTTGCCCCCCCCTGGAATCATTGGGTGTTGTTGGCTACTTGGCTGTGTCACCTGTCTGTGTGTGTTTAATGTCCGCCGCGGCCGCCAGACTTTTTTTTCTACATCTGTGACTTTCTCTGCTGGCTGCTCTCTGCTGTTTTCACTGTCCAGTGTACACAGCTCCGCAGGTCAGCCTTTCCGCCCTCCACTTCATTGATTGGCTGCCTGTGTAGTGTAGGTGTGTCACTCTCACGCTCATCTTGTTGTTGTGGATCCGCCCACTCAAGCTGCCGATGAGCTGAGTTATATGCTGGGCTGACACTGGCAGTCTGTGAGCCGCCCAGCCCAGTTATAGTCTGCTACCTGCTGTGATGTGCCTGTGCATGCCTAAGCAACAACAACAGCAAGAAACCACAGGTAACAGCAGTTAGCATTAGCAGCCAGGAGCCCAGGACCCCCAGGAGGAAAAGCATTTTTATTGATTTATTGCTAGATTTGCTGGTAAGATAGTTAGTGTATTATGTTGATATGTTGTTCATGTCTTCTTCACTTTGTAAGTTACCACTCAGACCAGGCTACCAGACCAGTCCATACCCAAGCTGTTTTCATCAGGATTAAAATATGGGCAGAACACAATGGCGGCCCGTGCATTAAGGGCGCACGGGAGCGCCGTCCCCTCTCTCCTGCCATGCCTCTATCACCTTTAGATAGATTCATGCAATCCATGAATCTATCTATGGCCGCTTCTGCCACCCCCTACTCAGGCGCCCGGACCCGTTTTGGGTGCAGGACGGCTGAATTACAGCGGCAGGGGGGGTTTTTTTAATCGCCTCATGCCCACCGTTATATGACGTGACCGACTTTGAGCGAGTATATCTGAATGATGGGTGTAGCTACAGACATTCAGATATTGCCGTTTTCAGCCGGCGATTTCCTACACCATAAGAAAGATCATAGCGGCTTTTACACCCTTGATCATTCTTACAGGAGGCGAGAGGGAAGGTCCCCCCCTCCCGCCACCCTCCGGTGCTTATAGCAACTCACCGCTATGATCGGAAGGCAGACAGAGGTTGTAAAGAGGACCTCTAATGTCATATTCCTATTACAATGGATGTTTGCATTCCTTGTAATAACAATAAAAGTGATAAAAAAAAAATTACCAAAAAAGTGTCATAATAAAAAAAAAGAGAAACTTTTTTTTAAAGCCCCCCTGTCCCTGTGTGCTCACACACAGAACACATACATAAGTCCTGCTCACATATGACAATAGTGTTCAAACCACATATGTGAGGTATTGACGCGAACGTTAGAGTGAGAGAAATAATTTTATCCCTAGACCACCTCTGTAACTCAAAACATGTAACCAGTAAAAAAAAAATCAAGCGTCGGCTATGGGGATTTTTAAGTACCGAACTTTGGCGCTATTCCACGAGTGTGCAATTTTGAAGCGTGACATGTTAGGTATTTACTCGGCGTAACTTCATCTTTCAAAAAATGCAAGAACATTGGGCTAACTTTACTGTCTTGTTTTTTTAAGTACAAAACTGTTTCTTTCCCACAAAAAAAGTTAGAAAAATTGCTGCGCAAATACTGTGCGAGATAAAAATTTGCAACAACCGCTATTGTATTCTCTAGGGTCTTTGCTAAAAAACAAAAAAAAAAAAAAACATATATATAATATTTGGGGGTTCTATGTAATTTTCTAGCAAAAAAAAAAAAAAGATTTTTACATGTAGGAGAGAAATGGCAGAATTGGCCTGGGTGACAAGTGGTTAAGCACCTGATTAGAGCCATAGGCTCTAATAGGCATCAAAAAAGGTGACCTACAAGCACCATGCTGGGCGCTCGCAGGTCACTCAGCTATGTTAGAAAAGCGAATGACTATTTGCTTTCCTAACACTAAAGCGCCTCTCCGCCAATCATGATGGGCACACTGGCAACATATGATGGGCACACTGGTAGCGTTTGATGGGCACACTGGCAGCGTTTGGCACAGTGGCTACATTTGATGGCACAGTGGCTGCAATTGATTTTTTTTTCAGCTTTTTTGGACCCCCTCAAAAACTTTGAGCACCAGCACCACTGCCATAACAGATGTATTGCAATATAAAAGATGTACATTCTTTAGGCTTGAAAGATATATGTGTTATATAAGAGATCATTCAGCTCCACATTGTATTGGAAGTTGCTCAGGCCAGGCGTACCAGTCCATATAAATATAGCCTATACTTTTTTGTGTTTTAAAAAAAAAATCGGAATTATTACAGCCCATTCTCCAGGTTTCCTTCACAAGACTGAAAATGTTTCAGTACTCACTATAACAGGGGTCGGTAACCTGACAATCTTAGTCCACCTGTCCACCGCAAACAGGTTTCTGCACCGCCAACCCCCACTTTCTATGTGCCAGTCCTTGTCTCCCATCCCAGCCTCCTCCGTGGGTGGCTCCACCATGCCATCTATGTCACAGTCTCTCTCTCGCCCTACTGCCTTTATCCTCCTCCACCACTGTCATCAGTGAACAGCAGAGACCGGGAGTAATCGCAGCTCAGGACGGAGGGTGGGAAGAGAAGCTGGCGAAACAAACTTTTTATGTTAAACCACTGGTGATTGGTTTCTAGCACACAGGGTGGTTCTAAGCAACCATTCGCCAGCTTGCTAATATGAAAAGTCACTCTGCCAGCTCCCGCCCTCTGTCCATAACTGTGCTGCCACCCACCCTCCGCTGTGGAAACAGGTAGGACACTGTGCTATGGAAGGGGAGGGAAAGGGGGGAGGTTACTGCTATAGGGTAAAGGGGGGGGCAGAAGACACCACTGTGTGTGTGGGGGGGGGAGGTGATGTGAACGGGGCAGAGGACACTTTTATGAGCAGGGTCACCCCCATAGCCGTGTCCTGTAGCACCCTTCATATCACCCCCCACCTCCCCCCGATCCCTGCATTCTGAGCGCAACCCACTTCTAAACTCTGCAATCTGAGCATAACACACTCCTAAACTCTGCAATGTGAGCGTAACACACCCCTGATCCCTGCATTCTGAGTGCAACACTCTCCTGATCCCTACATTCTGAGCGCAATGCACTCCTGATCCCTGCATTCTGAGCACAATATAGACTGATTCTTGAATTCTGAGTGCAATGCCCTCCTGATCCCTGCATTCTGAGTGCAATGCATTCCACTCCTGATCCCTGCATTCTGAGCACAATGCAGTCTGGGTCCTGCATTCTGAGCGCAATGCAGTCCTGATTTCTGCATTCGAAGCACAATGCACTCTTGATCCCTGCATTCTGAGCACAATGCAGTCCTGATCCCTGCATTCTGAGCGCAATGCACTCCTGATTCCTGCATTCTGAGCGCAATGCACTCCTGATTCCTGCATTCTGAGCGCAATGCACTCCTGATTCCTGCATTCTGAGCGCAATGCACTCCTGATTCCTGCATTCTGAGCGCAATGCACTCCTGATTTCTGCATTCTGAGCGCAATGCACTCCTGATTCCTGCATTCTGAGCGCAATGCACTCCTGATTCCTGCATTCTGAGCGCAATGCACTCCTGATTCCTGCATTCTGAGCGCAATGCACTCCTGATTCCTGCATTCTGAACGCAATGCACTCCTGATTCCTGCATTCTAAGCGCAATGCAGTCCTGATTTCTGCATTCTGAGCGCAATGCAGTCCTGATTTCTGCATTCTGAGCGCAATGCACTCCTGATTTCTGCATTCTGAGCGCAATGCACTCCTGATTCCTGCATTCTGAGCGCAATGCTCTCCTGATTCCTGCATTCTAAGCGCAATGCAGTCCTGATTCCTGCATTCTAAGCGCAATGCACTACTGATCCCTGCATTCTGAGCGCAATGCACTACTGATCCCTGCATTCTGAGCGCAATGCACTCTTGATCCCTGCATTCTGAGCACAATGCACTCCTGAACCCTGAATTCTGAGTTTATATCTTGTGCTGTGGGTTTATATCTTGTACTGTGGTTTTATAGCTGGTGATGCTGTTTTTCTGGTGCTCTGGATCTTGCAGTGCAGTGAATCTATATCTGGTGCTGTGGGGTTATTTCATGTGCTGTGGATCTGGTGCCTTGGGGTTATATCTATAGAGCTGGTGCCGTGGCAAGTCTTTTGGGTGCAATCAAGTGATATAGCCAGGTGGTGAGCAGAGTACTTAATGATCCCCATTTCTTTTTAGAAATGGATATCCGCAAATTCTTTTCAAAACGCAAATTGGATGATGTAGAATCTGATAAGGGAGCAACACAAAAATCTAGACATGGCTAACAAGAGGCAGAATCAAGCACTAGCAGTTCTGCAGGTCCAGTTCCAGCTCCAATAGAATGTAGCCATGTTGATGCTCCTGTTGATGCTCCTGTAAATGACATTGGATTGTATTTAAATTCATCAAAAAAACTAACAGATGATCTTAAATACAATCTGCTAATAAATACATATAACCCACCAGAAAATTATGACTTCAAGAAATTTTCAACCGGACCACGCTTTTTCCGTCAGGTGTGGATTAATCAATATTCACCTTGGCTTAGCTACTCTCCACAACTGAAAGGTGCAATTGGTAAGTATTGTACAGTTTTTACACAGCCAGTTCATCGCGGGATACAAGGAGCATTCATAACTAGGCCTTTCACAAAATATAAAGATTTCCATGAAGGTGCACGGAACCATGTTTTAACGTCTTGGCATAAAAATGCACAAGTGGATGCATCTAATTTTTTGGAGATCAGAAAGAAACCTGAAACAAGTATTGTTTGCCAAATAGACAGCCCTGTGAAAAGGCAAGTTGAAGAAAATCGGAAAAAGTTATTTACAATTTTGTCTACTATCATATTTTGTGGAACACATGACATTGCTTTACGTGGGAAACAAAGTACAAATGGAAACATGCAAAGTCTGTACCAATTTCGCATTGAAGCAGGAGATATGATCCTAAAGAACCATCTTGAAAATGCACCAGTTAATGCACATTATACATCAGTTCGTGTTGAAAATGAATTGATTCGATTATGTGAAGAAACGTTACGAGAAGATCTGGTATCCTTAGTCAACATCTCAAATGGGTTTTCAATCATTGTTGATGAAAGCGCTGACATTTCTGGAAAAGAACAGATGTCACTTGGAGTACGTTTTGTAGACACAAGCAGCACCGTAGCTGTCAGAGAAGAATTCCTTGGTTTTGCAACCTTAAAAGAAATGGATGCCATCTCAATTGCAAATATGATTATGGATACATGTTCTAAATTTGGATTAAATTTAGAAAAACTCTATGGCCAAGGATATGATGGATGCTCTATAATGGCAGGAAAAGAAGGTGGCGTTCAAGCCATAGGCCTCTTTCACACTGACGTGCCGTTCAGGCCCGCCTGTCAGTTTTTCAGGCGGACCTGAACAGCTGCTCCATAGAGCTCTATGGAGCGTCGGATGTCAGCTGTGACATGTCCGCCGACATCCGACCCGCTCCGATCCGAAAAAGTGTAACGGAGGAAAAAGCTATTTTTCCATCCGTCTGCGGATCGGATCGGGTGACGACGGGCACTGCGGTCCGTCGTCATCCGATCTCCCATAGGGGAGAGCGGCGCTGTGACAGGTCCGTCCCTGCGCAGTGTGCAGAGACGGAGCTGTCATTTCCCTGCTCAGCGGGGATCGGCGGAGTGATCCCCGCTGAGCAAACGGATATCCACGGGGCGGATCAGAACTGATCCGCCCCGTGTGAAAGGACCCTTAATAAAGAGAAAATATCCTAAAGCTGCTTTTGCTCACTGTGCTGCACATAAACTCAATTTGGTTGTTAATGATCTGAATGCTGTTCCTGATATACGGAATTCTATTGGCACAGTGAAAGCCATCATCAAGTTTTTCCGTGAGAGTCCAAAAAGAAGATCTCTTATTCCTAATGTGCCATTGCTGAGTGAAACGAGGTGGACAGCCAAATACAAAAGCATTCTAATTTTTAGCTCAAACTTTGAAGATATTTTTAATCAATTAAGCTTACTGGTCACTACAACATCAGGAAAAACACGTCAGGATGCATATCAATTGCAATGTTCTTCAAGCACAGTGAGCTTCCTCTTTTGCTTGACCATCATTTCAAATTACTCATCAAGACTGGAATCAGTAAGCCAGGTTCTCCAAGCTGTTCAGCTTGATATCCTCAAAGTGTGTAATCACGTGCAAGATCTTCTCACTGTGTTCCGCAATCACAGATAAAATGCAGAAGAACAATTTAAGGAATTTTTTTTTCAAATGTTCAAACAATGGCAGAAAAATTTACGAAAACAGTGCAGATTTTCCAATGGCAGAAAAATTGAGCATTGAACTTTGCCTTCCCAGACAGTGTGGCAGGCAAGTATTTCATTCTAATTTTGGTTCCTCTTCTGTGGAAGAATACTATCGCCAGTCTATCTATGTGCCATACATGGACTCAATCATTGCATCATTAGAAAGCCGGTTTGGCAATGAAAACAAGAAAAACCTGTGACCACTTGTACAGTGGAAAGGTCTTTCAGCACAATGAAAAGGGTCAAAACCTGGCTGAGATCGACAATGGCAGATGATCGCTTATCTGGTTTGTGCATGATGAGCAGGAAGTCATCCAAGTAGTGGATAACTTGCTGACAACCAACTTTGTGCAGGAGAATCCATACATAGAGCAAGAATGGCTGAAAACAAACAACAGTTAATTGACAAAGTCATTGATAAATTTGCAATGGACCACAGATGTTTACAGTTTCTTTTTCGAGATCACTAACCAGTGAACAAAAATTGTACAAAAAAAATACTCTGAAAAATGTGATTGCTAAATTGAATCAAGAGTGCAGATATTTGCTATTAAAGTTTATATGTTTTATTTTCCAATTTGGATGATAACAGTTATTTAGTTCTAAATATATATATATAAGAAGGCCAGTATGGTGGCCTGAATTTATGGGAGGAGCCCGGGGGGTATTTAACCAGCCCACTCGCCTGTGGTCTTTGTCGGTTTCCTGTGCGCAATACTACGTCACTAGGCCGACTACTCGAATTTCGTTGCCGTTCGGAAACTTCTCTCTACTAGAAGTCTCGTGGTTTTCGTTCCTGTTCGTGTTTTGTACAACGTCTCTGGCTCGACTGCCGCAGGTAAGGGTCTCGTTTGACCTTCCTTTACTAAAACGTTTCATTTTTGAGTATCGTAAAACTTGAAATATCTCGAGTCATTCGTTACGAAACCGGGTCGTTCATCACTCAAAACGCACCATTTTTGCAGCGCCCTTCATTTCACGGGCCTCATTTCAGTAGGAATTGCTCGAAGGAAAATCTGCACTGTTTTCGAAAATTGTTGTGTTATCTGCCTCATCACCATGTTCCACAGACTAATCGTTGCCAGTCGCACCTCACGGCACAACGATTCGTACCTCTGCCACAGCTGGCTCACGTAGGTCATTTCATCATTTCACTAATTTCTGTCACTCACCGCGCCCCGATTCGAATCCAGTCGCATTCGTTTAAATGCGACGGTTCGTTCCGGTGTGCCCCAGTTGCTCGGCCTCATTTCAGTACATGCTCCAGAAACCGCGCGTTGCTAATCGATCGGGTCTCTGTCATGGGAATCATTTCACTGTGACCTATCACGTTCCGATTCGAAACCAGTCGCATTTCTCAAAACGCACGGGTTCGATCAACGTGTCCCAGTTGCGTTGGCCTCATTTCAGTACATGCTCTAGAGCCCGCTTGTTGACGGTCGCAGGCTGCGTCCTCTCTGATTCGTAGCTCTATCATGGGAAACATTTCATTGTCACGTAGTGCGTTCAGTTCGAATCCGGTCGCATCCCTGTGCATCGATTCGTCCGGACAGCCCCAGGTATTTTTTCAGCCTCATTTCAGTGCATGCTCCAGAGACCGGTCGCAGTTCGTGGCCAGCCGATCCATGCCTCTGTCATGACAGAAGTTGTTCATTTAATTTCACTGTCACGCTCCGCGCTCCGGTTCGAATCCAGTCGCACATACACATGCACCGATTCGTTCCGGTTCGCCCCAGGTTATTTCCCACATTTCAGTACATGCTCCAGAGTCCGCTTTGTTGTCAGTCGCACTTGCGACACGACCATTTCGTGCCTCTGTCATGGCAAATCATGCTTCATTTCACTGTCACTTACAGCGCTCCGACTCGTATCCAGTAGCATCCGTGATGCATTGATTCGGTTCGGTGTGCCCCAGAGGGAACGGCCACATTTCACTTTTTCAACAGGTTGCCTTATTGTACGGTCATAACTACAGCACTTATTTATTTACGCTCCCGCATTGGACACAGGTCATCTCGCACTTCGTCCTTTACGCATATGATACGTCGGATTGGGACAGCAAAAAAAAAAAAAAAAAAGGAAAAAAAAAATATGAGGATGATAAATAAATGGCGCTGATAAAAAAAGGAGTGGTGGCGGGAAAAATGTCTACTCAACGGTGCACTTCGGTCATGTTAGCCAGCCGTTCACGTCACTCTTTAGTTTACTTGTTAGGTTCTCACCAATTGTCATCTGTTGTTTCTCTCTCCAGGTCAGTCAAGTTCAGTAGGTCCACCCTGCACCAGCTTGGACGTTATCTTCCCAGGTAAAAAAAAAAAAAAAAAGGGGGAGAGAAGGGAAGGCGTGGAAAATGCGACAGCAACCATGCTGGCATACATATATATGTATGTGAAGGCTTGTGACAATATATTATAAATATATATATATATATATATATATATATGTGTATGTATACACGTTCGCTCCCGCATTAGTGCTCAGCAAATAGGTGGGTTTGCTTGGTAAAATAGAGAAACAGTCTTGACTTATGTCACCCTCTATAGGTTCCGGTCGTCCATCCTTCGTCCCCAAAGAGATAGGACATCACTCCTAGGGCACGATTTACCTGGAGCCATGTCCCAACTCGGCAGCGAAGACCTTACCGCCCCCTTGTCTCCTTGCCCGCCTTCAGTGAGCTACAGCGTACAGTCCTTCAGGGGTTGGACTATCCCCAGGCTGACAGCGGAGCTGAGACGCAGGGGCATTCCTTTCCCCGCTACGGCTAGGAAGGCAGAGCTTTTCAGGCTCCTCTCTACCCCACCAGCTACGGCCGGGCCTAGTACCCCGCCTCAGGCTACGCTCCAGTCCATCTCAGCGGCTATAGGCCAACTGCACGCTATGGTGTCGTCTCTAACCAATACGGTCACGGACGTCCAGGCCAGAGTGACGCTCCTAGATGCTCTCCCAGCCACAACCACCCCTGTTCCAGTTCCAGTCCCGTCACCACTGCCGACAGGTAACGAAGGAACATGTCCCGTGGTCTGTCCAGCACATCTGGTGCCGGCCGGCATTAGGAAGGACATCTTGGACGGCAAGGATGTCAACCTGGCCTCCCTGCTCATTTTGGTACATGACCTTGCAGAAAACAAGGCTTACACCTGGGGAGACGTCTCCGTAGTCCTCAAAGCTAAGGACCCCAGGCTGAATCGTAAACTTTCCATCCCAGAGTTTGCCCTAGCCTTTGGGATGCTGAGAGACGTCATTTGCTCAGCATCACCTGCCAGGAGGGAAGAGCTGGATTTGTACCTCCACACGGTAGTGGACCTAGGATACAAATACGGAGGCTTCTCCTTCTACGACTATCATCAGTCATTCTCAGCCAAGGCAGCCGCTAAACTGGCACAGTTCCAGTCACCCACAGACTGGAGCCTTATGGACACCGAACTGTTCTGTCGGCATTTTGCCGGCCTTCGTTCACCCCTGTGTGCCATCTGCCAGTCCTCCACCCATACCGCTTCCTGGTGCGCCAACATACAGGTTAGTCGCCCGGTAGAGTTCCCCTCCACCTCTGGTGCAGCCCTAGGCCAATCAGGCCCTGCGCCAAAGAATCAAGTGGACAAATTTGGACGTACGGTCCGAACCGTAGGGGGAGCGGCCATCTGCAATAATTATAACTACGGCTCGTGCAATTTTAGCCAGTGCCGCCTATTGCACATCTGTGTCGTATGTCACAGAGCACACCCCAGAAATTTGTGCGAGGTCAAAGCACATAAGGGCTCATGACTGAGCCGCATAGACGTCCTATGCTTGGGCTTCTACCTCACTATGCACCCCACTCCTTCACTAGCCACCTTCCTCATCGGTGGCTTCACGACAGGCTTCCACACCGGCCTCATCTCCCTACCCCACCAGACCTACGAGTGCAGAAACCTCCGCTCAGCAGCCGCTGACGAGCAAGCCATTGACCAACTGCTGCAGAACGAGGTGGAACGAGGCTTTGTCATAGGTCCCTTCTCACAGCCCCCCTTCAATATGTGGAGAGTTAGCCCTATTGGGCTTGTCAAGGGCAAATTTTCTAATAAAAATCGTTTGGTGTACGACCTGTCTGCACCTCGTTCTTCCCACATTCCCAGCTTAGACTCCTTGATTCCTTCCGAAGAGTTCTCATTAAAAATACGCCTCGGTGGACATGGCGATTCAGGCCATCCTTAAAGTAGGCACAGGTGCGTGGCTGGCCAAAGCCGACAGATCTGACGCCTTTAAACTATTGCCTATCCACCCGTCCCTCTGGTGCTGGCACGGAATTAAATGGAGAGATCAATATTATTTCGCCACCAAGTTAACGTTTGGCTCTAAAAGCAGCCTGTGGCTGTTCGACACATTCGCGCAGTCTATCGAGTGGATTCTCCTGCACAAAGTTGGTTGTCAGCAAGTTATCCACTACTTGGATGACTTCCTGCTGATCGAACAGCCAGGCACACCTCCAAGGGACCTCGACAAATTAAGGACCGTCTTTGGGAACCTCAATGTCCCCATCGCTGAACATAAGGTGGACGGGCCCGCGCAATCAATCACCTTCCTCGGAGTCAATCTGGACACCAGCTCCATGTAGGCCAGCCTGCCCCTCGACAAACTGACCCGCATCAGGGCAGTTCTCCACTAGTTCACCCACACCAGGGGATGTACAAAGAGGCAGCTACAGTCGCTGTTGGGCATGCTCAACTATGCCATGCGTATAATTCCGCAAGGTCGCTCCTTTGTCTCACGCCTGTTGGTCTACCTTTCTCAGGCACAAGACCCGGATCAAATCATATGCCTAGATACCGCAGCCTTAGCAGACCTGTCGATGTGGGACGAGTTCCTGTCCACCTGGAACGGTATCTCTTTGTTCAACACAGATGCCGTGGCCTCCACAGGGTTTGCGGCAATTTTTGGCCACCATTGGTTCGCCGGACCCTGGCCTTCTCAAATACTCAGAATCCCTGGGTTTAGTCAGTCGTCATCCCTTTTCGAGCTCTACCCCATGGTAGCAGCCGCCCAGCTCTGGGGTCATACCTGGACATGACAAACTGTAGGTTTCACCACCGACAACCAGGCCACAGCCGAAATTGTCAACAAGGGCAGGTCCAAATCTCTCTCCGTGATGTCCTTCCTACGCAGGCTGGTGCAGCTGTCTCTGCAGCATCAGTTTAATGTTTACTGCACGTTTATCCCAGGAAAGTACAATTGTGCAGCTGACGCATTGTCCCGCTTTAATTTCCTGTCCTTCTTTCAGCAGGTTCCCAGTGCAGATACGGTCTCAGCTCCTATCCCGCATTGGTCTCGGTTGACCCTGGACTAGAGCCACATCTACATAGAGCCACTCAGCTCATCAACCATTCACTATCGGACAATACTCTGAAAGCCTACCAGGTAGCCTGGAAGGCGTTCAATACATTTCTGCTCGCCTCCACAGTAGGCACCCCCACAGACGCTAGGCACATACTAGCCTTCACCTCATACTGCCATAATCAACTGGCCTTGTCATTCAACACCATCCGCTTATACTTAGCTGGCATACAGCACTTCCTCTCACTTCAGGATCCTACCAAGCCGTCCATCTTCTCGTCCCACGCGATCCGAGCCATCCTGCGCGGCATCCAGAAGCAACAGCCGCCAACAAAAGTCAAACGGCTCCCTATCACCAGTTCCATCTTCAGGGACATGTCCACCATGCTTACCAGTTACTCCTTCGGTGTTCTCCCCAGTCTGGTCATACAGGCAGCCATTTACCTGGCCTACTATGGCTTCCTACGGCCCAGCGAGTTCACTCATAACAGCCCACGTACTCCAGTCCTTCGCAGACGTCATCTGCTCCGTCACCAGGACCACTTCATCCTCCACCTCTCGGTAACCAAGACCCAGCAAACAGGCACCGGCGTAGATATCCACCTCTACAAAACCAACAACGCCTGGTGCCCGGTCGCTGTGCTTACACAGTTACTCTCTCGGTTACCCGAGCTCCCGGACTCAAGCCCTCTTTTGCCCTTCCCGGTCAAACCGTTAACGAACTGCCAGTTCATTAAACATGTTAGGATTCTCCTCCGCAACTTGCTCCTCAATCCTGGTGAGTATTCCGGCCACTCCTTCCGCATCGGAGCAGCTTCATCCGCTGTCAGGCTAGGTGCAGATAACAAGTAACAGTTCAGGTGTGCTGATTATACAAAGAGTTCAAAGCACATACCATGAGCAGGTCTAAGCAGAGCAGGTCAGCTGGGACTTGTAGTACACCGCTGCAGACGAAGGTAGGTGATTGCTGGACCTTGTAGTTCACTGCTGTAGATGAGGGTAGATGAGTGCTGGACCTTGTAGTTCACTGTTGTAGATGAGGATAGATGATTGCTGGACCTTGTGGTTCACTGCTGCAGATGTGGGTACTAGTAGAATCAGGCAAAGCGTAGTCTAGGCAAGCTGGGTCATACACAGGTAGATCAGAATCCAAACGGTACAGAATCAGAAGCAAGCAAGGAAGGTCAAACAAGCCGGGTCAAACAAGAAAGTCACAGAGCAAATATCAGCTGGATCAAACACAAGTGAACTCTAACACGAGCGCTGACTGAATGCTGATACAGGTGATTTAAACGTGAGCTGGCCAATCACTGTTGTTTCCCAGACACAGGCTGTGTCAGGTGAGTTGTGCTGGGTCCTAAAGGGATTCTAGTACTGACAGTACCCCCCCTTTCTCGAGGGGTTGCTCCTGCACCCCCAGGCTTACTTGGATAACGGAGATGGAACTTCTTCTTAAGTCGATCAGCATGAAGATCACGAGCTGGTACCCAAGATCGATCCTCTGGGCCGAACCCTTTCCAATGAACAAGATATTGTAAGGAATTGCGCACTCGTCTGGAATCAAGAATAAATGCCACTTCATATTCTTGACTGTCCAACACATCCACAGGTTCTGGTTCATTTACTAGGAGGCTGGAATGAACAGGTTTCAACAATGAAACATGAAAGACATTTGGAATGCGCATGGATGGGGGCAGTTTTAATCTGTAGGACACAGGATTAACAATCTCCGAGATTTCATAAGGCCCGATGAATTTTGGGCCAAGCTTTTTAGATGGAACATGCAGGGACAGATTCCGAGATGATAACCACACTTTGTCACCAACTTTATATTCTGGTGCCTTTGAGCGCTTCTTGTCAGCAGTTTTCTTAAAAGCCTGCACAGAGCGGGAAATAGCATGATTTACATCGGACCAGATTTTGGAGAAATGTTCAATCGTGGTGTTGGCATCTGGAACATCAGAGGGCGGAAGATCAAAGGAGCACACACGAGGATGCAACCCGTAAACACAAAAGAAAGGAGAGGTCCCTGTAGATGTGCTGGCACAATTATTAAAGGCAAACTCTGCCCATGGAAGGATGTTGACCCACTCCACCTCATCTTTGGCCATCAGACAACGTACCATCTTCTCTAGAGTCTGATTAGTCCTTTCTGTTTGGCCATTAGTCTCAGGATGATATGCTGAAGAATATGATAATTTAATCCCCAGCTGAGAGCAAAGGGCCTTCCAAAACTGAGCTATAAACTGAGAGCCACGGTCAGAGACAATGTTAACTGGTGCCCCATGGAGCCTGAAAATGTGCTTAATGAATAAAGATGCCAGTTCTTTAGCAGATGGAAGCTTCGGAAGCGGAACAAAGTGGGCCATTTTACTGAACCTGTCTACCACCACCCAGATCGTGGAACATCCCTGGGACAGGGGCAAGTCTGTGATAAAGTCCATAGATAAATGGGTCCAGGGACAGGTAGGTATTGGTAGAGGACGAAGGAGACCGGGGGGCTTAGAGGTACTGCTCTTGCTTCTGGCGCAAACTTCACAGGCCTGGACGAAGGCTAACACATCCTGCCTAAGCGATGGCCACCAGAGGTTGCGAGAGACAATCTCAAAAGTTTGTCTAAACCCTGGATGTGCTGCAGGTTTTGATGCATGTACTTGTTGCAATACCTGCAAACGAAGAGCCAGGGGCACAAAGAGCATACCAGGGGGAGTGGAGGGAGGGGCTTCAGCCTGTGCTGGTAACAAGGCCTCAGAGATGTCAGTCTGGGTAAAAGCCAAAATCCTATCCTCAGAGATAATGGGTTGAGGAGGAAGCGGAGGAGGAGACTCTGATAAAAAACTGCGAGACAAGGCATCGGCCTTAATGTTTTTTGGACCTGGTAAATAAGAAATTGTAAAGTCAAATCTGGAGAAGAACAATGACCACCTGGCTTGACGCGAGTTCAGTCTTTTAGCAGAACGGATATATTCAAGGTTTTTGTGGTCAGTCAGAACTATGAATGGATAGCGAGCTCCCTCCAGCCAATGTCTCCATTCCTCTAAAGCTAGCTTTATGGCTAAAAGTTCTCTGTTGCCTATATCGTAATTGCGTTCTGCTGGGGAATATTTACGGGACAAGAAGGCACAAGGGTGGATGGCAGCACTTACAGGATCTTTTTGTGACAAAAGCGCCCCCACTCCTACTTCAGATGCATCTACCTCTACAATAAAAGGTAGCTCAGGAACAGGATGGCGTAGAATTGGTGCAGAGGTAAAGGCTTTCTTTAACTGGGTGAAGGCTGCCTGGGCTTCAGTAGTCCATTTAAATGTACTAGGAGTCTTCCTGGTGAGAGAGGTGATGGGATGTGCAATGGTGGCAAAGTTCTTAATGAATTTTCGATAGAAATTTGCAAAGCCCAGGAAGCGTTGAACTGCCTTCAGGTCTGAAGGTGGTGCCCAGTCTAGAATGGCTTGAACCTTGGCTGGGTCCATGGTGAGGCCTGTGTCAGAAATTAGATAACCCAGGAAAGGTACTTGTTTAACATGGAAAAGACATTTTTCAGGCTTTACGAAAAGGGAGTGAGTCTTTAGTCGGGCTAATACCGAGCAGACATGCTTCTGATGTGTTTCAAGATTGGGAGAGTAAATCAAAATATCGTCTAAATAAACAAGCATGAAGCGACCCATCATGTCACGGAAAATGTCATTCATGAAGTTCTGAAAGACGGCTGGTGCATTCCTGAGGCCGAAAGGCATGACAAGACATTCATAATGACCATCCTTGGTGTTAAAGGCCGTCTTCCATTCATCGCCTGCACGGATTCGCACCAGATTATAGGCTCCCCTTAAATCCAGTTTGGAGAAGATTTTGGCTCCCTGGATTTGAGAGAACAACTCTGTGATGAGAGGGAGAGGATACCGATTGGGAATGGTTATTTTATTTAGGCCTCTGTAATCAACACAAAGTCGCAGTCCTCCATCCTTCTTCGGGACAAAGAAGCATCCTGCTCCTGCAGGAGAAGTGGAGGGACGGATGAAACCCTTAGCTAGGTTTTCCTGGATGTATTCTTGCAAAGCAAGATTCTCTGGTTCAGACAGTGGAAAGACTCTCCCTCGAGGAGGTGTAGTGTCAGGCAAGAGGTCAATGGGACAATCATAACTGCGATGAGGAGGTAAAGTGTCAGCAATTCCTTTAGAAAACACATCCCGAAAGTCCTTATAACAAAGTGGAATCTGTTCTATTCCCACTTGACAGGTATCAAGTCGAACAGGGTGCTGGATGCAGCTCTTTTTACACTGATTGGACCAAGCCAGAATATCTCTTGTTGGCCAGTCAATTACAGGATTGTGCTTCTGAAGCCAAGGAAGGCCTAGGATCAAAGGAGTGGATGGAGAGTCAATGACAAGACAAGAAATCTTCTCCCAATGCAAAGCCCCTACTTGTAACTGGAAAGGGTTGGTGGATTGGAGCACTAGGTCTTGTGAGAGAGGCCGATTATCTACAGAGATCAGGCGGACTGGACAATCTAGAGCATGAGTTTCCAGGGACAAAGAGGTGATCAGAGTTTTATCAATAAAATTCTCAGCTGCTCCAGAATCCACCAAGGCCAGCAGTTCATGAGCCCCTGTCCCAAAGTGAATGACAGCGGGTAAAAGTATACGATTGTCCCCCTGGGGAGATGAGAGTAGACCTAAGGTGACCTCCCCGCAATCACCTAGGTCCTGGCGTTTCCCGGACGTGTAGGGCACGAACGGAGCATATGACCCTTGAGGCCACAGTATAAGCAGAGTCCCATATTACGCCTGCGTTTGTGTTCCTGGGCCGATAACCGGGTGGAGCCTAACTGCATAGGTTCTTCCTCAGATTTGGCACTGGAGATGGAATAATCAGGTGGTAAGGAAGGTAAACAGTTTGCCACAGCCATCGTTTGTTCTCGCCTCCTCTCTCGCTGGCGGCGGTCAATTCTAATAGCTAGACACATAGCCTCCTCCAGTGAGGCTGGATAGGAGAAGTTGACCAGAGCGTCTTTAATCGCATCTGAAAGGCCAATTCTAAACTGGCTGCGGAGAGCTGCATCATTCCAGCCAGATTCCGGGGCCCACCTGCGAAACTCTGAGCAATACATTTCAGCTGTGGTAGTTCCTTCTTTTAAGTTACGCAGGGTCGATTCTGCAGTAGCAGCACGATCTGGATCATCATATAGCAACCCAAGGGCTTCAAAGAAGGCATCTACTGTTAGTAAGGCTGGATGGTTAGGTTCCAGGTTAAAGGCCCAAGCCTGGGGGTCACCCTGTAGTAGAGAGATAATGATTTGAACCCTCTGAGTTTCAGGGCCAGACGAGGATGGCCTCAACTTGAAATATAATTTGCAGCTGTTTTTAAAGTTGCAAAACGCTTTACGGTCACCAGAAAACCGGTCGGGCAAAGGAATTTTTGGTTCAGATGGAGTTTTAGTAATGGTGGTAGTAGAAGGAGATTGCACCTTGGTGAGCTCTGTGGCCATTTCCTGAACTTGATGCGATAAACGGCAAAGTTCTTGTGTAAACAACTGAGCCTGTTCAGGATTCATGATAGGTTTCCCTTTATGTATTGGCTCGTGTTAATGTCAGGCTAGGTGCAGATAACAAGTAACAGTTCAGGTGTGCTGATTATACAAAGAGTTCAAAGCACATACCATGAGCAGGTCTAAGCAGAGCAGGTCAGCTGGGACTTGTAGTACACCGCTGCAGACGAAGGTAGGTGATTGCTGGACCTTGTAGTTCACTGCTGTAGATGAGGGTAGATGAGTGCTGGACCTTGTAGTTCACTGTTGTAGATGAGGATAGATGATTGCTGGACCTTGTGGTTCACTGCTGCAGATGTGGGTACTAGTAGAATCCGGCAAAGCGTAGTCTAGGCAAGCTGGGTCATACACAGGTAGATCAGAATCCAAACGGTACAGAATCAGAAGCAAGCAAGGAAGGTCAAACAAGCCGGGTCAAACAAGAAAGTCACAGAGCAAATATCAGCTGGATCAAACACAAGTGAACTCTAACACGAGCGCTGACTGAATGCTGATACAGGTGATTTAAACGTGAGCTGGCCAATCACTGTTGTTTCCCAGACACAGGCTGTGTCAGGTGAGTTGTGCTGGGTCCTAAAGGGATTCTAGTACTGACATCCGCATCCCGGCACGGGGTCCCGGACCACGTCATCAAAAGATTGGGCAGGTGGAAATCGGCCTGCTTCACTCGGTACATCCCTAACCCACAGGTAGAGATGTCTCGAGCATTCACTCAACTTGCTCAATAAAGGTTAAGCTGGAAACAATAAAACTCTCTTATCCCTACCTAAGTGTTTTGCCCCCTTATTTTGGTATACCGTCCATTGGACCAGGGCACACTTTCAGGTCCATTTCATATAGGGTATCTCATGATAAGTTTGTATTGTTCGGATACGTATCGGTCATAGGGCTTCAGCCATAAATATATATATATATATATATATATATATATATATATATATATATATATGTGTGTGTGTGTGTATATATTTAAGTTAATACATTCCAAAATAAATATATTTATATAGTTTATTTGTCCTTTGTTAACAACAAATGCAGATTCTACATGTGTTTTCTTTTTATAACTCACTTGTAGTGCCTTGATCATGTGTGTATGAATAATTTGGTGCATTCAATAGTGTAAAGAAAAAAACAGATTAGAAATTGCTAATCAGGCAATGGCAGGTTGATCCTTCTATTAAGCTTTTGCATCAAATTTCTCAAACCTTTGCCTGCCTGCCTAAGCTTTATGTGATAATGACTGACTAAGCCCGTCCCCTTCATGACATTGCTGAAAAGGGGCTGAGTGTGGGTGTCCATAAAATTTAGCCCCCCCCCCCCGAAAAAAGTTCTGCGGACGCCCATGCATGAGAGGAGACCAGCTGTCCTGACTGGTGATTGCCTCTATATATGAGGATCCCCTTTGAGATCTTATCAGAGCCAGCATATGGCTTGTACTTTCCCCTTCTTCGAAATATCTCTGTTGAAGAAAGAACCTTTTTGTTTTCATCTTTCATTAAAACCATGTCCTTAGCTATATGTTGAGCCTCCTTCCAAGCCCCTTCTGTATGTTCAGAGGGGGAAATCGACGAACGTCGGCTCTGCCCTCTCAACTTCCGTAAGCACGGATTGTTCCCAGGACCCGGTCTTGGTCTTAATGGCAGCGATGGTTTTAATAAAATGGCCCCTTAACCTCTTGCTGACCATCTGCCGCAGTTTTACTGTGGCAGAATGGCATGGCTGGGCAAAACGACGTTGTGCAACGTCACTTCACCCTGTGGCCACTATGGGCACGCGCCTGCTGCTCCCCCCAGAGCCGATGCGAGTGCCCGGCGGTTGCTGGTGACACACTGAGGCCTGGGATCTGTGTGTGTAAACACACAGTTTGCGATTCTCTGAGGGGAGAAGAGACTGATCCTCTGTTCTGCTCTAGAGATTCCCCTTCCCCCTTCAATTAGAACACAAAGAGAGAACAATTAACCCTATGATTGCCCCCTAGTGGTTAACCCCTTTGCTGCCAGTGACATTTTTACAGTAATCAGTGCATTTTTATAGCACTGCTCGCTGTATAAATGACAATGGTCCCAAAAATGTGTCAAAAGTGTAAAAGTAGCTGGAATAATCCCTACTAGAAAATGATGACGTTAGGGTGCAACTACCAGGCACACCCTTTCACACATAATACATGCATGGCAGGATTTAATTTAATAATTCTGGCTTTTCAGTTTTACATGTGTTTATTGTCTAAATAAATAATGGTGTAGGTTTATAGTTGATTGTGCTCATCTGAACTAGTTTTCCAAAAATCACATTTAAGGTTTGTCTTTGGCCCACAACAGAGGTCAGCTTTATGATCTTCTCAATGCTAGGGCCTACACGGGGGGGGGGGGGGGGTCAGGGGGGAGAGAGAATCAGATTGTGTTTAATGTATTTCTCTTGTATCTATTTGGATATGTGTCTATTTGAGATGGAGAATGCTCACCCATATGCCCAGCTCTTTGCCAACATAAGGCACCGCCACCTTTGAAAAGAAAAAGGTCTCTCATGTCTATTCCAGGTTATTTTATTATTTTAAACACAGAAGCAATTACACAACATAGAGGAGAGGGATGGGGAAATAGCTGTGCTGCTTCCAAACCACCTCTGACATGCCAGAGTGTTTATGCAGGTCCAGGATGCCAGTTTCCACGTATCCACTTTTCAGAAACGAAGGTGAGTGAAGGATGTGAAGATGGCTTCCTCCCAACAGGATCCATAAGCAGTACCACTCCTGTACAATGACATTGAGATATAAATCACATTTCATAATAGGCTTTAAATTAGTGCAGGCTATTTAGAGTTTTGGAAATCTCTTTATCATAGTTCAGGAGTGAAACAAACATATTGGTTGCAAACACATGCTGATTACGACAGTATCTTTACTTTATATGGGACATACACAGGCCCGGACTGGCCATAGGGCACACCGGGCAATTGCCCGGTGGGCCGCGGACCGCCGGGCCGCATGTCACTGCGAAGCTGGTCCTGCCAATCTGCCATAAGCTCCGCGGCCAACTCCGCGGAGACGGCCGCATTTATTTCTGCCAAAGACTGAGTCGCGGGCTGCGGGCTGGACTGCTCCTTGTGCCAGCGCCGCTCACCACAGCCATCTCCTCGGCCACCTCCGCGGCCATCCGGCCAGCCTTTCACCTTAGGAGGAAGTGAAGAAGAGGTCATGTGACCAAAGGGGGAGGAGTTGGAGGAGACCTCATCTGCTTAGTGTCGTAAAAGGACCTGCAACTAGAAAGGTAAGGGACACTATTGCCTGCCTCATATGTATATTTTTTTATGCATCTTTGCTGATAATGTGTTTTTTTTTTTTTTTATCATGCCTGTGCCAATGTGTTTTTTTTTTTTATCATGCCTGCCAATGTGTTTTTTGTATCTTGGCTGATAGTGTTTTTTTTTTTTCGTGCCTGGCAATGCTTTAGACTGGGTTCACACTGCAGCGATGCGGGAACGCCGCAAACCCGTGGCGGGTTCCCGCATCGCATGCCTCCCGGCGGCAGTTCACACTGCCCTATCCGAACTGCTGGGAGTGTCAGTGAAACGTTAATGACACCCCCAGATCAGTTCGCATATCACAGTGCGATCTGCAAACTTGGACAGGAATCGGATCACATGGTGTGAACACCCATGCGATCCGATTCTGCTGCGGACCAAAAAAATGGTCCTGTGTGAGTTTGGGGCGGGTGCGATGCGAATTCAGCCATACTATCTGTATGGCTGAACTCGCATCGCACAGAGATCGGATGTGATTTGCACTGCAGTGCGGTGTGAATCACATCCGGTTCTCGTAGCCGCAGCAGTGCGAACCCAGCCTAAAACTGATCTTAATAAAAAATAAAAGTGGTCAGTCTCTCTTAGAGATCCCTTTCACACTGGTCATCTCCTGTAATAGATCCGCAGTCTCTGGTCATCTCCTGTAATAGATCCGCAGTCTCTGGTCATCTCCTGTAATAGATCCGCAGTCTCTGGTCATCTCCTGTAATAGATCCGCAGTCTCTGGTCATCTCCTGTAATAGATCCGCAGTCTCTGGTCATCTCCTGTAATAGATCCGCAGTCTCTGGTCATCTCCTGTAATAGATCTGCAGTCTCTGGTCATCTCCTGTAATAGATCCGCAGTCTCTGGTCATCTCCTGTAATAGATCCGCAGTCTCTGGTCATCTCCTGTAATAGATCCGCAGTCTCTGGTCATCTCCTGTAATAGATCCGCAGTCTCTGGTCATCTCCGGTAATAGATCCGCAGTCTCTGGTCATCTCCGGTAATAGATCCGCAGTCTCTGGTCATCTCCGGTAATAGATCCGCAGTCTCTGGTCATCTCTGGTAATAGATCCGCAGTCTCTGGTCATCTCCTGTAATAGCTCCGCAGTCTCTGGTCATCTCTTGTATTAGATCCGTAGTCTCTGGTCATCTGCTGTATTAGATCCGCAGTCTCTGGTCATCTCCGGTAATAGATCCGCAGTCTCTGGTCATCTCCTGTATTAGATCCGCAGTCTCTGGTCATCTCCTGTATTAGATCCGCAGTCTCTGGTCATCTCTTGTATTAGATCTGTAGTCTCTGGTCATCTGCTGTATTAGATCCGCCGTCTCTGGTCATCTCTTGTATTAGATTTGCAGTCTCTGGTCATCTCCGGTAATAGATCCGCAGTCTCTGGTCATCTCCGGTAATAGATCCGCAGTCTCTGGTCATCTCCGGTAATAGATCCGCAGTCTCTGGTCATCTCCTGTAATAGATCCGCAGTCTCTGGTCATCTCCTGTAATAGATCCGTAGTCTCTGGTCATCTGCTGTATTAGATCCGCAGTCTCTGGTCATCTCCGGTATTAGATCCGCCGTCTCTGGTCATCTCCTGTAATAGATCCGCAGTCTTTGGTCATCTCTTGTATTAGATTTGCAGTCTCTGGTCATCTCCTGTATTAGATCCGCAGTCTCTGGTCATCTCTTGTATTAGGATTTGCAGTCTCTGGTCATCTCCTGTAATAGATCCACAGTCTCTGGTCATCTCCTGTATTAAATCCACAGTCTCTGGTCATCTCCTGTATTAAATCCACAGTCTCTGGTCATCTCCTGTAATAGATCCACAGTCTCTGGTCATCTCCTGTATTAAATCCACAGTCTCTGGTCATCTCCTGTATTAAATCCGCAGTCTCTGGTCATCTCCTGTAATAGATCCGCAGTCTCTGGTCATCTCCTGTATTAAATCTGCAGTCTCTGGTCATCTCCTGTAATAGATCCGCAGTCTCTGGTCATCTCCTGTAATAGATTTGCAGTCTCTGGTCATCTCCTGTAATAGATTTGCAGTCTCTGGTCATCTCCTGTAATAGATTTGCAGTCTCTGGTCATCTCCTGTAATAGATTTGCAGTCTCTGGTCATCTCCTGTAATAGATTTGCAGTCTCTGGTCATCTCCTGTAATAGATCCGCAGTCTCTGGTCATCTCCTGTATTAGATCCGCAGTCTCTGGTCATCTCCTGTATTAGATCCGCAATCTCTGGTCCTCTCCTGTCGTACATTTCTCAGTGAGCAGTAATGATGTGCAGTATCCTCTAACAATGAATGAGGGAGCAGAAATTATGTGTTGTAACCTCTAAAAAACAGTCAGTGATCAAGTAATAATATGCTGCATCCTCTGGCAACCAATTGCAATTGCTCCCTGATCTTCTGCAGCAAACTGATTCTGAGTCTTACTGCTATATGTTAAATTTCTTAGCCCTTCTACACACGGTCGGACATTCCAACAACCAAATCCGTCAGATTTTTTCCGAAACTGTTGCACACACATGGTCGGACAAAGTTGTCGGAAAATCCGAACGTTCAGAACGTGATGACATTATTTTGTTACGACGGGACTACGTTCAGGCTAGTAGCCAATAGCTTTGGTGTAGGAATTTGATCTGAGCATGCGTGGCACTTTGTCCGATCGGAATTCTCTACACATAATCGGACAAAGCCCGATCGGATCATGTTGTCGGAAAATGTTACCGACAAGTTTGAAAACTTGGTCCGTCAGATACTCCGACAGAAACAGCCTGCTGGAGACCACACACAGTCGGATTATCTGACCAAACGGTCCGTTTGGACACATTGAGTAGGATTCTCCGACCGTGTGTACAAGGGCTAAGAGCGGTTGGGGGGCCCCAAGAAAATGTTTGCTCAAAGGCCGATCAACATTAAAGACAGCCCTGCCCCCTCCCACCGCCGCCTTCACCAGGCTCTCCTGTGTGATTGGGGAACCCAGTAAGGATGCAACTAGTGGCATCCAGCTCTAAGCACACAGTGAGAGAAACAGATGTTGTTCCTCTCACCGTGTGACATCAGAAACAAGAAGCAAGCATTTAGTCACTTCCTGTTCTGGCTCTTCGGTTACTTGGCCATTACCAATCAGACTGATTGGCTCCATTGGAGGCCAGAGGACAGATTTGGTGTCTAATAGACCCCAGATCTCTCCATAAACAGGAACTGTCACGGCCCATGCTATTACAAGGGATGTTGTTCATGCCTTCTAATAGCAAAAAAAGTTTAAAAGGTGCAGCGTTGAAAAAATGTAAAATTAAATAATTTAAAAATTCAAAAAAATAAAAATAAATTTAAGTTCCCCCATGCTCATGTTTAAATGCATATGCATGTCCCGCATGCATATGTAAATGCCGATAGCAGAACACGTGTAAGGTATCGCCGCAAACATAGAGCAATCATTCTAGCACCAGACCTCCTGTGTAGCTCTAAACAGGTAACTTGTAAAGACTTTAAAAGCGTTGCCTATCGAGATTTTTAGGTACTGTAATTTGGCCCTGTTGCATGGGTGGACGCTATTTTAAAGTGTGACATGTTTGGTATCGATTTACTCAGCGTAACATCATCTTTTATAATTCACCAAACAGTTGGGAATTATATTGTGTCTTTGTGCATTATATACAATTAAAGTCAATTTTTTCCAAAAAGTTTTGAAAAACTGCTGCACAAATATCGCAACACCCACTATTTTATTATCTAGGGTTTCTGAAAAAAATATATAAGATCAGGTGGAAAGCAAAGTTGCATGGGTTCTCCCTTCGACCTCACCACAGAACATGATAACACTGCATAGTGGTAGTTGCCTATAAAAAGCCGGTGGTGGAAGACCGAAAACAGAATCTGTTACGCGATGTGCATAGCCAGGTTCTGTTTTATATAGTGAATCTGGTGTGGGCATCCAGGGAGGGACTATGGCATGAGCAGGAACTTACTCTGCTTGAGTAATGCTCTGCTGCAGTGGGTCACCTCTCGTGGCGCTCAATCGAGATGCCAGCATTCCGAGAGGGGCAGTAGGCTGCTAGCACAGGCAACCCTTTGGAGGAGGAAGACAGATTTATCAGGTAGGGTACATAATGTGCTTGGAATACACTATGAGTGCTGCCAGATAATGTCTTTATTCTTCTTCTCTGGTGCTGTTCTGGTCTGCTGCCCTCAAAAAAGCTGGCAGGGGGCTTGGTCCTCCTCTCACAGTAAGTTTGTGAGAATTATCTTTCCTGCCGACTGCCCAGAGTTAGTGACACTTTTTTTTTTCATTATGATTTTATATTTTACTTAGATAAAAAAACAAAAAGGAGGACCAGAAAAAATCTGAGAGAAACACAAGAAGTCTTTGGAACTTGATGCTCAGAAATGTGCTAAAATTTCGGAAATGTTCAGTCTTCATGCACAGAGTTCCAGTGATCCCATGGCAGGGCCCAGTAGAGAGGTAACAAACATAGAACAAATAACAATAGAAGGTGATTTAGTGGAATCTGTTGATGAAACATCAGAATTATCCACTGAAGAAAATAGAGAATTGGGGCACACTGAATTACCAAGTAAACACGTTATTATGGATGTTTCAGAGTGTCAAACTGAAGACATAGATACATCATTTAATTATTTTGCTCGTCCAAATAAAAATGAGCTGTCTTTTTCAAATATCATCCACGACAGGATATTCCAGATCCAGTGTTAAAAAAGGCTACAAAAACGTAAAGATGGAACAAGTCGCAAATGGCTCACCTACTGCAATGAAAAAAAAATCTATGTTGTTTGTCTGGCTTTTTCAAAGTCACAGGAAACAAATTCTTTTATTGAAGGAATGACAGATAAACGTTGTGTTCATCAAAGAATTGAAGAGCATGAGAAGAGTGTAATGCACAACTTGTGTGCTGAAGCCTTTTTTGTGAAATCCAGCAGTGCTGGAGTTGATGATCTACTTTTGTATAAGCAAATGTCTGTAAGGCGAAAACAAGTGAGAACCAGGCGGCAAGTACTACAGCGGGTTGTAGATGTAATAAAAGTTATAGGAAAGCAAGGTTTGAGTTATAGGGGAGATAAAGATGAGGCTGCCTATAATTTAGAGGACATAACGAAAGACCATGGCAATTTTTTAGAGCTCATTCTTCTCGTCAGCAAGTATGACATTTGTCTGAAAGATCATGTAAACAAATGTATTGAAAACAGCAAGAAACTGCAGTCTTCTGGAGGAAAAGGAAGAGGATCTTTGATAACCTTGCTCTCAAAAACAACTGTGAACAAAGTAATACAAGCTATTCGGATGCTTATCCAGGAAAATATCTCAAAAGAAGTAAGGGAAGCCGGGATGTTTTCAATTCAGATTGATACAACTCAAGACATCACTTCAAAAGATCAATGCTCCATAATTGTTCGCTATGTGACTGATTGTATCAATGAAAAGCTTCTTGCAGTTGTTGAATGTGAATCTTCAACAGGACAAAACATTTTTAAGTTGCTAATGGAAGTCTTAAAATCATGCAAACTTAATATTACAAATTGTATTGGCAATTCAACGGATGGAGCAGCAAATATGCAAGGCCAATACAATGGTTTCTCTTCCTGGCTGTCAACTGAATCACCAGGGAAAATTCACATCTGGTGCTATGCACACATTCTGAATTTAGTACTTGCAGATACAACAAAGGTGATAGTTGAAAGTGCATCACTGTTCAGTTTGTTGAATGACATTGCTGTCTTTATCTGCGATTCTTATCAGCGCATGAATACCTGGGAACAAGTTAGCCAGGACCCTCACCATCGAAGAATTTCAGTAATTGGGGAAACGCGTTGATGGTCAAAAGATGCTACTCTAAGAAAAGTGTTTGAGGAATTTTCAAATCCTGATTCTGCGTTGTTTGTTAGTCTACTGTACACTTTGAACAGAATCGAAGACAGCGTCTCATCGAAACCTGAGGTGCGTGTTAGAGCAAAATCTTATGCAGAATCCTTACTCAAGTATGAAACCATTCTTACAGCGCAAATTTTTCTGCGAATATTTGAATTGACAACACCATTGTCCAAATATCTGCAAACAACTCAGATGGTTATCTCAAAAGCTATTCAAATGGTACAGGGAACTTATGAAAAACTTAAAACAATCACACGAGATTTTGATTCCATACAAATGACTGCTGATAAGTTTGTTAAGTGGGCAAATGACAAGATTCAAGAAGAAGAAAGTTACCACCTAGAAGTACAGACCGCTTTGCCTAAAAAAAGAATAAGAAAAAGAAAGCGAATGGCTGATGAGACTGTTGACAATGTAGCAGTTTCTGATGCTGTTTCAGCTTATGAAATACGTGTGCACAATGTCATTTTGGATACGGTTACAGAGAGCATGAATCGCCGCTTTCTCTCCTGTGGGACCCTCTATGCTGACTTAGCTTGCTTGGAGCCAAACAGCTTTTCTGATATAAAAAAATCTGGAGTTCAGGCACCAGCAATGGAAGAACTCAGCAAACGATTATTTCGATTTGATGAGGGAGCAACATCAGAAAATTTGCGTTCCCAACTGGCAAATTTTGCAATGCAGTGGGACAGGCTGAAATCATCAGTTCTTGAAGAATTTAGCATTGTAGAAGATGTATCGATGGAAAACCAGGAAAGCAAATTAACAGAATCAGAACTGATCAACAAATCTTGCATGGCATGTAAGAACTGTGCCATTTGCTGCTATAAGATTCTGCAGCGCTATAATTTGTTAACTGACGCCTATAATGTCATTGGTTTAGCCTACAAATTTTTGCTTACATTATCGTTTACTCAAGTCGCTTGTGAAAGAAGTTTCTCCACATTGAAGTTTATTAAAACCCGTCTAAGAAGTTCGGTATCTCAAGAGCATTTGAGCTCTTTGATGCTGATGGCAATTGAAAAGGATATACTAATGAACCTTGATTCTGATGATGTCATTGACAGAGTAGCAGAAACCAGTGAACTTCTACGAAACTTGCTGAATCCTTAGTGCAGTTATTTTGTTCTGTCATTTTAAATATAAAAAAATATATGCCTAAAAATGTAATATATTTTGCTATTTGCTATTGTATTGAATCGTTCATTAAAGATGTTTCACCTTATATATTGCATTCAGTCTATCATGTATTATCATATATTTACATAATTCCAAATGATTGACAAGATACCGTGACTGAAGCAGGCTTAATATAACTAAAATACATAGAGAAACCGGTTGCCATTATTTGTAATTATTATTTTTTTTTTAAATGGGCTGCTCAGCTTAGAATGCCCGGGCCTATTTTATGTCCCAGTCCGGGCCTGGACATACAGGACAATTTAGGTCCATGTCGGTCATTGGGCACCTATAGACTCGAGAGAGCCATGTGTGTGCATACTGGTGCGTGTAGTATGCTACATCCATGACTGCTGTGCATATGTTTTTTGTTGATGTTAGTAGACAATCACAAAATTAAAAAAGATGTTACTAATTTATGGAATTACAACCAGCTTTGCATCCTTTGACAGGGAGCTGTGATTGTGCACCAGGTATCAAATGGGTACTGGTTAAGGCACACGCCTGTGACTCTAGACAGTACCTCTGAATGGGTTTTCCAGGGTCCAACTTTTAAGCAAAAATCTCCTGTGCTTATTCCGATAAAGGACAAAAAAAAAATGACAAACAACAAAAACTTAGCAGAAGTAATTTCATAATATACAGGTTAGCTCTCTCTCGCTAACAGGAGCACACACACAGACACCTGACAGCTGTTCTACTCCTTCTCCATTCCATGTCAGAAAAGAAACAATGCTTGCCATTTATCTTAGGGTTGTGCTGCCCAGTGGCATCATGTTGACGACAAGCTCTATATAATGCCAAGAACAGCTGTCAGACATCTTAGTGTATGGGTCCATGTCATGTAGAGATTTTCAGTGTGTTTTTTTTTTTTTTTTTCAAATTGACAACTAGGTATCATTACTTACATGTAAAGTATCTGCTGATCAGCTCAGCTTGAGTAGCCAATCCTGCCTCAGTACTCTCCCTTCTGGTGGCTGACGGACCTCAGGCTCCCTATCCTCAAAAGGCTACCAGGATTCATTCCTTAACAAGCAGATGTTATGCAACACACAGCAGGCAAGAATGATCCTGGCAGCCTTCCGAGAAGAGTACAGGATTTCTCCCCCAGGCCTGGCCAAGCACATAAATCGGCTCTTGAGAAGGCCAAATGCGGTCTCCACATTGCCTCTTGATTTTTGATGTGTCTTATTGTATAAGCTCTCTGCCTGGCTCTGGGGGTACCTGACTGGAGCCATCAGCCACACCAGCTGTGGGTAACAGGAACTGCCTGCCAAAAGATTGTAAATAAAATGTTTGCACCTGCCCCACTACATCACCCACAAAAAGTGAAATTCAAGGTTTAGGTTCTTTTTCCATAAAGTTCAAAGCTTACACTAAACATGTACCCAAGGGTGCTCTGTTAAAAAAGGTTTGCCCAAGTCAGACAAGATTTGTTATGCTAGGTTGACCTTCAACATGTAAGCTGATTGGAAAATAAGTCTCACTTCTGCATAGAAACCAATGTCCAGCTTTGGCAAATTAAGGGGTTAATTTACTAAAGCTGGGGAGTGCAAAATCAGGCTTACTTCTGCCTAGAAAACAAACTGGTTCCAGGTTTTAGTGTCAACACTAAGCCCCCGTTCACACCTATGCGAATTAGATGCTGCTTACAACGCATCCAATTCGCAAGACATTTGAAAATAAGTTAATTTGAATGAGGCAAGCTCACATATGTGCGTTGCATTCGCACTGCACATTGCACAAAAAATTCTTCTATGGGCACGCATCTGATTCGCAGCTGTGTTGCGGTGTGAACATAAATTATCTCCCCTCCTCCTACACCTCCCCCTCTTCCAGTTCCTCCCGTCTGTCTGTTTTGTGGTGATGACCGGAGAGGAAGCATGGCAAAAAGAGGGCGAAAAGTGGCATCAAAGGTCAAAGAATCTGTGGATTGTGAGGAGCTGGTCAGACTTGTGAGGGAGAAACCAATGATTTATGACACCCGGCATCCTAAATATAAGGACAACGTTCTTAAAAAACGTGCTTGGCTGGAAATTGCCAGAAACATCTTGCCAGAGTGGAGCATGGGATCATCCAAAGTTCAGGCTGAAAATTAAAAAAAATGTTTCCCCTTTCACTACCTGTTGTTGACAACAGCGTGCGTTCACCCACAAATCTATACCAGGCCACATGCTCTCAACATTAGGCACATAACAGCGCCACCCAGCAATGGAGGAGTCCCTAAATCAATTACTAATCTTAGATTCGCTTAGGTTTGCAAAATAATATACAACTCAAATGTGAACTTTTTTTTTATTTTTAAAAATCAAAAAATGACATAAAATATTTGTTACAGCACACTTTTCATTTTGTAAAGGCCCGATAATATAATGCAAACAAATACACACTTTTTCTGGTTATATAGAATTCATCTGTCAAGGCACCTCCCCAGCTGGTGACAAAAATTTTTTGGAATTCACCATGAATATGTGTACCAGTAGTTGTGCCCCTAGTAGCATTCCACTGTGCCGCCTCCATGTTATGGCTCAGGGGATTCCTCAAATAGATATCCATCTCGTTCATGCACATAGTTGTGCAGTGCACAGGCTGCTTTAACAGCACTGATAGCATGGTCAATACTGAGGTTTATTGAAGTATGCAAGAATCTCCACTTATTGCATAGTATACCAAATGCACATTCTACTACTCGTCGTGCCCTGTTGAGCCTATAATTGAACACTCTTTTTTTCTGTTGTCAGAGAGCGACTTGAAAAAGGGCTGAGCATGTGCTCTGAAAGTGCAAACGCTTCATCTCCTACAAATACATGTGGGAGGGAAGGCTCTGTTGTTCCGGCAGGGGAGCATGATTGGGCAAGTCTAGTGTATTCAGCATTCGGCCAAATCAGGAATGTGAAAATACACTAGAATCCGAGCTGCTGCCATAAGAACCCACATCAATTTAAATAAATTTATAATTGGCGCCTGGCACTGCCATTAATACGAACGAAAAAAAAATATTTTAATTAAAATATTGGCTCCCACTAGCTGGAGGCTTGAGGATGCGGATGTGCTTCTCATCTATGGCTCCCAGACAGTTGAGGAAGTTGCAACGTTCACAGAATAGCTCCACTATCTTCAACCCATTAGTTTTTTTTGGCTTCTTCATAACCAAATCCTTCAGTTCTTGCCATATGACTAGGCAGGTTTCATTAACGATGCCACTAATAGTTGACTTCCCAACCTTAAATTCACACTGTAAACTTCCAAAAGAATTTCCTGTTGCTAGGTACCTACAAGCAAAGAAAATTATAAAATTTTTATGGTTTTCAGTGCACTACTTACAGACAAGGTGGTGTAGCATGCGTGATGCGTATCGAAAATATATGCGTCAATGCAAAGAAGGAGTGGCTCGGGGGCTGTGCCAAGGGTACCCTATATGTTTGCCAGGGACTTCGATTTTCTGCAACCCATTGTGGAGATGAGGGAGTAAGTTTTCATCTATATCAACTATGTATCTGCTAACCTCTTAACTTTGATTATGCCTAGTTAAGTTCCCCTCTTTATTTTTGAAAAACAGGACAGAAGCTAGTTGGGAGGAACAAGGTGTAATGGAGGACCAACCAGAGGCTCAACCGGAGGCCCAAGGCCACATTGAATTTCCAGAAGGCACAGAGGATTTATCACAAATCCAAAGCTCGTCCAATCTTTGGTAAACAAATCCAGATGAACAATCTGCAGTGGCAGAGGCTATCCCTGGGCCCTCCTCTGCTCCTGCAGACATTGTTCTGCCAGCCAAAATGCCATGGAGGCGAGCACCTCAAAGCCAACCTGACATAAGTGAGCGCCAACCATGTCAGAAAAGGTGGATGCTTTTTTATGTCCGGATACTATACTGGCGCTCAGTTTTGTCCCTCTAATTAAAAAGGTACCACCAGAGCACTACTTTGAAATGCGAAACACTATTGAGCAAGTGCTGCACTCCTCCTCACAGCCATGTGAGGAAGCTTCATTTTAAGTGCCATATGTGCCACCAAGACCTCCCATTAACTACCCCAGATACGTGCAATACCCTGAACAACAACACCAACCTTACCCCTATAATTCCCCATCCTATCCTTCTAGTTTTGAAAAGGCAATCTCCAGATATGAAGTTCCACACAGTGATATTCCCTATCCCATCCCCAATTCCTTCAATCAGCGCCCCCCCCCCCCCAAATCCTGGTATGTATGTGCCAAGTCAACATGGCGTGGCTAGGCCTGCTCCCAGCACTACCAGTGATGACCCTGCTTCTGCCAGTCACTACTCCAATGAGCCCCCTTTCCAAAAAAAAACTATCACAATGATTAATGTCTGTCCAAGGTTGAGGATCAAGAGGACACCTTTTTGGTAAACTAAGTTGACGAGGCCTACTTGACTTTTTTTTTTATTTTTCTATGTTAATTTATGATGGCTACATGAGCAAAATGTTATATATATATCTTAATATGTCAACTTTTGTCGAGTTATATATTTACAATTACACATGTTTGAAGATTTGTAAAAACATTAGATTACATGCTCCAAAATTCACATGACAAACGACATCAGTGAAGAAAAGTACCTTAATGTGATCAGTAATCTTTCAGTAGGCTGGATACTAGTGCTGTAGCAGGTGTTCTGATGCTCCAAGCGAAGGGTGATTAATCCAAGCAATTCATCAAAACTAAATAAAAAAAATAAAAAAAAAACAGTTACATGTATGAAACACATTTTGCCATACAGTATTCAAAATAGTAAGGTAAGTGGTAGAGAACATTATTATTTCAAAGAAGGCCTGCATCCTTCATCTACATCAAAATGTAGGTTAAATGAGTGACATCAAAAATAAGATCCGACGTCATTTGCAGTTGTGACATAATTTGGACATAGATGTAGCCACTGGCCTTTGAATTGAACAATAACAATTGTCTGGTCACAAACTGCACAACAAAGCGGCGTCGGATACCGCCCCCCCTACAAAGCACCTTGTCCCCATCAACTTGGGGACAATATGTTTTGGGGTGGGGGGGGGGGACAACACTTATTTATCAAAATATAAGACTGACAATCATACACAAAGGTTACACTTGATGGACTTGTGTCTTTTTCAAACATCCCCTACTATGGAAATATGCATGCAAAAAACGAATGGTTTGGCAGGTAAATGACTCACCTAGTTATTGACATGCGTGTGTAATTAACCCTTTCCCGCAGAGCGTACGCAGATATGCAGCCCCAAATACCTGGGCTTTTTTCTGGGGGGGGGGCGCATATCTGAGTACGTGTGTTCTGGCCGGGATTGCGCCGGTTCTCATGCACTCAGGGAGGAGAACCGTGTGTCATTTACACCTTCGGGTCTCGGACTAATGATTGACAGGTGGGAGAACCCACCCCCAGTCATGTGATCGCTGTGACAGCCAAATCACAGAGAGCACATGAATGGGAAGCCTGTCGAACAGCTTCAGAGTATCTCTTTCTCCTCAGATCGTCTGAGAAAGATATCAACTGTATCAATTTCTCCTCACAGAGTGGAAAAAAAAAAGAAAGGAAAATAAGTTCTAATCAGTCCACAGGTCTCAGATTAGGCTCTGATCACCCCTGTTAGCATTAGTTAGGTTAAGTGCAGTGACAACTTCAGTTCAGTAATAGTGACAGTTTCAGTTTAGAGTATTTTGTATTGTCATTGTCACCACTAGTGTCAGTAGTCTCAGCGCTTGTCACAGTTCGTTCATCTCAGCGCTTCAGTCACCAGTGTTTAATTTATATAAAAAAATAATAATAATATATAAGTTTTACATTTATTACTGTTTTAGTGTGTGGGGTGTAGTTTGTGCCCACACTGCAATTTGTGTCTGCGCAAGTGTGAGTTAGTGCCTCGGCCAGTATCAGTGCTCCTGTTAGGGTCATTGATAAGGTCAGTGTTTTAGGAAAAAAGTTTTAGATTTTAGTAACAAAAAGGTTTACTTTTGCATACTTTGGGGTCTGTAGAGTGCCTAAAAAAAATGGCAATTAGGCGATATACTGTTGAAGAGGCATATGCCCTCCTGTGCTCGGACAGTGAAACGGGGTTGGGCTTAGCAGATGAGGATTTCATCTGTGACAGTGAAAGTGTCACTTCAGGCAGCTCTTCCGACTATGAAAGGCCTGTTACTAGCAGGCAGCAAGATGACGTACAGGGTAGCACCCCATCAGTTGCACAGCAGTACACCTCTGTTGGATTGAATTCATATAATACTTCTGGTATTTGTTCATGATTGAGATAGCCACTTAGCCTCAGTTGAATGAAGCACATGAAAGCTTTGTAATCAGAAGAGCAATGGCTTGGCTCAGACCCACCTGCTGTGATATGTGTGATTGCAGGCTTCAAAGGGAATAAGAGCAAGCTAGACGGCTCATCGTTAATAGAGACACTGATCATAGTGGATAATATAGCATGCTTCCTGAAGAATGGGCATACATGTGAAGGATTACCTCTTGGCGAAATCTATTGGATGGAAGGCAAATGGGGGTGGCTACGAGTGGGCGTGTATGTTTGAATGAAAAGGCTCACACACAGACAAGGCTCTCTCTGTTTTGCTGCAAGAGCCTGCTGCTGACTGTTAGGTGCTCGTCTTCCGTGTATATACCCTGGTAGCCTAGGCTAGGACGGAGGAGCGGAGGTCCCGGTCACCGGTGGACAATCACCACACATACACACAATGGTACGTGAACAATGATTGTAAGTTTATTGGAGCATACACAGTAGTTTTATGCAGTTTGAGCTAAAGCGCAGCCCTGTGGTTGAGCCAATCAGGGATCGCCACATAAAATATACAAGATGGTATATTTTACTACGTCATCATGGCTCTTTGCACAAGCAATATCTCTGCCTAGCAGCAAAAGTTAAATATATATATATATATATATATATATATATATATATATATATATATATATATAGTTTAGAATGTTCCAGGCGTGATGCAAGATAGGCCTGTGGTCTAACGCCATGAAGTTACTTCTGCTCTTAGAAAGGGAAGTAGCTTAACCGCATCCATCTGTTCTGTACAAACAACTGACCTTGTGATCATTCTAATATCTTGTACAAGCAAAAACACATATGACCTTAAGCAATAGGTTTCCATGTCACACTATCAGTAATTTTCCATTACCCAAAATGGATGTCTCTAACAAAATGGTTCCTTTATTACCTTATACTGACCTGATGATTCGGCCTACTCTGGGTGATGGCTCCAGCCTAAACCTCATGGTGAAGGCCCTCTCCTGGTCTGAGCCTAGCCAATGCAGCAAAGCCTCACAGAGGACCGTATAAGTATCTTTCATATTCTTGTGTTATCCTAGTAGAGTTTTATAAACTAGATAACTATGGGAAGAAACAAGTTAATAGTTTGTAGAGTACATAATGTCCTTCAAATGGCACCCCAGATAGCATGTGGCAATCCTAAAAGCCGCATAGAACTTACAGGACAGAGGTGCTCAGATACAAGGCAGCTGATAATGCCACAATAAGTGTGGTGAGTCTTTACTATGGATAGGCAAAAGTTGAATTGTTTTGAATGATATCAGGTAAAAGTGGTAACGAATTAAGAATATTGAATGCTAGAAGAGCGATTTGTTTTTTTTTTGTGAGTTGTAAGAGCTAACGATAATTGAGTTTGGTTTAGTACTCAATGCAGTGTTGGAATGTTAGTACAAATAGAAGTGTGGATTGTATGGTTGTGAAATGGAACTTGTGTATACATATGTTAAAGTATGCCTCTGCCAGTTATCATTCATGTGCAGATGAAACTCTTGAAAGCCAGTATAAGGTTCTATTATCTCAGTGTCAGCAGCATAATAGCAGATTATCGGGTAAACAGCTAAAAAAAGTTAAGAAAGAAAAGTTGGCTAATGAAATTGCAGTTTTGCTCAGAATTAAAGTTATATCTGAGCAAATGGGGGGGGGGGGGGGGGGGGGAGTGGGAAGTAGAGAGGAGGCGTATGGGTGAGGACATAGCGAAAGTCAGTGAAAACCTTCTAAAGATTGCAACAGCCTCCAGTGATGAGATGGATGAATTGCGGGCAAAAGCAGGAGATTTGTCAGAGAGAAACAGTGAGCTACAAGAACAGCTCCACAGGTACAGCATGGACTGTGATATGAAGAGAAAACTTGTCAGAGTTGTCAGAGATGGAAGAGTTGGTTATGTCTTTAGAAAGAGAATTAGCAAATGTACGCTCCCAGCTTCTTACTACAGAGAAAGTTATGGTATCACTCAATGAGCACAAAGGAACATGCCAATTGGCCGATATCTGCACAATCAATGAGGAGAAAGCCGTGATGAAACACAGTCTGCTATGGCACCTATAGCTTCAAGGTAGAATGAGAATTTGATTACAATCCAAGAGAGACTTACTTTGTGCCAAATTTTGGGTGAATTTAATGCCCTGGAATCACCAATGAGTCTGTCCAATAAATGTGAAGCTCTAGTAGTTAAATTCCATTTGAGTAATGAGGATGCATGCTCTCTTCTGAAAGCATGGCTACCAGGACCTTTGGTAGGCCAGTTATCGGCACAAGTTAATGATAACTTAGCAGATGCGGAGGAAAGAGTTGCAGCATATTGTGGACAGTCGTGATAATGGTAAGAGTGATTTGCAACAAATGAAAATTAGGAGAGGAGATGACCCAATTTTGTTCTGCAGTGAGTATCTTGCATTGTTTATGAAAGTGTTCAACTGTCCTGACTTATTGGAGGACGATGCAAGTTTCATATACTCAATGGCCAATAAGTGTTATGTAAGCTATCCCACTAGAATGGCTCTGAGGAATGCTAGATCCTACCAAAATTTTGTCAATATCCTCCGAGACTTCTGTCAAGAGTCCAGGGAAAGGGAGTATGGGTCAAAGGCAGATGTATCCGTAATAAGCAGAGGTACAGGAAGGCAGAGAAAGTTCAGACATTGTAAATGGAATAGGCATAGACATAGATTTCATAAAGCCCTTAAAATTGCTAGCATGTAACAGGAAACCCCAGAAGTACAGGTATCTACAATGAAAACCCCCACCCAGGACAGGGACAGGGTAACTCAAAGGCCTGATATGAAAGATAGCAGCCAGGACAGATTACACAGTTCTGAAGGAGAGATAAGAAATGGCAGTTCACACCCTAAGCACAGCCAGCAACAAGACTGGATGAACATTCCAATATTTGCGCCCTGGGCTAATCTACCATTTTGGCTTGTATGTAATTGGACGCAAATTGCATTGACATTTTTCTTGAGTAATATGGCAAAGTTTACCAATACTACTACGTAGTATAGAAAGGTATGGCAACTATATTGCAATTAATGGGAAAGGCTTTGGGGACTTAAAAAGTCAATTGTCATGATAATTGTGTGTAATCACTGTCTTTGTGTTCCTTTTCCAGAGACCATGGAAGAAGTTAAACGGCTTTGGTTTCTAACATTTCTGTTTTGTTTGCAGAACTGTCAAAGTGAGAACAACAGTGGGAAAATATAGCAGAACAAGGGTTAGGTTATTGTAAATGCATAATCGATTATCACATGGTACCATGAGCTCATTAGTTAGTAATTGTTTGCAAACAATGAAAAATAAATAGTACTAAAGAGTTACAAATGAAGCTACAATGTTGTGATGAGATACATATGCTTTGTTTGTTTTTTTGTTTTCCCTTAACTAATTATCTTTCAGATCGGAATGAGCACTCTGCTCAGGAGAAAAGTCAATGGATGTTGTTAACTAAAAGTTGAGTGTTTGTCAGTGTTTTATCGTGGTTGTCTTGTCATGTTGTTTATGTGATAATGGCCAGATTTTTTTTTTTTTTTTTTAGTTTTTCTCTAAAAAAAATTTGATATTGGTTTAGTCGTCTATTTTTGTTTTTGTTCAGGTGGAAAAATTAGTATGTTTAGTCCACCTGAAAGGGGGGTAATTGACTATGCCCTCAGTTAAGCAGCTGGAAACCATTCTAAGCACGCTGGAGCCTTGTGTTTTTATTCTTTGTTTTATTTTCATTCAGGTGGAAAAGAGTTTCAAAAGTTTTAGGCTTTGTCCACCTGAAAGGGGGTAGTGCATACATCGTAGAGATACAGAAATGCATTGTCTTTTTAGCTTGTTAAATTGAGAATTTTTGAGAGGCAACACTGACGTTCAGTTTTAAACATTTTTGATCATACCATGGGGATCCATTTTACAGTGGGTTCAGCCTAAAGAGGTCATGGTTGTTTGGATAGTTTGGTCAGAGTTGCAGAAGCCAGGAATACTAAAGTCCTGGGTTCCAAGGAGGGAACTATAAGTAAACATGGTTTACCAGGTTACCATGTTTACTTATAGTTCCCTCCTTGGAACCCAGGACTTTAGTATTCCTGGCTTCTGCAACTCTGACCAAACTATCCAAACAACCATGACCTCTTTAGGCTGAACCCACTGTAAAATGGATCCCCATGGTATGATCAAAAATGTTTAAAACTGAACGTCAGTGTTGCCTCTCAAAAATTCTCAATTTAACAAGCTAAAAAGACAATGCATTTCTGTATCTCTACGATAACAAGATTGGAGAGGCTTCTGGAACATGGATGACAGATGATCATCTGGTTGGCAGTTTGTCTGTGCCACACCACACCGCAAATTTGTTCTGATAAACATCAGGAGAGGAAAAAAAAAAAAAAAACTGAAAGATTCAGATTAATACTTGTTTTTTCTTATGGACAATTCGGTGCTAATGCTGAATCGGAAACAGAACTTGTGAAATATTTTTGCTGAAGTCTCTCCTGATGAATCCAAACATGTTATTAATACATGTGCAATGGGTTGGAGGTTGGGGAAGAATTATGACACATCCAATCTGTCAGAACATGAAAATGTAAAATATGTGTTTTTTTTTTTTTTTGTTGGAAGGAGGAATTGAAAGAAGAAAGGTTTTAATGTATGACATGTGTTGATGTAACGGAGTTAATATGGTGCACGTACACAGGAGGCAGGCTGGCACTTATGCATAATAAGGTAGCTGTTGGCCAGACTAAAGGGTGCCAGGTGACACATCAATGGGGTGAAAATTTCCTCGTAGGGGTGGTGACTCAATCCTAGCGGCCCCAGAGAGAAGCTTTCGGTTACTGGACATGCGGGACACCAGAACTAGACATGGGGAAGATACGCCTGGTTGAGGTCTCCCCTGACAGGTTGAAACCTTGCACAGATAATGCCAGTGAATACACACAGGAGCATGCTCCGTTAAAATAAAGGGAACAAACGCTGGCTACCAGGGTACCGTAGGACTTCACCACATGGCGCTGCAACATCTCACGGTGGTTGATAAAAACCTATCACCCTATATGTGCTGAGAATACACTGAATCAAGTGTGGTCATTGTACCAGTGACTTACTCCCAGAGATGTGATAAAGTGCATGCAGGATGCTTATTTCTGAGGAGTAACCCGAAAGAGGAGGGATGTATTCAGCATTATATTGGAGGGGAATAATAGCTGGGATGGGTGTTGTTAATGGAGTGGACATTGGCCTCCTGAGGAACAAACTCACAGCCATAGCTTCAGAGAAGGAGCATGACTTTGTTACCTAGAGAGATTGGTGGCATCCTTGATAACATTCAACGAAGTCACAGAAACACCCAGGTTAGAGTGGCTCCGGATCTTGTCAACCATGTTGAGAGGTTGGTAGAGAGTGTGATGGTACAGGACAGAAACCTGTCATTGGCTCTGGCGTGCACTCTGTGGCAGGTGGAAATATCAGCCAACATCAAGCTGATTGTACCGTCTCTGTATGAGGGGCAATGGCCTGATGAGTTAGCATCACCGCTCAGTAAGATTTTGCCAAAACACGTTGCTTACACTAATCCAAAGTAGTGGTCGAATGACTGTATGGGCTGTACTAAGTTGGATTGTGAAAGGTGTTATGCTGTATGTTCCCATACACAGAAGTGCAGACTCGGTCTGTATATTTGGTGGCATCGATGGGCTTACTGACTGGGGATTCTATCTTGTTGCATTTGAGGCTACATCACACATGTGATCAGAGAAGGTGGAAGCTGGAGGCAGGTTGACATTTCCCTCTGTCGGAAACATGACCATGATGTCCTTTGTAGTCCAGGTCAATACATGGGGATGCACGAATAATGTTGGGACGTTATTTCTCTCTGTGTTCTGGATGGAGAGAGCATTGCTGAGAAGGAAGCACCCGGGTATTATTTGGGACGTAGGCGAGTTTGTTTCTTTGTCCTAAAGAATACAGTTGTAGTGTTAGTTATGGAACTAGAGGGTTCCTTGAACCTAACCATAGGTAGAGGTGCATGGTACACCATGGGCATGATCTCTGAAATCCAGGCACAGGGGTGGAATTGTGTGGGTTGGGTCATTGTTGTAAATTTATAGGTGTAGTTAAACTTGATATTTATCTAGAAGGGTCTCCCATTTCTCTATGCAAGTTGAGGGACGATTTGAAGGTAAGGTCTCTGTGTACAAGTTAGAGACTTTGCGGCCAAGTCAGAGCCCTGTAATACTGTTGTGCGCAAGCCTGCCGAATCCCGACCCATATTTACAGTAAAGGGTTATAGGAGGTTGGGAGCGGGGTGCATAATACATATATATGTATATATTGTGGTAATAAGTTGATTTATTTTGTGGTATAGTGTGACCTATGGGTATTGTAGGCTAGTAATATGGGCAAGAATGGCCCTTCTCAAGAATCTGTATTTGAAAGCTGGTGTATATGTTACTCTGAATGTGTGCTGGTGAATGAATGGACACCCCTTGCCCGTACTGCATCCTGTCCAGAAGATACAGAATGGTGACATAGAAGCTGTCGCTGAAGAATGGTGGTGATGTGTCACTCAGTGGCAAAGCGGCACGTGTTGGGAAACATCACATGGTAAAACAATTATGGACTGCTCCATAGGACCTGTGTCTGCACATGTTGAAAGAACAGCGCGGTAAGACAATTGTGGACTGTTCTATGGGAGATGTATCTGGAGCGCACGTTGAAAACCACCACACATTACACAAGCTAAGGACTGTGCCACAGGTACTGGTTCGGAAACATGTTGGGGAGCCACACACATTAAGACAGTTATGGACTGTTTAATAATAGGAGCCGTGTCTGAAGAAGGGTGGTATGCGCCTTTGAGGCACAAAGCGGCACACCTCTGTTGGATTGAATTCATATAATACTTCTGGTATTTGTTCATGATTGAGAGAGCCACTTAGCCTCAGTTGAATGAAGCACATGAAAGCTTTGTAATCAGAAGAACAATGGCTTGGCTCAGACCCACCTGCTGTGATATGTGTGATTGCAGGCTTCAAAGGGAATAAGAGCAAGCTAGACGGCTCATCGTTAATAGAGACACTGATCATAGTGGATAATACAGCATGCTTCCTGAAGAATGGGCATACATGTGAAGGATTACCTCTTGGCGAAATCTATTGGATGGAAGGCAAATGGGGGTGGCTACGAGTGGGCGTGTATGTTTGAATGAAAAGGCTCACACACAGACAAGGCTCTCTCTGTTTTGCTACAAGAGCCTGCTGCTGACCCGATGATTCAGCCTACTCTGGGTGATGGCTCCGGCCTAAACCTCATGGTGAAGGCCCTCTCCTGGTCTGAGCCTAGCCAATGCAGCAAAGCCTCACGGAGGACCGTATGATAAGTATCTTTCATATTCTTGTATTATCCTAGTAGGGTTTTATAAACTAGATAACTGTGGGAAGAAACAAGTTAATAATAGTTTGTAGAGTACATAATGTCCTTCAATCTCTCAGTGGATACCAGCAAACTCTTTCACCCCTCAAATACCAACAACATTTACAGCTTCACCGGGCATAAATATCAATATTGAAAATTTTGGCCCTGTGTATTTCTTCAAGATATTTGTGGATGACGAGCTCCTACAGCACAAGGTTGATCAAACCAACCTTAATGCCACCCAGTTTATAGCACAAAACTCGACATCTTCTCACAGGAGGAGATGGGTGCCAACACGCCTTACAGAAATCAAAATTGTACTGGGTGTTTTACTCAACATGGGCCTAGTCCAAAAAGCATACAATTCAGCAGTATTGGACCTCTAGTCCCATCCATGCCATGCCAGCTTTTCCAATTTTTCAAGAGACCGCTATGAAGCATTGCTGCGCTTTTTGCATTTTAACGATAATTTGCAAGCAGTGATGCCAGATATGACAGTCTGTTCAAACTGCAGCCCCTAATTTCTTTTCTGTCTATTAAATTTTCCACCTTTTATACCCCGGATAAAAATATCTCTATTGATGAATCCCTTATAAATTTTAAAAGCCGTCTGCATTTTAAGCAGTTCATACCATCCAAACGTGCCCGGTGTGGCATAAAATTTTACAAACTGAAAAATTTTACATCTAAATTTTACAACGAAAGCACAACAGGATATACATTTGGATTTCTGATCTATGAAGGACGAGACAGACAACTCAACCCCCAGGGCTGCCCAGACAATCTTGGAGTCAGTGGGAAACTTGTCTGGCACCTGATCCAACCTCTGCTCCACCAAGGCTACCATCTCTACGTCGACAATTACTACAGCAGTGTGCCACTTTTTAGATCTCTGCATGCTGCTGGCACAGGAGCATGTGGGACCATGCGGAAAAACCAAAAACAGTTTCCACAGCAGCTGGTGAGACAATGTTTGCAGAGAGGCACATCACTCAGCTACCAACAGGAGGAAATGATGGCTGTCAAATTCTCAGACAGAAAAGACGTCTATATGCTGACAACAATCCACCCAGAGGGCACAGTGACCGTAAAAGAACGGAGGTCAGCTACACAGAAAGAAAAGCCACTGTGCATTATGGCATACAACAAATACATGGGTGGAGTCGACCTCTCTGACCAGATCTTGCAGCCCTACCTGGTGCTGAGGAAATCTAAAACCTGGTATAAAAAAGTTGCAATATACCTTATCCAGGTGGCTATCCACAATTCATTTGTCCTTTATAAAAAATCTGGTGGTACTGACACCTTCCTGCAGTACCAGGAAAAATTTATAGAACACCTGATGTTTCAAGCAGACCCCAGACAACCTGCAGAATTAGAGGATGTTAGAAGACTAAAAGAAAGACACTTTGTGTCCTATCCCAATCACAGTAAGCAACAAATTCCCCAGGAAGAAGTGTCGTGTGTGTGGCAAAAAATGGCAAAAGATGCGATACTCGTTACCACTGCCCCACGTGCCCTTCCAATCCAGGCCTGTGCATCCACCCTTGTTTTGAAATTTACCACACCATCCCGGATTATTAGAAACCATAAATATTGTGAGGGAGGAGGTTAACGTTTGCCTTATTTCTTTCCTTTCATAAGATGTCAATAATTTATGCAGCATTTTACGCAGGGGTTTGGGTTAGCCTTAAAAGGAAAAGTTCACCTTCACAAAAAAAAAAAAAAAATGCACATTTTTTGCAGGTAAGAAAATGAATTTTTTTTTTAGTTTTTGTTAGGAGCCTGTAAAGCATTGCACCCACGGTCAGCAGATCGTGGGTGTAATTACACGTTTCGGTGGACTGCCTGTGTAGCCTCCGATACGGCCAGACAGTTACACAATGACAGGAAGCATCAATGAACTACCTAGAGATATCAACATCACCCTAGTAGTTCATTGAGAACTACAAGCCAACAGCCGCAAAGGCTGCCGGTACTTGTATTTTTCACATTCCATCACATTAGATTGAGATTGGATTTTCTCCCCCTGCTCACTGTCACAAAAATGGGGGATCGGGGGGGGGGGGGATGTAACATGTTACACCCATATTGAGGGTGTAACATGTTACAAAAGGTGAACTTATCCTTTTAAAAAGTAGCATCACACTGAAGCGTGCCTGTAATGTATACATTGATGAATTGCCCTCTCTGAATGCAACATATTTTGCACACGTATATAGTATCCCCATGCACGTCAGAAGTTGGAGAATATATTTTGGGTTGATTTTTGGTGGTGGGTCAAAGTAATGGCACAAAATGTATAGCTAAATTGAAACATTTGTGAAAAAAAATGCAATTTATGTTTTTTCCGACCAAATTCAAAATTATTCCCACAAAAATTGAGAGGCTAAAAACCCAAGATTTACCCCTAGATAGATACCTTAGGGGGTCTTGATTGTAAAATGGAGTTATTTGGGGGGTAATTCCATTATTTGGATACCACAAAGTGTCTGTGATGAATTCATAGTACCTGAAATGTTAACTTGGATTAATTGCCCTCCTAAAGACAAAATGTGCACTATGGTTTAGGAGCCCAATTATGGGTACAAACATCATATGACACACACACATATGTGGCATATTTATTCACAGAAGTAATAGAAGTTATTTTGGGTTGTTTTTTGTTGGTGGGTCATGGTAGCGGCAAAAAAAATATACAGCCAAAATTTGAAAAACTGTTATTTTTTTACCTTTTTGGAAAGTTTTCCTTTAGTAACAAAACTAAATTTATGAGTTATGTAATAAAATTCACCACCAAAAGAAAGCCTAATGTGTCCTGAAAAAAACAAGGTATAATTTACCTGGATACACTAAGCAGTTGCAAAGATATGTACAGTTTAACCACTTGCTTACTGGGCACTTAAACCCCCCTCAGTCCCAGACCAATTTTCAGCTTTCAGCGCTGATGCACTTTGAATGACAATTGCGCCGGCATACAACACTGTACCCAAATGAAATTTTTATCATTTTTTTCCCACAAATAGAGCTTTCTTTTGGTGGTATTTAGTTACAGCTCGGAGTTTTATTTTTTGCTAAACAAACAAAAAAAGATGCAAAAAAAAAAAAAAAAAATCATGTTTTAATAGTTTGTTATAAAATTTTGCAAACGGGTCATTTTTCTCCTTCATTGAAGTGCGCTGATTAGGCGGCACTGATGGGCTGCATTGGTGGGCACTGATAGGCATAGTTAAGGCGGCACTAATAGGCACAGATAAGGCGGCACCGATGGGCACAGATAAGGCGGCACTGATGGGCAAAGATGGGCACAGATAAGATGGCAAGGATGGGTGGCACGGATGGGTGGCACGGATGGGCACTGATAGGTACCACTGATAGATGGGACTGATGGGCACTGATAGGTGGCACTGCTGGGCACTGATGGGCGGCACTGGGGTGCAGCACCTTTGAGGCAGATTGTGGGCGGCACTGTGGGCACTGCTGGGTGGCACTGACTTTTAATTAGGGTGGCACTGCAGGGGGCAGGTGGGCACTGGCATTGCTGGCCGTGATCGGGACTAATGTCCCGATCACGGCCGCCGGTGATCGGCTTTTTTTTTTCTCCTCGCGCTGTCAGCGCGAGGAGGAATACTAGCTGGTTACCGGCTCCGTTATAGCACATGATCAGCTGTCATTGGCTGACAGCTGATCATGTGATAAGGGGTCGGGATCGACCCCTTGCACGGATCGGTGATCAGGCGAGTCTCATGGACTCACCGATCACAGAGCGCGCCACGCGCGCCCCTCAGGGGGCGCGCAGGCCGCTCGTACACGGGACTACGTCTATTGACGTCGTCCCAGAAAAGGAGATCCGCGCTGTAGCCGTCATTTAGCTATAGCGCGGATCTCAAGTGGTTAACTAACACATGTCAAAATGACAAAACTGAGTTCAGGCATTAAGGTTCGTTTTACCCTTAGTCATGAAAGGATTAAAAAATTTCTCATCATGCACATGGAGGTCTTTATACAGGATCATAAACTGGCCTCTCTCCTCCCGATTTACAATTATGGGATGAACTCAGTATCTTCTTCTCCTCCTCCTTCCCCTCTTCTCTACTTCCAGCAAGATTGCTGCTGTTGCACCAACAACTATTAGCAAAATGTGTGCTGCTCTGCCCATGATGATGCCAACAAACAAAAACACACTACAGACTCCTGGACATCCAGGAAGTGTCCACAAAAATCAATGTTTTTATTAGCAGCCTCACAAATGGATAACAAGCGATTGGCCAGAACAAAATTTGCAGCTCTAATTAGACACTTCAGGGGTTACTTCTGAATTCGCAGCTGATCCTCAGCTAAAAACGCAGAGGGACCGCTGAACAACTGATTTTTATCTGTGCAGTGAAACCGCAGCTTCAATTTGCAACGCACAAGAGTGAACCCGGGCTTAGGCCTCTTTCACATGACTGATCCGTTCAGGTCCGCCTGTCAGTTTTTTAGGCAGTTGCTTGATGAAGGAGCGCAGCTGTCAAACAACCTCAGCCTGTACGCTCACGAAACCGGTCGCACCCACCTCATGATGTCATCTCTCTCCGCGTCTGTGCCACTTCCTGGCCACTAGCGGCTACAGTGCCTCAGCTTGATGGACTACTAGATGACCAAATCCATGCTCAGCTTTTAAAGTGACTGAATGCTCATAGACCACATCCAAAATGTGAGTTGCCTGTATTAAATACGTTTTTTTTTAAATTAAAGTGTATGTTATCTCTACACCCAGAGGCGCCTCTTCCTTTGCTTTTTTTCACAGACTTTGGAACATGGTTTCTGTCCTTCACTGATGGCAGCCCTGGATATGGAGCTCCTGGTTTTAAATGCTTTCCTTTGTTCTACTGGACAGTAGCTTTTATATTTATAACCATACGTATCTTTACATAATATGGACTCTCATTCATTTAATTGGATTTTTGGTTTCAATTGCTGAGAGACTGGTGGACATTGGGAAAATCTTTGACCCTGTTTTTGCGCATTTACTTGTGTATTTAGTTTTTTAGGCGGACCTGAACGGATGCTCCAGAGGTCTATGGAGCGTCGGATGTCAGCGGTCACATGCCTGCTGACATCTGACCCGCGCCGATCCGAAAAAGTGTGACGGAGGAAAAACCTACTTTACCATCCGTCTGCGGATCAGATCAGGTGATGAGGGACTCTGCGTTCTGTCGTCATCTGATCTTTTATAGGGGAGAGCGGCACTCTGACAGGTCCGTCCCTGCGCAGTGTGCAGAGACGGACCTGTCATCTTCCTGCTCAGTGGGGATCGATGGAGCGATCCCCGCTGAGCAAGCAGATGTTCACAGGGTGGATCATCACTGATCCGCCCCGTGTGGAAGGGCCCTTAATTGAACGAGCTGAGGTGAGAAGCTGATTGGCTACCATGCACAACTAAAACAGATTTGGAGTGCATCAGTTTGAGCTAATCTACCCTTAAGCCATTTGTGTCAACATAGCAGAACTAAATGATGCACAATACTCCTTGGGTTTGATGTAATAAAATTGGAGAGTGGTAAATCTGGTGCAGCTCTGCATATAAACCAATCTAGGTTTTTTTGACAAAGCTAAATTAAATTGGGGCAAAAGGTCAAGAATGGCATTAATGTCTTGAATGAACACCCTGGACACAGTGGGTTGGCTGATTCCCAATATAAGTGTAGAGGTGGTTTGGAAGCTGCCATGGCCCAAAATATAGAGGGTGGTCAGCAACTTGACCATCCCTGGCACTGCATGGCTTTAAGATGTTGCTGGCTCAAGTTTCTCCTCTAGAAGGCCAGGGTGGAAGAGTCACAGCGTGTTCTCCTGCTTCCTCTTCCTGCAGCAACTCATTGGCTATAGCTTGGGAAACCAAACAAGTTCCCAATCGAACCACATCCTCATAATCTAATGGATCCAGAGTCCACCATAAGATCCATAATTGCCTGTTCTTGCTCCTGCAGCATAATATTAGCAAGCAGAAAAAATGAGCAAATGGCCATATGCACATGCGCACATTTATACGCGACACGGCCACGCCCTACTATTGTATAAATAGAGTAATGGCTGCTGGTCATTCTCTTTTTTGGCTGCAGAGCGTGACACAGAATTGAGTTTTGTACACCGCCACATCACCCCCTTCCTTAGAAAGGTAAGCCACATATTTAACTCTAAGGCCGCGTACACACGCGGGGACTGTTCGCTCAACTTTGTTCGTCAGTTTCAGCGGACAGTCCGCTCAAAATTAGCATGGATGGACTTGGCCACACACGACGAACGAACAGTTCGCTGAAACCGTGCGCGATGACGTATGTCACGTACGACGGGACTAGAAATAGGAGGCCCTTTGGGCTCCTTCTGCTGACTTTGCGTTAGTAGAAGTTTGGTTAGAGACGATTCGCGCTTTTCAGACTTCAGCTTAATTTGTCCGTTCACTGCGGCGCAGTCTACCTGTGAGGTTTGTATCTGTCTTTCGGTACGCGTGGATCAGTTGTACCTGTTATTAGGCGCTTCTGGTCCGCTCGTTTCTGGGTTTCAGGTCGTTCTTCATAGGTCTGGCTGTTCTTCAGTGCGTTCAGTTGAGCTTGTCTGTCCAGCCGACCGTTTCAAAGCCATGGAGTGTGGACGTACTCGGGAACGAGTTTGTGCTATATGGGGGCTTGGTGTTGGGGTTAATACTTTGACCCGAGCCCAGTCTGTGAACAGGGTGAGGAGGAGTTCATGGACAAAGAATTGGTTGCGCCAGCGTGACCAATTCTCGCATATGTCTTTACTCCGTGAGAATAACCCTGATGATTTCAGGAATTATCTCAGGATGACGGACCCCGTTTTTCACCGTCTGCTGGCTTTGCTGACCCCTTATATCAGCAGGCAGGATACCTGCATGCGGCAAGCCATCACTCCGGAGCAGAGGCTCGTCGCCACGTTGCGCTACTTGGCGACAGGGAGAAGCCTTCAGGACCTCAAGTTCTCGACAGGCATCTCCCCCCAGGCTCTGGGGATCATTATTCCAAAGACGAGAGAGAGAGAGAGAGAGAGAACGAGAGAGAGAGAGAGAGAGAACGAGAGAGAGAGAGAGAGAACGAGAGAGAGAGAGAGAGAACGAGAGAGAGAGAGAACGAGAGAACGAGAGAGAGAGAGAGAGAACGAGAGAGAGAGAACGAGAGAACGAGAGAGAGAGAGAACGAGAGAACGAGAGAGAGAGAGAGAGAGAGAGCGAGAGAACGAGAGAGAGAGAACGAGAGAGAGAGAGAGAACGAGAGAGAGAGAACGAGAGAGAGAGAGAGAGAGAACGAGAGAGAGAGAGAGAGAACGAGAGAGAGAGAGAGAGAACGAGAGAGAGAGAGAGAGAACGAGAGAGAGAGAACGAGAGAGAGAGAGAGAGAACGAGAGAGAGAGAACGAGAGAACGAGAGAGAGAGAGAACGAGAGAACGAGAGAACGAGAGAGAGAGAGAGAACGAGAGAGAGAGAGAGAGAACGAGAGAGAGAGAGAGAGAGAACGAGAGAGAGAGAGAGAGAGAACGAGAGAGAGAGAGAGAGAGAACGAGAGAGAGAGAGAACGAGAGAGAGAGAGAACGAGAGAGAGAGAGAACGAGAGAGAGAGAACGAGAGAGCGAGAACGAGAGAGCGAGAACGAGAGAGCGAGAGAGAACGAGAGAGACCTAATTTATGTCCCCTGGTCCATCAGAGGGATGATTAATCTGTGAATTGGTCCGCCTACTTTTTTTTTTGGCAGAAAACAAATTTGCAAGATTTCTGTTTAACTGTTGTTCCAAAATGTTTTTGAATTTTATTTGTTATGAATTGTTTTTATTTAATGACTATTTTTTTTTTTTGTTTCATGTGTTTGACTCCCCAGCTTCCTTCAACGCCACAGGAATGGCAGACTGTGGCTTCCCAGTTCGCTGCCCGTTGGGACTTCCACAACTGCGGAGGGGCCATCGACGGGAAACATGTGAGGATTGTGCCCCCACCCCATTCGGGGTCCTACTATTGGAATTATAAGGGGTTCCATAGTGTGGTGCTAATGGCGGTGGTGTCGGCACAATGTGACTTTCTTTATGTGGATGTGGGGAAGAACGGCCAGATGTCTGACGGAGGAGTCTTTAGGCAGACCGAGTTCTGCCACCGTCTTACCACTGGTGGCCTGGACTTGCCACCGGATGCCGAAAATGTGGAGGGGCTCCCGTTTGTTTTTCTGGCTGATGAAGCGTTCGGTCTGAGTGAACATCTCATGAGACCCTTCCCCCAAAGGACCCTCACCCCGGAGAGGAGGATTTTTAATTACCGGCTGGCCAGAGCAAGAAGGGTTGTGGAGAGTGCCTTTGGCATTATGGCCAGCCGGTTCCGTCTGTTACTGACAGCCATCAACCTGGCAGAATATAAACTCAACTATGTTATTCTGTGCTGTTGCATTCTTCACAATTTTCTAAGGAAATTTTCAGGTAACCAGTACCTGCAGCCTATTGGGCCTGAGGCCGGACTCAGGCTTCCAGAACTGACAGGGCTGGATCATGCCCTTCCTGGCTTAGCCCCCCAAACAGCACGTGAGGTGCGTGACCGCTATGTCAGCTATTTTAATGGTAGGGGGGCTATTCCAATGCCAGCTGACCAATAAAAAAAATCTTTTTCTTGAAATATGTCTTGTCTGTTCAAATTTTGAAGTTTGGTTCTTGTTTGCTTTGCACGTTGCTTGTATCCTACATTGTCCTAATTCAGGGATATGCAATTGGCCAACCTCCGGCTGGTGCAAAACTACAAGTCAATCATGCCTCTGGGTCTCATGCTTGTGGCCGTCAGTCTTGCTATGCTTCATGGGACTTGTAGTTCTGCAACAGCTGGATTTCCACTAATTGCATATTCCTGTCCTAGTGCATTTGTATTGCAAAGTGGTTTTTGACAATAGGAAATAAGGCCCTTTGTGACAGAAAACACAAAATGACTTCCCAAACTGGTATTGAGTATTGAAAGAAGTAGACACACACATTTTTTTTGTTTTTTTTTTATTTTTTAATAGTGCACATTCCAACCAGTGCCTCTTATTTAGATCTTTTTTTGTTTTTCTTTTGTTTTTTTAAAAATTCTTTTTTTTTTTTTTTTTTTTGGGAAATAGTTTTTTAAAAAAAAATTTTTTTATATTTTTTTTTCTTTTTTGGTAAACATAGAAATATATAAATATATCAAAAATGCAATTATCACAAAAATAAAAAAAATAAAATCAGATTTTTAACTATTTACATAAAACAAGGGGTAAAGCCAAATTTTGAAGATGCACACCAAAAATTGGTAATGTCAACATGTGCTATGTACCATCATGAGTGATCAATGGACGTGTTTGGTGTGTGCAATCCCTTCCTCTCACATACTAGAATGAGGAAGGGTTTGCAAACACCAAAAGCGTCCATTGCGATCCTCTGATGGCACATAGCACATGTTGACACACCGTGTGCATCTTCAAAATTTGGCCTCTAAAAATCAAGTAAAAACCTTAAAAACTTTTTGGCAAGGAAATGAAGGACATGATCGATTGTGTTTTAGGGAAAAGGGGCTTAGATTCTCCCTAAAACATCGATCATGTCCTTAATTTCCTGCCTCATAGGGACCAGCTGTTGTTGTAGAGCCTGGATTTGCTGTAGCATGGCCTGGATGTTGCTCTCCATCAAATCCATTCTTGCATTCCAGGCCATGACCTGCCCAATCAGCCTGTGGGCACTGTCCGAGGTAAATGGCTCAGCTTGTCCTTCCACAACCAGATCATCACCTAAAAACATGTGTAGATAAAAAATTGGTTAACGTATACAGCCATTAATTGTTTACCTTAAGCTGGGTTGTCAGACACTCACTTTCACTTTGTGGGGTGTGTAACTCCACCTGCTCTTCCTCCTCCACATCTAGCCCTGGGCTGGGCTCATCCAGTGGAGCTACGGAGCTTGGTCCAGCGGAGGATACCGAGCTTGGCTGCTCCCTCGAGGACACTGGGCTGGGCAGCTCCAATACTGATGCGGGGCTGGATGGCTCCATCACCGACACGGGGCTGGATGGCTCCATCACCGACACGGGGCTGGGGCTAAGTGCCCAATCAGGCTGGCGAGGTCAGGGGGTCCTGGGCTGCTCCGCCTCTTGTCTGAGTCTTTGTTCCCCTATGAGAATGAAAAAAAAAAAAAAAAAAAATACAAATAAACATAGTGATATTTGAGTTCAGAAATTTGAATATGAAACATTGGTTTGAAGTGGTGTAAAATTATTAGCTGGTTATTACAAGATTCTAGTTTAATACATCCTTAAAATGACTTTTTTTTAGTTAGGCTGTGTTCAGACTGCTGCGATGTGTGAACGCTGCAAATCTACTGTGGTTTCACGCATCGCATGCGCAGTTCGCATGCGGAGTACCTGTGTGTGATTATGTCAAAAATGTTCTATGAAGGCCCAAACTACACTTATAAAAGTTTCCTAGTCCAGATGTTGAACCAGCATTTTATCTATCTATCTCATTTTTTTAATTGAGTCTACATTGCACTGAATAAATTTATGAAACTTTAGTAAAAATTTATATCCTATAAACTGAGCGTGACAATTCAGTTTATCATGAACAATACAAAAAAAAAAAAAAAATAACTAATTAAAATCTAATCCAACACCAGATAAATTTACACCATACACAAATTCATGCTATTTACGCCCACATATACGAACAACCATATGCGCCATATTTTCATAAACTACCTACACGAACGATTACGATCTAATCCGCCAGATTTACATACACCGCCTACACGAACGATTAATATATATTCCGCCAGATTTACATTCACTATCTACACGAACGATTACGATCAAAAACGATTATGCCCGACAGTCACGAGAAACGCGGAGTTTACTCACTTTTTTTCAGGACCTTTTTGATGCGGTAATATTGGTCCGGCTCCCTGGACTTGATGTCCGACCATCGTTTCCGCAGCTGGTCCTTTCCTCTTCGTACCCCAAATTTTGTCTCCAAGGCTGTGACTACCTCGTCCAAGATGGCGCTTTTCCGGACATTAGGTTTTGGGTAAGGGCCATGTTCCCCATCATAATCCTCCCTTTTTAAGATAGCCACCATCTCCACCATCTCTTCGAAGGCCATATTGGTGGCCTTATATCTCCTCCTTGCTCCTGTAGCATGGGGCCCATGGCTTTCCTCCGCGCTGCTCCTAGAATTTGCGTCCGCCATTTTCTACTCTCATACACCCACAGCGGAAGGAGGGTAAAAGGGGCGGGGAAACACGGTCGCAAGGAACGTCAGGGGCGGGCGACGCAGGCGGAGCCTGAGCGCATGCGCTGTATATAAAGCGTTACCACGAGGCCGTACGCTTGTCCGAACGGAAGCAGCGAGTGCTACACGCGACGGTAAGATAGTTATCATTTTATTTTTGGTTAATTTAAAGCCTGCGTTAGGGATGTGCATATTGAATTTTATTCTTATTGATGTTTAATTGATTTCTATGTGGGTTGGTGGTTGAGTGGGCTTGGTGTTTTGTGTGGTAGTGTGGGGGTGGGTGTATAGGGGGGTGGGGCTAGTGTGTGTGTGTGTGTGGGGGGGGGGGGTAGTGTGTGTATGTGTATGGGGCAGTAGTATGTGTAGAGTGTGTGTGTGTGTGTGTGGGGGGAGGGAGTGTTTGTGTGTGTGGGAGGGGTAGTGTGTGTGTGTGTGTGTGTGGGGGGGGTAGTGTGTGTGTGTGTGTGTGTGTGTGGGGGGGGGGTAGTGTGTGTGTGTGTGTGTGTGTGTGTGTGTGGCAGTAGTGTGTGTAGAGTGTGTGTGTGTGGGGGGTACTGTGTGTGTGTGGGGTAGTGTGTGTGTGTGTGTGTGGGGTAGTGTGTGTGTGTGTGTGTGTGTGTGTGTGTGTGTGTGTGTGTGTGTGTGTGTGTGTGTGTGTGGGGTAGCGTGTGTAGTAGTGTGTGTCTCGCCTACATTGTCACAATATAGTGTGCATTTGGTCTGACTTTTTTTTTTTTGGTTTTGTTTTTTTTTTATTTATTTTTTTTCAGAAAATGCAAAGGTATACTGCAAACCCCTTTAAGGAGGAGGCCTTCCTATCAACCTTTCTTGATTTAGTGGAGTCGCACAGCAATCTGTGGGATACAAAACACCCCCAATATCCAAGCCGTGCTGCCCGGAAGAAGACACTGGAGACAGTTTTGGCGTTTGTGAAAACCCGAGTCCCCCAGGCAGACACTGAGTTTGTGAACGCCAAAATTAAGAACCTGCGTAGTGTGTATAGGCGGGAGCAAAGAAAGATCCTACAGTACCAAACATCAGGATCAGCAGCAGGTCAGGTCTATGTTCCTAAGCTGTGGTATTATGACAGGCTGCGTTTTCTGGATGACACGTCAGAAGCCAGGCCGTCACTTTCGACTCTTCCGTCTACCCGTCCCTCCACCCTTCCCTCCACCTCAGGTGAGCCATCCCTGGAAGATCCAGACCCTTCCTTGCTGGACGAAGTTGATGCGCCCAGCTGGAGCCAGGTATATTTTAGTTTCTAACGTTTGGATTGCTCAAATATTAATGATGTCAAGTTCAATGTTTGAATTGCTTCCAAATCTAGGATTTCATCACAAATTAAATTAGATAGGATACAGTAGTTTACACAAATGTGGCTCAAATCTTGGTGAACTGATGGAAAAATGATGGTGTCAAAATTATAGCCTTTTGTATTTCAAGACAAATGTATTTGCAAGTGAGAACTGTAAAATTGTTAGTGATTGATGATTTCTAAATATAGACATATTTTAGTTATTGATTGCTTTGTTTTTTTACACAGGATGAGCTCACCCAGGAGGAGGCCGGGACCAGTGGTATGGAGGAGGAGGCCGGGACCAGCCACACACAAGAGCTAGCTGGGCCCAGCAGGAGTTAGACTGAGAGCCAGGTCCCTCCCCTCCGCCTAGCCAGCAAAAGGCCCAGGAGGATGACACGGACAGAGGAGGAGTCCTTGGTGCCGATACAGCAAGCCACACAGATTTTGTCCAAACCCCCCAATCCGGAGGAGGCCTATGCCACTTATCTGGCTAGCAAGCTCCAAGAAATGGACAAACCACAAAGAAACTTGTGTGAGGCAATCTTTTTTGATGCCATCCAACGGGGTCTGAAGGGTGAGCTCACACCCACCACTAAGCTTTACAACACAGACCCTACTGCTCCTCCTCCTCCTACCACAACTCCACCACCAGAGGCACAGCCTCCAGCGGCGCGTGGAGGGAAGGCTAGACGGAAGAGTCACAAGTGACTGCCTGGCTTCAGTCTGCTCTGAAAGAAGACGCAGGCTGTTGTAGTACCACAGTCTGGGGACATAGATCTCATCTGCTGCTGTTCCTGGTCTTTGGGATTCTAGGACCTGGTTTTGCTCCCTATGTACATGCTACGCAGGTTCGGAATTTTGGTGTCCACTCACTTGATGTGTGCCTGGGGGACAAAAGGCTTCACAAACGTCAAAATTGTCTCCAGTGTTGCCTCCCTCTTGATTTATTTTGGTTCTGAGGAAAAATAAAAATTTATTATTTCCAAAAAATCTTGTATGTTTTTTTTTTTATTTTTTTTTTTCAATATTTTTGTATAATTTTGGGTTAAAAAACAAACTTTATTTGTGAGTAGGCAGATACATGTCAAAAGACTCTGGGGGTTATTTACAAAACACACGTTCATGTAAATATGCTAACTTCAAGTGCAATTTTTAAAGCACTGCAAGTGCACTTGGAAGTGCAGTCGCTGTAAATTTGAGGCTTAACATTTGAAATGAGGGGAAGCTCTGCTGATTTTGAACATGCAATCATGTGTAGGCTAAAATGCTGGTTTGGGTATCTATCTATCTATATATCTATATATCTATCTATCTCTACTTGCATAGTCCTGCTTGGCCCAAAAAAATGCAAGTCCATATTGTTTCAAACCCCCCACCAAAAAAAAAAAAAAAAAAAAAAATGACAATAGTAGTTCCAAAAATATATAGTAATAGATAATTTATTTTTTTTTTGTTTTTTTTTTAAATTTGGAATATATTTTTTCTATAATTGGAAGATTAATCATAGGATGAGGATGAATAAAAACATGTAGTATAACTCTGTGTGAATATAAGCAGCAAAGCTACTTCACTTTTCTTGCATTACGAAGAAGAAAAGAACGGGCTATATTAAAAAACCACAAAATTAGCAGCATGACGAATATGCTAGCTTCAATACGAACACTAGTTTTACAAGACCGAGCGCTTCCGCCCTGTTAATTCTTTCTGAGTATGCGCGGAACTTAGTTTGACAAACAAGCCTACACACGAGGGGACTGTCCGCTGAAACAAAGTTTCAGCGGACAGTTTTTCGGAAATTCCGAAAAACCTTGTTCAGCAGACTGTTCGCTGAAACTGTCCGCTGAAAGCCCACACACGAGCGGACTGTCCGCTGAAACACTGTTCAGCGGACAAAGTTGAGCGAACAGTCCCCGCGTGTGTACGCGGCCTAACTTGCTACAAATAACTAATTAGGATGTGCTATCCAAGAACATTTTACCTAAAGTGTTTGTTCCAAATTTTGAATTGTTTGTTACCAACTCCTCACTCCCATGCTGTGATTTGTAATTACTGTAGCATAAATATGAATTGGTGATCATTCCCACCCCAAGATAAAATGGTGTGTTTGAGCCTGGTAGGCAGTCACATTTTAGACTAATCTGCTTCTTTACACAAGCTTGGCCACTCAAACCTGGCTTCTGTTTGTTTGGCAAGCTGAGCTCCACCAGTTAGCAATATGTGTTTTTAGGCAATTATGCAAAATGTAACTATACCCAACCCTCCCAATCATGCCTGTTCTGGCTAAGACAAGATAAGTTAGGTTAGTTTGATTTATTTTATAACATACCTTTGCTGTGTGACATGTGCCTCATTGCAGACACACAAATATGCCAGTGTGAGCAGACCCATTAAAGTTTCTAAATAAGGCCCCTTTCACATGAGACGGATCCGTGATGATTCGCCACGTGAACATCCGCTTGCTCAGGGGAGATCGCTCCGTTTATCCCCGCCGAGCCGGCGGATTACTGTGCAGGGACGGCCCTGTCAGCTCTCCTCTATGGGGGATCGGATGAACACGGACCATCTGTCCGTATTCAACCGATCCGCTCTGCAGACGGATAGAAAAATAGGAATTTCCTCCGTCTGCAGAACAGGCGCAGTGCTTAAATTGATTGCGTGAAGTTCTAAACTTACACATTCTATTTTGGGCATATTTGTTACTTGAGCAGTTGTTACTATACTCCCTCACATCACCCCATAATATTGGCACCTCCATCTTCTGTTAATATTGAATTGAAGATGCCATGTGGCACACAGTTTGCATTCTCCCGTGCGTTGAGATTTGTATAGTAAACGTTTCGTAAATATGAAATGGTGCATTGCGCCTCAGCGTGTACCTCTACTGATGGTGCACGGCTTTCATAAATCAGCCCCATTGTGTAGAATAAATGTAGGTACGTCTTGCATTCTGAAACCTGTTGTTTCAACAGTGAATTTCATTGTATCTAACAGGCTCATCACCAGTTTTGTGGTTTTCTAAAATAAATTGATTCCAAGATAATTGACTTGTCTTATTATACAGCAAATCAATGGCTTACTTGCATAAAAATTTGTGCAAAAAAAGCTCTTTTTTTATCTTAGAGAGAAAATAAATTAATTTCTCTCAGGAAAGAATTGACTCGAACCACTTTTATGAAACACAGACTGGCATTTTTTGTAGACTTGCTAGGCCAAGTGAATCAATTGATTCTGAATATTCAAAGAACAAAATTTGATTTATTATTTATTTGTATGCCAAGGCATTCAGGACAAAACTGATGCTATTTAACCACTTGCTTACTGGGCACTTAAACACCCTTCCTGCCCAGACCAATTTTCAGCTTTCGGTGCTCTCACACTTTGAATGACAATTACTCAGTCATGCAACACTGTACCCAAATGAATTTTGTGTCCTTTTTTCCCCACAAATAGAGCTTTCTTTTGGTGGTATTTGATCACCTCTGGGGTTTTTATTTTTTGCGCTATAAATGAAAAAAGACCGAAAATTTTGAAAAAAAACGCATATTTCTTTGTTTCTGTGACAGAATTATGCAAATTATTAATTTTTCTTCATAAATTTTGGCCACAATTTATACTGCTACATATCTTTGGTAAAAATAACCCAAATTAGTGGATATTATTTGGTCTTTGTGAAAGTTAGAGAGTCTACAAGCTGTGGTGCGAATCGCACAAAATTGATCACATCTGATGTACTGGTGGCCTATCTCGCTTCTTGTGACCCAAACAAGTCAGGAAAGTACAAATACCCCCCAAATGACCCCTTTTTGGAAAGTAGACATTCCAAGGTATTTAGTAAGAGGCATGGTGAGCTTTTTGATGTTGTCATTTTTTTCCCACAATTCTTTGCAAAATGAAGATTTTTCATTTTCTTTATTTTTCTCCACAAAATTGTCATTGTAATAGGTTATTTCTCTCACGTGGCATGTGTATACCACAAATGACACCCCCCAAAAAATTCTGCTACTCCTCCTGAGTATTACAATACCACATGTGTGGGACTTTTTCGCAGCCTGGCCACATAGAGAGGCCCAACATGCAGGGAGCGCCATCACGTGTTCTAGGAGCATAAATTACACATCTAACTTGTTGACTACTTATTACACTTTTGAAATACCAGGACAATGACACGTGACACTGATGACAGATGGCACTGATACGTGGCAATGATGACACTTATACGTGGCACTGATGACACGTGGCACTGATGACAGATGACACTAATATGTGGCACTGATGACACGTGGCACTAATACGTGGCACTGATGACACGTGGCACTAATACGTGGCACTGATGACACGTGGCACTAATATGTGGCACTGATGACACGTGGCACTAATACGTGGCACTGATGACACGTGGCACTAATACGTGGCACTAATACGTGCCACCGGTGACAGATGGCACTAATATGTGGCACCAATGACACGTGACACTGATGACAGATGGCACTGATAAGTGGCATTGATGACACGTGACACTGACAACAGATGGCACGTGACACTGACAGGTGGCACTGATGACAAATGGCACTGATACGTGGCACTGATGACAGATGGCACTAATACGTGGCACTGATGACAGATGGCACTATGTGGCACTAATAACACGTGGCACTGATGACAGATGCCACTTATACGTGGCACTGATGACAGATGGCACTGGGGACAAATGGCACTGACAACAGGTGGCACTGGGGACAGATAGCACTGCGGGCAGGTGGCACTGGGGTGGGGTGGATTGCACTGGGGTGGATGGCACTGGGGCGGATGGCACTGGGGCGGATGGCACTGGGGCAGGATGGCACTGGGGCAGGATGGCACTGGGGCGGATGGCACTGGGGCAGGATGGCACTGGGGCAGGATGGCACTGGGGCAGGATGGCACTGGGGGGGGGCATGGCACTGGGGGGGGGTGGCACTGGGGGAGGATGGCTCTGGGGGAGGATGGCACTTTTTATTAAACTTTTTTTTTACTTTTTTTCTTTTTTACACTGACGGCTGCTGCAGCCGTTCTTCTCTCCCCTCTCACACGCTGTCTGTGTGAGGAGGGAGAGCGGCGCTGAGAGATGATCTCATATGTTTACATATGAGATCATCTCCCATTGGACACGCCGATCACGCTGTAAACGGCCGCTGTGATTGGCCGTTTACAGCGATCTGTGTTTGCCTGTCCCCGGGGGACACGGCAAACACAGAACTTCCGCGATGCGCGCCCGCGGCGGCACGCATTGCGGAAGTAAACACCAGGCCGTCCAGGGACGGCCAGGCGTAGGAAGCCGCCCGCCCTAAGGCCGGCATTCGGCTATAGGGCGGGCAGGAAGCGGTTAAAGGATGTGTGAAAGTTCATAAACGTCATTCATTTCACATTGTGTGAAAATTTTTATAAAGAAAGTGAAGCAGAATTTCCTTCTTCATTTGCAATAAAAATTATTAACCGCTTCCCACCCGCCCTATGGCCGAATGACGGCCTTAGAGCGGGCGGCTTCCTTCGCCTGGCCGTCCCTGGACGGCCTGGTGTTTACTTCCGCAATGCGCGCCGCCAGGGGCGCGCATCGCGGAAGTATTGTATTTGCCGTGTCTCCCGGAGACAGGCAAATACAGATCGCCGTGAATGGCCAATCAAAGCGGCCGTTCACAGCGTGATCGCAGCTGCCAATGGGAGATGATCTCATATGTAAACATATGAGATCATCTCCCATTGCTGTGTCTCTCCCTCCTCACACAGAGACAGCGTGTGAGGAGGGAGAGCGATCTAAGTGTCAGCCCCAGTGCCAGTCTCAGCCCCAGTGCCAGTCTCAGCCCCAGTGCCATCTGTCAGCCCCAGTGCCATCTGTCAGCCCCGTGCCATCTGTCAGCCCAGTGCCATCTGCCAGTAGTGCCAGTGCCGCCAGTGCCACCTGCCAGCGCCTGCCGTCAGCCCCAGTGCCGTCAGCCAGCCCCAGTGCCGTCAGCCAGCCCCAGTGCCGCCCGCCAGCCCCAGTGCCGCCCGCCAGCCCCAGTGCCGCCCGTCAGCCCCAATGCCGCCCGCCAGCCCCAGTGCCGTCAGCCCCAGTGCCGTCAGCCCCAGTGCCGTCAGCCCCAGTGCTACCTGCCAGTGCCACCTGCCAGCACCAGTGCCACCTGCCAGTGCCATCCATCAGCCCCAGTGCCGTCAGCCCCAGTGCCGTCAGTGCCGCCAGTGCCAGTGCCACCTGCCAGCGCCAGTGCCACCTGCCAGCGCCATCCGTCAGCCCCAGTGCCACCTGCCAGTGCCACCACCAGTGCCGCCAGTGCCACTTGCTAGTGCCACCTGCCAGTGCCACCTGCCAGTGCCACCTGCCAGCGCCACCTGCCAGCGCCGTCAGCCCCAGTGCCGCCAGCCCCAGTGCCGCCAGCCCCAGTGCCACCTGCCAGCGCCAGTGCCACCTGCCAGTGCCACCTGCCAGCCCCAGTGCCATCCGTCAGCCCCAGTGCCATCCGTCAGCCCCAGTGCCACCTGCCAGCGGCAGTGCCATCTGCCAGCCCCATTTGCCAGAGCAAATAGCCAGCACCATCTGCCAGTGCCAGCCCCATCTGCCAGCGACATCTGCCAGCCCCATCTGCCAGCCCCATCTGCCAGCCCCATCTGCCAGCGCCATCTGCCAGCGCCATCTGCCAGCGCCATCTGCCTCCAGTGCCATCTGCCTCCAGTGCCATCTGCCTCCAGTGCCATCTGCCTCCAGTGCCACGTGGGGTCACTTTGTGGGCATTTCCATTGTCCTGGTGCTCCAGGGCCTTCAAAACTGTAATAGGTGGTTGAGAAATAAGATGTGTAATTTATGCTCCTAGAACGCCTGATGGTGCTATTTCAATATTGGGCCTCTGTATGTGGTCAGGCTGTGTAAAAGTCGCACACATTTGGTATCGTTATACTCAGGAGGAGTAGTAGAACGTATTTTGGGGTGTCATTTTTGCTATGTACATGCTATGTGTTGGAAATATCTTATAAATGGACAACTTTGCGTAAAAAAAATGCGTTTTCATTTTTTTCCACATTTTCCCCAAACTTCTGGAAAAAAAATGAACCATTCAAACGACTCATTATGCCTCATAGATTATACGTTGGGGTGTTAGCTTTCCAAAATGGGGTCACTTTGTGGGCATTTCCATTGTCCTGGTGCTCCAGGGCCTTCAAAACTGTAATAGGTGGTTGAGAAATAAGATGTGTAATTTATGCTCCTAGAACGCCTGATGGTGCTATTTCAATATTGGGCCTCTGTATGTGGTCAGGCTGTGTAAAAGTCTCACACATTTGGTATCGTAATACTTAGAAGGAGTAGTAGAACGTATTTTGGGGTGTCATTTGTGGTATACACATGCCATGTGAGAGAAATAACCTATTACATTGAAAATTTTGTGAGAAAAAAAAAAAAAAAAAAATCTTCATTTTGCAAAGAATTGTGGGAAAAAGATGACAACATCAAAAACCTCACCATGCATCTTAGTAAATACCTTGGAATGTCTACTTTCAAAAAAGGGGTCATTTGGGGGGTATTTGTACTTTCCTGACTTGTTCGGGTCGCAAGAAATGAGATAGGCCACCAGTACATCAGATGTGATCAATTTTGTGCAATTCGCACCACAGCTTGTAGACTCTCTAACTTTCACAAAGACCAAATAATATCCACTAATTTGGGTTATTTTTACCAAAGACATGTAGCAGTATAAATTGTGGCCAAAATTTATGGAAAAAAAATTATAATTTGCAAAATTTTATCACAGAAACAAAGAAATATGCGTTTTTTTTCAAAATTTTCGGTCTTTTTTCATTTATAGCGCAAAAAATAAAAACCCCAGAGGTGATCAAATACCACCAAAAGAAAGCTCTATTTGTGGGAAAAAAAGGACACAAAATTCATTTGGGTACAGTGTTACATGACTGAGTAATTGTCATTCAAAGTGTGAGAGCACCAAAAGCTGAAAATTGGTCTGGGCAGGAAGGGTGTTTAAGTGCCCAGTAAGCAAGTGGTTAAGGACTGCAAAAACTATTTCTGGAACGATTTTCTAATGTTGATGTCACCGAGGCAGCGGTGTGCTGTGCTTGGCTTAGTTGGCTTGGATGCTATGGAAAATCTGGGGTAACTGGTAAACCTGGGATTTGGATGTTATACTTATTATGCCTGTGGTTCTATCCCTGCAATCAGTTTAAGGACTCAGCAGATGGGCTATATGAATTGTGGACCATGGACAGACTTTTGAGTTGAATGAATTGCTCACAGAATCCAGGGGCTGGCCCTCCCACACCCACCCAGGGACATTTTAAGTTGCAACCACACTTTGTAACTGTAACTAAGAAATATTGATATACCTTATATGCTCCTGAAGCAGCGGAAACACCGTAAAAAACATGTAGAACAGCTTCACAAATATGATGGAAAATCCCCCTCCCCCTTCCTTTGTGATATACTATGTTAGGCTGTAACATGTATACGAATTATAGCAGGTATAAGGGAAGTTGTTCCACTATCTCAGTGGTCATCAACCCTGTTCTCAGGGCCCACTAACAGGCCAGGTTTTATGTATTACCTTGGGGAGATGCAGACTAGAATAAATTATATCACCGGTCATGTATTTCAATTATCTTGCAAACCTGGCATGTTAGTGGGCCCTGAGGACAGTGTTGATGACCACTGCACTATCTAACAAATAAATTGTATTGTGTGGCATTAAATAGAAATGGAGGGGCAGTTTTTGTTATTCTGTGTCCCAGCCTCCCAAAGGCAGCAGTATAACCCAATTGTCTAAGAATATCTAATAATTCCTGTGTCCATTAATAGAATTTAAGGAAAAGGATTTCACTGATGGCTCTATGTCAGCACACATATGGGTAAGCCCTGTCCACCCCCTGCACTAAAAAGACCCCAACTCTTATATATAAGCCCACCCCATGCCTTCTTTCCTCCTCTCTGTTCAGTCCTCGTGCAGAAGTTACACTGATTCCATGACAGGGCCTAGTAGAGAGGCAACAAACAGAAGATATAACAATAAAAGTTGATTTAGTGAAATGTGTTATTATAATACAGGATTTATAAAGCACTGACAGTTTGTGCAGCACTTTGCAACATTAGGGCAGACAGTACAATTACAATTCAGTTAGATAAAAGAGGAATCAGAGTGTTGATGAAACACCAGAATTATCCACAGAAGAACATATAGAATTGGGTTACACCGAATTGCCAAGGAAATAAGTTACTGTGGATGTTTCAGAAGGCATAGATATACCATGGCAGTATTCCAGATCCAGTAAAGCTATAAAAACGTAAAGATGGAACAAGTCACAAATGGCTCACCTACTGGCATGAAAATAAAGCTATATTTTGCTCTGTTTGTCTTTTTCAAAGTCACATGAAACAAAATATTTTATTGAAGGAATGACAGATTAGCCTTGCTTTCAAAAACAATTGTTAACATAGTAATGCAAGCTATTCAGATGCTCATTTAGGAAACTATCTTCACAGAAGTAAGGGGAACTGGGATGTTTTCATTTCAGATTGATACAACTCAAGACATCACTTCCAAAGATCAATGCTCTAGAACTGTTGCTATGTCACTGACTGCATTCATGAACAGCTCCTGGCAATTCAACAGATGGAGCAGCAAATATGCAAGGCCAATACAATGGGTTTTCTCTTTCTGGTTGTCAACTGAATCACCAGGGCAAATTCACATCTGGTGCAATGCACACATTCTGAATCTAGTACTTGCAGATACAACAAAGGTGGTAGTTGCAAGTGAATCACTGTTCATTTTTTGAATGTTGTGTGTTTATTTATCATTCTTATCAGCTCATGAATACCTGGGAACACGTTAGCCAGGACCCTCATCATCAAAGAATTTCAGTAATTGGTGAAATTCACTGGTTGTCAAAAGATGCTGGTTAAAGAAAAATGTTTGGGTAGTTTTAAAATCCTGATTTTTCTTTGTTTCTTAGACCCAAATTCACATTAGATTTTCTGCAGATTTTTGTCTTCAGATTTACCAAAACCATGTAGTGCAAGGGCCAGTTTGATTGCATACAAACTGAAACTAATGGCCCGTGCACAGGATCAGAAAATTTAAAAACTGGATGTGCAGGCTTCAAAATCTTTGTCTGATGTTACCACAACATCCGATTTTAATTTTCATTAGTATGATTTTCAGCCAAAAAAAAAAAAATCAAAAAATCTGAAGAGCAAGACTAGGCATGCTTAGAAATGAAAGAACACATACAAAACAATTCAACGCATTACATCACTTATGACGTTGAATTCTGCCATACGAAAATTTTCTGATGGTGAGTATCCTTGTTACGTTCAATTTGAGACTAGCATGCAACAAAAAAACTCACGAAAACTCGTCCAATAATCTGATCATGTGTACAAGGCTTTAAGATTTGAACTCATATTATATAGTTTTGGTAAATGTGAAGAAAAAAAAAAAATCAGCAGAAAATCTAATAGTGTGTATGGGGCTTTATTCTACTGTGCACTTTGAAGACAATGGGGGGTTATTTATTAAAGGCAAATTCACTGTGCACTCAAAAGTGCAGTCGTAGATCTGAGGGGAACATGCAAGGAAAATAAACAGCATTTATGCTTGCACATGATTGGATGATAAAATCAGCAGAGAGTCAACTCATTTCAGATCTTCCCCCTCAGCTATACAGTGACTGCCCTTCCAAGTGCACTTGCAGTGCAGATTGGATTTGCCTTTAGTAAATCAACTCCAGTGTATTATCGAAACTTGAAGTACGAGTTAGGGCAAAAATGTATGCAGAATCCTTGCTCAAATATGAAACCATTCTCACAGCTCAAATTTTTCAGAGAATATTTAAATTGCACATGGACATCTCAAATAATATTCAAATAGTACAAATAAACATATGAAATACAACTGCAAGAGATTCTGATGCCATACAAATGACTGCTGATCATTTTGTAAAGTGGGCAAATGACAAAATTCAAGAACAAGAAACTTACCACCTAGAAGTATAGACAACTTTGCCTCGAAAAGGGGACATGGTATCAATTCCCACTTTTCCTCATGGGACAGCAGCAGTGGGGACCGTTTCAAGTCTCCCCTGAGAGCCCGTGGCTCAGGGGAGGCTTCTAAGAAGGTCACATGGCTTGGTAGAGGTCAGGTGACCTCTGCTGGGTCATGTGATTTTTGAATTTAAGAAATTTCTAGAAGACCCAAAGTGGGCTATAAAAAGGGGGTTCTGTTGAAGCAGGCTCAGTCGCCTCAGAAGACAGAGCTGTGGTGATCTAGGAGTTGGCTCTATTGGGCGAACAGCATCTTCTGAGGCCAGAAAATGAGCCTGATGAGACCGCTGACCGAGTGGGCGGCAAAGATTGGATCCGGAGGTGTCTGGACCTACCTCAATCATCAGGTGAAGAGGCTCCGGTGGGAGCCACATCAGCCATCGCTGGATCCTGGCATGCAGCCGAAGCTGGACAGCTGGCAGGAAAAGAATCCATCTGGGATTTCTTGCCACCTCTGGAAGAGGAAGAAGAGGAGCCACAGGAGGAAGTTCAAAGTTATCAGTGACAGTAAGCGTCACCTCTGGCCCTGGGCCGGCGAAGAGGAGGCGCATCCCACACTGGAGACACTCCCCTTCACCCACCTCGGCCAGTTATTGACGGGTTTACACTGATGTGTTTTAATTTATGCATATTATTTATAGTCTCCAATCGCTTTTAAATGCATTACTACCCTCTGACCAATCGGACGCCTTATGACACGTGGTGCCATCTGTTGCTGGGCGGCCCTGATTGGTTGCAGAGGAGAGCTGAGGATATTTAGGAATGAAGGCTTTTGTCTAAGACTGGATCTCCTGGACCTTCCTCTGAGGAAGAGAAACACCACCCTGATCCGTGTTGAATTGTACTCCTAAATACTCCAACATTTGGGTCGGATGCATCTGGCTCTTCCGAAAGTTGAACAACCAACCGAAACGAGCTAGTGTTTTTCAGGTGAAATTCACATGAAGTAGAAGGAGCTCATTTGATGGACCCAGAAGTAGCATGTCGTCTAGATAATGGAATATTTGCACTCCCTCGAGCCTGAGAGTCGCGACGGTAGCAGACAGTAGCTTTGAGAACATTCTCAGAGTCATGCAGAGACCGAATGGGAGACATTAAAATTGAAAATGAGAGCCTTCCACGGAAAACCAGAGAAAGCGATGGTGAGATGCGTCTATAGAAACAAGAAGATACGCATCCGCCAGATCGATGGAAACCCTCCAGTCTCCTGAGTCCACAACTAAAATAATCATTTCCAATGACTCCATTTTGAATGGTTGTACAGAAATTGCAGCAATAACATGGATTTTGACCAACAGGCTGAAGTGATCATAAAGAGGTTCAAAATGAAAGAGTACAAAGAAAGAGAGCTTCTTGACCTTAAAGAGAAAATAAAACCGATGGAAAGAAATAGATTGATAGAAGGAACAACAGGAAAAAGAAAGAAAAAGAACAAAAATTTAGAAGCAGCCTTCCTCACTGGATACAATAGGCAGCACAAGGCGTTGGAGCATATTATAAGAAAACATTGGCCTTTCTTGCAATCAGATAGTGTGCTGAAAACTGTGCAAACCCTCATTCATTTACAGAAAAGCACCAACCTTGAGGAATAAACTAGTGAAGAATGCAATAGATCCGCTAAAACAGATTAAAATTTTCAAAAGCCTGAAAGGGTTTTTTAAATGCGGAAAATGTCTCCCATGCAAGACCAGCAAAAAACCAACAAGAAAAAAAAAAAAAAATCAAACTTCACTTCTACCACAAATGGAAAGGAATACAAAATGAAAGAATTGATTACCTGCAACAGTACGTACGTTACCCGCGTCTTCGAATGCCCATGCCACAAACAGTATGTGGGACGAACAACACGAGAATTACATGTCAGGATCAGAGAACATTACAAATATAAAAAACGGGTTCAACAAACAGTCTCTAGACATTTTAGGGATTTTCATGGCCGAGACCCAAAATTTATGATTTTATCTATGCGTAAAAAACCAAAAGGACATTGGAGGGGGGGGGGGGGGGAAGAGAAAAGAGTTAAAGTGTCACAAAACGAAACAAAATGGATCTTTACCTTAGACACACTCCAGCCGGCAGGATTAAGCATTGATCTGGATCTTAATTGTTTCTTGAACAATTTCTAAACTCTCTAAAAAGGGCCCTTCCCCTTCCCCCGTTTTATTACTTCTTCTTTCCATTTGGAAATGAGAATAGCTTTAAAAGTTTTTGGGTCGGAATATTATATATATAAAAATTCTGATAGGGTCGAATATAATACACTTAAATTATTCCCCCCCCCCCCCCCCCATCATTTTACATTTTTCTTTCCTTTTTTTTTAACAGTTAGTGATAGTTTTGAAATAATAAGCACTTTTAACATTCTTATGCGGAAGGTAACCTTGATAGGGTCGAACGTAATACATACATTTTCCAATCTTTCTCCTTTTCCGGGGCTTGGTTTCAATTGCTCTTCTTTGGATTCATTTCAAAATCTAATAGCAGCACCTTTTACTGAGAAGCAATATATTACTTTTAGTGCAGGTCGAATGTAATACATACCCACAAAATTATCCCACCTAAACATACATCTTCACAAGTATTTGCACATCATATATAATTTTTCATAGTGATTCTGTGTGCAAATAAAAGTTTGCGAGATCTCCTCCCATAAAACTTATAAAAAATACACATGAATTTCATAAATAAATACTGAGCAATGATTGCCACACCACTTTTGTATGGGCATGTCTATTTGGGTTTGTGTATGAACAACCTAGGCCCATAAATGTTATTTTGCAACTCCCTAGTCCATTCCACCCTCCTAGGTTTCCCATTATGGTGGGTCTCCTGATGGTCCAGTTATGATTTTAACTCTATTTAACAATATTAACTTTTAATTTAATTTATTTCACTTTTAATAACAATTTGATTTATAAATACATTTGGGATTTTTAATTTTACTCATAAATTTTTATTCTTTTTTTCTCTATTTTCACTTTTATTTTAATTTTTCAATTTTCATTGTTCATTTACCTGTAGTTGTATTTTTACCTTTATTTTTATTTACATTACCTTATGTTTACGCCCAATTCTAACCAAATGTAAGATATATCTTTGCGACTGTAATGGATTTTTATTAAGCATACTGCATAAGATTTTTTAAGCATACTAACTTTGAGTTGTCATACTAATTAGATTGTAACTAGCATGTAAAATAAACATATAGGACGCAGTGCCCCATTCCCATATCACGGACAATATTCGTCTGCACTTCCGCCACTCCGCAGCATATAAATGCAAGGGAGAATTACCTTTACCTCAACAAAAATGGAGTCTTCGAATTTGCGCAGGCGCAGTAGTCGAGAGGTGTACCAATATGGCTGCTCCAGGTGACGTCTTGATGATGAAACGCATAGGGCGTGGCCACAGGACGCACACTCTAAAGTAAGCTGTAGCGGCCGGCGGCAGATACAATTGTATTGCGGTTTTTAAAGATTTATACATGCGAGTAATTTTTTACTTAATAAATAGATTTCTGGAAACATACTACACTATGGATATCCATCTTTTCTATTGAACATCGGAATGAGACAATAACCCATGCTGAGGAAAAACGAAGCTCCCAGGGAGACGCCAGAAAGCGACACAGGGGCTTACACTGTGAAGGTATATTTACCCCTGCAGGGGCAGGGTATCTGTTGAGTGCAAAACCATTAACCTGCACTGAAAAACACACCAGGAGTTTCATTCAACTTTGAAGCAACCATTTTGTGCACAAGTCACTTTCACCACCTTTTGGGACTATTAATTTAATTTAAAAATTAAATTTTATTATTTATATGTATGTTTATTGGTTGTGAATATATATATTGTAATGTTCGGGGGACCAGGTAGATCGCAGGACACAGGCTTTGCACACAACAAAGGGTTTATTAAACTTAAATCGCTTTACAGCAGCCAAAAACAAAAGGAAAAAGGTTTGTAGTCTCACCGACTTGCAAAGTCCAGAACAGCAGTCTTTATCAGAAACAGAGCTTAATCTTGATGGCAGGTAGCTTCCCCTGCCAGGAGCCTTCCAAACAGGACACTGCTGTCCACTTCAGCTGCTGCAACCCAAACAAACACCATCCACCATGTGTTCTCCACTCCTCCACACCCACCTACCACTTCCTGTCTTGTTTTAAAGGCACTCCCTTAACAGGTGGGTTAATCAATTTTATTCATTTAAAAAGACCACAACCCAGAGGGGAAATATAGCGTCCTTCCAGGACCCAGCCACGGCGTCCTGTACAATATATATATATAGATATATATATATTTTTTTTTTTTTTGGTTCAACACTCATTTTTCACCTGATTAATTACTATCAGATTTAAATTTCATTAATTTTTTAATAATATTTACAAAAATTGTATTCACCCACCTGTTTTTAGTATTATTACCATTTATCATTACTAATATTTTTTTTTCACATATTTTATATTTTTTTATCACCACTCTATTTAAAAAGTCTCAGATTCTTTTTGGATCGATCCAAAAGCACTCCAGGGGGCCTAAGACTTGAAGTGTCAAATTACCGGTATATAAAAAGCTTCCTCTCTAGCGGAAGTAAACACACCGTGACATAGACTAAAAGTGCACAATCATTCAATTATTTAATACTATTTAATATTTTGTCATTAAGAATCTTGAGGGTATAACGCCAAGTCTACTTCTCTTCCTTTTCACCCATTTTGAATGGTGGAACCTTCATGTAAGAATTCAGGACTTTGAGGTCAAAAACTGGTCCGAAACCCCCTAAAGCCTCTGGGACCAAAAACAGAGGGGAACATCCTCTTTGACCCAATTCGTGCCTTGGAACCAGAAGGTTGGCCCTTGCTGCCAACAGCTCCCCTATATATCCTCTCAAACATCTGTAGGAAGCCCAGTTTCTACGAACAAGGTCTGAGGGGCCCTTGTTCTGAAGTCGAGACAATAAACGTGATCAAATGACGGCTACAATCCAGGCATCCTGTAATTTGTCCGCCCAACCCCCCACCCGAATTGGGCTAGTCTTGCTCCTACTTGAGTGGATTAAGTGGAGACACCTTCAGAAGGACTTATTTGAAGCCTTAAGCCACGTACACACGGGCGGACTGTCTGGCCAACTAAGTCCGTCAGACAATCCGACAGACAGTCCGTCCTACTTTTGAATGAACGGACTTGACCACACACGATGAACAGACAGTCCGTTGAAAGCTTGCGCGATGACGTGTACAGCACGTACGACGGGACTAGAAATACGACGTCCAATACACTGCAATGCAACCTTCGGCCGTGTAAATCCTTTCTGAGCATGCGCCATACTTAGTCCGTCCAACTTGCCTACTCACGAGCGGACTGTCCGCTGAAACCAAAGTTGGACGGACAATATTACGGAAATTCCGAAAGACTTAGTCCGCCAGACTGTCCGCTGAAGCCCACACACGAGCGGACTGTCCGCTGAAACACGTTTCAGCGGACTAAGTTGGACAGACAGTCCGCCCGTGTGTACGCGGCCTTAGAAGCTTTGTTGGCCCTGGGCTTGAAAGGTTTCTGGAAGGTTGCACCGGCTCCCTTCCATGAAAAACTGTCTGTAATGTACTGGCCTCTCTGAATCCTTCTTTGGATCTCTTGTTAAACCGAAAGGGCTGCTGTTGTCTCTATCTCTTCTGTGGGATTAGGCTAGATCTGCTGCTGGAAACCTGCTGAATTGCTGATTCTAAGTCTTCCCGAAGAGTAGCTTCCCATCGAATGGAACTGAACACAGACTGTGCTAAGAAGCCTTATCGGCCGACCAATGCTTCAACCATAAGGCTCTGCGGGCTGTGATGGAATGTGATGGAATGACTGGAATGAAAAAATTGTATATATAAAGTTGCGCTAAAATGACATGAAAGATGAAAGTGAGAAGTTAATACAAATCGATGAGATTACAAATCAAAAAACATCCTGTGTAAAGTTCAATCAAGAAAGAAGGAGTCTTTTGTAATAAGGGGCTCTCTGTTTCCAAGAAAAACCAATAAATAGGGAAATCGATCCTTTTTACGAATTCAGTGTAATCTTCTTACAAATCCAGAGCTGAAAAAAGTTTGACTCTTACCACAATGGGTGGACTCCCAGTCAATGGAGTCGTTAGCGCGAGCAGACAGCCCTCTGCAGGGTTCTTTTGCGTGTAATCCGTTCCGGTGTGCTACTAGACGCATGGATAGATGCGGATCATTCGGAAGTAACCAGCCTAGATTACAACAATTCCGTACGTCCATTAAGACAGATGGAGTATTTGAAGATAGGGAGCCTGAGGGAGACCTCAGAGGTTTGTTTATGAGATTAAAAAATGTAATGATTTCTGAAATCCATACCCAATGGGATATAGCATTTTTAGAGCAATACGTGGGAGAATCCATGGTCCCACGCAGTTTAAGGTGGGATGTAGGCCACCAAAAAGGTGAGGCAGACCTGGAAGACTGGTTTAAATATTTTAATACAGCTGGGGTTCAATTCCTCATCTTTTTAACACAGAGGAAGAATAGTAAACTGGGTCGCTTAGACACAGAGATTAAACTAATTAAAGATAAACTTTTACCTCACATCGGAAGCGAGGAGTATAAAGAAAGATCCGCTAGCCTTAAAAAATTATTAGAGAAGGAAGCGGTCGAACAAAAGAATAAGAAAAGAAAAAAGTATAATAGGGATGTAGGAGACTATAAGAACGGTTTAGTGTTCGAATGGCAAAGCAAAATTACTAATAATGAAGTGGAACCTATGGTGTGTTCAGAAATGGTAGAACCCTCCATGTCTAGCATAAGTCAGGGCAATACTGGGCGGCCTAAGAAAACGAATAATAATCAGTATGGACCCCCACTAAGCCAATCCCAACAACAGGATAGCAATAGAAGGGTGTCTTATAGATCCCCTGAGAGATACTATAAACCACCTCAATTGAGACCAAAAACTCCAGGTTACCCCTCAAAGTACCCCGGAAAAAAATCCCCTTATTGGAAACCAAAAAATAGGAAGCCCTTTAATGATGTAAGACAAGGGAATAACTACCCGTACACTACATTTCCAAATGGAATGTATGGGAATGAGTATGGACCATATGGGAACCAGGGTAATATATATAGGGATGAGAGGCACCAGGAATACAATGTTCCAACTCAGAATAGATTCCAGGGTATGAATAACCAGGATGCATATTTTAAGAATAGGATGGATTTACCAGGAGAATATAGGGGACCAAGAGGTGGAGGAAGAGAAAGGACTCCATGGTACCAACCCCCGTATCCTCAAAGAAGGGAATTTGAGTGGGGACCTCCTCAATACCCCCGATGGGAAGAACAACAATCAGAGCAGTGGGGTTTTCCCAGGGGGGAACAAAGTCTAGAAAGATCAATAGAACCCAGAGAGGAAAGAGAGGCGGACGGAGATCAAAAAGCAAAACGAAAAAGGGAATAAATGGAGAGGGAATTTTCAATCTCAGTAGTGTCATTCTTACTGAGGCTGAGATTTCCGTTTTAGATAAGGGGCTAAAGTATGCCCCCCCTAAGGCTCTTAATAAATTTGAAACGTATATGGACATACAAAAATACACCAGGAAATTGAATGTTAAAAGGTATATGTTGTCTAACACACAGGAGAGGAATGCGATCAGCCAGACAGATATCAAACATTCTGGTTTAAATAACGCATCTCTCTTCAACCCCCCAGGTGGTCTATCTGCATCTATCAGGGTCTTTAGGGACGTTGTCCTTAGGGATCTTGAATGCCTGAAAATCAAAGAGGTAAAGATGACAAAGGAAATACAATTGGGTCTCAATCAGCTTTGTAACCAGAAAAATCTGGTCATTAGGCCCGCGGATAAGGGAGGGGGGATAGTGATATTAAATAAGGAGGATTACTTAGTCGAACTTAATAGAATAGTCAGGGATACTGACACATACATTCCACTACCCGGGGATCAAAGGTTTAAATATAAAAAGGAACTGGAGGATATTGTTAAGCGAGGCTTTGAGATGGGTATTGTAAACAAGAAGGAGAAGTCCTTCTTGGTTCCTGTCTCTTCTAGGATACCCGTCATGTACTACCTGCCTAAGATACATAAAGATCCGGTTCACCCACCGGGTAGACCCATTATCAGCGGAATCGACTCATTAACATCAAGAGCAGGGAAATACATAGAGGGGTTCCTACAGCCTCTAGTTAAACTTTTACCAGCTTATATTAAAGATACTCGTCATACTATTAATATCCTTAAAAATTGTCAATATCAGGAGGGTGTTTGGATGGTCACAGCGGATGTGACATCCTTATATACGGTGATCCCACATGACTGGGGCCTCTGGCCAGTAAAATATTTTTTGGATAAAAAAACTCAGGTTTGGTAGACAGACAGAAGGATTTTATTATGGAACTCCTAGAGTATGCCACTACGCACAACTTTTTTTTGCACGCGGGAGGTTTCTTTCTCCAAAAGAGGGGAGTAGCCATGGGGGCTAAATTTGCCCCCAGTTTGGCGAATCTCTTTATGGGGAAATGGGAGGAGGACGTCATCTATTTGGATAAAAGACCGGAATTGGCCCTCTGGGCCAGGTATATAGATGACGTCCTCCTCCTATGGAATGGCTCTTTTGAGTCACTTGAGGAATTCATGATGGAACTCAATAGGAACGATAGAGGGATTGAATTTAAATACGAAGCAAGTCAACATACCATAAATTTTCTGGATCTTAAAATCTGGAATGAGGGAGACACCCTACTGACAGCCACGTTTTTCAAAGATACTGATCGTAACGCATTTATTCCACGTGGCAGTTGCCACCATAAAGCGTGGCTACAGTCCGTTCCGAAGAGCCAGTTCGTCAGAATGAGGCGTAACTGCTCCCGGGAGGATGATTTTGATGCGCAGGCCGGGGTTCTTGTAGAGAGATTACTGGCTAAAGGTTATGATGAACAAGATTTAAAAGAAAAATTGAGAGAAGTACGAGATTGACCATAGCCTCTTGCTTAAAGAGAGAACAGAGGTGGAGGGGAATAATATTAACAGTAATTTTCAATGCCCATTTGTTACTAGATTCTCTCAACAACACTTTTCGGTCAAAAAGATTGTGCGTAAACACTGGCACATAATCAAAAATTACCAAATTTTGGGTTCATTCCTCCCGGAGAAACAACAGGTGGTGTTTAGGGGTGTACCATCTATTAGACAAAAAATCGCACCTAATGTGTGCGACCCCCCGACAATTAAACCTATGTTTTTTCAGAATCTGATAGGGTTTTTTAAATGTAATAAGTGTTGTGTATGTTCCATTAATAATATAAAGATAAAGAAAACAGAATTTTGTTCAGGAAACACTAAACAGATCTTCCCCATTAAATCATTTATAACCTGTTCCACAGAGGGAGTGGTATATCTCCTAACTTGCCCCTGTGGGCTCCACTATGTGGGTCGCACATTACGCCCTCTCCAGGTGAGGTTAGGGGAGCATTTGGGTAACATTAGAAGGGGATTCAAAGGACACCCGGTTTCGAAACATTACTTGGAAGTACATGATCGTGACCCTCGGGGAACATCCCTCTTGGGAATCGATAAATTACAGTTACCCTGGAGAGGAGGCCCTAAAAAGAGGGCAATTTCAAAACTCGAAATGAGTTGGATATATAAAATCAAGAGCCTTAAACCTTTTGGACTCAACGTAGATATAGAAATTAATGCTTTTATAGATAACGCGTGAGGGGTTATGAATTACAGTTGATATATAATATAAATGTGTCTGTTTGGGGGAACGTTTTATTTATTTATTTTTGTTCGTTTATTTTTGTTCCTTTTTTTCATATGCCTTTTGTGTCTCCTCTTATTTTTTGAACTAAATGAGGACAGACCACTTCCTTCTATTTAGATTCTTGAAAAATGGTTTCCTAATGGGAATTGGACACCGTGGGCCATTCGAACGAGAGTAGTCACACACTTTTCGATATGTGCTTTCCACTCAGAGGTGTGCAGTTCAGATATAGGTTCAATCCATAAGAAAATAGAGCTCGAGCTTGGGCGTTGTTTCAGACCTGGACCGCGTTTGATCTCCATGGAAATGGCGACCTGGGCGGGACCAATGGTTTGTGAGACGAGGGATTCGGTTCATTTCTATAACCTTCGAAAAAATGGTAGCCGTTCGGAAGTGAGGCTTGGTTCGGCCGGAATGCCGACCCTCACCTCTTTCGAACGTAATCGAGGCTTGGTTTAGTCGTAACGCTTTGTTTTAGACCTGGACCGCGTTTGGTCTCCATGAAAATGGCGACCTGGGCGGGACCAATGATTTGTGAGACGAGGGATTCGGTTCATTTCTATAACCTTCGATAAAATGGTAGCCGTTCGGAAGTGAGGCTTGGTTCGGCCGGAATGCCGACCCTCACCTCTTTCGAACGCAATCGAGGCTTGGTTTAGTCGTAACGCTATTTAAACGTGATGGATCAGCATATCACCTGTGCCCCAGGAGGATGTAAGTTTTTACGAAACATGTCGGGCTGTTTGTGCTGATACCACCACGCTTAGAATATTCCCTAGCACGGGTGTATATTTGTTCTTATTTTTAACCGTTTTTTTTATGCATTTTTTTATTTTTACTTGTTAGAATCGGACCGATTCGGTCATACCTTTGGTCTACTGTATATTAAAAAGTTTTCTAGAATCGGACCTATTCGGTCATATTTCTGGTCTGCTGTATGTTAGAAAAAATTCTTTTAATAAAATTGCCGACTGCCTAACGGTACGTTCACGATCGGAGTCCTTCTTTGTTTTCCCCTTCCCTTTACTCGTGGCCGAGAGGCCCAAGTATCTTGTGTTTTACTACAGGTTTGCGTATTGAAAAACCTTGACATCGGACGATTCGCTGGGGAGCTATAAACAAACTCCAGACATACAGAGAGATTGGATAGCCACTATCTACGGTGTTCGAGAAGGGAAGGAGGATGTACGGAATTGTAATCTAGGCTGGTTACTTCCGAATGATCCGCATCTATCCATGCGTCTAGTAGCACACCGGAAGGGATTACACGCAAAAGAACCCTGCAGAGGGCTGTCTGCTCGCGCTAACGACTCCATTGACTGGGAGTCCACCCATTGTGGTAAGAGTCAAACTTTTTTCAGCTCTGGATTTGTAAGAAGATTACACTGAATTCGGAAAAAGGATCGATTTCCCTATTCATTGGTTTTTCTTGGAAACAGAGAGCCCCTTATTACAAAAGACTCCTTCTTTCTTGATTGAAGTTTACACAGGATGTTTTTTGATTTGTAATCTCATCGATTTGTATTAGACTTCTCACTTTAATCTTTCATGTCATTTTAGCGCAACTTTATATATACACAATTTTTTCTGAGTTTTTCCATATCTTGATATTAGATAGTTTTTAGTTGCAGCTTTTAGGTTTACCCCAAGCGCGATATTTTTGTTTTTTTGTTTTTTATACTATTTGTGATGGAATGAGCCATTATCTTTGCTGTCATATTTTGAACCAGCTCCCTGACCTAGTCTATAGCCACTTCAGCCACAAACTCTACAGCAGTCTTGAAAACTGCAAAAGAGAAGAACTGAAACTTCCCAGACTTTCATCTGAACATTCATCCACCAGCTCTGCTACCCACAGTCTAAGGCTGGATTCTCACCCATGCACTCCCTTCGCTCACTGCATTCCGCAGACCCGCACCAAAGAACACATCCCATAGGAGACCATGGTAAATGAACGGTAGCGCCAAAAAAAGCACAGGTGTGAAGTGCTGCTGCCACAGAAGTGAGCACTACCGCCGGCCTGCAGGCTGCTCCGGGCCAACCTATACAACCTTTTTAGGTCTGCATTTATTCTGCGATCCATAGGATCCCTAAAAGGAGACTGAATCCTCCAGCTGAAGCGGAATGTGGCAGGCGAATCTAGGTAATGAAGCATCCACCTTAGGCGTAGTGTCCCAAGGGGTACAGCATAGATACTCTATTATGCACATTAAGCTTCTTCTCAGGCCCCGCCCACTCATCTTCAAATACTTTAATTTCAGAAATGAATGGGAAGATAAAGATTTCTTTAAATACGGGTAGTATCTCTGCTGTTTCTTTGGAGGCGACAATTCTTCCTGCCACTTCATCACATCCTTAACAGCCTCCACCAAGGGGAGAACCAGTGCAAAAATCAAACGTATGCGATTCCGAGAGCATCTCGTCTCAGATAGATCTGAATCGCTATCGACGTCAGAGTTAGAATGCACTGAAAACACATGATGTGAATCTGCAAATGCTGAAGATACAGCAGGATTCCTTGAAACACTGTTTAACCCTTCCTTGACTGCATGCTTAATGTAGGATTTAACCTGGCGTGCATTTGCAGCATTGTCCTGAGCTGCCTCCTTGAAGCAAGGTGCACGCCCGCTTTCCTCTGATGACCTCAGTCGAGCAGGCCCAACAGGTTCCTTCTTCTGCCTGGGCTGGCGATGAAGACCTATCCGAAGAAGAGGATCTTCTCCTCTGTGCCGGGATTTGCTTTTTCTATAGGCTTTCTGATGTCTTGGCCTCTCTTGGCTCGGGTCCGAGCGTCTAAAGTGACGTAAGGGCGAGGGAGATCTGGAAAGCTGTGACAACTGGCGTTTATCCAGCTGTATGCGACTTTGCAATTTGTCACGTCTAGTCCCCTTTTTACTCCTTTGAGGCTGGAATGCTGATTAGGAACCTCTTTGCGGGCATTTAGCTCACACTGGGCCCTTCTCTCTGTAAAACAGAGGATGTGCTCTCTTTTAAAAAAAAAAATAATAAAAAAAATAAAAATAAACTTCTCCATCTGAATCTTCAGTGCTAAGACAGCTAGGCAGGCAGGCAAAACTCCCCAGTAATGATGGACAAACTTCCGACGGGACGTTTCGCGGACACAAAACGCGAACGTGGCTAAACGTTCGCGAACCGCAAAGTTTGCGGCGAGCCCCATTGACTTTAATGGCAGGCGAACCTTAAAAACCTACAGGTCATATTTTCAGCCACAAAATACTTACTAGCTGTGCACACATAGTCCCACAACATGGACACTGACATAACAAAAGTATTAAGTGAATCTGGGATCGACAACAAGCATTCTTTTATCTGTGAAATTTTGACAATTCAGGAGTGCATGAAGGCCATGAAGGAGAGGCAAGGTCAGGCCAGGCTATGAAGGGGATGCAGGAGATGATCAGTGCCACAGTCAGGGCAGCACAGTCCTGTGCCAGTGTCCCAGCCTGTGCTTGAGCCACTCCCTCTGCCCGGCCCTTACCCCCACCTATGCAGGGCTCCACTGCGGTGGTCTGGAGGTGCCAGTACAGTGCTGATCCTCAGCCATGGTGCTGGCACTGCCTGCTGATTGGCTTCTCCACTGCCATCTCCCTCACTGTCTGCAACCAGCCCCTCGATAGATCGAGAGCGCCGACACCAGCCCATCGATAGATAGAGAGCGCCGACACCAGCCCCTCGATAGATAGAGGGCGCCGACACCAGCCCCTCGAGAGCTAGAGGGCGCCGACACCAGCCCCTCGAGAGCTAGAGGGCGCCGACACCAGCCCCTCGAGAGCTAGAGGGCGCCGACACCAGCCCCTCGAGAGCTAGCGGGCGCCGACACCAGCCCCTCGAGAGCTAGAGGGCGCCGACACCAGCCCCTCGAGAGCTAGAGGGCGCCGACACCAGCCCCTCGAGAGCTAGCGGGCGCCGACACCAGCCCCTCGAGAGCTAGCGGGCGCCGACACCAGCCCCTCGAGAGCTAGAGGGCGCCGACACCAGCAGCGAGCTAGAGGGCGCCGACACCAGCAGCGAGCTAGAGGGCGCCGACACCAGCAGCGAGCTACAGGGCGCCGACACCAGCAGCGAGCTACAGGGCGCCGACACCAGCAGCGAGCTACAGGGCGCCGACACCAGCAGCGAGCTACAGGGCGCCGACACCAGCAGCGAGCTACAGGGCGCCGACACCAGCAGCGAGCTACAGGGCGCCGACACCAGCAGCGAGCTACAGGGCGCCGACACCAGCAGCGAGCTACAGGGCGCCGACACCAGCAGCGAGCTACAGGGCGCCGACACCAGCAGCGAGCTACAGGGCGCCGACACCAGCAGCGAGCTACAGGGCGCCGACACCAGCAGCGAGCTACAGGGCGCCGACACCAGCAGCGAGCTACAGGGCACCGACACCAGCAGCGAGCTACAGGGCACCGACACCAGCAGCGAGCTACAGGGCACCGACACCAGCAGCGAGCTACAGGGCACCGACACCAGCAGCGAGCTACAGGGCACCGACACCAGCAGCGAGCTACAGAGCACCGACACCAGCAGCGAGCTACAGAGCACCGACACCAGCAGCGAGCTAGAGAGCACCGACACCAGCACCGTGATAGAGAGCACCGACACCAGCACCGTGATAGAGAGCACCGACACCAGCACCAGCACCGAGATAGAGAGCACTGAGACCACACCAGCAACGAGATAGAGAGCACTGAGACCACACCAGCAACGAGATAGAGAGAGAGCACTGACACCAGCACCCAGATAGAGAGCACTGACAGCAGCACTGATACCAGCAACTCTCTGCAGGACCCAAAAATATGACACCGCTCAACCTCTTCAAACAGGAGAGTACGGGCATATAGTATGGTGTGCTTGATTTGTACAAGGAAGTGAGCCAAAAGGTAGAAAAAAGGTTCGTGTGCTCGATTAAATAAATCGTTTATAGAGTTATGCATATACTGGTCACATGTGTTCAATTCCTCCGAGATCCATGCCCCATTTATTTTTATAAATGTGAGGTAGTCAACACTGTCGTGAGCTAGGCGAGTGCGCTTATCGGTCACGATACCCCCAGCTGCGCTGAACGTCTTTTCGGACAGGACACTGGACGAGGGGCAAGCCAACAGTTCCATTGAAAATTGGGCAAGCTCTGGCCAGAGGTCAAGCCTGCCCACCCAGTAGTCCAGGAGTTCATCAGTTCACTCAGCATCCACATCGGCTGTTAACCCGATGTAGTCGGACATCTGTCGGTCTAGGCCAGTGATGGCGAACGCGCGGCACGCCGAGCCGTCTCTGAGGGCACGCAGTGACAATTATGATAACACCTTTAAATTGTCCGCTCCCGCAAACTAATGTCCCACAGTCCTCTGGGATAGCTGTGATGCGTCCGAGTGGGCATGGCGCATGCTCCGAGCGCTGAAGCCACGCCCCCATTCTAAAACATCTGACGCGCCTGTTGACGTGCCTGGTGCCTGCGTGGGAAATCGCCTGACGCACGGAGGACACCAGCGGAGCCTCACCCTACCCCACACTGACTTCAACAACAAAAAAGTGAGTTTTATAACCAATTGCCGACCGGGCCATAGCCAAAAGATGGCTACAGCACGGTCGGCTTATTCTGGGAGGGCGTCCATGGAAGCCCTCCCAGAATCTTGCTCCCGCGTGCCCTACAGTGTGAGGGGGGAGGGGAAGAGGGAGAGAGATGCAATTCTATGCCCATACTATTCAATATTCTTTCAATACTCTGCAATACTCTGCAGTACCCTGTCCGTACTCTGCAATACTCTGCAGTACCCTGTCCGTACTATGCAATACTCTGCAGTACCCTGTCTGTACTATGCAATACTCTGCAGTACCCTGCCCATACTATGCAATACTCTGCAGTACCCTGTCTGTACTATGCAATACTCTGCAGTACCCTGCCCATACTCTGCAGTACCCTGGCCATACTCTGCAATACTCTACAGTACCCTGGCCATACTCTGCAATACTCTGCAGTACCCTGGCCATACTCTGCAATACTCTGCAGTACCCTGGCCATACTCTGCAATACTCTGCAGTACCCTGGCCATACTCTGCAATACTCTGCAGTACCCTGGCCATACTCTGCAATACTCTGCAGTACCCTGGCCATACTCTGCAATACTCTGCAGTACCCTGGCCATACTCTGCAATACTCTGCAGTACCCTGGCCATACTCTGCAATACTCTGCAGTACCCTGGCCATACTCTGCAATACTCTGCAGTACCCTGGCCATACTCTGCAATACTCTGCAGTACCCTGGCCATACTCTGCAATACTCTGCAGTACCCTGGCCATACTCTGCAATACTCTGCAGTACCCTGGCCATACTCTGCAATACTCTGCAGTACCCTGGCCATACTCTGCAATACTCTGCAGTACCCTGGCCATACTCTGCAATACTCTGCAGTACCCTGGCCATACTCTGCAATACTCTGCAGTACCCTGGCCATACTCTGCAGTACCCTGGCCATACTCTGCAATACTCTGCAGTACCCTGGCCATACTCTGCAATACTCTGCAGTACCCTGGCCATACTCTGCAATACTCTGCAGTACCCTGGCCATACTCTGCAATACTCTGCAGTACCCTGGCCATACTCTGCAATACTCTGCAGTACCCTGGCCATACTCTGCAATACTCTGCAGTACCCTGGCCATACTCTGCAATACTCTGCAGTACCCTGGCCATACTCTGCAATACTCTGCAGTACCCTGGCCATACTCTGCAATACTCTGCAGTACCCTGGCCATACTCTGCAATACTCTGCAGTACCCTGGCCATACTCTGCAATACTCTGCAGTACCCTGGCCATACTCTGCAATACTCTGCAGTACCCTGGCCATACTCTGCAACTCTGCTACTCTACAATTTTTTTTTTCATTCCAGCCCTTTGTATCTACAGCAGCTTTCAGACCCAGCAGAGCAGAGAGGTGTCAGCGGTTTCATAGGACATGCGTATCTGTCTACAAAACTGCGAGTTGCTCTTCTACAATTCTGTGTTTTATTATGTACCTTTTTTGTGAAATGGTGCAATAATATTTTTGGTATAGGTAGGTAGGGATAGATTTGTATTAGGTGCTTCATCCGTCTTTATTTTATAAATTTTGTGTTTTTTGTAGACTTGAACGCCCAAAAATGAGTACATCAAAGAAAGCAAAATTAAAAACAGATAGTGGAAGATCATTCCAAGAGGCCTGGACACAGTCATTTGGAGTGATTGAACGCAATGGGAAAGCGTTATGTGTTCTGTGTAGTGAAAGTGTTGTATCTTGCACATCAAGTGTCAGACGTCATTTTGATACCAACCATAAAAGTGTTGCGGAACTTGGTGAAGCTGAACGAAAAGTGTTTCTTGATGGGAAATTAAGGAAATACCAATGCCAGTATCATAGTTTTTGCAACTATCTTTCTAAAACAAATTATCTGGCAACTGCCAGCTTTGAAATTTCGACTGTGCATAGCAAAACATGGGAAGCCCCTCTCTGATGGCGATTTTATCAAAACGGCCATGTTGGCTGTGAGCAATTCCCTTTTTCATGATTTCCCAAACAAGGACAAAATTAAACAAAGAATCTCTGAAATGCCACTTAGCAGAAATACTGTTAAAGATAGAGTCCTGCGTATGGCAACTGATGTTAGTCAGCAGCTCACCACTGACTTACAAAAGGCAGCCTGTTACTCCATGTGCTTGGATGAAAGCACAGATATAAATAATCATGCAAGGCTAGCAGTAATTTTGCGTTATGCTGTTGGTGACACCATGAGAGAAGAGCTCATTAAAATGGTGTCTTTGCCTGGAAGAACACAAGGGATAAATATCTACAATGCTGTAATGGAGGCTTTTTTGTCACAAGACATAAGGCCAGAAAAAGTGGTTTCAGTTACTAGTGACGGGGCACCTTCCATGGTGGGGGTAACATCTGGGTTCATACAGTTTTTTGTTAAAGAAGCAAAGCATCCAGTCATTCAGTTTCATTGTATTATACATCAAGAAGCTCTTTGTGCCAAGGAAAGCAGCAAAAAATTTGACGATATTCTCAAGGATGTCACAAAAATGGTGAATTACATCATGGCTCGTGCTCTTAATTGTCGACAGTTTCAAGTATAGGCCAGGAATCATAGTGAAACGTAGGTGGAGGGCCTGCATGATGGGGTTTGGACAGAAAAGGCTAGCAAGAAAAGGGTTAATCAAGATAGTAAGAGTAGGGGGAGGTCAGAAAGGTGGTGTGGTCTTAAGTAAAAGGTCCTTGGTGGAGGATAGGGTGGGACAGGGTGGTCCCTAGGGGGTTGCTATGTGGGGTGTGGGGAGCCTGAGAGCAGTTGCAGTCAGGACAGCCATCCAGGGACATTCTCTATTTCTCAACCAGCAGTTAGTTTTTGGTATGGAGGATTTGGAGGCCATGCTGTCGACTTTTAGAGAGGCTGCGGTCGCCAACGGGCCGCAAGGCTGCGTGCCCAATTACAGGGTATGTTGCCGGGGTCAGGACAGGTGGCTAACACGTGCTAGGAGGTCACAGCCTCCTGAGCGTCTGAGCCCACAATTGACCCCAAGGGGTCGTCGCCACGCTGGGAGCCCTGTAAAGGACCCTTCAGCCTCCGCGCCTAAGAGGACGCCCTCGCAGGCCGGGGGGGCTGGGAGGAATCCCCATCTGAGGCATGCCCCTGGGGGGCGCTGTGGGTCTTTGGCCCGCTCGTGCCCCCCCTCTTCTGCATTCCCGGACCAGCCGGCCTCTGCTGAGGCCTTGCCCATCAGCAGCGGTGCCCAGCGGAGGAGGAGGTGGTCACCCAGCGCCGGCCTGTTACCTGGGGCGGCCGGGGCTGGCCAGCGGAGAAGCGGAGGGAACCAAGGCCGACGATCGTGCTGTGGCCCGGGACGTGCCTACAGCTTCTAGCAGAGCGGAGCGGATGCAGAGAGCGCAGCGGGCGAGGAGAGGAAGCGCCGTGGACGGAGTGACGGCGGGGAGTGACGTCATCAGCCGAAGACGTTCGCCGCGCATGCGCTGTGCCCGGGGCGCTCCAGCTGACCCGGAGAGACGTTCGGAAAGGGAGCTTTCGTCGGACGAGGATATCCAGCCCAGCGGTGCAGAACGTCGGCCTGGCTCGGGATCTGCGACTGCGGAGGAGGGGCAGCCTGGTGAGTGTGCACTGTCATATCTGTCTTTGTCTAATGTGATGCCTGTTATGTCTGTGTTGGGGAGGGAGGAGCAGGCTGTACAGGGAGGCTCTCCTGGCTGTGTGTCACCCGAGGGGTCACCTGGACACGGGGGGTCCGAGGTAGCTTTCCGGGGGGTTCCACAGCAGGCGCTGCCGGGGACGGCTGCTGCTGGGGAGGGTGTGACGGGGTTTTTGCGCGCTTTTTTGGCGGGTTTCAGCGAGGCGTTGGCCCGCTGTGAGGCGCCTGGGGGTACCGCGAGCGGGGTTTGCCCTGTGGGGGCCTGGGGGGTGGTGCCCACGGTTGCTCCAAGTGGTCAAGGGGCTGCAGTCGTCGGCGCCCAGTCTGCTGCGGGCCTTGGGGAGGGGGAGAGATTGTGCCCGCTTTCCCCGGGAGGGATAGTACAGCAGGTAGTTGGTGGTGGGGCGCATGGGGACTCGGGTCAGGCTGCGGAACAGGGTCAGGAGCCAGTGGCGCGAGGGTCCTGCGAGGCTGAGGGTTTACGTTTGGCGGATGCGGCCAGGTGCGAAGTATATGTGTGCTTCGAGGGCCCGCTGGGTGCTCACCTGAAGCAGGACGTGAAGGAACGAATTTGGCGGGGTGAGTATGTTGAGATTTTCTCCCTCTTGCCTCTGGAAAAGTTTAACCTGGATAAAGGTTAGACCTGATGAGAGCAAAAGGGAGGAAGAAGAAAAGCGGCGGTTCCGGCTGATTCCCCGAACGTTTGGGAATTGGTTACAGGCGTTTAATATTTTGGCAAGTGTGATTGGCGAAAAGGCGCCAGAGCAATGCTCGGCCCTTTTCTGCTATGCCGATGCGATCGGGGAGGCGCAGCGTGTGTATGGGGGGTTGTCGTGGTTGCGCTATGACGAGCAATTCCGGCAACGGAAGGCTGTGAGGCCTTCTATTCGGTGGGACCACAAGGATATTAGCTTGTGGATGCGTTTGATGACGCAGGCGAGACCGTCCGGTCCCCCCTTTTCAGGGGGGGCTGGTGGCGCTGCAGGAACCTCGTCGTCATCGGCCGGAAAGCGGAAAGGTTACTGCTGGCAGTTTAACGACGGGACTTGCAAATTTGGAGGTACCTGCCGATTCCGGCATGTATGCTCCGGCTGCGGGGGTTCGCACCCATTCTCCAAGTGTTTTAGCAAAACAAAAAGGAAAATCCGGTGAGACTGGAAAGAGGGAGGACGCCAGTGAAAGTGGAAAGATTGGCCCCCTTCCTAAGTAGATATCCGGATAGGGTGGCGGCGGATTTGTTGTGGCGCGGGTTTTCTTTTGGTTTTGTCATCCCGAGCGAGTTAGCGACGGTCCCGCCTGTTCCTAGGAATTTGATGTCTGCGCGGCAACACCCAGAGGTGGTGTCGGCGAAGCTGGCTAAAGAAGTGGCCTTGGGTAGGATGGCTGGTCCGTTTGGGGAGCCCCCCCTGGTGGACCTGGTCGTTTCGCCACTGGGGGTGGTTCCGAAGAAGGAACCTAATTCCTTCCGGTTGATTCACCATCTTTCCCATCCAAAAGGCTCATCGGTCAATGATGGCATTGACCGGGAGTCTTGTGCGGTTTCATACGCCTCTTTTGACAAAGCGGTGGCGTGGGTCCGCAGGTTTGGTAAAGGGGCGCTTTTGGCGAAAACTGACGTTGAGTCGGCTTTCCGCCTTCTTCCGGTGCATCCCAGCAGCTGGAGGCTGCTGGGATGCAAGTGGAAGGGCCAGTATTTTGTGGATTTGTGTTTGCCAATGGGCTGTTCCGTTTCGTGCTCTTTCTTTGAGTCTTTTAGCTCATTTCTGGAATGGGTGGTGAAGGACGTGTCCGGGTTGCACTCCATAATCCATTATCTTGATGATTTTTTGGTGATCGGCCCTGCGGGTAGCAAGGTTTGTCAGACACTCTTGGCTTCTTTGCAGTACATCTTTCGTTCGTTTGGTGTGCCGCTCGCGCTCGACAAAACGGAAGGCCCGGTTACGACGATCAAATTCCTGGGAATTGTTATTGACACGCTCCGGATGGAGTGCAGGTTGCCCCTGGATAAGGTGGAGGAGTTGCGGGCCTCTGTGGCGCTGGCTCTGAAGGGCCCCAAGATTCAATTGCGTGCCCTTCAGTCTCTGTTGGGAAAATTGAACTTTGCATGCCGAATTATGCCCATGGGCAGGGTTTTTTGTAGGCGTCTGGCAGTGGCCACGTCCGGGATTCAGGCGCCACATCACGTCGTGCGGCTGTCCAAGGAGCTCAAGGCCGACCTTCGGGTGTGGTTGTTGTTCCTGGAACAGTTTAATGGGCCGTCGGTATGGATGGACAAATGGGTCTCGGCTTGGGACTTGGAGCTGTACACAGACGCTGCGGGGGCAGTGGGTTACGGGGCCATTTTGGGTAAGCACTGGAGTGCTGCTAGTTGGCCTGATTCATGGAGGGTGGCAGGTTTGTTGGGTAATCTCGTGCTTTTGGAACTGTTCCTGATTGTATTGGCAGTGGAGATTTGGCAAAATGAATTCAGGAACAAGCGGGTGCGTTTTCATTGCGACAATTTGGGGGTGGTGCAGGCGGTCAACAAAGTGTCGGCCTCGTCACCTCCGGTAGTCAGGCTGCTTAGGCAATTGGTGTTCCAGTGTTTGTGTTTTAATTGTTTTGTCAGTGCTGTGCATGTGCCAGGTGTCCGTAATACTGTGGCTGATGCGTTGTCTCGTCAACAGTGGGACAGATTTCGCGTGTTGTCACCGGCAGCGGAGCGGCACGGAATTCCTTGCCCGGCATTCTTTGGTGCGTTTCGCTTGGGGGAATTGGTTAGTGCATCCAAGAAAGGGGGTGGGGGTATGGCTTTGGATGATGTGCGTATCAGGGGGGAGGTGTTGTCCATGCGTATCCCCTTTTCCAAGACTGATCTGGACGGAAAAGGTAAGTGGGTGGTCTTGGCGTCGGTCCCGGGGTCGCATTTATGCCCGGTTCAGGTTTTGCGCCATTGGTTGGGCGTTAGAGGGTCGGGGCCCGGGCCGTTGTTGGTTCACCAGGATGGGTCGGCCTTGTCTCGTTTCCAATTCGGGGCGGTGTTTCACAAGTGCTTACGAGCGGCCGGTATGGATGTGCAGAACTACTCTTCACATTCCTTCCGGATTGGCGCGGCCACGGAGGCGTTCCGCTGAGGGACGGAGGAGGAGCTGGTTAAACGCTTAGGGCGTTGGGAGTCGCATCGTTTTAGGTCGTACGTACGGCCACAGTTGCTGTGATCTTGGTGATCAGTGTTGGCTCTGGTGTTTTTATACAGAGGCGCTGGTGGTTGTTCTTGTTTCTATGTGTGTCTTAGCGTCTTGTGTTAGTGATGTTGTGGTATGTTCGTGTCAGGGCCTTTCGGGGTTCTGGAATGTCAATTTTCTTTTGCAGGTACGGAATGTTTGGTATGGATCCTGGGCCACTCATTTGTGTTCTGGGGATCCAAGAGGGCGGATGTTAGGCCGGAAGGGCGCCAGTTGGGTTTCCCGAGGGACCAGGTGAAGGTTCGCTGGATCGGAGTTCCTGGGATGTTATGGTCACGGGTGCTCCCTGAGGTTCACCGTTATGCATGGCTGGATAGGCCCCCTGATGTCCTGGTTCTGCATGTGGGGGGTAATGACCTTGGGCTGCGGGCATCCTGGGAATTGTGTAGGGATATTAAATATGATTTCCTGCGGTTGCGGACCATGTTCCCTGACACAGTAGTGGTGTGGTCCGACATGGTGGCTAGAGCGACTTGGCGGCTGGCGGTGTCAGTGGAAGGTGTGAATAGGGCCCACATAAAGGTCAATAAAAGCAGTTGCCAAGTTCTTTTTACGTAATGGGCGTCTGGCCGTTCGACACCGGGACTTGGAGAAGGAGCCTTGGCTGTTCCTACGGGGTGACGGGGTACATCTGAATGCAGTAGGGATTGATATGTGGTTTTTGAGTTTGCAGGAAGGCATTCAAAGGGCCATAGCAGTGTGGTGGGCCGGCCGGGCGTAAGGTGTCACGCCTGCCGGCTTTGGCGGTGGTCGGAGGGTTTTTGAAGGCGGGGATGGTAAAAGGTATTCGGAGGAAGATGGGCTGGGCCCATCACTGAAACAAGTGGATCTGCCCTAAGGAGGGCAGAAGTGAGAGGTGGCTGTACCGGCTGGGTGAATTTTGCCAATTATTGTCTCTGTGCTGGCGTAAGTCACGGCTAGGGGCTGGGTAAGAGGCAAAAGGGTGTGCCAGATACAGAAAAAATTAATGGCATTGGTGCCTTCAAAAACCCTCGGCAATATATATATATATATATATATATATATATATATATATATATATATAGTTTCTGGTAATTTTGAGTTTAATGTTTTAAAGTGTTTATGTTATGTTTGGTTAATAAAAGGCTGCTATGGCCATTTAAACCCCAATACAGGTGTCTGGTATCGTTTATTTCAGGGGTTATGGGTAATGGGGTTTGGTTAGGCCTAAAATTGGACAATACCCCATACAAGCACTTCTTGATGAGGTACAGGCACAGTATAATACTTTACTTATGTACAATAATGTACGGTGGCTAGGCAGAGGACAGGTCTTGGAGAGATTTGTAGCCTGCTTGGATGAAATTAGGCCGTTTATGAATGAAAAGGGGCAGGAATATCCACAGCTCACTGATATGACCTGGCTTACCAACCTCATGTTTTTTACTGATTTTACAATACACTTCAACGTACTGAACAAAAAAAATGCAAGGTTTAGGGAAAATAGCAGAAAGGATGTTTTCTGATATCAGAACATTTGAGAGAAAACTGCAGGTTTTTGAAAGAGACCTTGAAAGTGGGCAGCTGAAATATTTTCAAAATCTAAAAATGCATTTGGAAAATTCTAAAACATTTACAGACAATCCAAACCATCATGAAATCTACAAGGAATTTTCTAGCATTATAGCAGTTGCAAAGGAGAATTTTAGTAAAAGATTTTTACAGTTCCGTAAGATGGAGACAACCCTAAGTTTTCTTACATCTCCAGATAAAGCCAAATGTGAAGAACTTGATCTTACCTGCTTACACTGGTTAGATTTAGAAAATCTTGAAATGGAGCTACTGGAATTTCAAGAAAGCTCTATCTGGAAAAATAAATTCTATGACCTACGTGCAACACTTGAGAAGATGGAGTGTGAAGGGATAACAGAGGACAGCACAGTTGCTAGTTCGGAAAATGAAATCCTTAAAGTGTGGAATTCTCTGCCAAATAATTTTAAGTCCATGAAAACACTTGGGGTTGCTTTTCTTTATTTGTTTGGGTCATCCTATGCTTGTGAGCAGCTATTTTCAGCATTGAATTATATCAAATGTGATGCCAGAAATAGACTAACAGATGAACTGAGTGCTGTATGTGTTGCTCTCAAACTAACGGAGTATGAGCCAAGGTTTGACAAGTTATCAGCATGCATACAACAGCAAAAATCACATTAATTGTGCCCAGACAAGGCGTCTTTAAAAAAAAAAAGACATGCAGGTGTACAGTTTTTTTTGTTGTGTTTTTTCAATAAAAACTAAATGTTTAATGGAAAGCTCTGTTATTGTGTTTTTCTTTTTAAACAAAAGCTGTTAGGGCCGGTTCACACAGCGAGGCGATGCGAGGCGACACGGCTCGCCTCGCTCCCGCAAGTCGCCCCCGTTCTGTACAATGGAACCGTTCTGAGAGGAGCGACTCGAGTCGCTCCGACTCAGAAAAAAGGTTCCTGTACTACTTCGGGGGCGACTTGCATTGACTTCTATACAGAAGTCCTCTGCAAGTTGCCGCTGAGGTCCCCTGCAGGTCGCGGCGAGGCAAGTCGGAGACGCCTCGCCGCGCCTCGCTGTGTGAACCGGCCCTTAGAGTCCATTCACACAGGGGCAACACGACTTGTAGGCGACTTGAGTCAAGCAACTTGGACACGACTTGAGTTAAGATCACAGCGCGACTTGGGACGACTTCAAAACGACTTGTGATGACTTCAAGCGCGACTTGGGGCGACTTACAAGTCGCCTCCAGCAAAGGATAGTGTACAAGTGGCCAATAAGAGCTTATCTGCTCTTGTGACATAATTCTTGTTCCTGTTCCCTGTTTCCTGGTGCTGTGTCCAAAATGCTCTCGTTGCGTTATTTAATGTCAGCTGTCATAACTGCTGGGTTGGCAGTGTTGATGGAAGAAGAAGAAAGGAAGCGAAGGATGAGGATGAGAAGAAGACATCGCTACTGAATCCATCCAATCATTGTCAATAGACCTAACAGAGGGCAGTTCTGGGCTATGTATGAGAACTTGCGTGGTTTTGAGGACAAGTTTTTAAACTATATACGGATGTCCATCGCAAGGCAAGTACATATGCTGCATGTCATTGTCCACTTGCCACGTCACCTGCCACAAATTGTGCATTGTCCACGTGCCACGTGAGCCACATGACGTGCCACGTGAGCCACATGACGTGCCACGTGACCCGCCACGAATGCCACATGTGACACGTGACGTGCCACGTGACCCGCCACGTGTGCCACGTGACCCGCCACGAGTGCCACGTGACCCGCCACGAGTGCCACGTGACCCGCCACGAGTGCCACGTGACCCGCCACGAGTGCCATGTGACCCGCCACATGTGACCCGTGGTGTGCCACGTGACCCACCCCATGAACCCCATTGATGTGCCATGTGAGTCATGTAATGTGCCGTGTGAGCCATGTGACCGGACACAAAGTTGTGAGATTCCAAGCACCAAGTGACCCCAAAATATGGACAATATGGCAAGTACGTTTATGTAGCAGAGAATGACATTTTGCGACACTACTTTGGGGCCATGTATCCCGGGCCAAGTATAGCTCGAAACCTCAACTTTCTGCAAACACAGTAGATCTAGCACTAAAAAATTACCAAATTTGGGATCTATAACTACAAGGGACCCCGAGATATGTGTATCCAAATGTCAAGCACTTTTCGGCATTAAAGTTGAGTATTGTCCACTTGCCATGTCACCTTCCCCCAGCAGAAACCCTGGTGTGTGTGAGGCCACATATTTGCATATGGTTGGCTAAGCGGCAATGTGTGTGTGTGTGTGTGTGTGTGTGTGTGTAGCTACCAATTGGTTTAGATTTGTGATTTAGAATATTGTAAATGACAATTTTTTGGGGTTTTGTATTGCAGTTTTGACGAATTGCTTGGTCTGGTTGACATCCATCTTCAGCGACAGAATACATCATACAGGAGGAGTATCTCAAGCACTGAAAGACTTATTATTACACTAAAGGTAAAGTATTTTATATGCACATTAGTAGCATACCCAAATTTTTTGGGAATATTAATAACACTATCTTTCCAAATATATTTTTAGATTTAGAAAAGAGTAGGTTCTAAACATTTTAATCACCAAAAAAAACTTTAATTAACAGGAACAACAAGTCAAACTTAAACAATTAGAAAAACAATAGAACAAAGTTTAAACAAAAGAATCAAATTATAGCTGATGGTATGTCAAATTGGAGCTGGTGGAAGGCATTGGGGATGGTGTGGATGGCATCATGAATGAATTGTTTGGTGCATCATGGGTAGAAATAATCGGGGATGGTGATGGATAGGGGATCGGGGCATTAGAAGAATTCAGAGCATTCCCATACTCATCCGTGTATGGACGGAAGCGAGGGGGGTAGTAGGGGTGGGTACGGGGTGGTGGAGGGTTGGGAATATTATAAAAAGGGCCTGATGGGCATGGTGGGTTTTCAAACATAACTCTCTGACTGCTGGAATTTGGACTGGTCATGTTCGCCTCTAAGATGTCCATTATATCTTTCTTGACAAGATGTTTACGGTCATCTGGCACTCTTTTCAACATTGAGGCCACCATCACTCCGAATGCACTCTCCTCATTTTCCAGGGTTTCCAACTTCCTATCCAATCTTTCCATAAGGCTTGCAAAACGCTCCATTGTTTGGGCTCCCCTTCCCCCAACAGGCCGGCTTGATCTTGGCAATGGTGGCCTTTGGTTTGGTGGTTGCTCCACCTGGGGCTGCTCCACATCGGGCAGGTCGAGTTAGGACACCTGCATGTCTTGCAGCTCAACCTGTGGAGAAGGTGCTACTTGTAGCTCATGCTGGGGAGAAGGCTCTAAAAAAAATTTCTTCCTCAGCTGCCTCAAGTGGCTGATGTGCTGGCAAATCCAGAGTTGCTCCTGCAGATGCTGCCTCACGACATGACTGAGATGCTGCCTCACGACGTGACTGAGATGCTGCCTCACGACGTGACTGAGATGCTGCCTCACGACGTGACTGAGATGCTGCCTCACGACGTGACTGAGATGCTGCCTCACGACGTGACTGTTGTCCATCACCCCAACTTGACTGTGTTCTGCATAAAACATATAATACAAATTTTAGCACAATTTATATATAGAACGTTATAGTATATCACTTGTGAAATATGAAAGATGTTAGCTTACTCTCTCGGTTCCATAAAAAGGCAACAGGGACTGCAGCTCCTCGGCGTGTACATAAGGCACAAAACGCCTACTTCCTGAGCCACTTCTGCCCTCGTGCAGTCTACGTAGGTGGCGCTTGAAGCAGTCCCTGAGACCCTTCCATCGTGTTTGTAAAACGGATACTGCAAAATATAAACAGAAACATAATCATTTATGTATTTTTTATTTTAGATACCTGGCAACTGGTCACTCTATAGTAAGCCTTCATTTCGAGTTCATGGTGGGCAAGTCAACAATAAGCTATATTATCCGTGAAACCAGCAAAATTTTATGGGACGTTCTGAACAACATCGTTATGAAGAGACCTACACAGGAGAATTGACGGGACATTGCTAATCTATATTGGAGTCGGTGCAATTTCCCCAATTGTATTGGAGCTATTGATGGGAAGCACGTGCGTGTCATTAAGCCTATTGGAAGTGGAAGTATGTACTTTAATTATAAAAAATATTGCTCCTTTGTACTCTTTGCCGTGGCAGATTCAAATTACTGTTTCACCTACATAGATGTAGGATCCTATGGAAGTACCTGCGATGCTCGTATTTTTGCTTATTCCTCCTTCGGTCAAAGGCTACGAGAGGATCAACTCGATCTTCCTGCAAACTGTCCACTTCCAGGCACAACTGAACCCCCACTACCCTATGTCTTTGTTGCGGATGAGGCTTTTGCCTTGGGAGAACACATTATGAGTAGTGATGGACGAACTTCCGACGGGACGTTTCGCGAACGCGAAATGCGAACGGACCCAAACGTTCGCGAAACCGAACGTTCGCCGCGGGCCCCATTGACTTCAATGGGAGGCGAACTTTGCAAACCTTCATGTCGAATTTGCGGCCACGTGGTAATTATTAGGGGGTAAAACGTAGTCCCACCATCTGGACAATGACATAATACATGTATGAGGTGAATTTGGGATCGATAACTACAAGCATTTTTATTTTATTTGGGAAATTGTTCTAACAATTCAGGACTATGGAGCTAATGAAGGCAATGGAGGAGAGGGAAGGTCAGGGACCAGGGTAGGCAAAGAAGAGGGTGCAGGAGATGATCACCAGCAGCGTGACATACCGGAATGACACATGCACCGTGATAGAGGCATCTGACAGCAGCACCGTAATACAGAGCACTGACAGCAGCACCGTGACATACAGCGCTGACAGCAGCACCGTGACATACAGCGCTGACAGCAGCACCGTGACATACAGCGCTGACAGCAGCACCGTGACATACAGCGCTGACAGCAGCACCGTGACATACAGCGCTGACAGCAGCACCGTGACATACAGCGCTGACAGCAGCACCGTGACATACAGCGCTGACAGCAGCACCGTGACATACAGCGCTGACAGCAGCACCGTGACATACAGCGCTGACAGCAGCACCGTGACATACAGCGCTGACAGCAGCACCGTGACATACAGCGCTGACAGCAGCACCGTGACATACAGCGCTGACAGCAGCACCGTGACATACAGCACTGACAGCAGCACCGTAAGCAGCCCCAGGAGGAAGTCAGCACAGCACAGGGATGGTGTGATCCCCTCATAATAAGAACCCCCAGGAGGAAGTCAGCACAGCACAGGGATAGTGTGATCCCTTCATAATAAGAACCCCCAGGAGGAAGTCAGCACAGCACAGGGATATCATAAGCAGCCCCAGTAGAAATATGACACCGCTCAACCTCTTCAAAGAGGAGGGTAGGGGCATATAGTACGGTGTGCTTTTTTGGGTCAAGGAAGTGAGCCAAATGAATTAAGAAGGTCTGTGTGCTTGATTAAAAAAATAGTTTATAGACATATACATGGTCTACTGGTCACATGTGTTGAATTCCTCCGAGATCCATGCCTCATTCATTTTTAGAAATGTGAGGTAGTTAACACTGTGGTGAGCTAGGCGAGTACGCTTATCGGTCACAATCCCCCCTGCTGCGCTGAACGTCCTTTCGGACAGGACACTGGATGAGGGGCAAGCCAACAGTTCGATTGCAAATTGGGCAAGCTCTGGCCAGAGGTCAAGCCTGCCCACCCAGTAGTCTAGGGGTTCATCACTCCTCAGAGCGTCCACATCGGCCGTTAACCCAATGTAGTCGGACACCTGACGGTCTAGGCGTTCCCTGATGCTGGATCCGGATGACACCTGTCGATGGGTCGGCTGAAAGAATGACCTCATATCCGAAGTCACCAACACATCTTCAAACCGGCCTCTTCTTGCAGGCGCTGTTGGATTGGTACCCGCAAATCCTTCTCTGGGAGTGGGAATTGCTCCTCTGCCAGCGCACGCAAAAGCAGAATGCAGCATTTCTCGAAGCAAGGCCTGGAAGTGCTGCATTCTGACAGCCCTCTGCGACGGCGGTAACATTTCCGCCATTTTGTGTTTGTACCGGGGGTCTAAGTACGTTGCCACCCAGTACTGGTCCTTGACCCTCATGCTTTTTATACGGGGGTCCCTATTAAAACACTGGAGCATGAAGGCCCCCATTTGCACTAAAGTGGAAGCGGTGTGGTGGCCTGGCTCCTGCTCATCATCCAGGATAATGTCGTCCTCTTCATTCTCCTCTCCCCATCCTCGCACAACAGGGATCCCAGAAAGGTTTAAAGCATGCTCTTCTTGCTCCTGCTCATCCGCCCCGGCACCATCCTCCTCTGACTCCTCATCAGACTCCTGTTGTTGACTTGTCTCAGATAGAGTAGCCCCCCCTGGGAATTCATCCAGCATTGCGACTTCCTCATCTTCCCGCTCCTGCTCCTCCACAGCCTGATCAATGACACGACGCAATGCACGCTCCAGAAAGAAGGCATAAGGTACCATGTCACTGATGGCGCCATGGCTGCGACTGACCAGTTTGGTGATCTCCTCAAATGGCCGCAGAAGTCTGCATGTGTCGCGCATGAGCAGCCACTGGCGCGGTGAAAAAAAACCCAGCTCCCCAGAACCGTTTCTTTCGCAGAGTTCATACAGGTAGACGTTAACTGCACGTTTCTGCTGGAGCAGCCTATCAAGCATATAGAAGGTTGAGTTCCATCGCGTCGGGCAATCGCAAATAAGACGTCTGACCGGCAGATGGTGTCGCCGCTGAATGTCAGCAAGGCGAGCCATGGCCGTGTAAGATCTTCTGAAATGGGCCGAGATTTTCCTTGCCTGCCGCAAGATGTCCTGGACCCCAGGGTATTTGACAAGGAATCGCTGCACGACCAAGTTTAAGACGTGTGCCATGCACGGCACGTGCGTGATTTTGCCCTGTTTCAATGCGCTAAGCAGATTGGCACCGTTGTCACACACCACTTTACCAACTGTCAAATTGAGCGGTGTTAGCCACTCATCTGCCTGTGAACGCAAAGCTGAAAGGAGTGCCGGGCCAGTGTGGCTCTTTGCTTCCAGGCACAACAGACGCAGCACGGCATGGCAACGTCTCACCTGGCATGTGGAATAGGTTCTGGGGAGCTTGGGCGGTGCAGTGGAAGAGACGCTAGCAGCGGAAAAGGAGGAGGCAGCTGAGGAGGAGAGGGAGGAGGATGGAGTAGGAGGAGGAGAAGAAGAGTCAGGCCTGCATGCAATCCGTGGCGGTAAAACCAAATCTACACGGGTGCCACGGGTTACATGCTTGACGGCCGTCAGAAGGTTCACCCAGTGGGCAGTAAAACTGATATACCTTCCCTGCCCGTGTTTGCTAGACCACGTGTCTGTGGTCAGATGTATCTTGGCACCGACACTGTGTGCCAGAGATACATTCACTTGCCGCTGAACATGGCCATATAGCTCTGGGATGCCCTTCTCTGAGAAATACTTCCTTCCTGGGACCTTCCATTGTGGTGTTCCAATGGCCACAAATTTGCGAAAGGCCTCCGAGTCCACCAGTTTATATGGCAGTAGTTGGCGGGCTATGAGTTCTGACAAGCCAGCCGCCAACCGTTGGGCAAGAGGGTTATCCGGCGTCATCATTTTTTTACGCTCAAACATTAGGCCCACGGAAGCCTGCCTTTTTGCAGAAAAATGTGAGCTTGGCGTGATGGAAGGTGGAGTGGAGGACAATTGTGAGGAGAGAGGAGAAGGAGAAGTAGAAGACGAGGCTGGACGGTGAGAGCCTGCAGTGTGGCTTTGTGTGTTCCGTTGCTCCCACTGGGCTCGGTGATGGCTGCTCATGTGCCTTCTTAAGGCGGTCGTCCCTAGGTGAGTATTGGGCTTACCGCGACTAACGCGTTGACTGCAAAGATTGCAGATGGCAACGCTATTGTCAGCAGCGGACACGTTAAAAAAAGCCCACACTGCGGAGCCATGTGCCGGTGTCCTGGGAGCGCCAGATGTGACCGTACATGGTCGATGACTCGCTCCTGATACATTTGCAGTCTGCTTTGTCCCTGCTGTGCAATGTAAGTCATTGCTGCTTCTCCTCCCTATCTGCTGGTCCATATCTCCCTCTGAACTCCCCTCCTCTTCCTCTCTTGTGGGCACCCACGTGACATCACTAGACACGTCATCATCAACGTCACCTTCCCCACCGCTATAAGTAGAGATCTCGGAGTAGGCAGCAACACCGGGGACCAACCTCCTCCTTGGGCTGATCTGGGTACTGGCGTCAGACTGCTGAGTAGCGCTTGTTGCTACCTCCTCTTCCTGATCCAATACCAAGAGTGGCTGCGCATCAGAAATGTCCTCTTGATATGGATCGGAAAATAATTCCAGTGACTCAAGCGGAAGGTATGTGGTGGTGGTGGTGGTGGTCGTGTTGTTGGTGGTAGTGTCTTTGGGGGTGCACATAGCAGAGAGTGAAGAAGAGGGTGCAGATCGAGAGGATGAGGAGGGTGCAGAAGAGTAAGGCTGAGCGAGCCACTCAACCAAGTCTGGTGCATCCTTTAAAGTAATTGAACGCACCTTCTGCAACTTCCCACTTTGGCTCAAGCCTGTTGCTCCTGCCCTACCCCTACCACCCCTGCGGAAGGGCCTGCCTCTTCCTCTGCCTGTCATTTTTTAAATGACCCTGTGACAAAACTCTTAGTCCCTATACCGATGAAGGACTGCTGCAGTATAGGGCAGCGGTCAGCAGTGGTGCACGTCAACCCTATCTATTGTGGACCGATAGCGGTCCTTACAGAACAGCAGACTGTACCGCACTCAAGCCTATGTACCGTAGCACCCTATACCAAGTTACCAGTCCTTATAAGAACTTTTGTGGACCAAGCAGGTTGTGTATTAGTGTTTAGCAGACTGTACGTCAGTCCCTATACCGCTGAAGGACTGCTGCAGTATAGGGCAGCGGTCAGCAGTGGTGCACGTCAACCCTATCTATTGTGGACCGATAGCGGTCCTTACAGAACAGCAGACTGTACCGCACTCAAGCCTATGTACCGTAGCACCCTATACCAAGTTACCAGTCCTTATAAGAACTTTTGTGGACCAAGCAGGTTGTGTATTAGTGTTTAGCAGACTGTACGTCAGTCCCTATACCGCTGAAGGACTGCTGCAGTATAGGGCAGCGGTCAGCAGTGGTGCACGTCAACCCTATCTATTGTGGACCGATAGCGGTCCTTACAGAACAGCAGACTGTACCGCACTCAAGCCTATGTACCGTAGCACCCTATACCAAGTTACCAGTCCTTATAAGAACTTTTGTGGACCAAGCAGGTTGTGTATTAGTGTTTAGCAGACTGTACGTCAGTCCCTATACCGCTGAAGGACTGCTGCAGTATAGGGCAGCGGTCAGCAGTGGTGCACGTCAACCCTATCTATTGTGGACCGATAGCGGTCCTTACAGAACAGCAGACTGTACCGCACTCAAGCCTATGTACCGTAGCACCCTATACCAAGTTACCAGTCCTTATAAGAACTTTTGTGGAACAAGCAGGTTGTGTGTTAGTGATTAGCAGACTGTACGTCAGTCCCTATACCGCTGAAGGACTGCTGCAGTATAGGTGAGCGGTCAGCAGTGGTGCACGTCAACCCTATCTATTGTGGACCGATAGCGGTCCTTACAGAACAGCAGACTGTACCGCACTCAAGCCTATGTACCGTAGCACCCTATACCAAGTTACCAGTCCTTATAAGAACTTTTGTGGACCAAGCAGGTTGTGTATTAGTGTTTAGCAGACTGTACGTCAGTCCCTATACCGCTGAAGGACTGCTGCAGTATAGGGCAGCGGTCAGCAGTGGTGCACGTCAACCCTATCTATTGTGGACCGATAGCGGTCCTTACAGAACAGCAGACTGTACCGCACTCAAGCCTATGTACCGTAGCACCCTATACCAAGTTACCAGTCCTTATAAGAACTTTTGTGGAACAAGCAGGTTGTGTGTTAGTGATTAGCAGACTGTACGTCAGTCCCTATACCGCTGAAGGACTGCTGCAGTATAGGTGAGCGGTCAGCAGTGGTGCACGTCAACCCTATCTATTGTGGACCGATAGCGGTCCTTACAGAACAGCAGACTGTACCGCACTCAAGCCTATGTACCGTAGCACCCTATACCAAGTTACCAGTCCTTATAAGAACTTTTGTGGACCAAGCAGGTTGTGTGTTAGTGTTTAGCAGACTGTACGTCAGTCCCTATACCGCTGAAGGACTGCTGCAGTATAGGGCAGCGGTCAGCAGTGGTGCACGTCAACCCTATCTATTGTGGACCGATAGCGGTCCTTACAGAACAGCAGACTGTACCGCACTCAAGCCTATGTACCGTAGCACCCTATACCAAGTTACCAGTCCTTATAAGAACTTTTGTGGACCAAGCAGGTTGTGTATTAGTGTTTAGCAGACTGTACGTCAGTCCCTATACCGCTGAAGGACTGCTGCAGTATAGGGCAGCGGTCAGCAGTGGTGCACGTCAACCCTATCTATTGTGGACCGATAGCGGTCCTTACAGAACAGCAGACTGTACCGCACTCAAGCCTATGTACCGTAGCACCCTATACCAAGTTACCAGTCCTTATAAGAACTTTTGTGGAACAAGCAGGTTGTGTGTTAGTGATTAGCAGACTGTACGTCAGTCCCTATACCGCTGAAGGACTGCTGCAGTATAGGGCAGCGGTCAGCAGTGGTGCACGTCAACCCTATCTATTGTGGACCGATAGCGGTCCTTACAGAACAGCAGACTGTACCGCACTCAAGCCTATGTACCGTAGCACCCTATACCAAGTTACCAGTCCTTATAAGAACTTTTGTGGAACAAGTGAGTTGTGAATGTTTAGCAGACTGCAGCAGAAGGGCAGCAGTCAAGTATAATATCCTTTCTATATTTGGAAGAAAGAATATTATACATGTACAAGCCTATTACTGTACCACTGATACCAGTCCTGAAAAGAACCTTTGTGGAACTAATAATAACAGCAAGTCTTTAAAATTACCCTCACTGCCTGACAACACTGCTTCCTTCCTGTCCCTATACAAATTGGCAAAAAAAGAGAACGATTAGTGGTTACTGGAACAGCTCTTTTGTGGACCTTGATAGTAACAGCTAATGATGATGATGATGATGATGATGATGATGAAAGACTAATCTGGCTGTCCCTGTAGCATACACCGTCCTTTCCCTTTCTCTAAACTAACAAAAGACACTCAGGCTGCTGCAAGAATCAGCAGCACAGCAAACCTATCAACACCTAACACCTATACCAGTCCTGAAAAGAACTTTTGTGTACCAAATAGCTAGTGGTTTATCTCTCCCTACTCCACACAGGAACCTGTCCCTATCGTAACAGAAGAAAGAATGTAAAATGGCCACCGGATCGGGTGTATTTATAGGTTAGGGGGAATGTACAAGTGTCCATGTGCTGTCATGTCTCAATTGGCTGTCCTGTATCACATGATAAACGTGTCACCAAAGGTTAAAGTTCTTGTATACATTAAACACGTAAGTCCGCCGCGGCGAACGACGGAAAAAGGCGTTCGAACGTGCGGACCGCGAATGTCGGAAATTCGCCGCGAAACGACCGCCGGGCGAAACGTTCGTCCATCACTAATTATGAGGCCATATTCCAATAGGAACCTCACTACTGAGAAGAAGATTTTCAATTATCGTTTAACAAGGGCAAGAAGGGTGGTTGAGTGCAGTTTTGGCATTCTTGCCAATAAATGGCGTTTTTTACATACACCAATAGCCTTGCACGTGGAAAATGCAATTACTGCTGTTAAAGCAGCATGTGTGCTGCACAATTATGTTCGAATACGTGATGGTTATTGTTTTGAGGATTCACTCATGCACAACCTGGAAAGTGCACACATCACTGCTACGAGGGGATCCAGTGACGGTGCAACTGTGCGCAATCAATTTACATCATACTTTGTTTCACCGGCTGGCGAAATAGAATGGCAAATGGACGCCATTTCATAACTTGATTGCTATTATGATCAGTTGTTTTTTCTGTACAGTTCTCTAGAGCCTGCAGGTATTGATTTTACAATTAGTTCACGAAATGTTCCGTTATAGTTAATGTCTTTTATTGTAAATTTAGACATGAAAATGTTGTAAGAATTACTTTGCCTATGTTTATATAGTTAATTAAAAATGATGATGAACTATTAAAAAATATTTGAAACAATTGTAATTGCTTGCAATGATTCATAGAACATTTAAATACCCTAATTAATGATCCCTTGATCCAATCAATGCACCACTAGCATTGCTGTTATCCGAAGTATAATTGGAATTTGCAATTTGGCGGGTCACGTGGCACACGTGGCGGGTCACGTGGCACACGTGGCGGGTCACGTGGCGGGTCACGTGGCACTCGTGGCGGGTCACGTGGCACGTCACGTCACGTGGCGGGTCACGTGGCGGGTCACGTGGCGGGTCACGTGGCGGGTCACGTGGCGGGTCACGTGGCGGGTCACGTGGCGGGTCACGTGGCACGTCACGTGGCGGGTCACGTGGCACTCGTGGCGGTCATGTGGCAATCCTGGCAGGTGTTGTGGAAAGTGGACAATACACAACTTGTGGCAGGAGTCGTGGCAAGTGGACAATACGCAACTTCTGGCAGGAGTCGTGGCAAGTGGACAATACGCAACTTCTGGCAGGTACCTATTCTGCACGGATAAATCTGGAACTACAAACATCATGACAAGTCAAAGATAACAGAGAGAGAAATATAAAAATGTTTAACTTACATTTTTCACTGCGGTCAGTCTCTGACAATAGATCCCAATCTGGGAAGAATAGCCGACAGATTTCCAGCCAGGCATGGTCCCTCTTTACATGATCCTTGTAAGTAGGATCTTGTTTATCATATAGGCATTTTCTAGCCCTAATATACCTTATTAAGGCCTCATTGTCTACCACCTCCCTGGTATTACTGGCTCTGTTAGACATTTTCAAGAAGTTTTAGGAACAAAACAGAACAGAGAAATCAGAGCAATAGTAATAAAATGGAGGTATTCTGTTGCTGAGCAGGAAGGGGCTGGCTGTGTTTGAGCAGGAAGGGGCTGGCTGTGTTTGAGCAGGAAGGGGCTGGCTGTGTTTGAGCAGGAAGGGGCTGGCTGTGTTTGAGCAGGAAGGGGCTGGCTGTGTTTGAGCAGGAAGGGGCTGGCTGTGTTTGAGCAGGAGGGGGCTGGCTGTATGTTAATTTGACTTCAGTTTCCTGTTAAGTCGCCTCAGTATGTACTGTGATCCGACCTGGAGGCGACTTGCATTGAATTCAATGGATGCAAGTCGCCCAGAGGTCGGATACAAGTAGTACAGGAACCTTTTCTGAAGTCGGAACGACTTCAGTAGTGTCCATTAAGACGGCAGTCATTGCCTAACATTCAGTTCTGCGTGTTGTCCGACCTGAGGCGACTTGAAGTCGGATCCCAAGTTGCCCCTGTGTGAACGGACTCTTAATTAGTTTGGACAACTGTACAAATTTGTTTTTTCTAAACTAAAACCTTGTTATTCAGGTTTAATTGCAGTGTTGGCACTTTGAAAAAAATAAGTCATTTTGGTTTGCAGTTTGGGCACTCGGGCTCAAAAAGGTTCGCCATCACTGGTCTAGGCATTCCCTGATGCTGGATCCGGATGACACCTGTCGATGGGTCAGCTGAAAGAATGACCTCATATCAGAAATCACCAACACATCTTCAAACCGCCCTCTTCTTGTAGGAGCTGTTGGATTGGTACCCGCAACTCTCTCTCTGGGAGTGGGAATTCCTCCTCTGCCAGCGCACGCAAAAGAATGCAGCATTTCTCGAAGCAAGGTCTGGAAGTGCTCCATTCTGACAGCCCTCTGTGACGGTGGTAACATTTCCGCCATTTTGTGTTTGTATCGGGGGTCTAAGTACGTTGCCACCCAGTACTGGTCCTTGACCTTTATGCTTTTTATATGGAGTCCCTGTTAAAACACTGGAGCATGAAGCCCCCATTTGCACTAAACTGGAAGCTGTGTGGTGGCCTCGCTCCTGCTCATTATCCAGGATAATGTCGTCTTTCTCTCCCCATCCACGCACAACAGGGATCCCAGAAAGGTTTAAAGCATGCTCTTCTTGCTCCTCCTCATCCGCCCCGGCACCATCCTTCTCTGACTCCTCTTCAGACTCCTGTTGTTGACTTGTCTCAGATAGAGTAGCCCCCCCCTGGGAATTCATCCAGCATTGCGACTTCCTCATCTTCCTGCTCCTCCATAGCTTGATCAATGACACGACGCAATGCTTGCTCCATAAAGAAGGCATAAAAGGTACCATGTCACTGATGGCACCATGGCTGCGACTGACCAGTTTGGTGATCTCATCAAATGGCCGCAGAAGTCTGCATGTATCGCGCACAAGCAGCCACTGGCGCGGTGAAAAAAACTAAGCTCCCCAGAACCTGTTCTGCCGGAGAGTTCGTACAGGTAGTCGTTAACTGCACGTTTCTGCTGGAGCAGCCTATCAAGCATATAGAAGGTTGAGTTCCATCGCATCGGGCAATCGCAAATAAGACCTCCGACTGGCAGATTGTGTCGCCGCTGAATGTCAACAAGGCGAGCCATGGCCGTGTAAGATCTTCTGAAATGGGCTGAGATTTTCCTTGCCTGCCGCAAGATGTCCTGGACCCCAGGGTATTGGGACAACGAATCGCTGCACGACCAAGTTTAAGACGTGTGCCATGCATGGCAAGTGTGTAATTTTGCCCTGTTTCAATGTGCTAAGCAGATTGGCACCGTTGTCACACACCACTTTACCTACTGTCAAATTGAGAGGTGTTAGCCACTGATCTGCCTGTGAACGCAAAGCTGAAAGGAGTGCAGGGCCAGTGTGGCTCTTAGCTTCCAAGCACAACAGACGCAGCACAGCATGGCAACGTCTCACCTGGCGTGTCGAATAGGTTCTGGGGATCTTGGGCGGCGCCGTGGAAGACACGCTAGCAACGCAAAAGGAGGAGTCAGCCGAGGAGGAGAGGGAGGAGGATGGAGTAGGAGGAGGAGAAGAGGAGGCAGGCCTGCATGCAATCCGTGGCGGTAAAACCAAATCTACACAGGTGCCACGGGTTACATGCTTGACGGCTGTCAGAAGGTTCACCCAGTGGGCAGTAAAAGTTATATACCTTCCCTGCCCATGTTTGCTAGACCACGTGCCTGTAGTCAGATGTATCTTGGCACCGACACTGTGTGCCAGAGATACATTCACTTGCCGCTGAACATGGCCATATAGCTCTGGGATGCCCTTCTGTGAGAAATACTTCCTTCCTGGGACCTTCCATTGTAGTGTTCCAATGGCCACAAATTTTCGAAAGGCCCCAGAGTCCACCAGTTTATATGGCAGTAGTTGGTGGGCTATCAGTTCTGACAAGCCAGCTGTCAACCATTGGTCAAGAGGGTTATCCGGCGTCATCATTTTTTTTACGCTCGAACATTTGGCCCACGGGAAGTCTGCCTTTTTGCAGAAAAACGTGAGGATGGCATGATGGCAGGTGGAGTGGAGGACAATTGTGAGGAGAGAGGAGAAGGAGAAGACGAGGCTGGATGGTGAGAGCCTGGAGTGTGGCTTTGTGGGTTCCTTTGCTCCCACTGGGCTCGGTGATGGCAGCTCATGTGCCTTCTTAAGGTGGTCATCCCTAGGTGAGTTTTGGGCTTACCACAATTTATGCATTGACTGCAAAGATTGCAGATGGCAACACTATTGTCAGCAGCGGACACGTTAAAAAAAGCCCACACTAGGGGTGTAATACACGTATTTTATACGTGTATTACACCCCTATATACTGCACACCAAATAGTACACCTAAACCAGTCCTTAAAAAGGACCTTTGTGGACCTAGTAGCTAGTGATTTGCAGACAGTCCCTGCACTGATAAAAGACAGCTGCAGAATCAGTCAGCTCTCAGCTCAGCAGTCAAGTATAATAAGCTTTCTATATTTGAAAGAAAGTATATTATACCTGTACAACCCTATATACTGTACACCTATACCAGTCCTTAAAAAGGACCTTTGTGGACATAATGGTAATACCTAGTGATTAAATTGACTGTCCCTGCTCCACACAGCATCCTGTCCCTACACTGACAAAAAACAGCTGCAGAATCGGTCAGCAGTGCAATCAGCAGCACAGCAGTCAACAGCAGTGCACCAGAACCCTATATACTGTACACCTATACCAGTCCTTAAAAGGACTTTTGTGGACCTAATAGCTAGTGATTTGTGTCACTACAGTCTGTCCCTGCTCCACACAGCAACCTCTCCCTACACTGACAAAAGACAGAATGTAAAATGGCCGCCAGATCAGGTCTATTTATAAGGTAGGGGGAATGTCCAATTGTCCATGTGCTGAAATGTCTCAATTGGCTGTCCTGTACCCCATGATGGATGGTGTCATTGTGGGTCAAAGTTCTTTCACAACAAACGCATATGTCTGCCGTGCGAACAGCGCCAGAAGTCCGCTGGTTTGGTAAATTGCGAACACGCAAAATTTGCCGCGAACCGAACGCTGGGCGAACCGCAAGGCCATCCCTACTCCCCAGATCTATAAAGACACAACATAATAAAAACACTCTGACAGACAAGTAACACAGCAGTAAGTAATAAGAGTCCTGGAAATCAGGCTTACTAGAGCTGAGTAGCAGATTGATCAGCTGGAGGCTGAGATTAACCTAGAGGACAGAGCCTGCTGCAAATCAGCAGTGAGCATTCTGGTGTTTGCTAGGCAATCCAAGAGGAAGCCAACTCTGACCTCACCTGCTCAACTCTGAGCTTCCTGAAAGGAATACATGGTGGTGAACAAGTCCCAGTGAGCCAAACCACTGCCTGAACACACAAAAACATGGAACGAGAGAGTGCAAGTACCTGCCTAACGAAGGTATATACCGTCATTTATACTGCCAGTGACCTTTGCCAGTAATACAGTCATTTATACTGTACCATACAATCCCAGCATCACGGGAATCCACTGCCTCAGGAGATTTACAGCCTATATGGCTGACCCATAGTAGGCTGACATGGGGAGGTCCAGCAAAATATGATATGGCATATTTAATCCATTCATTTGTGTTCACTGCTGTAAATATTATATTGCGGGTATTCATCATAATACATTTCAAGGTCTAAATTAGTTACTTTTATATAGATGATCTTGGCCATCATGGAAAAGGATCAGCCTACAATCATTTGTCCAAGATTTTTAGGCATTGCGGTCAGTCAGGTAAAACATGTTTGATAATATCATACACAGTGAATACATAACTTGTCCAAAATTACATGCATAATATGCGTACTCTTTAACTCTTAGTAATTATTTTATCCACTACAACAAGATTAGAGTATAATGGAGAAAAGCCAATGGGATCTGAAAAAGATTAGACTCCAGAGACGTCGTCTCACAAGGCTTGACGACTTTGTTCAGATTTATCAACAGACTCATAACGCTCTTTTAATGGAGTTCTCTGACTCTACACGCAAAAGAGCAAAGTATGTTTGTTGAAATTTGTACCTTCAGTATAAAAGTACTTACCTGCACTTATTTCCTAAATAATCCTTCCAATGAATCTGCTTTATTTAAAGACATACAGGGTAAATGTTGAATGCTGGAGAGAAAGGAAACCTTCCAAGAAAGACATCTATGTGTCACCAATAAAGAAGGGTTTCCCATTCAGGAGAACCAAAGTGGTATTGCAGTATCATATAAAAATATTATCACACTTCATTGTTCCTTACGATTTTACAATATATACAATATGGCTACTGTTGATATTATACTTTATAACATTTAAAACTTATTCCATTTTATTTAATAATATTCTGAATCCAGATTTGAAATATAAATGCACTAATAAATGAATGATTTTTGAAGCCACAAATGTGATGTGTTTATGTGATGTGAGAAATATATCTTCCTGTATGTGATGTGAATGGTTTAGGCTGCATTGAAAGGATGCAAACCGGGTTTGGAGGGACCTAAGACAGTGACAGACACCAGCTCGACTGGATCCAAGTCAGATAAGGCTTGACTTTAATGTCATACTGAAATTCATGGTGTAAAAGAGTTTTACAGTGTATCCAGTGAGCTATATCTTCCTATAAGCAATGTGAATGGTTTAGGCTCCAGTCAAAAGGACGCAAAACAGGTTTGGAGAGACCGAAGACAGTGACAGACACCAGCTTGACTGAACCCAATGCGGATAAGGTATGTCTTCAATGTCATAAAGTAAAGTGTTTTTCCAGTGTATCCAATGAGCTACATATTCCTGTATGTGATATGAATGGTTTAGGCTCCAGTCAAAGGACGCAAACCAGTTTTGGAGGGGCCGAAGACAGTGACAGACAACAACTCGACTGGACCCAAGTCGGATAAGGTATGACTTCAATGTCATAGTGAAAGTCGTGATGTAAAGTGTTTTTCCAGTGACCCATATCTTCCTGTATGTGATGTGAATGGTTTAAGCTCCAGGCAAAGGACGCAAACCAGGTTTGGAATAACCACAGACAGTGACAGACACCAGCTCGACTGGACCCAAGTCAGATAAGGTATGACTTCAATAAGAATTAACACTTTTTAAGGTGAATAATTGATGAGTTCATTTCTATCACACTTTGAAAAAACACATATCTGTTCCACAGAAACCATTAAGGATCACTGATATCCCAAAAAAAAAAAACTGGGAGTACAACAACATCTGTAAATAAATACTATGGACCATGCTGGCAAGGAACAGACCCCTCAGAAAAAAAAAATCTGCAGCAAGACTACAAAGGCCTCAACTGGTCTCAACTGGTGTAGCAAAATGACTGCTGTTCTTCATCCGTACCACTGGCTTAGCTGTGATGAGATAGATTTTGCATCATACTTGCTTGCAAGCGGGTACCCTCACATTCATGGCTTTCAGTCAAGTGTTTTACATAATGGAGGGACTGTGGCTACTCCAAGCAGCCTATTTGTGCACATTTTAAACACTGGGAACAACCACTGGGTAACTGCTAGCAACCTGTTTTGTCGGAACAATCAGTTTTGCATTTATGACAGTCTTTCAACAGTGCTAAACAACAAAGAAAAACAAGTTTTGTCATGGTTAATTAGGCCAAAGGAAGACAATTTTACAGTTATTTATCCTGCTGCCAACATCAATCGAATTGTAATAACTGTGGTTTGTTTGCAATTGCATTTGCATTGTGCTGCAACCTGAGGCCAGAAAACTGCAAGTTCTGTGAGGGCCGGTTGAGGACTGAACTTCTAACTTTCTTCAGGAAAGGCCAAATCCATTTTAAAACAGAGCCAAGAGTTGGTGCTCCAAAGTTAGGACAAACACATCTGAATGTGTACTGCATATGCAGGACTGCACACTGCAGTGAAGTAATGGTAGAATGTTCTTTGTGTAAGGCAGTGTTTCTCGTTTGACCTCGGCAAATACTGTCATATTGGATGTCTAGATCGGATCATCCGACTCACTCGCAAGCGGCGTCCCACACAGCGTTGGTTGCCTAGCAACTCTACGGCTGGAGAGAGGGGCCAGCGCGGCGCGAACACTGGAGATTGTCCCAGCGCAGCCCCAGTAGCAGCTCGACGCGGAGGACCAAGTGACCGCCAACGCACGTGACACATGCAGAGGACCCGATTGGCCAAACCCGCCCGTGTGACTTTTAGACCCGGAAATCGGTTCTCTGTACAGAAAAACGGCTAAAAGAAAGGAGTTGAAGACACATAAAAGGGGACACCGCCGATTTAGCCAAAAAAGGTCAGTGTTCTGATGAAAAGGCTTTTATTATGCTCCGTTAAATCCTGTGCTCCTTTAAATCTTTTCTGCTACAGTTAATAAAGCTATTTTTTTCTTGTAAATTGATCCACATTTTTTTCTTTTTTTATTCTCATATAAGGATACAGTGTTATGTAGAGGTGTACTTATAACAATTTTATAGACAAATGATACTATTTACAGTCGCGCGGGGGGCGCAAAAGGTTTTCTTCTTCCTAGGGGGGGGGGGGGGCATGACAGAAAATAATTGAGTAGCACTGGTGTAAGGGGTGGTATCATCCTTACTGTGTGAAGAAATACCGCAAAATGCCATTACTGGGGATGATGACTGGAAATGCCACAATTGTACTGGTTAAATCTAAAAAATAAATTACATTTTCTTGAAAAATCCAATTTAGGAATTTCTTGAATTCAGTTAAATTTTTCATTGCTTTGATTATTAAATTTTTATTGTTTTTTATTATTTCTCTACCATTTAAAATTGTCTATTTGTTTATTTAGTTCATGCTGTATGGGGGCTTGGTGTTGGAGTTCATACTTTGACCCGAGCCCAGTCCATGAACAAGGCAGGAGGAGTTCATGGACGAAGAATTGGTTGCGCCAGCGCAACCAATTCTCACACATGCCTTTGCTCCGTGAGATCCGTGAGAATAATCCTCATGATTTCAGGAATTGTCTCCGGATGACGTACCCCGTTTTTCATCGTCTGCTGGCTTTGCTGACCCCTTATATCAGCAGGCAGGATACCTGCATGCGGCAAGCCATCACTCCGGAGCAGAGGCTCATCGCCACGTCACGCTACTTGGCGACAGGGAGAAGCTTACAGGACCTCAAGTTCACGACAAGCATCTCCCCCCAGGCTCTGGGGATCATTATTCTAGAGACATGTTCTGCCATTATTCGTGTCCTGCAGAAGGAATATATGAGGGTAAGTTTTATCCTTTAATATTGCATTATATGTATTGTATGTTTGCATTAATTTCATCATGACTTAATATCCATGACAGGAATATGCTGTGAATGTCCCCTTTATATCCATACATGCATTTTTAAAATGTGTTTATTTTTTTACTTTTTTACTTTTGTGTCCCACATGCATATTTGCCTTCACTAACGTCCCCAGCAAGCAATCCTGGGCCCATATACACCCACAGCCTAGCCTTTTTTTACATATTGCCAGCTCCATTGTACTGTTTTACCACCCCACCCTTTTTTAAATGTTTTCAGGTGTCATCTACTAATTCATTAGGCCCCAACCCCACACTCACCCACATAAATTATGTTCCATGGGCCATCAGAGGGGTGAGTAATCTGCGAATTGGGCCTTATCTTAGATTTTTGTAAAGACGACTTTTCCAATATGTATGTTTTACTGCTGTTACAAAATTGTTTTATGGTTTAATTTGTTAGGAATTGTTTTGATTTAATGAATAATTTTCTTTTTTTTCTGTGTTTGACTCCCCAGTTTCCTTCCACGCCACAGGAATGGCAGACTGTTGCTTCCCAGTTCGCTGTCCGTTGGGACTTTCCCAACTGTGGAGGGGCGATCGACGGGAAACATGTGCGGATTGTGCCCCCACCCCATTCGGGCTCTTACTACTGGAATTGCAAGGGGTTCCATAATGTGGCGTTAATGGCGGTGTTGTCGGCACAATATGACTTTATCTACGTGGATTTGGGGAAGAATGGCCAGATGTCAGATGGAGGAGTGTTTAAGCAGACGGAGTTCTGCCACCGTCTGACTGGTGGCCTGGGCTTGCCACCAGATTGCTGATAATGTGGAGGGTCTACCTTTTGTATTCATCGCCGATGAAGCGTTCGATCTGGGTGACCATTTGATGAAGCCGTTCCCGCAAAAGGCCCCTCACCCCGGAGAGGAGGGTTTTTAAATTCCGTCTGTTTTTGTCCTCAATAAACTTGGCAGAGTACAAACTGAACCATGTCATTCTCTGCTGCTGTATTCTACATAACTTTTTACGAAGACATTCAGAAACATTACCTGCAACCAATTTTGCCTGAGGCCGGACAAACACCAGAACTCACAGGCCTGGATCCTGCCCATCCTGGCTCGGCCCTCCAAATAGCACGTGAGGTGCGTGATCAATATGTCACCTATTTTAATGGTAGGGTGGCCATTCCAATGCCAGCTGAGCAATAAAGATGTACTTTTGTTCAAAAAGAAATTGTCTGATCAAATCTTTCCGTTTTCTTCTTGTTTGCTTTTCTTTGTGGCTATCTCCTACATTCTCCTAGTTCATGGATATGCAATTAACGGCCCTCCAGCTGTTGCAAAACTACAAGTCGATCATGCCTCTAGGTCTCATGCTTGTGGCTGTCAGAGACATGGTATGCTTCATGGGACTTGTAGTTCTGCAACAGCTGGATTTCCAGTAATTGCATATTCCTGTCCTAGTGCATTTGTAGTGAAAAGTGTTTTTTCCCCTTAGTAAATAAGGCCCTTTTGTCACTGAAAACACAATTACTTCCCAAAATGGTATTGAAAGAATAAGACACGCACACACACACACACACACACACTTGTTTGAAATTTTTAATAGTGCACAAACAAGTGCCCTTTCCTTTTTTTTTTTTTTGGTAAACAGGATTTATGTTTTGTAAACAATATACCGAATTATTTTTTAACTATTTTTTTTTTTTTTAAACAATATATTTATTTTTTTGGCTTTTTTAACCTTTTTTTTTGTTTTAACAATATATTTATTTTTTTATATTTTATATATACATTTTGATATTAAAAGTTCAACTATTTACATAAAACAAGGGTAAAAGCCAAATTTTGAAGATGCACACCAAAAATTGGTAATGTCAACATGTGCCATTTCCTATCATGAGAGATCAATGGACGTGTTTTGTGGGTGCAATCCCTTCCTCTCACCTACTAGAATGAGGAAGGGGTTGCAAACACAAAATGCATACATTGAGATCCCCTGATGGCACATAGCACATGTTGACACACTGTGTACATCTTCAAAATTTGGCCTCTAAAATTGTATAAAAATTTTAATAACATTAAAGATTTTTGCAAGGAAATGAAGAACATGAACTTGTATTTTAGGGAAAAGGGGCTTAGATTCTCCCCAAAACATCGATCGTGTTCTTCATTTCCTGCTGCATGGTGTCCAACTGCCTCTGCATGTTTTTGATCTGGTTCCGCATGGAATCGATCTCACCATTCCAGGCCATGATCTGCCCAATCAGTCTCTGGGCGCTGTCACTTGTAAATGGCTCTGCGGCTTGTCCTTCCACAACCAGATCATCACCTAAAAAAGGTGTAGATAAAAAAATTGGGTTAAACCCATTAATTGTTTACCTTAAGCTGGGTTGTCAGACACTCACTTTGTGGGGTGCGTAGCTCCACCACCTCTTCTACCCCCACCTCTTGCCCTGGGCTTGGGCTAACTGCCCAATCATGCTGGTGAGGTCGGGGGGTCCTGGGCTGCTCCGACTCATGTCTGAGTCTTTGTTCCCCTATGAGAATGAAACAAAAAAGGTATACTTTTAAGCACAGTGATATTTTAGTCCAGAAATCGGAATATGAAACATTGGTTCGAAGTAGTGTACAATTATTAGCTGGTTGTTATAAGATCCTAGTTGAATACATCATTTAAATTCCCTTTTAGGCTGGGTTCACACTGCTGCGATGCGGGAACGCTGCGAATCTACTGCGGGTTCCCGCATCGCATGCCTCCCAGCGGCAGTTTACACTGCCCTATGCTAACTGCTGGGAGTGTCAGTGAAAAGTTAATTACACCTCCAAATCAGTTCGCATATCCCAGTGTGATCTGCAAACTCGGACAGGAATCGGATCACATGGTGTTCACACCCAATAATACTATGAGTTTGGACTGATATTAGTATTTTTGTTGTGTGTGTTGTCTTTCAGAAAAGAATGCAAAAATACAATCCTAACCCCTTTAAGGAGGAGGCATTCCTCACAAAGTTCATAGATCTCTATCTCTGTGGGAGGTCAGGCACCCATTATATTCAAACCATCCTGCCCAGAAGAAAACACTGGGAACACTTTTGAAGTTTGTGCAAACCCGACTCCCCCAGGCAGACATTACGTTTGTGGACGCCAAAATTCACATCCTCCTATACATGTATAGGCGGAAGCACAAGATCATGCAGTCCCATACATCAGGAGCAGCAGCAGATAAGATATATGTACCTAAGCTGTGGTACTAAAATAAACTGCGTTTTCTGGATGACCAGGCGGAAGCCAGGCAGTCGCTTTCCACCCTTCCCTCAACCTCAGCTGAGCCATCCCAGGAAGATTCAGACCCTTCCATCCTGAAAGAAGTTGATGCGCCCAGCTGGAGCCAGGTATATTTTATTTTAGTAAATATTGATTGCCCTAATATTAATGATGTAAAGTTAAATGTTTGAATTGCTTCCAAATCTAGGATTTCATCATAAATTATATTAGATATACATATAACTATACAGTAGTTTTCACAAATGTGGCTAAAATATTGGTGAACTGCTGGAAAAATGCTGGGGTCAAAATGATAGCCTTTTGGATTTCAAGAAAAATCTATTTGCAAGTGAGAAAGGAAAAATTGTCAGGGATTGATGAGGCAAAAATAATAAAATGTTATTTTTTTTTTTACACCAGGATGAGCTCACCCAGGAGGAGGCCGGGACCAGTGGTATGGAGGAGGAGGCCGGGACCAGCCACACGCAGGAGATAGCTGGGCCCAGCAGGAGCCTGACATTAAGTCAGGTCCCTCCCCTCCGAATAGCCAGCAAAAGGCCCAGGTGGATGACACGAACGGAGGAGGAGTCATTGGCGCTAATCAGTCGGGCGAGCCAATTACTCAGCAAACCCCTCAATCCAGAAGAGGCCTACACAACCTATTTGGCCAGCAAGTTGCTGGAAATGGAAAAGGGCCAACGCAACTTATGCAAGGCAATTTTCTTTGACACCATTCAGAGGGGTTTGAAGGGTGAACTAACACCAAGCACCCGACTATACAATGCAGACCCTACTGCCGCTACTCCTCCTCCTCCTCCTACCATAGGTCCACCACCAGAGGCACAGCCTCCAGAGAAGCGTGGAGGGAAGGCTACACGGAAGAGTCGGAAGTGAAAAGTGTCCTTTAAAGCAACTTGGGGAAAAACATTAACTCATTGCAGCAGGGACCTGATGCAATTACTTATTGCACAATATACCTCTGACATGAATACTTTAGACAACGAAATTAATAAATTAAACCCCCAATCTAAACACATCTTGGAGATTCCCAATTTCAATAACCATTGGATAGAAATGAGAGAAAAATTGGAACAAATGAATAAAAGACATTATTACATCTAAACAGAATAAATTTATCAAAAACAAGCTGGCCTTCTCAGAAGGCTTTGCTTACAAATGGACAGGCAAATTCAGAGATAGACGTGTAGTCCCACAAGACAGACAAACAAGGGAAATGAGATACCATGGAGAATCAGATTCTTCACTATCCTCATCCACATCACATATAACAGAACTTCGTAATACGGATACCACACAATCTTCTCGCAAACGTAATAGACAAAGCAATACACCGCCAAACTCTCAAGGTAAAGGAAAAAAATCTTCCTCGAAACAAAAAACTGCACACAATACTGCAGAGACCTCCCCTACATCCACTCAAGTATTATATACACCCAACACCTCGACACTACATAATGTGATCCCAAAAGTTTTGGGATCGATATCCACATACCCCAGAAAGTCCCCAATTGATGGTGATTTTTTAGACCCAACACTATTGGAATGCAGGAAACAGCAAACCAAAATCGATACATTCACTCGCAGACCCTCACTTCCCCCCACCACCCCCCTTCCCAACACTCCCAGCCAGTAAGTTTAGACATCATAAATTTAACACAATATCCATTGTCGGTAGATGAAACACAGATCCTAAAATTGGGACTGGGATTCTGTCCCTTAAGACCAATAAATGCAACTGAAACGATAAAAGACCTATATTTAATTTTCACGGAATCTTACTTTCAAATACATTTTTGATGATAAACGACGAAACGCTAATCTTGAACGCGAACTAGTGGAAAAGACTAAACATTTTACAATGGATGAATTCAGGGCCCTCCGGGACCTCCTTCTCTTGTATAATGAGGGAGCTACGGAGACACCCTTGACTGGATGTGAAACTCCGGCAATTTCTCCATCTCTGAACCCGTCTGACACTGAAAACACACAAACCTTGAAACGCTGTAAATTTAAACCTAAGTCTCAAAAATTTCCTGATTTAATGACATGCCCAACTATTTGGGCGTTTCTATATGAGTGCATTAGAGACCTCAAAAAAACCACGTGGCACCCATTCACACCCAACTTATCTCCTAAATTGCAAAAGGTACTTATGAACCTGGAAAGGCGTAATGAACTAGTTATAAACCCCTCGGATAAAGGGGGCAATGTCGTCATAATGTCCAACCCCCAATATCGAGAGATGTGTTACCAAATACTTAATAACAGGATTTGCTACCAGCCGATAACTGACTGAAATATCCGGTTTTACTAGTGAATTTACACACATTTGCGTTCAAGCTTACCGGCAAAATTTGATTGACAAGGAAACGTTGGATTTCCTGGTCCCCAAACATCAAACAACAACACACAAAGATTTTAAGAAACCTCCGGGCCGCCCCATCATTTCGGGGATAGGCTCGTTAACTGGCAATGCCAGTAAATTTGTTGACAGCTTCTTACTGTCTCACGTTTCCAGTCTTCCGTCATACATCCGTGATACTACTGATCTTTTAAGACATATAGAGGGCATTCTGGTTCCTCCCGACTCCCTTCTCGTGGCCTTGGACGTAGAAGCTCTCTACCCAAGTATCCCCCACGAGGGGGGAGTCAAGACGGCCAGAATGTTCCTAATGGAACAAGAAGAGTCTTCTTGGCCCCTTAACAAGTTTATTTTGCAATTACTTGAATTTACCCTTACCCGCAACTTCTTCCTATTCGAAGAACAATATTATTTGCAGAGACAAGATGTAGCCATGGGCACATCGTGTGCCCCCTCCTATGCGAATTTGTATTTAGGCGCTTGGGAAAGACAAGTGTTCCCATCTGAATTATTTCAGGTCCATCTGGAGTTTATTTTATGTTGGTTTAGATTTATTGACGATTTATTTATCATTTGGACGGGCTCTAACAACCAACTCCTTGATTTTGTCAATCGAAACGACCTAAATTTACGATTTACGGCGTCTTCAGACCCCTCCAGGATTTCTTTCCTGGATATTTACATTTCAAAAAGCCCAGATGGTCTCTTGGAGACAAGCCTCCATAGAAAACAGACAGCTGGCAACACCTTGTTGCATGCGTCGAGTGCCCACCCAATACCTCTGTTGCGCAGCATTCCATTCGCACAATACTTGCGGCTCCGGCGAAATTGTACACGCGAGGAAGACTATTATATACAAGCAGCAGCTCTCAGAGAACGCCTCCTATCGAGGGGTTACTCTCCTACCAATTTACGTAAGGCTTTTAATAGGGCCAGAAGCTACAACAGAACATCTTTACTTTACCCTAAAAAGAAAAACACTAGAACGGAGACAGTTAAGGTTATTACACAATTCTCGGCCCACCAGGATACACTTAGAACTATACTTTCCAAACATTGGCACCTACTTTCAGAAAACCACATACTTACTCAATACGTGAAAGATACTCCTGAAATAGTCTTCCGTAAGGCTAGATCACTGAGGGATCAACTAACCAGTAGCCACTATCAGACTAAACCGATTCAGCAATCTAGTCAAAAAGGTACCTTTCCCTGTGGCCATTGCCCTATGTGTCCATGGATATATTCTGGAACATCAGTGGTTCTCCCGTATGGAGAAAATTATAAACTACAATCTCGAGCTGACTGTGGCACCACTGGCATTATATACCTAATGGTGTGCCATTGTGGGGCGTATTACATCGGGAAAACCATACGGGAATTCAGGCAGAGAGTGGGGGACCATATCTATTATACGACCAACGGGAAACTAACATCCATCGGACGACATATCGGACTATACCACCGATATGAAGTAGAAACCCTTAAATTTGTGGCATTGGATGTGGTTCCAGTAAATATTAGGGGGGGGCAACAGGGACAAGCTACTCCTGCAAAAGGAAGCCCTATGGATTGAAAAACTGAATGCACTTGTCCCCCCTGGACTCAATGAAACCAACTCCTTTAAAGCCTTTTTATAAGCAATTATGATATATACATTACACACGATATTCACAAACACTGGTCCCATGGTCTCTGCCTTTATTCCGTGTAAAACACCCCCCCCCCCCCCCCTGTTCTCTCTATATATGATCTGGCCTTTTAAATAACCAAAAAAAGATATGGTGACACTAGATATATTGCCTTCTCCGCCGTCCCTGCCCAGCGAGTGACTCGCCCTGACATAATAGGTTTTGCTCCTATATTGTGTCCGGGCAAAATAATATGTTATTGTTCTCTATTATTTGTTTACAACAAATATTTTTCTCTTGTCTTTATATTATTTTTGTAATTTATCTGTATGAGTAATATGTGCATCTAATTCTTATAAACACATTGTCTTATGTTCTCTATGAATATGGAGGCAGTTTTCTGGCTCTCTTCAACACATATAACCCATGTCTCTGGCTTACTTCTGGTCCCCCTTGGTGTGTGGGAGTTTCTTTCCTGGCGGCTGGTGTGGCCCGGGGACAGGGGGAGGTGCCCATTCGCCTGCAACATGGTGCGGTGATTGGATGCTTCTCCCTCTGCTCTACTGACGCGATCGGGGGGCGGGTTCATTCCTCTCCCCTGATACTTCGCTGTAGTACTTGTGTGTGTTGTATTCCGCTGGGCGCGCGTGCGCTGTCGGCCGGACGGACCATGTGAGCCGAATGTCCATGATATGGGCGCGGCCATGTTTTTGGTGTCCGTTCGGCCGGGGCGCATGTGCGGGGCGGATACCGACTCACGCTTTGCCGGACCACTGACCCCGCCGACGTCATACGCCGGTGACACGGCGTGAGGACCTACGGCGGGGTTGGGAGGCTTAAAAGGGCGTTCGTAACGCCTATCCACAGCAGCGGCGGGACCCGGGACGTGACTGATAGAGGACACATGGGTACGCGCCAAGTCCACCTTATTGGATACTATGTAGGAATCTTCCCTATTTTTTAATATATGGCCCTAACTTTGCCTGTCTGTATTTTTCTACTTTATGGATGTACCATTCAGCATCTGGTGGGCAACAACCGATATCATTGAACACTTGGCCAATCAAGATGGACTTTGCACCATCCCTGCCTCCTAGATAGTCCTCGGCTTATTACCCTTTATAGCCAGCTAGTCTTCTGGCTTTCTCTCCCCCCCCCCGGGATCCCCAAAATTCCTCTTCCTTCTTCCCTTAAGAAGAGGTAAAACCTAACATATACTTATGTATATACTCTTTCCCTCCCTTCTCACTTTTTTGGTCCAGCATCTACTTCTACTTCTCAACGGACTTCTTGGTCTTTTTGATTCATTGATTTCCATGGCTACTCTGTCTATTCACTTACTCTTTGCACCCTTCTCTTCTTCTTATGTCACGGAACCCTCCTAGCTATGGAGTGATGATATATCATCCTGTGGCTTCTCACAATTTCTGGATTTCACTCCAGCTCACTGTGGGTACACATTTTTTTCTCCTTTTTCTGGTGGTTCTCCCCACACTGACTTATTATATTTTCAATTATTTACTTTATCATGATTATATATATTTCTATATACCTAGCAAACCCTTATAACACTTGAACTTGCCGCTGGTGCTGTGATATATCCCTCCCCCAGTCGCCGGGAGTAACTCTTTTCCTTTTACACCATTGGGCTTGACCGGGAGCAGAGACGGGTCTGAAAAGAGAGGTAGGAATATGCCTCTACGTTTAAATTGTAATGATGACATTGTCTCTCATGTCTCAACAAACTGTCCAGATTTGTTTAATCTATTAAATTGTAAGCTTTGTATTCATTGACACTAATGATATGTTTATATTTACTTGTATATCTGCAGACTTAGGTGTTATCCTGACGAAGCAATTAAGCGAAACTAGTTGAATAATCACCTCACGAGTCTCTACCAACTGTATTTTGAGATTTCTTATATATTTTTATATGTCTCATTTTTATCTGTTTTCTTTAAATAAATTGTCTTTTTATGACTTATTGTCTTGATATCCATTTCCTATGTATAAAAAATATTACATGTGCCCCGTAATAGTCCCGATACTCACCCCTTTCCTTTGTTGATGTCTCCCTTGGGAGATATCCACATTTTCTTTAATCTAATCTAATGGGATGAGGGTGCACATATACAATTACTAAACTACTATACTCTTCAAAGCGCTTTCCTCCTTCCATTTTTTATGTCTGAGCTGATGCCGGAGTTGTCTCTCTAAAAAACGGTGACCATACACAGTCCATTATATCGTAAGGATTATCCATCCCATGATCCACGCAAATATGGAATGCTGAATCCAGTGCCTCAGTAGTTGGAATTACAAGCTATTGTTGACCCCTTAGATATAAGTCTATTCGGGTCATTTCCATCTGGTAAGCCTGTGCTTCGTAAGGTGGTGGGAGTTGCACGGCAGTGGAATTGTTTATGGTCACATCAGATTGGGATTTTTGCCTTCACTAAAATCTGTTGGGATTCACATCTGCACATCTACGTTCACCAATATATGGACTTGATTGTTTATATATTCTTTTTTTGCTTGTTTGAAGCTGTTATCCTCAGATTTGGGGTCATGGTTCACTAATAAGTTACAGTTACATTGATACACTTTATTGTCTTTATATATATTTTCTTTTTTTTGCACATATGCCGTTCACTTTTTTTTCACTATCTTTATGTGTTTTTATTGGCATTTTCTGGGTAAAATTTTCTTGAATATCACAGTAGCACATGTCTAGCGCCTACACTTTACATTTGACGTTTCTATAACTAAAAAATCCTAGTTTTAGCGTGTTGGCAGCTGTCTCCTATACCTTTTATACTGCGCAGTGTTTTTGTTTGTATATAGTTGTAGTACCACAGCCTGAGGACATAGATGTCATCTGCTGCTGTTCCTGGTCTGTGGGATTCCAGGACCATGTTGTGCTCCCTATTTTCTTGTTTACACAGGATCTGAATTTTGGTGGCCACTGACTTGATGTGTGCCCAGCGGGACAAAAGGCTTCACAAACTCCAAAAGTGTCTCCAGTGTTGCCTTCCTCTTTATTTTGTTTTACCCAGACTAAACATTTAATTTTTCCCCAAATAATGTAATATGTGTTTTTATTCCAAAAACAGAGTTTCTTTGTGAGTAGGCAGGTACATTTCAAAAGACTCTGGGGGTTATTTACAAAAGGCACATTCATTTTGCTATACAAGTGCTAACTACAAGTGCAATTGAAATTGCCCTGCAAGGGCATTTGGAAGTGCAGTCGCTGTAAATCTGAGGGTAACATTTGAAATGAGGGGAAGATAAAATGCTGTTTTGGGAATCAGTCTATCTCGTTACATAGCCTGGTTTAAGAAAAAGCCACAAGTCCATATAACACCCCCCCCCCCCCCCCCAACAAATCAAATTAAAACAATGATAATATTAGTTCCAAAAATATATTAAAAAACAAGAATCATAATAATAATAGCAAAAAATAATAAAAATGATAAAAAAAAATCTAATTGTAATATTAATCATAAGATGAGGATGAATAAAGGAATCAAGACGTTTAGGATAACGCTGTGTGCATATAAGCAGCAAAGCAACTTCATTCTTCTAGCATTATGAAGAAGAAAAGAATGCACTGTATTAAAAGAGCACAAAATTAGCAGCATGACGAATGTGCTAGCTTCAATATGAACGCTAGTTTTACCAGACGGATCGCTTCCGTCCTGTGCTTTCTGAGTATGCGTCATTCTTAGTCCGGCGGACTCGCATACTCACGAACGTATTGTCCGCTGAAACCCAAGTCCGACGGAAAGATTGGACTGAAAAATACTTTTTAAGTCCGCCGGACTTTACGCTGGAAAAGTCCACTGAAGCCCACACGAACGGATTGTCCGGTGTATTGCGTTTCGGCGGACTAAGTACGCCGGACAATTCGATCGTGTGTACGTGGCATTGCATTCACAATGGAGGCCAGCCAACACAAGCTAACCTTTCTGGATATTCACATTTTCATTAATTCAGACAGGACTATTGGCACAACTTTATTTCGTAAAGGGGGAAATTCTTTACATGCCACCAGTTCTCGCCCCATTTCTCTGATAGTAAATGTGCCTTTTGGCCAATACATTCGAGAAATTGCAGTGAGAATGCTCTTTTTGAACAAGAGGCCAAGGCCTTACAAAACTGTTAATAGCGGTAAATGCCTAAAAAAGGCCTATGTTAAAAGCAAAAAATTAGGATGAAGCATGATTCACAGTCGGACAATTGACAAATCTGACCCTGGATTAAGACTAATCACAAGATTTTTGGGAAATCATCAACAGGTACGTGATCTACCACAGAAACACTGGTACCTCCTGATGGGGGATCCCAGTGTTTCTAAACATTTGAAAAATCATACAGAGATAACCTATAGGAGATTGTGATCAATTACGGATCAAATTGTGCATAGCCATTATGCCCCCTCTTCCACAACCACTGCAAGTAATAAAGGAACAAGGCCTTGCCACAAATGTGGCTATTGCAGATATGACTATGCTTCACGTAGCATGGCTCTTCCTAATGGGTGCATGTATTTCCCTAGGATTTTTTGTCACATGTCAGTCGATATCTGATGACATGTGGATGCATTTTATGTGGGAAAAACGAAACGCCCCTTCTTTCATCGCATAAGGGATCATGTTTCCTTGGTGTCTAAAAGAAAAATGGAGACGCCCACAAGCTGACATATGGGCCTCTGCCATAACTTTGATGACACAATGATGCACTTTGCCACTCTTGAATATGTCCCTCCCCCCAACAAGAGGGGGGGATTATGACAAAGTTTTATTTCAGCATGAGGCCAGATGGATTTCGGATCTCTCTGCTCTCCAATATCCTGGACTAAATGATGCCCTCAGTTATAAGCTGCTGTTTTTTTTTTTTTTGTAACCATGGACCAATTTATGAGCCTTACCTAACCTATTGTCATTGTAAAATGACTAATCAATTTTTTACTTAATGTGGTTAGTGATGGCCGAACGGTTCGCCCGGCGGTCGTTTCGCGGCGAATTTCCGACATTCGCGGTCCGCACGTTCGAACGCCTTTTTCCGTCGTTCGCCGCGGCGGACTTACGTGTTTAATGTATACAAGAACTTTAACCTTTGGTGACACGTTTATCATGTGATACAGGACAGCCAATTGAGACATGACAGCACATGGACACTTGTACATTCCCCCTAACCTATAAATACACCCGATCCGGTGGCCATTTTACATTCTTTCTTCTGTTACGATAGGGACAGGTTCCTGTGTGGAGTAGGGAGAGATAAACCACTAGCTATTTGGTACACAAAAGTTCTTTTCAGGACTGGTATAGGTGTTAGGTGTTGATAGGTTTGCTGTGCTGCTGATTCTTGCAGCAGCCTGAGTGTCTTTTGTTAGTTTAGAGAAAGGGAAAGGACGGTGTATGCTACAGGGACAGCCAGATTAGTCTTTCATCATCATCATCATCATCATCATCATTAGCTGTTACTATCAAGGTCCACAAAAGAGCTGTTCCAGTAACCACTAATCGTTCTCTTTTTTTGCCAATTTGTATAGGGACAGGAAGGAAGCAGTGTTGTCAGGCAGTGAGGGTAATTTTAAAGACTTGCTGTTATTATTAGTTCCACAAAGGTTCTTTTCAGGACTGGTATCAGTGGTACAGTAATAGGCTTGTACATGTATAATATTCTTTCTTCCAAATATAGAAAGGATATTATACTTGACTGCTGCCCTTCTGCTGCAGTCTGCTAAACATTCACAACTCACTTGTTCCACAAAAGTTCTTATAAGGACTGGTAACTTGGTATAGGGTGCTACGGTACATAGGCTTGAGTGCGGTACAGTCTGCTGTTCTGTAAGGACCGCTATCGGTCCACAATAGATAGGGTTGACGTGCACCACTGCTGACCGCTGCCCTATACTGCAGCAGTCCTTCAGCGGTATAGGGACTGACGTACAGTCTGCTAATCACTAACACACAACCTGCTTGTTCCACAAAAGTTCTTATAAGGACTGGTAACTTGGTATAGGGTGCTACGGTACATAGGCTTGAGTGCGGTACAGTCTGCTGTTCTGTAAGGACCGCTATCGGTCCACAATAGATAGGGTTGACGTGCACCACTGCTGACCGCTGCCCTATACTGCAGCAGTCCTTCAGCGGTATAGGGACTGAGGTACAGTCTGCTAAACACTAATACACAACCTGCTTGGTCCACAAAAGTTCTTATAAGGACTGGTAACTTGGTATAGGGTGCTACGGTACATAGGCTTGAGTGCGGTACAGTCTGCTGTTCTGTAAGGACCGCTATCGGTCCACAATAGATAGGGTTGACGTGCACCACTGCTGACCGCTGCCCTATACTGCAGCAGTCCTTCAGCGGTATAGGGACTGACGTACAGTCTGCTAATCACTAACACACAACCTGCTTGTTCCACAAAAGTTCTTATAAGGACTGGTAACTTGGTATAGGGTGCTACGGTACATAGGCTTGAGTGCGGTACAGTCTGCTGTTCTGTAAGGACCGCTATCGGTCCACAATAGATAGGGTTGACGTGCACCACTGCTGACCGCTGCCCTATACTGCAGCAGTCCTTCAGCGGTATAGGGACTGAGGTACAGTCTGCTAAACACTAATACACAACCTGCTTGGTCCACAAAAGTTCTTATAAGGACTGGTAACTTGGTATAGGGTGCTACGGTACATAGGCTTGAGTGCGGTACAGTCTGCTGTTCTGTAAGGACCGCTATCGGTCCACAATAGATAGGGTTGACGTGCACCACTGCTGACCGCTGCCCTATACTGCAGCAGTCCTTCAGCGGTATAGGGACTGACGTACAGTCTGCTAAACACTAATACACAACCTGCTTGGTCCACAAAAGTTCTTATAAGGACTGGTAACTTGGTATAGGGTGCTACGGTACATAGGCTTGAGTGCGGTACAGTCTGCTGTTCTGTAAGGACCGCTATCGGTCCACAATAGATAGGGTTGACGTGCACCACTGCTGACCGCTGCCCTATACTGCAGCAGTCCTTCAGCGGTATAGGGACTGAGGTACAGTCTGCTAAACACTAATACACAACCTGCTTGGTCCACAAAAGTTCTTATAAGGACTGGTAACTTGGTATAGGGTGCTACGGTACATAGGCTTGAGTGCGGTACAGTCTGCTGTTCTGTAAGGACCGCTATCGGTCCACAATAGATAGGGTTGACGTGCACCACTGCTGACCGCTGCCCTATACTGCAGCAGTCCTTCAGCGGTATAGGGACTGACGTACAGTCTGCTAAACACTAATACACAACCTGCTTGGTCCACAAAAGTTCTTATAAGGACTGGTAACTTGGTATAGGGTGCTACGGTACATAGGCTTGAGTGCGGTACAGTCTGCTGTTCTGTAAGGACCGCTATCGGTCCACAATAGATAGGGTTGACGTGCACCACTGCTGACCGCTGCCCTATACTGCAGCAGTCCTTCAGCGGTATAGGGACTGAGGTACAGTCTGCTAAACACTAATACACAACCTGCTTGGTCCACAAAAGTTCTTATAAGGACTGGTAACTTGGTATAGGGTGCTACGGTACATAGGCTTGAGTGCGGTACAGTCTGCTGTTCTGTAAGGACCGCTATCGGTCCACAATAGATAGGGTTGACGTGCACCACTGCTGACCGCTGCCCTATACTGCAGCAGTCCTTCAGCGGTATAGGGACTGAGGTACAGTCTGCTAAACACTAATACACAACCTGCTTGGTCCACAAAAGTTCTTATAAGGACTGGTAACTTGGTATAGGGTGCTACGGTACATAGGCTTGAGTGCGGTACAGTCTGCTGTTCTGTAAGGACCGCTATCGGTCCACAATAGATAGGGTTGACGTGCACCACTGCTGACCGCTGCCCTATACTGCAGCAGTCCTTCAGCGGTATAGGGACTGACGTACAGTCTGCTAAACACTAATACACAACCTGCTTGGTCCACAAAAGTTCTTATAAGGACTGGTAACTTGGTATAGGGTGCTACGGTACATAGGCTTGAGTGCGGTACAGTCTGCTGTTCTGTAAGGACCGCTATAGGTCCACAATAGATAGGGTTGACGTGCACCACTGCTGACCGCTCACCTATACTGCAGCAGTCCTTCAGCGGTATAGGGACTAAGAGTTTTGTCACAGGGTCATTTAAAAAATGACATGCAGAGGAAGAGGCAGGCCCTTCCGCAGGGGTGGTAGGGGTAGGGCAGGAGCAACAGGCTTGAGCCAAAGTGGGAAGTTGCAGAAGGTGCGTTCAATTACTTTAAAGGATGCACCAGACTTGGTTGAGTGGCTCGCTCAGCCTTACTCTTCTGCACCCTCCTCATCCTCTCGATCTGCACCCTCTTCTTCACTCTCTGCTATGTGCACCCCCAAAGACACTACCACCAACAACACGACCACCACCACCACCACCACATACCTTCCGCTTGAGTCACTGGAATTATTTTCCGATCCATATCAAGAGGACATTTCTGATGCGCAGCCACTCTTGGTATTGGATCAGGAAGAGGAGGTAGCAACAAGCGCTACTCAGCAGTCTGACGCCAGTACCCAGATCAGCCCAAGGAGGAGGTTGGTCCCCGGTGTTGCTGCCTACTCCGAGATCTCTACTTATAGCGGTGGGGAAGGTGACGTTGATGATGACGTGTCTAGTGATGTCACGTGGGTGCCCACAAGAGAGGAAGAGGAGGGGAGTTCAGAGGGAGATATGGACCAGCAGATAGGGAGGAGAAGCAGCAATGACTTACATTGCACAGCAGGGACAAAGCAGACTGCAAATGTATCAGGAGCGAGTCATCGACCATGTACGGTCACATCTGGCGCTCCCAGGACACCGGCACATGGCTCCGCAGTGTGGGCTTTTTTTAACGTGTCCGCTGCTGACAATAGCGTTGCCATCTGCAATCTTTGCAGTCAACGCGTTAGTCGCGGTAAGCCCAATACTCACCTAGGGACGACCGCCTTAAGAAGGCACATGAGCAGCCATCACCGAGCCCAGTGGGAGCAACGGAACACACAAAGCCACACTGCAGGCTCTCACCGTCCAGCCTCGTCTTCTACTTCTCCTTCTCCTCTCTCCTCACAATTGTCCTCCACTCCACCTTCCATCACGCCAAGCTCACATTTTTCTGCAAAAAGGCAGGCTTCCGTGGGCCTAATGTTTGAGCGTAAAAAAATGATGATGCCGGATAACCCTCTTGCCCAACGGTTGGCGGCTGGCTTGTCAGAACTCATAGCCCGCCAACTACTGCCATATAAACTGGTGGACTCGGAGGCCTTTCGCAAATTTGTGGCCATTGGAACACCACAATGGAAGGTCCCAGGAAGGAAGTATTTCTCAGAGAAGGGCATCCCAGAGCTATATGGCCATGTTCAGCGGCAAGTGAATGTATCTCTGGCACACAGTGTCGGTGCCAAGATACATCTGACCACAGACACGTGGTCTAGCAAACACGGGCAGGGAAGGTATATCAGTTTTACTGCCCACTGGGTGAACCTTCTGACGGCCGTCAAGCATGTAACCCGTGGCACCCGTGTAGATTTGGTTTTACCGCCACGGATTGCATGCAGGCCTGACTCTTCTTCTCCTCCTCCTACTCCATCCTCCTCCCTCTCCTCCTCAGCTGCCTCCTCCTTTTCCGCTGCTAGCGTCTCTTCCACTGCACCGCCCAAGCTCCCCAGAACCTATTCCACATGCCAGGTGAGACGTTGCCATGCCGTGCTGCGTCTGTTGTGCCTGGAAGCAAAGAGCCACACTGGCCCGGCACTCCTTTCAGCTTTGCGTTCACAGGCAGATGAGTGGCTAACACCGCTCAATTTGACAGTTGGTAAAGTGGTGTGTGACAACGGTGCCAATCTGCTTAGCGCATTGAAACAGGGCAAAATCACGCACGTGCCGTGCATGGCACACGTCTTAAACTTGGTCGTGCAGCGATTCCTTGTCAAATACCCTGGGGTCCAGGACATCTTGCGGCAGGCAAGGAAAATCTCGGCCCATTTCAGAAGATCTTACACGGCCATGGCTCGCCTTGCTGACATTCAGCGGCGACACCATCTGCCGGTCAGACGTCTTATTTGCGATTGCCCGACGCGATGGAACTCAACCTTCTATATGCTTGATAGGCTGCTCCAGCAGAAACGTGCAGTTAACGTCTACCTGTATGAACTCTGCGAAAGAAACGGTTCTGGGGAGCTGGGTTTTTTTTCACCGCGCCAGTGGCTGCTCATGCGCGACACATGCAGACTTCTGCGGCCATTTGAGGAGATCACCAAACTGGTCAGTCGCAGCCATGGCGCCATCAGTGACATGGTACCTTATGCCTTCTTTCTGGAGCGTGCATTGCGTCGTGTCATTGATCAGGCTGTGGAGGAGCAGGAGCGGGAAGATGAGGAAGTCGCAATGCTGGATGAATTCCCAGGGGGGGCTACTCTATCTGAGACAAGTCAACAACAGGAGTCTGATGAGGAGTCAGAGGAGGATGGTGCCGGGGCGGATGAGCAGGAGCAAGAAGAGCATGCTTTAAACCTTTCTGGGATCCCTGTTGTGCGTGGATGGGGAGAGGAGAATGAAGAGGACGACATTATCCTGGATGATGAGCAGGAGCCAGGCCACCACACCGCTTCCACTTTAGTGCAAATGGGGGCCTTCATGCTCCAGTGTTTTAATAGGGACCCCCGTATAAAAAGCATGAGGGTCAAGGACCAGTACTGGGTGGCAACGTACTTAGACCCCCGGTACAAACACAAAATGGCGGAAATGTTACCGCCGTCGCAGAGGGCTGTCAGAATGCAGCACTTCCAGGCCTTGCTTCGAGAAATGCTGCATTCTGCTTTTGCGTGCGCTGGCAGAGGAGCAATTCCCACTCCCAGAGAAGGATTTGCGGGTACCAATCCAACAGCGCCTGCAAGAAGAGGCCGGTTTGAAGATGTGTTGGTGACTTCGGATATGAGGTCATTCTTTCAGCCGACCCATCGACAGGTGTCATCCGGATCCAGCATCAGGGAACGCCTAGACCGTCAGGTGTCCGACTACATTGGGTTAACGGCCGATGTGGACGCTCTGAGGAGTGATGAACCCCTAGACTACTGGGTGGGCAGGCTTGACCTCTGGCCAGAGCTTGCCCAATTTGCAATCGAACTGTTGGCTTGCCCCTCATCCAGTGTCCTGTCCGAAAGGACGTTCAGCGCAGCAGGGGGGATTGTGACCGATAAGCGTACTCGCCTAGCTCACCACAGTGTTAACTACCTCACATTTCTAAAAATGAATGAGGCATGGATCTCGGAGGAATTCAACACATGTGACCAGTAGACCATGTATATGTCTATAAACTATTTTTTTAATCAAGCACACAGACCTTCTTAATTCATTTGGCTCACTTCCTTGACCCAAAAAAGCACACCGTACTATATGCCCCTACCCTCCTCTTTGAAGAGGTTGAGCGGTGTCATATTTCTACTGGGGCTGCTTATGATATCCCTGTGCTGTGCTGACTTCCTCCTGGGGGTTCTTATTATGAAGGGATCACACTATCCCTGTGCTGTGCTGACTTCCTCCTGGGGGTTCTTATTATGAGGGGATCACACCATCCCTGTGCTGTGCTGACTTCCTCCTGGGGCTGCTTACGGTGCTGCTGTCAGTGCTGTATGTCACGGTGCTGCTGTCAGCGCTGTATGTCACGGTGCTGCTGTCAGCGCTGTATGTCACGGTGCTGCTGTCAGCGCTGTATGTCACGGTGCTGCTGTCAGCGCTGTATGTCACGGTGCTGCTGTCAGCGCTGTATGTCACGGTGCTGCTGTCAGCGCTGTATGTCACGGTGCTGCTGTCAGCGCTGTATGTCACGGTGCTGCTGTCAGCGCTGTATGTCACGGTGCTGCTGTCAGCGCTGTATGTCACGGTGCTGCTGTCAGCGCTGTATGTCACGGTGCTGCTGTCAGCGCTGTATGTCACGGTGCTGCTGTCAGCGCTGTATGTCACGGTGCTGCTGTCAGCGCTGTATGTCACGGTGCTGCTGTCAGCGCTGTATGTCACGGTGCTGCTGTCAGTGCTCTGTATTACGGTGCTGCTGTCAGATGCCTCTATCACGGTGCATGTGTCATTCCGGTATGTCACGCTGCTGGTGATCATCTCCTGCACCCTCTTCTTTGCCTACCCTGGTCCCTGACCTTCCCTCTCCTCCATTGCCTTCATTAGCTCCATAGTCCTGAATTGTTAGAACAATTTCCCAAATAAAATAAAAATGCTTGTAGTTATCGATCCCAAATTCACCTCATACATGTATTATGTCATTGTCCAGATGGTGGGACTACGTTTTACCCCCTAATAATTACCACGTGGCCGCAAATTCGACATGAAGGTTTGCAAAGTTCGCCTCCCATTGAAGTCAATGGGGCCCGCGGCGAACGTTCTGTTTCGCGAACGTTTGGGTCCGTTCGCATTTCGCGTTCGCGAAACGTCCCGTCGGAAGTTCGTCCATCACTAAATGTGGTATCCTATTTTTTTTGTGTTCTTTATTTCATATCGTGCCTCCCTTTTCCTATTGTTTTTTTTTTCCTAATCCCATTTGTATGGACACGTTTGACGAGGTTCCTAATCAATGTTCCTTATCTGTGCCTTTTACAAGTGAGCCTGTTGCTAATGCTCCTTTCTTTCCCTTTTGTCAGTCCCCATATTTCGCATGGGTCCGGAATGTTTATGGATGTTTTTTTTTCCCATCCATCCCCTGGCTCTATTGTGATTAGGTGCCATCTCCACTGTTTGTGGGCACGGGATTTTCCAAGATTGGCACTGTGTAATGTATGCAATGGCGTCAATCACTGCGCTGCCACTGAAGCTTTGGCACATGCGCAATGGCAATCTTCTATGTCCGCAGCATGGCAGTGACCTCAGACTTTGCCACGCCGGAGAATCAGACAAACATGGGGTGTTCCCCGTCATTTTTCTGACGGCTATTGTGAAGGGAAGGCAGGATTTGAAAACCTCCTCCAGCCACCCTTTAACTTTACATTTGACCTGAGACTGGTGAGTTGTTTTCCCTTTTGCATATTATTATTATTGTTATACAGGATTTATATAGCGCCAACAGTTTACACAGCGCTTTACAATATAAAAGAGACAATACAGTTATAATACAATCAAATACAAGAGGATTAAGAGGGCCCTGCTTAGAAGAGTTTACAATCTAATAGGGTGGGGTAGGTGGTACAAAAGGTTGTAACTGTGGGGAATAAGCTGATGGAAGTGGTAAATGATTAGTTAGAGACGTGATAGGCTTTCCTGAAGAGATGAGTTTTCAGGGATTGCCTGAAGGTAGCGCGTTCCAGAGGATGGGAGGGGCTGTAGAGAAATCCTGGATACGAGAGAGCTTGAGAGTAGGAGGTCTTGAGAAGAGTGGAGAGGACGATTTGGGTGATATTTGGAGACAAGATTGGTGATGTAGCTCGGGACATCATTACATGTTTTTCAATCTCACCGCTCCGTTGTCCCTGATGTGGGTCTGAGTTGTATGTAGTCCCTATTTTCAGCATTGTTCCCGATTTGGAGAATCACAACCTATTTGGCCCCATTTTATTAAATCTGAGGTGAGATTAACCATCGCTTGGCTTATTATTCTCTCCATTTTGCTACATCCTGACCAGTAAAGTGAATTACTCCATTTAACACTACGGATGTAATGTGATGACACCATTGATTCTACTATAGTGATCAAAAGGTAATTTGATCCTTAAAACTACCGTGTTTCCCCGATAGTAAGACACCCCCGATTGTAAGACGTATCGGGAGTTTCAGAGGGGTCGGCTAATATAAGCCGTACCCCGAAAGTAAGACGTATGTCTTACTTTCGGGGAAACACGGGGGTATTGCCGCCTCCAGTGACGTACGGTACTAAGAGTGGGGCGGGGGGTGCGGGCCGCACCCTGGGGGGGGTGCCAGGCCAGCGCCCTCCCCCTCCGACTGAAGAGACAGCGCCGTTTTGATCAGTCTCGGCCGAGCAGAGTGAAGCCGCCTCCCCCTCCTCTTGTATGGCTACACAGTGCTGTGTATGGAGGAGGAGGAGGGGGAGGCGGCTTCAGTGAAGCCGCCTCCCCCTCCTTCTCCTTCATGGACAGCACTGTGTAGCCATACAAGAGGAGGGGGAGGCGGCTTCACTCTGCTCGGCTGTGAGTGACAGCCGCTGCCCAAGACTGATCAGAACGGCGCGACGCAGGTGTCACTGGCTCTGTGCCCTCCCGGAAAAAGGTCAGTGCATACAGAGAGAGACCAAGGAGGGGGAGGGGGAGGGGGGGTGTGAAGAGATTCTCTGCAGCTCTTGTAACCGCAAGATGCAGCTGAGGAGGACTACAAGTCCCAACATACCGGGCTGTGTGTGCTTACAGTTCTCCTCTGCTGAGCATAGCAGCTTTGTATGCTTGGACTTGTAGTCCTCCATAGTGCAGCCTTGCATGCTGGGACTTGTAGGCCTCCTCTGTAATGCAGTGCAGCCTTGCTTGCTGGGACTTGTAGTCCTCTTCTGTAGCGCATAAAATGCATATACACTAAAAAACACATTTTACACAGTTTTTTTAGCTGTCAGTGCCCCTTTAACTGCGGGATGCGGACGGTTAGAGCGGGATGAGCGGAGGGATGTGGAGGCCGCGGGAGCAGCAGTAATGTTTTCCGTGGTCCATCAGGACCATGGACAACATACAAAAACACGCTGTGTGGGATACTGTATGGGGCTGTAACCCTATGGGAGACTGTGATACGTAACCACAAGCAGTGCTTATACCGTATGCTATATTTTAGCCCCTAGACATGAGCGCTTCCGGTTCCAGTGGTAAAAGGAAGAGTTACACCGTGGAGTATAAAAAAGCGATTGTTGAAGAATCTTGGGGCAAAAATGTAGTGCAGTTCTGCAAGGAGAAAATGTTGGATCACCGACTGGTCCAAAAATGGCGTGCAGAATACACTAACCTGAGTGAAAAAGTGGAGAGCGGAATGGCTAAAAAGCGCAAGATTGGTTGTGGTCGGCAACCAATGTTTACAGAGCTGGAAAGCCTGGTCTCTGAGTGGGTTGCAGACAGGAGAGCAAAGACATTGGTGGTGACCAGGGCTCAGATTCAGGAATATGCCCTTGCAGTGTCGCCACAGTTTGACATTTCCCCTGAACAATTCAAGGCATCACAGCACTGGGTGGATAACTTTCTTGAACGCAATGACCTGTCTTTGAGAAGATCCACAACCCTCTTTAGATTGGAAGATGCTGAGATTGTTAAACGTGCATTAGCCTACAAGAAGTTTGTGGATGACATTGACTTCTCTAAATACAGTCTTTGCAACATGATCGCCATGGATGAAACTGCCGTGTTCATGGGCCAAGCAGCTCAAACCACCATTGATCAACGAGGTACCTCCTCAGTGTACATTCCCTCCACCGCTTATGAAAGTGCACGTGTCACCTGCATTTTGACGATTCGTCTGGATGGCACTAAAGCAACACCGCTACTCATTGCAAAGGGCAAGAAGGAGAAGATTGAGCGGGTTTCTGGCATTTATGTGCTGGAAACTGAAAAAGCCTGGGCCACACAAGATGTTATAAGAAAGTGGCTTGATTTAATGCTGCCGCTTGTAATGCGTGGGAACAAAAGAGGGTTGCTGATCTGGGATGCAGCCAGCACACACCGTGCCAAAACCATGAAAAACTTCCTTCATGAGCGGAGAATCGACCAAATCATGATTCCTGCAGGGATGACGGCTTATCTTCAGACTCTCGATATCGCCATTAACAAGCCGTTCAAGGACTATCTGCGTGTGGAAATCAATGACTACATTGAAAACCGAATGGAGAGAAATGTACGTGGGAACTTTGTGAAGCCCAGACTGCCAGAGATTGTTAACTGGGTGAAGAATTCTTGGAATAAGATCACCAACACCTGCGTTGCAAATGCACTGCGAGCTGGCTACCTGGACAAAGCCTGCTCATTTCAGGACAGTGCAGTTGCTACCCATGAGAAATATGGGCCAATGATTCGGCAAGAAATGTCGTCCCGAGAGTCCCAAGAAAATCCACAGGAACCTAAGAGTGTGGATGTTTATGATGATATTCCTGAGGATGATGACATGGTTGTCATGGAATAAATCTGTTTTATCTTCCAGTATTCCACTGTTCGTTTTTTACCATTTTTTTATACAATGTTGTAACAAGTCATTCTGTTTTGTGGTGAATACAATACTGTTCAGGTTGTTAATAAATGTTAATTTTATGGTTAAAACAAAAAATTCGACACTTTTTATTCCAATATAAGACATACCCCGAAAGTAAGACATAGTGGGGCTTTTGGGGATAAAAAGAAAGTAAGACACTGTCTTACTTTCGGGGAAACACGGTACTAGAACTGTTTGTTCTTAGTTAATTTAATGTCTACACACATATACATACATACATACATATATCTATCCATCTATGTCTATCTATCCATCTATCTACAGTATACACACATACACTTTAATTTTATTTTTTTACTTTTTCATTTTCCCTCGTGTACTCTATTGTGTGTTTTTTTTCTAAACAGAAAAAAACTTCCTTAAAGATAATTTGTGTCTGTCTCTGAAAATTGTGAGGGGACCGGATGTGAAAAGGCTGGCTCTGGGTTGCACAAACGATACTCCATATATACTTTTTGGATTTTCAATTTTGAGTTAGGTACATACTTGAGACATTTCTAGGTAAGGTTCATATTTTTTTTCCCCATATCTATATCCATTATTTATCATTTAAATCTATTATATTGATATATGTTTTTCTTTAACCACTTGCTTACTGGGCACTTAAACACCCTTCCTGCCCAGACCAATTTTCAGCTTTTGGTGCTCACACTTTGAATGACAATTACTCAGTCATGCAACACTGTACCCAAATGAATGTGTGTCCTTTTTTTCCCCACAAATAGAGCTTTCTTTTGGTGGTATTTGATCACCTCTGTTTTTTTTTATTTTTTGCGCTATAAATGAAAAAAGACAGAAAATTTTGAAAAAAAAAAACGCATTTTTCTTTGTTTCTGTGATAACATTTTGCAAACTATAATTTTTTTTTTCATAAATTTTGGCCACAATTTATACTGCTACATATCTTTGGTAAAAATAACCCAAATTAGTGGATATTATTTGGTCTTTGTGAAAGTTAGAGAGTCTAGAAGCTGTGGTGCGAATCATAAAAAATTGATCACACCTGATGTACTGGTGGCCTATCTCATTTCTTGCGACCAGAACAAGTCAGGAAAGTACAAATACCCCCCAAATGACCCCTTTTTTGAAAGTAGACATTCCAAAGTATTTACTAAGATGCATGGTGAGGTTTTTGATGTTGTCATCTTTTTCCCACAATTCTTTGCAAAATGAAGATTTTTTTTTTTTTCACAAAATTTTCAATGTAATAGGTTATTTCTCTCACATGGCATGTGTATACCACAAATGACACCCCAAAATACGTTCTGCTACTCCTTCTGAGTATTACGATACCAAATGTGTGAGACTTTTACACAGCCTGGCCACATACAGAGGCCCAATATTGAAATAGCACCATCAGGCGTTCTAGGAGCATAAATTACACATTTCATTTCTCAACCACCTATTACACTTTTGAAGGCCCTGGAGCACCAGGACAATGGAAATGCCCACAAAGTGACCCCATTTTGGAAAGCTAACACCCCAACGTATAATCTATGAGGCATAATGAGTTGTTTGAATGGTTCATTTTTTTCCCAGAAGTTTTGGGAAAATGTGAAAAAAAAATGAAAAACGCATTTTTTTTTTACGCAAAGTTGTCCATTTATAAGATATTTCCAACACATAGCATGTACATAGCAAAAATGACACCCCAAAATACGTTCTACTACTCCTCCTGAGTATAACGATACCAAATGTGTGAGACTTTTACACAGCTTGGCCACATACAGAGGCCCAACATGCAAGGTGTTCCAGGGACAGATAGCATGCACATACCAAGAATTACACCCCAAAATACATTCTGCTGAGAAAAGAGTAAACAAAAGATTACCTGTGGTTTTAGCAGCGCAGTTGTCCACAGGATGATAGCACTGGTCCAGGCAGCAAGCAGGGACTTGGTCAGCAAAAGTAAACAATTTTCCAGGCAACAGGAAGGTATACTGTCCATAGTCAATATTAGCAGCAGGCAGGGATACTGTCCATATACAGTCCAAGGTCAGTGCAGGCAGAGATCGTCAGCATTACCAAAATATTGGTCCTGGTAGTAGGCAGGAACATGGTCCATCCATGTGGTGTGGTCAGTTCATGCGACAGGCAGAGGCATGATGGTATAGGTCCTACAGGCAGCAGGCAGAAGTAGGGCCTTGTTCAGGACAGAATGGGGATAGGGGTAGAGGCTTCTCCCACCCAAATCTCTTTGAAGCCTCAGAGTCTCCAGACCCTAATCTAGGAATGAGAAAACAAAGAAAATTGTCTTCTTCATCCAAAAAAACTAATTTTGGAGCCCCTCACATATGTGAGACCCCTGTTATGAATCCCACTAGTCCACTGAGAGGGTACAAGATCAGTCCAAGAGGCAGGCAAAAGGCATGGTCAAACAGTCCAGGGTCAGTTCCAGATCAGGCAGAGGTATGTACAAAATCAGTAGGCAGAAGCGTGGTCGAATAACAAGCCAGGGTCAGTTACAGAGCAAGCAGAGGCATAAGGGGTTTGAAGGTAAATGGCAGGAAGTGAGGGTTATGGTTACCATACTTCACTAATAATTCACTGAAGTATGGTAACGGCGGAAACAGTCACCTATGCAGAGGCCTGGTTGGGAAGGGCATTGGGCACAATGATAAGTGGTGTCTCTTCTCAATCCTCGTTTGCTGCCACCCGACATTTTTTCTGATGTCTTCGGCCTGTTGGTCTGGGAGGGATTTTATCAGGAAAGTGGCGTTCAGAGAGTCTGCTAATTACATTGGATCGAATGTTTTGTGGTGGGCCGTTGGGGTATATAAGGGCAGTGGTGATTTCCTCCTGGTAGCCAAGGAAGGGTATGGGTCTTTCTGTGGACTTACGATAAATTACATGTGTTGTATATGGCCAAATTAAAGAAAGAAATTGAAATTTTTTTATACCACTTGTATGTTCTTCTCGTGGCAAGATAGGGTTCGAGCATCTGGTCGTTCAAGTCGACACCCCCCATGAACATGTTGTACTCATGGATACAAGTGGGTTTTTGTATTGGGCCATCCCTCCTGGTGATCTCAACAAAAGTGTTGTTGTGGATCGAAGAAAGCATGTAGACATCCCTTCTGTCCCTCCACTTCACAGCCAAAATTTCCTCGTTCCGTAAACTCGCCGCTTCGCCTTTTCTTAGCCTTTTGTTGATGAGGCTTTGAGGAAAGCCCTTCCGGTTCGTTCTTACGGTGCCACATGCTGGAGTTTGCTTTCTATGGAGGTTGCGGAACAGGGGTAAACTGGTATAAAAATTGTCCACATACAGATGGTAGCCTTTCTCCAGGAGTGGGTTTATGAGTTCCCAAACAACTTTCCCACTCGATCCGATGTATTCGGGGCAATTAGGGGGATGTAGCTGGGTGTCCTTCCCTTCGTATACCATGAAGGAATATGTATACCTTGTGGCTCGGTCACACAATTTATACATCTTCACTCCATAGCGGGCCCTTTTGGAGGGAATAAATTGCTTTAGGCCCAGCCTGCCAGAAAATGTTATCAGGGACTCATCCACACATATGTGTTGGTCTGGGGTAAACAACTGGGGGAAGTAAATAAATAAAAATAATTTATTAGCGGCCGAATTTTGTAAAGTTTATCAAAATTTGGGTTATTCCGGGGAAGGCACTGGGTATTGTCATTAAAGTGTAGGAATCTCATTATTAGATATCTGGTCCGGGGCATTATTGAGGAAAAGATGGGCATGTGATAGATGGGGCGGGATGACCAATATGCACGTATTTCTTTTTTATTGTTTAGTCCCATACAAAATGTGAGGCCCAAAAATTTTTTAAACTCCTCCACTGTTAGGGCTCTCCACTCGTAGGGACGGGCATAAGAGGACGTTGGGTTGCTTTCAATAAATTGTTGGGCATATAGGTTGGACTGGACCACAATGGATTCAAGCAAGTCCTCTGAAAAAATTAGGTGGAAAAAGTCCATCGGGGAAAAATTGTGTGTGTCCACCTGGACTCCTGGGTTGGCAGTAAAAGGGGGAATGTTAGCTTCTCCTGAGTTAGGAGGAAGCCACAAGGGGTTCTGGAGGGAATAGGGAAGGCTGGCATGGGACCTAACCCTTTGGGGCCGAGTTAACACCCCACTGGTACGTGGCCTTTGCCGAGGTACTGTGGTGCCGGTGGATGGCACTGGGTTGCCGGTGGATGGCACTGCGGTGCTGGTGGATGGTACCGCCTCCTCACCAGTGCGCCTTCGTCTGACGGGCGGACTATCATCTTCCTCCTCTGAGGCTGTCATGGTACCGCTGCTGAGGACAGGCTCGTAGTCCACGTCAGAGTCACAATCTGAATATGAGGAGGAATCCGAAGCGGAAACCTCCCCGTTGCTCTCGTCGGCTGCAAGAATATCATATGCCTCCTCAGCTGAATACAATCTTAGTGCCATTTGTGATCAATAAAAATGTCACAGACAGGTGACGCTGATGTGGCAGGTGACACTGACAGTACTGATCACAGGTGACACTGACGTGGCAGGTGGCACTGACGACACGTGGCACTGACAACACGTGGCACTGGAGGCAGATGGCACTGGAGGCAGATGTGGCTGGCAGATGGCACTGGCTATTTGCTCTGGCTAATTGCTCTGGCAAATGGGGCTGGCAGATGGCACTGCGGCTGGCAGATGGCATTGGCAGGTGGCACTGGCAGGTGGCACTGGCGCTGGCAGGCGGCACTGGCAGGTGGCACTGGCGCTGACGGCACTGGGGCTGGCAGGTGGCACTGGCGGCACTGGCACTACTGGCAGATGGCACTGGGGCTGACAGATGTTAGTCACAGTATTCAATATACAGTATGTCACTCACAGATCCTCTCTCTCCTCACACGCTGTCTCTGTGTGAGGAGGGAGAGACACGGCAATGGGAGATGATCTCATATGTTTACGAGATCATCTCCCATTGGCAGCTGCGATCGCGCTGTGAATGGCCGCTTTGATTGGCCGTTCACGGCCATCTGTGTTTGCCTGTCTCCGGGAAACACGGCGAGCACAAAACTTCCGCGATGCGCGCCCCCGGCGGCGCGCATTGCGGAAGTAAACAAAAGGACGTCCAGGGACGACCGCGTGGACGAACCCGCCTGCTCTACGGCCGTCATTCGGCTATAGGGCGGGCGGGAGGTGGTTAAAGCCCTAGAGAACTGACCATGGGACTTTAGCCCGAAATAACAAAACCTTAAATAAAAACACCAACCAAACTGAAAGTGGAGTATAATTGGCTGCGGCCTTTATTATTGGTATACCAATTCATATAAACATTCATAGATATCAATTTATCCAGAAATAACTTGTTTACTCAAACAATATTTCAGTAATCAATATTCCAGTAAGCAACCCAGTCACTACGACTCAGGTTGACGACAATTATAACAATTTTATATTAACCATACCCCACAAGCCAGGGATGTTTTTATTGTGTTATATAAAACATGCCTGGCTCTATTCACCCCAAAACGCGGCCAACTCCACCATAGTTTGTAAGTTGTTGTTAAAAATATCCAGGTCAATGTCCGATAGATGGACCCCGTCATTTCTAAAAAGACCACCTATCCCCCCTTCAAAATCTATATGCCTAAAGTTGAAACCACCAATAGTAGGTAAAAACTTTGCCATTGTCCTACTAATGCGTTTCCTAACCTTATCAAATGGGGAATTTAACCACACCAAACTATTGGAATCATTTCTGAAGAAAACAATGTAATGTTGGGAAGACAACCTAAATTGATACAAATCGGACTTAATTTGAAAAATCAGATCCAGGGTTTTTACATGCCCTATGTCATTCCCACCCAAGTGTAAATTTAACACATTAGGCACCGGAAATTTTTGAAAAAAAGTCAACTTAATTCATCAAATATATTCTGCCAAAGCATACCCCCCCCCTACCATGCCAGATTATATTCACCAATGAGGGGGTCAAAATTCAAGCTTTCGGAATAAACTCTTCGCAAAGCTCTTCTTTCAGCCCAAAAAATGAAAGAGTGCCCAATGATCCAAATAGACAGAGATTGACCTGCAAATTAGAACAGAAAATTAGGACGAATGTACAGTTTGTACGCCTCTGACTGCCCTCTACCAATGCGTTTAATACTACCGACGTCTAGCCCCAATCTGGCGGCTTCAGTTGCCGCCCCGATCCGAAATGAATGTGAAGATAGTGACAATTTGTCCAGATTTAGATAGGACACAAATTTGAAAAATACCGCATTGAACTGATACCTCGACAGGGGGAGGCCTTCACAATTAATGAACAACAAGTTACTGTGCTTATACCTCACCTGTAGAAAGCTTCGCAACAATGCAACCGGGCAAATAGGGGAACCTGGGAATGAATGTAAATGCAACCACATACCCTTACCAAATTGATCTGTTTTAGATCTAGGAATTATTTGATGTTAGTGTCAACTAATATAACATGTGACAACAGAAGCCTGAAAGTGGAATTTTTACTTTGGGATGATACTTCTGAGATTCTTAATGCTCCAAACGAACAGTAAAGAAAAACCGTCCCGAAACAGGATTGCTTCATAAAGAGAATAGCATACCATATTGACTGCCCTACATAATTTGATAAGGATAGCTGGGGTAATATCCATCCTTGTATCTGGCTGAAATGAGGATTTTTTTTATATCCCTTTAAGTGCCTAACAGAAAATAAAGAGGAACACGCAGGGTGATTGTTCAGCTTTAAGAAAAAAGAAATACCCTCTAACGTCTTAGTAATGTGAGACCACGATAAAGATTTGGACATTAACTTGTCTAAAAATGACAGAACCAATTTTTCGGGAAAATGAAGACTGAACTTCACCTGATATTCTTAAATGAGACAACCACAGCAGCCATGCTGACGAGTATGCTGCAAAGTAGAGGGCGCAATGGATTTCTTAATATGTGCTTGCACCCACTCTAAATCAGATTCCATAGGTGTGGGGGGCACCGGGTCCCTATCTTGTCCGCAGCTGGAAAAAGTAACTTGAACCTCCTCATCTGCAAACGGGAAAGAGAGTCTGCAATGTCATTTAACTTACCAGGTAAATATCTAGCCTTAATCCAAATATTAAGACTAATGCCACGTACACACAACCAGACTTTTCAACATCAAAAGTCAGACGGAACAATTTCGGCAGACCATTCGATCATGTGTGGGCTGCAGCGGACTTTTGATTTGAAATTTTTCCGCCAGAACTCCGCCGGACCCAGTTCCTACCGAGAAATCCGCTCGTGTGTATGCTAGTCCGGTGGAAAAACCGACGCGAGGGCAGCTATTGGCTACTGGCTATGAACTTCCTTATTCTAGTCCAGTCGTACGTCATCACGTTCAAATCTGTCGGACTTTGGTGTGATTGTGTGTGGCCAAGTCCGTTCATTCGGAAAGTCCGTCAGAACTCCGTCGAAAGTCTGTCGGACCTAAGTCCGGTTGTGTGTACACGGCATTAGGCATTTAAAGACAAGATATCTCATTAAAGTAACTACTGGAGGTGATTTGGAGGACAAGCAATTGATGGCAAAAAGGACCCCCTTATTATCTGTGTTAAAAGGGATCCTCTTGTTTCTGAAATACTCACCCCAAATTTACAATGCTACCAAAATGGGAAATAATTCTAATATTACAATTTTTTTAAATGCCAAGCTGGATGCCATGACCCAGCACACCAATGTGTCTTCCATAAAGCTGAAGAACCCACAGATCCCGATGCGTCGGTGAAAAGACAATAATCCGTATCTGAAACAAATTCAGACTGGAATATTGTCCTGCCATTAAACTCATCCAGGAATTGGGCCCAAATTAACAGATCCTCCCTTATTTCACACGTAATCCTAATGTGTGAGGAAGGAGATTTCAGCCCAGATATGGCCAAATATAAAAGGTCTAGAGAATATCCTTCCAACCGGTAGGATTCTAGAAATGAATGCTAGCAAGCCCAATAGCTTTTGAATTTCTTTTAAAGTGGCCTTTTTCTTCCTGATTATGACATTGATATCATATTTCAACTTGATAATCTTATCAATGGGTATTTCAAAAGCCATGGTTCCAGTGTCAATTACGATGCCCAAAAAACCCAAACGCGTGGAAGGGAAAAATATTTTTTTCATGTGCTAAAGGGATTTGAAAATCAGTGCAAATTTCAAAAAAGGAGTTTAGAACCTTGCTACAATCATTAAATGAGCGACCCAAAAACAGGAAGTCATCTAAGTAATGTAAAATAAAGCAGGAGCTGGAATGAACCTTGACTACCCATTCAATGAACGTAGCAAAGGCCTCAAAATAAGTACAGGACAGCGAACAGCCCATTGGGAGGCATCGAGCAAAAAAGAAACAATCAAATGAGAAACCTAATGAATTAAAGGGTTAATGGGTAACAAACGAAAAGCAGATTGAACATCCGCTTTCGCCAATAGGGCCCCCTGACCTAATCTGCCAATCTTGACCAGTGTGTCCTCAAATGTGGCGTAATGCACCGAGGCCAATTCATCACTTATCTGATCATTTAAGAAACTACCTCTAGGATGGGGTGTGGCCTGCGCGCGTAGCGGATGGCAGCTTGAGTCCGGAGCTCCGGAACACATCGGGGATCTAGCGGCACAAACCGACTCACCGGGACCCTTTCGCCCTGTACTAACCTATTATGTCGAGGAAACGCAAGGAGCTGCGCAAGCCTCAGCGCCTGACGGACTTTTATCCTCACAAGCTGCAGGAGGGTAAGCAAAATGGCCACCGGCCATCTTCCACACCATCGAACAACGCGGTCTCCTCTCCCCCCTCAGCCAACAATGGTCATCACAATGACAGCTCCCCGGCAAGCTCCCAGCTCAGTTCTCCCTCCCCCATATCGGGCAGCCCAGAAAAGGCCAAGTTTAAGCTGGATGGCGACGGATGCAATCTGCAGGCCTACCATGCTTCAGACTCAGGGGATGAGACACATGAACTTCCTGACTCCATTGAATCATTCCCCACGCAGCATCAGCCTGTCATGGACACTGTGCTGAAAGATATGCTTTTATCCCTGAGAAGCTCACTCCAATCCGACATGGCACAATGCATGCATAAGTTCCACACATCTATACAGGGAGTGGAGACCCGGGTTGAGCACATTGAACAGAAAATGGGTGAGTTTGCTAACACCATTAATGATCTGGTGGATTCTCATGAGGAAAGAGAAGGGGATACTGAGTGGATTAAATCAAAACTCACTGACATTGAGGACAGAAACAGGAGGAATAATTTGAAAATCAGAGGAATACCAGAGTCAATACAACAAAATGACTTGCGTACATATGTTTCCTCATTGTTTAAAACTCTAGACCCTAATCTTTCTGACCTGGATATAACTATTGATAGGATTCATCGTTTACCTAAACCATCTTTTTTACCAGAGCAGGTCCCAAGAGATGTGATCTTACGTCTTCACTTTTACCATGTGAAGGAACAGTTGTCAATGCTGATGCGCAAAGGTGAGCATATTCCTACACAATACCATAACCTGCAGTTTTTTGTCGCAATACACATTGCAAAAAAGAAAGAACCTGATCTCCATCACTAAGGCGCTTAGGAATCATAAAATCATTTACAGCTGGGGATACCCTACTAAACTCTCCATTGCGAAAGATGGCCGCACGCACGTCATTGACTCTTTGGAAAAGGGACTTGCCCTCCTAGAGCAATGGAAGATTCTCCCTGAGCGATCAGCGGAGGACAACGCAAGCAACTATAGGCGCATGCCAAGTCCTACGTGGACAACCGTTACGCATAAGAATACACATTCCCATGCATAACCCCGTGGGTACTATGTTTACTCCATCATCCCTGATGGTTTTCTCAAGACTGCCTTTAGGCTGACTAACTTTCTCCCCTTTTTTTTGGATTCGGAGCAGTTTGCAACTGCATACCGGTGCTACAAGTTTTTCTGCTCACGTTGGAAGCAGTTAAGTTATGTGGCTTTACGATAAGTCACTCGATTCTATGGTTCGCTTGTTTTTTTTACTTTACTTTGTTGTTTTTTACTCTTTTCTGTTTCAAGTTCTTGTAAATAGGAATTTGGAGACCAAGATGTACCTATTGCTCAAGAGCACCTCCTAGCACAGATGGATGTTGGACACACACCGCAGTTCCAAGACGCTCGGCACAGTAAGTACTTCATATCCACTACTCAGATAGCATGTGCCCTCCTGTACTCTTCCACGATAACATTCGAGATAAGATCTCACTGCCTTTTGAATGTAAAGCCCATTGCCACAACGCAGCTCACTTTAGTTACTACCCATGGGTATTAAAATTATCTCCATCAACACGAAGGGTCTCAACCATCCAGCCAAGAGGAGATCCATGTGGAATGAGGCAATCTCCAATAAGGCTGATATCCTGTGTGCTCAGGAGACACATTTTACTGCGTCGGCTCCACCACGCTGCTTGCACAAAAGTTTTCCCCGCGTATTTACTGCTAATGCTCCCACGAAAACGAAAGGAGTCTTAATAGCGGTTAAGGACTCAGTAGCTTTTTCTCTAACGGAGGTCATTAGCGACGCACAGGGTCGTTTCCTCATACTGATCTGTGAACTTAACTCAGCTACTTTCACCATAGTGAATGCCTATTCCCCTAATAGGCGACCGGTAAGCTTCTTCCATAGATTGATGAAGAAAGTGAGAGCACACCAAAAGGGGAGACTTATCATCTGTGGAGACTTTAATGCTACTCCCGACCCGACTACGGATTCCTCCTCAGGATCCAGGCGCACTGGCCCATCCCTGCTACCCTCACTCCATAGACTTGAACTGTTTGACGCCTGGCGGTGCTTCCACGCGGAAGAAAGAGACTTCACTTTTTCACCCCCACACAGGTCGTATTCCCGCATCGATCTATTCTTGGTCGAACAGGACACTCTAGCGGATGTGGCCTCCACAACCATCAACACTATTACGTGGTCTAATCATGCCTCTATTACTTTGACGTTGTTGGGTTCACTAACAGGGGGGGCACCTCCATTATGGAGACTAAACTCGTTTCTTCTTCAGAGGAAGGACTGTAAGGAAAGAATTGAATCGCAATTGAAAGAATTTTTTGAACTTAATGCTTTATCTGTACAAGATAACTTTGTACTTGGGAATGCGCATAAAGCATTCATACGTGGTATATTTATGCAATTGGGGGCGAGGATCAAGAGGCAGCAGCGTAAGCAGGTTACTGATTTAACTGAACAGATCTCCCAACTAGAAACCCATAACAAACATAACCCATCCCGCATACTATCACACCGACGTAGCAAACTGAGACATGAGCTGAGACTATTGCTATTAGGAGATTTTGAGAAATCTTCCCGAAGGCTCAAGATGTCTTACTGCGCTACGGGGAATAGAGCAGGTAAAAAATTAGCGAATAGAATAAAAAGGGACTGAGACATAAGGCCAGAATTCCGTATATACTACACCCTGTCACACATAGCAAACTTTACCATCCCCAGGAGATAGACACATTTAGTCAATACTACAGCTCCCTATATAATTTGAAGAATGACCCCCATACCGCTCAACCTACTCCTGAAGCAATTCAGGCGTTTTTGAATAAACTGAGTATTCCTGCTGTTTCACAGGACCAATTAACAACCCTAAATCGCCCACTTACCGCTGAGGAAGTCCACAGAGCCATTAACTCCCTCCCGTGTAACAAATCACCAGGTCCAGATGGGTTCTCAGGGGACTATTACAAATCCTTCAAACTCTTATTAACTCCATATCTTGAGCAAGTTTTTAATGCCGCTGCTGCCTCTGCCTCCTTTCCCCCTGAGATGTTGACTGCTGTCATTGTAACATTGCCGAAGCCAGGTAAGGAGCCTAACACCCCTCAAAACTTTAGACCTATATCGCTCCTTAATATCGACCTGAAAATATATGCTAAAATAATTTCTTTCCGCTTGTTAGATCTCCTGCCCTCGCTCATACACCATGACCAGACAGGCTTCACCAAAGGCCGGCAGACATCTGACACCACACGTAGACTGATAAATATTATCCATTTGGCCGGGTTGCATGGGAGGCCTTCTCTGCTCCTAGCCTTGGATGCGGAGAAGGCCTTCGATCGCGTTCATTGGAAATATCTTTACCAGGTTCTATCGAAATTTGGTCTCTCTGGTAGTATCCTTAATGCCATCCTGGCCCTTTATTCCAAACCATCAGCCCAAATTTACACCTCGGGAGTACTGTCTAGGTCGTTTATGATTACGAACGGCACTAGGCAGGGATGCCCTCTATCCCCTTTAATTTTCAACCTTTTGATGGAACCCCTGGCGATTCATATCCGATCTCACCCGGATATCTCACAATTTCCCACGACTGACTCCACACATACAATTAGTCTATTTGCAGATGATATCATAATGATCTTAACTGATGTGGAAACTTCCCTGGCTTCGGTGCATGTATCTCTTACTATGTTTAACAAGATATCTTACTACAAAGTCAATGATACCAAGTCGTACATAATGGACCTAGGAGTGGACCCACGGGTCCGAAAGAAACTTATGTCACAATTCCCCTATGTGTGGAAGCAAGATGGGATCAAATACCTGGGTATAACCCTTACGAACCCCACGGCAGGGTTATTTACAGCCAACTATTCTCCCTTCTTGGATGCTCTTGGTGCAAAACTACAGGAGATCTCGAGGGTAGAATTGTCTTGGACAGGCCGCTTGGCAGCCTTTAAGATGATGGTACTACCACAGCTATTGTACCTGTTCCGAGCATTACCCATTGTACTCCCTAACTCCTTTTTTATTAAGGCACAATCTATGTTGAACTCATACTTATGGCGAGGTAAGAAAGCTCGTTGTGCCTTCAAAAATCTGGTCAAGGCTAAAAATGCCGGGGGTATAGGCCATGTCATATTGAAAGACTATTACTCCGCAGCCATACTCGCTCAAGTTAGAGCTTGGTTCCCTCATCCGCACAGTCCCAGATGGGTAGAGTTAGAGAAAGCACAGATCAATGAGAGGTGACTGGTGGACCTACTTCTGTCTTCCACCTTCCCTGCTCAGACCCACGCGCATTTGTCAGTTACTATGGAGGCTACCCTCAACGTCTGGAAACAGTTTACATCTTTAGACTTCTCAGAACAGGTTCTAAAAGCAATTCCACTTTCAATATCTTGCGTTTCATGGCTAGTACCTGACCTTAATGTAAATAGGTGGGTGAATAGGGGAATCGTTAACTTGTCAGACTTGATGACTGGACCCACTCTTAAAATGTTTGAGGCATTGCAGGTAGAATATGGTCTAGAGGAGAATGACCATTACAGATACATACAGATAGTTCATTTTCTTATGAGAAATCCCACCCTACATATACACCTACCATGGCGCGCTGTTCTTTTTCTCACTAATCGTACTACCGCTATTAAGGGCATATCCATGTTTTACTGTCTTTTTCATGATAAGACAAACTTTGTAAAATCCAATAATATTAAAGGCATGGGAACGCGAATTGGGTGCAGAATTCCCTGCAGACCAATGGACTAAGGCTCTACAAACAACTTTTAAAGCGACTAAAAGCGCTAACCTTTGGGAAATGACCCATAAATTACTATTAAGATGGTACCTGACTCCTTATAGGGTCTCCAGATTCTCCCCTCAGTTCTCCCCCCTATGTTGGAGAGGGTGTGGGGAGACTGGAACTCTTTATCATGTCATGTGGGATTGCCCAGAGTTGAGGCAATTGTGGTCTGGGACATTTAGTTTGATCTCTACCTTAACAGGGAAATTGGTGCTACCGACTGCAGCTGTAGCAGTTTTATCCCTAGGCATAGAGCAATTACCACCACAGACTAGAACTATAGCCACTCATATTCTTCTAAGTACTAGGTTAGTCATATTGCGTCATTGGAAGGAGAGTAACCCCCCTTCCTTCAGAGAAGTCATTGAAACTAATACGCATGCCTCTTACGAAATTCTCTTTGCAGCATCTCAGGGCAACTTTTTACAGATGAGCTTCAAATGGTCAGATTGGTCTAAGTGGTATACTTCTAGAAGACAATAATGATGTTGTTTACATGGTGTACAAACTCAGCATCTATAGGATTCTAATCCCTTCTTTTCTGTTATACTCAGCTCCTAGTGCTGTTTGATGTACAACTCTGTGACGTGCTAGTATTCTTGCTCTTTTATTAAATGTAAAAATTCTCCAATATTGTATGAAAACTGATTATCTTAATAAAAAGTTATTGAAATTAAGAAACTACCTCTAGGAAATGACAAGTGATGAATTAATCTATAAGAACCTTGTTCCTTTTTCAGGAACGACACCCAATGGGGAAGATTCTAAAATAAAGAAAAGGGGGGTGAAAAAAAAAAAAAATGGACCTGCCACTCTGCCTTCCTGGATTTCTTTGAAAATCTTATCTCTTACCACTTCTGGTAATTCTAAAGCTGATTTTAAATTATTTTCCAAAATGCAGCCTTGACCCTGGAAAGTGGGGAATAAAAAACCCTCATTAAAACCCTCAAACAGGAGCAGGGCCATCTGCCGGTCTGTGTACCATTGAAGCCAAGGTAGCATTTTTTCCAGCCTCACCTGTGTTGTAGCCTTTTCAAAAAAGGTCTCTACCTTGCGATTGATTGGCCAATGCCATTTTCTTAAAGCATTTTGAAATGGGATGCGCTCCCGCACAAAAGGTGAATTTGTGGCGGTATCTACACGAACCCGGCCACTTACACTGGGTATCATTAAATGAGAAACAAATCCCTTTTTTGTAGGCATTTGCTGTCGATGGAATAGGGAGGTGTTGCTTACCAATAAACGATCGTTGAGGCAGAAAAAGATTAAGCCATAACCCTAGGTCTTTGCAACCCTGTTTTGAACTGGGATGCACTGCTAGCTTCTGCCTGAATGATTCATCATATACAAAACCATGCTATTCCAAAAGTTGTTATATGCTTCTAGAACAATGTCCAGGCGTTGGAATAAACCCACACTTTTCCCTGGAGACTGTTCGCAAATAATACTGAAGTATATGTAGAATGATTGTAACCAGTTGTTGAAATTTTTAGCCACCGGCCTGCAACTATCTTCCTCTGTTCTCTCTTCCTTTTTTTAATTTTTAAATAAAAAATCTTTAGAAGATGGCAGAAGTGACAACAGATCAACGAATTCCCCCCGGATAATCTTCTCTTTTATATTAGGAGATAAGTAATAGCCCAGCGGGGATAAAAGTACAAGGTAACGCCTCCTTGCCACAAATTTCAGGAACATTAATCCCCTGTGTTATTTCAGAAACTGGCAATACACCATTACCAGCAGACAATGATGGTGTAAAATGCTGCTCCAGAGCCGCCAGGGGTTGTAACCCCTGCATCTGCATAATTGCTGTCAGCTGCTGGACTAGAGCTAGCCTAAACCGCAGCAGCAGACTGTGACATATTCTGATTTACAAAAGAAGGATTAGCTTTAACACTCTATTAAAGTGGACAAGGAAGCAGTTAAAGATGACAGCAATTGCAATTGAGATAAATCATTATTACCTGAACTTTGGTGTGCAGCTGGCTGAGAGCACACAACTGGAATCTGCTGTGCCTCTAAAAGGTGCAGAGAAGCTGGTTCTGGAAGAACCTTGCTTAGACCCCTTTCTAGTGGTGTGCTGTCTGACGCTGCAGGTGTCCCTGGCTTTCAGGCCTGGACTGTGAAGGGCGACGGCCGTTGACACTGCTCCTTTTGTTCCCCCTTCCTTCTGTCTTGTGGAACGGACTTCTGACGTAAGCCTGCCGTGGGATGTACCGCCTCTGCATCTGTCTGAAGCCCCGCCCGAATGACCTGCGCTGGCCGACCCACGACTCCTGGATACACTATCTCCATTTTCTATTGTAGGCGCCTACAATCTCCGCCTCTGGGACCTCCTACATTTGGCCGGGAGCCCGCCCACAGCTAACCAGTCAAGCACGGCTCCTTCCTCCCGCCCGCCGTCCATAGGAACTCTTCCCATAAAGCCCTCAGCCATTACCTCTATCCAAGGGGACGTTTCCTCAGTGTATAGAGGGAGCGAATTCACAGGAGGAGGCGGCGGCTGCTGAGGGGGCGGAGGCAGAGGTAGAGTCAAATGCTGTAGACACTGCTGACACAAGTGTGGATGCAGCCGGTGAATACTGCTGCGCTGGTGGCTGAGGAAGGGAAAGGCATTGCAGCATCCATTCTTCACCATCCTCTGCCCCTGCCCTCTCAATAATGCGCCTGACAAGGCTCTTCATGACGTCAGCTATGCAGCTCAAGGAGCTCACAGGTAGGGTCTTGATGAACTGGCACCAGGTGCTTGTTGCACACCTTTATATAACCTTTTGACCCTTCCAGAACGTTCTGTGGGGTCATGTGATTTAGCCTTCTAAAATATTCTTAGGGGTCAGCTGACCTACTCCCAGGGGTCAGCTGACCTACTCCCAGGGGTCAGCTGACCTACTCCCAGGGGTCAGCTGACCTACTCCCAGGGGTCAGCTGACCTACTCCCAGGGGTCAGCTGACCTACTCCCAGGGGTCAGCTGACCTACTCCCAGGGGTCAGCTGACCTACTCCATGCTACCTGTCATTTTATTGGTTACCTGCCCTAACCTTTTTTTATTCACCTTTAAAATTTATGTAACTAGGCCCACCCACTATCCTAGCTGACCTATTAACTACCTAGGGAAACTTGAAACTCCTCTTCTGTCACATTCCCATGTGCAAGGGGGCCGTAAGACAGCCCTCCTTGCTCTCATTCTTTTTTTCTACTTATTAGAAATGAGGTCGTTATAGGCTTCCAAATTCGAATAACGTGACATCTCCAAAATGCTACAGTAAAATGGTTTCAAATGAGGTGTGCATAGGGTATGGAACGTCCTGTACTAGAACTGACCATTCTTTTTTTTCTACTTATTAGAAATGAGGTCGTTATAGGCTTCCAAATTCGAATAACGTGACATATCTCAAACGCTACAGTAAAATGGTTTCAAATTAGGTGTGCATAGGATATGAGAAGTCCTGTAAATGACCATTCTTTTTTTCTACATAATTTAAAATGAGGTCTTTAAGGGTGTCTGGAGTCGAAAATGTACCCTATCACATGGGGTGTGTATAATGTATGGGACACTGAATACAAGAGAACAAAAAAACATGCAGTAAATGTATTTAGAAAGAGAAACTTTATTTGGTCTGCTTGTGCTGTAAATATTTACATAAAACAATGTATTTACAGCCGGTTCACACAGGAGCGACTCGTCCGGCGACTTAGCCGCCAGACAAGTCGCATCCCATTCTGTGCAATGGAACCGTTCTAATCGGAGCGACTAAGAAAGGTTCCTGTACGACTTTTGGGGCGACTTGCATTGACTTCTATACAGAAGTCATTTTGCAAGCCGCCGCTAAAGCCGGATCCCGGTCGCCTGAGGCAGTCGCGCTGCAAGTCGTGCCGCCTCAGTGTGAACCGGGTCTTAGATGTGACCTATAAAGAAAAAGAGTTTTAACCACTTGACAACTGGGCACTTAAACCCCCCTCATGACCTAACCAATTTTCAGCTTTCGGTGCTCTCACACTATGAATGACAATTACTCAGTCATGTAACACTGTACCCAAATTAATTTTGTCCTTTTTTTCCCCACAAATAGAGCTTTCTTTTGGTGGTATTTGATCACCTCTGGGTTTGTTTGTTTTTTTAATTTTGGCCACAATTTATACTGCTACATATCTTTGGTAAAAATAACCCAAATTAGTGGATATTATTTGGTCTTTGTGAAAGTTAGAGATTCTACAAGCTGTGGTGCAAATCATACAAAATTGATCACATCTGATGTACTGGTGGCCCATCTCATTTTTTGCGACCCGAACAAGCCAGAAAAGTACAAATACCCCCCCAAATGACCCCTTTTTTGAAAGTAGACACTCCAAAGTATTTATTAAGAGGCATGGTGAGGTTTTTAATGTAATTTTTTTCCCACAATTCTTTGCAAAATTAAGATTTTTTTTTTTTCACAAAATTGACATTGTAATAGGTTATTTCTCTCACTTGGAATGTGTATACCACAAATGACGCCCCAAAATAAATTCTGCTACTCCTCCTGAGTATTACGATACCACATGTGTGGGATTTTTCCACAGCCTAGCCACTCAGAGGCCCAACATGCAGGGAGCGCCATCAGGTGTTCTAGGAGCATAAAATTACACATCTAACTTGTTGACTACCTATTACACTTTTGAATGCCCTGGAGCAACAAGACAATGACACGTGACACTGATGAGAAATGGCATGTAACACTGACAGGTGGCACAGATGGCACTGGGGACACTGCAGCCGTTCATATCTCCCTCCTCACACGCTGTCTGTGAGAGGAGGGAAAGCCGGCAATGAGAGATGATCTCCTATGTTTACATATGAGATTGTCTCTCATTGGGCACGCCGATCACACTGTAAACGGCTGCTGTGATTGGCCGTTTACAGCGATCTGTGACTAGCTGTGTCCAGGGGACACAGCCAGCACAGAACTTCCCCGATGCGCGCTCGTGGGAGCGCGCAACACGAAAGTAAACAGGAGGACATCCAAGGACGGCCTCCCGGCAATTGTCATCCGTGCTGCAGCCGTCTTTCGGCTATAGCGCGGACGCCTAGTTGAAAAAGAGAGAGCGAAAGAGAAAGAAAGAGAAAAAAGATAAAGTGATGGA